>NC_134706.1:103216528-104646528 GCF_043290135.1 Rhipicephalus microplus | reverse complement strand
ATCATGGCAGAACCATCAACCGACCTTCCCATCCCCAAGTACACCGGAGCAGTGGACGATGGATCTGCACAGGACTGGTTCGACCTGTTCGAACTCCACGCAACCGCTGCATAATGGTCGGAACGGGAGATGGTCGCCAACTTTACCGGCAACGTCTCCGGTGAGGCCTTCAAATTCTACCTCACCCACATATTTCAAAACGGCGAGTCATGGCAGAAGATCAAACAAGAAATGATCGTTTGGTTTAAGGTATACAACGACGACTACAACGAAGACTTGCTTACAACCAACCATTTACAGACAACCGCATTCTGCCGTCACAGTCCACGCTCATTTCTTAAGGAACATGGCTTTCCACCAGGTTTTTCTTCGCGAAAGCCGGTGTTTTCAAAGTCGTTGCTCGAGAACACGACACGAGACGTTGCTTACCCACCTAATGCACTTGATTCTTTGTCTCGCGTACGTAGTCCACCACCCGTGTTTCAATCACGCGGCTCTTCAAGTGCTCCTGACGCTCACTGTTTGCCTCATGAGGACGCCGTGTTCATGATAGACGAGCTGACGCACCGAGAAAATACCCTGTCGAGCCATGCTTCTTCCGCACGGGTTCATGCATGACCATTCGGTGCATACACACTCGACAGTCGAAGCAACACCGAAGGCTCAGGCGCATCGAACGTCACACGTTGCAATGTGCAAGAGCCTCTCATAGTGAACAGGGTAGAAGAAGCTTATGAAGAACTTTCTACCAACTCTGAAGCATTATCTTCATTGCCCAAACTGCATGACAACAGCCCACAGACTACCAGCTGCCGACTGGGTACCACATCAAGTTGTCAAGAAAGCAGTGCGATGTTCAAGAAGGGATCCCACCGCAATGCGTTCCACAGCAACATCAGCAACGCCAGCAAAAGCAAGTCCAAGAATCACAGACACTCCAACAGATACAGCGACAAGGACGACGACGCAAAGTAAGCATATTAAACCAAATTCAAGACGTGAGGCATCTTCGCATAAGGAATCGGTGCCAGAAACGCATTTGGCGCAAGAGATCAATACTGCGCCTACGATTAAAGCTCCGAAACCACAGAAAACGACGACAGAGACGAGAAGGCATTATCTATACAACGCAGAGACCAAGACATCATTCCGATTTCATCAGCTGCGACCATCGCACACGAAAACTGGAAGTACACCGTCTGTTCCCGCCACAACACACAACTCGACGACTTCAACATCCGAACTTCAAATGCTTCAAGGACACCCAACCTTGTTCGTTACTCACAAGAACTCAACCGATGTCATCACCAGTGCAGATCTCCAGGGTGTGCTTATGCCATCTAGGACGCAACAGCCAGTCTCGTCCACCCGAGTTCTCTTAGATGTGGCCAGACTGCTTCCCTCTGCTGTAGATTTTTTGTGCGAGTTAAGGTACTCCCTTCTGAAATGGAACTATGGTGTATTTTGACACTTTTTGCTCGCTTTAACACCCGTTTTTGTTGTTTTGTTAAGTGTCTGACACGACTTCTTCCGGGGGGAGCAGGAATCCTGTAACGTAAGAAGATAGCGATGGTTAGGAGTTAAAGTAGAAGCTGAGGAAGAAGAAGTGAGAATAGAAAAAACCATGGCGTATAACCCAGGCCACATCTCCCATTATTCATAGCGTCACATATATATATATGACATGGTGCCCTTAGGTTCTATACGAGAGACTAGTGGTCAGCTGCCAGCTCGTAATAGGTTCACGTGCTACGTGACGCAAAACAAGCTCATAAAATGTGCGCCACACTCACCGCCATGGCTACTGGTGCCTCTGACTGAAACTCACACGTTTCAATTCAAATATATACCCAGTAAGTGGCTGAGTGGATGGCCGCCGTGGTTACTTGATGGTAGAGCAGCGAACGCTTTATTCGAAGGTTGCAGGTTCGGCTGCAGCCTACGGCAAGCTATCCTTTGACCCACAATTTTTTTTTCATAATTGCAATACAATTCGGTCTAATAACTACCCTATAGTTTCCTTTCCATTAGTGTCTGTTAAATCACGTATATATATATATATATATATATATATATATATATATATATATATATATATATATATATATATATATATATAAGGGAGAGAAGTGTATACCTAAGGGCTCGTATTTCCGTGTTTTAACACAATATTAATGAGATATAACAGACAGTAATGCCAAGGAATGTACAGCGGAAGTTATTAGAAGCAATGGAACGTAAATAAGAAGAAAGAAAAGTGGATGAAAAAATTACCAGCTGTGAGCAGGAATCGAACCTACGACCTTCGAATAACGCGTTCGATGCTCTAACCACTGAGCTATCACAGCGGCCGTCCCTCCATCCACTTTCTGGGGTTTATATGTGAATTTAGAAGTAGGAGTGACAGTCAGCGCCATCTATAAGCCAACGAACGAGTGTGAAAACACTCCTATTCGCATGTTTGGCGTCACGTAGCACGTGAACTTATTATGAGCGGGCCACTGATTAATTGTCCCTCTTATACAACCTAAACACACCAAGTCTGCCAGTACGAGACCCTCGTTCAATGAAAATAAGGGAGAGAAGTGTATACATAAGGGCTCGTATTTCCGTGTTTTAACACAATATTAATGAGATATAACAGACAGTAATGCCAGGGAATGTACAGGGGAAGTTATTAGAACCAATGGAATGTAAATAAGAAGAAAGAAAAGTGGATGAAAAAATTACCAGCTGTGAGCAGGAATCGAACCTACGACCTTCGAATAACGCGTTCGATGCTCTAACCACTGAGCTATCACAGCGGCCGTCCCTCCATCTACTTTCTGGGGTTTATATGTGAATTTAGAAGTAGGAGTGACAGTCAGCGCCATCTATAAGCCAACGAATGAGTGTGAAAACACTCTTATTCGCATGTTTGGCGTCACGTAGCACGTGAACTTATTATGAGCGGGCAGCTGATTAATTGTCCCTCTTATGCAACCTAAACACACCAAGTCTGCCAGTACGAGACCCTCGTTCAATGAAAATAAGGGAGAGAAGTGTATACCTAAGGGCTCGTATTTCCGTGTTTTAACACAATAATAATGAGATATAACAGACAGTAACGCCAAGGAATGTACAGGGGAAGTTATTAGAACCAATGGAATGTAAATAAGAAGAAAGAAAAGTGGATGAAAAAATTACCAGCTGTGAGCAGGAATCGAACCTACGACCTTCGAATAACGCGTTCGATGCTCTAACCACTGAGCTATCATAGCGGCCGTCCCTCCATCCACATTCTGGGGTTTATATGTGAATTTAGAAGTAGGAGTGACAGTCAGCGCCATCTATAGGCCAACGAACGAGTGTGAAAACACTATTATTCGGATGTTTGGCGTCACGTAGCACGTGAACTTATTATGAGCGGGCTGCTGATTAATTGTCCCTCTTATACAACCTAAACACACCAAGTCTGCCAGTACGAGACCCTCGTTCAATGAAAATAAGGGAGAGAAGTGTATACATAAGGGCTCGTATTTCCGTGTTTTAACACAATATTAATGAGATATAACAGACAGTAATGCCAAGGAATGTACAGGGGAAGTTATTAGAACCAATGGAATGTAAATAAGAAGAAAGAAAAGTGGATGAAAAAATTACCAGCTGTGAGCAGGAATCGAACCTACGACCTTCGAATAACGCGTTCGATGCTCTAACCACTGAGCTATCACAGCGGCCGTCCCTCCATCCACTTTCTGGGGTTTATATGTGAATTTAGAAGTAGGAGTGACAGTCAGCGCCATCTATAAGCCAACGAACGAGTGTGAAAACACTCTTATTCGCATGTTTGGCGTCACGTAGCACGTGAACTTATTATGAGCGGGCAGCTGATTAATTGTCCCTCTTATACAACCTAAACACACCAAGCCTGCCAGTACGAGACCCTCGTTCAATGAAAATAAGGGAGAGAAGTGTATACCTAAGGGCTCGTATTTCCGTGTTTTAACACAATAATAATGAGATATAACAGACAGTAATGCCAAGGAATGTACAGGGGAAGTTATTAGAACCAATGGAATGTAAATAAAAAGAAAGAAAAGTGGATGAAGAAATTACCAGCTGTGAGCAGGAATCGAACCTACGACCTTCGAATAACGCGTTCGATGCTCTAACCACTGAGCTATCACAGCGGCCGTCCCTCCATCCATTTTCTGGGGTTTATATGTGAATTTAGAAGTAGGAGTGACAGTCAGCGCCATCTATAAGCCAACGAACGAGGGTGAAAACACTCTTATTCGGATGTTTGGCGTCACGTAGCACGTGAACTTATTATGAGCGGGCAGCTGATTAATTGTCCCTCTTATACAACCTAAACACACCAAGTCTGCCAGTACGAGACCCTCGTTCAATGAAAATAAGGGAGAGAAGTGTATACCTAAGGGCTTGTATTTCCGTGTTTTAACACAATATTAATGAGATATAACAGACAGTAATGCCAAGGAATGTACAGGGGAAGTTATTAGAACCAATGGAATGTAAATGAGAAGAAAGAAAAGTGGATGAAAAAATTACCAGCTGTGAGCAGGAATCGAACCTACGACCTTCGAATAACGCGTTCGATGCTCTAACCACTGAGCTATCACAGCGGCCGTCCCTCCATCCACTTTCTGGGGTTTATATGTGAATTTAGAAGTAGGAGTGACAGTCAGCGCCATCTATAGGCCAACGAACGAGTGTGAAAACACTCTTATTCGCATGTTTGGCATCACGTAGCACGTGAACTTATTATGAGCGAGCAGCTGAATAATTGTCCCTCTTATACAACCTAAACACACCAAGTCTGCCAGTACGAGACCCTCGTTCAATTAAAATAAGGGAGAGAAGTGTAAGTGTATACCTAAGGGCTCGTATTTCCGTGTTTCAACACAATATTAATGAGATATAACAGACAGTAATGCCAAGGAATGTACAGGGGAAGTTATTAGAACCAATGGAATGTAAATAAGAAGAAAGAAAAGTGGATGAAAAAATTACCAGCTGTGAGCAGGAATCGAACCTACGACCTTCGAATAACGCGTTCGATGCTCTAACCACTGAGCTATCACAGCGGCCGTCCCTCCATCCACTTTCTGGGGTTTATATGTGAATTTAGAAGTAGGAGTGACAGTCAGCGCCATCTATAAGCCAACGAACGAGTGTGAAAACACTCTTATTCGCATGTTTGGCATCACGTAGCACGTGAACTTATTATGAGCGGGCAGCTGATTAATTGTCCCTCTTATACAATCTAAACACACCAAGTCTGCCAGTACGAGACCCTCGTTCATTGAAAATAAGGGAGAGAAGTGTATACCTAAGGGCTCGTATTTCCGTGTTTTAACACAATAATAATGAGATATAACAGACAGTAATGCCAAGGAATGTACAGGGGAAGTTATTAGAACCAATGGAATGTAAATAAGAAGAAAGAAAAGTGGATGAAAAAATTACCAGCTGTGAGCAGGAATCGAACCTACGACCTTCGAATAACGCGTTCGATGCTCTAACCACTGAGCTATCACAGCGGCCGTCCCTCCATCCACTTTCTGGGGTTTATATGTGAATTTAGAAGTAGGAGTGACAGTCAGCGCCATCTATAAGCCAACGAACGAGTGTGAAAACACTCTTATTCGCATGTTTGGCGTCACGTAGCACGTGAACTTATTATGAGCGGGCAGCTGATTAATTGTCCCTCTTATACAACCTAAACACACCAAGCCTGCCAGTACGAGACCCTCGTTCAATGAAAATAAGGGAGAGAAGTGTATACCTAAAGGCTCGTATTTCCGTGTTTTAACACAATAATAATGAGATATAACAGACAGTAATGCCAAGGAATGTACAGGGGAAGTTATTAGAACCAATGGAATGTAAATAAGAAGAAAGAAAAGTGGATGAAGAAATTACCAGCTGTGAGCAGGAATCGAACCTACGACCTTCGAATAACGCGTTCGATGCTCTAACCACTGAGCTATCACAGCGGCCGTCCCTCCATCCATTTTCTGGGGTTTATATGTGAATTTAGAAGTAGGAGTGACAGTCAGCGCCATCTATAAGCCAACGAACGAGGGTGAAAACACTCTTATTCGGATGTTTGGCGTCACGTAGCACGTGAACTTATTATGAGCGGGCAGCTGATTAATTGTCCCTCTTATACAACCTAAACACACCAAGTCTGCCAGTACGAGACCCTCGTTCAATGAAAATAAGGGAGAGAAGTGTATACCTAAGGGCTCGTATTTCCGTGTTTTAACACAATATTAATGAGATATAACAGACAGTAATGCCAAGGAATGTACAGGGGAAGTTATTAGAACCAATGGAATGTAAATGAGAAGAAAGAAAAGTGGATGAAAAAATTACCAGCTGTGAGCAGGAATCGAACCTACGACCTTCGAATAACGCGTTCGATGCTCTAACCACTGAGCTATCACAGCGGCCGTCCCTCCATCCACTTTCTGGGGTTTATATGTGAATTTAGAAGTAGGAGTGACAGTCAGCGCCATCTATAAGCCAACGAACGAGTGTGAAAACACTCTTATTCGCATGTTTGGCATCACGTAGCACGTGAACTTATTATGAGCGGGCAGCTGATTAATTGTCCCTCTTATACAATCTAAACACACCAAGTCTGCCAGTACGAGACCCTCGTTCATTGAAAATAAGGGAGAGAAGTGTATACCTAAGGGCTCGTATTTCCGTGTTTTAACACAATATTAATGAGATATAACAGACAGTAATGCCAAGGAATGTACAGGGGAAGTTATTAGAACCAATGGAATGTAAATAAGAAGAAAGACAAGTGGATGAAAAAATTACCAGCTGTGAGCAGGAATCGAACCTACGACCTTCGAATAACGCGTTCGATGCTCTAACCACTGAGCTACCACAGCGGCCGTCCCTCCATCCACTTTCTGGGGTTTATATGTGAATTTAGAAGTAGGAGTGACAGTCAGCGTCATTTATAAGCCAACGAACGAGTGTGAAAACACTCTTATTCGCATGTTTGGCATCACGTAGCACGTGAACTTATTATGAGCGGGCAGCTGATTAATTGTCCCTCTTATACAATCTAAACACACCAAGTCTGCCAGTACGAGACCCTCGTTCAATGAAAATAAGGGAGAGAAGTGTATACCTAAGGGCTCGTATTTCCGTGTTTTAACACAATATTCTCACACTTCTCTCCCTTATTTTCATTGAACGAGGGTCTCGTACTGGCAGACTTGGTGTGTTTAGGTTGTATAAGAGGGACAATTAATCAGCTGCCCGCTCATAATAAGTTCACGTGCTACGTGACGCCAAACATGCGAATAAGAGTGTTTTCACACTCGTTCGTTGGCTTCTAAAAGGCGCTGACTGTCACTCCTACTTCTAAATTCACATATAAACCCCAGAAAGTGGATGGAGGGACGGCCGCTGTGATAGCTCAGTGGTTAGAGCATCGAACGCGTTAATCGAAGGTCGTAGGTTCGATTCCTGCTCACAGCTGGTAATTTTTTCATCCACTTTTCTTTCTTCTTATTTACATTCCATTGGTTCTAATAACTTCCCCTGTACATTCCTTGGCATTACTGTCTGTTATATCTCATTAATATATATATATATATGTTTCGGTGGTGATGGCATACACTATGTTAGGTTAAATCTCTGACAAAAATCTCTCTAACGTTTCTTTACCTCACACAGGTCCTGGTTACGTACTCTTCCACATACGTGCTGGTGGCACTGAGTATCGACCGGTATGACGCCATCACTAGGCCTATGAATTTCTCCGGAAGCTGTAAATAGCCTATCAGTAGTTGACAATCGTAAAATAATATGCATGTCTGGGAACGAGAAAAAGAAAGAAACGATGTGTTCTTCGAACTGATGCACATTACACCATTCTTTTTTGGGCAACTCTCGTTTTTTACTGATATGCCATACTCAACCTTGTTGTGATCATTTTTTTCGTCGCTAGCGTTAGTTTTGATGATAATAATGCTGTTTTTATTTTGTGGAAAGAAAACGTGGATGGTCTCTATTTTGGGACACCTATGACATTCTCTACGATAGCCAGGGCCCGCTGAACAAGGCTACTTGTTTCCATGGCTTCTCACATGATCTTCGTAGTGTAATTTAGGTAATTTTGTAAAAGAATATATTGTCGCAGAAAAATTCTTTACGTCCGCTGTTTTACTCGTACCCAGCACCTGTATACCTTTCATTTACAGCAACGAGACTCAATTGATATAGTTTTACACAATAACTTGTTAGATGCGAAGCTTTTTATGGTCGAGCTTAACTTGGTGTGTGACGTGACCATCCTTATGGCGCATGCACGGCCCTCTTGCTCTATTATATACAACGGTTGCTCCCCCTCTCCTCTTTTTAGGCATCTTTCTAAGTGGCGTTTACACTTCCAATGCGCATGCACGTTCCTTGCCCTCTCGTTCTATCCTCTCTTATGCTCCCATCTCTCTCGTCTTGCAGCTTCTGCTCAAGAGTTTCTTGATAGAAAAAAAGGCCCCTTATCTGCATGTATTCTGCAAATGTCGTCGAAAGGCAATAGTCTTGCGTGTGGAAAGAGTGAATAAATAATTTGATATTGTCACAGGTCCCGCTAATTAGGGAGGCGATCGCCGGGTTAATTCCAAGGGCCGAAGTATCGGCCTCCCGAACTGCACTAGGAAAGCGCAGACAATTTAGAAGTGGTCCTATTTGGCGCGCCAGCGCACGCAGGATGTGGTCCAAGGAACAAGTCAGAGCCGAAAGTTGATAAACAAAACAAAATAAATTCTCAATTATGGCAGATTCATACTATACACAATTATGCACACTCGACAGTAATTTAGAACGATTTGTCACCAATCTAACAACGTACCACACAGTACAATCAGTCACACTCGAAACAACGGACACAAACAACAATACGCACTACAATGCAATCGCATGCATCGAAAAACCAAGACACCTAAAGAATAAAAAGTTCGAAAACTCATTCAGTCCAAAGTCCTTGGAACAAAAGACTGAATGATACTCCTCCGAGAATCACTCACTCAAAGTCCAGCGCTGTTGTCGTGCCGCTGCCCCCGAAGTTTCTCTTCCAGGAAACCTCGCTTCTTCAATTGGCCGCTCTCCAAGCACCAAATTCGCCGGTAACACGTCGGCTTCCCACGCGTTGCGATTGCAGGACGCGTCTTCGCTCTCTGGCGGTAGTCTCCCACTCTTCTGCTTGTACAACAAGTCTTCACCCCTCAGGTGGAAATCCTCTTCATTACCTGCTTTGTTGCTAAAGACAAAACCTTCGCCAATACCATACGGCGGAATGACCCTACGCACACTTGCGCAAAACTTTCGCCTACGCACATGGACGCAAACTTTCTTCTCCTTTGTCACTGAAGATAAAAAGCTTCGCCGACAAGGCTGAACACCCTACGCACACTGGCGCAAAATTCCTTCTTCTCCTGATCTCCCATCTCTGCTGCTTGGTTTAATACCCTTCGCGCTAGTTTTCAGAAAATTCTCATCGTTTCCGTCGGTGCGATGCGCAGCGAAGGCTGGGAAAATCGCGAGACGTTTCGAGGGCCGTCTGCACACATGACGCAACTCTGCATCACCACGCCCCTTTCCTTCGAGAACATTCCAGGGCTTGCTCGGCCGCCGATGTGAGGAGGTAAGACGGTGAACTACGCTTCCTAGGGGAGAAGGGACGGCGCGCCCGGGGAGCCTTTGGATGCTTGTTTTTTTTTCTTTATCGTTGACCTTGAGGATCCTCTCGGCGCTTAGTATCGTTACTGTCGCTATAATTCAGCGGCGCGCGCTTTTTCGGAGCGTTCGTTTGTGACAGATGTTTTTCGCAAGAAATCAGTGAATGGTATTTCGGAGGCGCTGCGTTAGTGCCTCGAGTGTGCAGCGGAGGCGAACGAGCGCATCAAGTCACGTCACACGTGAGACATGAGCGCCATCTCGCTGTTTTTTTTTAAACGAAGCGCGTGGTCCTGAGACGGGCGTGCGCGCGTGTCTCAGAGGTGATAAGGGGTAGAACGCAAGGCGACGGGTAGGGGCCACCACCGTGTCTTCTTAGCAAAGCGTTGGAAACACTCGCCTTTCTGTGCAAGCGTTGCATGATCAGCGCAGCGTGATAAGCGCTACGTTCCTCAGTATATCTTATGTATGCCTTTTCTAGTAAAAGACGAACACACAGAATATATACGTGTTATTATGGTGCCTCAGATATGCGCAATAATTGCTTTTAATTGACAATCGCACACGTATGAACGCTGATTTTTGAGCAACATTGGTGGTCACTGCGGATGAGGTTGGCCGTTCGGGGTATCGGCTGGTGCTGGTTAAAATACCCGGTTTGCGGTAACTGTGGACAAACAGACAAATGTACAGACAGAGAGACAGACAGACAGACAGACAGACAGACAGACCAAAGGTTTTGCGTTAAAGATACCCAAGAAAAACTATCGTCTTAAAAAACAGACTGCTTGCGTGACACAACCGTGCACTGGCCACTCCGTATATATATGCACTGGATCTTGACCTGCAATGTAGCGCAGGGTAGTGCTGTGCTGGTGAGAGATTTCTCTGGTGCAATGTTGAATAAAAATTTGCAGCGTGCGGGTTAACGAAAAGCAGGCTAGGGGTAGCTGTGTCCAAGTGGAGCCTTCTGTAAATTGTTTGCCGTTAGCGGTGATTGCCATGTTCCAGCAGGAGACACCTGTTTATCACTGCATGCTTTCCGTCTCCCCAGGTCTTACTCCGGCGCAACGCCGCGATTAGAGCCACTGTCAATGTCGGCGCTAGCGTTTACACTGGCGACAGGTTTCAGATAAACACTATCTAATATTTTTACACCTCGTTCTGACCCTTGTAAGCCCTCTTTGGGTAGCCGGCACAAGCACACTTGCAAGGTACTCACTGCACTTATATCATCATAATTTATTTGTAGTAGAGAACCATTGACTATCCATTCCTTGTCATTCTTCGGAGAAAGGTGGTACGCGCTAGATACTTGCGAGAATTTTTTTTAGAATTATTTATGCTGTGGCTGATGACAATAGAAAACAACGGCTAGCATAAGTTTATAAGGTGGGACCACCCGACGACCCATTAATTACGCAATTCACACTGCGTAGTGACTGGTTGCTTCTTTACTGTTGTAAAACAATTTAATACCCGCACTAATGCGATTTTGATTCTGACACGAAGTCTGCCTAGGGCGAGTTTGCAATGGAATTTCAAGCATGCGCGTAGCTCAGTAGTAGCATACTCCTCTGGCATGCAGGCGACCCGCATTCAAATCCCATTGTGTCAAATGTTTTTTTTTACATTACTTAGTTTTTCCTAATATTGCGCGATAGTGAGTACAGACATAGGCGGCACTGGCGGACAACTACGGCGCATGTGATGTCATACAAGCTTTCGGTGCAAAAAAAAGCACTGTTATTGGGAAAGCATGGCAGTACTCGCAAGTCGAAGACTGCGCTACTCGAACGTACCTTCGGCAGGTATCGCGTGGTTACTGTGTAAATCCCTCACTAGTTCCAATTATGATATTATGGGCATAGGCTGGCCGCCATGTTTTGAAGTTTAGGCCACCTGGTGGACATCGGAACGAGAAGTGTTTCGTTTAGCGACTCCCATAATGATTGCACAATAGTATGAAAGCTGTAATGTATCAGCTATATTATTTTCAGTGTAATTCAACAATACAGCACCATCAACTGCTATGAAACTTGCCCGCAGGGAGGCGTGCGCGCTAGCTGGTAGCTCTAGCCTGGGCTGCGTCAGTGGCCATATCGCTGCTTTCCATCTTCCTCAACGGCGAGGCGACGGTGCATGGCCGTCTCCAGTGCTGGAAGCTCGAGTTGTGGCAGTGGCAAGTGTACATGACCCTGGTTGCTGGCTCTCTCTTCTTCATACCGGCCTTGCTAATCGCTGCCTGCTACAGCGTTATTGTCTACACCATATGGAAACGGAGCAAAATACTAAAAGGTACAGATCTATAAAAAGTTTGGGCAAGAGGAGGATGTCATTCTTTCTATGAAATTCTACTCAGCGTTTGTAATGCGTTCGCTATTGTGCAATAAATTAATATTCTCTTTCTCGTGTGTCGAGGTATTTTGACCGCGTATAAAAGGCACCTGGAAATGCAGGTTCCATTTTTCACTGAGTATACGCTATAGATGTGGCATGAATTATCCTTGTGGCAATTACGAAATATCAACCTGTTTGTCGAGTTATTTCAAGCTGCACTAAAACATCAAAACAATCTCTCGAAAATCTATAGCTAGTGGGCTTGTACGTCTATTTTTTTCCACCATACTTTGTGTCACCAAGAGAAATCGCTTCAAATTGCTCACTTCTTTGTTAGACAGAAGCAAATGATTACGCTAGACAATTAAGGCACGGAAACTATTGATGGCGTTAATTTTCATTCTAGATAGTGTAGTAATTTTAGCGTGAATGAAATTGGCATTTAAATCAAAGCGGAGAAAAAAAGTATTTTTTCTGTCGATGGGATCGGAACCAATTTGGTGGCTGTTGTAGTTCAAATCTTTCCGACAAAAACGATGTTTCTTGTTACACTAACTCATTTTAGTGTGCTTCATATATATTACGCTGTATTTACAGACCACAATTGACGTTTTTATTGCTTTTCTTGGTCTTACTGCCACTTGCATTTTATTGGTGGCTATTTTGGCATAACTTTTCTTGCATTGAAAATTCTTCCAGTTAGCCTACAGAGTTTTATTCTAAGTGCGTACAGGTGATTGTGTGCTTATTTGCTCATCTACTCCTTAGTATAGGACTAAACGTCTCTATTTTCTTAATTGACTGAAGTCTCTAAGTGAAGTGATTGCAATGCCTCTCCACAATTAAAATTAACTACTTAGATTCTCTACCGGCTTCCTGGGTTGAGTACTCACTGCCCTATGCAAGAAGCATTGCTTGTTATGTCATTATTGGTTGCCTCCTGCGAGATATTCGAATAAAGATTTGATCTAGTTGGAAGGTTTCGCTAAGTCAACAGCAAGAATCAGTTCTTTCCTACTTTTATATACATCTACTTCGAATACATTTACAAAAATCAGTCAGTACATGGTAGAACCACATGCATCTTTACTGCTACTTTGGTCATCTTGAAAGCCTCCTCTATTTGCCCTGCCCTACTGTGTACGTTCCTTATTAGCTCCGGTAAGAAGCATGCCATAGTAACAGTTTTGCCCAGAGTATTATTTTTTAATTTGGGTCACTGTCGCAACGTTTTTCACCTGGGTCATCTCCAGTGAATTCGTGCATTATTTGCCAATTATCAGCCCATTTCTGCTGGCCTTGTCATGGTACTGCACATACAAGCTGCATAATATTCTGCGCACTTTTCAGGAGCTCATGAGAAGGATATTGACACGAGAAGAACGAGCTCTCGAGGAGTGATTCCAAAAGCAAAGGTCAAGACAGTCAAGATGACTCTGATCATAGCTTTAGGTGAGATGTTTCATATGTAAAGGATTGCTCTCGTAGTTCCATTGTCGTTTGGCGGTGGAATGGCCAATTCTCGATGTAGTATTGGCGATGCGGATATTCGATAAGTAGCTCAAATAAATGAAACACCTTCAACTCAACAAACTCATTTACAAGCACATTCATACTGTGCAGAAGTTCTGTTTAAATTTACGAAACGAACTTTAGAGTGAATGCACTTTAGAGCGTAGCGAGAATGACATAAAGTGTCACAAGGGTGCTATGATGAGATCTAAAACTCCCAAGCTTATAGGCTGTGTCTTTCACGTGCCTGTGTTTTACGTAATCAGGTAATGGCGGTAGAAATTGAACATGGGATAATTTTTAACCTCCTAATTTCATCAGTAATGCAAAAAAATGTCACACATAAAAACAAGCATTACTTAAAGCAGTTTTTCACGCTTCAGCTGTGCTTTGTCACTACAAAGGTGGTGGTACAATAGAGCCTATTCATGACGCTTGCTCAATTATATGGAAGGTAAGAGAATGTGAGTTCAGATACCAAGGCATAATAATTCCAATATTAGTGTGGAATACTTTCAGTCAACAGCACGTTTTATCGGCCATTCATTATTTGAAACAAAGACATTCATTGATAAATATATTGAGCCCAGGCTAATCTCAAAATCCCAGTTTTCTATAATACATTAGGTGGAGCACATTTTTATTGAACTGACCTTACCTAACACCGGACAGCCGAAATTTTTTTTCAGGCTGATGTTTTAAAGCTAACTACAGCTGCAAAGCAAATATATACCAGAATAACCACGCTTTCAAAGTGTAATTACAATGCGACGGCTACGTGCATATCACAATGTTAGACTAAAGAGCAACTGCGTAATAAAGAACAGTATTGTGAGCACGGCTACACCTCACACGCTTTCAGTAATGTTTACATTGGCGAATTTCACCGGGCGAAACACACCACCGCAAAAACAGCAAGAACATGTACGCTAACTCATCGGGTGAGTCTCTATAAGGCGGAAATGCTACATATGTCACTTCCCTTTTGCGAATTGTTTAGGTCATGTAAACACTGCTACACTCAATTGACGGAAAAAAGTTCCCAAGAAAGAAAATGAAGAAATCATTAGAGGCACGTTGCTGACTGAAAATGAGGATTATTCCGGGAAATCTGGCCACCGCAATTAAAAACGCAGATTTTGCAAGCTCACGTTTTGCAACATCGTGAAGAACGACACAATAGCATATACAAGCCAATGGGCTTATCAAAGGTACCGTTCCTGTTCATGTTTTTTTTCTTTCCACATAATAAGCTTTCCGTATAACTCCATAAAGAAGTCCGTGATGTTTATAATAAAACACGTGGTTACAAGATAAATCTTAGAGACACCAATGAACAGATAGATATTGGTTTTGCATCATTCAGCACAATTTTCAAATGTTGTAACACAGCCTGTGATGGGCGAAAATTATATGTGCTAGTTGACATTAACATACTCGTTCAACTAAGTAACATCATCGTAGCGCATATGTCGATTAACACAAGTTTTTATTTTCTAGAGAGGGCGTGAAAACTATACAATACTAGTTCAGCATAGTCTCAAACTTATGAATTCCCAATTCTATTATTCGATCGAAAACCTTGAGTGCATCATTAAGTTAAAATGTTGACCTTTGGCGTCAGCGGTGCCAACAAGAGGGATCCTAACAATTATCAGCGCTTGATGGCGTCACCATGTGAGGTCATCGTACCATCACAAATCGCACAAGTGTGCTAGCATCGTGACGTTTAAACGCCGCGTGATGACGTGGTAAGATGACGTCGTCACTTGATCAAAAATAGGCTGATAAAAGATGCATTGCCAAACCAGGTAAATTGCAGATGCAATGCCTCTGATCGTATGAAAGCGCAGAACCAAATTAGCTGGTGAAATCTTTCAGAGGGGATTTATCGGAGCCAGTACGTAGAATGTAGCAAAAGAAGAGGGTTTTTGCCTTGGAGTCCTGTTAAGGCCTGACCACAAGTACGTGTTGCAGCGTGTTAGGTTGTGGCTTTCTGGCGCGGCGCAGCACCTTCTCTTTACAAAGAGAGAGAGAAGAGCAACCTCACATAGCCAGTGCCTTTTCTCTTTACGTGGAGAGGGAATAGCACCACGCGCTGAAACGTTGTAGTGCGTATGCGTGGCTAGGCTCTCATGCGAAGGCATGGGGTTCCCTGTGAGTTTATAAACGCCTTTATACCGCATTGAAGTCAAAAGGTATGCGCTTCGAGTATTCTTTGAGATACAACCCCTCACAGTTCGACTTTCTTGTCATTTTATGTTGAGTGTCTTCCTGAGCTTCTTTCTTCGTTCCGCACGCAGCGTTCGTCTTCTGTTGGAGCCCGTACTTTATCTACGACTTGCTCCAAGTGTACGGCGTGACTCCGAAGACTCAGGCGGCCATCGCCGTCGCAACGTTCATTCAGAGCCTGGCACCACTGAACAGCGTCGCCAATCCGCTTATCTGCTGCTTCTTTTCGAGCAACATGTGCCGCCACATTCAACACGAGGCCCTGCTGACATTGTCACCCCACGAACCACCGTCTTTATGATCCGTGCGCAGCGCCCGCGACTCGGGCAAGAGGTCTTGTGTGACGCTTTCGACGGCGCTATCCAACTCGGTGCTCTGAAGACGACCGACACAGTTGAGAAATAAGAGCGCAGGCTTGCATAGAACATAGACTAGAAAGACAACAGGCTCTTTACCACCCTAGACATTGTTGTAATGATTCGCATGCGTGCTAAACTGTTGAAATGTGTGGGTGCATGCAATTTTAATGTATGACTAACATGGACTATACCAGTTGTAGTACCATCAACAAGCGCTGGTATAAATCAGGTGACAAACCCGCCACCCACGCACATATGACTGTTCTCGTTCCATAATAGTTTGCCTTAAGTACGTTCACGAACTACGCGACGTTTTTGGTTGCAAGTCTTTTTTGGGGGGCACTGCCTGCATTGAACGCAAAAAAGTTTAACTACTTTGTGGCAGTTGAACCAAGTAGCCCAAAGCACCGCCGTGCTGAACGTACAGAGAATGGACAACGCCCTTCCTGTATGCGTCCTTTCGCTTCTGTGGTTGTTTATTCGCACTGGCTTGAAAGTATCTCACATGATCAAAATGCGTTAAAACATAACCGCGGAGACCAACTCTTCATTTCAAAATGCGTGTTCGAGTTTGAGTAATTTTTGACATCCGTATCAATACATTTCCTAAAACCTTACCTAAAGTCAAACTCTCAAATGCCCGATATGATGGTTATAAAATAGGACACTAGTTTCAAATCACATTGGTCCCTGCTACTTTGTTCAACCCCCCTCGTTTTGTCTCGTATGTTAGCCTCAGTTCTGCAGATCAGTTCCCATTATCTGCTCAAGGTTTAACAAAATGCATGTCACGTGAATGATTCGCGCATTCGGAATACCTTGGGCACACTGGTACACGCTGAATAAACGTTTAAACCTAGTGTTTCTTCCGCGTGCATTCATGAAAACATCGTAGTAATTCGTGGTTTGGATTGTTACCATGTATCTTTGATTTATGATTGTCCGATTTTTATATGCAATGTTATTGTATTGAGTATCGTACCTCTATTCTCGCAAGACTACTTCATGTACTTAAAATCTCGTATGTTAAAACATTGTAGGCAATGTTGTGTCTATCAGTACCACTAAAGCAACTCATGAATGAGATGTTTTAAAGTTTTAGGTTGGTGAGTAGCAAGAACTGTGTCAGTATCTGAAGATGGGCGGTAAGCAACGACTGAGATTTACAGTACTTTTTTAGTGTGAAACAACGCCATAACCGCCTAGGGTCCGTGTTCGAGTCCCAATGAACTCAGCTCAACTCAATGGGACTTTGATCCAAGTTTTTTATTCGTGTCAAGGTTGAAACTGCGCACAATTTATCCATTGATTGATATGTGAGGTTCAACGTCCCAAAACCACCTTATGTTTATGAGAGATGCTGTAGTGGAGGGCTCTTTAACGCGCACCGAAATCTGAACACACGGGCCTACAACATTACTGCCTCCATTGTAAATGCAGCCGCCGCTGCCGGGATTCGATCCCGCGACCTGCGGGTCAGCAGCCGAGCACCTTAGACAGACAGACAGACAGACAGACAGACAAACCACCGAGGCAGGGCTGAAACTCCGCGCCAATTCAGTATATGAGTTGATAATAATGTACACATGTCCTAATTAGCATTGTTGTTGTTTTTTGGCGAACAGCTTTAAATAGGTAGCATTGATCAAAAGTGTTAGAGATGTTAGTTGAGCTATTGAGCATCCAAATTTGAAAAGACCACACGAAAATGTCAAGTTCTTGACAACAGTTAATGCATTTACTCACTCTTTTCTTCGTTTTCACTCATAAGAGCGTTTAGATTTGGGCAGGAGTACTACGTAATTCTATTTAACAATATGCACGATTTAGTCTTCAGCACCAGTCTTCAAAAAAACACGGTAGTTGTAAGCAGAAACGTTTTTTTATTATAGAAGTGAACAGGAAATTTTAAATAGCATTTCGCGGTTTTGCGCGTTAGGAACTTGGAGCGTTTGCACTCTATCAACTATGTTGCTGTTTTGGCACGGCACTTCAAGCTGGCTCTATACAACGTCACACAATGACCTTACCGTAAATGATCTATCACCGATTCATACATTGCTCAGCAGCCATTTATAATGACTGGTTTTCTTAGCTTTCCAGATCTTACGGCATCACTATTTGAAGCCTATCAGATAAATAGCAAGATCTTATAGGAAGAAAAAAATGTTTTTTGTTCTGTATTCCAAAGCACGACATTGAGCTTGCAGTTTGTCGTTTTCTAAATGAACCAACTTTAAAACATAATATTCTCACGTTACAGGTGAGTCAAATTGAACTTTTGTTTTACGCCTTCTAAGTTGTCGTTGATTTCGTGTGTAATCACAATATTGGCCTTTTTGCATAGATTCAATTGCTTAAAAGAATAATGGACCTCATGTATTTCCCTAATGTAGCCATTTTTCTGCCTAGGCAAGTGCGAGTGTGCTTTTTCATGAGTGTAGGGCTTCTAAACATTTTTTTGAAAATTTCGTTGGCAATGTAGGTGTAGTTTTATTCTTTATTGGGTTGTCAAAGTTAGCTTGAAATGTGTCTAAACCAAGCGTAACTTCAATATCTAAATGATAAAATGATGTTGAGTAAATAATACGTATATTGTGTTTTTTTCACTTTATGCCTGATCTATTTACCAGACGTTCTGTGTTACCTCGAAACGAATGTATCGATTATCCATAGCTGTGTAGCTCGTACTTATTACGCCAACGTTGGCAACCCTGACTGAAGTTCCTAGCACGTGAAGCACGTTGAAGACCATACTGAATCATTCATATGTTGTTGGTGGCTTGCATGGGGACTTTTTAATCAGGTTTGTATTGCTCAATGATTAAATTGTTCAACGTAAAACTGCATTTTTCTGTCTTCAATGTGTCGCCGTAGAGTGTCGATAACCTAATGCAATTTGTTTTAATAACCTTTAACGCCAGGCTGCTTGTGTGCAATAAGTCTGCTGGAATCTTGACGCATTATCGGAAGCACAGAACGTTTTACAATACCCAGTCTTTTATTCTTGTTTGTTTCAAACTTCATGTTCCGGGATTACTATTGAAGCTTCACGTTCAGTCTTGGCGTCAGTGTGTGACGTTGTCTTCTTCCAGGACAGTGTTGCAATAATATTGTTGCTGCTTTCCTTCGCACGATTATTTGATGCTCACTTGAGTGGAAAGTGCTTACAAAGTACTGTAAAGCCTTAAATCGTTGTGTTCTTTTTTACCACGTTTGTCATCTATAAAAATATTGTGTGGTTGTGTGTTTCTTGACAGGACACTATCACTATCATGCCTTCTTAAACTAATAGCAATTATGTACAATTGATTCATTTAAAGTCATGTGGTTTATATGACTGCAATGCTTTGAACCACGAACAAGCTTGTGCCCAATGAACTCAGTAAAAACACGGATTGTTAAATAACACGAAGTTCTCCTATGACATTTTTATAGTCAAATCAATGAGCGATCAACAAAACGTCTCATGTGATCAAGTCTCAATATAAGTGCGTAACAAGGTCTGCTGTATATCAACGATAAGACACATATCTCCAAAGCCTACCACTTCCATCTTTCCTAAGTGTATGAGACTATCACCTTAAGTTCCAGGGCCGCAAAAACATGAATTTACTGTGACCTTCTTGAGTTCTCTATGGCGAAGAAAGTTAACAGCACCATTTGCATATCTAATTTCGCTGCTGACACTTCTTTAAATTGAAAAATATCTTTTCGTTTTTTTTGAAGATATGTGAACTTTATCTCGCAACATTCATTACGTTCACAATTATTTCACAACCTCAACATTATTTGCTACGGCTATATATAGACGCAACTATAAAAAGCGTGCCGTGAGGGACTTTGTCACAATCACAAAAGGGCAGGGAACCTCGCTTTCATCATCATCATCATCAGCCTGACTACATCCACTGCAGGACAAAGGCCTCTCCCATGTTCCGCCAGTTAACCTGGTCCTGTGCTTGCTGCTGCCAATTTATACCCGCAAACTTCTTAATCTCGTCTTTTCACCTAACCTTCTGTCTCCCCCTAACCCGCTTCCCTTCTCTGGGAATCCAGTTAGTTACCCTTAATGACCAGCGGTTATCCTGCCTACGTGCTACATGCCCGGCCCATGTCCATTTCCTCTTCTTTATTTCAACTATGATATCCTTAACCCCCGTTTGTCCCCTAATCCACTCTGCTATCTTCTTGTCTCTTAAGGTTACACCTACCATTTTTCTTTCCATTGCTCGCTGCGTCGTCCACAATTTAAGCTGAACCCTCTTTGTAAGTCTCCAGGTTTCTGCTCCGTAGCTAAGTACCGGCAAGATACAGCTGTTATATACCTTCCTCTTGAGGGATAGTGGCAACCTACCTGTCATAATTTGAGAGTGCTTGCCGAATGTACTCCACCCCATTCTTATTCTTCTAGTTACTTCAATCTCGTGGTTAGGCTCTGCGGTTATTACCTGCCCTAAGTAGACATAGTCTTTTACAACTTCAAGTGATAATTACCTATCTCGAAGCGCTGCTCCTTTCCGAGGTTGTTGTACATTACTTTAGTTATCTGCAGAATAATTTTAAGACCCACCTTTCCTCTCTCCTTGTCTAACTCCGTAATCATGAGTTGCAATTCGTCCCCTGAGTTACTCAGCAATGCAATGTCATCGGCGAAGCGCAGGGTTAACCTCGCTTTACTTGTTTTTTTTTCGAACGAGTGTAAAGCTATGTGTATTTATTTTTGACAGAGAAAATTATATTGTATATAGAGTGCATCTATCGAAACCATTAAAGTTGAATATTATTAACAGTGTTGTGCCAATAAATGTTTATTCATCAAGTGTGTTTATAAGCATGGGTCACTTTCATTACCTCGATCACGCAGAAAGCTATTATTTTTAGATGGCTTTTTTCTATAATATAGTTATTGATTGAATAATATATGTGGTTCAACGTCCCGAAACCACCATATGACTATGACAGATGCCGTTGTGGATGGCTCCGAAAATCTCGACCACTGGGGTTCTTTAACGTGCACACAAATCTGAGCACATGGGCCTACAGCATATTCACTTCCATCGAAAATGTAGCCGCCGCTGCTGGCACTTGATCCCGCGACCTGCGGGTCAGCAGTCGAATACTTTCGCCACTAGGTCACTATGGTGGCGCTTCATTGAAACAGTAAAATGATACAAAAGTGTTAATCATAAACGAACTCAGAATATTGAGTTCTCAATCTGTGCAATTGTAACTGAATGAAAATATTCTTATTGAAAATATGGGAGTATTTTAGGCTGCAGGAGGCAGCAATTGTACATTTTTTAATGTGATTGTGAATGCAGGTTTCAATTTTCAAGGTGAAAATTGCAAGTATATCCAAAATAAATGCCAAAAATGTTCAACAGTTAATAGGCTGTCTTAGTCTCTTGTATTGCTGCGAGGCAGGCTGCGCTGTTGTAATTGAATGACTTTGTTTTGCAACAAGGTGTATAAAGCGTCAAAATGCAGCAGGCATTTCCGAAAAAAAAAGTATTGGTTTATACTGAATCTTTACTCATGAATTACTAAAGTGAAACTTATTGCATCAGCAGTTGTATGGGGACAGCAGTCCGAAATGATAGAATGTTAGAAATAATAAAGTTTCAAAGTTTGTGCCGCCACCATCGGTGTCATGACCC
Organism: Rhipicephalus microplus; assembly: GCF_043290135.1. Taxonomy (NCBI): domain Eukaryota; kingdom Metazoa; phylum Arthropoda; class Arachnida; order Ixodida; family Ixodidae; genus Rhipicephalus; species Rhipicephalus microplus. Next base: position 104,624,714 of record NC_134706.1, on the reverse strand, counting down.
GTTAAAAAGTATAAATCGACAAGCTAGCGCAGCACATCTAACGTTCTAAGAACGAGGGAGAGCGTGAAAGAGCTAGGGACAAACGTGCCTGGAGCAGAGATGGAACGAGCCGACTAATTTTTATGTAGAGCGCATGTGGCAACTTCAGCTTTCTTGTGAGGCCTCATATCTATTTCTCCACAAACCAAGAGGAAACCCATAGAGTGTCTTTCTTTGGGTAAAGGAGCGTGGTGAGGCACAAGAAGGGAGGGGATGGTGAGGCTTAGCGGCCGAGCTGTAACTGCTTACGCGGAAGGATTAATTCATAATGTAAATGTGGGAGACTTATGAGCCCTTGAGACAATCCATTCGTTTCTCACTAAGGTCAAAATACCACACAGATGCTTCGTCATGGCTCTCAATTGTGCAATTTATGAGGCATACGACTGCGATAGATATAGCGCGAGAACAGAATGACGACAAAAAGACGTTCTGTTGTCGCGCTAAAACTATGATCATGTCATACCAACTAACCCAAAGGGCCACACTTCTAAGGTATGGCAAGTGGCCTCAAAGCAGCCAATATATATCTGAGTAAATCGCTAGCACTTGGTGCCACGTTGACTGCCCTAATGTCGAATGCAACCACAGGGCATTTCGTTGAAAGCGTAGCGATTTAGTATCACCATTATTAACTACTGTCACTTGCACCACGAATGAAAAGGATGACCACGGGCAAAAAGCCGTTTTGGAGAAATTGTGTCAGCCATGTCTCTTTTTTAGGGCCTCTGCAAGAACGAAAAATGGCACATTTCACGTAAGTACAGTGGGAATCAATGATATTCGAAGCACAAATGAGGAAGTTTGATATGTCACTTTAAAATCCGCACAACTTTACGAGGCGGGCATGAATAAGCCATACATAACTTGCATAACATGATTATGATGTTTGGACATGTCCGTTACCTTCGTCGTATTTTCACGTCGCATGATACAAAATCGGGTATATGAGGAGCTAAACAGCTGCGAGCGTGCTGTGAGCGTAGCAAGTAGTCTTAATTTACATGGCACGCACGTCATGACTATCCTGTTTGCACGTGTCATTCACTTTCGCCCTCCGCTCACGTCACGTAATACCAAATTTCGTTTATGTGAACCTAGCGAAACGGCCTCGAGTGCATCATGTGCATGGCATGTAGGGATGTTCTTACGTGACACGCATCTCATGATTATCATGTTTGCAAGTTATATACCTTCCTTATACCTTAACGTCCCGTAATACCAAATTTGGTATATGTGAAGCTAGCGAAACGACCACGAGCGTACCATGAGCGCGGTGTGTAGTCATTACTTACAGGGTTTTTAACTCATATTCGCCTTGAAGTCATGTCACACCATGCCAGTTTTTCAAAGCGTCATCTGCACAAAACCACCGGAAGGGCAGAAACACCATGAAATGTAAATCTTTACATTCATGACATACATATCAAGATTTTCATGTAAGGACCAGTCACTTATGCTTGTCATACAGTCATGGTATTCCATACAAATTTTGGTGTCGATACCATTATCGAAATGGTCGGGAGAGCTAAACGTCTTAGGTGGCTAGATAGATGGATAGATTGATAGATAGATAGATAGATAAACAGATAGATAGATAGATAGATAGATAGATAGATAGATAGATAGATAGATAGATAGATAGATAGATAGATAGATAGATAGATAGATAGATACGCTCAAAGCCGCCGAAGTTCGCAAAGAATGGCTTCGATTTCAGAAGCGTTTCTGGCATGCCGAACAAGTGGTCACAACAAGCCTTTCTTTCTTTTTTTTTTGATGCTGATGTCTCGTATATCTCTAAAACAGTTTAGGACCACCCGTGTAAGTATCTGTCAATACGGCCAAAAGTAGAGCACGTCCCAAAGTAGTCGTAAACGCCACAATCCACTGCCAATTCCGGTGAATCAGCGAACGTTTCCTTTCTAGTAAATTATTTGTGGTGACTCCTTCGATTGTAGTTTTTGCCGATAGCAGGCTGGCAGCGCTTTCTCCCTGCGGAGCATTTGGCAGCTACATTAACTTCTAGCCGCTTTATTACGCGCAGTAGGTTGCTTTCTTAGAGCGCTTTCTTAGAGTGCAGTAAATCATGTCAGCGTACCATGAGTACATCGTTTGAAGATGATTGATTACTTAATGCAGATAAGTTGTTATTTTTGCAAATAACTTCTATGCAATACGACTAATTGCAAAAGTGTTTAAGAAACTGAAATGATTAACTCGTTTTGCCACTTTGTAGTATAACACAGAGTTTATGTGAAGGAGTACGAGGAAACAATGTTGAGTTTGGCTGTGAATACAGTCCACGTTATCTGCAGTCAGCTCTATGTCTAAAGTGGCCACCTTCGAAACGTCGTTGGTGTCGCATTGGATACTCAGACCTGCTAAAAATTTCAGGCGATGAGCCCTTTATTTTCAATGATGAAGCTAGTTGATGAAATGAGGTTCTTATGCGTATAGAGAAAAACAACACATTTTAAAGTGAGAATGAACAAAATGCCTCGAAAAGAAGTGTTTAGTCGAAGAAGATAAATGTGCACTTGTGTGGACGCCGGTAACACCAGCTACACTAGGTCTATTATCGTTAGTACTGGTGCAAAAGAGCTTTTCTTGCCAACGCCTCCATTCGCATGCATTGGTTGTTATTGTCACCACTCCTGGCCATTAGCGGCGAATTCCTGACCAGTTGAAAGCATTCACCACTACCACAAACATAAATGTTCACGTGGCCACTTGATGACTTCTCTCATTCAACACTTTCATGATCATCGATAGTTATCGTCACCGTCCACGTTAATTCTTATGTTCATTACTTTCATCATAACCATCAATGTGGCAATTCAAGGCTCATGTAGTTGCTCACAGCTCTACTTGAACGTGTTAGCCGTCACTCCATCCGTGATGGTGGCGTTAGTAGTTACGTTACAATAAATTACCATGAGGCCTATGCCCACTTCACTCTGTCCTTGTTTGTTGACGGCTGTGCTTCAAAGCGCTATTTACTGGCGCTCTCAGAACAGGCGCATAAGCTTCCACTACTCAGCTCAAAAATTATGGCGTGCATGTCTTCGCCGCTGAATCCATATCCCGACAATATTAGGTGGCTCTCTAGATAACGTCTGAATAATGTATTGCCTTATAATGCACGTAAGCTTTTCTGCAGGGTCACAAATCACCATGCGGCTACCATGCGGTGTTATGTCAGCCTCGTACTCATACTATGCACAGCTGGCGCCAACAAATGTGGATGCTGCCATGCAAAACTTTGCTCACATTGCAACTAAATACCCCCAAAAACAAGATAAAACCTTCCAACTCTCAAATTTGAGCCAGATGACAAAACTTTTTTCTTAATTGATTGCGAGCTTCTAAGACAAATATGCGAGGCAATTCTTTGAAAGCAATTTGTACGACACGAAAGTGAAACGCCTTACAGAAAAAGCTGAGCACTTATTATGCATTGTTTCACCACAAGGGTGAAGGAACGAATGCAACAGCAAAATATTGTAATGTCACGCGAAGAACGTCAAGCAGCTGTCATTATGCGACGCTCAGGTATACTAGAAATGACGCACGAAAAATTGTACACAGGATGAGCGCGAAATAACGAGTGTTACAGCTGTCGCTTGAAGGGTGCGGCTCAAACACAAAGAGGTACAAAACTAACGCACAAGTAAATACAAAACGAGAACGAATTAAAAGCTTTCACACGTTAAAACGTCTTTATGCGTGAGCCGCGTGCTTTTTTTAGCAAAAAGTGGCTGCTGCGGAGAGCGCATTGAGCACCGTGCTCTGGGTAAAATGTGTTACAAGCACGAGGCATATACAAAGTGCAACAAACGCCCACTGCAGTCGCTTGACTTTGGGACCCTCGTCTGCATACTACATTCTACAAATTTTCTATTGTGAATGAATGAATAAACTGAATAAAACTGAATAAAAACGCAATATATATATATATATATATATATATATATATATATATATATATATATATACATAATTAAGAAATAAAGAAGCACACTTACGTAAATTTGATATTTGTTTACTCTACGTTTCGGCCGTCGCACGGCCGTAACGTAAACAAATATGAAATTTTCATTAGTGTGCTCCTTTATTCCTAATTATATTTGCACCGGACCCACATAACTTCTTTTATGAATCATATATATATATATGTCGGCCTCCGCGTAGCGCAACGTGGAGGCCGACAATCTTCAAATCGCGCCATACGAGCCATTCACGCCACCTTGCTGGTGATAATGAGATAGATGGATGGATGAAAAACTTTTATTGGGGTCCTGAAGGATTCCACCACCGTTTTATAGGGTAGGATCGTGAGCCGCTCCCACGTTGGGACGGGGAGGCCCACCCTCACCGCCGCATCGTGGGCCTTCTGGACAGCCTTGAGTTGTTGTATGAGAACCAGACTCGTGAGCATTAAATGAAAGGAGTTCTCAGAAAATTCTTCATTTTTTTCTTTGTAAAGAGGGGCACCTCTAGAGCATGTGGTTAAAATCACCGCGATTCTGGCAATCCGGACAAAGTTCTGAAATATCGGATTAATGGCTATAGGTTACGAGGCTAGGGTATGTTCCCGTCTGAAGCGTGCGAAGAGAGCTTGCCTGTGTCCTAGACAACTTTTCGTGTGGCACTGGAAAGGACCTACGGCCTAATTGATAATGCTTTGTGATCTGGTTGATGGTAGTCAAAATGTACCTAAAATGAAGGCTGGGGGCTGACTCCTCTGTCTGAGGAGCACAAGTACCGGCGCAGTAAGTTAAGCCTCGTGCCTTGGAATGGGCTAGCTCGTTGACATTGGGAAGGCCTCCGACCCTCAAGCTAAGGTGAGCAGGAAACCAAATAATTGTGTGGTGGGTGAGTTCCTTGTGAGCGAGAGTTCTCAAAAATTTCTTGCACACAGAACCAGAACCGAAGGCCCTAGCAGCGGATTTAGAGTCCATATGAATATCAGTTCATTGTGGATTAAGGAGTGCTAGTGCATTGGCTATCTGTTCTGCTTTGTAAGAAGAAGTGGCTCGAACCGACGCCGAAGATAAAATCTGACCTTTAGCATCTACGGATACTACCGCAAAGCAAGCGGAAACGCCATACTGGACGTCATCAACAAAGCATGAAACAGACGAGTGTTTGTGAGCTTGAGCTAAAAGAGAGGAGGCTCTATCGACACGCCTGCCCGCGTTGTACTATGGTTGCATATTTCGTCGATGGAGGCACACTTTGATGCGAGAGCGTATATAATCATCGAGTGGCGTATTTCACACTTCGAGCGTCAGGGGGTTGACTCTAGTGTCAACCAAAATCTTTCTCCCCGCTGGTGTGATCGAAAGCCTGGCAACCTGTGCCGTTTGATAATGAGAGAGAACAAGAATAAATTGGAAAAAAATGGTATATGCCACGTAAAATGGGTACACAAAGATTTTTAAGGGCTTTAATCAGCCGTATCACTCTTATAATTAGACGTAATACCACTGTATAGTCTAGGTATGTAGTAATCACGACCTTAGGTAAGCTCCCTTTAAAGTATGGAGCCCTTCAGTGGGGACCAGGCTGCAAGCGTGCTTTCGTAGTCGCCCATGATCGCGTTCGACACGACGGCAATTGAGTTCGCAGCGGTTGCGGCAGAATGCAGTTATGCTGGGACTAGGTGCGCACTGCTCGCGTGTGCACCTTCACGACACGTGGTTGTCATTCACGTTCCCAGGGCTAGTGACCACGAGCGGTACTTTTGTTATGAGCGTGACATCAAAAATATTTGGCGGTGGTTCTTGAAGAGTGCGATTCTGCCGCGGCCCGCAAGTGCATCAAATCTGCCGGCAGCATCATGGCGAATGGGCGCGCTGTAACCGAGCATCTCAATTGCGTGAAATTGAGTGAAATGTTCGTGTGGTGGCAGAAAGCGTATATCCGATGAAAACTCGGTTGTTGCGATACGGCCGTGTGCACTGGATGTCAGGAGTCATTAAGAAATGGCCAAGTTGGTATTGGAATTTTGCAGCACTCCGACACAAGTTCCATTTTCTAATGGGGTAGTAATTCGCGAAAACTTCGCTAAAGTGGAAATATCCAGGAAAAGTATTTGTTGTTACGAGACCTTTTTCAACTTGTTTTTTATGGGCAGCTGACGGGGAATTGAAAATCATTTGTTGTAGCGGAATCAGGTATAGCGGGATTCGGCTGTAAACAGTCATGAAAAGGCAGGAAAATCTAATAGAATAAAAACCAAGAAAGATATGCAAAAAAGATAAAAATAAACTTAAAAAACCACCCAGCTTCACATTACTGTATAAAGCTTGGCACGACTATTGTGAAGCTGCCCTAATTTTTTTCCCTCTACAGTTGCTTGATTACTCTTCATTTTCACACTATTGTAGTATGCTAAACAAGACAGCCTCACAGGAAAATGACAAAATGACTGGCAATAAAGAGAATTATAATGACTCATTTGTTTGTTAAACACAATGTATTAATTAAATGTAGCAGTCTGGAAAGCTCAAAAAATGTAGGGGGTGGTATATTTAGTGACTGTGATGTAGGTGCGGGGAATGTAGGGTGGACAAAAAGATGGCTTGCCGCTGCCAGGGACCGAGCCTGCAAAATTTGCCAGTGGCCATTTCTCTTTTCATCCACTTTAATTTCTTCACATTTACAGCTTGCCACTGGCAAAGCTCGAGGTTCGGTCTCTGGCACCGGCAAGTTGTTTTTTCATCCACCTTGCATTCTTTATGTTTGCAACATAGTTGCTATAGATAAGATCTTTATATTTTCCTGGGCTTTCTTGACTGTTAGAAGTAATTAATATTGTGTTTAAAAATGACTGGCAGTGGTTAAACAGGAAATGCCTCCACCTCCAACGCATCCCCAGTTCAAAGTGATTGATCACAACATAGCTAACTTTATAAGTCACAGATATGAAAAAAGAAGTAACTTCTGTCAGTCCTTATAGTAAAATGTGCAGGTGGTGCCATAGGGTCACATCTGAGCAAGAAGAAAATGTATTACTCACAGGACAAGATTGCAATCTCAGTGTGTTTGTTGCCATTATTTACATGCTGTTCTGTGAACATTATGCGCAAACATTTTTATTGCATCCTATATATTGTATATAGTGCAGCCATGGCGTAGTGGTTAGAGCATCCGCCTCACATGCAAAAGGTCCGTGGTTCAAATCCCGGTGCCGCTTAGTTCCCAACCGGATAAATAAAAATCCACGTGGTGATGGAACTGCTTTAAGAGGCCTGGGGTGCGGCCTCACCGGTAACCACTGCCGGGAATGCACTTTCTCACCAAAGAAGGATTGGCCACCCTGGTGCAGTATCTGGCCAATACCTCCCACATGCATCGGTCAAATTACTCACGCCCCTTAGTCCCCAGCAGCTGCGAAGCAACTGACCAGAGTGGCGGTCAGATCTGCAACACAGTAGAGGGTGTTAAGAATCTTTGGATCCGGACAGGCCGCCATTGAAACCTGAACTTGGCAACGTTTAACGCTAGAACCTTATCTAGTGAGGGAAGTCTAGCTGTACTATTAGAGGAGCTAGAGGGTGTTAAATGGGATATAATAGGGCTCAGTGAGGTTAGCAAGACAGATGAGGCCTATACGGTGCGAAAGAATGAGCACGTCCTTTGCTATCGGGGCTTGGCAGATAGAAGAAAACTGGGAGTAGGGCTCCTAATTCACAGAAACATAGCTGGCAACATAGAGGAATACTATAGAAAGAATGAAAGTGTGGTAGGTATTGTAATTAAACTGAATAAAAGATACAAGATGAAGGGTGTACAGGCTTACGCGCCTATATCCACCCATGATGACGCTTCAGTTGAAAGCTTCTAAGAAGACGTGGAATCGGCAATGAGTAAGCCAAAAACACAGTATATTATAGTGATGAGCGACTTTAATGCAACAGTACGGAAGAAGTAGGCTGGAGACCAAGCAGTGGGAGATCATGGCATCGGTGCTAGAAACGAAAGAGGAGAGCTACTAGTCGAATTCGCCGAACGCAATAATTCACAGATTTTGAATACCTTCTACCAAAAACAAAAAAACCACAAGTGCACATGGAGGAGCTCTAATGACGAAAATAAAAACGAAATAGACTTTATAATGAGTGCACACTCAGGAATCGTGCAGGATGTGAAAGTGGTTGGCAAGGTACAACGCAGTGACCATAGAATGGTACGGTCTCAAATTCACCTAGGCTTGAAAAAGGAACGACAGAAACTGATACGCAAGAAGCCAATCAATGAGCTAGCACTGAGAGGGAAAGTATAGGAATTCAGAGTGTTGCTTCAGAACAGGTTCTCGGCTTTTAGTGAGGAAACAAACCTTAGCGTAGATGCAATGAATGATTATCTGAGGAGTATCGTTACAGAGTCTGCAGTGGAAGTTGGAGGCAGGGTAGTTAGACAGGACAATGGCAAGTTTTCCCAGGAATCGAAGAATCTAAATGAGAAGCGTCAAATCATGAAAGTCTCAAGTACAACATACAAAATAGAACTGGCAGAGCTTTCGAAGTTGATTGATAGGCGTAACGTATGCGATGTAAGAAGGTATAACATGGACAGAATTGAACACGCTCTGAAGAACGGAGGAAGCGTCAAAGCAGTGAAAAGGAAACCTGATTGGTATGTGGGGCTTAACGTGCCAAAACCACCATATGATTATGAGAGACGCCGTATTGGAGGGCTCCGAAAATTTCGACCACCTGGGGTTCTTTAACGTGCACCCAAATCTGAGCACACGGGCCTACAACATTTCCGCCTCCATCAGAAATGCAGCCGCCGCAGCCGGGATTTGATCCCGTGACCTGCGGATCAGCAGCCGAGTACCTTAACCACTAGACTACCACGGCGGGGCGTGAAAAAGAAACTTGGGATAGGCGAAAGTGGGATGTATGCACTAAGGGACAAAGAAGGAGAGATAACTACCAATATGGATAGGATAGTTAAAATAGCGGAGGAGTTTTTGCAGAGATCTGTACAGTAGCCGAGACAACCATGACGTTATTACTATAAGAACTAGCAGCAACTCAGATGACACCCACCAGTAGTGATAGAAGAAGTCAGAAAAGCTTTGGAGAGCATGCAAAGAGGCAAAGCTGCTGGTGAGGATGAGGTAACGTCAGATCTGCTGAAAGATTGAGGACAGATTGTGTTAGAAAAACTAGCCACCCTGTTTACAAGGTGTCTTCTGACGGAAAGAGTACCAGAGTCTAAGGCGAACGCTAACATCATCTTAATACATAAGAAAGGAGATGACAAGGTCTTGAAGAATTACAGGTCGATCAGCTTGCTCTCTGAAGTATACAAGCTATTTACAAAGGTAATTGCTAACAGAGTAACGACAACATTAGAATTCAATCAACCAAAGGAACCAGCAGGATTTCGAACAGGCTACTCAACTGTTGACCATATTCATACTATCAATCAGGTAATAGAGAAATGCTCGGAATGTAACCAACCACTATACATAGCCTTCATGGATTACGAGAAGGCGTTGGATTCAGTAGAAATATCAGCCGTCATGCAGACATTGTGGAAGTAAGGCGTAGATGAAGTATATATAAACATTCTGGAAGAAATCTACAGGGGGTCAACTGCTACCATAGTGCTTCATAAAGAAAGCAACAGAATACCAATTAAGAAGGGTGTAAAGCAGGGGGACACAATCTCCCCAATGCTATTTACCGCGTGCTTACAGGAGGTTTTCAGAAGCCTAGAATGGTAACAGTTAGGGATAAGAGGTAATGGAGAATACCTTAGTAACCTGCGCTTCGCCGATGACGTTGCATTGCTGAGTAACTCCGGGGACGAATTGCAACTCATGATTACAGAGTTAGACAAGGAGAACAGAAAGGTGGGTAATAAAATTAATCTGCAGAAAACAAAAGTCATGTACAACACCCTTGGAAAAGAGCAGCGCTTGGAGATAGGTATTAGGTAAAGTTGTAAAAGACTGTGTCTACTTAAGGCAGGTAATAACCGCAGAGCCGAACCACGAGATTGAAGTAACTAGACGAATAAGAATGGGGTGGAGCACATTCGGCAAGCACTCTCAAATTATGACAGGTAGATTCCCACTATCTCTCAAGAGGAAGGTATATAACAACTGTATCTTGCCGGTAATTAGCTACGGAGCAAAAACCTGGAGACTTACAAAGAGGGTTCAGCTTAAAATGAGGAAGACGCAGCGAGCAATGGAAAGAAATATGGTAGGTGTGACCTTAAAGGATAAGAAAGAGCAGAGTGGATTAGGGGACAAATGGGGGTTAAGGATATCATAGTTGAATTAAAGAGGAGGAAATGGACATGGGCCGGGCATGTAGCACGCAGACCAGGATAACCTCTGGTCATTAAGGTGAACTGACTTGTTCCCAGAGAAAGCAAACGGGTTAGGGGGAGACAGAAGGATAGGTGGGCAGATGAGATTAAGAAGTTTGCGGGTTTAAATTGGCAGCAGCAAGCACAGGACCGGGTTAACTGGCGGAACATGCGAGACGCATTTGTCCTGCAGTGGACGTAGTCAGGCTGACGATGATGATGATGATGATGACGTAAAGTGGGCATCGATTATAAGCGAAGCACGAATGAGAAATGTTGATAGGTCACTCGGAAATCAGCACGAAGTTATGACGCGGACGTAAAATATTGTCACAGGTAATGGGTATGAGCCATCAACTGTAGGTGGAATCCTTTGGAAGTAAAGAAAGAAAAGGGCTTTTGCGTCCTGGTCTGAGGGCAAGCAAGACGTCGTTTCATCGCTGTCTGTAATTACGTTCGTGGCACTGGTGGAGGTGCTGGGTAAATGCGCCTCGGCTGCAGATTTTCAGCCGACACACTGAGCTACTTGGAGACAGCTACAGCTCCCACGGCAAGAAGCAGTCGCCGCCTGCGAGGACTATCTCTCGAGTACGGTCCCCTCTCTCAAGACGAGATGGCAACTTCAACTTACAACCAGGCGAGTCAAACCAACGACGCCTATTCTTTTCTCCCGCAAGTTTTTCATGCGCCGCAAACACCACGCTCATTTCATGGAGACATTTATGAAGATGTTGACGACTGGCTTGACCACTTCAATCGAGTTGCCAACATCAACGAATGGGATGAAGCTCGCAAGCTGCGGAGAGTTTACTTTGCGTTAGAAGACTCTGCCAAAACGTAGTACGAGAATCACGAGGGTTCCTTTGCGACGTGGCATGAGTTCAGCCGACAGTTTCGTGATGCGTACCGCAGCACTGAAAGGAAAGAGAGAGCGGAGCAGGCAATCTCGTCTTCGAACCAACGACCCAACGAGAGAGTTTCGATGTTTGTCGAGGACATGCTTCGACTCTTCAAGCGTGCTGACCCTGCAATGTCCGAGGAAAAGAAGGTGCGGCATTTAATGCGTGGGGTAAAAGAGCAGCTCTTCGCCGGACTCGTGCGCAATCCACCGACGACTGTGGCAGAGTTCATAAATGAGGCAACCACAATGGAGCGTACTCTCCAGTATAGGTCGTCACAGTATGAACGCCACGACGTGACCCCTGCTGCATGCTTTATCGGGGCTGACAACGAGAGGCATGCCTTTGCTGAGTTCACAAGAAGCGTCGTGTGGGACGAGCTGCGCCATTTCCAAGCAGCGGGACCCCAACCACCCGTAAGTGATCTCACAGACTTAATCCGAAATGAGATCCGACAGGTGGTCACCTAACTCGCGCCAACAAGGCCTGAGGCCCCTGTGCTGACTTATGCGGCGGCTCTGCGATCTCCTGCACCACAGGGCCCTGATCCCACCATGGGGAAAATGGATCAGGCTAGCCATCGATTCCAGGGCACCTCTTTGACTCCGCCACCCGCCTCAAGGTTTCGGAGTGCACCAACCTATCGTCCTTCTGGATCGCGGCAGAACGCCACAAAGGCCAGCGTGTGGCGTACGTCCGATAACCGTCCACTCTGCTACCACTGTGGCGAAGCGGGTCATGTCTACCGTAACTGCCAGTACCGCCAACTTGGTCTGCGTGGCTTTCACCCTGATGCTCGGTGCCCGCGTTACGGTGAGCGTACTCGCGACATCGAAGCGTACCTTACGGGCCAGCAAGCTCCTCGCCTTGGTCAACGCCCCCAATGACGATCACCATCACCTCGCCGCCCCACGTCACCTAGCATTCCCTCGTCATCTTATGCTCCTTTCAGAGGCCGGTCACCGAGTCTCCACAGGGGAAACTAGAAACCGCGGCTCCTAGGGGTGAAGCCGCGTTCCAACGAACTGTCAAAGAGCGTCTTTCGACGCGAAGACCCGACGAAGACCGTTCTGACTTTCCAGTCGTTTCCAAAAGTCACAAGACTGTTTCCGCCGACATCACCGTACACGTCGATAATCACGCCATCACTGCCCTCGTCGACACTGGCGCCGATTATTCGGTTATGAGCAGCGCGCTAGCATCCCAACTGAGGAAGGTAACTACCCCTTGGCAAGGACCGCCGTTGCGCACGGCAGGGGGCCACCTCGTCACGCCGTCTGGAATGTGCACAGCCCGTGTTCGAGTCCGTGCTCCGACGTTCATAGGGTCTTTCCTCGTATTACCTGCGTGCTCCCGTCCACTCATTCTGGGGCTGGACTTTCTTCGCGAACTCGGCGCAATTATTGACCTACGAGACTTGCAGGTGTCGTTCGAGGACCCGTTTCATCTTGAACCGGAAAACGCCCGCTCATCGAAGGCTGCTCTACGTGTATCCTCCGAATCTGTTACTCTGCCTTTTCGCAGCAGCCTTTTTATCAACGTTGAATGCGACCGAGACGTCCCCGATGCTGTAATTGCAGAAGGAAATTTGTCTCTACTTTTTGCACAACAAATCTGCGTTGCCTGAGGTATTGTTCAGCCCGGTAGAAAGCAGGCTTGCTATTAGTCCCGAATTTCAGCGAGGAGTATCGCCATCTTACCAAACACACTGCGATCGCATACCTTGAGGATATTGCCGACGTCCCTGGCCCCTCAACATTATCTGCTCTTTCGTCGTGCGACGATTCCGCCATGACATTTGCAAGCACTCTCGACGTAAACCAGGGTCTACCGTCTGCACAACGGGAACGTCTTTTGAAGATACTCGGCTCATTTCGGGACTGCTTCGCTACGACTTCGAAAGTTAACCAAACACCGCTTCGTATCATCACCGAGCCTACCGAGAGACCCATTCGACAGCATGCCTACAAAGTCTCGCAAAAAGAACAAGACAATATACGCCAACAGGTCCAGCAGATGCTCAAGGACGATGTCATCCAGCCATCGACCAGTCCCTTGGCGTCCCCTGTTGTGTTAGTAAAGAAAAAAGGTGGTACTCTGCGATTTTGCGTCGACTACCGAAAGTTGAATAAGATCACGAAGAAAGACGTGTATCCTTTACCACGAATAGACGACTCGCTGGACCGCACTCGCAATGCTCGTTACTTTTCTTCCATGAATCTACGCAGCGGCTATTGACAAATATCTGTTGATGAGCGCGACCGCGAAAAGACCGCCTTCATTACTCCTGACAGACTCTCCGAGTTCAAGGTCCTTCCCTTCGGCTTATGCTCGGCACCAGCTACTTTTCAAAAAATGATGGACACGGTTCTTTCTGGGCTAAAATGGCAATCGTGTCTTGTCTACCTTGACGATATGATCGTCTTCTCGGACACGTTTGAGCAGCACGTACAGCGCTTACAGGCAGTTAGTCAGGCGATTCGAACAGCTGGACTTTCTCTCAAACCTGAGAAATGCCACTTTGCATTCGAGGAACAGAAATTTCTTGGTCACGTCGTCAGCCACGCCGGTATACGTCCAGACCTTGAGAAAACGAAAGCTGTTGCCGCATTTCCTGTCCCAACGAACAAGCGCGACCTCCGCCGATTTCTGGGACTCTGCGCATATTACAGACGCTTCGTCAAAGGCTTTTCTAAAATTGCTGAACTGCTAAATAAACTTACGAAAGACGGCGTACCGTTTGTTTGGGGTCATGATCAGCATCACGCCTTTGACACGCTACGAAACCATCTCCAAGCCCCACCTGTACTCGGTCACTTTGACGATAACGCTGCCCCAGAGCTACACACGGATGCCAGCAACGTTGGACTTGGAGCTGTACTGGTTCAATGGCGAAATGGCGTAGAGCGCGTGATTGCCTATGCAAGTCGAACACTATCATCTGCAGAGAAAAACTACTCTGCAACAGAAAAGGAATGCTTAGCTGTTGTTTGGGCTATAACAAAGTTTCACCCTTATTTATACGGTCGACCATGCAGGGTAGTTCGCGACCACCATTCTTTATGCTGGCTCGCCAACCTCAAAGACCCTTCCGGTCGTCTAGCACGCTGGAGCCTTCGGCTGCAAGAATTTGACGTTGCAGTCATTCACAAGTCAGGACGCAAACACACTGATGCTGACTGTCTCTCACGTGCACCAATTGGAAGTACGAACGCGGACGTTGAAGAGGACGATACATTCCTTTCTTCTGTGTCAGCAACCGACTTGGCTCAACAACAACGCGACGACATGGAGCTAAGCCCGCTGATTGACTACCTCGAAGGCCGAAAACGCAGCCTTCCTCGAAACTTCGCACGTTCGCTGGCCTCGTTCTGCATCAGGGATGGAGTCCTCTATAAGACAAATTTCGACCATACCCAGGCTACTTACCTACTGGTTGCGCCGACCTCGCTTCGGGACGATATTTTACGTGCTTGTCACGACGAACCATCATCCGGACACCTTGGCTACACGCGCACATTGGAAAGAATTCGCCGCTCATACTACTGGCCCCGCCTCGCGAAGACAGTCAAGCAGTACGTCCGCACATTCCGCGACTGCCAACGCCGTAAGACTCCACTTGTCCGATCAGCAGGACTACTACAGCCTATCGCCACGCCGTAAACACCATTCCATCAAATTGGCATTTACTTGCTCGGCTCATTTCCCACCTCTTCGTCTGTAAACCGGTGAATTGTGGTTGCCACCGATTATTTAACGCGTTACAGTGAAACAAAGGCCCTGCCCAAAGCAACAGCAGCCAAAATCGCACAGTTTTTTGTCACCAGCATCGTACTTCGTCACGGAGCGCCAGCTGTAATAATTACTGATCGTGGTACAGCTTTCACCGCAGAGATGCTTCAAGAAGTGCTGAGACTAAGTGGTACAGAACATCAGAAAACCACGGGTTATCACCCTCAAACAAATGGACTCACTGAACGGTTGAACAAGACCATTGCAGATATGCTATCAATGTATGTGGCCGTTGATCACAAGAACTGGGATGATATACTCCCTTACGTAACTTTTGCTTACAATACAGCAGTCCAAGAGAGTACAGGTTCCACCCCATTTCGCTTAGTTCATGGTCGAGAGGTCACTACAATGCTCGACGCAATGCTCCTTCCCAACAACTTGAGCATGTTCAACACGGACGCTGCATTGTTCGCTCAACGCGCCGAGGAGGCCCGTCAACTCGCCCGATCCGTATTCAGGCTCGCCAAACTGCCGACGCACACCGCTACAACCTTACACACCGAGAGGTTACCTTCAAACCAGGCGATGAAGTTTGGGTGTGGACTCCCATCCGACAGCGTGGTCACTCTGAGAAGTTGCTTCGGCGCTACTTCGGCCCTTACAAAGTTCTGCGCCGACTCAGTGACGTTACGTATGACGTTCTCCCTGAGGGCGCCTCAAGACGTTCCCGTCGGTTTCCACAAAGTGATGTGGTGCACGTGTCAAGACTCAAGCCATATTTCTCGCGTCATACATCAAACGTGGACTAACTTACCATGCAATGAATATTTTTTGTCACTTTGGTCTTTTTATTGTCTTGTGTACTTACTCCTTTCTTTATTGAGTACTTCTATGTCGCCAGCCCATTTTTTCCCTCTTACGCGGAGTTGTTGGTTTCCATGGTAGCATCTTTTCTTTCTATTTTTTTTCTCCACGCGCATTACCAGCATCGCGCCGATGCTTTTCGAGGAGAGGGAGTAATGTCACAGGTAATGGGTATGAGCCATCAACTGTAGGTGGAATCCTTTGGAAGTAAAGAAAGAAGAGGGCTTTTGCGTCCTGGTCTGAGGGCAAGCAAGACGCCGTTTCGTCGCTCTCTGTAATTACGTTCGTGGCAATATGCCGTGCATGACTTCCTTGTCATGATTAGTATGTTTGAACGTTTAGTTTACATTCCTCGTCTATTCACGTCACCTGCTACCAAATTTGGTATGTGTGCAGCTAGCGAAATGGTCTCAAGTGCGCTGTGAGCGTAGCAAGTAGTTATGTTTTACATGACTCCCATGTTCTGATTATCGTGGTCGGACGTCTCATTTACCTACGCCATGCATTCACGTCCCGTAATACCAAATTTGGTATATGTTATGCTTGCGAAATGGCTGAGAGCGCATCATAAGCATGTCAGGTTGGTAAATGACACGCATGGCATGCTTTTCAGGTTAGGGTTTGTTTCTTGTGTTCGCCATGCAATTATGTCATACCATACCAGTTTGGCAACATGTCAAGTGAACAAAACCACCGCAGTGCAGCAATACCATGAAAAGTAAATCATGATATTCAAGACATACATATCATGATAATCATGTTATGACCAGTTATTTGTAGTTTTCATACAGTCATCTTATGGCCGCCAAACTTGGTATCGATACCATTACTGAAACGGCCAGGAGAGCTAAGTTTGTAGGTGGCTATATAGATATATAGATAGATAGATAGATAGATAGATAGATAGATAGATAGATAGATAGATAGATAGATAGATATGCTTGTAGTCACTGAAGTTTACTAAGAAATGCTTCGCATTTAAGGACACAGTTCGGCCACTGGCCTTTGAATGCCACCAGCGGAAAAGTGGTACATATATACAGCTTGCCGTTATTATGCCGAAGCACGTGTTCTTAATGGCCTATAGTCATTTTGATACGCGCGTTGAGGAGCGATCAGATGTAGAATCGACTCCCAGCAGTGAAGTGTTAATTTAGTTTTGCTTTGTCATCTATACTATTGCATATTTACAACGTCTTATTCATGACAAAACCACGTCAGTGGAGCCATTGTGGACCACTACAGAAAACACATTCGTTTAAAAAAATCACAGCATGTCCACGAAATGAATGATGATGAGTGGGGCTAAACGTCCGTCAATCCGCCCATGCGTCCATCTGTCTGCGCGTGCGCCCGTTCGTGCGTCCATGCATCCGTCCACGCGTCCATTCTTCCGTGCGTCCGTGCGTCAGTGCATCCACACCTGCGCCCGTGCGTCTTTTTGTCCGTTCATGCGTCTGTCCGTGCGTCTCTCTATCTACCAGTCTGTTCATCTGCTTGTCTATCTGTCCGTCTGTACGTCCGTCTGTCCCTCTAGTGCCCACTTCAAGTACCGCCATCTCGCTTCTTTTTATCATATACTCATCATATAAAATTCCGCAATCCAGCGCAAAATCCAAGGACTAAAGGAAAGTATGTACCGAATTTCTGCTGCCAGCACTTTGTTAACACCGAGAGCACGATAACGACACCGTGCTACGATTTAGGGGTGAAGCTCTTTAAGGCATGGGTCTGTACATGCTCCAGTGTATGCATGTAGTAGTAGTAGTAGCAGTAGTAGTAGTAGTAGTAGTAGTAGTAGTACGTAGTCAGCTCTGCTTTAGTGTTTGCAGTGTTCACTAGATGGCGGTACTTGTAGTTGATGATGCTTGTAGTTGATAAATCCAAACTAGACGGCGGTACTTGTAATTGCCAGCGTAGGCAGTGCTCTGCTGTTTGAGGCACGTGCCGGAGCGTTGCGTACGCTCAAGTGCCGTCGTCATTTCGATCAGGGCCCACAAGATGAAGCTGCTATCAGTCGCTGCTGCGCCGAAACGAACGATACCACTCAACACCTGATTCTGGATTGTGCTCGTCCTTGTCCACGGCCAGCAGAGGGCACCACTCTGCCACAAGCACTAGGATTCGCAGCAGAAGACCACGGTGCTAACGACGCCACTGCCGTGGCGACAACAAAAGCTCGTCTACAAATGTGGTGGAAGGCTACGGTGTGCTAGGGACTGACAGGACAGACGGCACTTCTATAGTGAAAAAAGACTTATGTGAGAAGTGTGTACACTGCTGTCGCTTACGAGAATTTCTTTCTCTCGCCTTCTTTTTTTTCTTTTTTTTACTGGCTAGGTCACGCTATCTATGACCACCCGATTCAAAGGGAACAGCCACCTATCATCATCATCATCATGATCATACGTGTTGTTGATAAGTGTAAAACTAGATTGCGGTACTTTTAGTTGATAAATATAAAAATGGAAGGTGGTACTTGTAGTTGATGGTGAAAGATGCGAGATGTTATAATAAGAATGATGTCACATATGGCGCGTGTCATTGATGGAAGGCAATTGTTTGGCGATGAACGCTTGGGGGAGCGTTCTAATAAAATTCGTTCGCTGTTGGCGCGCGCCCGAAGTCACCGCATAGACAAGGCTGCATTGCAGCGAGCGCGCTAGGCGGCGGCAGCGCGCGCTTGCAGAGAAAATCCCGATGTGCGAAGCCGCGAGGCTGAAGCGCATCGTGAAGCTGTTTGCGCCGCCGCCAAGATCTTGGCATACAAAAGCGGAAGGCCCAAGAAGAACAGCATACACACACAGAGCGTTTCTCACGTCTTTAAATGATGATTGACTGGACGAATTACACGGAAGATTCAAGGTTTACCGATGATTTTCTCCGGAGCTTTGCCACTCATCATCATTCACCCCGTGGATATGCTGTGATTTTTTCGTAACATGTGGACATGCGGATATGTGCCCGAGGGCGGGTATGTGCCACAGGTTACGCACAACGACAACGGGTGACGCAGAAGGCACGCCATAAGCCCCACCGCAGTGGTCTAGTGACTAAGGTACTCGGCTGCTAAGCCGCAGGTCGCGGAAATGAATCCCGGCTGCGGCGGCTGCATTTCCGATGGAGGCGGAAATGTTGTAGGCCCGTGTGCTCCGATTTGAGTGCACGTTAAAGAGCCTCAGGTGGTCAAAATTTCCGGAGCCTTCCACTACGGCGTCTCTCATAGTAATATGGTGGTTTTGGGACGTTAAACCCCCCATATCAATCATCAAGGCACGCCACAACGAGCTTCACCCCTTAAAGTGTAGGCATTCACGTATACAAACGAGTTGATGGGAACGCCATTGTTCTGTGCTTGCTTGCCGCTATTCGTTCGAAGCAGTTGACAGACATAGATATAAATGTGTAATGCTGAATTAATTTCAAAACTTCAAATCTTTTTTTTTTGGGCAATGCCGTGATTAGCGTGGTCTCACTTCCCTGCTATGTTTTGTCCAGTTATGTGTACGCTGAGATAAAAAAAAAACGTTTTTTCTTTTGGACTCTTACTACAAACGAGTCCTGGTATGTTTTCATTCTTTCACGTCTTGTTACAGTGCACCTGTCGCCGAATGACATGTAAGTCAGTCGCCTCTGTCCTGAACTAGGCCTTCTCTCCGCAAGTTTTCTTTTTTTTTCGTGGAGGCGGTGGGTGGCGGGATCAGATTCTGCCTATGAAGCGAGAAGCCCAAGCACATTGCCGAGCTGGCCAAAGAACCCGCACTGAATTGAACAGGCGCCTTTTGAAGCGCTGCTTTCATCCCAACACAAGCTACCTGTCAACGTAACTTTACGTATATTATGCTATTCTCAGCTTTGAGTGTGCTGACTCTTAACGAAGCGCCACTTCCTTGCTTTCCCGAAGATTGTGTAGACGGTTTTGCTTTTTGAAAACAAACTTGAGTGCTCCGCAAGGTCTGTTGAAGAAGACTTTCGGTGCCGAACTTCCTGGTATGCTTTTTAATGGTCCCGGCGGCACTTCACATCTGTATTTCAGTTTTCTGCCACGGTATTTTTGGCGCATTCCTTCAGATGTGTTCAGAGCGATGCCTAGTGACCACATCAAGGTGTAGGTCGACTCACCGCTGGAAAGGTCGGCGCATAAAGCTCAACGTTGATGAGAAAAGTTGCCGTCTTCGCTGGATAATGTTTTGAAACACAGCTTTCTACTGGAGCTAAAAAGTCATCGGCTCTCACAGCCACTCGCATAGAATTGTTTACGCGTCAAGGCACACAACGTTAATGGAAAACGTTTATTACAGCACCCGTGTGTCTCGGGGCACTTAAGCGCCGTTGGAAACAACTAGTTATCTAAAGTGCTCCGTATTGCTCAGATAATATAGAGTGTAGTCACTATGGGATGTCATTAGGTTGGACTGAGTCGCACAAACTACTGTGGTTTTCTAACCGTACACCAATGATGAATCAACCTTTCAAGTTATCCTACCGCATCTGTTGTCCTTGCTTACACCGAAAAAAAATTTCTACAGTCAACAATATCGATCGGCGGCAACAAGGCAGTTGATTAGTGATTTGCCCCATCAATGCAAAACTCACTCGTAGACGTCATCTCTTCAAAAAAAATGCAACGGCCACAAAACAAGAAAACTGTGATGTATATTATGCGGTGATTTATATTACGCTAACCATGGCTACTTCAGTGCTCCACGTGTTGTTTCAAACACTGTACACTACTAATAAGGGTGTAGTTGAAAGAAACACAACCGTGGTAGATTTTCAGCGTCAGACAGGTTTCATGTTGTGTTATCCACTTAATGCATCAGCCCACTTATCAGAAGCGGGTGGAGAACAACGGCCTCCTGCATTTTTCTTATCGATGGGGGAATAGAATCGACGTCTTGGCATCGCCCCTGTTGTGTTAGAATATAGGTTGAGCCCTACTAGCCTGTGATCAACCAGACAGAGCACATCTGAGCTCTGTTTGTGGGAATCTAGCTTGGTCGCCAGATCCCTGCAATCGAAGTACATTTTGCCTTCATTTCTCCGAAGCAGAACGTGTTGACAGGCGATAACAAAATAGCTCCAGGTTGCAGACAACATTCACGGACAACAGGGCAGTGGCAGTGTCGCGAGCGCTTTGCCGACACTATTCTCTCTGCAGAAAACATCGAAGCAAAAGCAGCCGTGGCCAGCAACAAAAATAAAAATCACGCTAAAATAAGGTAAGCAGATTGCTTCCTATATAACGCTGTCGGTAAATTAACATTGTTGTTAGAAGGGGCAAGCTCTTTCGAAACCATCTTCAGGATTACCTTAGCACCTCTGTCGTGCCCAGCCAGGTGACTATTATATATATTTTGACACGATGAGGAGTACTGCAGGAACATGGTTTCGTTGAGTTCAACTGTTGTCGTTTCATCGAGAAAACATCCAATTGATGTACACGGAAAGCAGCTCAAAAAACTGGCTGCTGATTTCACTCTTTCTGGAATTCTAGCACCCGTGTTAATAAATGTTGTCACTAAAGCTTGTTTAAGAGCTCCAATTATTATGAATTTTTGGTAATGTGGGACCAAGTTCATCATCATCATCATTTGCCTAACTACGTCCACTGCAGGACAAAGGCCTCTCCCATGTTCCGCCAGTCAACTCGGTCATGTGTTTGCTGCTGCCACCTTGTACCCACAAACTTCCTCATCTCATCTGCTCACATATCTTTCTGTCTCCCCCTAACCCGCTTGCTTTGTCTGGGAATCCAGCCAGTTACCCTTAATGGCCAGCGGTTATCCTGCCTAGGCGCTACATGTCAGGCCAATGTCCGTTTCCTCTTCTTGATTTCAACCATGATATCCTTAACCCCGGTTTGTTCTTTGATCCACTCTGCTGTCTTCTTGTCTTTTAAGGTTACACCAATCATTTTACTTTTTATCGCTCGCTGCGTCGTCCTCAATTTAATGTGAACCCCCTTTGTAAGTCTCCGTGTTTCTGCTCCACAGCTAAGTACCGGCAAGATGCAGCTGTTATATACCTTCCTACTGAGGGATAGTGACAATCTACCACACATCATTTGAGAGTGCCTGCCAAATGGGCTCCACCCCATCCTTATTCTTCTAGATACTTCACCATCGTGCTTAGACTGCGCGGTTATTACTTGGCGTAAGTAGACGTAGTCTTTCACAACTTCAAGTGCACAGTGACATATCTAGAAGCGCTGTTCTCTTCCTAAGTTTTTGTACATTAGTTTCGTTTTCTGCAGATTAATTTTAAGACCTACCTTTAAGCTCTCTTTGTTTAACTCCGTAGTCATGAGTTGCCATTCGCTCCTGAGTTAATCAGCAATGCAATGTCGTCAGAAAAGCGCAGGTTATTAGGGTACTTTCATTCACTCTTATTCCTAACTCTTCCCACTCTAGGCCTCTGAAAACTTCCTGTAAGCACGCGGTAAATAGCATTGGCAAGATTGTATCCCCCTGCCTTACAACCTTATTGATTGGTATTTTGTTGCTTTATGGAGCACTGTGGTGGCAGTTGAACCTCAGTAGATTTCTTCCAGGATGTTCATGTATGTTTTGTCAACGCTCTCATTTTGCAGTGTCCACACGACTCTTGATATTTCTTCTAAATCAAACACCTTCTCGTAATCTGTTAAGCGATGTATAGTAATTGGTTGTATTCTGAGCATTTTTATATTACGTGATTTATAGTATGAATGTGGTCGATTGTTGAGTAGCCTGTTTCAAATTCTGCTTGTTCCTTTTGTTTATTTACCTCTAATGTTGTCTTAATTTTGTTAGCGATTACCTTTAAAAATAGCTTGTATACGACGGAGAGCAGGATGATCAGCCTTTCATTCTTCCAGTCCTTGTCAGCTGTTTTTTATGCAATAATATGAGAGCATTCTTCCAATATACTGGTACACTTCCCGTCAGGAGACACTTCGTAAACAGGGTAGCACAATCTGTCCTCCGACTTTCAGCAGATCGGATGTTAGCTGGTCCTCAGCAGCAGCTTCACCTCTTGGTATTCCTTCCAAGTCTTTTCTGGATTCTTCTATTTTTACTGGTGGGATTATATCTGGGATAATGCTAGTTCCCATATTAGGTCATGGTTGTGCCGACCGCTGTACAGATGTCTGTCAAACTCTCCCGCTATTTTCATTCATTCATAATCATATGAATTCATGGTGAACTCAATATTGTTTAACGTGCAGGCGAATTCATTAGCTTCCTTTTCACTTCCACAAACCTGTGAGTTGTAAAGAAGTACTTTATCAAGTATTAAAAACTTGGGGTCACACTTGTCTTCTAGAAGTCCTGTTTGGTGTTTTGTGTCGAAGGACCATACGGGTGCAATCCCAACAGTTCTGTGCTTAATAGACAAAAAAATGAAAACAATTTCCCAATATTTCTCAATTTGTCAGCCGTAAATATGGTTCAACTGTTCATCTGAAATTAACATTTCTGGTCATAATTTTCTAAATGTGTGGTCTAGCTATCTACACGCACAAGCTTTACCAGCTAATTTTTTGAGGGCACGCGATGTCATTGAAAATAAAAATGACGCACCAGTTGATCAGATGCGTTCTAGGAGACACGTAGTCCCAGCTAATGGGCAGTCTAGACAAAAAACGTAGATGAATGAGCTGATTCCCACTCACTATTTTTGATGTGGAAGTGGCTTTTTGCCCTGTCCATACGAGTAAACTAAGTCGAACTTCATTAAAAAGGCTTGGCAATTAGGTGGAGGATTGAGACATCTCCACCCAGAGGTTTATTTTGGGAAACGAAACCCGACATTTCGAAGCCGGTTTTCAAGCCCTACCGACCAGCTTGTTCAAGAATGAGAGAGCCCGAGATGTGCTGCAATTATTTGCATTCGCTCTCCATGCGTGAGAGATTTGCTGTGACTCGTCACAAGCCCCTACAGATGATGGCACCCTTCGATTCCCACAGGGCTTGCGACGAATCATGGCCAGACTTCTAGCGTTGGTGACGAGCCACGGCCAGCCTCCTAGGGCTCACGACGAGTCATGGCGACCTTCCTCACCTGCCAGGGCTTGTGACGAGACACGGCCAGCCTCCTCTACTGCCAGGGCTTGCGACGAGTAACGATCAGACTCCTCAACTGCCATGGCTTCAGTGGGGTCAGGGCCTCCCTCCTCGAATTCCAGGGCTTGCGACGAGTCACGATGAGCCACCTCGCCTACCAGGGCTTGCGAGAGTGACGGCGAGCCACTATTGATGATTGCTCCCAATCTTTAAGACCAATTAAATCACAAATTTGAGATCGCAAGCTTTGATGCAGAGGCTTTTTCTTGCAGAAAGACCTTACAAAATGACCCAGACAAATAGACCTTGCGACATAGAGAAACCCAATTTCAACCAATCAACGAGCAATCTATTCAGCTCATGCTAAATGTGCCGTCAGAGAAATAAAAATGACCATAGGGACGCCAATCTTAGAGTCAACTCTAACATATACAGCTGGGAAAGGGAGCTTGTAACTAAGTACACTTTAATCAGTCGTTCATGTTACCTTTTTTCTGCTGACCCGCAGGTCGCGGGATTGAATTCTGGCTGCGGCGGCTGCATTTCCGATGAAGGCGGAAATGTTGTAGACTCGTGTTCTCGGATTTGGGTGCACGTTAAAAAACCCCAGGGGGTCGAAATTTCCAGAGCCCTTCATTACGGCGTCTCTCATAATAATTAGTGGTTTTGGGACGTTAAACCCCACATATCAATGAAATCATTCTGTTACCTTTTTTTCATATGTAGGGCAAGGAAGCAAGTTGTGAAAAACTTGACTTTGGTAGCCTCGTGCGAAACATAGCTTAGCGCAAAAGCGTAGGAGTTTCGTCGTAAAGGACGCCCTTAGCATGCTAATTTTATCCTGACCCAATGAAGAGAGCTTTGAATAAATCAATTACTGACCGATTATAAAGTATTTTGCCCTGCTCCGAGTTCTCAGTAAGAGACTCCTGTTTGCGTGGCAAGCGTGGAAACAAAAAAAAAAGCTACAATGAGCGTTCGTTCTGCTCTGCGAGGTTTCTTTAACAAGACCGGGTCGGAAAGTCCCACACACACACTTATCTACCAAGATATTTTTTTATTCCTCGGCTTGTACAATCGTTTCTTATTAACGAGTGTTTGCTTCAATGTTTATTGCTTATAAAAACAATGAAGCTTACTCCTTTTAGGAGTCTTGCACTTTGCTATTGCTAAAAAGTTTTCGTGACCCACATTAAGGCTAAGCAGTATCGCGATACAAAAGTACCACGATAAAATTTTAGAGATAGCTCTTAGTTTCTGTATTTGTATTTCAGTAGCTAAATACCTTTGAGATGTAACGATGATATCGCGATACTGCGCAGGATACCTGTATCTCGTTATTTTTTGTAGCGTAAACTACATTCGCCGAGGTTCAGCAGTTTCACTAGGCTCATAAACAATAGTGCAGCGCATGCCCGAGAAGCAGTGAAGTCACACGGCACACAGTTCACGCACCGAAACTAGTGTGAGCTCACTCGCTAGTCCGTCGATCCGTTCGTCCGCCCGTAGCTCACGCCACCCATGTCCTTCTATAACCTACGTGAGCCACTGCAAATGTTTTGCTGGGACACAACTGACCGATTTTTAAGAAAGAAAAAACACTTTTCTGCAAAGCCAGGCAAAGGCACACCGCCACTCGCCAAAACAAAGAGGGTGGGGGGGGCGGAGGGGGATAGGTTATTTAGACGCGCTAGATGACCCGCGTAGTGAAACGTCCCACGTCGTGACGGAAGCATCATCGAGGCAGTGTTATCATGCGCTGCCCACGAAAGTCACAGTCTCTCAAGGCAGTTGTAGCAGCGCTAAATTTGGCGGGTGGCAATTCATTTCTCTAGTGTCCAGCTGAGGCCCAACCATGGTTGTCTAACTAACAGCCTGTTCCATAAATGCTTTAAACAGCAATCAAAGAAACTACCATCTCAACAATACAGATAATATGTCGAGAATAACTATATACTCTCTCTTCACTCACTGTTTTTAGCAATTCTGTAAACTGATATGTTTCACTTGCAAGTTTCAGGGTGCTAAAATATTCTTACATAATATTAATCAGCGACTATTGAACGTCTTTGTCAGAATCACCACTCTAGAAACAAAAAGAAAAAAGATCTAAAACTAAGAACCCTCTCGCTACTGTATGTCTATTGCAACAAATTTATTCCGAAATACGTTTTCTTGTTTTAGCTTATATTTAATCGAAAGATCCCATTGCATTAAAAACAAATGTATCAAAGTATCTTTATTTTAGGGTTCCAGTGCACATAATTCAAAATCTTCATACCGGAATTCATTTCCGTATACATGTGCCCAGCTTTCTTCGAGATTACACTGCTATAAATCAGGTAATTTTTTTGCAGTGCAAATAGGTTGAAAGCATCTAATAGCAAGCCCTTCGCGTTGAACGTAGCATCCATACTCAGTTGCCCAAGATGAGCTACCATTTTCAGTGTGAACTTTTTATGACGGCTTAAAGCTGCGACCACTTTTAAGGCGGGAAAAATAGCAATAAAGTGAATCTTAGTTTGGAAGTACTCAAGCGGTTCATACTGGCTCAACAATTCCAGTCTAGAATAATTGGATTTTTTGAAAATGGCATCCTGAAACTGTTTCAACTGGGTTTGTTATAGTTGAAAATGGGTAGACTTTTTTATTATCAGCGTAAAGTTTTTTTCGCATTAGCGATATTGATTGGCGTGTTTTATCTTTATATATGTTTACTATCGGTTTAAATACTGATTTCACTGTTTTTGATTATTTCATTCTTTTTATTGCAGCCTGGCGTTTTTAAAACTTTACCTCTCCATCGAGAATAGTAACTGTTTCGAAGAATCAATACACTCTTTGATTGATTGCTATGCAGGGTTTAACGTCCCAAAACAACCATATGATTATTAGAGACGCCGTAGTGGAGGGCTCCGGAAATTTCGACCACCTGGGATTCTTTAACGTGTTCACAATTCTGAGCACACGGGCCTACAGCATTTCCACCTCTAAATGCACTCTATGATGGGCATATATGTAGTACATTTCACCATCGTGGCATCCCAGCTGTAGCGTTTTCATTAGGGCCACACACCATGGTATTTGCCTTATCGATTGAAAGAACGCTGGAGGACGTTTTATTTTTGAATGGTTTTTGCGCTTCATGAATTCCTGTTTCACGCTTGACTTCCTTCAGTGCTGGTCTGTCACAGCATAATTAAATTTGCCTTTCTTTATGTTCGTGAAACTTCTTACAAGTTTTGAAAAAACAACTGCGCATGCACTAACGTAAAAATTTATTTTAATATGCGGGGTGCCCGGTCATAATGCGCCGAGCTGCGTAACCACAACCGCCGAAATTGAATAATTATGGAACAATGAAAGCCCAGAATACTTCGCTTAGGAATTACATAACGCAAGCTGCAACAAACGTCGCTAGCTATTACGTAAAACAGCCTACTCCTCGTTACTTGGCAGAACAGTAATGATTACGCAGCAGATGAGACTTTTGAATGCAGGGCAGTAAACGTAAGCACGCGGTGATTTTTTGTGTGGTAATGAGTAGTCACATAAGAAGGCCAAAAGTTTATGTAAACTGAAGATGTATGCAGTCAGGCTACTTCATTTGATTTCACTTGCAATTGAAGCAGAGGCAGCCAGTTGTAGGGTAGAATAGAGAGTTATAGAAACAAGACATTGCCTATAAGGGTGAGTTGCGCCTGTTGATTCATTATTTTCGTGCACTACAGTGCCAGAAAAAAAATTCTGTGAACAGAACACTCCTAATCATCAATTGTGTTTCGTCCATTCATTTTCGCACTGCGCACCAGAACGAGAAGAGCTCATTTGCAAGTGAGATGTTTATAGCTTTCTTGGAAGAAAGAAGGAAAAGAACCCCAACACTAACCAGCTGCAGAGTCTTAACAACGTAAAACTCTCGTCTACTGGAAAAAATGCAGAAACATTTTTTTTAGTCACAACGGTTCGCATGATAAAAATAAACAGCTAATGAAGCCCAGACAGTTATCGTTATCAACAGCCTACCTACTTTCACTTCAACAGGTCCCTCCCACGTTCTGCCAGTCAACCCGACCCTGTGGTTTCAGTTGCCACGTTATGCATGCAAACTGCGTAATCTAATTTGTCAACTAATTTTATTGCGAAAGCAATTATTCACACTCTCGGTTGGATTTCATCGCTGGCGTCGGCGTGGGCGTCGGTGTCAATGTCATTCACTGTATATGTATACGTATATATATGTATGAAAACGCAAGAAATAAAAAAAAGTCAAGAACAAAGGCTATGGCGTGGAGAATCGAACGTGCGACCTTCGCGTCGTCAATGTGAGGCGTTAACTACTGAGCTACCTAGGGGTACCTCCTTCAACGTTCAAACGGCAATCTATCTATATCTACCACTTACCGCTTCTGGCAGGCATCTTGGGGGGGGGGGGGGGGCTATCGTGTTTTTATCATTATCAGCAAGATGGTGCAATGCGCGCAGGGTGCCTCTAATCTCTCACGCGTACTTTGGCCCGCGGCGCGGAGTCTGCTTGGACGATCTCCGACGCGCACTTATCTCCCGTTGGGAAGAATCATGCGTCTTGGCTGGCGTTCGGCTTGCGCTAGAACGATTCTGTTGTAGTTACGTGCCGCACAAAGGTCACTGCAATCATTGTACAGCCTCCGTTTGCGAAAAGATGCACTTTTCACACACAGCGATGTAGCAACTAAGAAGCTTATTCGCGTTCATCTGTAACTATGAGTACGTTTTGTGTGTCATTTTTTCGTGAGAAACGCGAGGCACATTTTGACCTGCTTGTCATACTGTGCGTGACCGTCCATTTTGTATATATTGCGTTCGTTTCTTCGCCTTTGCGGCAATGCTGTGACTTTTTCTCTCTCCCTCTCACGCGTTTAATTTATTTTATAATCCAGTCAGTTACTCGTAATGAACAGCGCTTTTTCTGTCTACGCGCTACGTGCCCACCGCATGTCTATTTGTTCTTGATTTCGACTATTACACCTGAAGACCCGTTAGTTCATTAACGCACTCTTTGTCTACCTGTATCCTGAGGTTACACTTATATTCTTCTTTTCCAATACTAGCTGCACCTTCGCTTTAGCTTTACATTAGGCTCATAAACCGATAATTTTTTTTCTATACAATTGTAGGGGACATTTGTAGTACTCTTTTAGGTGTACTGTCGTAACTTTATAGTACATCTGATGAAACTAAAGTGAACGAGAAGACAACTTGCTGCCAGCAAAAACCGATCCTTGTATCTTTGTCTTACACACCCGATGCTGTCAGCTATTGAGCTACGGTAGGTGCCACCACGTCATCCATTTGATCGAGTATTTTTGCGCATGAAACATGAAAGTGTTAGTACTGCTCGTAACCATGACGTATAGAGTGTGTACCACTGTTTCTTTTTGCCAGATGCCGTATTTTAGAACACGAGCTTTTCGATGGCATAAAGTGTGTAAAAAAACGAACATGAATTTCTGGGGCTCACTTGATTTTTTGACGCGATTCTAAAGAAAAGCTACTTCATAATGAGCAGAGCTTGTCATAGTTAGCTCTGTATATATGAATATATGTGTCTTACTTTGTCCGCATTATCAAGGTGGAACCACACAAGAAAAATGTCACCTATCTTGTAGCAAACACCCATAGTATACACTTTCACTCTAATGTTCGGCGTAATCAATCCACTGCGGCAGTACAGACGTTTTCTGTCGCAGTGGGAGTGAGAAATACCATTGCGTATCACTAAATTCTCCAGTGTTCTTCAAGATGCCTATAGTTGGTAAATTTAGGGTCTGTTTTCTTGTCACCAACATGAACGAGAGACAGCCTCCTTCAAATCGTCTGTTCCTGGTTGATACTGCCGATAAAAGAAGCACAAATTGTGCGCAACAAACGAAAGAATGGCAACCCGAACTTCTGTGAATCGATACGTCACTCTTGTTTTCTCGCTGGAAATAAAGTATCAGCTAGTGAAGGAGGCCTCAGAATCTCGTATATTCACCGTTTTTTATTGCTCGACACTCTTCTTGCACTTCGGCAGCTTAGACAGATTCCCATTTTATTGCGGCACTGGTGCTCTAATACGATGCGCCAGCATGTGAGAGCACTCACATCCACTTTGTTTGAGTTAGCCAAACGACTGCGTCTTTCATATTTACTCCCTCTGTGTCGGAGTAAACTCGAGCATAAGTGTTCATTTCCAAAAACACGGCATTCGATAGCTGTGAGAAGCAGGCTGCGGGAATTTTCTAAAGTTAGGACTATGAAAAAAATTGTGCTTTGTTTGACATCAAACATATTGCCCCAAGAAAACTCTGAAGGTCCGATTACTGCTCTTGCTCTGTCTTCTTCCCTTTTACATATCAAGGAAAGTGTTCATTGACTCAAACATCAGTTTCAAAATAATGCAGCAGCGTCTTAGTCGCCGAGATGCGCGAAGAGGGAATTCTATCAGTCAGAGAAAAGAAGCACACGAAATCTGGAGTGAAAGAGATCAGTTAAAAATATTTAATCATATAACAAAACTGCCAAATGCTGAGCGAAATTTTGCCATCACCTCAACCTAAACTCACGATAGCGGTGTTCATTGCTTGGACTGACTACTGACGGAAAGTACTTGAATCCTCATGCAATTATAGTCTTTTTACACAGAAATACACGCGAATGATGATACGTGCAAGCTATGCAAGTCGGCTAAGCCACCTTTCAACACATGATGTGGGGATGATCACTATATCAAGATCATATCGCAGTCTCTTCAGAAATCTGCGAGCTTGGTGGACCACCACTCTGCAGAGTTCAGAGCTGACGGACCAACACTGGGCCATCCACATCCAGCGGGCCCTGGAAGCAGCGCGGGAGAAGCATCTCAAGCACCATCCTGGCGTCCCCAGGCCCGGCCTTGCATTCAACGGATTTTAAATGAGGCTAATTCGTCAACGTCACTCTATGCTCTAAGAGGAAAAGCGTCCTTTCATTCATCTTTCATACATGTGAGAATCACATGGATAGCAGTTTTTTTTCTGAAAGACACGCTGACAATCACTAGGCGAGTTCTTTATACACTATCTTGGAAAGTCATCGTTCCACAACTTTCGCAAACATGATTCCATGCGAGTGCATAGAGGAAGTACTACACATGTTACTGTTTCATGCATAATAAAAGAGTCAACGAATTTGGAGCGTATGGTTGGTAGTGTTTTAAGAAGAAGGAGGAACATGAGGGCGAAAATGCATCGTTTGGTCTTGATGAAAAAAATAAAAAAACGACTTCACTTAGCTAAGCAGTTATGGCTTCTGGTCAGTTGTACTGTGTTTTAAAGACTTCAATCTTTCTTGGGGAACTTCGACGCAAAAATTTTGATTTGTCTGTCGGCCGGTCTGTCTGTACAATTGTCTACTTGTCTGCCGTAACAATACCTCAAATTGCACCAAAAGATACTCCCAACGGCCAACCCCATCCGCAGCGCCCAACAATATTGGTCAAGTTTTAGCGTTCCTACTTGTGAGATTGTCAATTAAAAAGCAATTGTTGCGCATTTTAAGGCACCATAACAACGCCTCAATATTTTTCATGTGTGTTTATATTAGAGAATGCACACATAAGTAATTCTAAGGATCGTAGCGTTTATCACGCCGCAATGACCATGGAAAGCGATGCTAAAAAAGACAAGCATTTCCAACGCTTTGCTAAAACGACATGGTGGTGACACCTGCTTGATGCTTTGCGTTCTACATCTTATCGCCTCCGAGATAGCCACGCATCTTTCTCCGTGGGCGCGCACGCCTTCCTTCGTTTTCGAAGATAACTGCCAGATAGCACTCGTTTCTAACGTGCCTCGATGCGCTCGTTCGCCTTCGCTGCACAGATTGAGACTCTCTAACGAAGTTCTTTCAGAATACAATTCACCAATTTTATCGCACAAAACATCAAATAAACGTTTTGTTCACTCTCTACAAACGCAAGATCGTCTTTCGAGGACATTTGCAGTGAAACAGGCAGATACGGGGCCAACTTTTTTTATCGCATATGCGCAATACTATATTTGTCAAGAGCAATTTGGCAAGGAAAATAAAAGTTTCAGGATTCGGGGTGAGACAACACTTGGATTAGGTTTACTTTTATGTCATCGTGCTCGTTCTAGTGTGTGGCCTCACGCAGTGCACTAACCCCCACTTCATATTTCACACGCGATGATTGGTTTCAAACCTAAGCTTCCTACGGCACTGCAAAACATACCATTCACTTCTTCCATTGAGAGTTTTGTTTTTTTAATATAACGGCAGTATTATTCGTGTGGACAGATATCAATACCTGATCTTGTAATGACAAATAGGTGCGTTCACCTCGCTTCTGTATTGCTTCCTTCCCACTGGTTGCATTGCACTAAAAAGAAAAGAAAGACATAAAAAGGTATTTGACATCCAGTGTGTCTGTGTTCAAGCCTGTGCCGCACTGATTCCGGCTGGTTCGGTGTCATTTTTGTTATACCTTATGCTGTATTTCTCTTCGTCATTTTCAGCCTGATTGCATTGTTTTCAGCACTCTTGTTGTTCACATGTTCAAAAGCCTCGATACATTTTTACAATAAATTTGAAACAGCGTGCCCCTCACATATTCACATCTGGGCTCACATCAGCATAATAGTTTGGGGCCATGAAAACATTTTTTTTATCTTTCGTACCATTTCCCGGCTCATGCGGTACGTTAGTCAATTATTGATGCTGAAAAACCGCTGGTCTGTCATATATAAAAAAAAACACGGCTCCTGTAAACAAAGCTTTTGAAGAAAGTTTTTATCTCCATACAGAAATCATATTGTTGCTGGCGAAACAAAGATCGCGGAGTGGCCAGTAGATCGCAACTGTATAAGGATCGCAACTGTATATTTTAACGAAGCTTGAAGCGGTCGATTTCACTTGCACAAACATCTCCTGCCTTGGAATGCCACAGATGTGCACACGGAAAAACGCAGGCAGGCTAGCAATGAAGACAACGCGCCAATGCGATTTCACGTCCTACTCGTGAAAGTAAAACTCAAGTTTCCTACAACATTTTCAACGGTGTTGCCGTTTATGAAAGCCGTGTGTCGTAATGCGAAAACATCCATCATCATTTCACAGCGTGCGCTACTTTCTTCCTCGTCTTCGTGTTGGTCCTGTTCTCGGTCTTCTGCTTCACCCTGTAAGAAGTGCGCACATTCGTTCTGTGTTGAATGGAATAACTACGATGGTTGAGAGGCAGAGAGAGTAAAAGGAAATCCGAGAAAATATAGAAATAAATGCTTGGAGAAGAGTTATTGACTAGGCGAGATCTCAACCTGCGTATGCGCAATGCGAAAGCAGGCACCGTGGCTACACTAGTAACACAGCATGCTTGAAGAGCTTCACATAGTGTCCTATAGAATGGTATAAGAAAAATGGTAAGGAAGCGAGCAAGGGAAAAATTGAAAGGAGGGAGAGAACGAGGCACAGTGTGGAGAGAGAAGAAAACAATTTGATAAAAACTTAATATATATATATATATATATATATATATATATATATATATATATATATATTTATAACTCCACACCTCATGGCTGTTACAGAAGCTTGCTGTCCACAGGTAGGTGTACTTTGTTTTCTTTTTTTTTGGGGGGGGGGGGGGGGTCGGGCGAAAACCTAATAGTAGTCCTCGATATACATCACATAAGTGACGGCGCCATATGGTTCTGGTTTGCTATATTAGCTTTTCCTACAATGCTTAAGCTGTGATTCAGAGTGAGCACACTTCAGATGCTGGACGATTTCTCCAGTAAGCTGCCCACAGTGCCACTCTTCTCCTGGTGTGCCCATCCGCGAAAGAGCAGTTCCAAGCATGACTCCTTTTCAATAAGAGCTGGAGTGCACTGAAAATTTGGAGATGTTATACGGTCCATAAAATTCACCATCAATGCATAGATACCGACCCGATGAAACGAAAACATAACTTCAAAAAGATAAACTGCCACAAAAAAAAACAGAACAAAAACACGTAAAAAAGGCTCTTATAATCACTTCTTCAAAATCCAGATGCGCATGCAACAGCCTTCTGTAGGCCTCTTAAGATTCGTAGGCTTCGGAGGTCGTGAAAGAGTGAGACATCCAATTTTGCACTGGCACACGAATGAATATGGTTTAGAGCAGATTAGCCAAAGTTTTATTCAGCATTATGTATGAGGCTCTGACGTTTGTAATGCGCAGCGGGCTGTTTCTGCGTCGTGTTAAACGCTCGCCAAGAACCTTCATTGCTTCCTCGAATAAGTGCCGCTGGTTATGACAAATGGTCTTGCGCGGATACACTGCTGGTACAATTTCCACGTAGTTATCAGAACGTGGCTTCAAGGCCTGGAAAAGAAATTTTGTTTTCCCTAGCCAGTTTATTTTTATGTTACAAGGCCGCTGGTGGGGATACACAAGCTTCCTCGGCTTTTTCCGGTAATTTCACGCTTCGCGGACATAATCTTCAGAACCAGAAGCTGTTCACGACGTCGAAATCGTATAATTTATGCAACCAGTGCACCACAAAATTCCTTACCTTCACGGGGCGCGCTCATACGTATTGCAGTGTAAATAAATACCAGACTGCGCTACAAATGTTCATTGTCTTGAATCTACCTTGAGAGAACAGTAGCGCAACAAGCCAAGCTGCGCACAAGAGGCGCGAAAAAGCGAGTGCAAGGCGGGGCTGCCGCTGTGCACACAATGAAAAAAAGGAAGTATACCTTTTATGTGCATTATTAGTCATCGCAATATTACTGATTTTTCTTCCTTTTAACAAGTATAGTAGTTAAATTTTTGTTATAATGCACAGCGTAAGCGATCGGCCTTGTATGAGCCAAGATCTTCTAGGCGGCAAAATAAAAAAGAAAACAATGCTAGTGCACGTGTCTTCTTTGTCCTAAGAGTATTGGTGCCGACAAATCAGGAGAAGGTCGACACCATCCGCGTCGATACGTTCACAGGGTGAACAAGCTACGCAGACATCGAGGCATCCTTCGCAGTGTCACCACCCGACTTCTGCCTGAGGCCAGCAAGATCTTTCTGCAAGGCACTGTACGGTCTTTCACCGACTTGCTGGTGCTCATCGAAAGGTTTCCCGACAAAAGCTAAGCTCTCATCAAACTTGACAAAGACATCGCCGACACCCTTAACAGTGAGATTTCGGGTGAAATTAAGGGTGCTCTAGATGACCAACACAAATGGCGATAACCATCAGCAGGCATCTGTGCGCAGTAAGCTGGCGTAGACTGATTGGTTCTGCCGTAATAAGACAAACGATACATACAGCTTTAACAGTTTTATAAGAGCTGCTTGCGCGGACAGAACCGGCAAAAATTTTGCCGATCACAGCAGGTCACGAGCATTAATTTTGCGGGTAGCTTTTCCAAAACTTAGAAGTGTCTGTATTAAGAGGCGAGAACCGTGAGTGGCAGGGGTTTAGAGAGCGCAACTATGCAACCACTGATATGCACCCGCAGTTCACAGACGTCGAAGCGTGCGAGCTTTACTTGGCAGTGCTATGAACGAGCCTCAGATGAAAGTAGCCTGATTAAGGGGAAATTCAATGTTGCCGTCGTAGATATGGCCGCGAAGATAAACACAGAGCCAGCCTACTTCTCACAGAACCATCTGAGTCATCGTCGCAAATCTGAAAGAAGCGGAAGGATTACAAGAATATTCAGTTCAACACCAGCTGTTCTGACAGCCTAAGGCAGGGCCGGACTGAAAAAGGACACCTTGGCATGCCTTCTGCAAAAAACGCGGTGGTTCCACAACAAGAACTCTTGCGAGCATCACTACAATAATGAAGTTCATTCACGATGAAGTTGAAAGACCGGACACGAAAACGCCACACGAAGGAACCACTTCAAGTAGATCGTCTGAATATTACAAAGAAACGGACACCTTGACACAGCCTCATCTACCATCCACCCCAGCAACAACATTACGGTGATCATTAACCAAGGGCCAATTAAAGACCTCAAAATACTGCGTGTTCACTCTTCGGCTTCTCAAGACACGTGTCGCGTGATGGCCGAGCCGCGAGTTCAGAGGAGGAGGGATGCAGGTTTCCATGGAGGCAGGACGTCTATTGAGACGAGTACAGAATTTCTTGAAAAAGACGATCTGACTTTCACATTGCATGTCGCTCGCTACTAAGATTTCAAGATCACCCAGTCACGGCAGTATCACCGCCTGCTGACGCAACCCTCCGAAAACATCGAAGATGCATAGACACTGACAGCATCACACCCCATAATTGACAAACGCATCAAGGGCACCAGGAAGATCTCGTAGCTATTGACCTGGGTCCACCATGTACGCAAAGCCGTGTGAAGTGCAAGCAGCTTTTTTTGACTATAGAAATGGAGGAAGAAAGAATGTTGGTTTGCCCTACATTCCGCCCATTGTTTGAAGGCCCAATCATCGTCTCCCCTGCGGCTTTATGACAAAAACAAAAACGTGCCAGTTCGCAACCGAAGCTCGGCAGTGGGGTCAACACGCTTCTAGGCAGGGACGCGTCATGGACGTGCATGTCGAACTAGCCTATTCCGATAGTCATGAGGTCCGGCACACGGCAAATTGGCATCGCCTGTGTGTACTGGGTGCAAGCGATTATGCCGCGACACGAAGAAAAGGTTGAATCTACGCAGAAAAACAGTGTTGCGAAACACCATGCTACGCACAAGACGTACGAAGAAGCAGGGGCAAGGTGGAGCTGCGCTCGAGCACGCATTAAAAATGTATGTCTTTAGCTAAGTGCAGCTGATTGATATCGAAAGGTTTCGGGCTTGGCTATAGTTTCATCAACATGGTCTGTTCATCTATAACTGGGGGCATTTTTCTCCTGCACCTCCTGCACCTGTTTTCTTTTGTACCGCGGTTCAATGATTGGAATTTTCAACCCGGAGGCCACATTTTCGACTGAGGCGAATATGTTTCGGGCTCTTGTACATAGATGTATGTGTGCTTGAATGCGCACTCCTTCTGTATTATATTTTATTACTTGAACACAGACAATTTGTAGCGCCACTGCTAAGAGCTGGTATATACACCTGCAATTTCGTCTGTAAGACGATGTGTAATGAATGGTGAAGTCAATAACAGCATTCGTCAAAGTTTCTTCTCCGGGATTAGTGACATGCATATATATTCAGGAAAGCAGCTATGATACTTTTATGTAAAGATACCTACAGTCCGTTTTGAGCTAGTGCACCAGGCTTTGTTCGCAGGTCCAACATTCATGGAAGTTTCATTTTCCCTATCTTGCATACCTTACGTAGTGTTCAGCGTGAATGGCGTTGAAAGAATCCCATATATATATATATATATATATATATATATATATATATATATATATATATATATATATATATATATATATATATATATTAGACATGGCGCCCTTAGGTTCTACACGAGAGACTAGTGGTCAGCTGTCAGCTCGTAATAAGTTCACGTGCTACGTGACGCCAAACAGGCTCATAAAATTTGTGCCACACTTGCCGCCATGGCTACTGGTGGTGCTGACTGACACTCCCACGTTTATATTCACATATATACCCAGTAAGTGGCTGAGGGGATGGCCGCCTTGGTTGCTTAGTGGTAGAGCAGCGAACGCGTTATTCGAAGGTGGCAGCTTCGGTTCCTGCCCACGGCAAGTTATATTTTCACCCACATTTCTTTCTTCATATTTACAATACGAATCGGTCTAATAACTACCTTATACTATACTTGCCTTTGTATTAGTGTCTGTTAGATCATATATATATATATATATATATATATATATATATATTTATATATATAAATATATATATATATATATACATATATATATATATATATATATATATATATATATATATATATATATATATATATATATATATATATTTATATATATATATAGTTTTCGGTGGTGATGGTATACACTATGTTAAATTAAATCTATGACAAAAAAGTCTTCAATATTTTTTTACCACACACAGGTCCTGGTTACGTACTCTTCCACATACGTGCTGGTGGCACTGAGTATCGACCGGTCTGACGCCATCACTAGGCCTATGAATTTCTCCGGAAGCTGTAAGTATCCTATCGGTAGTGGACAATCGTAAGATAATATGCATGTCTGGAAACAAGGAAAAGAAAGAAATAACGTGCTTTTCGAACTGATTCACATTACACCATTCTTCTGGGCAACTCTCGTTTTTTTACTGATATGCTATACTCAAATTTGTTGTGAGGATTTTTTTCGTCGCTTGCGTTAGTTTTGATGATAATAATACTTTTTCATTTTAATGGAAAGAAAACGTATCCACGTTTTCTTTCCAGGGACCATCCGGTCCCTACTCTGAGACACCTATGACATTCTCTACGATAGCCAGACCCCGCTGAACAAGGCTTCC
The DNA here is from genome assembly GCF_043290135.1 of Rhipicephalus microplus. Taxonomy (NCBI): domain Eukaryota; kingdom Metazoa; phylum Arthropoda; class Arachnida; order Ixodida; family Ixodidae; genus Rhipicephalus; species Rhipicephalus microplus. Next base: position 104,586,341 of record NC_134706.1, on the reverse strand, counting down.
ATGGCTTCTCACATGATCTTCGTAGGGGTAATTTAAGTAATTTTGTAAAAGAATTATTGTGGCAGAAAAATTCTTTACGTCCGCTGTTTTACTCGTACCCAGCACATGTATACCTTTCATTTTTTCAGCCACGGGACTCAATTGATATAGTTTTACACAATAAGTTATTAGATGAGAAGCTTTTTATGGTCGAGCTCAACTTAGTGTGTGGCGTGACCACACTTATAGCGCATGGACGGCCCTCTGGCTGTATTCTCTACAATGGTTGCCCCCCTCTCCTTTCTTTAGGCATCTCTCCCAGTGGCGTTTACACCTCTATTGCGCATGCACGTTCCTAGCCCTCTCGTTCTATCCTCTCCTATGCTCCCCTGTCTCTCGTTTTGCAGCTTCTGCTCGCGCGTTTCTTGATAGAAAAAAAATTGTTCTGTATCTGCATGTATTCTGCAAATGTCGTCGAAAAGCAATAGTCTTGCGTGTGGAGAGAGTGAATAATTAATTTGATGTTGTCACAGGTCCCGTTAATTAGAGAGGTGATCGCCGGGTTAATTCCAAGGGCTGAAGTATCAGCTCCCCGAACTGCACAAGGAAAGCGCTGACAATTTAAAAGTGGTCCTATTTGGCGCGCCAGCCGGCGCCGGCTATGGTCCAAAGAACAAGTCGGAGCCAAAAGTTGATAAACAAAACAAAATTATATTCTCAATTACGGCAGATTCAAACTATACACAATTATGCACACTCGACAATAGTTGAATACGATATGTCACCAATCTAACAACGTACTACATGATACGATCAGCCACACTCGGAACAACGGACACAAATAACAATACGCACTACAATGCAATCGCATGCATCGAATAACCAAGACACTTAAAGGATAAAGAGTTCGAAAACTTATTAAGTCCAAAGTTCTTGGAACAAAAGACTGAATGATACTCTTCCGAGTATCACTCACTCAAAGTTCAATGCTGTTGTCCTTCCGCTGCCCCCGAAGTTTCTCTTCCAGGAAACCTCGCGTCTTCAAGTGGCCGCTCTCCAACTTCGCCGGTAACACGTCGGCTTCCCACGCGTTGCGATTGCAGGACGCGTCTTTGCTCTCTGGCGGTAGTCTCCCCCTCTTCTGCTTGTACCACGAGTCTTCACCTCTCAGGTGGAAAACTTCTTGATTGCGTGCTTTGTCGCTAAAGACAAAATCTTCGTCGATACGATACGGCGGATTGACCCTAAGCACACTTGCGCAAAACTTTGGCCTACGCACACGGGCGCAAACTTTCTTCTTATCCTTTGTCACTGAGAACAAAAGGCTTCGCCGACAAGGCGGAACACCCTACGTACACTGGCGCGAAATTTCTTCTTCTCCTGATCTCCCATCTCTGCTGCTCGGTTTAATTCCCTTTGCGCTACATTCCAGAATATTCTCATCGTTTCCGTCGGCGCGATGCGCAGTGAAGGCTGGGGAAATCGCGAGACGTTTCGAGGGCCGTCCGCGACACATGACGCAACTCTGCATCACCAAGACCCTTTCCTTCGAGAGCATTCGAGGGCTAGCTCGGCCACTGATGAGAGGAGGTTAGTCGGCGAACTACGCTTTCGAGGCAGGAGAGACGGCGCGCCCGGAGAGCCTTTGGATATTTGTTTTCTTGTTTATCGTGGGCCTTCAGGCGCCTCTCTGCGCTTGGTATTGTTACTGTCGCTTTAATTCGGCGGCGCGTGCTTTTTCGGAGCGCTTGTTTGTGACAGATGTTCTTCGCAAGAAATCGGTGAATGGTATTTTGGAGGCGCTGCGTTAGAGTGTCTCAAGCGTGCAGTGGAGGCGACCGAGCGCATCAAGTCACGTCACACGTGAGACATGAGCACCATCTGGAAGTTTCTTTTTTTTTGAAAACGAAGCGCGTGGTCCTGAGACAGGCGTGCGCGCGCGTCTCAGAGGTGATAAGGGTTAGAACGCAAGGCGACGGGTAGGGGCCACCACCGTGTCTTCTTATCAAAGCGTTGGAAACACTCGCCTTTCTGTGCAAGCGTTGCATGATCAGCGCAGCGTGATAAGCGCTACGCTCCTTAGTATAACTTATGTATGCCTTTTCTAGTAAAAGACGAACATACAGAATATATACGTGTTGTTATGGTGCCTCAAGTATGCGTAATAATTGCTTTTTAATTGACAATCGCACACGTATGAACGCTGAGCCTTGAGCAACATTGGTGGTCACTGTGGATGAGGTCGGCTGTTCGAAGTATCGGCTGGTGCTGGTTAAAATATCCCGTTTGCGGTAACTGGGGACAAACAGACAATAGTACAGACAGACAGACAGACAGACAGACAGACAGAGAGACAGACTGACCAAAGGTTTTGCGTTGAAGGTCCCCAAGAAAGACTGTCTCCTTAAAAACAGACTGCTCGCGCGACACAACCGTGCACTGGCCACTCCGTATATATATGCATTGGATCTTGACCTGCAACGTAGCGCAAGGTAGTGCTGTGCTGGTGAGAGATTTCTCTGGTGCAATGTTGAATAAAAATTCGCAGCATGCGGGTTAACGAAAAACAGGCTGTGCGTAGCTGTGTCCAAGTGGAGCCTTCTGTAAATTGTTGGCCATTAGCGGTGATTGGCATGTTCCAGTAGGAGACACAGGTTTATCACTACATGCTTTGCGTCTCCCCAGGTCTTACTCCGGCGCAATGCCGCGATTAGAGCCACTGTCAATGTCAGCGCTAGCGTTTACACTGGCGACAGATTTTAGATAAACACTATCTTATATTATCTAAACACTATCTAAACACTATCTAAACACCATCTAAACACTATCTAAGTGTGCACAAGCACACTTGCAAAGTACGCACTGCACTTTAAGTCATCATAATTTATTTGTAGTAGAGAGCCACTGACTATCCATTCTTTGTCATTGTTCGGAGAAGGGTGGTACGCGCTAGATACTTGAGAGAAATTTTGTAGAATTCTTTATGCTGTGGCTGATGACAATGGACAACAACGGCTAGCATAATTTTATAAGGAGGGACCACCCGACGACCCATTAATTACGCAATTCGGATTGTGTTACTACTGGTGGTTTCTTTACTGTTGTAAAACAATTTAATACACGCACTAATGCGATCTTTATTCCGACACGAAGTCTGCCTAGGGTCAGTGTGCAATGGAATTTCAAGCACGCACGTAGCTCAGTAGTAGCATACAACTCTGGCATGCAGGCGACCCGGATTCAAATCCCATTGTGTCTAGTGTTTTTTTCACATTACTTAGTTTTTTCTTATATTGCGCGGTAGTGGGTACAGACATAGGCGGCGCTGGCGGACAACTATGGCGCATGTGATGTCATACAAGCTTTCGGCGCAAAAAAAAAAAACGCACTGTTAATGGGAAAGGATGGCAGTACTTGCAATTTAAAGACTGCGCTACTCTAACGTACCTTCGACAGGTATCGCGTGCTTACTGTGGAAATCCGTCACTAGTTTAAAGTATGATAATATGGGTATAGACCGGCAGCCATGTTTTGAAAATTAGGCCACCTGGTGGACATCAGGGCAAGAAGTGTTACGTTTAGCGACTCCCTTAATGATTGCACAATAGTATGAAAGCTGTAATGTATCAGCTAGATCATTTCCAGTGTAATTCAACAACGCAGCACCATCATCTGCTATAAAACGTGCCCGCAGGGAGGCGTGCGCGCTGGCTGGTAGCTCTAGCCTGGGCTGCATCAGTGGCCATGTCGCTGGCCTCCATCTTCGTCAACGGCGAGGCAATGGTGCACGGCCGTCTACAGTGCTGGGTTGAGCTCGAGTAGTGGCAGTGGCAGGTGTACATGACCCTGGTTGCTGGCTCTCTCTTTTTCATACCGGCCTTGCTAATCGCTGCCTGCTACAGCGTTATTCTCTACACCATATGGAAACGGAGCAAAATACTAAAAGGTACAGATGCATAAAAAGTTTGGGCAAGAGAAGGATTTTATCCTTTCTATGAAATGCTACTCAGCGTTTGTAATGCGTTCGCCATCTTGCAAAAAAATAAAATTCTCTATTCCGTGGTGGCGAAGTGTTTTGGCCGCGTATAAAAGGCACCTGGGAATGCAGGTTTCATTTTTCACTGGGTATACGCTATAGATTTGGCATGAATTATCCTTGTGGCAGTTACGAAATATAAACCTGTTTGTCGAGTTATTTCAAGCTGCGCCAAACATCAAAACAACATCTCGAAAATCTGTAGCTAGAAGGCTTGTGCGTCTATCCTTTCCTACCTTACTTCTTGTCACCAAGAGAAATCGCTTCAAGTTGCTCGCTTCTTTGTTAGACAGAAGGAATTGATTACGCTGGACAATTAAGCCACGGAAAGTATTGATGGCGTTAATTTTCGTTCTAGATATTGTAGTAATTTTAGCGTAAATAAAATTGGCATTTAGATCAAAGCGGGCAAAAATAGTTTTTCTGTCGATGGGATCGGAACCAATTTGGTGGCTGTTGGAGTTCAAATCTTTTCGACAAAAAGGATGTTTCTTGTTACACTAACTCATTTTATTGTACTTTATATATATTACGCTGTATTTACAGACAACAATTGACGTTTGTAGTACTTTTCCTGGTCTTACTGCCGACGGCATTTTATTGGTGGCTAATTTGTCATAACTTTTCTTGCAATTAACGTTCATTCAGTTAGCCTACAGAGTTTTCTTCTAAGTGCGTACAGGTGATTGTGTGCTTATTTGCTCATCTACTCCTTAGTATAGGACTAAACGTCTCCATTTTCTTAATCGACTGAAGTCTCTAAGTGAAGGCATCGCAATGCCTCTCCACATTTGAAATTAACTACTTAGATTCTCTACCGGCTTCCTGGGTTGAGTACTCACTTCCCTATGCAAGAAGCACTGCTTGTTATGTCCTTATTGGTTGCGTCCTGCGAGATATCCGAATAAAGATTTGATCTAGTTGGAAGGTTTCGCAAAGCCAACAGCAAGAATGAGTTCTCTCCTATTTTTATGTACATCTACTCCGAATACATTTACAAAAATCAGTCAGTACATGGTAGAAACACGCGCATCTTTACTGCTACTTTGGTAATCCGGAAAGCCTCCAATATTTACCCTGCCCTACTGTGTACGTTTATTGATAGCTCCAGTAAGAAGCATGCCATAGTAACAGTTTTGCCCAGAGTATTATTTTTTATTTGGGTTACTGTGGCAACGTTTTTTCACTGGTGTCATCTCGGGTAAATTTGTGCATTATTTGACAATTATCAGCCCATTTCTGCTGCCCTTGTCATGATACTGCACATACAAGATGCATAATATTCTTTGCACTTTTCAGGCGCTCATGGAAAGGATATCAACACGAGAACAACGAGCTCTCGAGGAGTAATTCCAAAAGCAAAGGTCAAGACAGACAAGATGACTCTGATCATAGTTTTAGGTGAGATGTCTCATATGTAAAGGTTTGCTCTCGTTCCATTGTCGTTTGGCTGTTGAATGGCTAACTCTCTAATGTAGTATTGGCGATTCGGCTATTCGATTAATAGCTCAATAAAATAAAACACCTTAACCTTAATAAACTCATTTACATGCTGATTCATACTGTGCAGAAGTTCTGTTTAAATTTACGAAACGAACTTTAGAGTGAATGCACTTCAGAGCGTAGCGAGAAAGACATAAAGTGTCACAAGGGTGCTATGGTGAGATCTAAAACTTTCAAGCTTATGGGCTGTGTTTTTTATGTGCCTATGTGTTTCACGTAATCTGGTAATGGCTGTAGCAATTAACGTGATATAATTTTTAACCTCCTAATTTTATCAGTGATGCGAAAAAATGTCACACATAAAAACAAGCATTACTCAAAGTAGTGTTTCACGCTTCAGCTGTGCTTTGTCACCCCAAAGGTGGTGGTACAATAGAGCTTATTCATGACGGTAGCTCAATTATATGGAAGATAAGAGAATATGAGTTCAGGTAGCAAGGCATAATATTTCCAATATTATTGTGGAAGATTTTCATCCAACAGCAAGTTTTATCGGCCATTCATTATCTGAAAAAGACATTCATTGATAAAATTATTGGGCCCAAGCTAATCCGAAAATCCGAGTTTTATTGAATCACATTTCTATTGAACTGACCTTACCTAATACCGGACAGCCGAAATTTTTTTAAGGCTGATGCTTTAAAGCTAACTACAGCTTCAAAGCATATATATACCAGAATAAACACACTTTGAGAGTGTAATTACAATGCAACGGCTACGCACATATCTCATTGTTAGGCTAAAGAGCAACTCCATATTAAAAAACAGTATTGTGAGCACGGCTACACCTCACACGCCTTCAGTGCAGTTTAAGTTGGAGAATTTCGCCGGGCGAAACAAACCACCGCAAAAACAGCAAGAACATGTACGCTAACTCGTCGGTTGAGTATCTATAAGGCAAAAATGCGACATATATCACTTTCCTTTTGCAATTCGTTTAGGTCATGTAAACACTGTTACACACAAATTGACAGAAGAATGTTCCAAAAAAAGAAAAGGAAGAAATCATCACAGGCACGTTGCTGACTGAAAATGAAGACTATTCCGAGTAATCCAGCCACCACTATTAAAAGCGCAGATTTTGCAAGCTCGTGTTTTGCAACATTGCAAAGAACGACACAATAGCATATACAAGCCAATGGGCTTATCAAACGTACTGCTCTTGTTCATGTTTTTCTTTTCAACATAATAAGCCTTCCGTATAACTCCATAAAGAAACAGTCGGCGATGTTTACATTAAAACACGTTGTTACAAGATAAATCTTAGAGACGCAAATAAACAGATGTTGGTTTTACGTCATTCAGCACAATCTTCAACTTTTGTTACACAGCCTTTGACGGGCAATAATGATGCGTGCTAGTTGACATTAACATGCTGGTTCGAAGTAACGTCACCGTAGCGCAACAGTCGATTCAAACAAGTTTTTATTTTCTAGAGAGAGCGTGAAAACATTACAATATAGTTCAGCATAGTCTCAGACTTCTGAATTCTCAATTCGATTATTCGATCAAAAACATTGAGTGAATCATTAAGTTGAAATGTTGACCGTTGTCGTCAGCGGTGCAACAAAAGTGATCTTAACAATTACCAACGCATGATGGCGTCACCATGTGAGGTCATCGTACCGTCATAAATCGCACAAATGTTCCACCACCGTGACGTTTGGACGCCGCCTGGTGACGTCTTCAGATGACATCGTCACTTCATCAAAAATAGGCTGATAACAGATGCGTTGCCAAAGCGGGTAATTTCGCAGATGCGATTCCTGCGAACGTATTACAGCGAAGAACCAAGTTAGCTGCTGAAATCTTTCATGGGGGGTTCATTGGCGTCAGTACGTAGAATGTAGCAAAAGAACGGGGCTTTTGCCTTGTAGTCCTGTTAAGGCCTGACCACAAGTAGGTCATGCAGCTTGTGAGCTCGTGGCTTTCTGGCGCGCCGCAGCACCCGCTCTTTACAAAGAGAGAGAGAGACGCAGCTTCGCATAGCCACGCGCCGTTTCTGTCTACGTGGAGAGGTCATAGCACCACGCCAATCGCGCTGAAACGTTGTAGTGCGCATGCGTGGCCAGGCCCTCATGCGAAGGCGTGGGGTTGCCTGTGAGTTTATTAACGCCTTTACACCGCATTGAAGTCAAAAAGTATGCGCTTGGAGTATTCATTGGGATACAACGCTTCACAGTTTGTCTCTCTAGTCATAACATGTTGAGTGTCTTCTTGAGCTTCTTTTTTCGTTTCGCACGCAGCGTTCGTCTTCTGCTGGAGCCCGTACTTCATGTACGACTTGTTCCAAGTGTACGGCGCCACTCCGAAGACTCAGGCGGCCATCGCCGTCGCAACGTTCATTCAGAGCCTGGCACCACTGAACAGCGTCGCCAATCCGCTCATCTACTACTTCTTTTTGAGCAACATGTGCCGCCACATTCGACACGAGGCCCTGCTGACAATGTCGCCCCAAGAACCACCGTCTTTATGATCCGTGCGCAGCGCCCGCGTCTCGGGCAAGAGGTCATGTGTGACGCATTCGACAGCGGTAACCAACTGTGTGCTCTGAAGACGACCGACACAGTTGAGAAATGAGAGCGCAGGCTTGCATAGAACATAGACTGGAAAGACAACAGGCTCTTTATCACCCTAGACATTGTTGTATTGATTCGCTTGCATGGTAAACTGTAGAGATGTGTGGGTGCGTGCAATTTTAATGTTTGACTACCATGGACTATACCAGCTGTAGTACCATCGACAAGCGCTGGTATAAATCAGGTGTTAAACCCACCACCCGCGCACATATGACTGTCCTCGCTCCACAATAGTTTGCCTTAAGTACGTTCACGAACTACCCGACGTTTTGGGTTGCAAGTCTTTTTTGGGGGGCACTGCCTGCATTGAACGCAAAAAAGTTTAACTACTTTGTGGCAGTTGAACCAAGTAGCCCAAAGCACCGCCGTGCTGAACATACAGGGAATGGACAACGCCCATCATGTATGCGTCCTTTCGCTTCTGTGGTTGTTTACTCGCACTGGCTTAAAAGTATCTCACATGATCACAATGCGTTAAAACATAACCGCGGAGATCAACTCTTCATTTCAAAATGCGTGTTTGAGTTTGCATAATTTTTGACATCCGTATCAATACATTTCCTAAAACCTTACTGAAATTCAAACTCTCAAATGCCCGATATGATGGATATTAAATAGGACCCTAGTTTCAAATCACAGTGCTAACTGTTAATTTGTTCAGCCCCCTTCGTTTTGTCCCGTATGTTTTTCTCAGTTCTGCAGATTAGTTCCCATTATCTGCTCAAGGTTTAATAAAATGCATGTCACGTGAATGATTCGCGCAATCGGAATATTTAGGGCACTCTGGTATACACTGAATAAACGTTTAGGCCTAATGTTTCTTCCGCGTGCATTCGTGAAAACATTGTGGAACATCGTGGTTTGATTGTTACCATTCATCTTTAATTTATGATTGTCCGATTGTTATATGCAATGTTATTGCATTGAGTATATTACCTCCATTCTCGCAAGACTACTTCATGTTCTTAAGATCTTGGATGTTCAAACATTGTAGGCAATGTTGTGTCTATCAGATGCACTAAAGCAACTCATGAATGAGATGTTTTAAAGTTTTAGGTTGGTGAGTAGCGAGAACTGTGTCAGTATCTGTAGATGAGTGGTAAGCAACAAATGAGATTTACAGTACTTGTTCATTGTGAAACAATGCCATAACCGCCTAGGGTCCGTGTTCGAGTCCTAATGAACTCAGCTCAACTCAATGGGACTTCGATCCAAGTTTTTTTTTTCGTGTCAAGGTTGAAACTGCGCACAATCGATCCATTGATTGATATATGAAATACAACGTCCCAAAACCACCATATGTTTATGAGAGACGCTGTAGTGGAGGGCTCCGGAAATTTCGACCACCTGGAGTTCTTTAACGTGCACCCAAATCTGAGCACACGGGCCTACAACATTACTGCCTCCACTGGAAATGCAGCCGCCGCAGCCGGAATTTGATCCCACGACCTGCGGGTCAGCAGCCGAGCGCCTTAGCCACTAGACCACCGAGGCAGGGCTGAAACTCCGCACCAATTCTGTATATAAGTGGATAATAATGTACATATGTCCTAATTAGCATTGTTGTTGTTTTTTGCCGAACAGCTTTAAATAGGTAGCATTGATCAAAGGGGTTAGAGATGTTAGTTGAGCTATTGAGCATCCAAAGTTGCCAGGAGCACACGAAAATGTCATGTTCTTGACAACAGTTAACGCATTTACTAACTCTTTCCTTCGTTTTCACTCATAAGAATAGTTTAGATTTGGGCAGGAGTACTGCGTAATTCTATTGAACAATATGCACGATTTAGTCTTCAGCACCAGTCTTCAAATAAACACGCTAGCTGTAAGCAGAAATGTTTATTTAATATAGAAATGTACAGGGAAATTTAAATAGCATTTCGCGGTTTTGCGCGTTAGGAACTTGGAGCGTTTGCACTCTGTCAACTATGTTGCAGTTTTGGCAAGACACTTTAAGCTGGCTCTATAAACGTCACAGAGTGACCTTACCGTAAATGTTCTATCACCGATTCATACATTGTTCAGCAGCCATTTTATAATGACTGGTTTTCTTAGCTTTCCAGATCTAACGGCATCACTATTTGTAGCCTATCAGATAAATAGCAGAATCTTATAGGAAGAAAAAAATGTTTTTTGTTCTGTATTCCACAGCACGACATTGAGCTTGCAGTTTGTCGTTTTCTAAACGAACCAACTCTAAAACATATTAATCTCACGTTACAGGTGAGTCAAATTGAACTTTTGTTTAACGCCTTCTTAGAATGGTCGTTGATTTGGTGCGTAATCACAATATTGTCCTTTTTGCATAGATTCAATTGCCTAAAAGAATAATGGACATCATGTCTTTCCCTAATGTAGCCATTGCCCTGCCTAGGCAAGGGCGAGTGTGCTTTTTCATGAGTGTAAGGCTTCTAAACATTTTTTTTGAAAATTTCGTTGGCAACGTCGGTGTTGTTTTATTCTTTATTGTGTTGTCAAAGTTATCTTGAAATGTGTCTAAACCAAGCGTAACTTCAATATCAGAATGATAAAATGATGTTGAGTGTTTATTACGTATATTGTGTTTTTCGCACTTTGTGCCTGATCTATTTACCAGACGTTCTGTGTTGCCTCGAAACGAGTGCTTCGATTATCCATAGCAGTGTAGCTCGTACTTGTTGCGCCAACGTTGGCAACCCTGACTGAAGTTCTTAGCACGTGAAACACGTTGAAGACCATACTGAGTCATTCATATGTTGTTAGTGGCTTGTATGGGGACTTTTTAATTATGTTTGTATTGCTCAATGATTAAATTGTTCAACGTAAAACTGCATTTGTCGGTCATCATTGTGTCACCGTGGAGGGTCGATAACCTAATGCAATTTATTTGAATACCCTTTAACGCCAGGCTGCTTGTGTCCAATAGGTCTGCTGGAATCTTGACGCATTGTCGGAAGCACAGAACGTTTTACAATACAAGTCTTTTATTCTTGTTTGTATCGAACTTCGTGTTCCGGGATTACTATTGAAGCTTCACGTTTAGTCTTGGCGTCAGTTTGTGACGTTGTCTTCTCCCAGGAAAATGTTGCAATAATATTTTTGCTGCTTTCCTTCGCACGAGTATTTGATGCTCACTTGAGTGGAAAGTGCTTACAAAGTACTGTAAAGCCTTGAATAATTGTGTTCTTTTTTTACCATGTTTGTCATCTATGGAAATATTGTGTGATTGTGTGTTTCTTGACAGGACACTATCACTATCATGCCTTCTTAAACTAATAGCTATTACGTACAATTGATTCATTTAAAGTCATGTGGTTTATATGACTGCAATGCCTAGAACCATGATCAAGCTTGTGCCCAATGAACTCAGTAAAAGCATGGATTGTTAACCAACACGAAGTTCTCCTATGACATTTTTAAAGCTAAATCAATGAGCGATCGACAGAACGTCTCATGTGATTAAGTCTCAATATAAGTGCGTAACAAGGTCTGCTTTATATCACGATAAGACTGTCATTTACACATATCTCCAAAGCCTACCGCTTCCATCTTTACTAAGTGTATGAGACTATCACCTTAAGTTCCAGGGACGCAAAAACATGTATTTACTGTGAACTTCTTGAGTTCTCTATAGCGAAGAAAGTTAACAGCCCCACTTGAATATCTAATTTCGCTGCCGACATTTCCCATGAATGAAAAATATTTTTTCATTTTTTGAAGATATCTGAACTTTATCTCGCAACATTCATTACGTTCACAATTATTTCAAACCTCAACAATATTTGCTACGGCTATATATAAACGCAACTATAAAAAAGCGTGCCCTGAGTTACTTTGTCACAATCACAAAAGGGCAGGGAAACCTGGCTTTACTTGTTTTTTTTTTTCGAACGAGTGTAAAGCTATGTGTATTTATTTTTGATGGAGAAAATTATATTGTATGTAAAGTGCATCTATCAAAACCATTAAAGTTGAATATTTCTAACAGTATTGCGCCAAGAAATGTTTATTGATCAAGTGTGTCTATAAGCATGGGTAACTTTCATTACCTCGATCACGCAGAAAGCTATTATTTTTAGATGAATTTTTTTCTATAAACTAGTAATTGATTGAATAATATGTGTGGTTTAACGTCCCGAAACCACCATAAGACTATGAGAGGTGCCATTGTGGAGGGCTCCGAAGATCTTGACCACTGGGGTTCTTTAACGTGCACACAAATCTGAGCACACGGGCCTACAGCATATTCACCTCCATCGAAAATGCAGCCGCCGCTGCCGGCATTTGATGCCGCGACCAGCAGGTCAGCAGTTGAGTATTTGTAGTTGAGTACTAGACCACTACGGTGGCGCTTCATTAATTTAGTAAAATAATACAAAAGCGTTAAGCATAAACGAACTCAGAATATTGAGTTCTCAATCTGTGCAATTGTATCTGACTGAAAATATTCTTATTGAAGATATGAGAGTATTTTAGGCTGCAAGAGGCAGCTATTGTACATTTTTGTATTGTGATTGCGAATGCTGGGCTAGATTTCGAAGATGAAAATTGCAAGTATATCCAAAAGAAATGCCAAAAATGTTCAACAGTTACTAGGCTGGCCTAGTCTGTTATCTTGTTTGGAGGCAGGCTGCGCTCTTGTATTTGAGTGACTTCGTTTCGCAACAAGGTGTACAAAGCGTCGAATTGCAGCAGGCGTTTCAGAAAAAAAAGGATTGGTTTTTACTCAATCTTAAATTATGAATTACTAAAGCAAAACGTATTGCATCAGCAGTTGTATGGGGACCGCAGTCAGAAATGATGGAATGTTAGAAATAATAGTTTCAAAGATTGTGCCGTCACAATCAGTGTCATGACTAGTAAAAACTCCAAATCGACAGGCTAGCGCATCATATCGAACGTTGTAAGAACGAGGGAGAGCGTTAAAGAGCTAGGGACAAACGTGCCTGAAGCAGAGGTGAAACGAGCCCACTAATTTTTATGTAGAGCGCATGCGGCAAGTTCAGCTCGCTTGTGAGGCCCCATATCTATTTCTCTACAAACCGAGAGGAAACGCATAGACCGTCTTTCGTTGGGTGAAGGAGCGTGGTGAGGCACAAGGAGGGAGGGGATAGTGAGGTTTAGCGGCCGAGCTGTAACTGCTTACGTGGAAGCATTAAGTCATCATGTTATTGTGTGAGACTTATGAGCCTTTGAGACAATCCATTCGTTTCTTACTCAGGTTAAAATACCACACAGATGCTTCGTCATGACTGTCATTTGTGCAAACTATGAGGCATACGACTGCGATATAGTGCCAGAACAAAATGACGACAAAGAGACGTTCTGTTGTCGCGCTATAACTATGGTCATGTCATACCAACTAACCGTGAGTGCCACACTTCTAAGATATCGCATGTGACCTCATAGCAGCCAATATATATCTGAGTACATCGCTAGCACTTGGTGCCACGTTGACTGCCTTAATGTCGAATGCAACCACAGTGCATTTTGTTGAAAGCGTAGCTATTTAGTATCACCATTATCAACTACTGTCACTTGCACCACGAATGAAAAGGATGACCACGGGTAAAAAGCCGTTTTGGAGAAATTATGTCAGCCATGTCTCTTTTTTAGGGCCTCTACAAGAACGAAAAACGGCAGATTTCACGCATGTACAGTGGGAATTGATGATATGTGAACACAAATGAGGGAGGTTGATATGTCACTTTAAAATCCGCCCGACTTTACGAGGCGGGCGTAAATAAGCCATACATGACTTGCATAACATGATTATCATGTTTGGACATGTCATTTACCTCCGTCGTATTTTCACGTCACATGATACAAAATCGGGTATATGAGGAGCTAAACAGCTGCGAGCGTGCTGTGAGCGTAGCAAGTAGTCTTAATTTACATGGCACGCACGTCATGACTATCATGTTTGGACGTGCCATTCACTTCCGTCCTCCGCTCACGTCACGTGATACCAAATTTGGTTTATGTGAACCTAGCGAAACGGCCTCGAGCGCATCATGAGCATGACATGTAGGGATGTTCTTACGTGACACGCATCTCATGATTATCATGTTTGCAAGTTATATACCTTCGTCATACATTCACGTCCCGTAATACCAAATTTGGTATATGTGAAGCTAGCGAAACGACCACGAGCGTACCATGAACGCGGTGTGTAGTCATGACTTACAGGGTTCTTAACTCATATTCGCCTTGCAGTCATGTCACACCATGCCAGTTTTGCAAAGCGTCATCTGCACAAAACCACCAGAAGAGCATAAACACCATGAAATGTAAATCTTTACATTCATGACATACATACCAAGATTTTCATGTATTGACTAGTCACTTATGCTCGTCATACAGTCATGGTATTCCATACAAATTTTGGTATTGATACCATTATCGAAATGGCCGGGAGAGCTAAACGTCGTAGGAGGCTAGATAAGTAGATAGATAGATAGATAGATAGATAGATAGATAGATAGATAGATAGATAGATAGATAGATAGATAGATACGCTCAAAGTCGCCGAAGTTCGCTAAGAATAGCTTCGCTTTCAGAAGCGTTTCTGGCATGCCGATCAAGTGGTCACAACAAGCGTTTCTTTCTTTTTTTGATGCTGATATCTCGTATATCTCTGAAACAGTTTAGGGTCCCCCGTGTAAGTATCTGTCGATACGGCCAAAAGTAGAGCACGTCCCAAAGTAGTCGTAAACGCCACAATCCACTGCCATTTCCGGTGAATCAGCGAACATTTCCTTTCTAGTAAATAATTTGTGGTGGCTCCTTCAATTGTTAATTTTGCCGATAGCAGGCCGGCAGCGGTTTCTCCCTGCAGAACATATGGCGGCTACATCAACTTCTAGCCACTTTATTACGCGCAGTTGGTCGCTTTCTTAGAGCGCTTTCTTAGAGTGCAGTAAGTTATGTCAGCGTACCATGAGCACATCGTTTGCAGATGATTGAATACTGAATTCAGAAAAGTTGTTATTTTTGCAAATAATTACTATGCAATGCGACTAATTGCGGAAATATTTAAGAAACTGAAATGCTTAACTCGTTCTGCCACTTTGTTGTATAACACAGAGTTTATGTGAAGGAGCATGAGGGAGCATTGTTGAGGTTGGCGGTGAATACGGTCCCGGTTATCTACAGTCAGCTCTATGTCTAAAGTGGCCACCTTCGAAACGTCGTTGGTGTCACGTTGGATTCCCAGACCTGCTAAAAATTTCAGGCGATGAGCCCTTTATTTTCAATGATGAAGCTAGTTGATGAAATGAGGTTTTTATGCGTATATGGAAAAACAACACATTTTAAAGTGAGAATGAACAAAATGCCTAGAAAAGAAGTGTTTAGTAGAAGAAAATAAATGTGCACTTGTGTGGACGCCGGAAACACCAGCTACACTAGGTCTATCATCGTTAGTACTGGTTCAAGGGAGCTTTTCTTGCCAACGCCTCCATTTGCATGCATTGGTTGTTATCGTCACCACTCTTGGCCATTAGCGGCGAATTCCTAATCAGATGAAAGCATTCACCACTAACACAAACCTAAATGTTCACGTGGCCATTTGATAACTTCTCTCATTCAACACTTTCATGATCATCGATAGTTATGGTCACCATCCACGTTAATTCTTATGTTCAATACTTTCATCAAAACCATCATTGTGGCTCATGTAGTTGCTCACAGCTCTACTTGAACGTGTTAGCCGTCACTCCATCCTTGATGGTGGCGTTCGTCGTTACGTTACAATAAAATGACCATGAGGCCTATTCCCACTTCACTCTGACCTTGTTTGTTGGCGGCTGTGCTTCAAAGCGCTATTTAATGGCGCTCTCCGAACAGGAGCATAAGCTTCCGCTACTCAGCTTGAAAATTATGGCGTGCATATCTTCGCCGCTGACTCCATATCTCAAAAATATTAGGTGGCTCTCTAGATAACTTGTGAATAATGTATTGTCTTATAATGTAAGTAATCTTTCCTGCAGGTTGACAAATCGGATCCGGCTGCCATGCAGTGGTATGTCAGCCTCGTACAGAAACTATGCACAGCTGGTGCTAACAAATGTGGACGCTGCCATGCAAAACTTTGCTCACAATGCAACGAAATATTCCAGAAACAAGTAAAACATTCCAATTTTCAAATTTCAGCCAGATGACAAATTTTTTTATTTGATTGCGAGCTTCTAAGACAAATATGCGAGGTAATTCTGTCAAAGCAATTTGTACGACACGAAAGTGAAACGCCTTACAGAAAAAGCTGAGCACTTATTATGCATTCTTTCACCACAAGGGCGAAGGAACGAATGCAACAGCAGAATATTGTAATGTCACGTGAAGAACGTCAAGCAGCTGTCATTATGCGACACTCAGATATACTAGAAATGACGCACACAAAATTGTACACAGGATGAGCACGAAATAACAAGTGTTACAGTTGTCGCTTGAAGGGTGCGGCTCGAACACAAAGAGGTACAAAACGAACGCACAAGTACATACAAAACGAGAACGAATTAAAAGTTTTCGTACGTTAGAACGTCTTTATGTGTGAGCCGCGTGCTTTTTTTAGCAAATAGTGGCTGCTGCGGAGGGCGCATTCAGCACCGTGTCCTGGGTAAAATGCGTTACAAGCACGAGGCATATACAAAGTGCTACAAACGCGATATATATATATAATTAAGAAATAAAGGAGCACACTTACGAAAATTTCATAATTGTTTACTTTGCGTTTCGGCCGTGGCACGGCCTTGGTCAGGACCTGACGAAGGCCGTGCCACGGCCGTAACGTAAACAAATATGAAATTTTCGTAAGTGTGCTCCTTTATTCCTAATTATATTTGCACCGGACCCACAGAACTTCTTTTATGAATCATATATATATATATATATATATATATATATATATATATATACTTATTTATTTATTCATTTATTTACTTATTCATAGGTGAGCGCGTAGCGCAACGCGGAGGCCGACAATCTTCAAATCGCACGATACGAGCCATTCACGCCATCTTGCTGGTGATAATCAGAGAGATGGAAGGATGAATAGATGGATGAAGGAAAAACTTTTATTGGGGTCCTGAAGGATTCATCCCCATTTTATAGAGGTAGGATCACGGGCCGCTCCAACGTAGGGACGGGGAGGACCAGCCTCACCGCCGCATCGTGGGCCTTCTGGACAGCCTTGAGGTGTTGTATGAGAACCGGACTCGTGAGCTATAAATGGAAGGAGTTCTCAGAAAATTCTTCACTTTTTCTTTGTAAAGAGGGGCACCTACAGAGCATGTGGGTTAAATCACTGCGATTCTGGCAGTCCGGACAAAGTTCTGAAATATCGGAGTAATGGCCATAGGTTACGAGGCTAGGGTATGTTCCCGTCTGAAGCATGCGGAGAGAGATTGCCTGTGGCCTAGACAACTTTTCGTGTGGCACTGGAAAGGATCTACGGCCTAATTGATAATGCTTCGTGATCTCGTTGAAGGTAGTCAAAATGTACCTAAAATGAAGGCTGGGGCCTGACTCCTCTGTCTGAGGAGCACAAGTACCGGCGCAGTAAGTGAAGCCTCGTGCCTTGGAGTGGGTTAGCTCGTTGACATTGGGAAGGCCTCCGACCCTCAAGATAAGGTGAGCAGAGAACCAAATAATTGTGTGGTGGGAGAGTTCCTTGTGAGCGAGAGTTCTCAAAACTACCTTGCACACGGAACCAGAAGCGAAGGCCCTAGCAGCGGATTTAAAGTCGTATAAATATCAGTCCTTTGTGGATCAAGGAGTGCTAGTGCAATGGCCATCTACTCTGCTTTGTAAGAAGAAGTGGTTCGAACCGACGCCGAGGATAAAATCTGACTAGTATGAACGGATACTACCACAAAGCGAGCGGAAACGCCATACTGGGCGGCATCAACAAAGCATGAACAGACGAGTGTTTGTGAGCTTGAGCTAAAAAAGAGGAGGCTCGAGCGACACGCCTGCCCGCGTTGTACTGTGGGTGCATATTTCGTGGATGGGGGCATATTTTGATGCGAGAGCGTATATATTCATCGAGTGGCGTATTTTGCACTTCAAGCGTCAGGGGGTTGACTCCAGTGTCAACCAGAATCCTTCTCCCCGCTGATGTGATCGAAAGCCTGGCAACCTGTGCCGTTTGATAATGTGAGAGAACAAGAATAATTTGGAAAAAAAAACGGTATATGCCACGTAAAGTGAGTACACAAAGATTTTTAAGGGGTTTAATCAGCCGTATCACTCTTATAATTAGACGTATTACCACTGTATAGTCTAGGTATGTAGTAATCACGACCTTAGGTAAGCTCCCTTTAAAGTAGGGAGCATTTCTTCACGGGGGGGGGGCGGCTTCACGCGTACTTTCTTAGTCGCCTATGATCGCGAACGACACGACGGCAATTGAGTTCGCAGCGGTTGCGGCAGAATGCAGTTATGCTAGGACTAGGTGCAGCACTGCTCGCGCGTGCACCTTCACGACACGTGGTTGTCATTCACGTTCCCAGGGCTAGTGACCAGAAGAGGTAGTTTTGTTATGAGCGCGACATGAGAAATATTTGGCGGCGGTTCTTGAAGACTGCCATTCTGCCGCGGCCCGTAAGTGCATCAATTCTACCGGCAGTATCATGGCGAATGGGATCACTGTAACCGAGCATCTCAATTGCAATAAATTGAGTGGGATGTGCGTGTAGTAGCAGAAAACGTATATCCGATGAAAACTCGGTTGTTGCGATACGGCCGTGTGCACTGGATGTCAGGAGTCATTAAAAATGGCCAAGTTGGTATTGGAATTTTGCAGCACTCCGACACAAGTTCCATTTTCTTATGGGGTAGTAACTCGCGAAAACTTTGTTGAAGCGGAAATATCCAGGAAAAGTATTTGTTGTTACGAGACCTTTTTCACCTTGTTTTTTATGGGCGGCTGACGGGGAATTTAAAATCATTCATTGTAGCGGAATCAGGTATAGCGGGATTCGGCTGCAAACTGTCATGAAAAAGGCTGGAAAATCTTATAGAATAAAAACCAAGAAAGATATGCAAAAAGATAAAAATAAAGTTAAAAAAACCACCCAGCTTCACATTACTGTATAAAGCTTGGCACCACTATTGTGAAGCTGCCCTAATTTTTTTCCCTCTACAGTTGCTTGATTACTCTTCATTTTCACTCTATAGTAGTATGCTAAACAAGACAGCCTCACAGGAAAATGACAAAATGACTGGCAATAAAGAGAATTATAATGACTCATTTTTTTGTTAAGCACAATATATTAATTAAGTGTAGCAGTCTGGAAAGCTTAAAAAATGTAGGGGGTGGTATATTTATTGACTGTGATGTAGGTGCGGGGAATGTAGGGTGGACAAAGAGATGGCTTGCTGCTACCAGGGACCGAGCCTGCAACCTTTGCCGGTGGCCATTTCTCTTTTCATCCATTTTACTTTCTTCACGTTTACCACTTGCCACTGGCAAAGCTCGCAGGTTCGGTCTCTGGCACCGGCAAGTTGTTTTTTTCATCCACCTTGCATTCTTTATGTTTGCATGGTAGGTGCTATAGATAAGATCTTCTTTATATTTTTCTGGGCTTTCTTGACTGCTAGATGTAATTATTATTGTGTTTAAAAATGACTGGCAGTGGTTCAACAGCAAATGCCTCCACCTCCAACGCATCCCCAGTTTAAAGATATTGATAACATAATAGCTGGCTTTATAAGTCACAGATATGAAAAAAGATGTAACTTGTGTCAGTCCTTATAATAAAATGTGCAGGTGGTGCCATAGGGTCACATATGAGCAAGAAGAAAATGTATTCCTCGCAGGACAACATTGAAATCCCAGTGTGTTTGTTGCCATTATTTACATGCTGTTCTGTAAACATCATGCACAAACATTTTTATTGTATCCTATATATTGTATATAGTGCGGCCATGGCGTAGTGGTTAGAGCATCCGCCTCGCATGCAAAAGGTCTGTGGTTCAAATCTCGGTGCCGCGCAGTTCCCAACCGGATAAAAAAATCCACGTGGTGATGGAAGTGCTCTAAGAGGCCTGGGGTGCGGCCTCACCAGTAACCACTGCCGGCAATGCACTCCCTCACAAGAGAAGGATTGGCCACCCTGGTGCAGTATCTGGCCACTACCTCCCACATGCATCTGTCAAAAACTCATGGCCCTCAGTCCCCAGCAGCTGCGAAGCAACAGACCACAGCGGCGGTCACATCTGCAACACAGCAGAGGGTGCTAAGAATCTCTGGATCCGGACAGGCCGCCATTGAACTCTGAACTTGGCAACGTTTAACGCTAGAACCTTATCTAGTGAGGGAAGTCTAGCTGTACTATTCGAGCAGATAGAGGGTGTTAAATGGGATATAATAGGGCTCAGTGAGGTTAGGAGGACACATGAGGCCTATACGGTGCGACAGAATGAGCACGTTCTTTGCTATCGGGGCTTGGCAGATAGAAGAAAACTGGGAGTAGGGTTCCTAATTCACAGAAACATAGCTGGCAACATAGAGGAATACTATAGAAATAATGAAAGTGTGGTAGGTATCGTAATTAAACTGAATAAAAGATACAAGATGAAGGGTGTACAGGCTTACGCGCCTACATCCACCCATGATAACGCTTCAGTGTAAAGCTTCTATGAAGACGTGGAATCGGCAATGAGTAAGCTAAAAACACCGTATAATATAGTGATGAGCGACTTTAATGCAAAAGTACGGAAGAAGCAGGCTGGAGACCAGGCAGTGGGAGATTATGGCATCGGTACTAGAAACGCCAGAGGAGAGCTACTAGTAGAATTCGCAGAACACAATTATTTACAGATTTTGAACACCTTCTACCGAAAACGAAAAAACCGCAAGTGGACATGGAGGAGCCCTAATGGCGAAAATAAAAATGAAATAGACTTTATATTGAGTGCACACCCAGGAATCGTGCAGGATGTGAAAGTGGTTGGCAAGGTACGATGCAGTGACCATAGAATGGTACGGTCTCGAATTCACCTAGGTTTGAAGAAGGAACGACAGAAACTGATATGCAAGAAGCCAATCAATGAGCTAGCACTGAGAGGGAAAGTACAGGAATTCAGAGTGTTGCTTCAGAACAGGTACTCGGCTTTTAGTGAGGAAACAAACCTTAGCATAGATGCAATGAATGATTATCTGAGGAGTATCATTTACAGAGTGTGCAGTGGAAGTTGGAGGCAGGGTAGTTAGACAGGACACTGGCAAGCTTTCCCAGGAATCGAAGAATCTACATAAGAAGCGTCAAATTATCAAAGTCTCAAGTACAACAGACAAAATGGAACTGGCAGTGCTTTCGAAGTTCATTGATAGGCGTAAGGTATGCGATGTAAGAAGGTATAACATGGACAGAATTGCACACGCTCTGAAGAACGGAGGAAGCGTCAAAGCAGTGAAAAGGAAACTTGATTGGTATGTGGGGCTCAACGTCCCAAAGCCACCATATGATTATGAGAGACGCCGTAGTGGAGGGCTCCGGAAATTTCGACCACCTGGGGTTCTTTAACGTGCACCCAAATGTGAGCACACGGGCCTACAATATTTCCGCCTCCATCAGAAATGTAGCCGCCGCAGCCGGGATTTGATCCAGTGACTTTCGGGTCAGCAGCCGAGTACCTTAACCACTACACCACCGCGGCGGGCGTGAAAATAAAACTTGGGATAGGCGAAAGTCGGATGTATGCACTAAGGGAAAAAGAAGGCAAAATAACTACCAATATGAGCAGAGTGGATTAGGGGAAAAACGGGGGTTAAGGATATTATAGTTGAAATAAAGAAGAGGAAATGGACATGGGCCGGGCATGTCACGCGTAGACAGGATAACCGCTGGTAATTAAGGGTAACTAACTGGATTCCCAGAGAAGGGAAGCGGGTTAGGGGAAGACAGACGGTTAGGTGGGCAGACGACATTAAGAAGTTTGCGGGTACAAATGCTTGCAGCAGCAAGCACAGGACCGGGTTAACTGGCGGAACATGGGCGAGGCCTTTGTCCTGCAGTGGACGTAGTCAGGCTGATGATGATGATGATGATGATATTGATGATGATGATGAATACGATAGTTAAAATAGCGGAGGAGTTTTACAGAGATCTGTACAGTAGCCGAGACAACCACGACGTTAATACTATAAGAACTAGCAGTAACCCAGATGACACTCCACCAGTAATGATAGAAGAAGTCAGAAAAGCTTTGGAGAGCATGCAAAAAGGCAAAGCTGCTGGTGAGGGTCAGGTAACATCAGATCTGCTGAAAGATTGAGGACAGATTGTGTTAGACAAACTAGCCACCCTGTTTACGAGGTGTCTTCTGACGGAAAGAGTACCAGAGTCTCAGAAGAACGCTAACATCATCTTAATACATAAGAAAGGAGATGACAAGGACTTGAAGAATTACAGGCCGATCAGCTTGCCCTCTGAAGTATACAAGCTATTTACAAAGGTAATTGCTAACAGAGTAAAGACAACATTAGAATTCAATCAACCAAAGGAACGAGCAGGATTTCGAACAGACTACTCAACAGTTGCCCACATTCATACTATCTATCAGGTAATAGAGAAATGCTCAGAATATAACCAACCACTATACATAGCCTTCATAGATTACGAGAAGGCGTTTGATTCAGTAGAAATATCAGCTGTCATGCAGAAACTGCGGATTTAGGGCGTAAATGAAGTATATATATACATTCTGGAAGAAATAAACAGGGAATCAACTGCCTCAATAGTGCTTCATAAAGAAAGCAACATAATACCAATCAAGGAGGGCAAAAGGCAGGGGGACACAATCTCCAAAATGCTATTTACCGCGTGCTTACAGGTTTTTAGAAGCCTAGAATGGGAACATTTAAAGATAAGAGTTAATGGAGAGTACCTTAGTAACCTGCGCTTTGCCGATGACGTTGCATTGCTGAGGAACTCAGGGGACGAATCGCAACTCATGATTACGGAGTTAGACAAGGAGAGCAGAAAGGTGGGTATTAAAACTAATCTGCAGAAAACAAAAGTAATGTACAACAACCTTGGAAAAAAGCAGCGCTTCGAGATAGGTAACAGTGCACTTCAAGTTGTAAAATTCTATGTCTACTTAGGGCAGGTAATAACCGCAGACCCGAACCACGAAATTGAAGTAACTAGAAGAATAAGAATGGGGCGGAGCACATTCGCCAAGCGCTCTCAAATTATGACAGGTAGATTGCCACTATCCCTCAAGAGGAAGGTATATAACAGCTGTATCTTGCCGGTAATTAGTTATGGAGCAGAAACCTGGAGACTTACAAAGAGGGTTAGCTTAAATTCAGGAAGACGCAGCGAGCAATGGAAAGAAAAATGGTAGGTGTAACCTTAAGAGATAAGAAAAGAGCAGAAAGGATTAGGGGACAAACGGGGGTTAAGGATATCATAGTTGAAATAAAGAGGAGGAAACGGACATGGGCCGGGCAGGTAGCGCGTAGACCAGGATAACCTCTGGTCATTAAAGGTAACTGACTGGATTCCCAGAGAAAGCAATCGGGTTAGGGGGAGACAGAAGGATAGGTGGGCAGATGAGATTAAGAAGTTTGCGGGTTTAGATTGGCAGCAGCAAGCACAGGACCGGGTTAACTGGCGGAACATGCGAGAGGTCTTTGTCCTGCAGTGGACGTAGTCAGGCTGATGATGATGACGATGACGTAAAGTGGGCATTGATTATAAGTGAAGCACGAATGAGAAATGTTGATAGGTCACTCGGAAATCAGCACGAAGTTATGACGTGTACGTAAAATATGCCGTGCATGACTTCCTTGTCATGATTGGTATGTTTGAACGTTTAATTTACGTTCCCCGTCTATTCACGTCACCTGCTACCAAATTTGGTATGTGTGCAGCTAGCGAAATGGTCTCAAATGCGCTGTGAGCGTAGCAAGTAGTTATGTTTTACATGACTCGCATGTCCTGATTATCGTGGTCGGACGTCTCATTTACCTACGCCATGCATTCATGTCCCGTAATACCAAATTTGGTATATGTGATGCTAGCGAAATGGCTAAGAGCGCATCATAAGCATGTCAGGTTGGTAAACGACACGCATGGCATGCTTTTTATGTTAGGGTTTGTTTCTTGTGTTCACCATGCAAATATGTCATACCATACCAGTTTGGCAACATGTCAAGTGAACAAAACCACCGCAGTGCAGTTATACCACGAAAAGTTCATGGCATACATATCATGATAATCTTGTTATGACCAGTCATTTGTAGTTGTCATACAGTCATGTTATGGCCACCAAATTTGGTATCGATACCATTACCGAAACGGCCAGGAGAGTTAAGTTTGTAGGTGGCTAGATAGATAGATAGATAGATAGATAGATAGATAGATAGATAGATAGATAGAAAGAAAGATAGATAGATAGATAGATAGATAGATTGATAGATGGATAGATAGATAGATAGATAGATAGATAGATAGATAGATAGATAGATAGATAGATAGATAGATAGATAGATATGCTTGTAGTCACTCAAGTTTACTAAGAAATGCTTCGCATTTAAGAACACAGTTTCGCCATTGGCCTTTGAGTGCCACCAGCGGAAAAGTGGTTCATATATACAGCTTGCCGTTATTATGCCAAAGAACGTGTTCTTCATGGCCTATAGTCACTTTGATACGCGCAGTGAAATGTTAATTTAGTTTTGCTTTGTCATCTATACTATTGCATATTTACAACGTCTTATTCATGACAAAACCACGTCAGTGGAGCCATTGTGGACCACTACATAAAACACGTTTGTTTAAAAAAATCACAGCATGTCCACGAAATGAATGATGATGAGTGGGGCTAAACGTCCGTCAATCCGCCCATGCGTCCATCCGTCCGCGCGTGCGCCCGTTCGTGCGTCCATGCATCCGTCCACGCGTCCATTCTTCCGTGCGTCCGTGCGTCAGTGCATCCGCACGTGCGCCCGTGCGTCTGTTTGTCCGTTCATGCGTCTGTCCCGGCGTCTGTCTATCTGCCAGTCTGTCCATCTGCTTGTCTGTCCGTCCGTCTGTACGTCCGTCTGTCCATCTGTCCAAGTACCGCCATCTCGCTTCTTTTTATCATATATTCATCATACGAAATTCCGCCATCCAGCGCACAATCCAAGGACTAAAGGAGAGTATGTACCGAATTTCTGCTGCAGGCGCTTTGTTAACACCGAGAGCATGATAACGACGCCGTGCTACGTTTTAAGGGCGAAGCTCCTTAAGTCGTGGGTCTGTACATTCTCCAATGTATGCATGTAGTAGTAGTAGTAGTAGTAGTAGTAGTAGTAGTGGTAGTAGTACGTATTCACCTCTGCTTCAGTGTTTGCAGTGTTCACTAGATGGCGGTACTTGTAGTTGATGATGCTTGTAGTTGATAAATCGAAACTAGACGGCGGTATTTGTAGTTGCCAGCGTAGGCAGTGCTCTGCAGTTTCAGGCACGTGCCAAAGCGTTGCCTGCGCTCACGTGCCGTCGTCGTTTCGATCAAGACCCACAGGATCAAGCTGCTATCTGTCGCTGCTGCGCCGAAACGAACGAGACCACTGAACACCTGATTCTGCATTGCGCTCGTCCTCGTCCACGGCCAGCAGAGGGCACCACTCTGCCACAAGCATTCGGATTCGCAGCAGAAGACCACGGTGCTAACGACGCCACTGCCGTAGCGACAACAAAAGCTCGTCTACAAATGTGGTGGAAGGCTACGGTGTGCTAGTGACTGACAGGACAGACACGGCACTTCTATAGTGCAAAAAGACTTATGTGAAAAGTGTGTACACTGCTGTCTCTTACGAGAATTTTTTTCTCTCGCCTTTCTTTTCTTTTTTTTACCGGCTAGGTCACGCTATCTATGACCACCCGATTCAAAGGGAACAGCCACCTATCATCATCACCATCATCATGCTTGTTGTTGATAATTGTAAAACTAGATTGCGGTACTTTTAGTTGATAAATTTAGTTGATAAAGTTAGATGGTGGTACTTGTGATTGATGGTGAAAGATGCGAGATGTTATAATAAGAATGATGTCACATATGGCGCGTGTCATTGGTGGAAGGCAATTGTTTGGCGATAAACGCTTGGGGGAGCGTTCTAATAAAATTCGTTCGCTGTTGACGCGCGCCCGGAGTCACCGCATAGACAAGGCTGCAGAGCGGAGAGCGCGCAAGGCGGCGGCAGCGCGCACTTGCAGAGAGAATCCCGATGTGCGAGGCCGCGAGGCTGAAGCGCGTCGTGAAGCTGTTTGCGCCGCCACCAAGATCTTGGCATACAAAAGCGGAAGGCCCAAGCTGAACGGCATACACACACAGAGCGTTTCTCACGTCTTTAAATGATGATCGACTGGACTAATTACACGAAAGATTCAAGGTTTACCGTTGACTTTCTCCGGAGCTTTGCCGCTCATCATCATTCACCCCATGAATATGCTGTGATTTTTTGTAACATGTGGACATGTGGATATCTGCCCGAGGGCGGGTATGTACCACAGGTTATGCACAACGACAACGGGTGACGCAGAAGGCACGCCATAAGCCCCGCCGCAGTGGTCTAGTGACTAAGGTACTCGGCTGCTGACCTGCAGGTCGGGGGATCGAATCCCGGCTGTGGCGGCTGCATTTCCGATGGAGGCGGAAATGTTGTAGGCCCGTGTGCTCAGATTTGAGTGCACGTTAAAGAACCTCAGGTGGTCAAAATTTCCGGAGCCTTCCACTACGGCGTCTCTCATAATCATATGGTGGTTTTGGGACGTTAAACCCCCTTATCAGTCATCAAGGCACGCCATAACGAGCTTCACCCCTTAAAGTGTAGGCATTCGCGCATACAAACGAGTTAATGGGAACGCCATTGTTCTGTGCTTGCTTGCCGCTATTCTTTCGAAGCAGTTGACAGACATAGATATAAATGTGTAATGCTGAAGTAATTACAAAAATTCAAATCTATTTTTTGGGCAATGCAGTGATTAGCGTGGTCTCACTTCCCTGCTATGTTTTGTCCAGTTATGTGTACGCTGAGATAAAAAAAAATCGTTTTTTCTTTTGGACTCTTACTACAAAAGAATGTTGGTATGTTTTCATTCTTTCATGTCCTATTACAGTGTACTTGTCGCCGGATGACATGTAAGTCAGTCGCCTCTGTCCTCAACAAGGCCTTCTCTCCCCAAGTTTTTTTTTCGTGGAGGCGGTGGGTGGCGGGATTAGATTCTACTGTTAAAGCAAGAAGCCCAAGTGCATAGCCGAGCTGGCCAAAGGACCCGCATTGAAATGAACAGGCGTCTTTTGAAGCGTTTCTTTCATCACATTACAAGCTACCGGTCAACGTAACTTTACGTATATTATCCTGTTGTGAGCTTTGAGTGTGCTGACTCTTAACGAAGCGCCACTTCCTTGCTTTCCCGAAGATTGTGTAGATGGTTTTGCTTTTTGAAAACAAACTTGAGTGCTCCGCAAGGCCTGTTGAAGAAGAATTCCGGTGCGGAACTTCCTGGTATGCTTTTTAATGGTCCCGGCGGCACTTCACTTGTGTATTTCAGTTTTCTGCCGCGGTATTTTTGGCGCAATCCTTCAGATGTGTTCAAAGCGATGCCTAGTGACCACATCAAGGTGCAGGTCGACTCACCGCTGGAAAGGTCGGCGCATAAAGCTCATTGTTGATGAGAAAAGTTGCTGTCTTCGCTGGATAATGTTTTGCAACACAGCTTTCTACTGGAGCTAAAAAGTCATCTGCTTTCCCAGCCACACGTATTTATTTGTTTACGCCTCAAGGCACACAACGTGAATGGAAAACGTTTATTACAGCACCCGTGTGTCTCTGGGCACTGGAGCGCCATTGGAAACAGCTAGTTATCTAAAGTGATCCGTATTGCTCAGTTAATATAGAGTGTAGTCACTATGGGATGTCGTTAGGTTAGACTGAGTCGCACAAACTACTATGGTTTTCTAACGTTACACTATGGATGAATCAACCTTTCAAGTTATCCTACCGCATCTGTTTTCCGTGCTTACACCGAAAAAAAAATGTCTACAGTCAACAATATTGATCGGCGGCAACAAGGCAGTTGATGAGTGATTTGCCCCATCAATGCAAAAGTCACTCGTAGACATCATCTCTTCAAAAAAAAAATTCAACGGCCACAAAACAAGCAAACTGTGTTGTATACTATGCGGTGATTCATATTACGTTAACCATGGCTACTTCAGTGCTCCAGGTGTTGTTTCAAACACTGTACATTACTAATAAGGGTACAGATGAAAGAAACACAGCCGTGGTGGATTTTCAGCGTCAGACAGGATTCACGTTGTGTTATCCACTTAATGCATCAGCCCACTTATCAGAAGCGGGTGAAGAACAACGGCCTCCTGCATGTTTCTTATCGGTGGGGGAAAAGAATCGACGTCTTGGCATCGCCCCTGTTGTATTAGATTATAAGCTGAGCTCTACCGGCCTGTGATCAACCAGACAGAGCACATCTGAGCTTTGTTTGTGGGAGTGTAGCTTGGTCGCCAGATCCCTGCAGTCGAAGTACATTTTGCCTTCATTTCTCAGAAGCAGAACGTGTTCACAGGCGATAACAAAATAGCTCCAGGTTGCAGACAACATTCACGGACAACAGGGCAGTGGCAGTGTCGCGAGCGCTTCGCCGAAACTATTCTCTCTGCAGAAAACATCGAAGCAAAAGCAGCCATGGCCAGCAACAAAAATAAAAACCACGCTAAAACAAGGTAAGCAGATTGCTTCCTATATGACGCTGTCGGTAAACTAACATTGTTGTCAGAAGGGACAAGCTCTTTCGAAACCATCTTCAGGATTACCTTAGCACCTCTGTCGTGCGCGGCCAGGTGACTATTATATATGTTTTGACACGATGAGGAGTACTGCAGAAACATTGTTTCGTTGAACTCAACTGTTGTCGTTTCATCGAGAAAACACCAATTGATGTACACGAAAAGCAGCTCAAAGAACTGGCTGCTGATTTCACTCTTTCTGTAATTCTAGAACCCGTGTTAGTGAATGTTGGCACTAAAGCTAGTTTAGTAGCTCTAATTATTATGAATTTTTGGTAATGTGGGACCAAATTCATTATCATCATCGTTTGCCTATGTCCACTGCAGGACAAAGGCCTCTCTCATGTTCCGCCAGTCAACTCGGTCATGTGTTTGCTGCTGCCACTTTGTACCTACAAACTTCCTAATCTCATCTGCCCACATATCTTTCTGTCTCCCCCTAACCCACTTGCCTTGTCTGGGAATTCAGTCAGTTACCCTTAATGGGCAGCGGTTATCCTGCCTAGGCGCTACATGAAAGGCCAATGTCCGTTTCCTCTTCTTGATTTCAACCATGATATCCTTAACCCCAGTTTGTTCCCTGATCCACTCTGCTGCCTTCTTGTCTTTTGAGGTTACACAAATCATTTTACTTTTTATCGCTCACTGCATCGTCCTCAATTTAATGTGAAACCCCTTTTTAAGTTTCCGTGTTTCTGCTCCACAGCTAAGTACCGGCAAGATGCAGCTGTTATATACCTTATATACCTTCCTATTGAGGGATAGTGGCAATCTACCACACATCATTTGAGAGTGCCTGCCAAATGGGCTCCACACCATTCTTATTCTTCTAGTTACTTCACAATCGTGGTTCAACTGCGCGGTTATTACTTGGACTAAGTATACGTAGTCTTTTACAACTTGAAGTGCACAGTGACCTATCTAGAAGCGCTGTTCTCTTCCGAAGTTTTAGTACATTACTTTCGTTTTCTTAATTATTTTAAGACCTACCATTAAGCTCTACTTGTTTAACTCCGTAATCACGAGTTGTAATTCGCTCCTGAGTTAATCAGCAATGCGATATCATCGGAAAACCGCCGGTTATTAGGGTACTCTCATTCACTCTTATTCCTAACTCTTCCCACTCTAGGCCTCTGAAAACTTCCCGTAAGCACGCGGTAAATAGCATTGGCAAGATTGTATCCCCCTGGCTTACAACCTTATTGATTGGTATTTTGTTGCTTTATGGAGCGCTGTGGTGGTAGTTGGTCCCCAGTAGATTCCTTCCAGGATGTTCATGTATACTTTTTCAACGCTCTGATTTTGCAGTGTACACACGACTCTTGATACTTCTACTGAATCAAACACCTTCTCTTAATCTAATTAAGCGATGTATAGTAATTGGTTGTATTTTGAGCATTTTTATATTACGTGATTTCTAGTATGAATGTGGTCCATTGTTGAGTAGCCTGTTTCAAATTCTGCTTGTTCCTTTTGTTTATTTACCTCTAATGTTGTCTTAATTTTGTTAGTGATTACCTTTATAAATAGTTTGTATACGACGGAGAGCAGGCTGATCAGCCTTTTATTCTTCCAGTCCTTGTCAGCTGCTTTTTATGTACTAATATGATAGCATTCTTCCAATATTCTGGTACACATCCCGTCAGGAGACACTTCGTAAACAGGGTAGCACAATCTGTCCGCTGACTTTCAGCAGATCGGATGTTAGCTGGTCCTCAACAGCAGCTTCAACTCTTGGTATTCCTTCCAAGTCTTTTCTAAATTCTTCTATTTTTACTGGTGGGATGATATCTGGAATAATGCTAGTTCCCATATTAGGTCATGGTTGTGCCGACTGCTGTACAGATCTCTGTCAAACTCTCCCGCTATTTTCATTCATTCATAATCATAGTAATTCATGGAGAACTCAATAATATCTAACGTGCTGGCGAATTCCTTAGCTTCATTTTCACTTCCACAAACCTGGGAGTTGTAAAGAAACACTTTATCAAGTATTAAAAACTTAGGGTCACACTTGTCTTCTAGAAGTACTTTTTGGTGTTTTGTGTCGATGGACTATACGGATGCAATTCCAACAGTTCTGTGCTTAATAGACATAAAAATGAAAAGAATTTAACAATATTTCTCAATTTGTCAGCCGGAAATTTGATTCAACTGTTAGTCTGAAATTAACATTTCTGGTCATAAATTCCTAAATGTGTGGTCTAGCTATCTATACGCAAGAGCTTTACCAGCTAATGTTTTGAGGGCACGCGATGTCATTGAAAATAAAAATGACGCACCAGTTGATCAGATGCGTTCTAGGAGACACGTAGTCCCTGCTAATGGGCAGTCTAGACAAAAATGTAAATGATTGAGCTGATTCCCAATCAATATATTCGATGTGCAAGCGGCTTTTTGCCCTGTCTATACGAGTAAACTAAGTCGAACTTCATTAAAGAGGTTTGGCAATTAGGTGGAGGATTCAGAAACCTCCACCCAGAGGTTTGTTTTAGGAAACTAAACCCGACATATCGAAGCCGGTTTCCAAGCCCAACCGACCAGCTTCTTCAAGAGTGAGAGAGCCCAAGATGTGCTGCAATTATTTGCATTGGCTATCCATGCGTGATAAATTCGCTGTGGCTCGTCACAAGGCCCTACAGATGATGGCACCCTTCGACTCCCACAGGGCTTGCGAAGAATCATGGCCAGACTTCTAGCGTTGGTGACGAGTCACGGCCAGCCTCCTAGGGCTCACGACGAGTCATGGCGACCTTCCTCACCTGCCAGGGCTTGCGACGAGACACGGGCAGCCTCCTCTGCTGCCAGGGCTTGCGACGAGTAACGATCAGACTCCTCAACTGCCATGGCTTCAGTGGGGTCAGGGCCTCCCTCCTCGAATTCCAGGGCCTGCGACGAGTCACGATGAGCCACCTCGCCTACCAGGGCTTGCGAGAGTGACGGCCAGCCTCTATTGATGATTGCTCACAATCTTTAAGACCAAATGAATCACAAATTTGAGATCGCAAGCTATGATGCAGAGGATTTTCCTTGGAGAAAGACTTTACAAAACGACCCAGACAAATAGACCTTTTGACATAGAGAAACCCAATTTCAACTAATCAACGAGCAATCTATTCTGCTAGTGCTAAATGTGCCGTCAGAGAAATAAAAATGACCATAGGGACGCCAATCTTAGAGTCAACTCTCACATATACAGCTGGGAAAAGGAGCTTGTAACTAAGTACACTTTTATCAGTCGTTCAAGTTACCTTTTCTCTGCTGACCCGCAGGTCGAGGGATTGAATTTCGGCTGCGGCGGCTGCATTTCCGTGAAGGCGGAAATGTTGTAGACCCGTGTTCTCAGATTTGGGTGCACGTTGAAAAACCCCAGGAGGTTGAAATTTTCAGAGCCCTTCATTACGGCGTCTCTCATGATAATTAGTGGTTTTGAGACGTCAAAGCCCACATATCAATCAAATCATTCTGTTACCTTTTTTTCATATGTAGGGCAAGAAAGTAGGTTGTGAAAAACTTGACTTTGGTAGCCTCGTGCCAAACATAGCTTAGCGCGAAAACGTAGCAGTTTTACCATAAAGACGCCCTTAGCATGCTAATTCTATCCTGACGCAATGAACAGAGCTTTGAATAAATCAATTACTTACCGAATATAAAGTATTTTGCCCTGCTCCGAGTTCTCAGTAAGAGACTCCTTCTGTTTGCGTTGTAAGCGTGGAAACAAAAAAAAAGCTACAGTGAGCGTTCGTTCTGCTCTGCGAGGTTTCTTTAACAAGACCGGGTCGGAAAGTCCCACACACACACTTATCTACCAGGATATTTTTTTATTCCTCGGCTTGTACAATCGTTTCTTATTAACGAGTGTTTGCTGCAATGTTTATTGCTTATAAAAACAATGAAGCTTACGCCTTTTAGGAGTCTTGCACTTTGCTATTGCTAAAACGTTTTCGTGACCCACATTAAGGCTAAGCAGTATCGCGATACAAAAGTACCACGATAAAATTTTAGAGATAGCTCTTAGTATCTGTATCTGTATTTCAGTAGCTAAATACCTTTGAGATGTAACGATGATATCGCGATACTGCGCAGGATACCTGTATCTCGTTATTTTTTGTAGCGTAAACTACATTCGCCGAGGTTCAGCAGTTTCACTAGGCTCATAAATAATAGGGCAGCGCATGCCCGAGAAGCAGTGAAGTCACACGGCACACAGTTCACGCACCGGAACTAGTGTGAGCTCACTCGCTAGTCTGTCGATCCCTTCGTCCGCCCGTAGCTCACGCCACCCGTGTCCTTCTATAACCTACGTGAGCCACTGCAAATGTTTTGCTGGGACACAGCTGACCGATTTCTAAGAAAGAAAAAAATACTTTTCTGCTAAGCCAAGCAAAGGCACACCGCCACTCACCAAAACAGGGAGGGTGGAGGGGGGCGGAGGGGGATAGGTTATTTAGACGCGCTAGATGACCCGCGTAGTGAAACGTCCCACGTCGTGACGGAAGCATCATCGAAGCAGTGTTATCATGCGCTGCCCACGAAAGCCACAGTCTCTCAAGGCAGTTGTAACAGCACTGAATTTGGCGGGTGGCAATTAATTTCTCTAGTGTCCAGCTGAGGCCCAACCATTGTCATCTAACTCACAGCCTGTTCCATAAATGCTTTAAACAGCAATCAAAGAAACAACCATCTCAACAATACAGATAATATGTCCAGAATAACTATATACTTTCTCTTCACTCACTGTTTTTAGCAAGTCTGTAAACTGATATGTTTGACTTGCAAGTTTCAGGGTGCTAAAATATTCTTACATAATATTAATCAGCGACTATTGAACGTCTTTGCCAGAATCACCACTCTAGAAACAAAAAGAAAAAAGATCTAAAACTAAGAACCCTCTCGCTACTGTATGTCTATTGCAACAAGTTTATTCCGAAATAAGTTTTCTTGTTTTAGCTTAAGTATATTCGAAAGATCCGATTGCATTAAAAACAAATGTATCACAGTATCTTTATTTTAGGGTTCCTGTGCACATAATTCAAAATCTTTATACCGGAATTCATTTCCGTATACATGTGCCCAGCTTTCTTCGAGATTACACTGCTATAAATCAGGTAATTTTTTGCAGTGCAAATAGGTTGAAAGCTTCTAATAGCAAGCCCTTCGCGTTGAACGTACCATCCATACTCAGTTGCCCAAGATGAGCTACCATTTCAGTGTGAACTTTTTATGGCGGCTTAAAGCTGCGACCACTTTTAAGGCGGGAAAAATAGCAATAAAGTGAATCATAGTTTGGAAGTACTCAAGTGGTTCATTCTGGCTCAACAATTCCAGTCTAGAATAATTGGATTTTTTGAAAATGGCATCCTGAAACTGTTTTAACCGGATTTGTTATAGTTGAAATTGGGTAGACTTTTTTTTATTATCAGTGTCAAGTTTTTCTTGCATTAGCGATATTGATTTGCGTGTTTTATCTTTATAGATGTTTACTATCGGTTTAAATACTGATTTCACTGTTTTTGATTATTTCATTCTTTTTAACTGCAGCCTGGCGTTTTTAAAACTTTACCTCTCCATCGAGAATAGTAACTGTTTCGAAGAATCAATACACTCTTTGATTGATTGCTATGCAGGGTGTAACGTCCCAAAACCACCATATGATTATGAGAGACGCCGTAGTGGAGGGCTCCGGAAATTTCGACCACCTGGGATTCTTTAACATGCTCACAATTCTGAGCACACGGGCCTACAGCATTTCCACCTCTAAATGCACTCTATGATGGGCATATATGTAGTACATTTCACCATCGTGGCATCCCAGCTGTAGCGTTTTCATTAGGGCCACACACCATGGTATTTGCCTTATCGATTGAAAGAACGCTGGAGGACGTTTTATTTTTGAATGGTTTTTGCGCTTCATGAATTCCTGTTTCACGCTTGACTTCCTTCAGTGCTGGTTTGTCACAGCATAATTAAATTTGCCTTTCTTTATGTTCGTGAAACTTCTTACAAATGTTTGAAAAAACAACTGCGCATGCACTAACGTAAAAATTTATTTGAATATGCGGGGTGCCTGGTCATAATGCGCCGAGCTGCGTAACCACAACCGCAGAAATTGAATAATTATGGAACAATGAAAGCCCAGAATACTTCGTTTAGGAATTACATAACGCAAGCTGCAACAAACGTCGCTAGCTATTACGTAAAACAGCCTACTCCTCGTTACTTGGCAGAACAGTAATGATTATGCAGCAGATGGGATTTTTCAATGCAGGGCAGTAAACGTAAGCATGCGGTGATTTTTTGTGTGGTAATGAGTAGTCACATAAGAAGGCCACAATTTTATGTGAACTGAAGATGTATGAAGTCAGGCTACTTCATTTGATTTCACTTGGAATTGAAGCAGAGACAGCCAGTTGTAGGGTAGAATAGAGAGTTATAGAAACAAGACATTGCCTATAAGGGTGAGTTGCGCTTGTTGATTTATTATTTTCGTGCACTACAGTGCAAGAAAAAAATTCTATGAACGGAACACTCCTAATCATCAATTGTGTTTCGTCCATTCAATTTCGCACTGCGCACCAGAACGAGAAAAGCTCATTTGCGAGTGAGATGTTTATAGCTTTCTTGGAAGAAAGAAGGAAAAGAACCCCAACACTAACCAGCTGCAGAGTCTCAACAACGTAAAACTCTCGTCTACTGGAAAAAATGCAGAAACATTTTGTTGAGTCACAACAGTTCGCATGATAAAAATAAACAGCTAATGAAGCCCACACAGTTATCGTTATCAACAGCCTACCTACACTCACTTCAACAGGTCCCTCCCACGTTCTGCCAGTCAACCCGACCCTGTGCTTTCTATTGCCACGTTATGCATGCAAACTGCTTAATCTAATCTGTCACCTAATTTTATTGCGAAAGCAATTATTCACATTCTTGGTTGGATTTCATCGCCGGCGTGGGCGTCGGTGTTAATGTCATGCACTGTATATGTATGCGTATATATATGTATGAAAACGCAAGAAATAAAAAAATCAAGAACAAAGGCTATGGCGTGCAGAATCGAACGTGCGACCTTCGCGTCGTGAATGTGAGGCGTTAACTACTGAGCTACCTAGGGGTACCCGCTTCAACGTTCAAACGGCAATCTATCTATATCTACCACTTACCGCTGCTGGCAGGCATCTTGGGGGTGGGCTATCGTGTTTTTATCATTATCAGCAAGATGGTGCAATGCGCGCAGGGCGCCTCTAATCTCTCACGCGTACTTTGGCCCGCGGAGCGGAGTCTGCTTGAAAGATCTCCGACGCGCACTTATCTCCCGTTTAGAAGAATCATACGTCTTGGCTGGCGTTCGGCTTGCGCTAGAACGATTCTGTTGTAGTTACGTGCCGCACAAAGGTCACTGCAATCATTGCACAGGCTCCGTTTGCGAAAAGATGCACTTTTCACACACAGCGATGTAGCAACTAAGAAGCTTATTCGCGTCCTGTAACTATGAGTACGTTTTGTGTGTCATTTGTGCGTGAGAAACGCGGGGCACATTTTGGTCTGCTTGCCATACTGTGCGTGACCGTCCATTTTGTATATATTGCGTTCGTTTTTTCGCCTTTGCGGCAATGCGTTGACTTTTTCTCTCTCCCTCTCACGCGTTTAATTTATTTTATAATCCAGTCAGTTACTCGTTATGAACAGCGCTTATTCTGTCTACGCGCTACGTGCCCACCGCATGTCTATTTGTTCTTGATTTCGACTATTACACCTGGAGACCCGATAGTTCATTAACGCATTCTTTGTCTACCTGTATTCTAAGGTTAGACCTATATTCTTCTTTTCCAACACTAGCTGCGCCTTCGCTTTAGCATTCCATTAGGCTCATAAACTGATAATTTTTTTTTCTAGACAATTGTAGGGGACATTTGTAGTAGTCTTTTAGGTGTACTGTTGTAACTTTATAGTACATCTGATGAAACTAAAGTGAACGAGAAGACAACTTGCGGCCGGCCAAAACCGATCCTTGTACCTTTGTCTTACACACACGATGCTGTCAGCTATTGAGCTACGGTAGGTGCCACCACGTCATCCATTTGATCGAGTATTTGTGCGCATGAAACATGAAAGTGTTAGTACTGATCGTAACCATGACGTATAGAGTGTGTACCACTGTTTCTTTTTGCCAGATGCCGTAACTTAGAACACGAGTCTTTCGATGGCATAAAGTGTGTAAAAAATTGAGGATGAATTTCTGGGGCTCACTGGATTTTATGACGCGATTCTAAAGAAAAACTACTTAATAATGAGCAGAGCTTGTCTTAGTGAGGTATGTATACATGAATATATGTGTCTTACTTTGTCCGCATTATCAAGGTGAAACCACACAAGAAAAATGTCACCTATCTTGTAGCAAACACCCATAGTATACACTTTCACTCTAATGTTCGGCGTAATCAATCCACTGCGGCAGTACAGACGTTTTCTGTCGCAGTGGGAGTGAGAAATCCTCTTGCGTGTCACTAAATTCTCCAGTGTTCTTCAAGGTGCCTATAGTTGGTAAATTTAGGGTCTGTTTTCTTGTCACCAACATGAAAGAGAAACAGCCTCCTTCAAATCGTCTGTTCCTGGTTGATACCGCCGATAAAAAAAGCACAAATTGTGCGCAACAAGCGAAAGAATGGCAACCCGAACTTCTGTGAATCGATACGTCACTCTTGTTTTCTCGCTGGAAATAAAGTATCAGCCTGTGAAGGAGGGCTCAGAATCTCGTATATTCACCGTTTTTCATTGCTCGACACTTTTCTTGCACTTCGGCAGCTTAGACAGATCCCGATTTTATTGCGGCATTGGTGCTCTAATACGATGCGCCAGCATGTGAGAGCGCAAACATCCACTTTGTTTGAGTTAGCCAAACGACAGCGTCTTTCGTATTTATTCCCTCTGTGTCGGAGTAAACTCGAGCATAAGTGTTCATTTCCAAAAACACAGAATTCGATAGCTGTGAGAAGCAGGCTGCGGGAATTTTCTAAAGTTAGGACTATGAAAAAAAGTGTGCTTTTTTGACAGCAAACATATAGCCCCAAGAAAACTCTGAAGGTCCGATTACTGCTCTTGCTCTGTCTTCTTCCCTTTTACAAATCAGGGAAAGTGTTCATTGACTCAAACATCAGTTTCAAAATTTTGCAGCTGCGTCTTAGTCGCCGAGATGCGCGAAGAGGGAATTCTATCAGTCAGAGGAAAGAAGCACACGAATTCTGGAGAGAAAGAGATCAGTTAAAAATATATAATCATATAACAAAACTGCCAAATGCTGAGCGAAATTTTGCCATCACCTCAACCTAAACTCACGATAGCGGTATTCATTGCTTGGAGGTGTCTACTGACGGAAAGTACTTGCATCCACATGCAATTATAGTATTTTTACACAGAGATACACGCGAATGATGATACGTGCAAGCTATGCAAGTCGGCTAAGCCACCCTTCAACACATGATGTGGGGATGATCACTATATCAAGATCATATCGCAGCCTCTTCGGAAATTTGCGAGCTTGGTGGACCACCACTCTGCAGAGTTCAGAGCTGACGGACCAACACTGGGCCATCCACATCCAGCGGGCCCTGGAAGCAGCGCGGGAGAATAATCTCAAGCACCATCTTGGCGTCCCCAGGCCCGGCCTTTCATTCAACGGATTTTAAATGAGGCTAATTCGTCAACGTCACTCTACGCTCTAAGAGGAAAAGCGTCCTTTGATTCATCTTTCATACACGTGAGAATCACAAGGATAGCAGTTTTTTTTTTCTGAAAGACACGCTGACAATCGCTAGGCGAGTTCTTTATACACTATCTTGGAAAGTCATCGTTCCACAACTTTCGCAAACATGATTCCATGCGAGTGCATAAAGGAAGTACTACACATGTTACTGTTTCATGCATAATAAAAGAGTCAACGAATTTAGAGCGTATGGTCGGTAGTATTTCGAGAAGAAGGAGGAACATGAGGGCGAAAATGCATCGTTTGGTCTTGATGAAAAAAATAAAAAAACGACTTAACTTAGCTAACCAGCTATGGCTGCTGGTCAGTTGAACTGTGTTTTAAAGACTTCAATCTTTCTTGGGGAACTTCGACGCAAAAATTTTGGTTTGTCTGTCGGTCGGTCTGTCTGTACAATTGTCTACTTGTCTGCCGTAACAATACCTCAAATTGCACCAAAAGATACTCCCAACGGCCAACCCCATCCGCAGCGCCCAACAATATTGGTCAAGTTTTAGCGTTCCTACTTGTCAGATTGTCAATTAAAAAGCAATTGTTGCGCATTTTAAGGCACCATAACAACGCGTCAATATTTTTCATGTGTGTTTATATTAGAGAATGCACACATAAGTAATTCTAAGGATCGTAGCGTTTATCACGCCGCAATGACCATGGAAAGCGATGCTAAAAAAGACAAGCATTTCCAACGCTTTCCTAAAACGACATGGTGGTGACACCTGCTTGACGCTTTGCGTTCTACATCTTATCGCCTCCGAGATAGCCACGCATCTTTCTCCGTGGGCGCGCACGCCTTCCTTTGTTTTCGAAGATAACTGCCAGATAGCGCTCGTTTCTAACGTGCCTCGATGCGCTCGTTCGCCTTCGCTCCACAGATCGAGACTCCCTAACGAAGTGCTTTCAGAATACAATTCACCAATTTTATCGCACAAAACATCAAATAAACGTTTTGTTCACTCTCTCCAAACGCAAGATCGTCTTTCGAAGATATTTGCAGTGAAACAGGCAGATACGGGGCCAACTTTGTTTATCGCATATGTGCAATACTATATTTGTCAAGAGCAATTTGGCAAGGAAAATAAATGTTTCAGGATTCGGGGTGAGACAACACTTGGATTAGGTTTACTTGTATGTCATCGTGCTCGTTCTAGTGCGCGACCTCACGCAGTGCACTAACCCCCACTTCATATTTCACACGCGATGATTGGTTTCAAACCTAAGCTTCCTACGGCACTGCAAAACATACCATTCACTTCTTTCATTGAGAACTTTGTTTTTTTCATATAAAGGCAGTATTATTCGTGTGGACAGATATCAATACCTGCACTTGTAATGACAAATAGGTGCGTTCACCTCGCTTCTGTATTGCTTCCTTCCCACTGGTTGCATTGCACTAAAAAGAAAAGAAAGACATAAAAAGGTATTTGACATCCAATGTGTCTGTGTTCAAGCCTGTGCGGCACTGATTCCGGCTGGTTCGGTGTTATTTTTTTTATATCCTATGCTATATTTCTCTTCGTCATTTTCAGCCTGATTGCATTGTTTTCAGCACTCTTGTTGTTCACATGTTCAAAAGCCTCGATACATTATTACAATAAATTTGAAACAGCGTGCCCCTCACATATTCACATCTAGGCTCACATCAGCATAATAGTTTGGGGCCATGAAAACATTTTTTTTTATGTTTCGTACCATTTCCCGGCTCATGCGGTACGTTAGTCAATTATTGATGCTGAAAAACCGCTGGTCTCTTATATATAAAAAGAAACACGGCTCCTGTAAACAGAGCTTTTGAAGAAAGTTTTTATCTCCATACAGAAATCATATTGTTGCTGGCGAAACAGAGATCGTGGAGTGACCTGTAGATCGCAACTGTATAAGGATCGCAACTGTATATTTTAACGAAGCTTGAAGCGGTCAATTTCACTTGCACAAACATTTCCTGCCTTGGAATGTCGCAGATGTGCACACGGAAAAACGCAGGCAGGCTAGCAATGAAGACGAGGCGCCAATGAGATTTCACGTCCTACTCTTGAAAGTAAAACTCAAGTTTCCTACAACATTTTCAACGGTGTTGCTGTTTATGAAAGCCGTCTGTCGTAATGCGAAAACATCCATCATCATTTCACAGCGTGCGCTACTTTCTTCCTCATCTTCGTGTTGGTCCTGTTCTCGGTCTTCTGCTTCACCCTGTAAGAAGTGCGCAGATTCGTTCTGTGTTGAATGGAATAACTACGATGGTTGAGAGGCAGAGAGAGTAAAAGGAAATCCGAGAAAATATAGAAATAAATGCTTGGAGAAGAGTTATTAACTAGGCGAGATCTCAACCTGCGTATGCGCGATGCGAAAGAAAGCACCGTGGCTACACTAGTAACACAGCATGCTTGAAGAGCTTCACATAGTGTCCTATAGAATGGTATAAGAAAAATGGTAAGGAAGCGAGCAAGGGAAAAATTGAAAGGAGGGAGAGAACGAGGCACAGTGTGGAAGGAGAAAAAAACAATTTGATAAAAACTAAATATATATATATATATTTATAACTCCACACCTCATGGCTGTTACAGAAGCTTGCTGTCCACAGGTAGGCGTACTTTGTTTTCTTTTTTTTGGGGAAGGGGGGTGGGGCGAAAACCTAATAGTAGTCCTCTATATACATCACATAAGTGACGGCGCCATATTGTTCTGGTTTGCTATATTAGCTTTTCCTACAATGCTTAAGCTGTGATTCCCAGTGAGCACACTTCAGATGCTGGACGATTTCTCCAGTAATCTGCCAACAGTGCCACTCTTCTCCTGGTGTGCCCATCCGCGAAAGAGCAGTTCCAAGCATGACTCCTTTTCAATAAGAGCTGGAGTGCACTGAAAATTTGGAGATGTTATACGGTCCATAAAATTCACGATCAATGCATAGATACCGACCCGATGAAAGAAAAACATAACTTCAAAAAGATAAACTGCCACAAAAAAACCGAACAAAAACACGTAAAAAAGGCTCTTATAATCACTTCTTCAAAATCCAGATGCGCATGCAACAGCCTTCTGTAGGCCTCTTAAGATTCGTAGGCTTCAGAGGTCGTGAAAGAGTGAGACATCCAATTTTGCACTGGCACACGAATGAATATGGTTTAGAGCAGATTAACCAAAGTTTTATTCAGCATTATGTATGGAGGCTTTGACGTTTGTAATGCGCAGCGGGTTCTTTCTGCGTCGCGTTAAACGCTCGCCAAGAACCTTCGTTGCTACCACGAAAAAGTGCCGCTGGTTATGACAAATGGTCTTGCGCGGATACACTGCTGGTACAACTTCCACGTAGTTATCACAACGTGGCTTCAAGGCCTGGAAAAGAAATTTTGTTTTCCCTAGCCAGTTTATTTTTATGTTACAAGGCCGCTGGTGGGGATACACAAGCTTCCTCGGCTTTTTCCGGTAATTTCACGCTTCGCGGACATAATGTTCAGAACCAGAAGCTGTTCACGACGTCGAAATAGTATAATTTATGCAACCAGTGCACCACGAAATTCCTTACCTTCACGGGGCGTGCTCATACGTATTGCAGTGTAAATAAATACCAGACTGCGCTACAAATGTTCATTGTCTTGAATCTACCTTGGGAGAACAGTAGCGCAACAAGCCAAGCTGCGCACAAGAGGCGCAAAGAAGCGAGTGCAAGGCGGGGCTGCCGCTGTGCACACAATGAAAAAAAGGAAGTATACCATTTATGTGCGTTATTAGTCATCGCGATATTACTAATTTTTCTTCCTTTTAACAAGTATAGTAGTTAAATTTTTGTTATAATGCACAGCGTAGGCGATCTGCCTTGTATGAGCCAAGATCTTCTAGGCGGCAAAAAAAAGAAAACAATGCTAGTGCACGTGTCTTCTTTGTTCTAAGAGAATTGGTGCCGACAAATCAGGAGAAGGTCGACACCATCCGCATCGATACGTTCACAGGGTGAACAAGCTACGCAGACATCAAGGCATCCTTCG
This sequence comes from Rhipicephalus microplus, assembly GCF_043290135.1. Taxonomy (NCBI): domain Eukaryota; kingdom Metazoa; phylum Arthropoda; class Arachnida; order Ixodida; family Ixodidae; genus Rhipicephalus; species Rhipicephalus microplus. The sequence goes on along the minus strand of NC_134706.1, from coordinate 104,543,717 downwards.
CAGTGTCACCACTCGACTTCTGCCTGAGGCCAGCAAGACCTTTCTGGAAGGCACTGTATGGTCGTTCACCGACTTGCTGGTGCTCATCGAAAAGCTTCCCGACAAAAGCTAAGCTCTCATCAAATTTGACAAAGACATCGCCGACACCCTTAACAGTGAGTTTTAGGGTGAAATTAAGGGTGCTCTAGATTACCAAGACAAATGGCGATAACCATCAGCAGGCATCTGTGCGCAGTAAGCTGGCGTAGACTGATTGGTTCTGCCGTAATACGACAAACGATACATACAGCTTCAACAGCACTATAAGAGCTGCGCGGACAGAACCGGCAAAAATTTTGCCGATCACAGCAGGTCACGAGCACTGATTTTGCGGGTAGCTTTTCCAAAACTTAAAAGTGTCTGTATTAAAAGGTGAGAACCGTGAGTGGCAGGGGTTTAGATAGCGCAACTATGCAACCACTGATATGCACCCGCAGTTCACAGACGTCGAAGCGTGCGAGCTTTACTTGGCAGTGCTATGAAGGAGCCTCAGATGAAAGTAGCCTGATTAAGAGGAAATTCAATGTTGCCGTCGAGATGTCCAGCGTAAATATGGCCGCGAAGATCTTATCGATAAACACACAGCCAGCCTACTTCTCACAGAACCATCTGAGTCATCGTCGCAAATTTGAAAGCAGCGGAAGGATTACAAGAATATTCAGTTCAACACCAGCTGTTCCGAACCCTAGGGCAGGGCCGGACTGAAAAAGCACACCTTGGCATGCCTTCTGCAGAAAACGTGGTAGTTCCACACCAAGAACTCTTGCGTTCATCACTAGAATAATAAAGTTCATTCACGATGAAGTTGAAAGACCAGACACCAAAACGCCACACGAAGGAACCACTTCAAGTAGATCGTCTGAATAATACAAAGAAACGGACACCTTGACACAGCCTCATCTACCATCCACCCTAGCACCAACATTACGGTGATCATTAACCAGGGGCCAATTCAAGACCTCAAAATACTGCGTGTTCACTCTTCGGCTTCTCAAGACACGTGTCGCGTGATGGCCGAGCCGCGAGTTCAGAGGAGGAGGGATGCAGGTTTCCATGGAGGCAGGACATCTATTGAGACGAGTACAGAATTTCTTGAAAAAGACGACATTAGAACTGACCACTCTATCTGACTTTCACATTGCATGTCGCTCGCTACTAAGATTTCAAGATCATCCAGTCATGGCAGTATCACAGCCTGCTGACGCAACCCTGCGAAAACATCGAAGATGCATGGGCACTGACAGCATCACACCCCATAATTGACAAACGCATCAAGGGCACCAGGAAGATCTCGTAGCTATTGACCTGGGTCCACCATGTGCGCAAAGCCGTGTGAAGTGAAAGCAGCTTTTTTTACTATAGAAACGAAGGAAGAAAGAATGTTGGCTTGCCCTGCATTCCGCCAATTCTTTGAAGGCCCAATCATCGTCTCACCTGCGGCTCTATGACAAAAACAAAAACGTGCCAGTTCGCAACCGAAGCTCGGCAGTGGGGTCGATACGCTTGTAGGCAGGGACGCGTCATGGACGTGCATGTCGAACTAGCCTATTCCGATAGTCATGAGGTCCGGCACACGGCAAATTGGAATCGCCTGTGTGTACTGGGTGCAAGCGACCATGCCGCGACCCGAAGAAAAGGTTGAATCTACGCAGGAAAACAGTGTTGCGAAACACCATGCTACGCACAAGACGTACGAAGAAGCAGGGGCAAGGTGGAGCTGCGCTCGAGCACGCATTAAAAATGTATGTGTTTAGCAAGGTGCAGCTCATTGATATCAAAAGGTTTCGGGCTTGGCTATAGTTTCATCAACATGGTCTGTTCATCTATAACTGGGAGCATTTTTCTCCTGCACCTCCTGCACTTGTTTTCTCTTGTACCACGGTTCAATGATTGGAATTTTCAGCCCGGAGGCCGCATTTTCGACTGAGGAGAATATGTTTCGGGCTCTTGTACATAGATGTATGTGCGCGTTAAACTCCCAGGGAGTCAAAATTTTCTGAGGCCCTCACTATGGCGTCTTTCATAGTTATGTGGTCGTAATGGGATGTCAAATACCAACAACGACTACTTAGAGTAATATTTCATAGTATAAGAAGCAGCTGGCTAAATTATCACGCTATGGCAGCTAGCTGGTCCCGAAAATCTTTTTGAAATGAAGTTAACATTGGCTGCGCCGAATATAAAAAATCACAGCATATCCACGGAGTGAATGATTATGAGTGGGGCCAACCATCCATCAGCCCGGCCGTGCTTCCATCCGTCCGTTCGCTGTTCCTTCCGTCCTTCCGCGCGACCATCCGTGCGTTCATCCGCGCGTCCGTGCGTTCATCCGTGCGTCTGTCCGTGGTGCCGTTCATCCATCAGGCCATTTGTCCGTGAGGCCGTCCATCCATCTGTCCTTCCGTTTGTGCTTCCATACGTCCTTACGTTCACGCGTCCATCTATCTGTCCGTCCGTCTTCTAGTCTGTTTGTCCGTCCATCCGTGTGTCCATCTAGTGAACACTCCAAGAACCACCATCTCCTACCTCGCATCCCCTGTTGCATTCACCCGCTCTAGAGAGAGTATGTGCAATCGGTGGCTACGTATGACAACGGAGGATGGACAGACCCACACTAATTGAAGCTTCATCCTAAAAAACAAATTCCCCGAAATCCTCCCGGTTTCCTTCCAAGCCGAGCGGTTACAACTTGTGGACTTGGAGTTCATCAGCCCACAGAGAAAATAAAACACTCATTGGTAATAAACAAGTCACTATAGTAGCTGGGACAACGACGGGAGCGGCTGCGTCAGCAGCACGTGTAAGTGAGCTCTGCACATATCTGCCTATAACTTTAGAAATTTTGGTTCTAGGAGAGTCAGAGTGGTGTCTATTTGCTCTTGAAGATACAAGGAGTTCAAACGCTACAAATACTGCTATTACAAACGAAATCTTTAAATTTTAGGAGCGGAAAACAGTGTGAATCTGTGAAAACAAGAACAGTCGGACCACGTGTTTTTTTACGATCGCTTGTAGCTTCGTTAATATTCTACCGGGAAACTTCTTACTTATAGAATTGAAAGTCCTTAGGAGAGACCTGACGCTACTGAAGTTTGATCAGGCTAGGTTTAATAGTTCCAGAGTTATTCCGCAATCAAAACTAAGCCTAATCACTAAAAAGAATAAATTGGTAACATCACCTCGCAAACGCATTCAAATTTTGTCAGCTTTATATAATAATAAACCGCTCCCTATAGGCTTCCAGGAGGCCCTAATCCGTACACTCTAGGCCATTAATTAGGGTGGTAATCAGAAAGAAGCTTATTTCATTAAAATTATTTTCAAAAGGAGCTACAAGCGCCACCGAAAAATAGCTAATATCTTCTTTTAGAACACAACAGTCCGGTTATTCCCGTGTAAAAATAATTTTGATAGCTTAAGGTAACCGGAAGATACAGAGTTAGAAAGAATATAACAAAAACTGCTAATAAACGTGTGGCGCCAGCGTCTTCCCTCGCTCAGAGGAGGAGGGTGGCTCACTTCTCGGGAGAAAGGTACGCCCGTCAGATCATTTTTTTTTCTTACGATTGCTTTTAACTTTGCTAATAACCTACCGGGAAACTTCTAACTCATACAGTGCAAAGCCCTAATTGTAGACCTGTCGCCGCTCAGGTTTCATCAAGACAGGGGTAATAGTACCGGAACTATTTCGTGACCAAAATTAAGTCTAATCACTAAAAAGATTAATTTGGTAACATCACCTCACAAACAAATTTAAATTTTGTCCTCTTAATATATTAATAAACAACACACCATAGGCTAATTGGAGGCCCAACTCCGTACTCTATAGACCCTTAATTAAGGAAGTAATTAGCAGAAATCTCATTTCATTAAATCATTTTTTATAAAAATAACCACAAACTTGACTGATACACCGCTGAAACCTACATTGAGAACATAACAATCCGGGTGCGGCGATGGCGTAGTGGTTAGAGGATCCGCCTCGCATGCAAGAGGTCCGTGGTTCAAATCCCGGTGCCGCGCAGTTCCCAGCCGGAAAAAAAATCCGCGTGTTGATGGAACGGCAAGGCTTGGGGTGCGGCCTCACCGGTAACCACCGTCGGGAACGCACTCCCGCACCAGAGAAGGATTGGCCACCCTGGTGCAGTATCTGGCCACTACCTCCCACATGCATGCGTCAAATGACTCACGGCCCTCAGTTCCCAGCTGCTGCGAAGCAACTGACCATGGCGGTGGTCAGATCTGCAACGCAGCAGAGGGTGCTAAAAATCTCTGGACTACAGGCCGCCTTTGGAACCTGAACTTGGCAACGTTTAACGCTAGGACCTTATCTAGTGAGGGAAGTCTAGCTGTACTATTCGAAGAGCTAGAGGGTGTTAAATGGGATATAATAGGGCTCAGTGAGCTTAGGAGGACAGATGAGGCCTATACTGTGCTACAGAATGGGCACGTCCTTTGCTATCGGGGCTTGGCAGAAAGAAGAGATTTGGGAGTGGGGCTCCTAATTCCCATAAACATAGCTGGCAACATAGAGGAATACTATAGCATTAATGAAAGGGTGGTAGGTAGTGTAATTAAACTGAATAAAAGATACAAGATGAAGTTAGTACAGGATTACGCGCCTACATCCAGCCATGATGACGCTTCAGTTGAAAGCTTCTATGAAGACGTGGAATCGGCAATGAGTAAGGTAAAAACACAGTATGCTATAGTGATGGGCGACTTTAATGCAAAGCAGGCTGGAGACCAGGCAGTAGGAGGTTATGGCATCGGCACTAGAAACGCCAGAGGAGAGCTACTAGTAGAATTCGCAGAACGCAATAATTTGCGGATTTTGAATACTTTCTACCGAAAACAAGAAAACCGCAAGTGGACATGGAGAAGCCCTAATGGCGAAAATAAGAACGAAATAGACTTTATAATGACCGCACACCTAGGAATCGTGCAGGATGTGGAAGTGGTTGGCAAGGTACGATGCAGTCACCATAGAATGATACGGTCTCGAATTCGCCTAGACTTGAAAAAGGAACGACAGAAACTGATACGCAAGAATCCAATCAATGAGCTATCACTGAGAGGGAAAGTACAGGAATTCAGAGTGTCGCTGCAGAACAGGTACTCGGCTCTTAGTGAGGAAACCAACCTTAGCCTAGATACAATGAATGACAATCTAACGAGTATCAATACGGAGTGTCCAGTGGAAGCGGGAGGCAGGGCAGGTAGACAGGACACTGGCAAGCTTTCCCAGGAAACGAAGAACCTAATTAAGAAGCGTGAAAGCATGAAAGTTTCAAGTACAACAGACAAAAAAGAACTGGCAGAGCTTTCGAAGTTGATTAATAGGCGTAAAGTATGCGATGTAAGAAGGTATAACATGGAGAGAATTGAACACGCTCTGAAAAACGGAGGAAGCGTCAAAGCAGTGAAGAGGAACCTTGGGATAGGCAAAAGTCGGATGTATGCACTAAGGGACAAAGAAGGCAAAATAACTACCAATATGGATAGAATAGTTAAAATAGCGGAGGAGTTTTACAGAGATCTGTACAGTAGCCAAGACAACCACGACCTTAATACTATGAGAACTAGCAGTAACCCAGATGACACCCTACCAGTAATGATAGAAGAAGTCAGAAAAGCTTTGGAGAGCATGCAAAGAGGCAAAGCTGCTGGTGAGGATCAGGTAACATCAGATCTGCTGAAACATGGAGGACAGATTGTGTTAGAAAAACTAGCCACCCTTTTTAGGAGGTGTCTCCTGACGGGAAGGGTACCAGAGTCTTGGAAGAACGCTAACATCATCTTAATACCTAAGAAAGGAGATGACAAGGACTTGAAGAATTACAGGTCGATCAGCTTGCTCTCTGTAGTACACAAGCTGTTCACAAAGGTAATTGCTAACAGAGTAAAGAAAACATTAGAATTCAATCAATCAAAGGAACAAGCAGGATTTCGAACAGGCTACTCAACAATAGACCACAATTATACTATCAATCAGGTAATAGAGAAATGCTCAGAGTATAACCAACCACTATACATAGCCTTCATAGATTACGAGAAGGCGTTCGATTCAGTAGAAATATCAGCCGTCATGTAGACACTGCGGAATCAGGGCGTAGATGAAGTATATATAAACGTTCTGGAAGAAATCTACATGGGATCAACTGCTACCATAGTGCTTCATAAAGAAAGCAACAGAATACCAATCAGGAAGGGTGTAAGACAGGGGGACACAATCTCCCCAATGCTATTTACCGCGTGCTTACAGGAGGTTTTCAGAAGCCTAGAATGGGAACAGTTAGGGATAAGAGTCAATGGAGAATACCTTAGTAACCTGCGCTTCGCCGATGACATTGCATTGCTGAGTAACTCAGGGGACGAATCGCAACTCATGATTACGGAGTCAGACAAGGAGAGCAGAAAGGTGGGTCTTAAAACTAATCTGCAGAAAACGAAAGTAATTAACAACAACCTCGGAAAGGAGCAGCGCTTCGAGATAGGTAATAGTGCACTTGAAGTTGTAAAAGACTATGTCTACTTTGGGCAGGTAATAACCGCATAGCCTAACCACGAGATTGAAGTAACTAGAAGAATACGAATGGGGTGGAGTACATCCAGCAAGCACTCTCAAATTATGACAGGTAGATTGCCACTATCCCTCAAGAGAAAAGTATATAACAGCTCTATGTTGCCGATACTTAGCTACAGAGCAGAAACCTGGAGACTTACAAAGAGGGTTCAGCTTAAATTGAGGACGACGCAGCGAGCAATGGAAAGAAAATTGGTAGGTGTAAACTTAAGAGACAAGAAGAGAGCAGATTGGATAAGGGGACAAACGGGGGTTAAGGATATCATAGTTGAAATAAAGAAGAGGAAATGGACATGGGCCGAGCATGTAGCGCGTAGACAGGATTACCGCTGGTGATTAAGGGTAACTAACTGGATTCCCAGAGAAGGGAAGCGGGTTAGGTGGAGACAGAAGGTTAGGTGGGCAGACGAGATTAAGAAGTTTGCGGGTATAAATTGGCAGCAGCAAGCACAGGACCGGGTTAACTGGCGGAACATGGGAGAGGCCTTTTTCCTGCAGTGGACGTAGTCAGGCTGATGATGATGTTGATGTTGATAGTAGCTGGATCTCCCAGTCCGGAAGACCATTGGCTCTTGCCGCCGTCCGAGTTAGGTCGACCAACACCTGTTGCTGCACTGGGTCAGAGCTGGGCAGGGTCGCCTCCCATTCGACTATTGTAGGATTATAATAAACTGATATATTTATCATAAGCAGTATGGGCAAATACCTTGCTCAGTGCATAAGTGAGCGCCAATAATACATATGTCTTTCTTTATTTTTGCTTCGAACTGCAATAACACATCAAGTCTGCGGCAGATCCTGCACACTGCCGCAATACACTGTTTTGCAAAGTAGCTGCGTGGAGCTGATTATAATGTTCTTTTTGCGGGGGGGGGGGATACTCCCAAGCGTTACCTACGTGGAATCCTGTTGGAAGAAATGATGGCTACTGTTACACATTCAGTAACGCATAATTTTATGAAGGAGTGAGATGGCAGTGCGAGGAGCCGAAGCTGTTTGTTTAGAACGAATCACTGCGATGGCGTTGTCAACATGACACGCGGCACAACACTGTTGTGCAATACCTCTGTTTGTGGTAGGTAGGTGGCTGCCTCCATGAATAGCTGTGTCGCCTTGTAAAAAATGAACAATCGTGAAATTATATGGTGATTATTTCCACTTCCGCGCGTCCTTCACAATTTCTGATGAAAGATAAGCCACAAATGGTGGTATATTGGAACTCTATTATACACACCACAACTCTAAGCTCACTAGTTAAAAAACTGACAATGTCACTGTAAGGGCCAAGCAGTGAATGCGATAGCAGCAATTGGAAACTACATACCAATCAAGCCTCACTAACGGTTTTTTTCGAATTTGATTTGGCGTCACTCTAAAAAAAGTTGTCACCAACTATAGAGGGTGGGATGGCTGCTACGTTGCCACACTGTCAGCGAACATCGTTTAGAGGAACGTTTACCCCATATACGGGCTATTTCGGAATATTTGGCGCTCGGATACCAGAAACATGTCGACATCAATTTCTAAAACTACTGACATTTGAACGCAGATTGTCAAACGTAGTTAATTTTTCACGGTTAGGCTTCAACACGGTCGCACCACGAGTTTCTTTAGGAACAGAAAGCTATGGACTAGCCGCGACTACGTACCTCAAGAATGTACTTATGAAAATTACAAAATATAGATGGCGAGCACTGCAAGCGAGGGTTTGGCGGGCAGCGTCTTCGAGACCTCTGAGCTCAGTCATTTAACTGATGGCCCAAATTTGTGACGTCATCAATATATAACATGACGTCAATTAGTCAAACAAGGGCTGACAGCTGAGGCACAGTGGTGCCAAACAAGGTGCAGAGATCCTTAGGGAAACTTGACTGATTGATATGTGGTATTTAACGTCCCAAAACCACCATATGGTTATGAGAGACGCCGTAGTGAAGGGCTCCAGACCTTTTGCTCACCTGGGGTTCTTTAACTAGCACCCAAATCTGAGCTCACGAGCCTACAACATTTCCGCCTCCATCAGAAACGCAGCCGCCGCAGCCGGTATTCTATCGCGTGACCTGCCGATCAGCAGACGAATACCTTAGCCACTAGACCACCCTGGCATAGCCCCTTTAGGTAAAGCAGGAGGATTAACAATTCCTGTGGGGTATGTAATAAAATAGTACTTTTTAAATACATTCGAGTAAGCTAGCCTGGTTTTTCAGCTAGCTTGCTTTTTCACCTCTCGAGAAATGACTGTGCTATGTAGGTGTACAGACAAGTCTACGAAACATGAAATAATTCATATTGTTTGATCCTGCAGGGTAATATTCACAAATCTCAACCGCGTTTTTATGTTGCCTCTCACGAATGAGATGCCTTGCAATGGGCCGAGAATGAGCTGCCATGCCAAACTCACGCTGCATTTGACAGGTACGGTTGCTTTGGAGTCGGCTATTCTGTGTAATATCATGCACAATTAGGTCACGTTTGTGTTCAGTCTCTCAGTGTACATTAATTGAATGTACATATGTGTACATTAAAGAATTCGAGAGCTCAATATTATAGCTGAGGTAGTCTATTTACGCCGTATCGACTGTGATATGGTGAATGCATCTCCTACCTTGTCTGAGAAATCGAAAGGCTTAATACCCGTCGCTTCGACTTGGTCTTGTAATTTTTCGCAAGCATTTTGCTCGACAACCGTGTAACTTGAATGCAATAGAAACACCGGGATATCCGCTTAAGCAGCATAGAAAAGACAGCGTGCTGCCGATATTGTTAGGTTGGTTTGTGAAATATAAATAGGCACAGCGCTCGTTTTTCTGCATTGCTAGTAGAGGGGGTAGTAGACAAATGAAATCACTGCCCAAACATGTTCTGATACTACTTCATCAAAGGGGAGTTTGCTCTGCCAATAAAGGGCTCGCGTACACAAAAAAATGTTATCACGAAGTGTAATGCTCTGGACCTGGCGATAACATATAATAAAAAATAAAAATGCAGTTTTAGGAGCAACACTTACGTACCGTTACACCAGCGTGAAGTCAGGCGGCAGTATCGATTCTGACGAATTCTAGAATGGCTATGGCAAGTTGTGACGACGTTAGAGACTAAAACGTATGAAATCTCTGCTCTGGTGTTGACAGCAGAGCGACTAAGAGGAGCGACCGCAGAAACGTTTTGCCTACGCAGATTACTGACCTCAGGTACATTTTGTTTCCAGAATGGCGCAGTTTCTAAGGTAAGCAACAGCTCTTTGGTAACCAGATATCTAATGATGAGAATAAAATAAATGGCCTCAACTTAGACGCCGCCACCAGATCCTACCTAGCGCTAAGGGCCACAGTTCAAAGTTGATTGTGAAGAAGGACACATCCATAAAGGCGTGGCTTGTGGCCATGTTATTGTACATGCCGACACGAAAAACGTAGTAGGAAAGCAAAGACTGTTTTATGCCAGATACAAATCAAGATAGAGTGTGCGTGCGTGTATGGCAGCCGAGTCGGAGCATTAGTATTCGGCTGTATAGTAAAATCAATATCTGAATTGTAATATCACTTCCCGCCTGTATATCGTGAAACGCATATGCCATCAGCTCACCCACAAGTTTTTTGACACTTACAACATTACAACAAGCGGACAAAATAAATGAGCTCCCTCCACGTCGTCTTGCATAATAATCAGTTTTACAATCTGAATGCTCTTTCAGCTTTTGAGGTAAAGTAAACCTGTATTTATATTATGAGTGTGGAAAGATGCATGTTTGCTTGTGAGTACCACGTTCTCCATCCCTTCTTTATGCCAACCTATTAGCACTGTTTTTATTGGTAATCACAGCTCAAGCATTCGAAATGTTTACGCTAGTGTCAAAATATAGTTGCCTATAATTGTAGCGTCAAACAAAAGGTGAGTGGCTAGTACACGCTGGCGTGAGTAATTTATTCTTCTAGCGTCTAGTGCGCTATTAGCCCTCTGTTCACAATATTGAACAAGCATTGGCGAACTCTCAACTCCTCGGTGAACGGTCCCAGCCTATATAGGTCGCCGGGAAGTGCTTTTGTTGAGGATCACTGCGCAAACCATTCCAATGCCGGTCGCTTGTCGTGATAGCGAAGCTCCATTCGTAAAGGCGCTGAGTGCATGCCAGCCTGTCCTCCTCGATCCGAATTTACCACAGCTGCTTTCACGCAACCGTCCCAACAACAAATATTGTACCGGTGAAGGGCGTGGTGGACTACGTGGCGGACCACTGCCATTACTTTCATTCGCGAACGCTCGAGCATGAACAGAGTAAATGTTCTGGCATCTATCTCCAGTGAAAGCGCTTTATTTTAACGCTCTGCTCGCGAGATGATGTCCCGACACACGTAGCCCTAGTAGAAAAGCGTGGCAGTGATGAATAGTGCAGATAATATTGATTTAGTAGTAAACTTAGCCATACGTTAATGCCAATGCAGATGGCTGGCTATTGTTCACATGACGTCTCAGTTCCGACGATGCGCAAAAGACGCGCCTGTGCTTTGCCTGCTTAGTGTCTATCTAGCAAATACGCTAAAACTGTAGCGTGGCTAATGTTTCGGTAAAGTTCCGTGTTGCACTAGTAATTTGAGCTAATATTTTACGACAAGCGTGTACGGCTTGCTGAAACAGGGAATTCAAGGCCTTTCTATTAAGACTTAGCGTCGAGGCTACGCATTTTCCGGCGACACAACAAATTATAAGCGTGAGATTGCGATTATTTTAATTACTCGCTCACCTCTGACATTTCCTGCTGGTTTAGTTCTTGTGATTTCTCAGAGGTGCTATGGCATGTAGGTTCTAAAAACACGCAATAATTCTTGAGCGGTGCACAAGAAGTTCACATGTGGAAAGAGAAACAAATTATCTTGTACACGTGAAGAACACTAAACACATACAAGCTACTGCTTTTCATTAATTAGGAACAGTTAGCTAAGGCGTAGATATAGGCGCAGTTCATGTTGGATAGTGAACTTATACCAACTTACCCAACTGGCAGTCATCCTAGACATGAAAAGCTCGCGCGTCCAACAGCAGTCGGCCAGCACGGACATGAATTATCAGAACAGCGACTGCTTCGGCACAGCTCAAGACAGCAGTGAACTTAGCAGCATACATTGCTAAGTGCATGCGGTAAAAACCACTACCGTACACTTGTTCTTCTAAATGTAGTTGCGTTTGGCGTAGTTCACCTTGTTTTGCAATGGTATTTTGGTTTATAGATACACAAACTTGCGAACGTGGCAGTATGACAGCCGTAAATAATAACTATGCGGAGGAAATCTAACATGACAATATGCACTATAATAATAATAAAAGAAGTGTGCTTAAGACTCTTTTGGAAGGGTATATTTTAAAACAAACTGTTTTTAAAGAGACGAGTTACTCTCCCGATGGGTCTTAAGTAGGCACGCTTTAGGAGAGCACCTCGACACTCTTATGAAGAGTGAAAGGACTGTAATCTCACGGTTTAGGTTACCACTCCTGAGGGACTCAAAATACTTTGCTGATAACACTGGTAAGTGAGCCAAAAGACGTACATCAAAGCGTAAAGTGACCCTAAGGCTATTTCAAGTTGATGGAAATATGGCTAGTTAAAGGTACTTACAAATGCTTTATATTTTGCGCGACTATCGTCTAAAATTGAGAAAAATAATTTTAAGACAATCCAGCTCAAAAATAACAAATGCAGAAAGACATTGGTTGAAAATATGTATTTACTATTATTGCGAAAACACACATCCTAATAAAGAGATATTTTGGAACTCCAACTTCGTAACACACTTTAAGCACAAGATGATGCGAGCCCTTCTTAAACAACAAACGAAAAACGAAATCCCTTTAGGCTTCCTAGCTTGTGTACCACCAGGTCTCACTCACTCTTTTTTTACCGTTACATTGTCTAACCAAAAGTGGTCTATGAGAAAGTATGTCGTTGACATGGTGAACTTTGACATGGTGAACATGGTCACATGGTGAACGAGTGGCGAGGCGATAGACTATTGGGACATCTTTGTTTTCTGGACTGTGGCTGTCAACTACAATGAAGAGGCGCGGCAAGCAATCCGTGATCCTGGAAATGACCAATACATGGAGACTGATTACTTGTATTTAGAACAACTCATGGTGTAACACACCATACCTATACACTAATATGGCACGAACTTTCTGCCTTATACCGGTGTCATACGCACACTTTCATTCGTGATCAGACTGATCCGGATCAATTTTCTTGATCGCGATGAACTTTATGGCCGCTGCTATACACGGCCCACGCTAATCCGGTTCGAGCTTGGGTCAGATGAAATGCACCAAGGGGCACTTGCGTAGCGTAAAACATGTCATTGACAAAACCAAGCGTGCGATATTTCAATAAAGCCGTTTATCAAGAACATGTTGTTTGTGCAAGAACTGCTCAAACGTCAAAAAAATTGCCCGCAGCTTCCCTCGGGGGAACACTGAGGAGGATGCGGAGCATATAATTGGTTAACGGGGTGTTAAAGTGCGACTTACTTGGGTCGATGGCTAAATTGGTTAACGTGGTTGTAAAATGGGGTGTTAAATTGCGACTTACTTGGGTCGATGGCTAAATTGGTTAACGTGGTTGTAGGAGGGGGTGTTAAATGAGTGAACACGTACACACGTATGCGAAAGGGCGGCGCTGGTCGAAGGGACGTCGATCATTGTGTTTGTGGATTCGTTGGAATTCATTTCACCGCGACCTTGGACGTCGACGCGCCGTACAAACCAACCGACGAGCGGCAACTGAGCGAGCGAGCGCCGACCTTGAGTATATATACAGCTCGACGGCGCATGCACTGTCAGCTGTTGAATGTTCTTGAAGCGCGACGCCACATGCGCGTCCACTGGAGAATCAGGAGAATTGTAGATGTCGAACGCGGTGTGTAGAGGAGGAAGGGTGCACAGATGGTGGAGGAGTGAAGCACGCGCGGTGTGTAGAGGAGGAAGGGATGCACAGATGGTGGAGGAGTGAAGCACGCGCGGTGTGTAGAGGAGGAAGGGATGCACAGATGGTGGAAGAGTGGGCGACGGCGCGACGGCGCATGCGCGCGCGTCAGCTGTCGAAAGTTCGAGAAGCGGTGCGGACGGAGCGGACGGCGCGGACGGCGCACTACAAGGCGCGAGTATAAGATGCTTCCGCATCTAAAACTTCGCATGCCACTACAAAAGTAATTTCATAAGTCCGTCATTCGGTAGAGTATTCACTGCACTTACCTGTGATGCTGTCCGAGAATCTTAATCTACACTTTTATTTTTGATAGCTCCTGCTCGTAGCCGTCCAGCCGGAGCGAAACGGCAATACCGTTGTACATGCCAGACTTCAAGTCTCATGTCTACCAAGTCTTACAGTTGCTCCTGCCAGCGGTAAGTTACTGAAAAAGTCTCTGCATTCAACCACGAAGCGCGCGCATGCTGCGATGTTGTCGAAAAACTGGCGGCACTTTAATGAATATCCTTCGAGGGGCTGCAACTGCTTCGACAGTGCGAGAATTGCACATTTTAAAGACGATAGTCTTTCTTGGGTGCCTTCGACGCAAAATATTTTGGTCTGTCTGTCTGTACATTTGTCTGTTTGTCCACTCTGATTGGCACCGGATACATAAAACAGCCAACCACATCCGCAGTGCCCACCAATGTTGCTCAAGATTTAGCGTTCATTCTTGTGCAATCGTCAATTATTAATCAATTATTGGGCAAATCTGGGGCACCATAACAACACGTATTTATTCTGCATATGAATCTTACTACAAAAGGCATACATAAGTAATTTTAAGAACCGTGGCGCTTATCACGCTGCGCTGACCATGCAATGCTTCCACGAAAAGGTAAGTGTTTCTAACGCTTTGCGAAGACGCGGTGGGGGTGGCACCTACCCGTCGCCTTGTGTTCTACACCTCATCACCTCTGAGACAGGCACGCACACTCGTCTTAGAGCTACGTGCTTCATTTTCCAAGAACACTGCCAGGTGGCACTCATGTCTCACGTGTGACGTGACTTGATGCACTCGTTCGCTTCCGCTGCATGCTAAAGGCACTCTAACGCAGCGCCTACAAAATATCATTCTCCGAGTTTTTTTTCATAACATCAAATAAATCGTTCGCTCTCTTCACAAGAAAGAATATTGTCTTCCGACGACGTTTGCAGATTACATGCAGATACGGGGCCAATTTTTCATCTGCTTATTGTCTGCTTCACTCATAACTAGATGTGGTCAATACAAGTCTTGAAATATGAAATATTACATATATTTCTCAATTAAACAGCCTAAAATTTCTTCCATAAATATTTATCTAGCTTTTTAAATCTGTATTTACAGAAGTATGCTTTATTTTCTTGTTTCTTTTGCTTCCAACAAGCTCGTGCAGGGGGTACAGACGGCATTAATTCGCGATCTCTCAGCCAAATTGCGATGCGCGGACCGCGACAGTCTCGATCTCGATCGGGCCTGATCGCGATTAAAAGTGACCGCGTAGCAGCACCTAATCCGGATCGTGGTTAATCCGCATCGGCAATAATGGCGATTATGTACATCCGAGGGACACCGGTAATAAATATTTGTTAATGAAAGCCAGTTTTCACGTAAAAGAAGGCGGAGACCTAGTTTTGACCTTAGGCACATCTATCGCTAGTAAGCTGGCGCTGGGCTCGTATGAGATCGCTCGCTCACTTTAGGCTGTCTCTTGATTCATCCGTGGTTCGTTCGTTCATCCATTCGTTCCTTGGTTTTTTCCATTTGTCCATCTGTTCACTGATGGTTTGTCCAGCCGTCCATCCATCGAAGATTTATCTGTCCATTTTTCTGTGGTTGGTTTGCCTGTTCATCTATCTGTCCACGGTTAGTTCATTCATCCCTAGCTCTCGCTATGAATGTTTTGTCAGAACCGAAGAAAGTAAGTGCAATTTTTTTCAGAATTGCACGCGTGGACAAACGCTACGCACTTAATATTTATACGTTATTGAGGCATACATAAAAGCGCATCTCAAAACGGTATCATGTGTCCACAATCTGCAATGAATAGCAACCACTATTCGAAAGTAATGACAGACATCGCTCATATCACTGAAGGGTGAACAATAACGCGAATTGCTGTATCAGATTGTTATTGGGCAGTTTAAGTTACGTAAACACAATACAGCCACCGAAGAATGCTACCATTGGAAACGACTGACAGCCTACCTCCACAAAGCTGCCGCAGACGCCATAAGAAGAAAAGTCATAAGAAAGGTAAGATTCATCACACTAAGATTATCACGTAATGTGGCACCTTTGAATTAATCTGGTGGCATAGTGGTTCGAACTCTCGACCTGCCATGCAGGGTAGCCACTGAGGCTACTTTTCATCAAATTGCGATTCTGAAGGCCCGTGTCGACATAAAATTATCTTTGCTGACATGGCAAATTTTCGGCAATTTTCCGCTTAGGTCTCGACTGAGTCATGCTAAATTCAGTGCTATGAAGAATAATGGGCAAAAGCATTTTGTTCTATTTTTTGTAGTGTCATACGCCTATTATTTACGAGACAGAAACGCATTCAACCGCCGAGGTATAGGACTAACGGAACACGAAGGTACATCGCTCGAAGAGCAACAGCGCCCGAAACTCATCTTTCTGAGTCTCACTTCAACGGGCCCCGGGAGTGAAGAAAAGCCATCCTGGCGAGTAAGCAGCAGGTGGGAATAAGCGGCCATATACTGGCTTGACTCTGCTAACACGCGCTGTGTCGTGACCACGATGTCTCAGGTCGTGATGGGGTGTCACAGGTTCAAGGACGTAATTGACAGATCATGTGCGGTCACATATAATAGCGGCCATCCCAACCAAGGAAGAAACTGTGTTGAAATTCCAGACTGTGTGGGAAGACCGGCAACCAAATGAGTGGACCAGTAGCGAAATGATGCGTAGGCACGTCGCTGTCATACCGCAAGTTTTTGCTAGCCTGTTCAGTGGTCGTAAGCGTACGCGCAAGCTGCCTGCGTATTTGGTTGCTTCAGACGCCATGTTGCCATAGGAATTGTAGGGTCGGTATGGAAGCAATGTGTCCATGATGCAAGAGGGCTTACATCTGTATAGCATAAAAAACAGCGAAAAGCCATTAGCTCGTATGGCACTCTTGTATACTCGTATGTTACGAACGGCAAAACAGTGTCCCAGTTGCCATGATCTAAGGCGACTTCCATAGTCAAAATGTCACCGAAAGTGCAGTTGAACCTCTCCGTCAAGCCGTTCATTTGCAGATGGTAGGATGTATACATGTATTGAACGATGCGGCATACAGCAAGAAGGGCTTGTAGCACTCCTAAAAGGTAGACCCACTGTCTCACTCAGCAGCTCCCGTAGTGCTCCATGCCAAAGAACGAAATTCCAAAAAATGAAGAATGCGAGTTCGCGCGCAGCAGCGGCTGGAAGTGCTGCGGTCTCGGCGTAGCCCATCAGGCGATCAACTCCTACAATGACCCATCATTTACCCGATGAGCTGCAGCGAAGTAGGCTATATAGATCAGTGCCGATGCAATCGAAAAAAACTGGTCGGACATGGCAGTGACAGTAATTCGGCTGGACGCCGTTGATGAACTTCTCGCCAGAGACATGCCGCGCAGGCACGAACGAACTGGAGTACGAAGCGATATATTCTGGCCCAGTGGAGAGAGAGAAACGTTTGTTGACGCAAAAAGCTGAGTCTCAATAGAAGCCTTGCTGTAGTCGAGTATATGTTTTCAGTACACCGGCCTTACCTTAATAAGAAGCATGAAAATATTCAAATATTTATGAACGCATGTGCCGGGGAATCACGAGTAGCCGCTTGTGACCATCGGGTAAGTAGTTTTGCCGGTAAAAGATGCTATGGTCCACAGCATCGTTAGCGACTTGGCGATGAAGCGTGTGAGAACAGGGTGTGGAAGTTGGATCCTCGAAGAAGTTCAGCATAGCTGATAATAGAAGAATCCTTACGCCGCTCGATCGGCACGTTGACTACGTCAATAGATGTAAAAGATGCTAAAGGCATTGATGTAGAAGCCGCATCATCAAAAGATATTGGCGATTGAGAAAGCGCATCGAATTCACAGTGCTTCTTGCCTTACCTGCAGACAAGGCGGACGTTGCCTTTTTGTCAGCGAAGCGCCCTGCGCCCCAGGCGTTCTGACCCATCTATCCACAATGACAGCCAGCAAAGGGTGTGGTGGTCGGTGACTACGTCGAAAGGACAACCATATAGGCTTATGCGAAATCAGCGAGAGAACAAATGATGGCTAAACATTCTTTTTCTATGATGGAGTAGGATTTCGGCCTTCGTTCGACTGACACGCCACATCGCACTCGTCATAGCCATCTTTCCGTTTCGATAGTACTGCACCAAGGCCAATAAAACTGGTCACTCTATGTATCTGCGTAGGCAATTGGTGGTTGAGATAACGGAGGACCGCTGGAGAAGTTAGTAGGCACCACAATGGCTCAAAGGCTTCGTCTCACAAGGTTAACCACGCGGAAATAATGGTGCTTGAAGCAAGTAAATCAGTCAGTGGCGCTATTGCGCTTGAAATATTGAGCACAAAACGATGAGAGTAATAGCAGAGCCCTATGAAGCCATGGAGTGCTTTGAGCATAGAGGGCTTTGGGAACTCAGTGACCGCGCAAAGCTTTGCAGGGTCAGGAAGGACACAATTCTTTGATACGACGTGCCCTGTTATTATCGAGTTACCCAACAGCAAAACGGCCCTTTTTGACATTGTATTGGAGGCCAGCAGAGGCGAGGAAAGTCAGTAAATATATTTCCACCAATCGGTTTAGGTGCGTTGGAAAATCGACTAAATCACCACAGTAGCACTGGCATGTTTTCCAGTTGTAGTTGAGAAATTTGGTATTGATCATGCGCTCGACGGTAGGTGGTGTGTCGGACAGGCCGAACGGCATCGCGGTGAATTGGTACAAGCCATCCGGTGTTACGAAAGCTGTCTTTTTACAGTCATTTTCAGACATGAGTGAAGCTAGCTAAACAGCTGCGAGCACGCTATGAGCGTAGCATGTAGTCGTGTTTTACATGACACGAATATCATCATTATCATAATTGGAAGTGAGCATGCTATGAGCGTAGCATATAGTCGTGTAATATATGGCACGCATATCATGATTATTATGTTTGGACGCGTCATTTACCTTCGTTATTCATTCACGTCGCGTAATAACAACTTTGGTACATGTGAAGCTAGCGAAACGGCCGAGAGCACGCTGCGACCGTAGCATGGGGTCATGTTTTACATGAACTGCATATTATGATTATAATATTCGAACATATCATTCACTTTCGTCGTCTATTCACATCTTGTAATACAAACATTGGTATATCTGGAGCAAGTGAAACGGCCGCGAGCGCGCCATGAGGGTGGCTTGTAGCCAAGTTATGATAATCATGAGATGCGTCTCATGTAATGTTTGCACTATTCATATATCTTTGTTATCTATTCACGTCAGATAATACCAAATGCGGTACATGTGCAGCTTGCGAAACAAACTCAAGCGCATTCTGAGCATGGCGTATTGTCATGACTTACATGACATGCATGTCATGATTTGCAAGGTAGGGTCTCTCCCTTATGTTCGCCATGCAGTAATGTCTTGCCATACAAGTTTCGAATATGTCTTGTGAACAAAACCGCCACAAGACTAGCAATACCTTGAATTGTAAATCATGACTTTCATAATATGCTCATCATACAGTCTCGTTATGCCTTACTAATTTTTGTATTGATTACTTTATCGAAACGGCCAGGAGAGCTCAAATTCGAAGGCAGCTAGATAAATG
The DNA here is from genome assembly GCF_043290135.1 of Rhipicephalus microplus. Taxonomy (NCBI): domain Eukaryota; kingdom Metazoa; phylum Arthropoda; class Arachnida; order Ixodida; family Ixodidae; genus Rhipicephalus; species Rhipicephalus microplus. Next base: position 104,524,267 of record NC_134706.1, on the reverse strand, counting down.
GATAGATGAACAGATGCGCTCGAATTCACTGAAGTTCGCTAAGAAACGATTTACTTTTAAAATGTACTTGCTGAACCGCAACCCCTGATTACTCGTACCTGGAGGTACTTCATCAAAGGTGCCATGTCAAGTACCGATTGCATGAAGTATTGGTGGAAAAAAATGTTGACGTCATGATCAAACTACCTAATTATAGGCTAACGCACTCATCGCTTGATTCGCTCCGACTGGCTGAGACTGAGATCAAGCCCTCAGACATAGACTGGGTGAGTTTAGGTTATTGAAAGTGAGTGGGTGAAAGTGAATGAGATTGACGAAAGGCCGAATGAGTTCGTTTGAGAAGAATTATCGTTAATTGAAATCTGAGTGAGCCCAAAGGGCAAAATATATTTCCTAGGGGAGTACGGGTGAGGTTCACATTTTCGCAATCCTTTGGTAGCAAGGACTGTGCATGCACGCCATGCTTGCTTTGTTTTTAAGCGAGTTCTTTTTTCTCTCTTTGTAATCTACTTCCATACACGTGTGCTTTTATAAGAAGTGCTCCATCGAGACACTAAGCGCATTCATGAATAAGGTCTTTGAACGTGTCCTCGCTCACCACACTCAAACTTTTCAGCGATACTCAACACTGGATTATGAAGAGGACAATATAGGCAGGCCCTTTCTCGATTCACATGCACAGTGTGCGCCGATGAACCTAAGGAAACATGGATCAGTGTCAGATGAGTAAAGTTGACTTCAGAATGAAGTAGGAATATACTATAGGAGAGTTTTTTTGTGCATGATGATATAGCTGAGCAGGCAGAGTCTTTTTTTTGTTCTTACTCTCAACCTAGCATTTGACAATTTTTTCTATTTCGGTGCTTATAAAGCGATGCACTGTCCATGAAGGTTTGCCACGGGCAACTTCAAGCATTTGTTTTCTTGTTTGGCGGCTGCTCTACTATTCATGTGTTGATTCTGTTTCATTCAGCAATCTCCTTTGTGCAAACCACGAAGAACTAAAATATTTTCTTTCTATATTTTTGGCCAGAACATGACCCCATGCATTGTTTTCCTACACACATATCTTTCTAGATATTGTAACTGACCCTGTCAGATTCTGACCGAAAAAGGTGAAGAATCCCTTTAGTGCTATATTTGCCCTCCCAGAAATGTTTGCGAGAGTTTTCAGTCTATTACAGTGATTTCAACTTGGTCCATAGTGGGCGAAAAAACACAATGCCCCGAATAAAATATGATCCAGAACACCTATAATAAAACGTAGCGCAAGTTGAATTAGCAGAAAAGCAGGAACAAAGGCTTGTTCTTTCTTGCTTTTAAATTTTTTATTTACTGTGTAACTGCATTCATTGTGAAAAATTTGGTTCTGCTTATACTTTGAGCTTTGGACCGTGTTATTATATTTCATTGCAGTTGATTCTGTGAATTGCAATTTAGTTTCAAAGAATCGTTTTACGAACTCAGCTACTCACAACGTATATAGAGTTAGATCTATCACACTACATCACTAATTCTTCGCAACAGATTTTCAAAATATTAAAAAACGCCAGGCCTGCGTGGAAGGCGCAGCCCAGTCAAAGCGATAGCCAGAAAAGCGGCCTTTCAGAGCCTTTTTTAAACACATAGGGTAACTGAAGGAAGCACACTTGCTTGATACCCTCTACGGCATTATTATTAAGTATTTTGGGTAGTTTGCTGGCATTCGCTATGCTATTTTTCGTCATTCTGAGTAGGGTGGTATTCGCTAAACAATTGCGAGAATTCTTTTGCCAATTTTTCATGCATGGGGCTGGCGACGATGAGGAACCATGCGTGCAGTGGATAAGCGCCACACCTAATTGCTTTTCTAATGGGTTGGAGCATTGGATGGGCCTCTCGTTACGCTATTTGAAGTTTGTGACGCCTGGTTGTTCTTTTGCTATTTTAAACGCTTTATTATTCATACTGCAACGAGCAAGTTACGTAAAAAACACAGGTTATTTTTCGAGAAACGTTAGCCGCAACAAGCTGGTACAGGCAGAAACCCGGCAAACACGAGCCGTACACGGATGTCAACGTCTTTTTTTACGCTGGCACAGAGCTGACGCCACTATGCTTGGGTACAATTACTTCCCGCGCTGAAAGGAGCCAACCTGGCAACCTAGGGAAAGGACACGACAAGGGGGTCATAGCACGCTTTGAGGCGTGATACGTGTACTGTTTCACGCCTACGGCAGCGTTGGTCCGAAGGTGGATCAATGGGCTCAACTTCATAGTTGGCAGGAGATGTTTGCGGCACCACACGGTAGGGGCCATGGTATTTCGACGAAAGCTTCGGGGAAAGACCGGGAGGGGTAGACGGGACCCAGAGCCAAACCAGCATTCCTGGGTTATAGTGTACAGTAGACGCAGAGGAATCGTGGTCAGTTCTCTGGCGCCATTGGTCTTGTGCGGTAAATGAGCGAGCGAGTTGACGACACTCTTCGGCATAAGCAGCTGCTTCGGAAACAGGCGTTGCTTCGGAAACATCAGGCCTGTAAGGAAGAATGGTGTCCATGGAGCATGATGGCTCACGTCCGTACAGGAGGAAGAAAGGAGAAAAGCCAGTGGTTGTTTGTGGCGCAGAGTTGTAAGCATACGTGACAAAAGGGAGCACTTGGTCCCAATTAGTGTGGCCGTCAGAGGCATACATGGCAAGCATATCTTCAAGGGTACGGTTAAAGCGTTCCGTCATGCCATTGGTTTGAGGATGGTATGCCGAGGATTTTCGATGGACAGTGCATGCATTGAGTAGCTCGTCGACGGCGTTCGAGAGAAACACGCGTCCATGGTCACTCAGTAATTCACGAGGTGCACCATGTCGCAAAATCAGATGGTGAAGAAGAAAGGACGCAACGTCTTTCGAAGTGGTAGCAGGCAGCGCAGATGTTTCAGCGTAGCGTGTCAAATGATCCACGGCGACGATAATCCACCGGTTGCTTCGAAGAGAGTTGGGTAGAGGACCATAAATATCAATTCCGACGCGGTCGAATGGTCTCGCTGGGCAGGTTAAGGGTTGCAAAGGGCCAGCAGTGCTGTGAGAAGGCGTCTTGCGTCGTTGACACGTGGTGCATGACCGAACGTACTGGCGAACGTGCCCATACATGCCGCGCCAGTAGTATCTTAGACGAAGGCGAGAGTAAGTCTTAAATACTCCAGCGTGGCCACACTGGCGGTCATCGTGAAAGGCAGCGCAGATGTCCGAACGCAAATGACGAGGGATGACAAGGAGCCATCTACGGCCGTCCGTCACGTAATTGCGGCAATAGAACAAGCATTCACGGACAGCAAAGTGTCTTGCTTGACGAGAGAGGGCGCGTGAAGTCGTTTCTGACGAACTGTGAGAGAGGGTGTTGAGCAAAGAATTGATCCAGGGATCCTTGCGCTGTTCGGATGGCATGTCAGTGATGCTTAATGATGACGAATCGCAAATGGCAGTTGATAAGCAGGCAAGGTCAGGAGGCAGTGGAGAACGGGATAGTGTATCGGCATCTGAATGTCTGCGTCCTGAGCGATAAACAACACGGATATCGTATTCCTGAAGGCGTAAAGCCCAACGAGCGAGGCGGCCAGTAGGATCTTCCGGCGACGAGCGCATTCTTGTGACGGCATAAATAGGGCAGTTGAATGGGAATTAAAGTTGCACAAAATAGATACCGTGGTGACCGAAAAAGCAGAAATGACGACGTCAGCGGCGACGATCACCTTTTTGGGTGAGCGAGGGAGATCTATGAATGTCACGCTTAACGGAAACAAAACAAGTTGAGCGTGAGCGCAGTCAACAACTGCATGATTAGCGGATAGAAAGTTCCATCCCAGGAAGATTTCATGAGACGCATGCAGAAGGACGACAAATTCAACGATGTAAAGCACTCCTTGAATCACAACACGAGCAGTGCATGTGGCAAAAGGTTGGACGTGTTGCAAACTCGCTGTGCGTAAAGAAATTTCAACCAGTGGAGTCGTCACTTTGTTAAGTTTGCGGCATAACACTTCAATGATTATACAAATAGCGGCACCTGTGTCGACAAGAGCAGTTGTGGCGAAACCGTCCACAAACACGGCAATCTCGTTAGGGGACGAAAGATGAGGCCTTAGAAATTTCGTTGGTGGCGCAGCTCTTGCTTCAGGAACTGCGACTGTTAGTTTTTCTCCTGGGCGTGGTTGAAACGGCGAAGCATGGGGGAAGGAGACCGAAGACGGGGTGAAGGATATCGACGTCGGCTGAAGTCTGGTCGACGTGAGCGGGGGTCATGTCAATCAGGTGTTACATGCGATTCTGATTGCCGGGGTATGTTGCCGTAATGCTGAACATCATTAAAATAGAATCCATGGCGACGACAGTAGCGCGCGACATATCCTGGAATACCACAGTTGTAGCAGACGGGCCGGTTATCTGGAGTACGCCGAGAGTTTACAGGTGCTCGAGGTGGTGGAAAAGGCCGATTTACCGGATAAACCGAAACTGGTGACCTGTAGTAGTTGGTGGCTGGACTGTATGAAGGGAGCGGCGGTTGGGCAATAGGTTGGCGGACGGCTTCTGCATAAGTCAGCGGTGCAGCCACTGATATTGGGGATGCGGGCGAAAGGAGAGCCTCGGCAACTTGCGTCTGAATAGCACGGCGAAGTGAGGGGTCAAGTGTTGTGGGGGTCTCGTTGATGGTGGCGACAAGAGAAAGCTGTCGAGCAACTTCATCCCGGATGTACAGATGAATTTGAGGCATTAACACGCTGTAGTCGGGGCCACTACTTTTGCACTCCAAGGCCGAAATATCAGCTGTTTGCGTATTAGCGCGACGTGTAGAAATTTGTTGCTTGCGCAGCTCATCGAAACTTTGACATAGCTGAATCACGGCCGTGACGGTCTGTGAGTCTTTGGCCACAAGCATATGAAAAGCGTCGTCATCAATGCCTTTCATTATATTCTTTATTCTGTCAGCCTCCGTCATCCTGGCATCAACTCGCCTACAGAGGCTGATCAGATCCTCAATGTAGCTCGTGAAGCTCTCACCATTTCGCTGAAATCGTTCCCGCAGTCCCAGTTCAGCACGAACCTTACGCATGGCTGGACGACCGAAAAACGAGGTGACGGCCTCTTTGAAAACCGACCAGGTGGGTATGTCGGCTTGGTGTTTGGTGAACCGTAGGTTGGCCAAATTCGTCAAGTAGAAGATGACATAAGTCAGCTTCGCAGGGTCATCCCACTTGTTAATCGCGCTGGCATGCTCGTACTCTGCCAGCCAGTCCTCGACGTCTTGATCTTCAGTGCTGTTGTATACTGGTGGGTCACGCAGGCGAAGTACACCTGAACACATGACAGGTGGCAGCGTGGAAAAGACTTGTGGGGGATCGACGCGCTCGGTCATCGCGGACTGAGATGGTAGCTTACGGCTGCGGAGCTCCAGGACGTTACCCAGCACGTTTCCACCAAATGCAACGAGCAAGGTTGCGTAAAAACACAGGTTATTATTCGAGAAACGTTAGCCGCAACAAGCTGGTACAGGCAGAAACCCGGCAAGCACGAGCCACACACGGACGTCAACGTCTTCTTTCACGCTGGCACAGAGCTGGCGCCACTATGCTTCGATACAATACTAACGCGATTTCTTTGCCGACATCAAGCCTTTTAAAGGCAAGTTTGCGAATACGTCCAATACACCGGTGTGACTCAGTGGTATAATACTGGGCTAGCACGCATCGTACTCTGGTTCGAGCCCCACTGTGTCCTTGGTACCTGGAAATTTTAACATTTCTTAGCGAACTTCGGCGACTTTGAGCGTATCAATCTATCTATCTAGCCGCTTACGTTTGGGTGCTCTCGTGGTCTAGCCCTTAACTTGGCTGGAAACAAAATTAGCTAGGAAGAGTAAGATCGTTTGACGATGAATATGACGTTGTGCTCAAGACCTCAATAATGTCACGATCCCGTCACGTGCGCCGTCAAACATGTCCCGCCATGTGTGGCACGTACCTACGGGTGGGTATGTGCCACTGGTATACGGGTATGTGCCACAGGTGCCACGACAAAAACACACATGGGCAATTTTAACGTGCGAGCGTTAAGAAATAACTGAAATCGGTAGCGTCAACCCAACAATTGCAAAGGATAAATGCCAGGGTCTCAGCTGGAAGAGAACCTAAGCATTCTGCATGGCAATGAAGCATTTTATCGCAGAGCTACGCCAGGGCTCGGAACTACTTTTCAAATAGACGTTAATTTTCATGAAACCTTAATAGTGGTTGCAGTTCTGCCTACCCAATTTTATAAACATTACACATGCGCTCATTTCATACAGACGTCTTGTCGGGTTAACGTCAAATGTGGTTAGTCGCAATGAACTGAAGTTGATTTATGTGGCAGTGCTAAGGGCCAGCATCTTCGCGAGCATAAGCGCTTCATATCAGCTTCCGGTGCTGCTACTACGTATGTTCCAGTTGGCATCGTTGCGCAAATGCAAATAACTGGCTATATAAACATCTGCAACTCTTGAACATATGTCTGAGCGTGCAACGTGTGTACATATTTTAGCGTCATTTCATGACGTGTCACACAATAAAAAACTTTCAAAGGGTACCCTTACCTCCAAATGCTTCGCATAACGTCGATTTCTAGGTACGTGGGATCTGCCAAATTTTTTCCCCATATCTACTATATTGCTTACGGATACCGGCGGCGGCGGACAACTACGTCGCTGCGCGTGACGCGAGTTTCGATATCATAACAGCTCTTGCTGTTATAGGGTATCCTAAAGTGGGAAAACAATAATGACTAATATTCAAAAGCCATTCTGTTCCAAACATTCGTTCTGAAATCGTATACATAGACGGTAGAGGTGGCCCTCCGACAACTATATGGAAATGAAGCATGACATACAATCAAGTTACCTGTTAAGATATGACATTAAAAAACCAGTGCCTATTTTTTGCCTGAAATGACTGGTTTCGACGCTTGTAGAAAAATCGACCATTTGGTATAACAATGTTTTTCAAATCCCTGGCTGAAAACCTAAACATGGCTGCTAGTTATTTTATTATTATAATGCAAACTCAAATAATAAATTTTACCAAACAGTAAGTACGATGCTTGGTATTGTATACCCAAGGCACCCCCGCGTAATGAATAAATTGTTTCAGTGACTTCTGCAGAAAATTAAACTCTAGTAATTAAAATGTGTAAGTAGTCCCTACTGAAAAGTTCTGTATGAAATCTTACGGAAAATATATGGACTCCGTAACATTTCCTTATGCTACATACGGAAAACTAATGGAGTTTTTTGGAAATATACGGAAGTTGTATGGCATTTACGGAACGCTTCTTATGGAGTATACGGAAGGATAAGGAAATTGTATGGCGTATACGGAATGCGTTTTATGGAGTATACAGAAAGATAAGGAAAATGTATGGCATATATGGAAAGCTTTTTATGGAGTATATGGAAGGATAAGGAAGTTTTATGGCGTGGATGGAGTGAGTTTTATGGAAAATATGGAACGCTAAAAAAACTTATGGAGCATACGGAGAGTTCATTATGGAAGATATGGGAGGATAAGGAAAGTGTATTGAGTGTACAGAAGCTTTCATAAGGAAAATACAGAATGTAAGGTCTTACGGAAATATACAAATTTTGTAAGGTGCTTACGAAAATGTGCAATAGTGTATGAAAGGAATGTGGATTGTTGCAAAAATGTGGAAACTGTACAGTTGTCACATTTTCAGCAGGAAATCCGAGCTCTATAAAGTTTTAAATGAATGCACAGTGACATATATAGTACAAAAGAATAACGCAGGCTAGTCTGTGTTGTCAGTCACCACTGTTCGCTCTTTTCCAGAATGAATACAACTTCTGCAGGTGACCAGGTGCTAAAGTCTATTACACGGAAAATGTGTCATTCACAAGGAATGACAATAACTGTAATTTTACTTGCATGCTGTCACACGAAAACAAATCAAGCAAGCAAAGCATAACTTCAAGTGCTCGTTTTTTGGTAGAAAAAATAATAATGAGAACTAAATTCAATGTGAATGAACTTGTCAATATTAATGAAACTATTCTCATTAACATTGGCAAAGAGAAAGGTCATTTTAAAATATCGACCATGAGCTTAGCTCTCCTGAGCACCGACAAAAGAAATGAAAATCTATGAAAACTAATTGCATGTAGCCTAAAAATAATTTTTTATTGATAGTATATGTGCTCCTACAATATAAATACAGCTATACACAACTTGCCACAGCTTCACGACAGAAACGAGGTAGGGGCAGAGGGAGTGGTCAGAAAAATAATTAAGTATGAGAGCACAACTGATATATACGGACACATAATGGTGCTTATCATTGATGCATGGATGGTTGTGTATAGAGCTGGGTCGTTTTGAGATCTTCAAAAGCATTGTTTCAGACCACCATGCAGATTACGCTTCAATTGTAGTGCTACATAGGACACAACTTATGGGCCAGCTTTAATGAATAAGAAGAATATAGGTTAAACACATGCTTTAAAATATATCATATCATGGCTGCATGGACGCATACAAGCTATGTAAAGCGCAATAAAGTGAGGACGCATGAGCTTCTCTTGATGCTTCAGTTCTACATAGATGCTTCAACTGTGCTGCAAATAAATTTAACCAATGTCTGTGTGTGCAACATTGTCCATTTTAAACTATCTATATGTATATATAAAATTCCTATTGCGGGTTAAGCTACGTAGCACTCCATAACTCTTCCTTTTATTAAGGACAATTTTTCAAACAATCAACATTATTCATTTTCTGTCTCATGACTTCGTGCCCGCAATTCTTAGTTTGGCTCGATCACAATTGTGCAGCCCTTATTTTGGAGGAATCAAAAAACATCAACCAAAATATATTTTGGAACTGCTCCTCGGTGATATTGCCTTCCCTCAACTGCCACAGCTTGAGATGAGTCATATAGCAAGTCTCGCGCATACCTAGGGCCTACCCTTGAAGAAACTGGTCCGGCTGTGAAATGCTCAGTTTTTTCTCAAATAAACTTTTTGGTTTGAGTTTTCTCAGTTCTCGAGCCCCTTCACAATCAAGCAGACCCAATGTTCCCCTTAGTCCTTAATTTTTTTATATTAAGGAATAAAGAAAATAACTAATAAGGAAAATAAAAATTCTAATAACTGTTGTGCAAAAAACACAGTGCTACATACGTACTTGAACGCAATATTGCTTTTATTTTGTTTTATAACCTAAGGCATTAGAAAAAATAGCAGTACAATAAAAACGTTGAAAAAAAAATTCAAATTTGGCGGGACTTGAACCTGCGCCACTTAGATGTGCTCGTGCACGTGAATTGAGTGCGTTAACTTGCTAAGCTAATTGCGCAAAACAGTGAAGTAGTGTTTAGGTTATGTATATAAATTTGCTTTTCACACGCTATGTGTTGGCATATTTATGTACGATATTCGATCGTATCTATTGTTGTGTGCATATGTTTTGTGATTGTATATACGTCACATGCTTTTCGCATGTCTTTCAACTATAGATTGCTGCCCCGCCGCGGATGAAAACAAGTATTTTTACACCCACACACAAGCTTGAGCAGTTGAAGGTTGTTTCCCGGGGCTCTCTTTCGATCGAGTCGGCCACCACAGGGAATTAGAGTGATACGCCATTAATCCCTGCATCTAGCTGTATTCCACATAGTAGCTCTATCGCTTGATGACAAATCGAGCGCGGGGCGCGACGTTATTGCGCACGACCACGCCTCGCGTAGTGGCGACATCAGCTGATTGCGCCGGCCCGCTTGCTTCGATTTGCTTCAGAGCAAAAAAATGTCATACCTTGAAAGATTGCGTACTGCACTATGTCAAAATGTTACTGCTTTGTAGCCATCCTATTATTCATTGAGAATTGATAACTCTGATATCACTACTGTAGAGCTTTGCGTCGGCGACACGCACCGAACGTGAAACCGCACTACGTCTGTCGTAGAAGCAGTAGGAGGCTGTCGTCTGCTAGAACAAAAACAAAACAAAAACCTGCGAAAATATTTATAAGTTGTAACTTGTTTTTTGAATAACTGTTTATCAATTTTAAAGTCATTTTGCCAGATAACATACATTTTTTTCAGTTAATAGCAGCGACAGATGTTTTTTTTTCCTCACACAGATATCCAAGCCAAATCCATTCACAGCTAAAGCCACATGTTGTTTGTCTTTGTCTCCGTGGGCATGCTCTCTCCTGTGTTCGCGCTGCTACACACGAGAGCACGAAATGTTAAATTTACGCAAGGAAGCGCCGTTTCTCGTTCGTGTGATGTGCTAAGATTGCGCCCTATTCCCGCGGTTGTTCGAGTGTGGATCAAGTGCGACTCGTCCAAGGAATCGGCGGGTTGGGCGGGCGCTCGAAGGACTCCGAGGTGACGGCTGACGCCGGTGGTTGCTTCCCTCAGGACAGTGTGAAAGAAACTAAAGGTAAGGGGGACACTTTTTTATGTAGACCAAGTATGCCACTCAGTGCAAGTGTGTGTTGCTGCACTCGAACGAGGCGTCGTAAAACGGCAACCTTACGCGCCTTTGCGAGTGCGGTTGCCGATTCGCTTTGACAACGCTAACGCTAGCAGAGCCATGGCGCATCGGCGCGGCCTTACTGGAGCTAATTCGAGACAACTGCGGCCACATGCATGTGTATGGTGATCGATTTTTTTATATGTGCAGTGTAGTGAGGATGACGCACACGGCGCTTGCTACGTTGTTGATTAAACGAAGCCTGCAGTGCCATTTGATGGAAAGCAGCATTTTGTTTACTTTCGCGGGCGATACAATTCGTAACTTGGCTCGATTCACCTAGCCAACCGCCTAAGTGGGTTGATTAGCATACGTTAACGGTAGAGCGTTATTATGCCCCTAAACAGTGGCGTGTGCTTGTTAAAAGATATAATGTGTGTGCCTAGTGTAGAGAGAGAGGTGTTCGTGCAATCTGCATATGTACCTGCAAGACGCTTTTGCTTGTAACTAATAATGTACCGGCCAGCACCTACATTGTACGCCTGACTTTGAAGAAAACTTGCATGCACAATGTGAGATTTTGTAATCTGCCAGAGTTGCTTTTTATGAAATAATACACTGCCAGCATTTTCAAAATATGTTTCGCTGCTGTGTGGCAGGGGTGCGGTTATCACGCTGTTGTGTAGTTGCTGATGCAAGCACTTATAGTTTTGATGCGTTAATATTTCTCATCTAACTCATCAGGTGTTTGGCTGTTTCAGCACAAACAAGGCAAAGAGAGAAGGAAGACGGGTAATGACAGGACCAGTGCCGACTTTTGTTTGCAGGAGAATACCCATGTTGGTGTATTTATTGTGACAGCCTTTCTGTGTTGCTTTTTTGCCAGATTTATGCAACAACACAGTTGTCAGCAATATGAGAGACAACACTGAAATTAGCTTTTAAAGATCATGGTGACTAAATGCCTAGTAATTCACAGCGCAAAGTAACAACAAAAGACATCAGTATGATTAATGTGGACGAGTACAGTCTTGCATCTAAAAATATATTGTGCAAAATGTTGCCTAAGTAAGAAACCTGTCTATGTTTGCAAATAGTGTGACGTCACTTCTAGCGCCGTGCCAGCCATTCCCTCCCTCTGTGCAAGGGCTGGTTGGCAAGGAAGTTGTTTGGGACGTTCCTGATAGACCACTGAGATGTATGCGATTCTAAACCTGTAGCCTAATATATACGTAATCTATTGCGCAGTTACATCGCTGCATCTAACACCTACAACTTATTTGCATATTTACATTGCTCCCTTAGGACCTAACACACAAACGTGTTGTTTGCATTGTCACTTCATGAATATCGAGCGGTAAAGGCACTGAGTATATGTGAAACAAGAATCTCTGCCTATTACATGAAGACATATGAGGCCTTCGATAAAACGAGTTATACCTTTATTGGGATTGCGTACTCGTCGGGGTGATTCATACATGCAGCTTCAGCAAATGGTATCTTCCTGCCCGGTGACCATGCAATTTTTTTCTGCACACAGCGCAAACAGCGAGATGTACCCACTCGCAGATGGTCGCGTCAAGTGCATATTTACCTTGACTAAAATGTCGAATCAAGTTTTTTCATCGACCGGTCACTGCCATGTGTGCTAACGTCTTCGCAAACAAGACACATTGTTATTGACACTGCACGCACTACACACAATATTCTCAGTTCAACCAATATTCTCAATACCTTTCAATGCACACTACATGCCGCAATAAACAGTGCACATTTTTGAAGACTATGCCACTGTTCCTCGCACAGGCCACCACGTGTGTTCACTTCTTCAAGATAACCAGACAGCGTGGCAAATATTTCACCACACAGCTAGATGTTTGCTGATACATACTACAGCTAATGTCGACATTGTAACGTGAAGTGTAAGTTTTGAAAAATTAAAACTTGCCCCAAACACCGCACGACTGTACCGGGCTGAGCCACCAGCGGGAGTGTTTTTCCAGCCACACCTTTTACATGTGCCAGTGACATCATGCTGTGAAGTACCTCGGTAGGGGCCTTTCGCTGCATACTTTATGTGAATGAGGGTCCTGTTAGTGAAAGCAGGCATTGTTGATTTCGTAACTTGTTCATTCCCAACTGGACCTTCATTTGCACGAGTTGTCTGACTGATATTCAGGCGAACTTTTGTGCCATAAATTTTACAGTTGGCAGTCTGTGCTTGCTCCATACTGTTGTTACTGGTGTTTCTTGTTGTTACTTTGCACTGCTCATTACTGCTCACCTACAGAAACTATCCTATCTTGCTGCTGTTTTGGACAAGATGCAGCTGGCAAGTGCGATAGTGTTCATAACTCTAAATTCTCAAGCAAAAATTATCGTTTCATATTCAGTTAGTTGCATTCATATCAGTACATTATAAGAAATCATTGATTAAACATTAATCCGTGTTCCTTCTCATAATGCTCACAACATTTATATCAAATTGAATGGTGTTTATAAAAAACATGGGTTTTAGCTAAACTTCATGCTCTTTTCTTGAACAGCTGACAAAACGCTATTGGATGCTTACTTGCCATGAATTGGACTGTGTTTGAAATACATTGCAATTCTTCACCAACCTGCCAGTACACTTCACATTGGCGGAACATTTATTAACCATGGATTGCTTAATTAAGAACGGAAAGAAAGAAGCGGCAGGCCGGGATACTTGATATTGGCATCCGTTTTGCTGCCCAGCGCATTATCATGCAAACTTCCTATAGAGTGGTTATGCGTCTTGCATGTGTGTCTGTAAACCAAGAACTTTGGGTAGAACTATCTTTATCTTACAAATGGTTGCAGGACTGTGGAGGCTGTAGGGCTGCTTAGGAATGGTGGAATTCCTGGACATGTGTTCAACCTTGCTGCATCAGCTCCTTGGTGTTTTCGCGGCATCTTTACAGATGTGTTGGGTGAGTAAAGCAAGCAGGTTTCAACACATGGAAAAGTATAATATGGCAGCACCTCTTGTGCGTGCCTTACATCCCAAGTATATCAAATATTTATCTTGCACCTCGTGGCCTGTAATTTTTAAAGAGACACTTCTTTTTGCTTTATATTTGAGTCTTGATGCTTCGACAGCAATGTATTTGTGTTTGACAGCAAGTGTTCTTGAACAAATAACTGATCTTAATAATGACAAAACACCCTTCATAAGCTAGGTCCTTAGCATAAGCTAGCACATACCCGTAGCAGATTCAATTATTCATTTTTTGCTGGGATGATAATGGGCAAGTAGCAAAAGCAAGTTCCGATTGGAGTAGTCAATGACGTCTGTTTAGGCTCTGCCATATTGCTTTGCAACCAGACTTACTTGTGGCCACATATACAATGAAGCCACATCACGTGCATTCTAAATGAGATTATCATATCACATTTCGCTGCATCTCAATGTGTGCCAAACAAATGGAGATATCATTACCTTGCCACTATAAAGGAATACTAAACCAACACAAGGTTGAAATTTAGTCGTGGTGTTGCAGCTGTGTATGACTCTACAATGGATGCATAGCCGTGATAATTTGTCTATATGTTGTCGCATTAGTAATGTTACACACATTGTATGATACAAAAGAGGTCCTCGCTTATTTCGCTTTTTTTCGCAATGCTTCTTTCTTGTCTCTTCTTGCCATGTGCTCCTCCTCACTGTACAAGGAGCAAGAGTAGTGGGCACACAAACACGTATTTCAAAAAAATGTTGCAAGTTGAGCACTGAGAAGCTGAACACTTCCGAAAGGCTCAAAGAGGTAAAGGTATTGTTTCTAGCTACTTTTTGGGCACCCTCATCTAGTTGTGCTGCTGCAGTTAAAAATGAGTTAAATGTTAAAAATTATTTGGAGGTGGTTTGGCACTCATAATTGCAGTTACATACAGAACTAGGTACCAATGCGTAAGCAAAATCTGTTTACTCTAAATCAATCCTAATGATATCTAAAATTCAGGAAATATTCACAGAAAAGCACAGGAAAAGGCTAAGTGGTTGTCCCTTGAACGTGAAGGAGATACCCTTCTTCTAAAAGGTCAATAGACAGTCTAGTAGTCTGTGTATTACATGCGCTATAAAATATTCTGGTGTGGTGCTTTTCATGCATGTTATAATGAGAGGGGTTTTTAATAGAACTGTTGTAACTTTGCCCTGCGTTGCTGAAATTGTTCACATAGTTATAATACATGAATCACTTTATGCCTTTTGATTTTATGCAAATGGTTTTCTTACCCAGTCGGTTTACCTTGATTTGGATAAAAACATAAATGCTCTAAACTTTTTTTTAATATACAGCAGGTTTATTTTTAAAATACGCGGCCATTGATGTGAACACAGTTGGTGGCGTGCTTGATTAATCCTTCACTATCACCCCTCTAACTACACCTGCTACAGTGCATAGTGTGACAAAAGTAATGGTACTTAACATTACTGGCAGCATACACTTTTATGTCTCAAAATGTGTTAAAAAGCCTGGTAAAAATGTGTGTACGTTTTTTTTCGCTCCAACTAAATATTCTGGTCTACTCAAAATAGCTTCCGCTCTTTTAAGGTCCTCAAACTATTAGGTGTTCAAAAGAAGTATCAATGCCATATGCTTTCTTTGTCGGCCTACTCACCACTCCAATAATGATAATTACCCGACAACATTACCCAGTAAAATATAGGGATGTTATAAAAAGTAATGTCAATTCAATTGTCAAGAAACGTTGCCAAGTTACGTTTTTGTTCACTTTTCTTTTCATAATTTTGTTAAAGTTACTTTTGATAACATCCCCTATAGTTTGTTTGGCATCATTTTTGTTAGTTCTCATTAAAATGTGTTCAACAAAGCCAACAAACCCTTAAATTTATAGTTCTTTCCTTTACTCATGAATCTGAAACAGTGAATCTCAGTAATATTACCGGTGTGTGACTTGTTTTTTTTTTGATCAGTTGTGCATGTGTTCAAGTACATGCATTTAGGTGGGAGGGTGAACCATTGCCACCTCCTGTGACTAGCAGATTTTCTGAGAACTGACAGATGCATATTGCTGCCAAAGAAGTATAGGGATATTGGAAGTAATCGTAACGTAATTGCAATCGTAATGTAATTGCCAGTAGGCAAAAAAAAGGTGTCCCACACTCGCCATAATGGTAACAAGCAGCGCTGACTGACTCTTCCATGTATAAATGCACATATATACCGTACAAAATGGAAGAGGGATAGTCGCCATAGTAGCTCAGTTGATAGAGCATTGGACATGTTATTCGAAGTTCGCAGGCTCGGTCCCTGTACAGGGCAGGTTATCTTTTTTTCCCTCTACTTTTTTTTCTTCACAAGTAAGACACTTCTATTCTTCTTGAAGACTTTCTGGTGTAAAAAAGGTACCTTATAATCTGAAGAGCCAAACAGAATGTGCCAGTGCACGAGTTAGCTCTTGTAGTGGTCACAAGTAAGATATGTTTTGAAGAATAAATTATTCTGCCACTTGCCTAAAGAATGGCTACAGGACTTGGCACTGGATGCACTTTGTTATTTTTGAATCAAGCTATCTTGTATTCTATTTTTATAAATTACATGGGATACACATCACGGTATCACACACTTTAATGCCACAAAGATTATGCAGCGAACAATGTTATAAACGCGAAATTGCGTAAGGGTAAGGTGAAAACTGCACCCTCAACGAGAATGTACAGGGAGCACAGGGTGCAGGCGTCATTCCTTCTGCCCGTGCTTTTCAAGTGCGAGCTGTTTTCACCTTGTTCTGACCAACTAACTAAATTGAGATGTGTTGTTATAGTGCAAGAGGATGCTCCAGGGGAAACTAGGTTTGTCTCAAACTCTGTGTGTGTCTTTCAATCTATATGGTGCCCGGTTCAAAAGCTCATGCAGACCAGATCGTGTAAAACAGGACCGTGTAAAATGGACCGTGTCAATAAAATAAAATGGACCATGTAAATAAACAGGATCGTGTAAAATGTCGTTTTCGTGTGCAACTGTAGTTGTGGTTGTGCTGAATGACCTTTCTTTATATACACTACATAACAAACTTGCTCCTTTAGAGTCAAGTGCATCTTCGGATCGATTGTAAATGTTTGCATATGCGAGGCCTTAAGCTTTATAAGAAATTGCTCAGTGCGCCACGAGGAAACGTGTGTTCAGCGAAAATTTGCATATCATTATATACAACTCTTAAAGCCTCGTCTACAACTTTGTGCAGGTTGACCTTGAGCAAAAAACGAGGAGCGGCAGCAGCCCCCAGAAAAGAGCAAGCACCCTCCAAGCTCCCGAAGCTCTCTTCGACAGGAACATCATGGTCACTGTGTGGCATTAAAAGCCATTGCAAGGAGTGCCTTATCAGTACACTGTGCTGCTCTTTCATCGCAGAAGACGAAGTTGACCACTCCAGAGGAACTTCACGCTGTGTATTGTGAGTGCTTCTATGGTTTTGTTTTTGTCTAGCCAGCAGTTAAGAAATTATGTGTCAGATTCAGCCGGGATGGCTAGAGGGAGTCGGGCAGGCATGTTTGGACATTTGTCTAGCCAAGTAGTGCCAATTTTCGCACTGGTCCTGTTGGAGTTACTGCCACAATCACAGAAGCTACGTCACCTCTCTAAATGTACAGATGTGTCAGGGAAGATTAGCTGCATAAGGTTTTTCTATAACTGATAGCTGCCAACATTCTTCATTATATAGGAGTTTTGTTCCTCACTTATGGGTGTAAAGTCCTCCACCAAAAAATGCAACACGTCTACTTCCAGAAGGCTCCAAGGCCATACTTGTAGGTTTTTTCGGCATGTATCATAAGCACCTCGTTTGGGTGTACATGAACATTTTATAAACATGTACAACGAAAAATTTGGGTGGCCGGTCGTTTTGTCGTTATCATGTTCCTCGCAGTATTCTTAAGCATGTTGTGCATTACGTTGTCAATCTAGTTCGTGTGCATAGAAGACATTACGAAGTTTTAGGCTACAGTATAAAAAGCCTGGAAGCAAGCTATCAATTATTTTTTAACAGAGTTGCTTAATCTCTTACATGATACATCACTAAACTTTCGTGGGTATTCATCAATGTAAGCTCGTCTTAGTGTTATCCAAAATGAAGATGTGAGTCGACAGATGGAAACTTCTAGTAATCAGGGTGAACAGTGGAAGTGCCTCAGACAGGCTGGCCGACGTTGGGATAGGAGGACCTATTTTTTAGAAGTCACCTTGTCATCCTTGGAGTGTTAGTTTAAATAAGGTCAGTAATGACATCATCTTTTGGTGTAGGCGTGTGTGCCTGTTGGAAATGTTTGTCTGAAAAAAAAAACAACCTATAACGCAGAAGAGTGCAGCCCTTGCTTCTTTTCAAGTTAGGTTGCGCTGATACAAAGTGTTCTTCTGTCGGAGGTTGGGGGTAAGGGAAGCAAAAAAAAGATAAATGATAGAAAAGAAGAAAAAAAGAAAGAAAAGGGGGATGCAAAGTAAAAGTAGCGCTACACTGCTCCTACTTTGCATTCCCCCTTTTCTTCTTTTTTTTCTTGTTTTCTTTTTTCACCTTTTTTGTTACATTTGCATTGTCCCATCTAGTGCATGAATCAATGACACAAGGCTTTGCTATAGCAAAGATGCCTATGTGGTGTTGGATTGAACAGTACATTGTACTTCATTCAGTTAATCACAGACTGATCTGTCTTGCAATAAGTGCTTCCTGTCTATCCCCACACATGTTCAAATGAAAAGTTTGTGCTTGGCTCTTAGTATGCTGGTATATAGCTTGTGTCTTGGACTACTCAAATTGAATGTTATTTTGCTGTTGTTTATGGTAATGAATTTATCCAACATGAAAATATCTTGCCTTGCGAACTTTGTCGGACCTGCCTTTCTTTTTCTTTCCTATGCAGGCATTGTATGTGAAGGAGGCAGTAACAGAGAGGTGATAAGTTGAGCTTCGGAAGAATAAATGCTGGCAGTGAAGCGTTTACACATCAAACATTCCAGCCATTTTGCCAACCGTACTAAATGTATTATGAAAAAAAATATTGTGCTCGGTTACTGTATTGAAAACAGCAAAATGCTAAAATATATCGCAGAGAACAAAATATTAGGCCAAGTTGGTGCCTTCTGGACTTTCCAGGATGTCGTCTGGGTGTTGTTTGTAAAAAGTAAAAAGTGTTTCAAAAATACTGCCTCTTCTACACCAAATTCGGTCTAGGTATTAAGTAAAGGTGATCGTGCGTAGTGCATGAAGCTCATTAATATTAGTGCAATTTTTTTGCCACATCAAAAGCAAGGAAGCAGTTTTCTTTATATGGCAAGTTATATGATTACACTTTGTCTTAAAGTAGAAATGAATTTTTGAAGTTTTCTTATGATGGCTGTTTTCTGAATTTGATATACGACAGCTTCCGTTCCGAAGTTCTCCATGGCCCTCAATAGGATACTTCCAAAATCATTTTCCTCATTTAAACAAAAATTGTAATGATAACACTTGCCATATAACAAGAACTGTTTATTTGCTTTCAACTTACACATAAAAGTAATTTTCAATTAGACAAACACACAGCTCAAGTTGCATCTCAATGTGGACAAAAACGATTATATAGTGATATTTGTAATCTGTACCTAACATTATTTTTTTCGTGAAATATAACTCATGTGCAGTGAGTATTTGTGGCTCAAATATTCATACAAAGTGCAGTATTGCCATACAAGAAATGCAAACGATAAACAGTTTGGCTGAATCCTTCAAAGCCTATGTAGCGGAAAAATTGCACTAATGTTACTCGGCTTCAAACTCTTTAAGAAGCACCTTTACTTAATATGTAGATCAAATTTGATATGGCAAGAAAAAGCGGTACTTCGAAATTTTTCTCACAAATAACACCCGCAGACATTCTGCGAAATTCTGAAGGTACCCACGTGACCACTACGTTTTTCCCTTCAAAACATTTCTGCAAACAGCTATTTTCAGAAGAGTAAATTACCATCATTTTTTAAACTATACATCTGTGATGGTCGCCAGGCAGTATGGTTTGTATGTTTGGTGTAGAATAGCCCAGTGCGAAAAACAACAAATGTCTGAGCATCCTTTGACGCTCGGGCAATTTGAAAGCATTTGTTTGTTAGCAGCAATTCAGTTAGCCCTTGTCTTTATGCTTAGGCCCAGAAACAAAACACAGGTAACCAAAGTAGTCCTAAGAGTCATGCAGTCTCGCTGTTTCAAGGCTTGTGGAGCCTAATTTAGTGCAAGCTTCACCATTTTTTAAAAATTCAGATTCAACCAACAGGTTTCGGAGGCACAGTGCATTTTCAGCTAACTTGTTTCACACCAGTTACTTTGATAAAAAGCGGGAAGTAGAGGTAAAAATACCATTTTAAAGGCATTGTAGATAATAACAAAAAGGACTGCTGCCTTTTTTTGTGTGGTGCTTTGCCTGAACGCTGTGCTTTTTGTGGTATAGTTCATTCTCTAGTGAACAGAGGCCTTAATAACTAACATTAGCCATGTTGAGGTCGATTTTTTGGTTATAGTCATAGAAGCCATATTAAAAATATATGACTTCAAACTTGATTGTTCTTTTGAAGATGTTTTCTTGCATAATGGCATTTCAGAGTCTTAGTCAATTTTGTTATAAGAAAACGTGATGTCATAATAGGGTCACTTTTTGTAGAGTCGTTCAGTTCTACCTTTTCTTTTATATTCCTAATAGAGCAGTAATTTTCAATATTGGTATTTAAAATGGAATGAGCATGCTGTATGTAGTAAGGTGTAAACACTTACAGATAGCACATGCACCCAACTTTTCTGTTGGCAGTTTATTTCTGTTATTCTTGATTTATATGTGGGGTTTCACGTCCGAAAACCACGATATGATTATGAGAGCGCCGTAGTGGAGGGCACCGGAAACTTCGACCACTTGGGGTTCTTTAACGTACACCCAAATCAGCACACGTGCCTACAGCATTTCTGCCTCCATCGGAAATGGAGCCGGGATTTGATACCGCGACCTGCGGGTCAGCAGCCGAATTTCTGGTACTCTTGCTCCCCTATATGTGTGCAGTTCGGTTATAGTTATCTGGCTTGCACAGATTTTTAATGGCACCTGCCTTGTCCTGCTTGCTTTCATGGTGATTTTAACCTTCATAAGTTACATAGGTTTAACTGTCAAAATTGTTCAAGATGCCAATTTTGTGCACAAACTGTATAGTATAAAGGCAGCAGATATACATGCACACACTATTAAATGTACATTGAGAGCTTTCACTTGCAGTTTCTAAAGTTTTACTGTGCAGGAAGCATTTAAATCATAATTTCATAAGGACATAATAATGATTATCTCTACCATTGAAAATCGTGATAACCTAGTTATTTTCACTGTGATAAGCCTGCTGTTTTCTTTGATGTGGCAGAACTAATTTATACACTCATTCCTTCTATTATTCACATATGCATAACATGAAGGATTGTGTGCCTTACATTTTCAGTTTCATTCTGTAAGTTATATTTCTTGTACATGTGAACTAATGTGCTAACATGTGTCTCTGACATCATTTGTGCAAATATTTTCATTTTCAGGTGCCTATGAAGGACGCATAAGTTCTATGGCAGTGACCTTCCAAATTTACAGTGGTGCCGGAGCCTCAAGCAGCATTTCGCCGATCTCCACAAGGCGTTCATGATACAAACACAGCACCACACTTTCACAGTGCTATGATTATTATTTATGTTTAAACATTTCGTTCTAAAATTTCTGTTACATTGTGTTTTGTGCCACCATCCTGTGGCTTAGGTGGAGCTCGTGAAATTACGGTGTAGTCACCTCATTTGTGTACCATCAACACTGCAATGTCACCATTCACAGCTGGAGCACACAGACAAATAAAAAAATATATTGATTGTAGCAGGGCTGGTGTGTATAATAATGCTTCTCTATTGATAATAATAACTTTATAAGTTTTTGAGGTATTGCATAGAACACTGCATTATTGTGTTGCAATGTAACCACCATTTATGATCGCTAGCATGTTAATTTAGTCGTTTTGTAATGCATTTTATTTGAAAGGTAATTTTGCTTCCGCATCACGACAATTAGAAAGATGCCGATGATTCAATCCCTCATTAAGTAGCTTCTTAACACATTTGTTTCTTTCAAGCCTTTGTTAACTCATCAAGGCTGTTTCAGATAGCAAACATATTTCACCTTCATGCAACATATTAAGAGTGAAATATTCATATATATTTCTACACAGTACTTGCTTTTGCAAACAACGTGAATGGCCAATTATTTTTACTCGAGATCTAGGATGTCCATTTGATCTTTGCAAGATGCAGCAGATAGCTGCATAGTTTCTGCATTATGCTGATTTCCGTAAGCTGCTTATCGGGTAATTTAGCATGATATGGCACTTTCCGTAAGCTGCGGATGTCCGCAACTTTCTGCACGATATGGCGCTTTCCGTAAGCTGCGGATGTTCGCATCTTTCCGCATGATGCGGCTTTCCGTAGTCCAATAATTGCATATGTACGGATCCGTATATGCGGAACGTTTCAGTAGGGGTACCAAATATAAAGAGGCAATTAAAATTACACGGACAACACAGAGGATTATTTAAAGCTGCACTTCATAAAAGATATAGCGCACTCAACAGAGGAGGATAAAAAGGAAGCAGTTAAGCCTCAGTTCAAGTAGGAGATGCTAGGGGTCAATTAAGAAAGCACTTGTGCTTACAAACACACGTGTCACTTCAAGTGACACAAGTGT
The DNA here is from genome assembly GCF_043290135.1 of Rhipicephalus microplus. Lineage (NCBI taxonomy): Eukaryota > Metazoa > Arthropoda > Arachnida > Ixodida > Ixodidae > Rhipicephalus > Rhipicephalus microplus. Next base: position 104,502,010 of record NC_134706.1, on the reverse strand, counting down.
ATATGAAGAGAACGACGATAGGAATATTTCGCTGCCGCAAGTTGCTGTCATCCCTTGTTCGCGTTGCACTGCGACAGTATGATTTCAAAAGCTTGATTAGCAAAAAAATTGAGAACGCAATTAGTGCGTTGTTAAATGTAGCACAGACAGTTGTCATTTCTTCATTTCCACACATGCCTCATTGATATTTTGATAATCAGTAGACTGCTTTTGTAGGTATAAACGCAATGTTGCCAAAGTAGTTCATTCTCATTAACGAAAAAAAATTAGCAGTGCCTACGATACTCTACTGGCAACAATATGCACTATGCGTGCTTCACGTAAAGCCATTACTCTTTCTTTAAATCGTGCTGCTTGATAATTAAGACACCCTGTATAAAGGAGCTTTTCAGATTCCTTGTGCTTGCTTCGCCAAATAAAGCGCATGAGAAACTTACAAGTCGAGCCCTAGCCCTGTTTCCCTCGCTTTGCAATTCGAGCTCTGACCATAACTTTCCTAGTTATTGCCTAAAAAGACGTTGTATTTCTAATACCAAGGCCGTTCAGTGTGCATGCGCAGGTACAAATCTGCTGACACAACACCCCGACAGCTGTAAAGTGTACACAGCCTAATGTCAAATGTCAACAGCCATCTGTTGAAAAGCTCCCTCCAGTGTTTATGGAGCTTCTCACGCAGATGTTCGTCACTTACCTCACCACGAGCTTCCAGTTTCGTCAATGAGGGGGAGGGGCTAAACACATTTTATTCGATTTTCAGTGACCCAATTTAGATTGAGCCATTTGCAAGAACATGTCCGCACGTCACACACAGCAGCAAAGTTCAACGTGAAGAATACCGTAATGAGGTGGTCTAGTTTAGATGGTAGCCTTGATTGCAGCTCCAGCGTAGTCTTCAAGGACTGAGGCTATTCGTTCATGCCTTGTTTGCCAGTGCTACGAGCATGAAAAAGGCGATCACAGTTATAATTTACTTTCTAGTATTTGTTGTTACGAATTATCGGGAACACAGTGCCCCTTTCCTGAGCCTGAGCTAAGCTGCTGCTTTTCTACGCATCTTTGACATTTAATTAAGTTATTATTGCTAGTTAGCTTAATAAGGCAAGTTATGATCGTACAGTGTGACTATATTGATTGTGGTGCCATAATGACTATCACAATTCAAAGCAATAGTGAGCCAATCAATATAATCCCAAACATTCTGCGATATTTCTGTACTGTACTACGCAATTTGTGCCAGAAATGTAATCGCGGAAGGGGATACTTCATTTGTCGTTCAAAATGAGAAATTTGTCGAGAGATTCATGTCGATGATTTATTCACAAATTGTGCGCTTCAGCTGAGATTTGTAGCCCCCTTTGCGTCACTTTTGATGTGATAATACGTGCCTGTCTGCAACACACTGCGACTGAACAAGAAATGCACGTATCTTCGTATTGTTTCGCATTGTTTCGTCTTTTCGTATTGTTCGTATTTTGTAAACACAAAACAATTTCTGTTGGAATTTCTGCTATGATCTGAGAGTTGCGTACTAATGTACCAAGTGTTATCAGCAATAACAATGAGCTAAAATAAACAAGTACAGTTACAATAAAGACGTGGTATTGTGAGAATATTATGTAGCGTAGTCCTCTTATTCTTACTACCACACGTTCCCTTGAAGTAATCGTGGTCTAAGTGAGGGGCTTAAGTGTATCTGAAGGCTTTGCTACAGGTTAAGACGGTATTATGCATGTACTGTTCCCTAGTGGTGCTGCTCTCTGTATAGTGGCGGGGGTACGCAGTCACAGCCGTTGCCTATGGGGTATTTATGCCGGCCCTAATGTCTAAATTGTGTAGAAGTGGACATTTTAGCCACCGTCACCAGCAGCGTGGACACCGAGTGACACCGGCATACGAAACGTCAGCATAACGCCGGAAAGACGCCGCATGTGTTTCGAGCTTAAGTCGCATCACAGTCATCAAAAAATGTTTTCCCAAGTGCGTCACGTATCGGCTACACATACGCCTGTTAGCGACTCAAATCTCAGTAAAACTTACTACTAAGGACGGAACCTTATAATATCAACTGAAAGAACCGTACTTTTCTTAGAAACAAAATTTTCCGAGCGAATGAATAGTTACTTATATAGTTGAAGCTTCGGTTAAGTGGCTTTTGCCTAAATACATAATACAATGGAAAAAACAAAGACGGAGAGAGACAAGAAAAACAAAGACGGAGAGGAGACACCTTATTCGCATATACATTTGAGTACAGTCACTCCCATACTTTCGATGTCTGAAAACCACTGCACTTGCGACCTGAAGCTTTTCGATACGATAGTGAAATAGAGGCAGCCGCTAGGCGTATGGCCCCGCGGGTAAGTATTACTGCCATCATTAAAAAATTGGCAGATGCCACGTACAGTGGGAATCGATGATATGCGAAGCACGAAGGAGAATATTCGATATGTCACTTACATGTCAAATAAGCAACACGTTATGAGGTGGAAGTGAATCATGCCATTCATGACTTCTGTGTCATGATAATCATGTTTGAATGTGTCGTTTACGTTCGCCACCTAATCGCCTTAAGTGATACCGAATTTAGTATATGTGGAGCTAGCAAAACGGCCGCGAGCACGCTATGAGCGTCGTATGTTGTCATGTTATTACACCACACGCATGTCAGGATTATCATGTTTGTACCAGTCACACACTTTGTCATCCATTGATGACACCTAACACCAAAACTGGTATATGTGGAGCTAGCCAAACGGCAGTGAGTGCACCACGAAGTGCCCAATATACTCCATTGTAGCGTTGACGCGCGCGCCCGCTGGGCACAGCGATGCTACGTTAGCAAAACGCGAGCAGTCTATAGTCTTACGCTAGGCGCGACCAGCGTCCGTCAGTGCGGCCCGACGGCCACCGACGCGAAATGCGATATGCTACGTTTCGCGCCGATGCGTTACCCAGACAACACTGCGTCTTCCTCTTTTCGTGACGATGGACATCGGGCGCACTTAAACGCGCATGCGTCAAAGCAATGCAGCGTGGAGAGCGCCTGTAAGCATATGGCAGGACCGGCGCATGGCGGTGAAATGTCGGTGTGACGCGACGAAATGAAGCCGGTGAGCACGTGCTCACGTCATGTGGAATTGTATTGGTGCCTTGACTATAGCATGTAGTCATGTTCCCACATGACACGCATCTCATAATTATCATGTTTGCACCAGTCACGTACCTTCGCCTTCCATGGTGTCACGTAATACTAAATTCGGCATTAGTGAAGCTAGTGAAATGGCCGGGAGCGCATCGACAGTGCGGCATGTAGTCATCTTGTTACACGACACGCATCTCATGTTTATCATGTTTGGATGTGTCATTTACCTGTGTCGTCCATTCACATCCCGCAATACCAAGTTTGGTATATTGTGACGCTAGTGAAATGGCCGCGAGCGCATCATGAGCATGGCATGTAGTCATGTTGTTACATGACACGCTACTCATGATCTTCATGTTAGGGTCTGTCGCTTGTGTGCGGCATGCAATCATGTCATACCCTACCAGTTTAGCAACGTGCCATGTGAACGAAACCACCGCAAGAGCTGCAGGACGATGAAATGTAAATCATGATATTCATGACATACATGTCTTGATTTTTTTGTTATGACTTGTCGAATATGTTCTTCATACGGTTATATTTTCCATATCAAAATTGGTATTGATCTCACTACCCAAACGGCCAGGAGATCTAAAAGTCGCAGATAGATAGATAGATAGATAGATACATAGATAGATAGATAGATAGATAGATAGATAGATAGATAGATAGATAGATAGATAGATAGATACGCTTAAAGTTGATGAAGTTCATGAAGAAATGCTTTGCAGTCGAAAGAAACCTCGTGTCATGCGCCTCCAAACAACCTATGTTTTTTTTTTAAAATCGAAGCATTGCTTAGCGAACTTCGGCGACTTTGAGCGTATATATCAAGCTGCCTACGACCTCTAGCCGCCACAATTCATAGACCCTAACTGGAAATTCATGACCTGCGTGTCTTGTAACAACATGACTACGTTCCATGCTCATAATGCGCTCGCGGCCGTTTCGCTAGCATCACATTTACCATATTTGGTATTACGGTACGTTAATGGATGATGAACGTCTGTGACTGGTGCAAACATGAGATTCATGAGATGCTGTCATGTAATTACATTACTACATGCCACGGTCATTATGCGCTTGCAGGCGTTTGTTTCACTAGCTTCACTTATACCGAACTGGTATTACGGGACGTGAATGGATTACGAAGGTATGATGCTGGAGCAAACATGATAAACAAGAGATGCCTGTCATGGAACAGCATGCCTACATGCTACGCTCATGATGTGCTCGTGGCCGTTTCACTAGTTTTACATGTATTAAACTCGGTATTACGCGGCGCCAATGCATGACGAAAGTACGTGACTGGTGCAAACATGATAACCATGAGATGCGTGTAATGTGAGAACATGACTACATTTCAAAGTCAAGACGCAATACATTTTGACGTTACGCGGTGCGCGTGCTCGCAGGCGTTCATTTTGTCGCATTATGCCGGCGCTCCTTCCCATGCCAGGCGCCGGTCCTGCCATATAGTCACAGGCGCGCCTCACGCTGCGTTGCTTTGACGCATGCGCGTTTCAGCACGTCCAGCGTCCCTCCATCCCGAAACGAACGAGACGCAATGTTGTCTTGGTAACGCATCGGCGTGAAATGCAGCATGTCGCATTTCGCGCCGGTTGCCGTCGAGCCCCGCCGATGGGTGGTGGTCGCGCCTAACGGCAGACTGTGAGTTCTCGCGTTTTGATAACGTGGCGTCGCCGTGCCCACCGTGCACTCGCGTCAAGGCTACATTGGAATATATTGGACCCTTCATGATGCACTCGAGGCCGTTCTGTTAGCTCCACTTATACCAAGTTTGGTTTTATGTGACGTCGATGGATGACGGGACATTTGACTGGTGAAAACGTGATAATCCTGGCAAGCGTGCCATGTAGAGGAACATGACCTTATACCACTTTCATAGCGTGTTCTCGGCCATTTCGCTAGCTCCACAAACACTACATTCGGTATCACGTGGCGTGCATACATGATGAAGGTAAACGACACATCCAAACATGGTGATCATAACACCCAAGTCATGTACAGCATCATTTACCTCCACCTCGTAGCGTTGTGCTAATTTTAAAATGACATATCAACATTTCTTATTCGTGCTTCGCATATCATCGAATCCTACTGTACTTACAATCTCATTTTTTCTTCTGCGTTGATCGTCGAACTACCCTAGATTAAGTGTTGTGCGTTAAAATCTCCAGTTAAAAACCATGGTCATATAGTTGCTGTCAGTATGTCTCGCAGTTCGTCTTGTTCAAATCGTCCTGATAACTACATGTAGGCATCAATAATTGTGAATGACGCTTTCTCCTTTTCAACACGTAGGCAGATTTATTGGTAGTCTGCATGCGGTTGAACTGCGTGATGCACCAATGCGAAATTCGTGTGAATGTATACGCAACCACCTTCCTGCGTTCCGAGCATGTGGAAGAAACGAAAGTTTCATACCCTAACGATTTGAAAGGTTTTTAGATGTTTAGTTCACACATAACAATTACTCGAATCCGATTCATGAATATGTACTGACGGAAGGTTGAGATGCGGAATCTCAAGCCTTTCGCGTTCCACTGCAGTGTCGACGCTTGTCTGACCTCGTTCCGAATAGACAAGATTGGCCGAGCGAGCGGGAATTCCAGACTGCTACACAGCCTTGGCATGGCATCCAGTAGTGTTCAGAACGTTCGGATGGCTTCTACGTCTTCCTAAGGCAGCTTGCCAGCGGCTGGTTGGAGGGGTGTGACTACCGAAGTGAACTTGGTATTTGCAGGTGGCTTCGAGTTCGCCAATGAAGGCCAAACTGATTCAACCTTAACAATGCTGTTCGTCGGTTTGTTTGGGAGGCTGGGGCGGTTGAAGAGAAGGGTGGTGGAGTCGCGCTGTCGATGCAGGGTCTGTGGTATTCTTTCACGAGAGGGGGCGACGATGAGGCCCCTTATGAGGGTCCTGGTAGCCTCTAATTGTGAGGAATGGTATCCTACCATTTCTTTCAATACCAATGTTTTCTTTTAATTTTGAGACGTTCTTTCGACGAAGCAGCGTTTGACCCATGACTATTCGAACATTTGAGGATAGTTTCTATGCAGTCATCGGCAGAATAAGCTTCCGAGCAATGACGACACACTGTGTTATTTTTGCATACGCGTCTCACGTGAACCAGTCTCAAACAGTTATTACATTGTAAGGACTTTGTTACGAAATGTCGCAGGAAAGTACCGGAAATGGCTTCCATCAAAAAGCGGGCACTTGTTCGTTTCCTGCCAGGCCTTCCGCTATCAAAACACAGCACATTGAAAGATTACAGCTTTGATGACATCAGAGTTACACTATTGGAAAACAACATTTCGAACAATCAGCGAATGGGAACAACGGGGCTTTATTTTATTTTGTCAACGAATTCAACACAATAAAAACGGAATAAACACCAACACACCAACTCCGCGTTACAATAACTAAGCGTATGCATTTGACAATGAATAATTGGTTGGCCGCTTCAAGTAAAGCGGGCACGCACAGACAAGTGTTTCCAAACGTCGTACGGTCATCTTTTTTTTTCATTACGCATCTTTTCTTTTCCCTCCCTGAAAGAAGGCAATGCATATAAATAATATCGATTGTGGTGCCAAATCACCAGCTTTTTTCATACCTTCTGGCGCCGCTGACATACACTGGAAACTTTTAAACTTGCCTCCAACCAATTCGCCGTAAATTTTAAAGATGCACGAGTCGCCCACTGATTACACCGGAAGGGACAATACCATACGCGGGTCGTCAGACTGCCCACTTGGGGGAAGGGTGGGTGCGTGGGGTGTATTGTTGTTAGTGATGGCGTGGCTTCTTTACTACAATGTTCACGCTCGCCTTACTCTTTTGAGTTGCCGTCCCTTCCTAATCCAATTGTCTTTTCTTTCTTCCTCTTCGTTTCTTTCTTTTTCCTCTTTCTTTTTTTCTCTCTTCTCTTTTCCCCCTCTTTCTCTTTTCGTTAATCTTTCTTTGTGTCTCCTTCCCTTCTATCTTGACATGCTGTAAGATGGCATGAAAAATCTGCATATATTGTTATGCCTTGAAAAAGACAGGGCTCCCGTTGGAACATCGGCTAAATAAACAGTTATGTGAAAGCGCCACTAATTTCATACTTCTAACTTGCGGGAACGGAAGTTATTCTTTAGCATACAATCTCTCTTTCTTTCTTTATATATATATATATAACCTATTTATTTGAGTGGTGTAGCTATCACTCGGATGTGGAGAGACCGACTCGATCACTTATTTTTATTTTCACGTATACTAGGCGGGCCTACTGTTAGTGTTTGTAAGAATATGTGGAAGCCGAAATGGCGAACCGCGGGCAAATTAAGGGTAGGACAAAAGTTGGCTTCGCAAAGTAAAAAAAGATGTCATATACACTGACAGTTACTGAAAAAAAAAGAAAAATTACTGCTATATAAGAAACAACGAGAAATATATGAGCTGAGAGTAGCTGAAAAATAATCAAAATATTTATACATCATAATACCTCCCATTTCAGTTCATTTGTATTTGCTTGCAACACTCACTCAACTTGCAGTGGCGCTGTAAGAGGCCCCCAGCTGATACTTTGTTGTTCCTATCAGACATATTCTGTAATTTGTAAATTAGTAATAACAGGAATCAAAATGAGACCTGTCTAGTGTACGAAGAATCTTAACAAAATGAAAAGTTCTTGCAGACAGGCTGTAAGTGTCACTAGAATACATTCGCTGAAGAATATTTTATCTCATCACTGGAATATATTACAAAAAATTATCAATATCCAATTGCTTTTAACCATTTTTATCATCATGAATGGAATCAGTTTGCAAGCCCTATTAAGGGTGCTCTAACTTTTGCGCTCATGATACGTCCACAAAGTATTACATATGCAGGCTTCATACATTTTTTAGCCATTGATTGATTGATTTGTGGGGTTTAACGCCCTAAAACCATCATATGATTATGAGAGACGCTGTAGTGGAGGGCTCCGGAAATTTTGACCACCTAGGGTTTTTTAACGTGCACCCAAATCTGAGTACACGGGCCTACAACATTTCAGCCTCCATCGGAAATGCAGCCGCCAAAGCACCTTTGTTAGCCATAGGGCAAGAAAAGCATAGATGAAAACACGAGTTAAAAATGGAAGTTGATTCCACGACGACGCTTTTTGTTTGGTCTCATTCTTTTCTATCAAGAGTGAAAAAATAAATAACGCCTCTATATTGAGCAATACCACTCGCCTGGTACATGCTTTCGTTATGAACCATATAACGTACGTCGCCTCCTACCTCAAGTGGCAGGCGACTGAACGCACCAAACTAGATTGTCTCATCCGCAAGGCGTACAAACGCGCAATCGGATTACCGGCCAGTACCAGCACGGAAAAAATTCTCGAGCTGGGGTTGCACAATACTCTAGATGAGATAATCGAAGCACACAACATCGCCCAGTACGAACGTCTGGCGAAGACCAGAACTGGTCGACACATCATCGAGACACTGGGTATCAACTACCATACGCAGCGCGGCGAAAAGGTCGGGATACCCAGACGTATTCGCGAGCGCATCGTCGTTCTGCCGTTGCCTAAGAACATGCAACTGACACATCACATCGGTCGGCGCTACAGGCGCGCCCAAGACCTTGAAAAGAAATTCGGCAATAGCAAAGACACAGTTTATGTGGACGCGGCCCGTTACGACTGCCACCACGGCTTCGCGGTTGCGATCACGAATCATGTAGGAACTTGTGTCACAAGTGCGACGATAGGCACGCAAGAGACGGAGGCGGCCGAAGAAGCTGCCACAGCCCTCGCGATAGCCACCACGGACGCCGAGGTTATAATAGGCGACTAGCAGGCGGCGATACGCAACTACGCCAGCGGCCGGGTCTCCCGCAAAGCGGCCCGCATTCTCCGAATGCACGAACGCAACATCTGCCGCAAAAACGACAGTTTCCTCGTAAGGACCCCCGCCCACACGGACCCTCCACTTGCGGGCAAGGCGACTGCCCACGCCGCGGCTCGAGGACATACACGCCGAACTGTGACGCCTGCCGACAGTCCCGATTTCTCGCACACCTCGACAGCGATGCGGGAATGGACGTGGGGGGATCGCATGACGACTTTCAGAGACATCACACAACACTACAGACTGAACAGTTGCAAATATCCACCACCCCACGCCAAACTAAACAAGAAACAGCAGGTTCCCTGGAGACAACTACAGACACACACGTACCCGAATCCGGTGATCCTTCGCCTCTGCTACCCAGGCATTCATACGTCCGACGCGTGTAAGGCGTGCGGAGCCAGAGCGACGTTGCAGCAGATGCTGTGGAAGCGTACCGGTAACGTGCAGCAGTCCCCTACGAACCCGCTAGACATGGCGGTCTCGAACTGCGAGGCGCGATGGTAGGCGGCTCTGCTCAGCCACGACCTTGCCGATCAACTGTGGGCCGTCCGGCATGCCCAGGATGCCGCATGGGTCCAAGGACTCAAGGCGGTCACCTAGACCGGGGTTCTTGTAGCCCCACCCCGCTCAATGACGCCGGACATGTTCAAAAAAGTTTTTACTCACTCACTCTATGTGCGCACTTTCTGATGTCTACAGAACAAGGAAATTATACGATGTGGGTCTGCCAACGGTACAGTCCTGCTAACGTACAAAGAAAGGCTCTCTTGTGTTTTTCCCTGATTTAGTGCTAAAGAAAACAAAAGTGTCCAATGCTAGTCTTTGTTTTGTTCTTGATTTGAACTCCCAAGAGAACACTTGCAATGGCAGCCTATAGTGCCACTATACTTCCATTATCGCGACATTTTCACTACTCGTGCACACGATCAACTCAACCTACACAAAGGTCGGAGAGCTGTGAAGTGGACGCGGTTCAACGTCATCAGTGCGCACTCCAATATCCTCTCCAATATTCGGACAGCTTCCTACCCAGATGTCCGTCACTTAAGTTCGCTTACAGGTTCCACTTTGCCCAATGAGGGAAGGGGTGGTGGCATGACAAATTATCTACTAGTGAAAGCGTGGGGACCCAATTTCAAGGAGCCGTTCGCTCGGACATGCCCGCGCGTCACACGCAGCCCCCAATGGTAACGCAAAGAGGGGTATAGCTCTGCGGCATAGTTCGGGTGGTAGGATTGATTAAATTCTCTTCCAAACATTCCAAGCTGAAAGCTGCTCATTTATTATTTGTTCTGTAGTGCTACTTGCTGTAAAGAATGTAGCCATGACTAAAGTCCGTCCTTCGGAAATTGATGTTGATTAGTTGTTGAGGACATGCTGTTATTTTCACGGCCCGCGCTAAAGTGGAGCTTTTCTCTTTCCAGTTGGAGCAACCAATCAAATATGGAGAAGTAGTCCGCTTTATATTACAAGGTATGACGAAAATGGTATGGTTATATTGAACAGGCTGCCGCAGTAACTGTTTAATCCAAGAGCAAAAGCAAAGCTTTTTGTATTATTTCAAATACTATGCAGCAGTACTTAGCCAGGAGTGGCAGAAGTATGATACCGCCCGCAAGTATTTATTTTTGTGAAATACACTATTGGCATTAATGCTGAGCGGTTATGGTCAAATGACACTTCTTAGCTGAAATGAACTTCTTGCTTAGCTAGCTCGCAATTACCGTTGTAAGCTGTTTTGTAATACACAACTTCTTACATATAATTTACTGAATTTCACTATTCTTACAGGAATTGTACCTAGCACTTGTACTAAAATTTTGAGCATCTAGCATCATCATCAGTGCCATTCATCATCATTATCATCAATTCTTAACAACTTCGTCGAGCGTGTGTGCTAAAACTACGCGCATCTTGCCACGAGCGACAGCATACAGCTTTGACGCTACCCGCAAGAGACGTTGAAGCCCCTATCTACGGCTGAACGTGCGTGATGCTGCGACGATGACCAAAACCCAGGCAGCACAGAAGGTTGGCCCAATATTGGGGATAGATCGGCATTGCCTGGCCCATGAACGGCCCAGTTTTCACAACGTACCGCCAAGATTGGCTATGCCAGCCAAATAGAACGGCGACGTTGGACCAGCGTTGACAACGTACCCCCAATATTGGTTCTGCCAGCCGAATAGAACGGCTATGTTGGACCAGCATTAACAACGTTCCGCCAATGATGGTTGTGCCAGTCTATTAGATTGGTTATATTGGGCCAGCTTTCAGAACTTTCCGCCCATATAGGCTGTGCCGGCCTATTAAAACGGACACATCGGGCCAGGTTGTATGAGTAGCAGCCAATATGGGCGGAGCCATCCAATAAGACCGGCATTATTTGCCTGCCGTTTGAACGTTATTGCCGGCGTCAGCTGAAAAGTCAACATCACGATGTCATAATATTAGAATATGAGCCGATTTCTGCGTGTGCTGCTTTTTGGCGCTGTTCTGGCCCCAATTCACGCGCCAATTTTTCAAGTTAGAGAGAGAGTAATATATGTGCCGGGCACAATATTAGAACTATCTTTTCGTCATTAAACCATGCCCCGCGGCGGTGGTCTAGTAGCTAAGGTACTCGGCTGCTGACCCGCAGGTCGCGGGTTTGAATCCCGGCTGTGGCGGCTGCATTTCCGATGGAGGCGGAAATGTTGTAGGCCCGTGTGCTCAGATTTGGGTGCACGTTAAAGAACCCCAGGTGGTCGAAATTTCCGGAGCCCTCCACTACGGCGTCTCTCATAATATTATGGTGGTTTTGGGACGTTAAACCCCACATATCAATCAATCAATCATTAAACCATGCACAGCTCGTTGAAATGCATAATCGTTGGTTGAAGTTGTACAAGGTAGACTTTTTAAGTGAGAAAAAATTACCGATCAAGTTTCTCTGTCAGACGCGACGTCCGATGCGGTGCTATCCGTACGTATGACGAAGCTGCTGCGGATACCGCTGTCTTACGCGTGCATGTAGACGTCGAATATCTGGCGCAAATCTTATCGTATCATGTGTCGGGCTAGCTATCTAGGCGACCTATTCGAATCTGTTTTGCGTTCACAGCACAGTACGGTTAACGGCACTTGCTGCTGCTTGACGTGTGGGAAGAGCGGGGGTCATCAGTTGCGTTATGGTGACTGAATCATACAACATATGCAGTTGCCGTGATCTAACACACAGACGCGCGTGCGCACGCACGCACGCGCTATATTCATGCAACGACCACACGAATTCCCAACAACATCGCAGCGAACGGTTGGTAAGGTGTTGCGGAGTGTGTGGGCGTCGTAGGGCACCCTGTCGGTGCCCAGCTCGTTGCGAACGCGAATTTTGGCGTGGAACGCATCTTTTTTATGTACTTTTTTTACGTGTGCCCAAAACGGTAGGCTGCTTGATACGAGAAGTACGACACACACAAAAAAAGAAGAAACGTGAATGCGTAGGGCAAATCGTTAATAACAAACAAAAAAAACACGCACGCTCACGCCACTGCAGTGGCGTGAGCGTGCGTGTTTTTTTGTTATTAACGAAGCACATGTGCTTCCATAAAACATGACAGCCAAGAATGATGAAGTATTCATTTACATACAAATTACTATGAGTTGCTGAAACTGACGCAAAAGAGCATAATTTTCTTCTTTGGATATTGATCGAGTGCCTTGGAATTATGCTATGTGAATTTGACACATCAACAGTGCATTATGATTCCCACCATAAGGGGCCACAAACTTGGCAAGTAATAGAAGTACTCTTCCCACCTGATGTGCACCTAACGTAAAGAGGCCTTGTTTCTCAAGTTAGCAATATATATGTATATATATATATATATATATATATATATATATATATATATATATATATATATAACCACTGGAAAAATATACCAGGTGTAACCAGAAAAAGGTGCACCTGCAGTTTTAAAGTATAAAAGAAGCAATGACACGCCAACCATCCAAAATAGAACGCCCGAGAAAGGAGCATCAATCAGTATTACAGCAGCTAAAAGCCTGCTAACAGCTGAAGGTAGTCATGCTGCTCTTCCATTCAAGTATAGTGTACACTGAGAAAAGATACTGAAGATACACCATCAGCAAATGACAAAAACAATACAGACAGAGCTTTCTCTTATAATACAAAAAGTCTTTAGCTGAGGAGGCAAATAAGTCATTGGCACACAATAAGTGCACAAAAAAAAAGCTGTCGCACGAGGCTGTCAGCGCTTAGACAACACAGGCAAAAAGACAGTAGACTGAAGAAGGGAAAACCCATAGCAAAAGTTACCATACTCCTGAGTTCTTGCTTTGCGTGCAAATGAAGCTAGCGTGAAGTTGAACACTAGATTTAAGCACCACAATCAAAGTCTGGAAGTCATTGCTTTAGGAATAATACAAAGTACTGAAGAAGCATGCAAAGAGCATTCCTGTGAAGGCAAATATAAAAAAAGACTGAAAGCTTTGTGGCCCTGAACAAGACAACACCACAACCAATCGAAGAGCCATTCGGACACACCAGCAGTTCTGGCCAACACTAAAAAGTCACAAAAACATACCTTTAATGCCTTTTTTACAAGAAAACTTCAAAAAAAATGTGCATACACCAATGCCAGAAGTATTGATGGAAGCTATTACTCATATTCAGCTCTTCATTGAAACACTGACAGAAGATACTTGTAGCTGGATGCTTAATTACTTTGGTACAACCCAAGAGCGTCGACGCCAAGTGGCAAAAAAATTATTATGGAAGACTACAATGTGATCAAATGCACACGTCAACCACCAACCAAGGTCCTATGCTAGAGTGAATATCGCAAAAAGTCTTGAACGCCTAATGTCACTGGCTCATACTCAGCGTTCTCAATCAAAATCTTGACCTCCCACACAGCATATTATTTCAACAACCTGCCACCTCTCACCATGTCATGAAACAAGCTCGAGTATACACAAACCCTCCTCACCGTTAGGTAGTTAGATAGCTCCACTAGTGCTTCACTCTCGGAACACATAGACCAGGGCCGTAACTAGACGGGTAGTGAGGAGGTTCTGAGCCCCTGAAGTATTTTCATGCTCTGACTTTTCGTCAACAATAGCTTAATCTGGGCAAGTTGGTTCATCGTGGTTGTGTTCTAGTAACAGTGAGAGAAGTTCAGGATGAGACAAAAAGGACAGGAAAGAGCGCTGACTGCCAACTAAATTTTATTGAAGGTACTACGCCCACTTTTTTACAGAGTACAAGAACAGTGCCCATGCACAACGACACATGTGAGACCATAATAATATAATCTTAACTGAGAAAAGAATACTCTCTCTCCGAATGGATGAGTGAAGGTATACTGATGCACTGATCCATAGCCTTCCTGACAAGAAAATGCTTTCACAGTCTCTCTTTCATTTCTTATTCTTGCTTTTTTCAAAAACAGTGTTTTATGAAACATAGAGCTGCACTTACATTCTTTACAGTGTATGGCCATGCGACTACCATAGCCATTCTTAACATTTTAAGCATGCTGTCTTGCTCAAACATTGGGGCATTGCCCAGTTTGTCTTATGTTTACGTTTCCACGTGTCAATAGTATCTCATACACAACATTATATTGGCATTCAGTATATCTATTCTCGTGACGAATGGTGAAATAATGGCTATTCCTGTTGCTTTTTAGTACCCACACTTTTGAAAACTTGCAAGGGATGGCAAATAACAAGATAAAATCATATCGGCTCGCTATTTTCTTTATATTGTGAAACACCTTATGTACGTACGGTATAGCATGCAAAGATCTTTGGTCATTCTGTTTTTATTTTGGTCCTGTTTTGTTTAACTTGACTTTCTGCAGGAGGGTTTAGCACACGGGTGTGATGATGCTGTTGGGATATCCAGCATCCTTTAGTCTTTTAATCTGGTTTTTAAGGCTTACCTCATCCTTGTGCTCACATGACTTCTGAAGGGTGGCCTCAATGCACGTGGTGGCAATTCCTCTGTGTAAATTGTGTAAATGTGTAATTATGTGTTATGATGTACTAGAAAAGATGTCCCAAGAATCAGAATAAGTGACAGTAGTCAAAGTTTTTGTCACTGCCTTTATACAAATACCAGTTTATTTGTTGCCTCCTGCAGTATTTTAGGGCCTCTTATATAGATAGGATGTTTTCTCACTTTTATTACATTTTTGTATTGATGATGCCATATGCTCAGGAGGTAGAATGTCGTTATGTTCTTTCTGATAACTTCTAGCTTCTGAGCAAAGATAATGTTTCAGAAAAATGAAAAAAGGCTAGCATAATATTAAGACATGAAAAGAAAGCAGAGTTTATCAAAAATGAATGCATTAGTTGGGAATGCGAAAAAAAGATGGATGACAGGACAGTAATGTCAATTAATTTATATTGGGACACATAAAATGTAGCAGAGGGTGGCAGGTGATTAGTTCCAATGAGATCAAGAAATTATCAGCCATAATATGAAATTGGCTCATACAGGACAGGGAACATTGATTGGGCTTCCACCCTGCAGTGGACATAATATAGGCTTAACGCTAACAATGAGCAAAGCCTCTGAAATTAATGCTCCATGAAATGAGCAGTACTGCACAGATTGCTGTGCTAGACTTCCCATTTTGCATGTTTTTACCAGCTTATCCTGCTCGCTGTTCAGCTTCACCAGAAAAACAATGTTATACTTGGTGAGGATAATGCCAGTGAATCCAGTGTTTTATCTGCACCTTTCCTTGCTTAAGTCCTCCTCCAAACTATACGATTTTTCTTGGAAATGTTCTGCTTACAGCACACCAACCGATCAAGTGAAACAACTTTATTGGGGTCCTGCAAGACGTGCCCTAGTATGCAATCACCATTTCACTTCACGTTACAACATACTGGTGGTAAAAATATTCTCTGGCAGGGTACAGAAGTGCATGCACTGAGCTAGCTTGTGCAGCGTGGTCTATTCCAGAAAGCTGAACCTATGCTTGGTACAGAATTTTGTAACCACACGATGCTTGCACAGATTAAATGTGGCCACACTTAGCAACTTCTGAGCTTTTTTATGAAATGATCTCGCAGTATCTGAAAACATTTGTTTTTTTGTTTACTTCATAGTTCCCAGTGAAATATTTCTCTTGTTCCTCTCATTGAATAATGGCATTTGGTGTGACTAAGGTGTTCCTAATGCCTCACTATGAGATCAAAAAAACGATTCTCCTTGAAATTGCTTCACAAGCATTTCCTAAGATATTGAATGACACTGCTTGCACATGTACAAACATTTGCTAGTTTTATTGAGGGTTGATGATAAAGGGAATCAGTTGGTGCATCCAAGCCGGACAGAGATTGACTGGCCCTGAAAAGGGCCGTTTAGTTATATATCTTGCAGCTTGTTCCAGGTAGACAGGGCTTCATTCTGTAGAAATGGTAACTCATCACACTGGTTCCCCAGCATGAAGAACATAACTTGATGCTAACACTGCCTCAGATGTTCTGAAATGTCATGGAGGGTACATGAAGGCTGGGTACATGAAGGTTGCAGTTATACTAACTGTACAGTCAGCATGCTTGTGTGATATGTGCATAGCTGCATCAAAGCCACGTGTGAGAATTGCGTGAACAGCTGAAAATCTCAATGGCAGCATAGCTTAAGAAGTCTGTCATCCCTTTTTTGCCAGTTTCCAATATCATCCTTCTCTTTTCAAGCATCTTCTTTCAATATATCTGGGGTTTTAATTCCCAAAACCACGATATATTAATGAGAAGCAAATTTTGAACATTCGGTGTTCTTCAACATCTTCACTTGTTTGCAGCGCAACACCAGAAACGCAGGACAGGGAAGGAGCAAAAGAGAAAGAAAAGACGGCGCCGACTCTGAAAAAGACGGCACTGACATCATGACACGCACATGTCGTGATGTAAGCTGCCCAAAGAGTGGCCTCCCGTGAGAATAGTGAAGAATTGGGAATACGATCTACCAGTAAGGGCTTTGTGTGCAATTCACAAACAGTGAAAAAGATCCACCAGGGGTGAACCACAGGTACATGGTGCACTCTGGTTGAGAGAGAGCAGAGTAAAACAGATGTGCCAAACAGGAGATTATAAATGGTTTTGTCTGGAGCTGGTGCCAGACCGAGCTCTGATTAAGCGTAAGGGAGTATTGAGCGCCAGGCCAATCTGATCCCATTCCTGTGATGGGGTGCAATATGATGACAGGTGCGAATTCCTTTTTCTTTTTTTTCCATGGGTTTAGGGAAATAATTTTTCAGGGATCAGATGAAAATACCTCCGACATGCATAATAACATGCTTATTATTGGGCGTAGTCATGCCTAGCCACCAGATTGGGAGAAAAAGGAATGTTTCCCGAAATGTGCGATAAAGTGTTTGGTGCTACGCCTTGACGGAAGTATTGATAGGTGCTTTGGAAATCGGTACGCCATTTCTGTAATCGTTAAATATGCAACTGCATGTGCCACTGCTAGGGATAGCGTGACACTCCCAGCCATTTCGGGGTAAGCCGTTTTAATCTACATGAAGATGTTAATGAGCCTGTTCTCCATCACAGCAGTAACTGTGGCCATTCCTTCAACTAGGCCTACTGCAGCGCGAACTAAACGTCTGCATGAATTTAGCGCTAGTACCGTACATAATAATCAGCACGTGCCTTGGGTTCACTTCGATCGTGTTGTGAATTCATCTTGCGTGACAATGGTTTAAGTTGCATGCGTGCCTTAATCATTATTGCAATAGGAGACCATGATTTATCGTCACGCATGGTGTTGCTTAGCTCGGTCCTCGGTGTTCGAAGCAGGTTCCGCCTTGTGAGTGCATGAGAGAGGCACAAGAGTTGATTTCTGCTCTGTGTTTCTATAATTCCCTAGCCTGTATTATACAGGAAGCGGATAGTGCTGGTGCGCGTCAGCTGCCTCGGTGCGCTCTCAACCGCCTGCCTGGTAAGACTGATGAACGCTGCTCCCCCTCCCCTCTGCCGGCGCATACCTAGAGAATGAGGGCATGACGTGCGCGTATGAATGAACCTCATTCTATCAGCGCCTTGTCGTACTCCCTCCTCACACTGCGACATGTCCTCCACTTGGAGGACATGATGACGGAACAAGATGATACGAAACCCAAAACCGCAATGTTTGCAAGCCACAACCCGAGCAAACAATTCAACGGTGAGGCCAGAAAATCTACCTGACTAGGCCTGGAGCAACAAGCCAGAGAGCATATTTTTGGCTGGATAGATGGATGGATGTGGCTGTACCCTTTAGATCGGACGGCGGCTAACGTCACCTTGCCGTAATGCTTAGTGAACTAACCACTAGATTTTTTTCCCCTTTAAATAGTAAAGTTGGACGGGTACTTTGAAGTGAAGGGTTTAATTTTCAATCGTGCCTTGACTTTAGCCACCAATCAGATAACCTCCTTCTAGTTAAGTCTACCCGCTTAAAGTCTATTTTGCCCTCCCTGTCCCTAAATACCAGTGCTTTGAAAAACTCTGCGCCATCATCTTGAACTATAAGGTGAAGCCCTTTACACAGCATTGTCAAGTGTTCGGCAGTTTTTTCTTTCTCTTCGCACGCACTGCATATTGTGTCTACCTCTTCATATTTGGCCCGATATGTCTTGGTTCGCAATACTCCCGTCCTGGCCTCAAATAGTAGAGAACTACCCTGAGTATTATCATAGATTCTTTCTTTGGCAATTTTCTGCTTAAAAGTTCGATAGATCTCTTGTGCGGACTTCTTAATCATGCCAATTCTACACACGTCAGTCTCCGTTTCCTGCAGTTCCTTTTTAACCGATAGTTCTTTCTGGTTTGGCCACCTGCTGTTTTCTAAGTATTTACCAGTCAATTTCCTGGTTCGCTTCCTCCATTTTGTATTGACATTCTTCATGTACAAATAGCTGAAAACCTTCATAGCCCAACGCTCCTCCCCCATTTCTCTCAATCGCTTCTCAAATTTTATCTTGCTGCTAGCTTCCCTGCCATCAAATGATGTCCATCTCATATCACCTTGTACTCCCTGGTTTGGTGTATTCCCGTGAGCTCCTAAAGCAAGCCTAAATATTTCACGTTGCCTAATTTCTAATCTTGCTTGAACTTCTGACCTCATGCACAAGACCGCGTTGCCGAACGTCAGCCCAGAACCATGACCCCTTTCCATATTCCTCTCACAACATTATACCTATTGTAATTCCACAGTGCCCTATTTTTCATCACTGCTGCATTCCTGTTACCTTTCGTCGTCACGCATATTTCGTGTTCCCTCAGGTGCTCGGTCCCATTGCTTATCCATACGCCCAGTTATTTGTATTTATCTGTAATCTCTAGCGTGACTTCCTGTATTCTAAGCTCACTACCTTTGTTATCATTAAAAATCATGACTACTGATTTTTCCTAACTGAATCTAAAATCTAACCTATCTCCCTCATTACCGCAGATGTCCATCAACCTCTGCAAATCTTCCTTGTTGTCGGCCATTAGCACTATATCATCTGCGTAGGTTAATGCTGGTAGTGCCTGATCAATGAGTTTTCCTTGTTTGACTAAAGAGAGGTTGAAGCCAAGTCCACTTGCCTCTGATTTGGCCTCTAATCCTTGTAGGTACATCATGAATAAGAAGGGTGACAGTGGGCACGCCTGCCTAAGTCCACGTTTCACCACTGTGGGCTTGGATACCTGTTTTTCCCACTTTTTAACTACCTTGTTAGTTTTATAGATTTTCTTTACACGATTAGTGACTCCATCTTTTACACCCAGTGTGTCTAGTATTCCCCACAAGTCGTCTTGAACCACGCTATTGTACGCTCCCTTGAATTTCTGCAGGCCGGTAGGAAGCTTCACAGGACAGCGCCTGATCTTGTGAAACGGCGCAGCCATGCAGGCAGGGCATTCAATTCCCTCCCTATTTTTTGTATACTACTGTCCTTGTGTACATCGTAGAACACATAACAGTAATGATAGCAAACAGATCATTGATTCGGGTAGGCTTGGTGTTTTTATTTAAAATGGAACAACGAGGAAGCTGCTGAAGCTCGTGCCTGTATACAGCTGCTTTATATGGAGATGAAACTTTAACGAAAAAAATTGTAATGATAAACAGTAGGCTCATAACAAACAACATTTCTCTGAGGGTGCATGGAATACATGTCCCATGCAAGGCTATGCATTGCAGTCCTTACTGCATTAATTATGTACACGTACTGCAGGGCATGCAAGTGTATGCAGACACACGCTGACGAAATGACATTTTTTGCTACATACAAACGTGCACCACACCAAATAAGACGCACGTGTTTGTATAGTCAGAGAACACTCGTGAATACTGATGAAATCACACAGCTCGCTTACAGTATAAAACAAACACAATTGCGAACAATAAAATGCGACGCTGTTTAAAGAGGCGGACCCAGGTTACGAGGAGAATTATCAGTATGGCATACACACCACGTGTCAAGCTTTTGCAACATCTAAAGAGACTAAATATGGAAAGTTGCCTTGTTAAGTTAACATGACAGTACCAAATGGAGAAGCCACACGAGAGAACAATTCATCGTGGGCTAAAGAATGTGTTTTAAATATTATACACAGCTTTGCAAGACAATATCGACGAGTTTTACTCGTCTAGGTGTGGGAGGTGTAGGCCTGATAAAATGCGATGTTGCTTCAGAGCCTTTCTTTCGTAATATTGCAATTTTATTCAACTCTTTCAAACGCGGCCCCGTAAATTTCTACTGGGTGCTCGAACACGGCAAGCAGGTCGCGGGGCAAAATCTTTGTAACATTTTATTACCGAAGCAGCGATACTAGCAATGCTTGAGCTGCACTTGCTGTTTTCTAAATTGTAACCTCCTCAATCTCATCACTGTGATCAGGAAACAGAGAGGAAAAGTACAGCAGTAGTACGTAGAGAAATATTTAATTTTAAGCCCTTTAGCAATATCATCTAAACAAATTGCCAGTTCACTGTTGAACTCTCGATGGAAACAAACAGCTGATCAGGGACGCAAGCTTGGCTTGGCGCTGGCTTGGCCGTCCATACAGAGCCAAAAGCCGCTGCAGGAAACTGGATTGCGGATCATATTGAGACAAAATATTTTATACATTTTTTGTTTTCTTTGTTTCATTTCTCTAATTGCTCTTGTGATGGCGTGGACCGCGCTTCGTGATCTCATGTACCGGCGCACTGTTTTTAAGTTTAGTATGGCGCACGATAATACATGATTGCGTGCTTTAATTTAAAAAGGTTCGTGAGTATGGCAGCAACACTGCAATGTCGGGAAGAGGCACGGGGAAGAGGATAGTAGTAGAACCAGTAGCAGCTGCATGCCCGGGTGGAGCGACTGATGCCCAGATGGAGGAATGTCAACCCGATGCCTTTTGTGTTGGCCGTTCTGGCAGTTCCGCCGACTTTATAGAAAGAGACGACCCCGTCGCTTGTCCTCTTCTCTTTTCCTTCGGGCATCAGCGACAACATTGACGGACGACGTGTTCGACTTCACCGTGCACGTGAGTATAGGTTGGTTTTTCATTCGAGTGAATTCTTGTTCAGATTTGCAACTTGTCGACTTCATCCTGATCACCTGTCACCGGCAATAAGTCACATACGTGTGATATTTAGGTGAAATAAATGATAATGCACATTTTCTGCTCCATTTGCGTGACTTAGCTACACCACGACATGAGGTAAAGCCTTTGTCGCCTAGCCACTAGCAGGCAAGATCGATCACTCGCATCCTTCAGTTCACGAATCAACGCGCCTGCCTTAAAATTAGTAAGCTGCTCGCAAAAAAATCTTACCGAGGCAATTTTGTTTTCTGTGAACAATGCACCGTAGATTTGTCTTGAATAACAAAAAAAACTTGAAAAATAAATGTCGCGACCTTTTAGAAAACGCCGTGTCTAAGAGCTAGACGCGGCATTCTGTAAAAGGCTCATTAAATTCAGTATGTTTTCGTAGTTTCTGCTTGAAATTATTATTGTCTATGAATTTCATGGCCCAATCTTTTGCTTTGGCTGAAAATCTCGGCGGCAAAAACTTTGTTCAGTGTCCCTTTAAGGGCAGGTGTAGATGCCATCATTTCAGTCGCAAATCTCTTTGCTAGTCGGTCGGCTGGTTAACAATAAGGGTACTAACTAGAGTTCCAGATTTCATCAGCAACACATCATCATGGCTTCATCAGATGCTGCATTATATACATTCTATCCTCGTTTTTAAATAGGTGCACCGTATGGTCCACTGTTACAGGAAACAAGCGAGCTCATGGACAGTGAGCCATGTTGTGCTAACTGGAAGCGAGGCTTGTGAATGGGACGCATGCGCATAGAATCGGGGTGCGCCCAGTTTTGTCTGCCATTTCTCCGCATGTACGCATGACAGCATTGGAAAGCGCATCCGTATTTTAGCTGTGCAATTTATCTAGCCCAGTGCCTCCTGCTTCAGGGATTTCCTGTGAGCACAAAAAATGCATGATTTTAATCGTTGCTGCAGTGTTTTGCAAGTTGTCACCGTAAAGCACATCATATTTTTCACATAATGCTCGCTGCAACTAGCAAGTTTCAATGACTCAAAATGCTGTTCAGGTCTGATGTAGCAAACATTTTGAGCTCGTCCTCATGACCATGAAATATTGGTTTATTAAATAATGGAAGGCAGAGTTGGTATCAGTTGATTTACAGTGTGAAAATGAAAAGTGCGAAGGACCGTGCCTCGCAAGTAAGCCCCGAGAGCATGAGCAGAGAAGTAGCAGATGAGGATGCTCATCCGCTGCATTTCCAAATCTCACCAGCACTAATGCTTGACGGACTGCTGGCCACGCACCAGCGTGATCTTTCTGAAACAGGACTTTAGCCCTGTAAGCATGTTCTTGAAGGGCATAAGTAAAACGTAGAATGGGCCCCCTAAATGCACCCATCCTTGAACCATTGGGCTTATAAATTAGTGCCCTTTTCAAAATACAACTATTCTGAGCTATAAATTGTGACAGAACAGTGCACGAAGTTCAAAAATGGGAAAAAAGTCTTTAAATGTCCCCTTTATACATAGTGTTCTTGTGATGTCACTTCTGCCTTTGTCGCCCTCTCCCGCCATGCCCGGGTAACTCTCTGGGTACCTACGGCAGTTCACGTGCTGCAGTGCGGTTTGTTGGGGGCTCGTCATCTGTTGCTGTGAACGATGTGGAAGCATTGTGGTTTTTTGTTGTCTTACTTTAACGAGTTCATTGGATTAGGAAGGCCTCGCTCGTTCACTCGATACAAGACCAGATAATCAAGATGTGCGACACATATACCAGCCACGGCGTACACCGGCTGGCCGCCACAACCTATGAGAGCCTATTATCTTGCTTTCACTGCAAATTGCCTGGCCCAAAAACAAGTGAAAGCTCAAAATCTCTCGAGCCGCAATTTTAAGAGTGGATGTGCGAAGCGCAGCTGCTCCTATCGAAAACTAGTCGTGCAGAGCTAGGCAAGTTTACAAGAGATATAATATTATCAATATATTGTCACGGCCTACGCCACCAAAGTAGCAATGCCCCCCCCCCCAAGTGTTTTAAACAGTGCTGATGTTGAGCTTGAGCCTCTTTGATTGCAATTTGTGGAAATAGTCGAGGAAAATATTATACAAGACAGATAGCGACTTTGCGTGGTGTGTGCCGCAGTAATGCCAGTCATCACTTTATTTTTCGCGTATGCTTTAACACACTTTTCACTTTGTATTTTGCTTTTGTTGTACGCTAATGTACAGTGGAGTCACTGAACATGATAGAGACCGTGTATAGAATTATATGACTAATAAAAAAAAATCCTGACGCCCAACTTGAACCGATCGGCTATACTTCAAAGTGAACTAATATTGTTTCCCATTCTTTATAGTTTGTTTCAATGCAATACCAAATCTTCGCGATCACCATCACGATTTTAACCACCTTCCTCACCATCATGATTTTAACTGCGGACAAGTTTCTATGTACACTATCTTGGTAAGCTATATCTGTTTGCAGGTAAATACTTGGCTATGGCACTTACCCGTAATGAAGTTGCACCTGAAGATGCAAATATTGCAAAGTTTTTCAAGTAGCTTTTGTTAATCTGCACCAGCCAAATACGCTGGTACTTTTAGGAAAATCGGAATGTGCGTTCTCAATTTTAGGTTATAACTTTCAGCGAAGAAACATCCTAAGCTCTGCTCCCTCTGCGTGGACTACTAAATCAACTTGCCTCATTAGCAGCTCATAATTTCTCAAACTTGCATCGTGAGGCAAAACTAAACGGGTGCAAGCACGAGGAGACAACATGGCAGTTGTAGGCGATAGATTCGGTTGGTGCCCGGGCATGTTAATGGCGCATTTCGGAAGTGACGAAAAGGCGCTGCGAGATGCATGCGCACACTTTGTATAGTTGCTGTATTGGACAGCAAACTTTTTTTCTTATCTGAGCAGTTTTACCAAAGGAAGCTTCATCATATGGCGTGATAAATGAAGCGAATCCACAGGTTGAACCACATCATAGCCTCGCTGTGCTTTTGTACTTTTTTTAGCTCGCAAAATTTATTGACGAATAAGGCAGCACTTGTTTCTTTACCATATGATCATCTCCGGCGTGCTGCTGCCTCAATATTTCAAATTCTAAGCATTTACACCATTGTATGCTAACTTTTCCTTCAAAGTGAGACAAGCCACATGTGTATCGTAGATCAAGAAGCATGCCAGTTTCACGTAATTGCAAGGTAAACATCAGAAATGCACAGTTGATCAAAAATACTAGTTTAATGGTGCATCTACATAGCAGAGCACCTGTGGCACCTCGGGAACAAGATAATGCCACACATGTTACAAGAGATAATTAAAAAGACAGGGGACGTTCCGTGAACAAATAGAAACAAAAATAAAATGGCACGTGGCAGCGAGCGAAGGCGGCAAGGGGGGGGGGAGCCCGTGGGACTTCAGCGGATGAACGTAAGGTGTGTGTTTAATATGTGGAAGAAAAAAAAATTCAAAATTTTGGCGACTGAAATGAGGGTGACTTAGTGAGTGCGCTCATGACGAGAGTAATCACGGTTATTATTTTTTTTTTTGAAATCTCTTTTGAAAGCCACAAAAAATCTGTATGTGGTGCAGCCTAACAGAAGGTCCGTGAAGGCAAATTATGCATTCGTCGTTGTACAAAGGCTATTTTTTTTTTGATGCGCACCGTCCCCGCCGCGGTGGTCTAGTGGCTAAGGTACTCGGCTGCTGACCCGCAGGGCGCTGGTTTGAATCCCGGCTGCGGCGGCTGCATTTCCGATGGAGGCGGGAATGTTGTAGGCCCGTGTGCTCAGATTTAGGTGCACGTTAATGAACCCCAGGTGGTCTAAATTTCCGGAGCCCTCCACTACGGTGTCTATCATAATCATATAGTGGCTTTGGGACGTTAAACCCCACATATCAATCAATCAATCTTGTGCACCATAAATAATGCTCAAAATTTAATTGCATGTGTTGTTTTCATCCTCGCTGTATTCCGTGCTGTTTATGATGTAAAAAAAAAGTAGCACGCTGAAGTGGTGCTGCTTTTGGGCAACAGTTGAAAATGGCGGGGTGCATGAATGCGGAATACTGCCGCTTACACTCAAATCACTCTTGTGGTCACCTCCCACTGTTTGCAGCGTGTGTTGTGTATACACAGCTGCATATTTTCTAGCTAGAAAAATTTGATTTTAGGTGTTTCACGCCATTTTCCATGTAACTATTCCACAATTGCACACACTGATCAGCAGGCTTTCAATTGCGCTGAAGGACACAGGTGCCATAAAATTCATAGTCGATTCTTTCAAGAAACCGTATGTAAAGGCTGAAGCTTCATGCGTACATACACACATACATACCATATTGTTTTTTGTACTTTATGAAAGCTGTGAAGGTCTCATGTGCCTCCAAGCGTAACCTGTCTTATTTATTCTCCATCACCACAAAAGTTTTGTGAGTTTCAAATAAAAGTACTTTGCGCATGGCCACTTTTGGGTAATTTTTTTGTGTAGGTGTTATTTGAGCAGCCTACAGTGTTTACTTTATAAGCCTGTATGTATATGTTGCATTATAAGGATGCAGAATGTGTGTAGCTGTACAATATAGATGAAGTGTAAAAATTAAGTGTGTCTATTGTAGTTTTCTTGCAACCAATCTTACCCCCGTATTCTAGAACGTCCCTCCACTCAACGCTTCACCTTCACTTGAGATGGCTGATGGGAGCGCCGTCTCTAAGCAGAGAAAATTGCTGCATGTCAGCAATAATCTGCTGTGATTCTCGAGTAGCGCAGCGTCGCTTTCAAACGAGCAGCGGCACAGTGCTCAACTCTGTCAAGTGAAGGGTGAAAGTCGAGGCGGGGAGCGTTTATGAATATGGGGGTTAGTTTTGTTGTCTTGTTAACCTGCCATTAACACTGGATTGATGCTACTTTGCTCTAGCTGTACAGTGCTCTCCAAGGCTCAAGGAGGCATCGCACAGGGAAGGCTCGGAGCAAACCATGCGTGAGTTTCCTTTCATTGTTACACTATGCACGTATTAAGTGATAGACTTTAATGTATGCTATTTGTATTGTGCAAGTTTTTGGGGACATACAACTTCCAACACTTATATGTTCTGACGAAAATCACGCAAGAATGAGAGAAGCTTGTGCAAAAATTATGCAAGAGTGTAAGAAGCTTTTGCAGAAGTCTGTGAAATGAAGTTTTGAAATTTTGTGGCAATGTTTCATTGTACAGTGGTCAACAGTCTTGCTCAGCATGCTTGACTGCAGGGCTCCCGGCTGCACAGGCGCATCTACGGAGTGCCTGATGCATGATGGGCCAAATGTCAGCCTGCACACTGGTGCCTCTTATCCCCGTTTGTCTGTTACATCAGTGTCTCTTGTAAAGGGGATCAACTGTGCTACCTTTTTTTTCGAATGTAATGAGTTCTTTTTCCAGATTATTGTTGTTTTAAGGTAGAGCCTCACATTTCTATCAAATACTGAAGATTCTATTTTTCCTTCTAGATGCTATGAAGTCACTCCTTGTGTTACAATAGAGTGAACACTGTTATGAGAAAAGCTACTTGATGGAGTTAACTCACTCCATATTGACTTAACACACAGAATTGGTGAAAACTACACTCCATTCCTGCTGCATTAGGAATAATATTCATTTGCATACTTCTGTTTCTTTTGTTTGTTTGTTGGCTGGAGGTTTGGAGTATAGGGTGGCCAGAGGGCACTGTGTAGTCTTTCTTCATCTTCCCAATTTTGTGAACATCAATTGATAGCCGTATGGGAAGCAGCCAGCATGCTGAAACAGCGGTGCAAGCATGCAAGATGTTCACCATTGCATGCAGTCAGTTGCTGTGAGCAACCTACTGCATACAATTAACTGCGAGTGGTGCTGCACTATGTGTGCCTCCTGGAAAGCTGCAATGGTAAAGTGCCACAATCGTATAGTAACATGGATAACATCGCAATTTGTTTGTTGAATAATTTTGCAACAGAATCAATGGAGTTTTGGATAAATTTGTGTATTTGCCTGGTTCATCAAAGCTACAGAGTCAAATGTGGTATATACTCGCGTATTATGTGTACTTGTTTTGTCAATCCGGTCATGTGCGAAGCTAGTAGGAATCGCTGGCCTAAAAGCTCAACTGGGAATATATGTTGCAGGCGCTGTCACAGCTGTCTCAAAGCGGATGGTCATTTGTTTGCTAAGCCTGTTCAAATGCCCCCATTTTCTTGAAGTTCTTCCGAACAGTGCTCACAAAAGCCAGTTCCCATGACAGGGTTATACCAGAGAACATAAGTACTCTCCAATAATTGTCGGGAACCCAACGTAAAGTAAGATGCAGACAAGGAAGCGCGATGCCAACACAGTGCTGTGTGTGTCGCCCTTCATGTGTGTGTGTGTGTCCATTCCTTGTCCCAGTCTTCTATTGCGTTGTGTTCCCTCCGATATCTAACCAACACACCCAAGCTTCTATGCTAAGTCTTATTCAACGCACTCTTCTGCTGGCTCCCATACTGAATATTGCATGTCGAAGAACTCCACGCTGATGTGCTTAGCGGTAGCACGGTTTCAGTTTTCTTCGGTAAGCTTTATAACAGCAATCTGCCTCGTATATAATTATTGTAGCCTATCACAAGGAACGGTAAAAACGCAATGGCCAGATGGCGAAACAGAAAAAAAAAAGAGTGCGAAAACCTGCCTCATCTAGTTGATGTGACAGGTCCTCGCACGCGTTCAACATATCTGTGCTGTGTCTCGGGAATACATTCTTGCCGTGAAAGAGGTGGGAAGATAGGAGGCAAACCTTTAGGCATTTCGGACTACACATAAACAGGTTTCGGTTTTCAAGTTCGATATTCTAGGGAAAGCATAAAAGTTAATGGAAGAAGGGACCTTACACTCAGTCCATTTTGTGTAAGACTGCACTCGCCTGCTCGACAAGAGATGTGCCTGACCAGAGCATCATGAAGTCAAATGTGTCTGTGTGTGTGCTGGCAAGGTGGCTCGGGCTGGTTGGGGAGGCCAAAGTATGCGAGCAAAAAGTTTCTTGTAGTAAAGCAGGCTGGCTAATTATACTGGTGAGCAAATTATGTGAGGATGCAAATTGTGCGAGTAAATATGGTATGTACTCTTGTATGTTTCAGCTCTATTGCTACGGATCGGATCCAACTAGGCATCCGGCAGCAACAAAGAGAGGTTCTGCAGGAGGTGCGACAGCTGAAGCACGAGGTACGGCTCTTGTCCGTGCCTCAGCACGCCCAGCCAGCACAGTGCCCCTCTGACCTTCCCCGGCTGCCTGCTGATACAATTGGAGAAGTGGAGGCAGCAGAGGCAGCTGTGCAGAGTAAAGCTGTGGCTGTGGCTTTGGTGTATAATTCTTGATTTTTAATATGCCTATGTAACATGCAGAAATTTAGTACTGCTTTAAGATACTGTGTTTCGGGAAACAAACTAGTCAGGTTATCTCATGAGCCACTGTACTACAGTCGAATATGAATAATTCGTAGTCAAAGAGGCCAGAAAATTTGTTCAAATTAAAAGAAGTTCAAAATAATGAGTTACCATAATTACTTGAATCTAACACGCACCTTTTTCCGGTTAAGAGAGTTCATAAATCGCATGTGCGTTAGAATCGAGTACGACAAAAAAATGAATATGGTCATTCTACAGCCATCGCCACTTACAAAATGGCCGCCCCCTACGTGCGTCGGCATGGCACGTCGGTCATTTCTGCCTATGTGTTTGCCATGCGCGGCACTTCATACGTGTGCTGAGGAGTTCGTCATCTTGTAGTACATTAGCATCGACGGCATGGTAGGGCCGACTCCAAAAACTCGACGAGTGC
This sequence comes from Rhipicephalus microplus, assembly GCF_043290135.1. Lineage (NCBI taxonomy): Eukaryota > Metazoa > Arthropoda > Arachnida > Ixodida > Ixodidae > Rhipicephalus > Rhipicephalus microplus. The sequence goes on along the minus strand of NC_134706.1, from coordinate 104,472,574 downwards.
ACCACAATGCTGCTTCTAAAAGAAAAGTCGTCGCGTGTGCCGGAACGGACAGAAACCGGGCCGCATCGCGGTCATTCGAAGTTCCCGAAACGTGCGTGTGGGACCGGCGGAAACAAAAGCAGAATATTGTCGACAGCAAAGATTCACGCAAAGGCTTCAGTGGACCACAGCAGGGTCGGTTTCCATAAATTGAAGACCTGCTCGGCGAGTATGTGATTAAGCAGTGAGCGGCACAGCGGCCCGTGACGACAGAACTGCTCCAAGTGCAGGCTATGCAGTAAGCCTTAGAAAAAGGGCTAATGCAGAGCCATTTTAAAGCGAGCAGGTGCTGGCTAACGAACTTTATGAAGATAAAAGGCTTTTCCCTCCGAAGGCGAACGGGCATATGCCGGAAGTTGCCGGAGGAGTAAGAAGAAAAGCTTCAGAGTCTTCAGAGGTTCCTCCTAAACTTGCGGCACAACAACGGCTACCTGCTTTGGCAAATCGGAAATGCCGATCACACGCCCCTTTACTTCGACATGCCTGGCACCACAACCGTCTAGGAGAAGGGGGCGAAGCAAGTTTGTGTACTGACATCGGGCCACGGTAAAACTAGAGTGACAGCAATGCTCTGTTGCACGTCAGATAGGCATAAGCTTTCCCCGTACTTCATATTTAAACGGAAGACGCTCTCAAAAAAAGTCGTTTTCGCGAGTGGTGTGATCAAGCGGGCCAACGAGAAAAAAGGGTGCGCGTTGCAACCGATGTCTTAGTTTTTTTTTTTTGTCATGGAAATTGGGCGCGTGTTACAATCGAGGGCGCGGTAGAATAGAGTAAATACGGTAAACGAGCGGAGGGCTCACCATGCAGTGATGCATGTGCATGGAGTTTTATTCACAAATTACAGGACATCCGTCATTGATTAAAGTAGTCAATACATGTCTGTACAAGTTGGCCTTGCAACGAGTCAACAAGTTTTGCGTGCAGTTTGCAAAGCATTTGTACTTCGGCTTCAGTATTCTACTGGCAAAAGAAGTTGCACGCGGCAATGTCCAGTTCTGGCACTCTTCGAAGACAACTGTGTTTCCACTGTTACCATCTGCGCTGCAGCCGGAGCGTGGCCAGCACATGATGAGAATGGAGGAGCGTCTCCACCTGGAGAAAAGCAGATCGGCATTCGAGAGAGAAACACTCCGCGGCAGCTTTTTTTTTTCTCTCTTCATGCGCGGTGTTGAAAGGAGAAGAGTCTCTACATAGCAGGGACGGAAAACAGGGAAGCGTGACACCGGCGCGTTGCAGATTGGCATGAGAGAGCCAACTCTCTGCGACAGCTTTTTCTCCCCTCTTTCTCTTCATGCGCAGTGTTAAGTGGAGAAGGGTCTCTACGTGGCAGGGACGGAAAAAGCCGAAGCGTGGCACAGGAATGTCGCAGATTGGCATTTGGCAAACATTCCACCGCAGTCTTTTCTTTCCTTTTCTTCATTTTCTTCTTCAAGCACAGTGATGAGGTGTCTGAAGTGCCACCGCAGGATTGGGCGGGGTGCTGAGAGCATTTTCGTAGCGCGGTATAGCTTTGATAGGACCACAGCGTCAGTTCGAATTAAGTGTGTTGGAATTAATGAGATTTGACTGTATTTACTATAGTCTGTGAAGTCCGAGTGAACTGTCCTAAGCTAGCAGACGATGTAGGCGGCATTGTGTGTTTGATGGGCAGTGACTAGCAATAGCCTGCTTAAAACAGACATTCAGTAATTTTGTTCATTTATCACCCTATTTCGTGTCCACTGCGGCTCTCTCTACTTTGAGCTACAGTTCACCCTGCCTTGTGTTAGCCGATTTCTTACTTTTTTAAAAATCTAACATGCACCCAATTTCGCAGTGTGAAGAAAAATGCACCTTTGTTTATTGTGATGAGATTTTTATAGCGACATGCCTCTTTGTTGGCTATCACAAAAAAATATAAACAGCAAATGGTGCGACCATCTAGTGCGACCTTTATTTTTCTATCAGTTTCATCTATGACCAAGATTTGGTCGCGCTAAGGTTGCCTCTTAGTACGCCTTGATCATGTTCATTTATCTTGTTGTGCTCTGCTTACAATGCATTGATTAAAAACATGTCCAAGCTTCTTTTTGAATTCCACATATTTTATCGTTTTTCACGTGTAGAAGCTACTCCTGGTCAACATTCAGGCAAAGACATTGTAACCACGAAGAAACGTGTATTGGAATTTGAGCACTGTACAAAGTAATTATACTATTTCATAGCTAGAATCAATATTTATTAAGGGTTATAACAGTGTTGTATTTGATTTCATAACAGCGAAACTGCATTCAGAGAAGGACTCTGAAAGGTTCTCACACTGAGTGTGAGAGGGCTGATGTGGAAACTATTTTAGGTCAAGTGAGTTGAATTTAGCGTAAAAAAACAATGAAATGTTATGATGCCCAAAAATTCAAGGTGTTGTTTTCAGTGTCCTCTTCTTGCAGATTTTTATCATGAAAACATTTCGATGTGCTGTTGCGTTTACCCCATCTATGCTTCTTGCATTTTTTTTACAGCGCAAGCACCTCCTGCAGATTGGGGGACGTGGCCTCCGAGAAATTGGTGTGAATGCCATGAAGGCTGTATTGGCACATGACGTGCAAGTGCTGTACAGCCTTCATGGCAGAAAAGGGAAAAGGGCCTTTGTGAACCTGAGGCTCTGTAGATTAGTGACAGGTTAGACTTGTTCATTGTTTTATGTGTGTGTACCCTTGTGTATTCTCTGTACTGCAGTGCTTCATATGTACTATGGTATTTCTGTTCTTGTATGCAGATGTCATCTGCCAAAAAACAAGGTGCGACCAGGCGGAGGCCCTCAACTTTCTTAAGAGGTGGCTGCCAGGGTCTGGTGATCGCTGTGGGGGCAGGAAGCGGCACTTCAGAGAAACATTTGTTGTGGAGCAGCCTGATGATCCCCACTCTCAGAGTGCAGATTATCGGCTGCTCGCGGCAGCTGGCTTCCTGCCCAGCCACAGCAGCCAGGGCCTTGACAGCACCACTGTCACTGTGTCCCCAACGCAACCTGACCTGCAGTAGAGCGGGCCTTTTTTAGTTGTGTATATATATTTTTCAATGTGCACATTTTTTGTTGTACCAAATAAATAAAAAAACAGAATAAATAGTCTGCAGACTGTCGGTGGTGCACTGTTAGGCTAGCTTATGCTGATTCGGAAGCACCATCACCATGTTTTAGTTACAAAAAATGCTCTAAACTATGAATATTCTCGATTACCATGTGGGGGACATATGTGGGGATTGCAAGTGGGGGACATACGCTTTCAGCATTTACTTCCTAACGACTTTTTTCGATCTGCTGTACCAAATACGAGTACCAAATAAAGCACTCGCTATTGCAAAAGATAAATTGGTAAAAAAATAAACTACACTTCAAGTGTTAGCAAAGGGAACGAGGTATAAAAGATGAAATAGATCGAGTAACTGCTTTCAGTTCTCGGCATTCAATTTTCTGTTGCCCCAAGTATACAGGGCTGCAAAGCTACAAGAGCGGGTCACCGAGGCATATTGTTTAAATCTTTCGGTAAGAAAAATTCCCTACTAATAATGGTTACATAATGGCAAGCCAATCAGTAGCCAATATTCGTCGTGCAGGAAACATCGGTGCAATAACGGCATTCGATTGGCTGCAATGTGGCCCTGGATTGGTCCAATGTCGGTCGTACATCCTTAGCCAATATTCGTCGTGCAGCAAACATCGGCATAAAAATGGCATGTGATTGGCTGAAATATGGCCCGATGTTGGCCGAACATTGGCAGCTTTGTCGGCAATACGATGGGCCTTCGTCGGCCCAATGTTGGTTGCATACTGGCTAAAACATCGGCAAAACGTCGGCCCATCATTGGCTTGAACGTCGGCCCGACATTGGAAGAAGTTGCACTTCCGGCGTCGGCCCGACGTCGGTGCCGATGTTAGCCGATGTTGGTCCAAGAATGGTCCAACGGCGGCGTGCTGCCTGGGAAGTCCCAGCGACCGCCCACCTGGTTCACCGGAGGAGAATAAGGTGGTGTATTCCCTACCAGACATGCAGGCAAACTACCCGGCTGCCACACTGGGCACATGGTCTAGAATTTCAACGCAGTCCACGGCTGCTGTCAACTGTGACGTCCCAGACCCGTCGTGTGATCCCGCATTGCATAAAAACGGCTCTCGCTCAAACACCGCTTCGAATGATCGACGTACGCCTACGCATTACACATCGTTAAAAGCCGGAGAAAGCCATCTGTCGGCGCCCTTCGAGAAGGCTCGCACCTACGCTAGCCATGTCACACCACGGCTATCCACAGCCCACGACTCGCAACTCGGTCGCCGTCTACACGACCGACAATGTGACTGGCTCAGATGTTGTGGAGCCACCGACTCCGCCGTTACCTACACCGTCGACAAAATACCTGTGTCACCCGCTTAGCCCGGCCAGGTTCTTACCACCAGCAACAACTATGCCCATCGAGAGCTACAGGCCGGGCTGAATGGCGCCTGCGCAAGAACCAGAACCACAGCCGACGCTGTGTGTTCAAGTTCAGACGTGCTGTACAGCAGACTTACTCGGTCCCCTACTGATTTCCACGAAACTCGGCCGTCTCGCTCGCTACTCCCAACAACGTGCAACGTGTCTGCGTCGCTACCTCGTCAGCTTCGCAGTTCCTATTGTCACCCGCCAGAGACCTACTGGTTGCCGATAGTCTGTTCGCGTTGAGGACCTGGACTGCTCACGGACCCTATTGCTTCTCGACTTGCACACTTATCTATATACGCTCGCATTGTTTTCCTTCGTGTTCATTTCTGCGGCAGGAAGAAACCTGTAGCATCATCATCATCTTCTTCATTAATCATTATCATCATCATTATTTATTAACCACCAACCAGTCCACGCGCCATGTGTCTCGGATGCTGGCAGCCGCAGCCACTCTGCTTTAGCCCTACGAATAAAGTGGCGAGACTGGGACGACCCCACCGGCCGCCTTCAAATCTCTTCTCGTCTCACTCTTGCTACAGGGCACATTTAGTGTAGTCTTTCTACTAACGCACTGCAATCTATGATTATGAATTATTTTGCTATAAATGGCCGACATGTACAAGTGTACAAATACAGTCAACTTGTGTGAGTGATCTACATTGTCATTCATCAGCTAAATATCTACCGCACATGTGGTTAAAGTGCATATGTGGTTACTAAACAGATTAGAACGTATCTGGAGCTGACCTACTTTGTTCAAATAATTCCACACAAACAGCCTTCAGGTGCAGCTGTGTTATTATGGAAAGTGTATGCAGCAATCACCTTCCTTTGCCTGACATTTATACATAAAACCAGCAACAAAATTTAAATAATCGTAAAAGTCTCATGATTGCTGGAGCTGCACCTGTTAGGCACCCTTGCTTTAGTTAAATTAGGTGTTAAAAAAAGCAAGCAAGACTAGCCCCTGCTAGTATTGAACAATGAAAGAAAGATTTAATATGCACGAAATTCACCTTTTGGCAAAGTTTTCTCCAGATGTTTTACCTAGGCTACTCTTTATTGCTTCCATATTACGTTTTTATAATATGAATTTGATCAAATCGGCTCACATTTTTAAACGAGATATGTACCTAGACATTTATTTCAAAGTATTCACAACATCCACAAGTCTCTGTTCATATAGAGGCAGCATTATCATTTGATTTATTGCTCTTCATGTTTCCTGTGAAATATTTAGGTAGTTTTGTCTCTAACTGCTGCAATATTGCTGCAATAATGATTGCTACATTCTGTACATTACTCAATGGTGTTATGCTGTCTTGTGTAAAACTTTTCTGCTGATATTAGCCCCACCATGGCGTTCTAGTGGCTAAGGCACTCGGCTTCTAGTCCACGGGTCGCGGGATGAAATCCCGGCTGCGAAAAATGCCTTTTTAGTGAAGGTGAAATAGCTGTAGGCCCATGTGTTCTGATTTGTGTGCGTTTTGAAGAACTCCTGGTAATCGGAACTTCCGGAGCCCTTCCCTACGGCGTCTCTAATAATCATATAGTGTTTTGGGGACGGTAAACCCGCATATTGAAAAAGAAAGCGTTAGACTGAAACTACTCATTGGAATAGTCGGCACAATATAAGTTCTATAATGCATAAACAAACTTGTGTGTGTGGGTAAACGTTATCTTGAAACTGCTCAGAGAAAGACTGCAAACTGTTTGGGTCACACAGAATTCACAAAATCAACACTCCAGAAAAATACATGCCACAATGCAAAGACCTGATTCCAAAAATAAATATGTAATAAGCTTCAAGCAAAACTCCTCCTAGTTTTCAAAGTTCCACCATTATTTCTTAGAATCACAAAAAGCATTGCAAAGTGCATGGCTTTATAAAAGACTTGAAACAGGAGCTGCAGGTAGTACATTCGAGTATGGAGCCAGCCGGCAGCATACACGACACCACTACCTGATGTCTGCTTCTGTCTTCTGCATAAATTTTACAATCGTCAATGCTATTGAGCTCTCATCTAGAAAGACTTTTTCGAGAGCTGTTGCAGAGCTCACCAGCAAAAGTATTCATCACACTTTCTCGCAACAATATACGGCTGTGTTTGCAGGAACGTCGAACGTTGTCGTTTATGTAGTTTTTTGTGCGATAGCCTTTATATAAATATTCTTGGCAGGCTTTTGCCTCATAGTCAGCATAATGTTAAGAAATAAATAAAATTCATACCTTTTCTACTGGTGGGTATTAGGGCGTGAGCGGACGCAACAAAGGCGGTTGAAGCAGAGAAAAAACTTCATAAATCTTTCAACCGCAAAGGGGGGGGGGGGCAGGTTGCGGCGCATAAGATAATATCCCATGGCGTACCAGGTCTGCCTTTTATTGCTCCTTAAGCAGACGAAACGCCCCGCTAATATTTCCTCGGACGAAGGAGTGTGGACACCGCAGGAGGAAGGGGTGAACTACTCAAGCATAATTTGCGCACTTTCACATAGGGGCGTGGGCCATAGCAAGCACTGGTGGGCTTGCTATCTACAGATATATTACCATACATGAAAACGAAAACACTGAAAAGTCAAGTGTTATGCGAGAAGGGGCAGATAGCTGACCTCCGAAATGCGTCAATCAGAGAAGGGGTCAAAAAATTACCACGCGCACACTGAATCACCATTAGGTCCAACGTGTTGCGGTTTTAGATGATAAATTTATTGACTGTAGGGTAAATCATCAGTTTCAGTAACGGGAAACCACACAAAAATGAATTAATGAAAAGCTTATCAAGCAGATTACTGTAAGTAACTCTGTGGTTCACTCCATTAACCCACTGCTCGAAACTCATGTCTAGAGCATAGCATCTCACTGCAACCAACGAAGCACCAATGATTACTCGTCAACATTCCATGAATACATAGTAAATGCCTAAGAGACCATGAGAACACAATGCACGACCATGAAATCTGAAATGGTTTATTTATAGAACAAGCTAGGCCCATCTGCGTCGTCAAAGATGCCCCTGGTAGTATTACTGAAGAAATAAACACCAATTAGGAAGACGTAGAGGTCATGACGACATTCGTCATTGAAAGATCTAAAAGAACACAAAACTATCTAATAAAAAAGCAACGTGTGCTGTGCAGGAAGGCGATCTCTGCTTCAAATCCTGATTACTGGCCCATTCATATGCTTATGACACTTGTTTTTTTTTGTGGAAGTCTCGTGTGATTTCTTTCTTTTCATTCATTTGGTCAGATGACAGAATACGTGATTATACAATGATAGTATATAACTGCTATAACAACTGTGATCAATCAAACGCACCCGCAAAACTTAGAGTGAACGAGCTCTTACTCTCTCGTCTTGGTTCTTACGCTATGGGCACTTGTAGAATATTACATCTATCGCAGCTTGATTTCTTGCCAAGCCCGTACCTCAACGCGCACTAAAGTTCTGGGACAAAGTTACTATAGTCACCTCATGGTCACCTTGCGGGCATTATCGGCTTAAGATAGACGAGTTTAGCTAAGGTGTTGTTTGTATGGCAGAGTGAGGGCAAATGGCAGTTGGCTATTCGTGTATAGGAAAGCTAAGCTAACCGCAAAATCACATGGTATACGCGGTGTTTACTCGCGCACTTCTAGTGCTTGGGGCATCTGCCACAACAAAAAGGTTAGGTGCGCCATGTTTTCTAAACAAACCTGTCATTCGTAGTGTCTCGATAGTTTCCATATTGTAGGTTGCACGTACACTACTGACACCACGAACTGACGAGACAGTGCTGTGTAGCTGTTATTCCGCTTCCCGATTTCACCGACACATAAGGATGATGAAAAAATGAGATGGCATTCAAGGGAAAAAGGAAAACTCACAGTCCGTTATTCGTTCTCTTAAAACGACTGGAATGCAAAAACCATCGTCGTCTATCTCAGCAGCCCCGGCACAATTCAAAAGCTTTCCCCATTTTACAGGATTTGGCACGGCCTCCAAGATTGTCGAATCCCCACCCGATTCCCTATGATCGGACGAACTTTGACTATAGTTCAGGATGCGTTGTGGGAGCGCTCCGTGAGCCCGTGGCGACATCATTATAGGTTCGGAATTTTGGCTATCTGTGCCATTATCGGTCCTCATAAGGTGACGTCATCATGTCAACATTTTTCGCGTCCCTCACATCTGAAACCGCGGATTGCAAGACGCCGCTGCACGAAGACAACACCAATGGTTAAATTCCAGTTTAATGAGGAATTCTATGCCTTCGCCTTCAAACGTGCTTCAAGCATGCTGATTATTTTCTACGGTGGATGTAGCTTTGGCAGCTCTAATTTAATTACCAGTCCAGCTTAGTGGGCAGAAAGCCAGTGTGACCGGAAGCGCCTATTGCACCCGCCATTTTGAGTTTCTTTTATTGATTGCGCTATGTGTCCTGAACCTGCTCACGCAGCTAAAAACTTCAGTACAAGTTGTCTATAGATGCGACAAACCACAATTCTATAAACTACGATGTATTAAGGGCCTAGGTATTTCATTCCTAAGACGAATGCTAACGCTAGCCTAGAGGTTCAGGAGGAGGCGCATGAGGAGGAGGAAGAATTTTATTAAGAGAAAAAAATAAGTACAGGCAAATACGCTCGGGCTTCCGTCCTCAACTTGCTGCAACTAGCAGCTCGCTGGGCCTGGTCAAGAAAAAATGTTTGGCTCTGTTTCGTCTCGTCCGCAAGCCAAGCCTTACAAAGCGTGAGTAACGTGTGCGTGGTTGTTTAGTAATATATGGGCTCTCTATCTGTACGTGCCTCACGGTGCACTCGCATGCTATACGGCAGTATGTTGGTATGCCTGAACACCACAAACAAATTTAGGTAAATTGTGTGGATATGTGTAGGCCTCATGGTGCACTCGCATCCTATACGAAAGTGTGTTGGCATGTCTCAACACCACAAACACATTTAGGTAAATCGTGTGGAATATATTTCACCTATACAATAAAATTTGGAACAGCTATCGGTTTGCATGCGTCTCCAATCATGAATATGTTCGCTATCCAACTCCTTATGTGAAAGGTCATACTCTCTTTATCGCTTCCCTAAAGGCCGCAAGAAGGAACACTGATAGATACTTATGAACAACTTACTTAAGCCTTGCATGGTTCACATGGATGACTACTTGCAATATTCGCAAATATGGGAGCATATGAATAAGTCATACACGTGAAAACGTACGAATATAGCTCTAAATAAATGTCCACAAAGGTTACCTCTATCGTTGTGATTCATTGCTATAGCGCACATGTCAGAAAACAAGGCACCATATAACAGAGTCTCAAAAAAAACACATATGTTCAATATTTCGTGGGCCTATGTGTCGTACTAAATAACCGATAGTTAAATGACAAAACGATTGCCTCAAAGCATTCCTTTTCGAGCTGCTGTGGAATTTAGCGTCAACAAAAAGACGAATTCCAACAATGAAACGTAATAATGGCGTATTCAACTAGCGGGGGCATTGTGCCAGCATTCTGACGTATACTGCAGTATGTTGCGCTACATAGTCGTGAGAGAGGAGACAGTAGCGGATGCACGAGATACACCTTATAAAAGCGCGAAAACGGCAGAAAAGCAGCATTTGTACGAAAAAAACAATAAAATAAGGAAAGTATTCAAGCCTATATCATGATATATGGTGAATTTGGCGCATTTGTAAGCACTGCAACTTTGTCGCACAGCGAAGTATAAATTGAATTCCTTAGCGGCACACTCCAGCGCTAGCAAATATGGGCGAGCTTAGGAGCGCTGTGCCTCATTCGGACGCACACCATCTGTGATGTCAGTTTCACTTGTATCATTTATCACAATTTTATGATCACACTTCAACCGCTTCTCTTGCTTTCATTCATACTGTCGAGTAGCAGCCCCGAATAGTGTCTCACAAAATACTTACTCGAGAGTTTCACTCACAACTTGTGGTTGCGTTATTAAGACGATAGTCTCTTTTGGGGACCTGCAATGCAAAACCTTTAGTCTGCATGTGTGTACATCTGTGTGTTTGTCTACCCTTAACGGTATTTTAAACGGCACCAGACGATACCCCAAATCGCAGCACCCATCAATATTGCTCAAGGTTCAGCATTCATACTTGTGGTATTGTCAAGTACAAAGTAATATTCGCACATATATAAGCCACCATAACAACCCGTCGATATTATGTATGTGTGTCTTTTACTAGAAAAGGCATGCATAAGTAATTTTAAGGACGGTAGCGCTTATCACGCTGTGCTGGTCATGCAACGCTTGCACGAAAAGGCAAGTGTTTCCAACACTTCGCTAAAACGACACGGTGGCGGCACCTACCCGTCGCTTTGCGTTCTACACCTTATCACCTCCAGGACGGGCGCGCACGCTGCGCGCGTCGTTTTCCAAGATAACTGCCAGATGGCGCTCATGTCTCACGTGTGACGTGACTTGATGCGCTCATTTGCCTCCGCTGCGCGCTCGTGGCACTGTAACGCAGCGCCTCAAAAATATCACTCAGAGATTTTCTTGCGAAGCACATCAAATAAATGTCTTATTCACTCTCTTCAAACTAAAGACTTTCGTGTTTTGACGATATTCGCAGTGTAACATGCTGATACGAGGTGAATTTTTCTTTGTCTTTGTTGGTGATCCCTTTGTCATGCGGAGTAATGCCGAATATTACGCTCATGCAGCGCTGTGTCAAGCTTGTAGCAACTAGCCCAAAGCATTGGTTTACTGAGCATTCTTACACTACACCCATCTGAGTCACATAGCATTATTACTCTTTTGTTTTCGCACTCTTATTTTGTACCCAGGGCCGGTGGAGTGGGCATGGGGTGACGCTGCGAGGGCGCTGGGACTTATCTGATTGTGGTGTAGCATGCAGCCGCTTCGTGCCTAAGTTAGTTATGGCGCGTTGATCAGCGCTACAACTTTGTGACTAAGCGAAGTAGAAATCGATTTCTTGAAGGACACGCTCCAGCGCAAGCAAAGACGGGCAATCTGAGGAGCGCTGTGTTTCATTCACGCTGTGTTTCATTCACCATCTGTGATGTCAGCTTCACTTGACCTGTTTCATCTATAACATTTTTATAGTCACACTTTCACCCTTTCTCTTGTTTTCTTTCCTACTGTCGAGTGGCAGCCACGAATGGCGCATAACAAAATACTTACAGTCGCGAGTTTGCACTCACAAGTTGTGGTTGTTTTTTCCTTGTCTTTGTTGGTGTCCCCGTGTCATGCGGAGTGTTGCCGAATATTACGCCAATTCAGCACACTGTGTAGCTCGTGGCAACTTCCCCAAAGCTGTGGTTTACAGAGATTTTTCACACTGTACCCGTCTGGGTCACAAAGCATTACTACTCCTCTGTCTTTGCAGTCTTATTTTGTAGCCACGGCCGGTTGTGTGGGCGTGCGGTGACGCTGCGAGAGCACTGGTACTTATCCTATAGCACTGCCGCATAGAGCCGCTTCCTGCCTAAGTTATCGATGTCGAGTTGATAGCTGCGTGGATGTATCCGCTGATTGTGTTACCAGATCTCTCCCTTTCGCCCCCAAGATGTGCAGAGCGTTAGCTTTGGCCTTTATGACTTGCCTTCACGTAAACGCGTAAGACATTGCGCCTGAGCCTTCCCTGATTTCTTCCGGGTCAGCGCTCTCAGAGAGACGCCAAGATTGGCGAGAACACGAAAGTTATTTGAATTATCCAAGGCCGGCGCCTTTTGTAAAACTCTTCGGACACGCCTGACTGACTGACGGATTAGGAAGAGTTGTTGGCCGTCGGAGTGGCTTTCTTTGTACGTCAAGGTGCCCCGCACAATGTTCCAAGGGTCTCAGATTCATGTTGCTTAGCACTCCCCACGTTCTACATGGTGCATTCATGCCGGCTTCTCCTCCAACCGTGGTTTGCCCGGCGCCACAAAATCATCGCTGCAACAAACTACAGAGCTCATTCGAACGTAGGACTCAACGTCTACGTGCTGTGCTGTGTCGTGCATGTTGTGCAGCGCTGTTATCCTTTGCCAGGGGACGAACTAGGCGTGCCTCTTCTATCATTCTTGGGTTGAGAAGGAGGTGATGTTTCAACTTCCGCTTTTGAAAGCGAAGGTGAAGATGGCATTTTCATTGGACTGCCATGGCCCCCATTGTTTCTTTTTTTCCAGCAGGGAATTCTGGGCAAACAAGAAAGAAAAACGCGTGCGTCCAGACGCTCCCGACAAGCTCCTTGAAGCTCCCTTGAAGATTCCACCGAGAACTTCCATGTTGTTACCACCAGCACATAGCAACCCTACCATCAAAATGTAAATATTGTAAATAAAAGTTACTGTTAACAGCTGCGGCCTCCTTTCTGCGACATCTCCCCGAGACTTAGGCAATCTCCGGTCCTCTGGGCAGGCCCTTGGATACATCAACTGGTGGCAGCGGTTGGATGGCCCATGCTTGACTCGGGCCTCAACATTATGATGAGTGATTGGCTTTCTTTGAGTTTTGTCATGTTTCAGCTTTTCGAGTTTTTTTAAAATTAAGTCTTTAGCTGCCATGCTCCAAGCTTGCAGTAATGTTACCGTGCGTGTTGCCTTCGCTCGTTCGCTTCCACGTCACAGTGGGTAAGAAAGCCCTCACTCGTGAAGGTCATAGATTTGGTAAAGAAACTAGAAAGACCAGACCTTGTACTACTGCGTGAAGAGCTCGGAATTAAAGTGGGGAGAGATGAGAGTGAGTCGCAGATGATTGGGGCGATTCGGGAGTACGGTGCAGAGGTTGACAAAATTCAGTTATGTTGAGAGGAAGTGTAAAGACTGGTAAAAGAGGCCGAAAGAAAGCGAAGATGGGCTGATGAAGACATAATACTTGTGAGAAAATTCGGCAGATCCCACGTACCTGGCAATCGACGTTATGCGAAGCATGTGGAGAGAAGGTGACCGTGTTGGAATTTTTTTATGCAACGACACGTCATAAAATGATGGTAAATATAGGTACAAATATTGCACGCACAGACAAATGTTGAAGGGTTGCAGATGTTTTATTACCAGGTGTTCGCACTTGCGCAACGATGCCAACTTGAACGTGCGTATTAGCAACACCAGAAGCTTATATGAAGCGCTGATTTTCAAGAACATGCTGACGTGTACATTGCTACATAAATCAACTTCAGCGCTTATCAACTCACCACAACTGACGTTATCCCGACGTGATGACTGCATTAAAACAGTACACATATAATGTTTATAAAATTGAGTAGGCAGCACTGCGAGCACTATTGACGTTTCCCGAAGATTAGCGTATATTTGAAAGGTAGTTCCAAGACCTGGCTTAGCTCTTATCCCGACTTCTGATTAAGTATGTTCTGTGTACTTACTGGTGATAATTTGATTTATTAAAGAAAAAAAAACCTGGCTTAGCTCTGTGGTAAAATGCTTCATTGCTACGCAAAATGCGTGGGTTTGATTTCCGCTGAAACCCTGACATTTATTTTTTTTTGCATTTCTCATGTCGACACTACAAATTTCGGGTATTTCTTAACGCTTATGCGTTAAAATTGTTCACGCGTGTTCTCGTCATTCCTGGGTAAATGCTAAGTGTCAATCACCTGCGGCACATACCCTCATACCTGCTCGTGAATATGTGCCGCTTTCTGGCGAGAAGTGTTTGATGACGAGCGCTACGGGATTGTGACATTATTGATGTCTTGACCAGTGCGTCATAATTGTCAAACCATCTTACGCCCGCATGCAACCATCTTACGCCCGCACCGTCTGGCCCAGGAGCTGTCCCCCGTTTCATAGATTGTAGTACTGGCTTTACCTCTTCAACTGATGGAGGGACGTGCAGAGAATCAGCAGCTTGTCGAGGAACGCGAGGCAAACCTCTAAGCATAGGCGGTATTATATCACAGTTTGTGACAATATTGATGTCTTGACCAGTGCGTCATATTTGTCAAACCATCTTACGCCCGCATGCTAATTTTGGTACACGCCAAGTTTAGGAGTTGACCACGATGGCACACAAACGTAAATGGCTAGATAGATAGATAGATAGATAGATAGATAGATAGATAGATAGATAGATAGATAGATAGATAGATAGATAGATAGATAGATAGATAGATAGATAGAAATGGTCAAAGTCGCCGAAGATTTCTGAGAACTGCTTCGCATTTGAAAAAAAATTAGCATTAGGAGTTTATCGGGACGGAAGTAACATGGTTGACGGTATAATATCCTCCGAAAAGGTTAGGTGGGCAGATGAGATTAAGAAGTTTGCGGGTATAAATTGGCACCAGAAAGCACAGGACTGCGTTAACTGGCGGAACATAGGAGAGGCCTTTGTCCTGCAGTGGACGTGGTCAGGCTGATGATTATGATAATTATGAATATTATGATTATCTTCTAATAATATAACGAAAGACAGTCCTGCCAAATCTACAGCTACAGTGTGCCGCTCAGACAGCGACAAACATAAGTTGTTTAAGGCTAAGCCGGTCATGTGCCACCGTTCCCAAGAGCCGGGTCACATTGCGATTGGCTGCTGAAAGCCCAAAAGCGTTCTGTTTTTGATGGACGGCTGCGACAGTGATCACGAACAATCGATGCTGCATGTTAAGGAGTCAGTTGAGGACACCGCAACAGTCAGCCGCAACACTCAATACTGTATATCCCTCCTTCGTGACAATTGAGGTAGACACAAAAAAACGTGACTCCAACAGCAAGCAGCTGCTAAGAAAAATGCCTGTTTGGCGTTAGCCCGCGTTGAGAGTGTGGGACCATTCATACTCCTCGCAACAGAAACTGCGGTGTCCCTAAACCTGCCCGAGCATTGTCCCTCTCAAAATGACGCAGATATGCCTTTAAAGGGCTATTGTTTTGGTGACAATACGGTAAAATCTCTAACTCGTCCAACAGCCCGTTCTGCTCATGAGATGCTGGAAGTAGAAAGCGCTAATAAAAGTGAAGTAAACTGCCATAATATAGATGATGAAGCACTGAGCTTAAAACGTGAGGGAGAGGCGCTTAGCATAGCGCGAAATGACGATGCACTTAGAATAGCACGAGATGAATAAATGCTTAGATTAGTGCGATGTAATGAGTCTCAAGGAGAAACATAAGAAGGTGAGCCGGCTAGCTGAGAACGTGTCAGATGCACCATTGCGTTAGAAGCGCACACGTGTAAAAATGACCGCGAGGAAAAGCTAGTTGTGTCGCCTGCAGTTTTGGCATTTAATGCCAAAGTTACCATACTTCCTAGTACTAGTGGCAAGGCTGTGAGCGTTCCGTGCCGCCACGACATAAAAAGGCGCTGGCGAATACGTAGGGGGAACGCGAAAGGTTAAAGTTGCCTCGAGCGGAGGCTGGAGAAAGTGCGTTAGAAGTGAAAAGTTGAGGCAGGCTCCGGAAGTTCTCAAGTTCCAGGAATCGTGGTAGAAGGCGAAATAGTTGACCATGGCGAGTTCCACCTAATCGCGCGTATAGGTGAACTACTTACTCTTCTTTTAGCGTTCAGATGAGGTAGTGTGCATTTTCTTTGTAAGGGGCACTCAACGCGGCTAAAATTTTTATTTTGAGATGAACCAAAGTACCGTTAGAAGAGTAGATACTACGTCGTTATTCATAAAAACTAGGGGAAATGTTTTTTTGTTATTTTGTTTAGAGCAATTTATTCTCACAGACAGTGAACATTAATTATGATTCAACAGAACAGTGCGACAGAACACAACAACCACATACACACCAAAAGTTGTTACAAAACCATATGTGAACAGTAAACGGAACACCACATACACAACTTACCCAACTACACAGGAATTGTTACAGTAACAATGATTACATATGCACAATACATGGTAAACTAAGAACACACAAATGAAATGTAGAGATCAATATGTCAGATATTTACATAGTATTTACAAGGTATTTGTATCAGTACTAAGCAAAGATTAACCTACCAATACCAGGCAGGCCTGAAAACAAGCCTTACAGGTCTCTCACAGATGAACACAAAACGGCAGGACCAGTGTCGAAGGAATTCCTCCTCACCCAGAAAGAAGAGTTCCTCCGACAACACAGATAGTATTTCTTTGAACAGTCGCTCCAAAATCGGGAAGAGAGCACGGCGGCGACGACCTGCTGCAACAGCTTCACAATGGTTACGCCAAAGACAGTAGGCACCAGCAACAATAAGAAGGCAAGCAAAGCGGCCTCGAGAACAACGTCCAGAAGAAACAAAGCGGTTTACTCCGAGGCCACGAAATCCTGCATGCACAGCCCTCCATAAAACACGAGCAATGACACATTGCCTTAACACATGCTGATTTGTTTCCCGTAGGGAGCAGTTTGGACATGTTGATGACTGGACCATTCTCCATCTTTCTAGGTGGTCAAGGGTAGGAAAAACGCCCAACCCAAGCCGCCACATGAAGTCCCGGAGGTGGCCAGGTAGAAATTATGCTGTCCGTGTGCTCCA
Organism: Rhipicephalus microplus; assembly: GCF_043290135.1. Lineage (NCBI taxonomy): Eukaryota > Metazoa > Arthropoda > Arachnida > Ixodida > Ixodidae > Rhipicephalus > Rhipicephalus microplus. Next base: position 104,455,613 of record NC_134706.1, on the reverse strand, counting down.
AGACACACGACTAGAGCGGGTGCGGCGTATCGGAGGAACTAACGGGAGCAACAACGCGGCTGTTGTGTCAACGATAGAATTGTCTAACACATCTAAATCAGGGCAGGTCGATTGGATATGACAAAAAACGCGACAGCTGTTGCATAAAACGAAGGAAGTACTAATGATTGTGGGTCCTGATTAAGGCGCACACTAGGCAATAAATACCGAAGGTGAGTGCCTAGGCAATAATATGCCAGAGTGCGCGCGGGGGATTCCTCTCCTTGTACGAGGCGCAACAGGAAGCGCAGGGCGAATTGCCGGCAGCGTATTGATACCGAAGGGAATACAAAACCTCCCTGGGAACGCTGCTGTCCTAACGCCGCACGAGAAACCAACTCAGTGCCGCCATACCAAAAGAAGGAACACAAGGCAGACTGCAGTGACCTCACGATGCGTAAAGGCGGCTGTTCCACGTGAGAAACGTACCAAATGCGACCGCACAACACAGTCTGCGCAAGGTACCTCCGCTGAAGAAGTGGGAAGTCGAATTCCTGGGCGTTCTCAATTTCTTTTTTTACTTCATCGAGGGCATTTGACCAAACGGAGTTACAAATGCCGTAGTGGTTGTATAGAATTTCTAAAATGCGAAGAGACGCAGCCGGCTGAAGAAGAGATGTGGACCTAAGTGTGGAGTTGGGATAGCCGATGAACAAATACCGGGATATAGAGAGGTTTAGCGCGGCACTTGAAATGTCCCCATACTGGAAGAATAAACGCAGGCTATGAGAAAGACTATCTTCATCTGAAAGGTACAGGGTTATGTCATCAGCAAAAGCTGTGACTTTTACGGTACTGCTGCCGGGAAGCGCAAGACTCCGGACATGCGAATCTGCTTCTAGAGCACACAAAAATAGCTCAAGGCTGAGGACAAATAGAACAGGAGACAAGGGGCATCCTTGACGGACCCCACTTGTAATAGAAAAGGCAGCACTCTCCCAACCATCTGGAACTAGTGCGCTTTTTATACCAGAGTAGGTATGTCTAATTATTTCGACAAAAGTACCAGGAAAACCAAGGGCTGTGAGCACTTTAAAGATATACGTGTGCTCTAGTTGGTCAAATGTTTTCTCTTGGTCTAAAGACACAAGGAGACCACGCGCAGATCATGACAGAGTATAGGCTATGATATCCCGGGTGGTAAAGGACAAACTGTGTATTTTCCCTCCAGGCATAGATAAAGCCTGGTGATGACCCACCAGGGTGTTCAACAGAGCCTTCAAACGTTGAACGATCACCGTCGCGAATATCTTATAGTCAACGTTAAGAAGCGTGATAGGTCTCCAATCTTCAGGATTAACAGAAGAAGCATCACCTTTTAGAATAAGCACAATGCGTCCATCTCGAAAACTTGATGGAAAGACACCATCCCCGAAACATCGCCGGATAACCGCGGTTAATGCAGTACCATGCTCATTCCAAGACGATAAGTAAAATTCAACTAGAAAACCGTCTGGCCCAGGAGCTGTCCCCCGTTTCATAGATTGTAGTACTGCCTTTACCTCTTCAACTAATGGAGGGACGTGCAGAGAATCAGCAGCTTGTCGAGGAACGCGAGGCAAACCTCTAAGCATAGGTGGTATTATATCACAGTTTGTCCGCATGGCCGAACATGACATCTCTTCAAAATGCGCCAAAAAGAGAGATCGATCACTCTTAGGAAGCGGCTGTGTAGGTGGTGTCTGCATGTTCGTAAAAACAGGTGATTGTGACTGCCCAAAACACGATTGCCTTGCTTAGCGTAGCACCTCGGGGTGGGCACAAGGGTTGTGCCTGCAACGTCATGCAGCCGCCGCCAGAGACGAGGTGGCAATCAAACGCTGGAAGCGTTCACGTAATTCATGTTGCCAAGCTCGCATCAAAGGAGACGGCGTTTCAGCGCGCAATGCAATGCGTAACTTCGCTGCAGTATCGGCCAGCTCCTCAGAAACGCGACGTCAAAGGGAACGCCCTTCAACTGAGCAGTGCAGGCGCCACTGCGTTTTAAGCGCATTCCAATCAAATAAATCAGACGCAGCGAGTGACACGCGTATTGCACGGGACAAATTTGAGCGAGAGCGCGCGTCCTGGAGGACACCAACATCAAGACGTCATGGTTTCTCCGAAAAAGAAAATGGAATTTTTAGTTTTAATAGAATCGGACGATGGTCAGAGATGTACACAGGCGAAGGTGGGATGGGCGGAACACGTAAGTCGGTGGCAAACGTCTCTAAAGCATGTGGAATATAAGCCCAGTCGAGTCTGCTGGAGGAGTGTCCGCGGCGCCATGTCCAAACAAAAGTATTCCCGTGTATGACATTATGCGCATCCAGCACTGAAAAAAGTCTGGACAAGGCGTCGCAGCTCACGTGAATTCCAAGCAGACCGACCCCAGCCAGGACCTTGTACATCGCATCGCGTATTTAGCACACAGTTAAAGTCTCCAATTAGAATTACATGACGACCGTCTAGGAAAAAACATCCAAATTTCGAAAAAAATTATTAGACTGTCCGGTTTGTGCAGGCGCATACACACATAGTATCCTCATTCGAAAAGAAAAGTAGGTACAATCTAGAGCAATAATTCTGCCGACGCCGTCATAAACAACGTACGTGGTGACCACTCAATAAAGCCCGATTAAATATAATGATGCCTACTCCCGTAAAACGAGTTGTAGCGAAAGAAAAATAGCAATCTAAGTTAAACTTTTGTTTAAAAGCTCTAACGTCGGATAGTTAACAGAAATTAGTTTCCTGCAGGCATAAAACATCACAATTTGCAGCACGAGCTATACTAATCACCTCGGCCTGCTTTACTGGACTGCAAAACCTTTTACGTTGAAGGAAGTAATATTCAATGCTGTAGCCACCGTAAACAGCAAAGACAAATTTGGATACAAGACTCACAGTTCTGACAGACGCGAGAGCGGGTGCCCCGCAAGCAGCTCAATCACTTCTTACGACCAGGCGACCCATCGGAAGCGCGGGGCTTCCGGGGCCGCATCGAAGTCCGCAGGGGACTTCTGTCTCTGCTGGGGGCCTCCGAGTCGCTGCTGGATATTCGGTGGCGCTTGGTGCCGAGGCTCTTGAGTGAAGATGGCACAAGTTTGTCAAAACTGTCCCGACTGATCTCGCTTGAAGTGCTGTCGGTGTCTATCTGCAGGGCCGTGTCGCTCCTAGTACTGCTCGTGTCCTCGTTGATGGAAACCTCGTCACCTAGGGACAAAGTCTCTTCAAAGATAGGAGGACTAACAGACTACTGGGCAGCCATGGGGTGAGCAACAGATATCACGTCAGCATCTGCGACGCGTTCGCCGAGTGGCGCCTCCTCTGGTTAGAGCTCGACCTGTGGTTCTATGGGAACCACCACTGGTCGCGGGCCGCTAGATGAATCATCCGCACCTTGAGGGGCTGCCTTGTCGGGGCTGGCTGGAGACGCTGTGGGCGTTTGGTGTGGCGTCTGGTGTGGCATTGTGATGCACCCAACTTCGTCTTGGCAAATATCCGGGCCTAGCGTCAATGATACGACGTCCTTATTCTTGCCTGATTGAAGCGGTGGGTAAATCTTGGAGGCCGCCTCGGAATACGACGGCCTGATGGTGCAGGCGACGGTGGCATGCGGGTCACCACACCGGTGACACGGCAGCGAGCAGCCCTTCCCGTCGTGGCTGTAAACGCCGCACCTTCCACAAAACGGAGCTGTGCAATTCATGCGGAAGTTCCCGCTGTCTCCACATCGACGGCACACTCGCTGGATCCCTTTAGAGTCACAGGTCACTCGATGGCCAGCGATCTTGATGTAGTTGGGCACAGGCGACGATGTCTTCATTTCCATCCGGACGAATCGCGTCCCAATGGTCATGGGTGGGCGCGATCCCATGAGTTCTCTGCTGATGTGCAGCACCTTCTCATAGAGAGACAATGCCTGCGTGAGGAGCTCGCAGGGGACGCGGCACGGCAGGAACATAACGGTGACTTGAGTGACTTGGGGTCCCAAGGGTACGACAGCAACGCGCTCTCCTTTGGTGATGAGGTGGGACGCGTCGACGATTTGAGCCAGAGCGGCTTCACTGTTAACAGTGACTTGGTAATTCGGGCCTCCAAAGTGCTGTACACAGTACTTTGGAGGCTTCGATTCCTACTATTGAAGACGTCGCGTCAACGACATTTTCAGGACAAGTCCCCTCGGGGACGACTACGTCGAAGGCTGGCGCCTTCTTTGGGGGCTGGCTTGCCATTACGAACGTCCGCCAGCCCAGGGACGCCCTGAGACGCTAACGACGACAACGAGGGAACACAAGCACAGGGCGAAGCTCTTTATAGCAGCACCCGTTCGTCTTTCATTTTTACTATTAATACAAGAGCGGTTGCTTTTTAGGGTAAAGTATGGAGATTACCCAGAGGCTCAAAAAGCAGTAGGCCGTTGGCATTGATTGCGTTTCTGTCAACTAATTTGTTTGAATCCCACCACGCTTAGTCGCGGTACTTTTTATCGATTGGCATTACAAAGCTCAGTTTTAATTCAGCTTTGATACCTCAACGCGAGCTTGTGTGTCAGTCTTTACGTGCCGCTACGAAGAACCGAGCTTGTCTAAAGCATGTGAACCATGTCAGCTGCTGTGCTTCACCGACGTCTGGCTGCGCAGCTTCCTGTGTGAAAATTCAACGCCGGCAAATCACTTGGAGACTGCCTGGGAGCCGGAATAATCATGCGGAATGTGGGCGTGCTCGCCAATGAGTGGAAATATGCTGCTTTGCATTCAAACCTGGCCCATTTCCTTCGTAAGCGCGACAGTTTTTGTCATTTCACAAGGCTTTTCTACTTGTACAGCTAATGAGATACACACCTCTGGAACGTTTCTGATTGCTTACCTCGTTGTCACATTCACTGAGTATATAATCACTTCTAAACTTTGTAGCACAGCTCAAAATGAGTCTGCTGCAATATATGCTCGAATTCGTAGTACATATACGCATTTGTGCATTTTTTGCACATTTACAATCAAGCATATTGCATTTGAATGAACCATATAGTCCACCCAGTTGGGCAATTACATAGCTTTGTTTTTTGGAAAACATCACTCAAACAAATTCATTGGAATGCCATTCAAACTAAGAATTCATAAAAATAGCAATGTTATGCGTAGGCTACCTTTTTATACGCAACTTTCTGATATACATTATCTTTAGTGATGCATCACAAATACGTTCACGTTTCTACCAGAGTAACCAGGACCAGTTTTTGCTTTTCCATTCCAACCGCGGCCTCCAATGAACTGCTCATATTGATGTACGTTGGATGCTTCATCGCTGACCCTACCTCAAGTCAGCCGAGAATGAGTCATCACTGAAAGCAAGCTTATAGGCCAAAATTTTCTCAAGGTATGGTCGAAGTCACTTCATTCAATGAACCTATTTTTGTTTAGCGATTTCTGCCTTACCCTCCTCATGACACCACTTTTTTTCTTCTCAGAAAACCAGACAAAAGAAAGACCATTGATTACCAAGCTACTCACCTCTAGTCGTAAGGAGCTCAACAGTAGCCATAGTGACAACCCCATGTGCTACCCGTTTACAAGAGGGACAAACGGAATCCTATACAGAAAATCAGTGATAGTGTATCGTATGGTAAAGGTGTACGAAAGGGGGGTGTACATGTTGTTTTTTTGCGTTATGAATTACTCAGTTTACAGTAAATGTACAGGCTTAAACTTTTTTGGACAGTGCATTTGATGGAGCGCAAATAGTGTGTTTCACTCTACGCGTCCAACTTTACATGAAGTATCACAAAAAACTTGGTAACAAATGAGCCGCTACTAGTGAATATCTAGCGGCACTTTCTCTTCACATTCGGAATAGATTTCTGTGAATGTTAAGACTGTTGCAAGACAGTCGCAGGTACAGCTAAAGATGTGATTAAACAAAGTTACTGATACCACGTGCATGTTGGGAGTGACACTGTCAAAGTTCTAAAAGATATAACTGCGCAAGAACTCATCCCTTTATTAAGCGAGACATGTCTTGCAGAAATAGACACCGTGGAGCCGAACTATGAGAGTGAAATGATTAATGAACTGAACACGGAAAGCAGATGAGTAGGTTTGAAAATTAATACGCACAAAACTAAAGTAATGTGCAACATTTTGGCAGAAAACAGTGCTTGGCGGTAGGCAGACAGACGATGGAAGTTGTAAAGCAATATGTCTACTGAGGGCGGGTAGTAACCGCGGAGTCGAATCGCGAGAGTGAAATAACTAGAAAAATAAGGACTTGATGGATCACAATCAACAAGCATTCTCAAATAATGTGTGTTAATCAGCCAGTAACCCTGAAAAGGAAGGAATAGAACAGCTGAATCTAGCTGGTACTTACCTACGCAGCAGAGACCTGGAGGCCTACACAGAGGGTAGACCTTTCATTGAGGGCGACGCAGCAAGCGATCGAAAGGAAAATGATAGGTGTAACTTTAGGGGACAAAAAGAGATCAGAGTGGGTGAGGGAACCAACCGGGGTTAAGGATATCATAGTTGAAATCAAGAAAAAAATGAAATTCGGCGGGGCACATAGCCCGTAGACAGAATAAGCGCTGGTAATTACGGGTTACCGACTGGATCTCCAGCGAAGGCAAACACACGAAGAGGAGACAAAAAGTTAGGTAGGCCGATAGGAGGAGTCTTTGCTCTGCAGTGGGTGTAGTCAGGATGGTGATGTTGATAAAGTTAAAGCAGTGTCAAGAGAGCACCTAGACGTAGGCGGCTAGAGCACGTAAATAATTTATTCATAATTTATTTGAGACAACCAGTATTCATAGTTGCCTAGTGTATAGTCGGAAAGGCAAAGAAGGCCTGACAAAGCGCCGTTCCTTATCTACACGCATAAATAAGTTGGTATAAAAAGTAAAACGAAAATGATTGTACATAGTAGAATCCAAACATTAGAAATCTTTTTAAGACAGCAAGTCAATATACTAAAGATTGTGTACATATACGTGATTATCACATAACTAATAATGAGAAACTCTTATGGACAGCTATGGCCACCAAAACAAACAGAATACAGGCATCTGCCGCATACAGAAGTTACACTATATAGTAAAAGATATCGAAAGTGGTATGAAAGAGTGAGTTTTTAGTGTGAATTTGAGTACCTTTGTGCTGAGGACATAACTGAAAGAACTTTTTTCAATTATTGCCATCGTGGTGGAGTGCTCATTAGGAAGTGAGGAATTAGGTAAGTTAGTTTTTGTAGGCTTTGGTTAGTGCGAAGCGTATCTGTCTTGAAGCGAGGTGTCGTAAATTATGGCGGTGGTCCCGCTCGTAAAACTTCCTTAAAAATTCAGTTCGGTTAGAGTTACCTTCATGATCACGGTTAGTGCGAAGCGTATCTGTCTTGAAACTGAGGTGTCGTAAATTATGGCGGTGGTCCCGCTCGTAAAATTTCCTTAAAAATTCAGTTCGGTTAGATATACCTTCACGCTATATGAGCATTGGTAATTTTTATATCGAAATATATCGGAATAATTTATATCGAAGAAAAGACGACGACGAAGTGTATTTCTGCCGAACGCTGCCTATTTCGTTTGGTGTTTTTTGTGTGAATTTACAATTTATCCGAGGATCATCGCTCTCCTGCGGGCAGCGATGGATCCAGACCCCACCGTAATTAATCCGGACTTCGCGTCACCTTCGACGTCAACCTCAAGGAAGCGCAACAGCCGGGAGGACGACAGCACCAGTGACAGAACTGAACTACACACGGTCAGTAGTGAAGACAGCGACGACGATTTCTTCCCTGCAGTGAAGCGTAAAGCTAAAAGGAGAATGGGCGGCGCGTCTTCGCCAGCTAGCGTCTCTACTGTAAAGGCGGCATGGAGTTCTGAACGCCATACCATGCTTTTTTGTTCCTGTCGACTATTCGATCAACCTGAAGAACATGAACAGGCAAGTGATATCAGCGCGTCTCGAAGCTATCGTGCCTAATGAGGTAAAGAAAATTAGACTCAACTCAGGGGAGAATATCTTGGCCATAGACGTTGAGCACCCGGCTGCGCTACATACCATGCGAACTGTCACGGAGCTTGGAGGCATCTCTCTCAGAACTTACATTCCGCAGGATAGTGACACGACGACTGGCGTCATTTATGACGTTGATGTTTCCATACCGAACGCAGACCTTCCTGTTCTGATAAAGCCAGCTACTGGGGCAACGAACATATTGTAAATATGCCGACTTGGCAAATCCCGTTGCATCAAGGTGACCTTCAGAGGTTATTGCATCCCATCACATGTAAAGGTTGGTCATTTTCGTCACGTTGTCCGACCATACATCCCAAGAGCACTACCGTGCCACAACTGTCTAAAACTGGGTCATGTTAGTGCAGTGTGCAACAACAAACAAGCATGCCCACGTTGTGCCGGACCCCACAAAGCAGAGGCTTGCCAAGCAACTCTCCTAAAATGAAGCAACTGCAACGGGAACCATGAGACCTCGTCCAAAGACTGCCCAGTACTGAAGAAAGAGAAGAGCATTCTGAGACAAATTCTTAAAGACGGATCTTCACGAAAGGAAGCGGTAACGGTTGTTCAACGACGGCGTTCCCGTCGACGGCGGTGCTCGAAGAAAAGAAAAAGCAGTCCTGTGCCGAAGGTGCCTTCACTTATCCCGCCACCGCCACCGCCGCTACGACCACAGAGACCCCCACCACCCCCGCCACTTGGTGGGGTACGTCCAGAGATTGATTGATTGATTTGCGGGGTTGAACGTCCCAAAACCATCATATGATTATGAGAGACGCCGTAGTGGAGGGCTCCGGAAATTTTGACCACCTGGGGTTCTTTAACATGCACCCAAATCTGAGTACACGGGCCTACAACATTTCCGCCTCCATCGAAAATGCAGCCTCCACAGCCTGGATTTGATCCCGCGACCTGCGGGTCAGCTGCCGAGTACCTTAGCCACTAGACCACTGTGGCGGGGTGGGTACGTCCAGAGGTGCCGGAAGACTCTGTGACACAACAGAGCTGGCCTGACTGTCTCGCTTTACCGCGGGTACACGTGTCTACGGAACCACAATATCGACAGTCAAAAACGAATATGCCCCCCGCCGGCAGTCTGTCCGCCCAAGAGGTACAAGTTTTTTCTGTATTGAGGTCGTTCATGAGTGTTATTCGCACTCTATTGGATAGTCTACAGATACCTGCCGCTAAATGCGCGCTGCAAACCTTGAACACACTAGAACCAGTTCTTGCCGGACTTCAGTAACAAGATGGTGCACCATAGACTACATCAGCCTTTCCGAGAAAAAGCCAAGCGTGCTTCCATAAATCAGTGGAACGCAAGAGGTCTACAGTCAAGAATCATTTTCGAAAATAAGTTTCCCATTATCATCATTTGTGAACCGCATTTTTCAAAAATACCTCGACTGTCCGGCTATGAATCGTTCGTTTCTTCATCGTGCATTGAGCAAAGTCAAGTTGCTGTGTACATCCGTAAAGAACTCACTTACGTTCTCCAAAGAGTAGAGTCTCACAATGGAAATCACTACGTGTGTCTATAAGTTAAAAAGAAGAAGTTGTCGTTAACGCTGATAGTCGCATATATAGCGCCATCTCGTCGGCTAGACCAACAGATATTAAATGGTATATTTGCAATGCCTCCAGCACCTTCGATATTGACGGGTGACTTCAACGCCCATCATTAATTGTGGCGAAGCATCAGGACAAATCGAAAAGGCACGAACCTAGTTGATCTCGCATCAGAGCACGGGCTTCAGGTGCTGAACGACGGCAGCCCTACTTATCTCCGAGGAGTAACTTACAGCAGTTGCCTGGACTTGAAATTCGTGTCGCATAGCATTGTCATGAAAGTCCAATGGTTCACAGATATTGAAACACATGGCAGCGATAATATCCCCACGCACGTGACAGTCAGATGTCTGAACGATTCTCCTTCCCCTGGACATTCAAGGCTTATTGACTGGGAAGAGTTTCAGATATCAGTGGAGAGCAAGGACATGCACGAACCGCCGGAATCCATTGAAGAATTAATTAGTTGAGCAATGGAGACTTTCACGAAGATATGCTCAAAAGAATTGAGACGCACGACACTCGACCAAGAGTTAGAACAACTTCGAGCAGTCCGCCGACGGGCCGAAAGAGGATACAGACGAACGAAATCTCTCTGACCTCATAGAATCCAGACGCAATCAGAAAAAAATCCAGCGTCAAATGCACAAACTTCATGAACAACGGTGGAAGAATTTTTGTGACTCACTAGACCCTCGAAAACCTTTGTCTTCTGTATGGAGGACTCTTCGAGGTATTCACTCGCATCCACAACAGCGTCATCCCTTCGCCGCTCTGGCGCTACTATAACGTCGCTCACAGCTTGATGTTTCTGGGGAATTTTGTGCAAAGATCGCCGGCGACATCTCTTTACCAATCGATCTATTGCCACAGGGTGTACCAGTCGCACGAGATCAGCAAATGGAGGTTGCATTCACCATGGAAGAACTTCATGCGGCATTGAGCACATGCAGACGCTCATCGTCCCCAGGTCCGGATGAAGTGACCTATACTGCCCCACGTCACCTAGGCCCGAAGGCACAGCGCTGTCTCCTGGACATTTTCAATAAGTCTTGGCATGATGGAATGGTGCCTGATGAGTGCAAGCGTAGTCGCGTGGTGCCTTTGCTAAAACCCGCAAAGTCTCCATTCGATTTGGCATCATACCGGCCTATAGCACTAGCAAGCTGCGTTGTCAAGGTCATGGAGAGGATGCTGCTTACACGCGTGGAATGGTACCTGGAACATTATAACATCTATCCTGATGCTATGGCTGGTTTTCGACGAGGTAGGTCCTCAGTTGTTAGCGATATTCACTTAGTGACCTCTGTTCAGCATCAGAAAGCTCAGAAGCGGCTGTCGGTAGCTCTGTTCTTAGACGTGAAGGGTGCCTATGACAACGTGACCCACGAGGCTTTTCTCATTGCTCTTGAAGCAGCTGAACTTGGAGGTCGTGTCTTTCGATGGGTAAGAAGCTACCTCACAAAGAGGTCAATGTTCGTTTTAACTGAAGATGGGTCTATGAATAAGTATTTCACAAGTCGTGGGGTGCCACAAGGTGGTGTTTTAGGTCCAACTCTTTTCAACCTGGTTCTCGTGGGGCTCACCGAAATGCTGCCACAGACGGCTTATATATCTCTCTACGCTGACGATATCTGCATTTTGCCGTCCGGCGTGACACGGCCTCAAGTGCGAGCAAGAATACAGAAAGCGGCAACAATGACATCGACAGACCTTCGCCATCAAGGTTTGACTATCGCCACAAAAAAATGCGCAGCGGTGGCGTTCACACGCAAACTGATGTCTTTCTACTCATTGTGCATCAATGGCAGATCAATCCCATATAAGAGCACTCAAAGATTCTTTTGTGTCATGGTAGATCATGACCTAACCTGGAGCCCGCATGTCACATACCTGAAGAAAAAGCTCATTGGCATTGAGAATGTATTCAAGTTCGTCGCCTGAAAATCATGGGGCCCAATCGTGCACTCCTTGTAGCAGCTTTACACAGCCCTCTTTCTCGGAACTCTCCGGTACAGCCTTCCTGTCCTGTCCAACACGTGCAAGACTAACATCCGTGCACTGCAAACCGTACAAGCCCAAGCACTTCGGACATGCCTTGGCCTTCCAAGATGCTCATCGACAGTGTCAACTATTGTTAATGCACAAGAACAACCGGTCACAACGCATATCATTGTCGAGAAGCTGAGAGCGCACATTCGGCATTTATCACGGCTACCATCACATCAATTAGCGTGTTTGACAGCTCGGAGGCCCCATTCTTCGTACTGCGGTATCGTGACAAAACATCAGGACATACTACCGCCTGGCTTCAAACTTGCGATGCATGCAGCAACTGCGCCATGGAGTCTTCGTTAACCTGACGTGCGCTTGTCAGTTCCTGGAATCTTTAAGAAGGCACGCATGTCAACGCTAGCCCTGAAGCAATTGACTTTGCGTCTGTTGGACGAAAGGTACATTGCCCGCATACATGTTTACACCGATGGCTCCACTAATTCCAAGAGCTCTACAGGAGCAGTGGTTGTTCTATCTGAAAATGACTTGCTTCAGTACATGTTTTCTCACACCATGACGTCGACAGCAGCAGAGCTCGCAGCACTTCAAGGTGCAGTAAAGTACATTCTTCAGCAGCAACCTAACCGTTAATGGGCCATCTTTTGCGACTCCAGGTCAGCCTTACAGTCACTACGGTTCGTTATGCAGCACGGGTTACATGAACAATCAGTATATCAGATAAGGCACGACTACCACGAAGCGCTCACGGAAGGTCACGATATTGTAATTCAGTGGTTGCCGAGTCATTTCGAAATCTTCGGCAATGACCGCGCGGATGAAGCTGCTCGATCGGCTCATGACCAAGACCAGCGCACGCCCATACCACTCTTGAGAACGGACGCTGCAAGGCTACTACAATCACTTTCTCGCCGTATGTTTCTCCTTCAATGGAATACGCAGGTTTTCTCCAACACGCAACTGTATTCGATCGACCCAAACTTGCAACTTCGTTTGCCATCCAGGCTCCCACGATGCGCTGAAACTTTACTGTGTCGCATGAGGTTGGGCGTGGCATTTAAGAATTCGTACACTCGTCTCCTTGGAATGGCGAGCACTTCGGCATGCAACATCTGCGCCTGCGAGGAAACGCTTGAGCACAATCTATGTCATTGCCCAGCATACCAGACCGAACGACGTATTATGCAAGCCAAGCTCTGTCAGCTGGATTCACGGCCGCTTACAGAAGAGAAGATTCTGGGACCTTGGCCGACGGCTTCCCATACGCGCAAAGCCACGAAAGCCCTCTTGTACTTTTTAAGGACAACCAGACTTCACGACCGCTTGTGAAAGAACTGTGCGAGACCGTGCTGTGTAGTATCGAGCTGACTATTCATGCTTTTCTTTCTCACTCCTCTTCTTTTCTATCTCTTTCCGTTCTATTATTCTCCTTTTCCCCCACCCCAATTGTAGGGTAGCCAACCGAGCCAAGCTTGGTTAACCTCCCTGCCTTTCCTCTCTATTTACCTCTCTCTCTCTTTATATCAGATAATATTATTGACTAGCAGTCCATGATTTTCAAAAAAAGGGGGCTGGGTCTGAACGAAACGGCAAGAGTTCAAAGATTTGCATAGCTCATTTTCGTCATCGATATAAATGAGTAAGGTTAGCTTTTGTCGTTGTTTTTCATTTTACAAGGCAGTCATGAACGTGTGACTTTTTGTTTTTTATCGGTAATAGGTCAGAATGGTAAGAGGTAGCGTAACGTGGAGAGTATGCCTACTGCTCGAGATATAATTTCTCGCAAGTAATTTGTACGAATAGACCAGTCTTAATATTCGAGAAAGGAGACACCGTGGAATCAGAGAGACGTAACGCGATCTATTGGCTGTCCATGAAAGCTGATAATTTTTTGCTAGTGTATATTCTGGAGGTCTACAAAAATCAAATTTGTTTTATAGCATCTAGGTCTAACCTGTTGTTCCTAAGCCATATAGGTAGGCATTGTGCGCATAGATTCGCTTTCAACTTAAGGTTGTCAATATCTTGTCCAGACTGCAATCCACTCGTCATTGGTGTACAAAATATTGTCAAGTGTTAGGGGTATGTTAACCATGTCGTTTATGCAGATAATGAACAAGAGTGCGCTCAGGATTGACTCTTGTGGCACCTCACATGTAAATTTACCACATTCCTATTTCGCATTGCCAAAGTTGCTGTACTGCACACGGTTTCAACTTTTTACAATATCTAGAACTGTACCTCCAACCCCGTAACTAGATAGTTTGAGCAGTAAACTTTTATGTTCAACGGAATCAAATGATTTTTAAGTCAAGGAAGAGCCCCACCCGGTATACTTTTTTTTATATCCTCAACAATTTTATTTTTAATATTAAGTGATAATATTTCTGTGGCTTTTTTGCTTAGAAAATTTTGTTGGTTTTTAACATTATTGTTTTTTCGCTGAAGAAACTGAGTAGGTCTGAAGTTTATTATTTCTTCTATAACTCTAAAAGCATACGGAAAACAGATATTTGCCTATAGATACCGAGATCGTTTTTATTTCCCCCTTTAGAAATGGCTGATACCTTTGCAATCTTCAGTTTGTCGGGAAACGTTCCAGAGCGTAAAATAAGATCACATATTAGCGATGTAGGTAAACAGATAGCACAAGCGACTGCTTCGAAATGCAATGCCTTTATTTCGTGCACACCAAAGGCAGTGTTGTTTCACTTTTTTAACAAGCCAAATGTTTCTTGTGCTGTTGTTGGTGAAATAAAAATTGTTGAGTATGAGGTGTGGATGTAAAATATGCAGCTGATATCATCGGTCAGCTAATACGTGGGAACACCTGCCTTCAAAATGCTCAAAAAGTTTGTTTGCTGACGAACTACCCGAACTTGGTACTCCTTAATTTAGTATTTCCGATATGGCTTCCGTTCCATTCTTGTATCGTATTTCGTTTCACCGCAAATCGTTAACAATGGTAGTAAACATAGCCTCGTAGTACGAGTTACGTGCGTGTGTATTATAATCTTTTATAATATTTATGATTCTTGTAATCAGCTAACTGATCAAGGTTTTTTGTATGTATAAACTATGCATATTGTTTATCAAGAGACTCAATTATTTTCAGTAAAGACACAAGAAACTATGGTTTTCTGAAGTTCTTGTGATTTTCAGGCTGTTCTAACTAAAATGCATTGTACTGTAATTATTTTATGTTCCAATAAATAAGTCATAAGAGACGGTATTGTGCGTTATCTGCAGGACTGGCTCCCAACTAATTCCTTCTACCAAGTACTGCAAATAATTAACCCTTTCTGCACACATCAATAAAAACAGAATAGGTGGCTGTTTAAGTTGTTTGTGGTGGGGTATGTAGGGCGTAAAAATATAAAAAAGAGCAAATAATCACTTATGTCTAAAATTACCACTCCGGTATCAGATTGACCAGTTCATATTTTACTAAACAAACGTCTAGCAAGGTTTGCATTTGCTACCTGTTCTCGTGGGTACAGCAACCGTACTTCGACAATCAAAAGAATAGATGAAGCAGATATATTACAGACAACTTCATAGAAAGAAACGTAATTGTCAAGGCTTCACTGATTATTTGAGCTAGACTAATGTACGAAGAGTGCTCTCAAACCCGCTCAAGAAATTCAAAATTCAATTACCGGCATTACAGCACCGTTCGGAGGTCTATAGAGAAAAACAAGAATTGTGTTCAGGCACTTCACAAGCATACATTCGTAGTTAACACCTATGAATGAATATTCTTCAATAACTTCAGAATTAAAGTGGCTTTGAAAGAACACAGCTACGGCACCTCCTCTTTTTTAGGTCATGACAATATCACGTGGTTGTATTCTGAAGAGCTTACAATAGGGTAATTATTAGAAAACCACGTTTCGGTGAAAGCTGAGACATAGAACTCTTGATCTGAGCTGTAGGAAAAAAAGGTTAACAGAATTGTGTTTGTTTATGAACTTCTTACCTTAACGTGGAGCCAATTAAATTACTTGGTGTCACGTAGGGCTTCGAGACGCCTAAATGAATCGGAATCACGATAGCTTTTTTGTTGTGTGTAGCCATATCATTACGCAAGAAACAGAAATATTGACATTCTTAGAGCTACCATACGAGATCGAGGTCACTGGCGGTTTTAATGCCTAGTAATTTGTCGTATTGACTGCGTCGAACAAAGAATTTGCCATCCCCGACACACGCAAGTTGGTATTCTACTTATTTTGCCATTGTTTTGATTTGCCAGAACAGCCGTTTATTCTAAGCAGTGAAATTTTTGGTTATGGAAACCTATGATTTATTTTTTTCTTAGCTGACCTCTGTTCGCAAGCCACCGCACCGCGGTGGTGGCTAAGGTACTCGGCTGCCGACCCACAGGTCGCGGGATCGAATCTCGACTGTGGCGGCTGCGGCGGAAATTTTCTAGGCCCGTGTGCTCAGATTTGTGTGCACGTTAAAGAACCCCAGGTGGTTTAAATTTCCGGAGCCCTCCACTACGGCGTCTCTAATATTCATACGCTAATTTTGAGACATGAAACTCCATATATAAATCAATATTTTTGCAAGCTAGGCGCCACAGATACATCGGCCAGAAAAACGCACTAATATAGGTGATGGCTCATCAGCCCCGTCTATGCCTGCTCTGGTGTGCTGTCAGTGGTATGCTTCGATACGCTTTTAAGATTGTTTTTGAAGCTTTAGTTCATCAGCCAAAAAATTCTTCTTTATGAATTTTTGAAAGTTTTTAGATGCGGAAGCATCTTATACTCGCGCCTTGTAGTGCGCCGTCCGCGCCGTCCGCACCGCTTCTCGAACATTCGACAGCTGACGCGCGCGCATGCGCCGTCGCGCCGTCGCCCACTCTTCCACCATCTGTGCATCCCTTCCTCCTCTACACACCGCGCGCGCTTCACTCCTCCACCATCTCTGCACCCTTCCTCCTCTACACACCGCGTTCGACATCTACAATTCTCCTGATTCTCCAGTGGACGCGCATGTGGCGTCGCGCTTCGAGAACATTCAACAGCTGACAGTGCATGCGCCATCGTGCTGTATATATACTCAAGGTCGGCGCTCGCTCGCTCAGTTGCCGCTCGTCGGTTGGTTTGTACGGCGCGTCGACGTCCAAGGTCACGGTGAAATGAATTCCAACGAATCCACAAACACAATGATCGACGTCCCTTCGACCAGCGCCGCCCTTTCGCATACGTGTGTACGTGTTCACTCGTTTAACACCCCCTCCTACAACCACGTTAACCAATTTAGCCATCGACCCAAGTAAGTCGCAATTTAACACCCATTTCACAACCACGTTAACCAATTTAGCCATCGACCCAAGTAAGTCGCACTTTAACACCCCTTTAACCAATTATATGCTCCGCATCCTCCTCAGTGTTCCCCCGAGGGAAGCTGCGGGCAATTTTTTTCGTATAATCTGTGCATAGCGAGGTCAGGGCGTCTACTGTATTCATCGAGGCTATTGCCTTTTTGCTAAAGCATATCTACTTCCAATTCACCTGTTGGCGTTTCCACTTTTTCTACTCGTTTTCCCAAACTGCTCATATCAGTACTCTTTCGCTGCATTTCGCGAAGCACTTCATCATACTTGTTTGATAGTTTCTATACTGCACTTTCAATTGCACATACAGTGTCTGCAACGCCTACCATAGCATAAACTTTCGATTTCATTGAAACGAGCAATGATGGCATTCTATTCATTTGACCTATTTTGGTGAGGTTCATTTTTTTTCCGCATGTTCAGTTTTGGGCTCCTACTGCTTCGAGCTTTCGACGTGTTACGTGTTGCACAGCTCTACGAGTTCTTCGCCGCTGCAGATTTCTGTTAATATGCCGACTCTGCTACTCCTTAACATCCACCTAATGATACGTGTACTCACACTCTGAACGCGACAGGTATGGTGGTCCCACGCAACTTCATGACACTAAATGCAAGTGTCTGTCACGTTAGTTACTCGGCAGGAGTGGCGACCGCGTACTCAACTGAGATGTGCTGAACTTCACGTGCAAATGAGCATGAACCTGCAAACAGGAAGGCGTTTTTTTAGTTGACAGTCGACGAACCACACGGTGCCACCGTTGCTGAATACGTGTGTAACAGGACACTTGATGTCTTCTGCTTTTATACGTTCTCAGTAATGACGTAAGGCTTGTTATGCAATGCTGACGCCACTGGTCGTCTCAGCGATGGATGATAGCTCAGATCTTCATGACACGCCTTGATTATTGAGAAAAGAAAAACTGTTTTCTTTTGTAGACAGTCGACGAAGCACACGGTGCTACTGCTGTTGATTATGTGTGATAGATAGATAGATAGATAGATAGATAGATAGATAGACTGATTGATAGATAGAAAGATACATTGATAGTGAGATATATAGATAGAGAGATAGATATATAGATAGATAGATAGATGGATAGATAGATAGACTGATTGATAGATACAAAGATAGATTGATAGAGAGATATATAGATAGAGAGATAGATAGATAGATAGATAGATAGGTAGATAGATAGATAGATAGAAACGGTCAAAGTCGCCGACGTTTTCTGAGAAGTGCTTCGCATTTAAAATACATACCAGCTCTACATTACGGGCACTTACCTAATTAACAGTAGCTTGGAGGCTTACTTGACAGGTTTAACTCAAATTGAGGAGATAGTAGCTAAGCATTCCAACAATTAAACATGGAACTAGAGCGGACAAGAAGAGGCCAGAGTTATAAAAGGAAGCAACAAGTGATAAGCTCTTAGTCGAAATCAACCGTAACTGTGCAGAAGCAGGGGTGTTGAATGAAGGCAAGCCAGTGGCTCGTTCTTTACTGTGGCTGACGTAGTTTTGAGAGAGGGCAAACGCGCCATGGGAAGTACAAACTTCATGTTGGCCGATGAGATCAAGGCGTTTTTTTGGATATTGTGGCCGTAGCAAGCATGTTAACCTCGCCTCTAACCTTCAGACTGACGCCATCTTCATCGATTTCGCAAAGGCATTTGACAAAGTTCCTCATGAGCGCCTACTACTAAAGCTTGCCGCGTTGAATTTAAATGATAACGTATTAGCATGGATTAAAGAATTCTTAACTAATCGTTCGCAATCAGTTTCCGTCAACAATCAAATGTCTAACACTACCCCGGTAACCTCAGGTGTCCCTCAAGGGTCTGTCCTGGGCCCGCTTCTGTTTTTGATTTACATTAATGACCTACCATTACATGTATCTTCTAACATACGCATGTTTGCAGACGACTGCGTTATTTATCGTAAAATAAACAACGTTTCGGATAACACGTCTCTTCAAACTGACTTACTAAGCTTACAGGATTGGTGTAACCTTTGGCTAATGGAACTCAACCCTAACAAATGTAAAACTGTTTCCTTTCACCGCCGTCGAAATCCGATAGTATTCCCGTACCAAATTGCTGACACAAACCTCGAATTAGTTCCTTCCTATAAATATCTCAGAGTAACCCTTTGTAGCAATTTAACCTGGGCAACGCATATTACGAACATCATTGCATCTGCTAACAAAACACTCGGGTTTTTAAAACGCCATTTGCGTCACGCTCCTAATAATGTCAAATTACTAGCTTATCAATCTCTCGTAAGGACGAAGATAGAATACGCATCAGCCATTTGGAGACCGCATCAAGCATATCTCATCAATCAACTCGAGTCACTTCAAAATCGAGCCACACGATTTATTCATTCTACGTACTCTTACGACGTCAGCATATCAGCACTGAAAACAGAATCTGGCCTATCATTGCTTGCATCTCGTCGCCGCATTTCTAGTCTCTCCCTTTTTCACAAGTTTTTTTACAGCTCGCTCGGCAGGCCACCATACATTCTTCCTCCGGCACGCCTCTCCCATCGCACTGGTCACCCGCAACAAGTTGAGCGGCCGCGTACGCGCACCGTCACTTTTTCGTCCTCATTCTTTTTTCGTGCAGCTACGGACTGGAACGGCCTTTCTAACGAAATCACCGCCATAACCTGTCCTACCACCTTTTTGAACACCGTAACAAATTATCTTGCATTGTAAAAAAAAATGGCCTTCACGTTTTGTTATATGTACCCACCCCTTATGTAATACCCCTTCAATGGGGTCTTTAAGGTAATAAAATGAAATGAAATGAAATGAAATGCTGGACCGGCTTAGTCGAAAAAAACGCCGAATAAGCCTTTGGCCTGCAGCGGACGTAGAAATTCTGGTTATGAGAACTTGGGCTTTGAGAATGCGCCGTCAATAACCGTGATGGTAAAGAGAGTAATTGATCTGATTACACAGGTATACTTTTCCCAGATTATTATCAAGAGTAGCTTAAAGGCAGTAGTGTCTCGTCTCAAGGACAGCGTCAAGGGCAGTAGCTAATCGTTTCTGGCTATCCAAATAGGGGCAACATCACGTGGCCGCTCTTTCCAGGATTTCTGATCAAAGGCAACAAACATTCTGCGTGATTTAGACCATGCAAAGCACCTACTTATGCCAAGTGCATTGGATGGACAATCAGGTTTCAGGAATCTTGTCCGATATGTTTTGTGGTAGGCAAACATATTTCTTAAGTACATAGCCAATTTTCGGGCTATCAGTTTCCTTCGTTTTTATGGGTCCAATAGTCTAGTGACCAATATACCCAATATCTGCAGTACATGTCCGTTTATGATGACCACAACGTTTCCACGAATCACGGGAATAAAAGGCTTGGTCAAGAAATGCTTAGCTTCTAAATGAAGGAAACGAAAGACCAACCTAGAAAAAGATAGGGAAATTGAAAGGTGTAAGCATTAGCGTATCAACCGTGAGGGCAAGCAAAGCGTGCCCTCCCCCCCCTCCCACTTCCCCTCCCACTTTCGACAGTTGTCACTCTTGGGTTCAAGCGGGGGAACCCAAAAATGAGTCGAAGTTTTCCGTCACAAAAGTAATACCTCAATTACTTTCTTACAGAAGAATGAACATGTTACGAGGCAATGGTACAATATATTGAAGCTTTTCCAACATTTCTGCTGTGATCATTTTTCTTGTAGGTAATTTGTGGTGCGGATCACCTATGCGACGTTTTCGTGCCTTGTCCTGAAGTATTTCAGAGCAGGACAGGGGCCTTATAATATTATATCACTTGTTCATGCCTTTATTCTCATGTTACGTGTTGATAGAGTTACGAATCGCAACGAGCAAACTTTTTATGGAGCAGTCAAAACTGTTTGCTGTTGGCGCAAAATAATTTTCTTTGAAATGGGTATTTCATCACAGCTGCTCTGTCGAAGCTGTTGCGAGCTGATGAGTGTGACAAATCGCTTTTGATTTTCAAGCTTTGCCGCACTAAAACGGCAAAAAATGTTTCTGTTTTAGTCTCTGATAAACCTGATCAGCCTTGCTTATGGTAACTTGTAAGTTGGAGCTATAGCGACAGTAAAACGCAAAAGTAAAATGCCTCTATACGAAGGTAATTTATTATTTACTGTACATAAATAAATGAGAGTACGCCGAATATATGTATGGTGTTCGCAGCTATAGCCTTGTTTAACGTGTATGCATCCTCAATGACGCTTGGTGCATCTCCATCGCGAGGCTTAACATCTGTGATAAATTTATTAAACAATTTATTAAATTGTATTATCTGTAGGTGTTAACCTCTAAAACATAGTTAGACAGCAATAGGCATGATAGCAAGATAAGCGTCGCATACTAGACGCGGAAATTGGGCTAAGGGCACCATTGCTAGGTCTTGGCCTTACTTCGTGGTATCTAACAAAGCACGTCGTGTCGCCTCTCTGTATGCAAAGTCCTATCGAGGTGCAAGCGCATGAATGAAGTTCTCTTCCTTAACACACACACACACACACACACACACACACACGCACACACACATCTTGTTCACGAGTGAGGTAGGTTGACGAGTGAGGTAAGCAAGAAAAATCCGATAATAAGAGCGTGGATGAAACACACGAATAAACGAAACATAAAAGACAGCATAGAAAATAGAGGAAAGTTTTAAAAAATGAACAGAGACAAATCTAAAGAAGCAAAGAAAACTACCAAGCTACAAATGTCGTTCATGGTTTGTACATTTAGTGTGAAGTTACATTACCTTTTGTCTGTAACCACGTCGCGCGAATTTAGATAAAAACCCTAGCACCAATGGCACAGTGGGGTTTGAACCTGGGTCCGTTGGGCACCAGCCCAGTACTCTACCATTGAGCTACACCGGTGCTTTTTGTTAATTACCACTGAGCGACATCAGTGCTTGTGTACAATGGAACTACGGTGCATTTAGATATTTTTCGCTTTAACAGTCTGCGTTTTTCTTGTTTTTTTAAGTGTCTGACGTGACTTCTTCTGGGGAGAAGGGAAATCATCTGACGTAAGAAGGTAGCGATGGTTGGTAGAAGCCGAGGAGGAAGAAATCACAATGGAATAAACATGGCGTGTGAGCCAGGCCACGTCTTCCACATGTAGCGTCACACGAGTGACGCTATGATGAATGGCAGACGTGACCTGGCACATACGCCATGTTTATTCCATCTCACTTCTTCTTCTACCTCTACGAACCATCACTTCATATGTCACACGATTCCCCCTCCCCCGAAAGAAGTCATGAATTATGAACAAGAAAAAGTAAACTAGGAGACGTCTAAAAGCCATAAATGTCAAAATTCACAATTTGTTTTGTGCTCCAGGAAAGTTTCGTAAACTTTCAAAGACTTCAGGGAGAAGTGCAGCAGTCCGGTTAACGCAGGAGTTCTGGTGGTCGAGGCTGACTGTGGCGTTATGGAGAAGATAATCGCGTTCTGCACAACTGCACTGCCCATGACACGGCTTCAGCTGCTGCGAAGAACGAACAAAGTTGGACGTTTTTGTTGCATCGGCAGCTCAGATGTCATCGGGGTTGTATTTCGCGTCGTGAATTGTGCGATCCTGATGCTTCTTGCGTGTGTGCTTCTCGACAGATTGTAACAGAGTGCCGGAAGGCTTGCGGTTTGCAAGTAGTGCTTCCACGTCAATCTCGGCGTTTTCTGTGGTGTTGCAGTGGTTGTACTAGCGGGCGAAGGGAGCCTCTCCGGCGACTTTTCTTTGTGCGAAAGTGTCTGACGTCTTCAAATGGCCTTTGGTTTTGAGATCTTATTTTTCGATGTTCTTCATTTGGTGAACGCGCTTTCGTGGAATTTCACGTTCGTCTATGCCTTTGTTGCAGTCTCTTTTGTGGTCGCATGTGTTTGTAAACTTGGCTTTGCTTGCTTTGCTGATGCTGCTCGGGAGATGGCTGTAGTGGAGCCACTTTCGGAATTGGCCATTCCCTTCTTTCGAAAGTTAATATGTCCCATAAACAGCTGATGCATAGTGAGCTGGTGTCTTGCTGGTCGGGCATAGTTGATAATGCGCCATCATTGCTAAAATGCTCTTCAGAGGCTCCGGCAAGGTGGTCCTGTATGGGCGCTTCTCAAAGACAGCTGCGTGCGAGGTTTGATGTTTGTATTACTTCTGCATTCTTTCGGTACTTGGATTGGTGAGCTCTTTATGAGGATACCACAGATGACGTGGCATTACTAGGCTCAATCTGCACAGTCTGCTGAACTATAGAAATAGTCTTGTGATGAGAAACACCTTTCCGAGTCGTCATGGCGGGGTTGGATAGTTTCTCGATGCGTCGACAGTTCGCTTATTGTGGACACGGTGGCATTACAAGGCAAACGGTGAGCGTTTGATTTATAAGCACTTGAGGAGTCGATTCGTGAAGGCTGCTTTTGACTGTGACGACCGAGTGCGGTTGTCTGTGAATGGTGGGTTACAAGCAAGTCTTCGTCGTAGTCGTCGTTGTATTCTTTACACCAAACGATCATTTCTTGTTTTATCTTTTTCCATGACTCGTCGTTTTAAAATATGTGGGTGAGGTAGATTTTGAAGGCCTCACCCAAGACGTAGTCGGTAAAGTTGGCGACCATTTCCCGTTCTAACCATGATGCAGCGATTGCGTGGAGCTCGAACAGGTCGAACCAGTCCATTACAGGTCCATCATCGGCTGCTCTGGTGTACTTGGGATGGGAAGTTCCGTCGATGATTCTGGCATGATGCTGGTCGCTGTGTGTGGCGAGGAGATGATTCCGTAGTCGATGTATGGTCAGGGCGTCTTGTGGAGAACTGCGTCGATGATGAGACACTGATGAAGTGGCTGAAAGGTCTTCATCCTGTCGACTCGAGTGACGCTATGCTGAATGGCAGACGTGGGCTGGCAAATACGCCGTGTTTATTCCATTTCACTTTTTCTTCAACCTCTACCAACCATCATTCCATACGTCACATATATCTTTTTGACAAGTGAGGTAGGCTTGCTCTCCTTTTCACGAAACAGTTGGTACGCCACTGGATGTAAGCAAGAAAAAGCCGATAATAAGAGCGTGAATGAAATACACGAAGAAACCAAACAAAAAAGACACCATAGAAAATAGAGGAAAGTTTAAAAATTAACAAACAAAGAGACAAATCAAAAGAAGCAAAAAAAAACTACCAAGCTACGAATTTCGTTCATTGTTTGTACAATCAGTGCGAAACTACATTACTTCTTGTCCGTGAGCACATCGTGCGAAATTAGACAAAAAACCCTAGCACTAATGGCACATTGGGGTTAGAACCTGGGTCCGTTGGGCGCCAGCCCAGTACTCTACCACTGAGCGACACCGGTTTTTTTTTCTTTAATGAATGAAATTATCACCAGTAAAGTGCA
Source organism: Rhipicephalus microplus (assembly GCF_043290135.1). Lineage (NCBI taxonomy): Eukaryota > Metazoa > Arthropoda > Arachnida > Ixodida > Ixodidae > Rhipicephalus > Rhipicephalus microplus. The sequence goes on along the minus strand of NC_134706.1, from coordinate 104,431,254 downwards.
CACAGCATACTTCATCAAAAGTCAGGCAAACACACACAAGCGCCAAGAACGGGAAGCCACTCCGGAACGGGGTCACAAGTCTCAACAACACTGCGCACTTGAGCAGCTGCTTCTCGGAAGACAGATCTCGTCGACCGTGGTGACTCGGTGTGTCTATCAATAATGCGACGTTTCCATAGTGAATGGAGTCCCAACAACATGAACGGGTCATAAGGAGTATTATCAGTCAGACTTTTTTCAATGGGAGGAACCTAATACCATGAGCTGTGATTGGAAGTTCTTTTCTTAATGTTCTCTTTAGAATGTCCAAAAATAAAAAGCGTCACGACAATGAATAAAACAATGCTCTATAGTTTCAGGTTGGTTACAGAGTCTACAATTCACATTAATTTTTCATTCAGCCACGTTTTCATTGGCAGCGTAGAAGCGTGCAGTTTAAAGAAAAATGTTTTCGCTGAAGGAGATATCAACATTCTACGTACACGAAATAATACATCGTGACCAAGCAAGAGCGAATATGGCTTGCGATAAAGAGGTTCTGGCAAAATGTTATTCACAAGTGCAGCGGTTAAATTTGTGCTGCCAATAGTATACAAATACTCTAGGCTAAACCTCGCTTTCAAAAAATTGACAGAATCAACGATTTTTTTAGGAATCCCCGCAATGGCAATTCCTTGGCAACGCTTGTTGTGACATGACTAAAAGGAAGGTGGTAACATAGATGGTTACGAAGAACCGCTAAAAGAAATGGGTGACACATTCTTTAGGTAAAAAAATCGCAACACAAACTGTCGCACGAACAAATGCACAAGGCCGAGGCCACCCTTTTCAAGCGGAAGAAAAAAGATTGTCTCTTCTCATGGGTTCCCAAGAAGAGCTCCAAATAAAGCAGGCAAATATCCTACGAAAGGCTTGAATGTGAACACGAGAATAGTGCAACACTTGCAGCATGTAAATAAACTGATGCACGGAATATATCGCACGCTTTCGCTCTGGCAAAAATGGAAAGCTCCCGTCCTTGCCCTGTTGCCACCTTTCGGCGAATCGTAGTTATCGCAGTGGTCCAGTGTGGGCCACTGTTACGATAGTTATCAAGAGGCACACCAAGGTATTTCATAGGAGTAGCATTCCAATGAATATTTGCGAAGACCGAAGGAGTTTGGGCCCACATGTCTAGCCAGAATTCACTACTTTTTTCAAAATTTATGCTTGCGCCAGCGACTTCACAGAAACGTAACGTAGTGTTGACTGCTTCTTGAATGTTTGCTTCATCAGCGCAAAAGAAGGCAATGTCATCTGCATAAGCTAGAACTTTAACTTCCTCAGCAAAATATCGGTAGCCTCTGATGCCAGACTTTAGAAGCACACTTAAACATAATGGTTCCAGAAAAATTGCAATAAACAAAGGCGAGAGTGGACATCCCTGACGCACAGATGAATTTAACTCTATTATATTCGAAAGTGTGCGATTTACAATTAGCCTTGTTGTGCACTTTTTGTAACAGAGTGAAATACCGTTGTACAGTACATCACCCAACTGCAGAAGTCTGAGAAGTCGGAACCAAAAAGGATGCTGTACCTTATCGAATGCTTTTGCAAGGTCTATTTGAAGGAGGGCTACTCGGTCCATGCTACCATGAATACACTCAAAAACTGAACGTGCAAAATGAATATCTGTCTGTATAGAGCGACCGTGAATTCCACAAGTTTGGTGGTCACCTACATATTTAGTAATCACTGTTTGTAGGCGATTTGTCAACAATTTAGCAAATATTTCGTAGCCAATGTTACATAACGATATAGGCCTATGATGCGTCTTTATAGCGTGAGGATCAGCACTTTTGGGGATTATTGTTGTATGGCTCTGATAGAAAGAAGGAGGAAGTTCACCACGGTCATAAGCTTCCTTAAAAAGTTGCTCAAGGAAAGGTATTAGAAGTTCCTGAAAAGCTATGTAAAATTCCCCACTAAGGCCATCTGGGCCAGGAGTTTTGTTTTTCCGCAACGTTGTTATTGCAAATCTAATTTCCCCTGTGGTTATGGGCCCATCTACAGTGAGTCTATCATCATCTTGTAACTGAGGCAGAAGGGAAATGAAGTGGTCAGCTTCTTTCACAAAGTTCTCCTGAAGCTCAGCCGCGGTGAACAAATGTTTGTAATAATCTTCAAATGCGGCTTTATTTCACATGTCTCTGTGCAAAGGAAACCCCGCGACTCAATTTGCAGTATCTGTTTAGAAAGTGCATATCTTTTTACATCCCCACGGGAGTTTTTAGTGGGTCCCTCATCAGTGAAATGGGTAACACGGGAACGCATCTTTGCTCCTCTGTATAAATCCTTATCATGTTTTTGTATCTGTTCTCGAATCACATTTATCTCGTCCACGTACGATCCCGGCTGTTGACTTTCAAAAGTTTGGAGCTTATGAAGTAAATCATTAAGATAGCGTTTTTCAGCTTTTTTCTTTGCGCCATTTCACATGAAATACTAATTGCCTGTGACTTGACTCTTTCTTTGAACCTTTTCCATTGAGCGAAAATGGGCAGCTGTCGACACTGTGTTACTTCTTGTACCGATTCTTTTACTATTTTAACAAAACAATTTTCGCGCAAAAACTGTACGTTAAGCTTCCTTAAGCCCTAATTAAGAGGGGTTTTACGAAAATTTTCAGAACCCCAAGAAACAGTGACAAAGCAATGGTCTGTAAAACATTATGGGCTTTCCAGCATAATTATGAATTTGAGACTATAAGCTTAGAGATACGAATACACGGTCAAGCCAAGCATAACAAATGCCTTGAAAGTGCGTGAACCTCACCGAGGAAGGTGCATGTGCTCCCACATCTATTAGATTGTGGTCATTTGATAATTTCTGCAGTGAGGTTGCACTTGCATCATAACGATTTGTTATATATTAATGATCTCTCGCGTGACAAACACAATTAAGGTCTCCAAAAACTATCAAAGTTCTGTCAGTGTTTAGCAGCGAAGTTAAAGAGAGGAAAAAAAAGAATTCCTGTCATTCACTTTGGAGGGAGCATGGACACAGATAAACCACAAATTATGGGAATGAGAACATAGGTCGCAACAAATGAGGCGTCCTTCCCTATCAGCATGTAGTGACGTCAAAGTTCGATTCAAGTGCTTTTTAACTAATAAAAAGCATCCAGTGGATGCACCACGTGCTGAGCTGATGTATAAACTGTAATCTCCGAAAATTTCCAGTGAAGATCGGTGTCACGAGCAGCCAAAATCTTAGTCTCTTGCACTGCAAGTACATCAATGTTGTACTGCTCAAGCACGTCGCGCAACTGCCACTGACGCCTTACATTCCTCAAACCACGTACGTTCACTGTCGCTACACACAAGGAAAACTTTAACGCGGTAGCCATTTTGCTATCCCAAAACTTTTGTAGGTCACCTTTAGCCACAGGGCAACCTGTGGGTTTACCTCCTTTACACTTTTTAGAAGCACTTTCCTGAGGACGCTGGCATAGCCGGTGCGTCCCTCGGTCCCCAAAAAAGGTAACACCTGGACCACATGAATACACTTGCTCTGTCGTGTCTGGCACACTCGTTGTTGCTTCATCGGTGACCGGTGCCTGACGCTTTCTTGTCTGACCGCTATCTATTGCTTCTTGTTCCTCATTGTCAGGAGGCTTGTCTTTAAGGTCTTCCAAGTGGTGTTGTTCTGCAGCATTGCATTCGTTTATGCTTTAACTGGCGTCGTTAGTGATGTTATTTTGCGTGCCGAGGGTATCAATGGACAAGTGTTGAGCTTCCTTTAAGGCATCTTCTGCTCCTCCCGCTGCTTCCCTTGTCGCATCAACTACCTCAGTGACATCCATAAGAGGATCGAGATGCTGCTCTTTTGTGTCTTGGCCAGAACGGAGTTTGTTTGCATAAGTCGACACACAGGCATCTGATGAGTGACTAAATCAGTGGCACTACAACCACCTCGGTGTTTTGCACTGTCGACGTACATGCCCCACTCCCTTGCAGCGAAGACTCAGTGGAGGCCTACCGGGAATTAGTACGAGGCATTGGTGGCCATCGATTGGTGTAAGGTGTGATATTGAGCTCACAGTGATGGTGTCCTTGAGCCACAAGGCAACGTCCCTATTTGTTGTCATCCATTGTTTTATCACAGCACATCTCCATGCCTCTCTCTCAACGGACTTCACAACGCCGTGAGCTTGGAACGCCTCTTCAACACGTCGCCTGTCAAGATGAGGCGGAAGCCAAAAAAGTTTCAGCCTGATATTCTTGGTCTCCGGATCTAGCACCATGCACTTCAGCCATTTTACACGGAGCTCACCACAAGTGACCAGTTTCTGTTTCGTCATGCTGCTAGCACACGTAACCATCCATACATGGCTCATTTGACACTGGCCAACTCCTAAGATGTCCACTGTGCTCACCACTTTAAGCAGCGCGTCACGGAAGTTTGGGGCACGGTATGGCCTACCACTCAAATCAGCATGAAGGAAAACGGAATTTAAAACGTCGTTACTGGTTGGAATACGTGGCAGGACGACTTTATAGCTTGATTCTTCATCATAAAACGGAGTCGATGATACTCGGCCGTTGGCCGATACGCTGTTATCAGCAGAGAGCATTTTACAACACAGCCGATCAGAGCGGCTTCTTCTTCACCACACCGGTGTTTTTTATTACGAATGAGTGACACTGGTGCTTGTGACTTGTTGTCAAACTTTCTTTAAGCAGGCTTGATGTTGGATAAGCAATCGCGTTATTTTGACTTCTAAAGCGTTTTGCAATAGCGAAAGAACAACCAGTCATCGCACAATGTGAATATCGCAGCGAGTCAGCCATCCAATGCTCCAACCGATATCAAAAGCTTATTCTTGTTTCCCTATTAACTGTAACGCATACCCACTTCAGCCATAATTCATCATCGTTTTCAGCCACTGCATGGACAATTGGCACAAAATTCCTTGCAAGTGTTCAGCGTATATTACGCTTCTCAGAAGAATGACCAAAAACAGCATAGCGAATGCCAGCCAACTACACGAAAATTTGATTATTAATGCCCTTGTGGGTACCAAGCAAGTGTGCTTGCAGTATTTACCTAATGAGTGTTTTGAAAAGGCCATAAAAGGCCGCTCTTCTAGCTTCCGCTGTGACTGTCCTGCGCCTACCATGGAGGTCTGGCATTCTTTTAGTGGTGCACTTGAAATATTTGGCGGAAAACACGCAGTGAAAGAATACCACTGGCATACATGGAGCAAACGCTATAAATATATGGGTGTAAATAAGGTGTGGCCTCAAAAAGGACGTCGCTCAATTTATACCCAATTAAAAGCCCGCTTAAAGTGGTGGTTAGGGCAGCAAAATTAACACCGGAGCGTCAATTTACACGTCCAGCATCTCAGCGAGGCGCCATTTCCTTAGCCAATAAACTCAAAGAAGCCCTACTGTACACTCAAGGCTTCATCTTAATGGACTCACAGACCTTTTTAGTGAAGTCCTTGGGATCAGAAGTGCTGAAAAAAAAACGTAAGCATATATTGCTCTCAGTTATCAGCGACAAAAATAGCGTATCTCCAGGACTAGGAAACCCTCCTGCCTTAGGATCAGACAAGGCGTCGCTCGGAACACTGTTTCGAAATAAGTGTTTATTTTTCTCTTCCCCTGGGGGCTGCGACACACGTGTGTTGACAGTCTCCTGTTGCAAAATTTTCCTAGCAAATCATATGCAAAGCCGCGCAAAACAACGTATGAAAACATGGGACGATGTCACTCACAGCGAAAGTCCTGATTCCCGCTTGGTGTGTTTTAGGTGCTTAATTTACCGCGTATTACGCGCAATAATGCAGTTAATGAAATAAGTGAAAAATAAGTGTTTTTTGTGCTTCAGGTCGGATGGAGCGCATTCTTCAGTGCGAGCACGCCTTCAAGGAGTTAAGATCGCAATGGCGTGAAGGTATGTGAACCTTCCATAACAAAAGGCTTGTTTTTTTTATAGGGACACTAAACTCAACTATAAAGTCGACGTTAATTGTTGAAACAGCGGCCCAGAAACTTCCTAGTGTTACTTTTGTGGGCATATTTTGAATTAAAATCACGTTTTATTGGTCCACATCGGGTTATCACACTTCAAATTACCCGCCTCAAAAGCGAAACGACCGGACCTGTTCACGTCACTGTTGCCGTGCACAACGTTGCCCGGCTTTACTACGCTAGTAGTCCCAGCCCGAAAGCAGCGGGAGCGACCGCAGCAACAACGGTCATTGATCAATTTCTTGCCATTGACTTCGAGATTTCAAACGTGTTTTGTTTCGACTGCGCCTCGCTAGACGGACCCACCGGTCCCGTGTAACCACGTGAAAATTGAATTTTCGAACCACTCTAGCCATTCGCCATAGTAACGTCTGGCGGTTCTTTTTTCCATGAATGAAGCAGACACGAACAAGCAGCATTTTATTGCGTCTCTTGATGTACGGAAGGGCCCCGCCGCCGTGGTCTAGTGGCTAAGGTTCTCGGCTGCTGACCCGCCGATCGCGGGATCAAATCCCGGCTGCGGCGGCTGCATTTCCGATGGAGGCGGAAATGTTGTAGGCCCGTGTGCTCAGATTTGGGTGCACGTTAAAGAATCCCAGGTGGTCGAAATTTCCGGAGCCCTCCACTACGGCGTCTCTCATAATCATATGGTGGTTTTGGGACGTTAAACCCCACATATCAATCAATCAATTTAATGTACGGAAGGTTATTTAATTAGTGCAGTTAAATCGATTTCTAGTGATTATTTGGGTGATCGTTCTGATGTTATCGGGATCATTTTGAATACGTCCTAATGCGTCGCTTGTGCTAATGTGAATTTACTTTATTTCTCGGTATTTACGGCACTGTTTTTGATAATATTGTCGTTTTAGATGTTGTCATACATTGAGCTTTCATTCAGACGTAAATTGTTATTCGACTTTAGTGTCCCTTTAACGATCCTCAGTGTTGGGTTTGATCGTCCACGTTCCTGTCCGCCTTATATATTGATACAAGGTACCCAGATAATATCTAGTGTCTAGGGCACAACTGCCCATTCGTATAGTGGTTAGGGTAGTCAGCTGCTGACCCGAATGTCGCCGGTTTGATCCCGGCTGCAGCAGCCACGTGTCAAAATGGTAGACGCCCATGCACTCTACGACGTCAGTGCACGTAAAGAAGTTCGTTAAGCACGAAGGCGATGCAGAGTCAAGAATCCACGTGGCATAAGGCTTCACCCCCATGCATTAGGTGTTACCAGCTTAGTCAAGAAGATGTATTGGCTGGCAGCGCCAAACTCTTGAAAGTTGCTAAGCTGCGGCGATAATCTTTATTGATCACTTCCGTGGAGACGGTCAGTTTTTGGACAGCTTCTTAAAACAAGTCTCTTGGTCATTCCGCGCCAACTTCCGAAGCTCTCGACTTTGTTGGAAAGAGTTTTGAACAATTGCACACATACGGCACTCATTTCATGCCAGTGTCGCAAGAAATTTCGAGCTGCAATTGGTTTTGGCCCCACTATAGGATTCTTTTGATTATCCCAATCATTATGAAAGAAGGTGTAATAAACATTCCCTAAATTCTACTAATTCGTGAACAAATTTAACAAATGCGTTTTTTAATTTACTGAGCCTTTTTTCTTTTAACACGAGGGAGTTTTCCGGAATTGTTTTCCAGCTCATAGCGGCATTTTTTAATATGTGTTAGGATTTTTTTCTTTTTCTTTACTGAAACCACTGGTACACAATGCGCTTAGGAGCCATTCACAGTATTTGCTTTAAAACGCACTATCTTCTGAAATTCTGTTTTTAATTGTCGGAACACAACTTTCAAAAAAAAAGCTGAACTTGGCAACAGAGCTGCGTTTGTCTATTTTGAGACGTCTGTAAAGCACTGAAATGGCCCGAGAAAAATTAAGCAAATACAGTTATATTTAAGTGGAATACTAACCATCACCACAGAAAGTTTATTCAAAGTAGTTTGCGCGATGATTGAGAATAATACTACGGAGGTTTAGTACAACCATTACATGATTTTGTTGGCAGGCATTGCGAAGAAGCTGAACTGCTACGCGAAAAGTAGGGGGCCCCCAACGCATGGTAGTCAGGTCCTTGTATTATTATTGTATTTTTGTTGACTACAAGTTTGTCGACATTACCCATAGGTCAAAATCAAACGGTGCGCTTGGTTATGATGATTTATTACGTCGCTATTGTAAGGAAACGCAAAGATCTACTTCAGTTTGCTCCGTCCGGTCTCATGACAGCGGGCACCACTCTTAGTGCGCATGATTTTTCAAACAGAGATCTGTACTTAGTGATAAGCTTATACTGCTTGATAATATGACATTATAAAAACTCACTCTTTGGGAAAAAACAACAACAATAAAACAAGGCTTACCATGCGAAAGCAAAATTTGGGTAGACATTAGGCATTTATAGCATACTGATCCTTCCCACAAGGAAATTACTTATAAGGTGACATTAAAGATAGAAGAAGAAAAATCACCACACAGATGTAATTCACCTCATTGTTCTGAGAAAGTTCTCCTTGGTAATTTCTTGTGTTTCTTGTTGTCCTTCGGCTATGATCTTGCCGTAAGTTGTCTTACGCGTTGCACACTGCTACATGCTTGGAAGCATATAATGGAAAATTTGGTACTTGAAACCAGCGTTGAGACATATTGAAGCTCATTTCTAGTGATTATCGAACAGAAATCTTCTTACGGGGTCTGCTATTTGTTGAGCTATTTCTTGTACTTTTCTTTTTTAGCCGACGGGTGGTGAATAACAAAATTTACTCAAGTTTTTGGTGCACAATCGTTTACAATGAACCGTAAGAATGGCATGACCCGGCGGCAAGCCGAGGCCCTAAAGTGACTCGGCCAGAAAACTCTCACAGTTATTTTTCATTCTGTTGATGACAAAGCCATCTTCATTTTCTCCTCAGAGAATATAGGGAATCCTCCCCGCACTCCTCTATCTGATAGCTTTCTTCACCTTAACGTGAATTTACAATATTTGTTGGATGAAAGACACTGCCAGCTTTGTGCATCTCACCTTATTTGGCATTGCTTGTTTACCAGCCCCGAGGATTTCACATTTTGCCGAGTGACGAAGGGATACAGCGTCTTTTTATGTGATGTCATAGTGACGCCCTAAAGTTTTTGATGTGCGACGTCATGATAGTGCAATATGATGCCCTCGTGCGCAGCCTAAATCTATAGGACTGAATCCTGGCCGTCCCGTCCAGTGCAGCCATGACAAGGGCATTAGGCTTAACCTGTTGGTCTACATGGGAGAAGCCGAGTATTGTGGAGCAACCTAAGCGCCTGCACTAGACCATAATAAAACTGTACGCTCTTATTCATTCATCACGTCATCATATTTTTTAGCATTTATTTCCTTGTCGCATTAGAAAATGGCTACTTTTAGTGATTTGTCAAGGGCCTAAGGTTTTGGCTTGCTAATTCACACCATCGATAGAGCTAAATTTACCTACACTGTCCTGGGCACACCATTGGTTGATTTCGACGAGACAATAAGTAAATTAGTATATCCGGCACGTTAGCATCGCCTAATAGTGGGAATACAGGGGAATCGTAAATGAAGAACAGCACGACAAACTCAAGGTGGTATGAAAGCGATGAGAAAACTTGGCTGTACAGCAATGGTTACATAAGCTGTGGCCATAAAACTTGCAAGTCATATTGAAGGTATTCACACACTGATTGGGAGCACAAAATTTTATTGGAGAAGCGTATACTGATTTTTGTTTGTGCTTTTAGTTCTTACAAATATACATTTTTTTGAAATCTGCTAAATGAAGAGCATTGCAACTTGGCACGATGTAACTGCGAAAGCTCTACATAAGCGAAACGAAAATTACGAAGGTAAAGCAAAGACTACATTTATTATGTTTTCATGTTTCTCTGTGTATGAAGCTTAGAACTACCTAGTGTTTGTTTTTATGAAAGACGTGCAAGTGCACCTAGGCAATTGATTTTAGTTTCTGTTAGTCAATATCAATAATTGACATATGTGAGAGATTATGCTTGCGTTTGCTTGGTCGTCTTTGAGATTAAAAGTAATGCAAACTTGAAAAAATGTTGTTTTTACAAAAGCGCTTAAGTTACAATCTCGGAAAAATGTATTTTGTGTCAATGAGCTAAATAAGAAGTGCCCAAAATTATTCGTCAAACCGCGCAAACACAAGTGTGGTATAATTTTTTAAACAAGAAGGAACTCTCAATCAGGTCACCGCAACATCTCGCAATTCAATTTTTATAAAATCAAGTATCATTCCCCTATTGAATTCACACAGCACTACAAAGAGCGCAAGTATTTTTTTTTCATAAATGACTTCTCCAATACCGAAGCAAAATATCGTCTTTCGATATGCGACAATTACAGCGCAGAACGCATCTAAACCCGGTCATCAGATGGTGCTTATAAAGCTTTATTGCCCGCTAGGGCTTCCGAAGCACCCTCGGATTGGCGCCAGATGTGTCCCGACGTGGGAGGTGCCCATGTCGAGACACACAAAAACCCAAAGCTCTCCACCTCCTCGCAGGCATCCTAGACAGCCTGAATTCGGTCTTCTAGTGAACCAAATCTTATAGTTTGCCCCAATATTTCTTGCTTTGTGCATAAGTGTCCATCTGAGAATCGCTGCACAACCTAAGTTCCAAGCGCATTTGTTTTGTGTATGATGTGTGTCGTAGTCGAGGTCAATGTGTTTCATGCACCAGGGGTCGGGGCTAAACTTCGTGTGGAGCAAAGCGTAATGTGTTGGATTAGCAGGGAGTTATTTTTACTCGAGAAAGGAATCTATCATTTGCATCAATAACAGTTATAGAGCTCGGTTTTAAGGAAATCATTGATCCCTCTACTCGATATACGGTGTTGGAGAGAGAACAAAACTGGAGTGACGCAGCCGATAAGTCTACATGTGGACTCGTGTACCGTTTCGTTCAGATTCCACAGGCCACTTGCTAATCTCACTCCTTGTTTAGATAGGCATGTGAACATGAGATAAAATAGACAACTGCGCTTCTGAACCCTTCTTTAACAAGTGTTTTGGAATTGTTGAATAATTATTAACAATACTAGAATTTCAGAGGATCAAGATAGCTTCCACTTGCACTGGGAAACTTTGTTTCACAGTTCTGCCTTTGAGGATCCACTCTTCGTTGTTGAGCGAGCTGATGAAGCCAACGAAACCTAAAGATTTCAAAACGTCGCCTACGTAAGACCTTTAGCCGATCTAAAAGCTCCTAGAACCATTAATTATTTTGTTTGTATAAACAAGGGGCTATTGAAAAGTGATTAGTGTCGAGATACGTTGGGCGCCGCTCTCGTGGTTGGCGATCTTCAACCTCGGCGAGGATTGTGCCATAACTTTCGGGTTGATTACATCCGACGAATTGTATCAGCAAGGTTTTCTGTGGAGCTGGTATTTTTTTCCATAAAGGCAGTGCTGCACGATGGGCGTTAGTTAACGCCCTTAAGCAAATTGTAGGCGGATGTGAAATTATGTTTTGAAGTGATAAGAATAGCAATATGACCATTCATTAGCAGCCTCTTTAATACGAAAGTGCGCGTCACTTCAAAACTTCAAAGCGAGGCTTACTTGCAAGTGTACACTTCATTGCTTCGTTTCAGAGCCTCGAAGTCTAGGTTTTGCAACCACTCTTGTTAAGCCCTGAAAATTATGTTCAGATTCACAGAACTGCGCTCTAAACTGTACAAGATAAGAGATCAACTATAAAGGTTCGTAGCCAGTCTTGCAGCATAAGTGCACAGCTTTTTTTTCTTTCTATTTCTCGCACTCGTGTTGATGGAAATCTAGGGGACGGTTTCTCACGTGCCGTACTTTTTTTACTTTTGTAAACAGAAAAAAAATCACTCATATCCTCATTTATTTGCCATAGCCCCGTCCTTGGAAACAATGTTTAATATCTCAGTAATGGCTGAATAGTTTTGCTGGAGCGCGAAATAAAAATGTCGCAATCGTCCCCTCTTCGTTCCAATTGCCCATGTCGAACATATCGCTGAGTGCGGGAAACATCTATAACGAAAAAAAAAATCACTATACACGCACACAGTAAAGCTAACAGGCCGTACTCAGCCGATGCAATAAACTCCAAACATGTGACAGGATGCTCGCTTAGCGGCATAATCATGTACTACGGAAGCTCCGCTAGGCGCAGCGGTAATTCTGCTATTGCTGAGCTCATTGAGTATGGCAGATAGCAAAAACCATAATCAAGCAGAGGAAGAAACAGAGGAGCGTCGAACTACCAACTTGTAATGGGGTTTATATGCAGAGCAGAACGCAGAAGGCGAAGCAGTCAGCAGCGTCCGGCCAAGCGCAGCAAGCACGAGCTTAAGCTGAAGAGATGCCCCTGAGGTACCGAGAAATGCCGCGGAGGCCCCTCTTCTTCACTACAAACTGCTTATTGCCTACAAGATTTAATGTCAAGACAACTTCCACGCAGGTGTATTGGCGTGAAAGTGTGATGTCAACAAGTCAATGCAAAAGCTGCTGATTAAAGCGAGATACTTTAGATTGATATAGTGAAATTGAAGTATCACTAACACAGGCTAACATAATTCTTTGATTATAAAATGCTTCTAAAAGTTTTATCGCCGTTTTTTTTCTGCTCTTGTAAACAATTTGAGATTGCTCAAAACGTGGCGTACAAGATCATGCTTTGACATGCACCGGAAGATGCACACTATCACTTTATTAAATGGTATTGGCATGTTCCATATTGTGATCAATAATACACTGTATCGTTGGTCCTATGTAAATCTTGCCACAGGGGAATTCGAAAGATAGTACTTTCAGTCCACAACTTCATGGGTTTCACGTTTCTCTTTTGATAATTTTGGTACTTTGCACGACAGATTCGCTGCCATAGCTGTGCCAGTTTTTCGGAGCAGAAAACACAACAAGGATATCATGCAAGTGGCCACTTTTTTCAATTTATGGCACACTTTAAGCACGTACGACAGCACTTGTGGTTTTGCACGCTCCCGTTATCTTAAGTGCTCTTCCTGAGTACTTAGTTTCAGTTTACGACAGCGATTACATGGCGAAACCAACCAATATTGTGCGAGAAAAGCCTTCTTTTTAAAAGAGTCTGGCATTCTTACTGCAACGGCTAGTCTGAAGCCTGTGCGAAGACGACCATGAGCACTAAAAGGGTGGGGGAAATACGGTGGCTTCCTCTTCTAGTTACCTAAGAAGGGGGTGGCGCAATGTCGGTCTCATGCGTTGACATAGTAGGAGAAGGGGCATTGTGATGAATCTCTGCACCCAAAAAGCGGAACTGTGTGCACACAATAGTCCACGAAAAGTTAGGGCGGCCGTCATGTGTCCTTGCTTTCTTGTTTGCTGTATTTTACGCCGCTGTCTAAGTTATCGTGAACCAACGCCAACTCTACCAAATTTTTATTTTACCGACCATGGTCGACACTCCCAATTTGAAAAACAACTCGCAAATATGATGGGCATTACGCGAACAAGGCTGTCATCTGAATGACCAGGAGCTGCTAGAAAAAAATGGCGGCATATCCACGGAGTGAATGATGGGGAGTGGGGCGAAGCATTCGTCCGCCCATTCGTTCTTGCTTCCATCCGTTCCTGCGTACGTCTGTGTAACCGTCCAAGCGTCCATCCACCCGTCCGAGCGTGCGTCTGTTCGTGCGTCCGTCCCTACGTTCGTCCATGCATCTGCGCCTGCGTCCGTTCATGCGTCCTTCCATGCATCTGTCTGTGTGTCCGTTCGTCCACCTATTCAGCACTCCAAGTACCACCAACTCGCATCTTTTCATCATATATTCTCCATATAGAAGCACCGCCATCCAGCGGGCATTTCAAGGACTATACGGGAGGTGGCATAAGCACACTTTCTCACGGCTTGCGCATCGGGTTTACTTCCCACCTTTAATCACCTCGAGTTCATGGTATATACTAGTTCACTGTATTCATGGCTATGCGGCCCAACGCTCGCTAAACCTTTCTAAAACCAAGGAGGTTACACCCAGCGAGTATAATGTAGCAACCCTTTCTTGTCAGACCGTGCTCACTGTACATGCCAATAGCTGCTAATGGGGATCGCAGCGTGCGCGTTACCTAAAGGCCGAATGCTCCTGTCTCTCATTCCCCCTTAGCAGCCATTAACATGTGCATTGAGCACTATTTTTCATTGTTCATTGTTCAACAACACACAGAAGAAATCCCTCACTGGAATTACCTTGGAGGTCAAAATCGTAAGAACTGACTGGTGGTTGCGTACTACGAGGGCCGCACAAGCCACGCCATAAGAAGCTTCGCCCCTAGAATGGCCCCGTATCAGCTTGTCACACTGCAAATGTCGTCTAAAGATGATAGCCTTGCGTCTAGAGATACTGAACAAAACGTTGATTTGATGTTCCTTTCAAGAAAGTCGGTGAATGGTATACTGGAGGCGCTGCGTTAGAGTGCCTTCAGCGTGCATCGGAGGTGGACAAGCGCATCAAGTCACGTCAAAAGTGAGACATGAGGGCAATCTGGCAGTTATCTTGCAAAACAAAGCGCGCGCGCCATGCGCACCCGTCCCGGAGGTGATAAGGCGTAGAACGCAAGGCGACGGGTAAGTGCCACCACCCTGTCGTCTTAGCAAAGCGTTGGAAACACTTGCCATTTCCTGCAAGCGGTGCCTGGTCAGCGCACCATGATAAACGCTAAGGTACCTCTAATTACTTTTGTATGCAGTTTCTAGTAGAAGACAGACATACAGATTATTGCCTTGTTGTAATGGTGCCTCAGATATGCGCAATTGTGGCTTCTTAACTGGCAATCGCACAAGTATGAACGCTAAATCTTGAGCAATATTGGTGGGCGCTATGGTTGGGGTCGGCCGTTTGGAATATCGTTTGGCCACTTTGGTGCCCTTTAGGGCACCGTTAAGAGCATACAAACACACAAATATACAGACAGACCAAACTTTTTTGTCGAAGACCCCAAGAAAGGCTATCGTCTTTAAAATGCTAACAAACAACAGAACGCATGAAAGCGGCTGTACAGCCTCCATGATATAAGAAGCAGTGCCCCCTCCCCCCCCCCCCCGCACACACACACGAAATTTGAAGGCGCACGGGCTGATACACACGCATACTTATTCACAGGCGCACACACATACACGTATACACACATACGGCAACACACACACGCGACCGTAAGCGCACGCATGCACGGGCGTACACATGTGCACAGGCACGCATAACACAAGCACGGACTCGCACATACACGCGCACGCACACATGCACGGGTGTACACACAATCGCGCTTACACGCGAACACATGCGCAGGCTCACGCACACACAGCCATACTCGGGCGAACATTATGTTCCTGGGTATAATCCACAGCAAACATGTAGCTTATAACCAAAGGTAAGGTGAGCTTTCGTAACGTGGATTGCCGTTAAGTGCCATTATAAATGAAACGCGATTTGCTTTTGCTGGCATTCTGCTGTATTTGGAGAGCACCTTCACACATTCTAAGTCTAGGCCGTCATTTAACGCAAGGTCCACATATTCGTGCAGTAGCTACGCTGCTCGGCCGCCAATCCAAAGGTCGCGGGTTCGATGCCGGCCGTGGCAGTCGAATTCAGATGGAGGCGAAAAGGTAGAAGCCTGTGCACTGTGCGATATCAGTGCCCATTAAAGAACACCAAATGGTCAAAAGCTCTAGAGCTTTCCACTACGACGACCCTCATAATCATATCGAGGTTTTTGAGACCTAAAATCCCAAGTATTATAATTATGTGTTCTTCCTATGCTGCATATTCCATCTGATGAATCGTCACCTACACCCTTCTCAGGCACAAAAGAACCTGTAGAGCCTATTTTAGGGTGCTATCGAGGCGAGCACCCAAACAAATGGGTGCTTTTTTTCAGTCGACCATTTATGGGTGTTAAAGGGTGTTGCAAAGGGTGCTTTATCGTAAAAGCACCCTTTTTACACCCTTTTGGGTGTAAACTTTTTTACTGTGTATTAGCTCTGTGATTATGAATAAATTCACAAGAAAGAAAATTTCTTTTGAACAATCATTTTTTGAAACACATTAAGATGATGTTTTCATTCTGACAATTACATTAAGGAAGCAAGAAAGGAAGGAAGCAGGCAAAAAGAGAAGGCAGTGAGGTCAACCAGTATGACATCTAGTTGGCCACCCTACACTGGAGCTTTAGGGAAGGGCACAAGAACTTAAAGTAGTGCGAAGAGACAACGGAGAAAGTCAAAAGCCTCGCACATTAAAAGTAATATTTTTAGTTTGTTCACCTTGTGTTTGTGATATTGTAAAAGCTGGAGATAAATGTATTATGTTTCTGAATTTGGCGCCGCAAATTTTTTCCTAAATTCCACGCACACCCTGCTTCAACAATAAAAGGAAAATAGCTAAATTTACGACTGCCTTAACCATGGGCACAGTAGCGACAACCAATCTGGGTAACCAAAGAAGGCAAACAGAACTATCGTTTTCTGCGATGCTTCTTCTCAAAGACCTTGCAAAGTTTTTGCCAGAAAATGGAGCTATAGCTGATCGACTTCATTCATCAGATTTAGGCAATACGCACGTCTCAAAAGACAATAGTTCTCTTCGCCGAAAACCTCCAACAAATGTTGAAGCAGGGTTCATTTGGCTTTAGAATTGGCGTCCTCTCGGAAGAACTTAAGCTCCTCACAATGCGTGTTCTTTGATTCATCTGTGCATGAAAAATTATCCAACTTCAATGGAAACCAATAGCAATGAGGGCGCTATAAAGGCGGGAGCGAGTGTAGCAAATCTGAAATTAAGTTGCAATTCAGCATTCAGAGAGAACGTAACCGTTTCCATCCGGATCGTCACGAGAATGGTCGGAGAAAAAGTGCCTTTTCGAAGACGAAGCTCCTTAGGGCGTGGGTGTGTCGCTCCTCCTCCTCCTCCGTATGTGTGTATGTATGTATGTATGTATGTATGTATGTATGTATGTATGTATGTATGTATGTATGTATGTATGTATGTATGTATGTACGTACGGAGCAACCGGTGGCACATATCCGCTCTAGCGCGGTTATGTGCCACAGTGGATGCGAGATGGCGGTACTTGAAGTGTTCACTAGATGAACGCACAGAACGGACAAACAGACTAGCAGACGGACAGATGGTTGGACGAACGCTCGGATGTACGAATGAATGAACGCAGGAACGGACAGACGGATGGATGAACTCATGAATGGACGCATGGATGGACGCACGGATAGTCGCGCGGACGATCTCAAGCACGAATGGCCTGATGGATGCTTCGCCCCATTCTTCATCATTCACTCCGTGCGTGGATATGGTGTGATTTTATTTCAAGTGACGTTTGAACTTGTGTGGAATTGTTAGCTCCGAGGAGTGATTGAAGAAGCATGTGTGGAACGAGTATTAGTAAATAAAATGGAGGCCAGAATGCAAATACTTAGGCAAGACAATGAGAAGGTCCGGCCCGTCAGGTCGGAATTTGCGGCGGTATAGCACACCCTTTTGAAGGACAAAGTAGTGGACGGAAGCGTCATTTGGGGAGTATTCCGTACAGCTGATGATGTCAAGCTGCACTGGATCGCGTTTCTGTTCTTCCCCAATGTTAAGGAAGTCGGACACTGAGAAGATAGAGTGCTCCTTGTGCGCGTCAGTGTCCTCAGGATTGTCAACAGGGTACCGGGAGAGCCAATCGGCATCATGGTGTAGGCAGCCAGACTTATACTGTACCGAACAGCAAAACTCTTGCAGGCACAAAGCCCAGCGACCAAAGCTTCCTGATGGATTTTTCAGAGAGTTCAGTCAGCAGGGCGCGTGGTGGTCGGTAACTACCGCAAGTGAGCGTTCGTATAGATAAGGCCGAAATTTCGCCACCACCCATACGAGAGTCAACTACTCACGCTCTGTGAAGGATTAGTTGGGTTCATGGGTGAATAGGGTGAATATGCAAAAACGCAATCATGGCCA
This sequence comes from Rhipicephalus microplus, assembly GCF_043290135.1. Lineage (NCBI taxonomy): Eukaryota > Metazoa > Arthropoda > Arachnida > Ixodida > Ixodidae > Rhipicephalus > Rhipicephalus microplus. Next base: position 104,413,229 of record NC_134706.1, on the reverse strand, counting down.
CGTTGTTTCTGAGGCAGCACTGCACCAATGTTCCGCCCACTTGTATCTCTATGGATTCTTGTAGGGGCAGCAGGGTAGAAGTGAGCCAGAATCGAAGGAGTACTGGGAAGAGCTATGATAGTCGAGAACACATAAGCCTCTTCAGAGGCCCATGCAAGCGGGACGTCTTTCTTGAGGAGCTGCGTAAGCGGCTTTACTATGTAGGCAAAATACTTCACAAAGTGTCGGAACTAAAAACATAGTCTGATAAAGCAGCGTACATCCTTCGCAGATCATTGTACACGGAAGTTTTGGACGGCGCTGATTTTTGCTGGGTTTGTTTGGGCACCATTGGTGCCTACTAAATGGCTAAGTACTGTAATTATTTGGCGTTTAAGTGAAATTTCGATGAGTCGAGTTGCAGGCCAGCATGACAGAAGCTACCTAAATTGGTTGAGAGGCGCTTTACATGAGTTTTATATGTTGGTGAAAAAACAACGACGTGGTTCAAGTAGCACAAACAGGTTGACCATTTCAATCCTCTGAGCAGGGATTCCATCATTCGTTCGAAGGTGACTAGAGCAATCAAAAAGGTCAAAAGGCATGACCTTGAACTGATATACGCCATCGGGGGTGAATAATGCCGTCTTTCCACGGTTTATTTCTTCTACCTCAATCTGCCAGTAGCCGGATCGAAGGTGAGACTGGTGGGAGCGGGTCCGCCCCACTGCGCGGTGTAATGTCGCTGGGTGGCTTAGCGATTGGCTGGTGCACCATTTGATCCAGACACGACGGGTCCCCGCAGTTCACGTCCATGACCTGTGGTATGCTTTGTTCCCAGTAAGCTTAAGCAACCTGTAGTGGAAGGGACTGCTTTTCATCTATCTTCCCATTGTTTTGTGACATCATTCATCTGTAAGGTGTATAGTTTTACATGGAACTCACCAAGCTCCACAACTGGCTAGGCGAAGGGTTCAGAACCTTGAGTTTATATCTTCCCCATAGTGTTTCCTAATTCTGAAAATAATTTGGCCCCATCCCCCCTAATAGAGAAGTGCACCTGTCTGCAATTGGGCATCATTTATTCGTGGCAGCGGATACACATCTCTTTTGACAATTTTGTTTAGTTGTCTATAATCGTCCCAGAAACGCCATGCACCGTCTTTTTTGCGGACTAGCCGGACAAGAGAAGCCCAAGGACTGAAGGATAGCTCAAAGAAGACCTTGGTGAGCATTTTGTCGACCTCACTTTGAATAATGTGACGGTCAGCTGCCGACACCCGATATGGACGCCCTTGAAGTGGATTCTTATGCAGTGGGTCATATCAGCAGCTTTCCCCAACAGACGGCCGCTGAGTTCAAAAACATCTATGTAGGACAGCCGAACCCGATGGAGCTCGTCAATCGGCTGCGGCGTTAAGTTGGAAGCCAACATCGACCTAATAGCGCTGTCGGAGCAAGTGCCAGATTGATGTTAAGCAAGTGGGTCACAAGGAGTGCCCATCATGAAAACATATACCGCGTTGTTTTCCAAGGTGCAAGGCAGCGTCATATAGATCCCTTGCGGCAGCACTTGATGTGCCAAACTAAGGTTGACAACTTAGAGGCACATGGATTGCCCTACAATAGACAGAATGGTGTGTGGTAACGTAATGCCGCCGTTGATGGGGACATCGATGATAGCGGTCAGAAAATTATCACCGTCGGAAACTGGCGGTATTGAAACAAGCTCTCGTCTCTGGAGGTATGCGCGAATGTCCCGCTGAGCATAGGCGACTAGGCCGTTGTGCAAGGGGTTCTGTTGCGGGCGAATGTAGACAGAGCGTACTGGTCAAACAGTGTATGAGGGCAGAGTACGCGGACAAGAAGTTGAGCCCCAGGATAACATCATGGGGGCATTTATCAAAGACGGTGAAGAGAACAACTGCGTGTTGATCCACGATGCTTACATGAGCGGAGCACATTCCTAAGACACATCCTATATTGCCAATCGCAAGACGACCGAACTGAGTGATCCCAGATGTGAGATAATTCTCGAGCTTACGGCGAAAAATCACTCGTCATCACGGAAAGTTGAGCACCGGTTTGGACAAGAGCAGTCACATGCACGCCGTCTACTTGAACCTTTATAAGGTTCAATTTTGTCTGTATTGTCAAGAACGGATTTTCTGTCAGTCCGAGCGATGCAGCGCCACCTCCAGGGGCTACAACACTTAGTTTTCTATCGGGGAACCTTGTGGGAAGGCGGGGGAAGATGGTCGGCGGGGCAGTGGAGAACGAGACTGGTGACGTTGGGCGTATGGAGAACGGGGGTAACGGTGTTCAGTACCAGGTTCTTGGGCAAAATGGTCGTGGCTGGTCTCATGGCGATAGGCGGGACGAGCATGGAAGGAACGAGGGGAAGCTTGTGCAGGAGGACCCCTGTGACTTCTGCAATGGCGAGAAATGTACCTAATTCGGTGACACGAGAAGCAGATCGGCAGGCCATCGTGTGCTCGCCAAGCGGACGGATTGCGGAACATTGAGGGAGAGCCGGTCGGAAAGGTACATGAAGGCATGTACTGGGCTTGAAGTAGGTGCGGAAAGGTGGTGAAATAAAGCTAATTCCCAAGCAGGCAATTTTCTGCCGGGCGACTGCTTCAATGAGGGGATAGGTAATTGAAGGAGAGGGGTCATGGGTCGTTGGTGCCACCTTAGCTGCAGCAGCCGCTTCAAGTGCCCTCTTGACGAGTCTCATTAGGTTGTCACGCGTGTCTGGTGGATAATATGTGTCGAGACACTAGGACGTCGCGGTGATATTTGGAAGGCGCTGGAGGAGATGAGAGGTGCGCCTGCTCTTACCTTTTTGGAGCCCGCGGCACTTTTAAATTTTTGCGTCAACAGATGAGGCATTGTTGAATACCAACAAGTTGAACGCAACGTCAGCGATACCTTCGGGTATGCGCGCTACTTTGTCAGGCTCGAACATGCTTTCGTCGGCCGTGCGGAATAGGGCGAGGAGACCTTAAATAACCCGAATCTCCACCGAATATGTAACGAGGAGACCAACTGGGAACAAGAGAAATACATATATTTTCAGCCTGTTATTCTAGCAGCGCCAACCACACAGATTAGCTCGCGCCAGTCTATCTACTTTGTCCTCTTCATCTCCATGCACTGGCATGTAGTAATATCCACCTGAGGCAAGAAATAAAGGATTGACGGCTGCATGCAAATGCAACGCACGGGACAAATCACGTCTGATTGTTCGTGTATGTGATCTAATCGAAAGCGTGCACACTGCAGACGTCACGAAAATCACTGTCTGTCTGACGAGATGAACAAGAAAGAGGAAAAACGCCAGGAGAGAATAATGTGCTTATTTTTTGTGTTCTTAGAGCCTAGAAAAGGGCTCTTTAACAAAGCCGAACAGACACTTGTGCGTCAAATAACAAGTGTGACATCTTTCCCGAATTATACTGCAAAATATTGGCTTCTTAAGCTGATTGGTATTGCATTTTCGTAAGTAATGTACTTTCTTAGTACGCGGGGAACGTTTCAAAAAGAAGACAGATAACAAAAGTGCACCATTTTATAGCACTCTATGGAGTGTGCTCTGTCCTATTTGTCATCTTTCTGAAACGTTCCCTGCGCACTAATAAAGTGTATTTCTTTCAAAAAACTTTCCCGAAAACAAGAAGAAATGCACATTATTGAGGAATGTATAGCGAAAGCGAGATGAGCGCTGGCTATTAGAGTAACAGACTGGATTCCAAAAAAGGCAAGCACATAAGAAAGAGAAATAAGTTTAGGCGGGCTGATAAGTATTAAAAAGCCTACGGGGATATTGTAGCCGCAGCAAGCACAGGACTGGGTTGATTGGCGAAACCTGAAACAAGTCTTTATACAGCAGTAAGCGTGGTCATTTCACGTTATTTCAATATGGTAGGTTGACTCATGTTTTCTAATGGTGAATATGTCTTTGGGATATTATCCAAGCAAAGTATTCATTGCGTTGATTGTGTACTGTACCACCAGCTGGCCGTTTCATCTGTCTACTTAGTAGCAAAGCAGCGTTTCTGCAGCTTCTTCATATATATATATATATATATATATATATAGATTATAATGAGGCGTTTTAGAGTGGCACTCTTTTATAAAACAGGAGAGCGGTCACGACACGTCAAGTGGTAATGGCGGAACTAGCCTGAGTCCCCAGCAAACCAAACGTCGTCTTCTTCACCGACTGAGTCAAACCCCCTGCCTTTATGAGTAGCACTTATCTTCTTCACTACATTTTCGTCCCCTCCAGAAAAGAGCAATCCTGGCGACTCATGGGCAGGAGACAATACTGGGATCGTCATACGGTTTTAGGTGGTCTATGTGGACGGTCTCACGTCCACGGCGTCGTTGATCATGGGGCTGCTCAAGCGGCTCCACGATGTAATTGACGGGTGAAGTTTGTTTAACCACACGGTAAGGTCCGTCATACATGTACATCAGTTTCGTTGAGAGACCAGGGGTGGTTGAAGGGATGCGAAGCCAGACAAGGTCATCTGATGTATAAGAAGCCGGAGGCGTCGGGCTATCGCGGTGGTGTTTCTGACGTTGCCGTTCAGCCCTTGTGAAGGAGCGGGCCAGCTGACGACACTCTTCCGCGTATTTAGCAGCTTGTGACATCGTCGTCGACTCAGCAACATCCGGCTGGTAAGGAAGGATGGTGTCTAGCGTGCAGGAGGGCTCGCGACCTTAAAAGAGAAAATATGGAGAGAAACCAGTGATTGTCTGGACAGCAGTATTATGCGCGTAGGTTACAAAAGGAAGAATACTGTCCCAATTTGTGTCATCGGTTGCGACGTACATTGACAGCATCTCTCCTAATGTACGGTTGAATCTTTCATTAACGCCATTAGTTTGAGGATGATACGCGGTGGTGGTGCGACGAATAACTTGGCATTCCTTGAGAAGCGATTCGACAGCGTGCGACAAAAACACACGCCCTCGGTTATTCAGGAGTTCAAGTGGTGCACCGTGACGTAAAATGATCTGATGCAGTATGAAACGACCGACGTCGCTAGCTGACGCAGAAGACAGTGGTGAAGTTTCTGCGTAGCGCGTGAGGTGATCGATAGCGACGATTACCCAGCGATTTCCAGCCGGTGTAATCGGAAGAGGTCCATACAGATCAATACCAACACGGTCAAACGGTCGGACAGGACAAGGTAAGGGTTGTAGTGGAGCTGGAGAACTTGGAGTGGGATTCTTCTGGCGTTGACAAGCGAGACAGGAACGTACGTAGCGACGAACGAAGCGATACATTCCATGACACTAGTAGCGGTGGGACAGACGGGTGTAGGTTTTTAACACTGCAGCATGGGCGCAATGTGGGTCGGCGTGAAAGGAGGCGCATATGTCTGAGCAGAGACGTCTGGGAATGACTAGGAGCCATTGGCGTCCTTCGGAGAGATAATTCCGTCTGTATAGCAAACCATCTCTGATAACAAAGTGCTGTATTTGACGGCGAATACGTCTAGGGATATTTTGCGAGGGAGTTCAACTCAACAAGTTGGTAAGTGAAGCGATCCAAGGATCTTTTCGTTGCTCCTGTAGCATGTCGCCGACACTAGGTGCAGATACGTCGGGGGTGGGCGAAGACGGCGACTTGCCACTACATCGTAGAGGTCATCGGGACAAAGCGTCTGCGTCGGAATGTTCTTGGCCAGATCGGTAAACGACGTGTATGTCGTACTCTTGTAGGCGAAGCGCCCACGGCTGGTGGGATCTTTTAACAAGGAGAGCCAACTTAATGCATGATGATCTGTCACCACGCTGAATGGGCGCCCGTAAAGCTATGGTCGAAACTTGCCTATGGCCCATATGCTGGCTAGACACTCTTTTTCGGTGACTGAATAGTTGGCTTCTGAATTTGTGAGTGCACGGCTGGCTTAAAAGACGACGTACTCATCAAATCCAGGTTTACGCTGGGTAAGCACAGCACCGAGGCCAACTCCGCTAGCATCCGTGTGTATTTCCGTCGGGGCAAGAGGATCAAAATGTCGCAGTATAGGAGGTGACGAAAGAAGGTTGCGGAATGTGGCAAATGCATCATCACAAGCTGACGACCAACTAGAAAGGTAGTTTGTGTCCGGAAAGAAGGTCAGTCAAGGGCGATATGGTGGAGAAGCTGACGACCAACTAGAAAGGTCGTTGTTGCCGGCAAGAAGGTCAGTCAAGGGCGATATGATGGAGGCGAAGTTGCGAATAAAACGACGAAAATATGAAAATAAATCGAGGAAGCTGCGAAGTGTTTTTAAGGTCTTTGGCTTAGGAAATTCGGCAATGGCACGGAGTTTCATGGGATCCGGAAGAATGCCATCTCTAGATACAACATGGTCCAAGATTAGGAGTTTTCGAGTGCCGAAGCAGCACTTCTTCAAGTTGAGCTGTAGACCGGCGGCGGTAAGGCAAGTAAGCACTGTCTCGAGCCGCTGAATTGCGTTGAAAAGTCGCTTGAAAGTATCACGACATCGTCTAAATAGCACAGACGTCTGCCATTTCAGGCCATCGAGGATGTTGTCGATCATGCGCTCGAAAGTGGTAGGCGCATTGCATAGCCCGAATGGCATGACGTTAAATTCGTATAAGCCATCAGGGGTAACAAAAGCCATCTTGGGGCGTCAGCCTCAGCCATGGGAGCCTGTCAATAACCTGAACGCAGATCTAGTGACGAAAAGAACTCCGCGCCTTGTAAGCAGTCAAGGGCATCGTCTATGCCAGGTAGCGGGTAAACATCTTTGCGCGTATCTTATTCAACCGCCGGTAGTCGATGCAGAATCCTATTGAGCCATCATTTTTCTTGACTAGAACAACTGGGGAGGCCTACGGGCTGTTAGAGGGCTCAATAACACCTCACTTTAACATGTCGTCAACTTGTTCCACGATGATGCGACGCTCAGATGCCGACACCCGATATGGACGCTGACGTAAAGGATTGTGAAGGTCAGTGTCGATTTCGTGAGATACTGTGGAAGCACTGCCTAAAGTCAGTTGCTGGTGGTTGAAGCTGGCGCGGAAGCGCTCTAGGAGGGCGATGATGTTGATGCGCATCTGGGGCGTAAGGTTGGTGTCGATGCAGTGCGAAATTGCGTCGGTGAATGATGGGGAAGAGGAGGACGCGCTGCAATCAACAGCGTCAATAGATAGCGTAGTCGAGTGGTCAGGAACTACACGTGCACTCGAGGGATCAATGTCATCGGCAAAGCCCAGGCACTCTCCGCACAGTAACTTGGAAGGCGAGGGAAACGAATTCGATACATAAATTGCACTTGATCCATCGTGAATATTCAGAACGGTGAAAGGAATCAGGAAGCACTTGTGGCGAACAGCGGTTTCAGAAGGCGTAAAAAGAACAGTTGAGCCACTAGAGACGTCACAGGAAAGCGGAACTGGGGCGGACGAGAACGGGGATATCGAAGTGTCGGCGGCAACGAAAACTTTTGCATGTGAAAGGGACGAGTCGAGTGAAGCAGCGTCGCATAAGGGCGCGAACTCCACTTCGGCGCGGGCACAGTCGATGGCGACATGATGAGTGAAGAGATAGTCCCAGCCTAATATAATGTCATGGGAACACTGCGGGAGCACAACAACCTTGACGACATAAATATTGTCAGCAATAACGACACGTGCTGTGCATTCAGCAAAAGCGCGAATTCGTTGCTCGCTCGCAGTGCTCAAAACGAAGTCGTGAAGAGGCATTGTGACTTTTTTTAGTCAACGGCAAAGTTTTTCAGTCACTACAGACACTGTGGTGCCAGTATTGACCAATGCAAAAACAGGTATACTTTCAACAGAGACAGCAACGACGTTGGACGGCGAAAAACAAGGTCTTGTGGAGTTCGAAAGATCCGCCGTTCTTGCCCCCGGAACTGCGGCTTCTAGTCTTCCTCAGGGACAGGGCGAGGTCGACGTAGCATAGGGGAAAGGGAACGGCGTTGAGGTGAAGGCGACCGGTGTCTGTTGAAGTTCCGGCGAGGTCAAAATGTGTCCATGGTGGCAGTCTCGCCATATACAGCAGGCTCCGGTCGTGGGAGGAACTCATAATTGTTGGGCCAGACGTCGTCACGCAGGAAAAACTCAGGCCGTCGACAAAATCGTGCCACGTGACCCGCAATTCCACAGGCGAAGCATATGGGGCGGTTGTCTTGAGTGCGCCAAGTGTTCTGAAAGCGCGAAGGTGGTGGTCGGAAGAAAGGACGGGCAGCCTGGTACATAGGCTCAGTCGGTACGACAAAGGGACGCCTGGACGTAGGCGTTCGCGACAAAGAAACATGGCCGTTCGTGACAGGTGGACGTCGTGTTCCGTTCAGTGCTTCGGCATAGATAAATGAAGCAGCCACAGGTGGTGCGTGAGCTGTTGGTAGCGCCTCGGACACTTGCTCCTGGACTACTCGCTGTATTGATGGCGCTAAAGTAGATGGGGCACCTTCGGAGGTATAAGGTACAAGGGACAACTGGCGTGCGACCTCCTCTCGTACAAATTGCTTGATCTCGAGAAGCAAAGTGGTGTGGTCTGTAGCAGTGCCAGCCGACGTTAAAGCGGAGATTGTTGCACATGGCGCGCTGGCACGACGAGTGGTGTCACGCTGTTTCCAGAGCTCATCATAGCTCTGACAAAGTTGGATCACTTCCGCTACCGTTTGCGGGATTTTGGCGACCAGCATCTGAACTGCGTCGTAAGTCACGCCTTTCAAGATGTGTTTGATCTTCTCGGCTTCTGTCATGGCCGAGTTGACACGCTGGCAAAGGTCGACCCCATCTTCAATATAACTGGTGTAATTCTCACCATTCTGCTGAGCCCCGGTACGCAAGCGCTGTTCGGGCCGTAGTTTGTGAAGTGCAGGACGGCCAAACAAGTCCGCAAACGCCGTTCGGAAGGCCGACCAGGTGGGGAGGTCTCTCTCGTGATTGCGGTACCACAGACTGGCGACGTCGGTCAAATAAAATTGGATGACAATAAGCTTGTGCGCATCGTCCCACTTGTTGTGCTTACTCACCCGGTCGTATTCGTCGAGCTAGTCTTCCACGTCTTTGTCATCGGTTCCACTGAAGGTAGGCGGATCACGTTACCGAAAGGAGCCGAGACAGGCAGGAGCTGCAGCCGTTGGAGCCAAGGCAGCCGCCTGCTGATCGTCGTCCGTGGGCATCGTAGCAACTGGAGGCAACGTACGGTTTCGCAATTCCAGGATTAAGCGTTACCCAGCACTCTCCACCAATTATAACGAGGCGTTTTCGAGTGGCACTCTTTTATAAAACAGGAGAGCGGTCACGACACGTCAAGTGGTAATGGTGGAACTAGCCTGAGTCCCCAGCCAAACAAACGTCGTCTTCTTCATCGACTGAGTCATACCCCTGCCTTTATGAGTAGCACTCATCTTCTTCACTACAATATATATATATATATATATATATATATATATATATATATATATATATATATATATATACATATATATATATATATGTGTGTGTGTGTGTGTGTGTGTGTGTGTGTGTGTGTGTGTGCTTTATGACATACTCCATGCTTGCACTCTAGTGAATGTGCCATATATTTTGTTGCGGAGATTCAGCGCATGGAAATTTCCTCAAAGCATCGGGAAGCTATCTAATAAAGTAGGAATTAATAGCGAAGGTAATGCACATAGAATGCGCGTCAATGGGAAGAAAAGGCTGTCAGCATTCGATAATGTGATTTGAAAAGTGCATAGGCAACCATGAAGTACAATTTTGGCCACCAGGCCTTATTTACTGTGCAGCTAGATCTAATTACACGTTTCTGAAGCATTTCCGCCTCCATCAATATTGCAGCCGCAAGCACCACAACTATTATACCACTGTGGCGTGCATCATCTTAGCTGATGCCATCAATTACGTTAAGCGAAAACTTGCACCATCTTCCAAATAAAAAATGAGTAGCATGCGAAGCAGCGAGTGGTGACCTTGCCCGAGGTTAACGCGTTCTTGCAAGTAAAGAACACCAATAATTTATTGTAGCTTATGTTGTTGTTACTTGTCCCGAACTCTTGTTGAAGCACGCCACGCGGGTGCATCGCCACGCATTGCGGGAGCGCGTGAAGTTATCGCGCGTCTGCAGAATCTTTGCAAACAGACAAATGTACAGACAGACAGACTAAAGTTTTTGAGTCGAAGATCCCCAAGATAGACTATCGTCTTTGATAAAGTTTGCTTCTATAAACCCTGCAAGCGCAGCTTGCAATAGTCGTTCGGGTATTTTAAGAGCAAAGCACACACAACATAATCAAGCATTGCACATAAGTCCCACGAGGCTGTAATTATGGTGCAGTTTTTTTCAGTGAGCGGAGACTATTGTTATGAGCGCATGGACACTTCAATCTGTTCTAATGACGCTGGTAATGATTTTGCAGTGGTACGCTTGAAATTTCTGAAGAAAAAGTTTAACTCAATAGAACAAATGAAGGCAGTTTTAGGTTTCGAGTGGTTCTCAGGTTGGTAGCTTCAGAGTATGGGATAGCACTTTTGTTATTGACGTTTGACTTCACAATTATTGCAAGTGAGAAGTATTGTACCTTAAAGCCACGTTTGAGATATATCTTGGGTAATGCCTCTTCCCCTTGGCGTTCATTAACGGGTTGCTTGATATTACTGGTTCTTTTTACGCATAACTGGCTGATACACTGTCAGGAGGGCTTGTCATCTGGAATTACGTACAGAAGAATGCTTTTTTCCTCTCCATTAAGATTAGGTTTTTAGATTGAACCAGATTCGATTTGACGGGAACAACATAGAGACACCTAGTCAGCTTTCTTGAAAGCAAATAGGTGAAAAAACGGTGCAGTGTTTGCTTAACACTGAATATCATTACAGCAAACAGTGTCGATATACTGTGCTTCACAGCGATGTTCACGGAAATTCTGCGCAATGCACGCTGATTGTTCCAGCAGAGCAGTAAGCTTTTAAGAATTACAAGCCCGTACTACTAGGTACAGATCTATCTATGTATCTATCTATCTATCTATCTATCTATCTATCTATCTATCTATCTATCTATCTATCTATCTATCTGTCTGTCTATCTATCTGACTGTCTATCTATCTATCTTTTTATCTATCTGCCTGTCTGTCTGATGAAAAAGTCTATCACTGTACCAACATAGAGTACTAAAATATGCACTGAATATTCCTGGCTTAGTACGAATACTTCTTGGCAGGCGGACTATATATCTTTATTGTGCGTATATGTATTTACTATAAAGAATTTTTATACGTTTTTACACTCCTGACTGAGCCATTATACTGTGAAATGGAAAATGCGGGGGATGTTCGTGACAGAAACGTACGATGGAAGAAGGCTTGATACGCGTGGTGAAGGAGAGTAATTTATTAAAGCGAAAAAAAGAACAGATGAAATATTCTGGGGAACACCCAAAACAAAAAAGCTCAACGGCTTTGGTGGGACATCTACTTTGTTTCGCAGCCGCAGTAAGAAAGACATTATGACAAACCAGAATGAGAACTGCAAAAAACAGAAAGGAAAGGCGCTGTATCATATCTTCTTGAGCGTGCCCTTAAAAACGTGTAAAGGCCACTTCAACTATATATATTTATTCTTACTGTAGACTTCGCAACTTGTGCGAACTCGTGGCTTGTGCAAACTTTCACTATAGTTATCTACCAGCATCATGAATATAAATGAAAAGAGTGCGAGCCTAAATTGAATCTTTTATGAGATAGCGTGGAGCGTCGCTGAAGAGGTTGAGTGCCGGGACACGGGCCTTTCTAGTTTAAGTGGATGGCCATACGTTGAACGAGCTTAGTTATGCATGGACCGCAAAGGAGGGGGATCATCAAAAAAAAACAGACGTGTATGTAGGTGCAGTGCTAAAAGGAGAAGAACTTACTTCTATAATCTGTGGGAAGTTGCATAGCTGAGCCTCTGTTTTGACAGAATCAACCACAGTGTGGCACGGAACCGTAATTTATTCTTCGTTACTGTTATTGAGATTACAACCGCGTATTTATGTCAGGTTACGACCTGAGAAGACCTAATACTTCATAATAGTAAGCTCGTAGACCAGAAGAAGCGTGTACATAAATGAGCAAGCGGCAGGGGAACTTGAAAAAACCAGGGTGCACAAAGCGCTGCAGAAGTCTCCACAGTGAATGTTTTGCACGTACCGCTCTCTTCTGCTTTCATTGTCCAAACGCACTCAGTCATAAGAACCTAATAAAAAACTCATTAGGTTCTTTTGTATTAAGGAAATCACGTAAAAAGTTTTTCCAGATATTCTTTTCTTCTCATTTTAGCAACATATTCACCCAACTATGCCAAGCATCATTCCCTCTTCACACGGTAAAGAAATTCGGCAGATCCTAGATACTATCCGTCGTTCTGAGCGACGTTACGCGAAGCATGCGAAGGGAAGGTGACCATGTTGCAATTTTTTATTGAGTGACACATCATGAAATGACGCTAAGTATATTGTAATGAGAAAGAAGTAGATCGGCACAAGGGTCAGCAGCATCGTGGGTGCAGCAGAGGCACGAGCTAGCGTACTGGGCTCGAAACTTTGCACGATCAGCCAACAGCTCCAGTACAATAAATCACCTTTATATTTGGTGGAGTTGTAGGGTAGACTTGCGGCGCTGGCATTCACGACAACAGCCGACGAAGTTACAACCGAAGGTATACATACCATGGCAGTAGTATCGTTGCCGAATTCTTTCATACGTTCTGAAAACTCCTGCGTGGGCGCACTATGGGACAATATGGAAGGAGGAGCATATCTCTTACCTCAAAGCTCGCGGTACGACAAGCAACCATGTGCGCACCTCTGGAGCATAGTTGCGTTAGTAGAGCAGCTTGTCACGAATTACAAAATGGAAAATTTCGCTGGAGCGTTCGCAATGGTGAGACTTTAGAGGTATCTGAAAGAATGTCTAGGATAGATGTCGTCCAGGGGTCGTTGCGTTGTTCCGCAGTAATTTTGTCAAAGTGAAGAGAATACAGCGTGCGCTCACACGAAGGGTCATCGGCCGGTTTCAGAGAACGAGGTGAGTGGGAAAGCGCGTCAGCGTCGGAATGTTTGCACCCTGAACGATGAACCACGCGTATGTTGAACTCTTGAATTTTCAAGGCCCCAACGAGCAAGACGGCCAGATGGGTCTTTAAACGTCAAAAGTCAACACAGTGCATGGTGGTCGGTGATGACACCAAAAAAACGACGATTTAAATATGAGCAAAACTTGCCAAGCACGCACACAATGGCCAAACACTCCTTTTTTGTCACGCTGTAGTTGCTTTTTGCCTTAGTGAGTGTGCGAATTGCGTACGCCGTGGCATATTCTGTGTGGCCAGGTTGATGCTGTGCGAGCAGAGCACCCAAGGTTGCGCCACTTGCGTCGGTGCGGACCTCAGGGGGAGCTTAAGGGTCAAATCGGTGAAGAATGAGTGGCGTCGTAATGAGAACTCGCATTGTTGTGAAAGCGTCGTCGCAGTCTGATGACCACGACTACATATCGTGAGTTCCACCCAAAAGTTGCATCAGAGGTGATATAATCGACGCGAAGTTTTGAACAAATTGCCTAAAATAAGAACATAAACCACATAAATTGTGAAGTCTTTGAAGGTAGCGGGTTTAGGAAACTGAGTAACGGCGCGCAGTTTATCAGAATCCTGGAGAATGCCATCTTTGGACACAACGTGTCCTCGAATGGTGAGATGACGAACAGCGTATCGGCATTTCTTCTGATTTAATTGTAACGCGGCTCTAGTTGACCACTTAAGCTTCTGCTGAAGTCGTAGAAAGTGGGTTGGAACATCAGGGGTGGACACCATGACGTCATGGAGGTAACATAAGCAGATGTTCTATTTAAGACTTCGCAGAACGTTTCCATCATTCTTTCAAACGTAGCAGCTGCGTTGCACAGCCCTGAAGGCGTGACGGTAAATTAATACAAGCCAAAAGCGGTGTGGCAAAAGTGGTTTCGTGGCAATCGGCCTCGGTCATTGACACCTGCCAGCAGTTCCACGTTAAGTCTAATAGAGAAAAGCATTCGGCACCCTGTAAACAGTCAACAGTATTGTCAATGCGAGGCTGTGGGTAAACATTCTATAGCGCGACCTTGCCGAAACTCCAAAAGTCGACGCAGAACCAAATGGACCCACCTTTCTTTGTGACGAGTACCACTAGAGAAGCCCATGGGCTTTGTGAAGGTCGGATGACGCCTGAGCAGAGCATGTTCTTCAACGTGCTCCACTGAGAAGCACGTCGTTCTGTAGCCCGACGTTCTGTGGCGTACACGCGATATGACCTTTGCCACAGCAGTGAGTGAGAGCCAGTATCGATGTGGTATTAAGCTGTGCATGCACGGCTTAGTGATGCTTGGGACGTCGAATGAAGGGCGGAAGTGCTGAAGCACGGTAAGTAGCTTCGACTGCTGCGAAGGCATTAAATCTTCAGCGATGAACAGGCTGAATACATCCGTAGACACTGCATCATGCATGAAGAGGACACCCAGTTCAGACACGGCTGTTGTAAATACCTCATCGCGCACGGATGCCATTCGTGCAGAGTCGATCACCTCGAATTTACCAAGGCACTCGCAACGGAGCAATGACAGTGGTGTCAAAAGAAGGTTGTGAATAGGTGATGCGCAAAATCTTCCAGCCAAATCAAGAGCAGCAAAGGGCAACGAAAGGGCCTTTCGCGCAACAAAGTTTTAAGACGGCATCAAGAAGACGATTTCGTCAGATATGGCACTGCATGGCACCTGTACGAATGCCGAAGAGCACGATGAATTCAGGGTGTCTTCCTCCACGATAAGTTTATCGGCAGATTGATGGTCGATGGAGGTCAAGTCGGCGAGGGAGGAGAATTCAACCTCCACTCAAGCACAATCAAATATAGAGTTGTGGTGCGAAATAAAGTGCCCCCTTAAAATGATGTCGTGAAAGCATGACAAAAGCACAATAAGTACCATCGTGTACACAATGTCATGAATAGTCCCACGCGCTGTACAAGTTGTGGTCTGTTGAAGGGGCTGAGCACTCCCTGTTCGAAGTGACAATCCAAAAAGAGGCGTCATGACTCTACAAAGTGAGCGATGAAATTTGCCATCGATCACAGATACAGTGGTAAAAGTATCGACAAGAGCGATTGTTGCGACAGTTTTAACTGAGACGTCAACCACGTTACTAGGAAAAGACTGAGGACTTGGCTAAACCAATACTTGCGCAGTTCTTGCCTCGGAAACTGCCTCGTCTAGTTTCCCTCAACGGTAGGTGGTCGTCGACGCATCGGCGACGTGGATCGGCAAAGAGAGAATGGCCAGCGGGGATATTCGAATCGAGGGCAACGATCAGCGTGGTAACGATGTTCCGGTGCGAAGGAAGTAGCGTAAGACACTTCGGATTTACGTAAGAAGTAAGGCACTTGTTGGCTGTCATCGAAAATCTGAACACGGTGGTGGCAGTGCCTGGCGATGCGTCCAGGGTGCCTACAGGCGAAGCATATGAGGCGATTGTCGAGCGTGCGCCATGGGTTTACGGGAGCAGCGTTAGAACAGGAAATAGCAAGGAAGAGGCTAGCCAATCGGACGCTGCACAGGTGGCACTGGCCCTCCTAGGGAGGGCAGGGAAGCTACCGCAGCATATGTTAATGGGCCAGGCACAATATGTCGTCCGCGGGCAGCGGGCAGCACCTGAGTGGCCTCTGCTTGGATGACGTCACGAATGGAGGAAGGCAGAGTTGAGGTCTGCTCTTGAGTGAAGGGCACCGGTGAGAGCTACCTTGCAACTTCTGTGCCGATGAAAGCTTTAATTTCAGTCAAAAGCGGTGCACATTCGGGTCCGTGTGTGAGACTCGAAAGTGGCACCGCATTGGATGGTGGAATTCACCTTGTCAAAGCTCGCTGCTTGCGCAGTTCGTCGATTCTCTGGCACAAGCTAATAACATCAGCGGTTATGGTCGGGTTCTTCGCCAGCAACATCTGAAAAGCATCATCATCGATCCCTTTCATGACGTGCTTTCTTTCGTCGGTTTCTGTCATGTCAGCGTTGACGCGTCCACACAGATTGATTACGTCTTCCATATAACCAGTGAACGTCTCACCCGTGACTTCTCCGCGCGAGCGCAAACGCTGTTCGGCAGGTATTTCTCTGACAGCGAGTCGATGAAATACTGTGCTCACTGCAGTCTTGAAGAGTAACTATGTTCTGACATAACCCTCGTGGTTTTTGAACAATTGACTGGCCACACTCGAGAGATAGATTGATATCCGCGTTAACTTCTCAGCGTCGTTCCACTTCTTCAAAGCGCTCACACGTTTCAAAGCCCACAACCAGGCTTCAACGTCGGTTTCGTGGGTTCCACTGAATATTGGAGGATTTCGTAGGAGAACACTTCGAACGCAGGTGACAGGTGGCGAAGGAAGCGTCTGCTGGTCCACTACTTACACGGCAGATGGTAGTTTCCGAGAACAGAGTTCCAGGCTGGCACGGGGAAACGGTACCCGGCACGGCTTCACCAAATATAAAAGTGATTTATTGTACTGGAGCTGTTGAGTGATCTCGCCCATGCAGTTCCGAGCCCAGTACGCTAGCTCGTGCCTCTGCTGCACCCACGATGCTGCTGTCGTTGCGCCTATCCTTGAGAAGTGCTCAGTGACCGCGGCCGCAACTTCTTATCTGTGGTCATCACAAAACTGCTTGCTGACTGCGCTATTGTTCATCGCATATGCACTACTTACCATCCGCAGACCAATGGCACAACGGAGCGCTTTGATCGAACCCTTGGTGACATACTTGCTATGTATGCCACACGTAATCACTCTAATTGGGACCTGGTTCTGTCGTTCATAACCTACGCCGGTAGTACCACGACGCGAGTCATAATCGGGTTTTCTCCTATTTACCTCAATTACAGCTGTCACCCTACGCACACGATTTTGTTTAGTAGTCTATAATCGTCCCAGAAACGCCATGCACCGTCTTTTCTGCGGACTAGCCGGACAAGAGAAGCCCAAGGACTGAAGGATAGCTCAAAGAAGACCTTGGTGAGCATTTTGTCGACCTCACTTTGAATAATGTGACGGTCAGCTGCCGACACCCGATATGGACGCCCATGAAGTGGATGCTTATGCAGTGGGTCATATCAGCAGCTTTCCCCAACAGACGGCCGCTGAGTTCAAAAACATCTATGTAGGACAGCCGAACCCGATGGAGCTCGTCAATCGGCTGTGGCGTTAAGTTGGAAGCCAACATCGACCTATTAGCGCTGTCGGAGCAAGTGCCAGATTGATGTTAAGCAAGTGGGTCACAAGGAGTGCCCATCATGAAAACATATACCGCGTTGTTTTCCAAGGTGCAAGGCAGCGTCATATAGATCCCTTGCGGCAGCACTTGATGTGCCAAACTGAGGTTGACAACTTAGAGGCACATGGATTGCCCTGCGATAGACAGAATGGTGTGTGGTAACGTAATGCCGCGGTTGATGGGGACATCGATGATAGCGGTCAGAAAATTATCACCGTCGGGAACTGGCGGTATTGAAACAAGCTCTCGTCTCTGGAGGTATGCGCGAATGTCCCGCTGAGCATAGGCGACTTGGCCGTTGTGCAAGGGGTTCTGTTGCGGGCGAATGTAGACAGAGCGTACTGGTCAAACAGTGTATGAGGGCAGAGTACGCGGACAAGAAGTTGAGGCCTAGGATAACATCATGGGGGCATTTATCAAAGACGGTGAAGAGAGCAACTGCGTGTTGATCCACGATGCTTACATGAGCGGAGCACATTCCTAAGACACATCCTATATTGCCAATCGCAAGACGACCGAACTGAGTGATCCCAGATGTGAGATAATTCTCGAGCTTACGGCGAAAAATCACTCGTCATCACGGAAAGTTGAGCACCGGTTTGGACAAGAGCAGTCACATGCACGCCGTCTACTTGAACCTTTATAAGGTTCAATTTTGTCTGTATTGTCAAGAACGGATTTTCTGTCAGTCCGAGCGATGCAGCGCCACCTCCAGGGGCTACAACACTTAGTTTTCTATCGGGGAACCTTGTGGGAAGGCGGGGGAAGATGGTCGGCGGGGCAGTGGAGAACGAGACTGGTGACGTTGGGCGAATGGAGAACGGGGGTAACGGTGTTCAGTACCAGGTTCCTGGGGAAAATGGTCGTGGCTGGTCTCATGGCGATAGGTGGGACGAGCATGGAAGGTAAGAGGGGAAGCTTGTGCAGGAGGACCCCTGTGACTTCTGCAATGGCGAGAAATGTACCTAATTCGGTGACACAAGAAGCAGATCGGCAGGCCATCGTGTGCTCGCCAAGCGGACGGATTGCGGAACATTGAGGGAAAGCCGGTCGGAAAGGTACATGCAGGCATGTACTGGGCTTGAAGTAGGTGCGGAAAGGTGGTGAAATAAAGCTAATTCCCAAGCAGGCAATTTTCTGCCGGGCGACTGCTTCAATGAGGGGCTAGGTAATTGAAGGAGAGAGGTCATGGGTCGTTGGTGCCACCTTGGCTGCAGCAGCCGCTTCAAGTGCCCTCTTGACGAGTCGCGTTAAGTTGTCACACGTGTCTGGTGGATAATATGTGTCGAGACACTAGGACGTCGCGGTGATATTTGGAAGGCGCTGGAGGAGATGAGAGGTGCGCCTGCTCTTACCTTGTTGGAGCCGGCGGCACTTTTAAATTTTTGCGTCAACAGATGAGACATTGTTGAATACCAACAAGTTGAACGCAACGTCAGCGATACCTTCGGGTATGCGCGCTACTTTGTCAGGCTCGAACATGCTTTCGTCGGCCGTGCGGAATAGGGCGAGGAGACCTTAAATAACCCGAATCTCCACCGAATATGTAACGAGGAGACCAACTCGGAACAAGAGAAACACATATATTTTCAGCCTGTTATTCGAGCAGCGCCAACCACACAGATTAGCTCGCGCCAGTCTATCTACTTTGTCCTCTTCATCTCCATGCACTGGCATGTAGCAATATCCACCTGAGGCAAGAAATAAAGGATTGACGGCTGCATGCGAATGCAATGCACGGGACAAATCACGTCTGATTGTTCGTGTATGTGATCTAATCGAAAGCGTGCACACTGCAGACGTCACGAAAATCACTGTCTGTCTAACGAGATGAACAACAAAGAGGAAAAACGCCAGGAGAGAATAATGTGCTTATTTTTTGTGTTCTTAGAGTCTAGAAAAGGGCTTTTTAACAAAGCCGAACAGACAATTGTGCGTCAAATAACAAGTGTGACATCTTTCCCGAATTATACTGCAAAATATTGGCTTTTTAGGCTGATTGGTATTGCATTTTCGTAAGTAATGTACTTTCTTAGTACGCGGGGAACGTTTCAAAAAGAAGACAGATAAGAAAAAGTTCACCATTTTATTGCACTCTATGGAGTGTGCTCTGTCCTATTTGTCATCTTTCTGAAACGTTCCCTGCGCACTAATAAAGTGTATTTCTTTCAAAAAACTTTCCCGAAAACAAGAAGAAATGCACATTATTGAGGAACGTATAGCGAAAGCAAGATGAGCGCTGGCTATTAGAGTAACAGACTGGATTCCAAAAAAGGCAAGCACATAAGAAAGAGAAATAAGTTTAGGCGGGCTGATAAGTATTAAAAAGCCTACGGGGATATTGTAGCCGCAGCAAGCACAGGACTGGGTTGATTGGCGAAACCTGAAACAAGTCTTTATACAGCAGTAAGCGTGGTCATACTGATGACGTTATTTCAATATGGTAGGTTGACTCATGTTTTCTAATGGTGAATATGTCTTAGGGGTATTATCCAAGCAAAGTATTCATTGCGTTGATTGTGTACTGTACCACCAGCTGGCCATTTCATCTGTCTACTTAGTAGCAAAGCAGCGTTTCTGCAGCTTCTTCATATATATATATATATATATATATATATATATATATATATATATAGATATATATATATATATAATGAGGCGTTTTAGAGTGGCACTCTTTTATAAAACAGGAGAGCGGTCACGACACGTCAAGTGGTAATGGCGGAACTAGCCTGGGTCCCCAGCCAGCCAAACGTCGTCTTCTTCACCGACTGAGTCATACCCCCTGCCTTTCTGAGTAGCACTTATCTTCTTCACTGCATTTTCGTCCCCTCCAGAAAAGAGCCATTCTGGCGACTCATGGGCAGGAGACAATAGAGGGATCGTAATACGGTTTTAGGCGGTCTATGTGGACGGTCTCACGTCCACGGCGTCGTTGATCATGGGGCTGCTCAAGCGGCTCCACGATGTAATTGACGGGTGAAGTTTGTTTAACCACACGGTAAGGTCCGTCATACATGTACATCAGTTTCGTTGAGAGACCAGGGGTGGTTGAAGGGATGCGAAGCCAGACAAGGTCATCTGATGTATAAGAAGCCGGAGGCGTCGGGCTATCGCGGTGGTGTTTCTGACGTTGCCGTTCAGCACTTGTGAAGAAGCGGGCAAGCTGACGACACTCTTCCGCGTATTTAGCAGCTTGTGACATCGTCGTCGACTCAGCAACATCCGGGTGGTAAGGAAGGATGGTGTCTAGCGTGCAGGAGGGCTCGCGACCTTAAAAGAGAAAATATGGAGAGAAACCAGTGATTGTCTGGACAGCAGTATTATGCGCGTAGGTTACAAAAGGAAGAATACTGTCCCAATTTGTGTGATCAGTTGCGACGTACATTGACAGCATCTCTCCTAATGTACGGTTGAATCTTTCATTAACCCCATTAGTTTGAGGATGATACGCGGTGGTGGTGCGACGAATAACTTGGCATTCCTTGAGAAGCGATTCGACAGCGTGCGACAAAAACACACGCCCTCGGTTATTCAGGAGTTCAAGTGGTGCACCGTGACGTAAAATGATCTGATGCAGTATGAAACGACCGACGTCGCTAGCTGACGCAGAAGACAGTGGTGAAGTTTCTGCGTAGCGCGTGAGGTGATCGATAGCGACGATTACCCAGCGATTTCCAGCCGGTGTAATCGGAAGAGGTCCATACAGATCAATACCAACACGGTCAAACGGTCGGACAGGACAAGGTAAGGGTTGTAGTGGAGCTGGAGAACTTGGAGTGGGATTCTTCTGGCGTTGACAAGCGAGACAGGAACGTACGTAGCGACGAACGAAGCGATACATTCCATGACACTAGTAGCGGTGGGACAGACGGGTGTAGGTTTTTAACACTGCAGCATGGGCGCAATGTGGGTCGGCGTGAAAGGAGGCGCATATGTCTGAGCAGAGACGTCTGGGAATGACTAGGAGCCATTGGCGTCCTTCGGAGAGATAATTCCGTCTGTATAGCAAACCATCTCTGATAACAAAGTGCTGTATTTGACGGCGAATACGTCTAGGGATATTTTGCGAGGGAGTTCAACTCAACAAGTTGGTAAGTGAAGCGATCCAAGGATCTTTTCGTTGCTCCTGTAGCATGTCGCCGACACTAGGTGCAGATACGTCGGGGGTGGGCGAAGACGGCGACTTGTCACTACATCGTAGAGGTGATCGGGACAAAGCGTCTGCGTCGGAATGTTCTTGGCCAGATCGGTAAACGACGTGTATGTCGTACTCTTGTAGCCGAAGCGCCCACGGCTGGTGGGATCTTTTAACAAGGAGAGCCAACTTAATGCATGATGATCTGTCACCACGCTGAATGGGCGCCCGTAAAGCTATGGTCGAAACTTGCCTATGGCCCATATGCTGGCTAGAAACTCTTTTTCGGTGACTGAATAGTTGGCTTCTGAATTTGTGAGTGCACGGCTGGCTTAAAAGACGACGTACTCATCAAATCCAGGTTTACGCTGGGTGAGCACAGCACCGAGGCCAACTCCGCTAGCATCCGTGTGTATTTCCGTCGGGGCAAGAGGATCAAAATGTCGCAGTATAGGAGGTGACGAAAGAAGGTTGCGGAATGTGGCAAATGCATCATCACAAGCTGACGACCAACTAGAAAGGTAGTTTGTGTCCGGAAAGAAGGTCAGTCAAGGGCGATATGGTGGAGAAGCTGACGACCAACTAGAAAGGTCGTTGTTGCCGGCAAGAAGGTCAGTCAAGGGCGATATGATGGAGGCGAAGTTGCGAATAAAACGACGAAAATGTGAACATAAATCGAGGAAGCTGCGAAGTGTTTTTAAGGTCTTTGGCTTAGGAAATTCGGCAACGGCACGGAGTTTCATGGGATCCGGAAGAATGCCATCTCTAGATACAACATGGTCCAAGATTAGGAGTTTTTGAGTGCCGAAGCAGCACTTCTTCAAGTTGAGCTGTAGACCGGTGGCGGTAAGGCAAGTAAGCACTGTCTCGAGCCGCTGAATTGCGTTGAAAAGTCGCTTGAAAGTATCACGACATCGTCTAAATAGCACAGACGTCTGCCATTTCAGGCCATCGAGGATGTTGTCGATCATGCGCTCGAAAGTGGTAGGCGCATTGCAGAGCCCGAATGGCATGACGTTAAATTCGTATAAGCCATCAGGGGTAACAAAAGCCATCTTGGGGCGTCAGCCTCAGCCATGGGAGCCTGTCAATAACCTGAACGCAGATCTAGTGACGAAAAGAACTCCGCGCCTTGTAAGCAGTCAAGGGCATCGTCTATGCCAGGTAGCGGGTAAACATCTTTGCGCGTATCTTATTCAACCGCCGGTAGTCGATGCAGAATCCTATTGAGCCATCATTTTTCTTGACTAGAACAACTGGGGAGGCCTACGGGCTGTTAGAGGGCTCAATAACACCTCACTTCAACATGTCGTCAACTTGTTCCACGATGATGCGACGCTCAGATGCCGACACCCGATATGGACGCTGACGTAAAGGATTGTGAAGGTCAGTGTCGATTTCGTGAGATACTGTGGAAGCACTGCCTAAAGTCAGTTGCTGGTGGTTGAAGCTGGCGTGGAAGCGCTCTAGGAGGGCGATGATGTTGATGCGCATCTGGGGCGTAAGGTTGGTGTCGATGCAGTGCGAAATTGCGTCGGTGAATGATGGGGAAGAGGAGGACGCGCTGCAATCAACAGCGTCAATAGATAGCGTAGTCGAGTGGTCAAGAACTACACGTGCACTCGAGGGATCAATGTCATCGGCAAAGCCCAGACACTCTCCGCACAGTAACTTGGAAGGCGAGGGAAACGAATTCGATACATAAATTGCACTTGATCCATCGTGAATATTCAGAACGGTGAAAGGAATCAGGAAGCACTTGCGGCGAACAGCGGTTTCAGAAGGCGTAAAAAGAACAGTTGAGCCACTAGAGACGTCACAGGAAAGCGGAACTGGGGCGGACGAGAACGGGGATATCGAAGTGTCGGCGGCAACGAAAACTTTTGCATGTGAAAGGGACGAGTCGAGTGAAGCAGCGTCGCATAACGGCGCGAACTCCACTTCGGCGCGGGCACAGTCGATGGCGACATGATGAGTGAAGAGATAGTCCCAGCCTAATATAATGTCATGGGAACACTGCGGGAGCACTACAAACTTGACGACATAAATATTGTCAGCAATAACGACACGTGCTGTGCATTCAGCAAAAGCGCGAATTCGTTGCTCGCTCGCAGTGCTCAAAACGAAGTCGTGAAGAGGCATTGTGACTTTTTTTAGTCAACGGCAAAGTTTTTCAGTCATTACAGACACTGCGGTGCCAGTATTGACCAATGCAAAAACAGGTATACTTTCAACAGAGACAGCAACGACGTTGGACGGCGAAAAACAAGGTCTTGTGGAGTTCGAAAGATCCGCCGTTCTTGCCCCCGGAACTGCGGCTCCTAGTTTTCCTCAGGGACAGGGCGAGGTCGACGTAGCATAGGGGAAAGAGAACGGCGTTGAGGTGAAGGCGACCGGTGTCTGTTGAAGTTCCGGCGAGGTCAAAATGTGCCATGGTGGCAGTCTCGCCATATACAGCAGGCTCCGGTCGTGGGAGGAACTCATAATTGTTGGGCCAGACGTCGTCACGCAGGAAAAACTCAGGCCGTCGACAAAATCGTGGCACGTGACCCGCAATTCCACAGGCGAAGCATATGGGGCGGTTGTCTTGAGTGCGCCAAGTGTTCTGAAAGCGCGAAGGTGGTGGTCGGAAGAAAGGACGGGCAGCCTGGTACATAGGCTCAGTCGGTACGACAAAGGGACGCGTGGACGTAGGCGTTCGCGACAAAGAAACATGGCCGTTCGTGACAGGTGGACGTCGTGTTCCGTTCAGTGCTTCGGCATAGATAAATGAAGCAGCCACAGGTGGTGCGTGAGCTGTTGGTAGCACCTCGGACACTTGCTCCTGGACTACTCGCTGTATTGATGGCGCTAAAGTAGATGGGGCACCTTCGGAGGTATAAGGTACAAGGGACAACTGGCGTGCGACCTCCTCTCGTACAAATTGCTTGATCTCGAGAAGCAAAGTGGTGTGGTCTGTAGCAGTGCCAGCCGACGTTAAAGCGGAGATTGTTGCACATGGCGCGCTGGCACGACGAGTGGTGTCACGCTGTTTCCAGAGCTCATCATAGCTCTGACAAAGTTGGTTCACTTCCGCTACCGTTTGCGGGATTTTGGCGACAAGCATCTGAACGTCGTCGTAAGTCACGCCTTTCAAGATGTGTTTGATCTTCTCGGCTTCTGTCATGGCCGAGTTGACACGCTGGCAAAGGTCGACCCCATCTTCAATATAACTGGTGTAATTCTCACCATTCTGCTGAGCCCCGGTACGCAAGCGCTGTTCGGGCCGTAGTTTGTGAAGTGCAGGACGGCCAAACAAGTCCGCAAACGCCGTTCGGAAGGCCGACCAGGTGGGGAGGTCTCTCTCGTGATTACGGTACCACAGACTGGCGACGTCGGTCAAATAAAATTGGATGACAGTAAGCTTGTGCGCATCGTCCCACTTGTTGTGCTTACTCACCCGGTCGTATTCGTCGAGCTAGTCTTCCACGTCTTTGTCATCGGTTCCACTGAAGGTAGGCGGATCACGTTGCCGAAAGAAGCCGAGACAGGCAGGAGCTGCAGCCGTTGGAGCCAAGGCAGCCGCCTGCTGATCGTCGTCCGTGGGCATCGTAGCAACTGGAGGCAACGTACGGTTTCGCAATTCCAGGATTAAGCGTTACCCAGCACTCTCCACCAATTATAACGAGGCGTTTTCGAGTGGCACTCTTTTATAAAACAGGAGAGCGGTCACGACACGTCAAGTGGTAATGGTGGAACTAGCCTGAGTCCCCAGCCAAACAAACGTCGTCTTCTTCATCGACTGAGTCATACCCCTGCCTTTATGAGTAGCACTCATCTTCTTCACTACAATATATATATATATATATATATATATATATATATATATATATATATATATATATATATATATGTGTGTGTGTGTGTGTGTGTGCGCTTTATGACATACTCCATGCTTGCACTCTAGTGAATGTGCCATATATTTTGTTGCGGAGATTCAGCGCATGGAAATTTCCTCAAAGCATCGGGAAGCTATCTAATAAAGTAGGAATTAATAGCGAAGGTAATGCACATAGAATGCGCGTCAATGGGAAGAAAAGGCTGTCAGCATTCGATAATGTGATTTGAAAAGTGCATAGGCAACCATGAAGTACAATTTTGGCCACCAGGCCTTATTTACTGTGCAGCTAGATCTAATTACACGTTTCTGAAGCATTTCCGCCTCCATCAATATTGCAGCCGCAAGCACCACAACTATTATACCACTGTGGCGTGCATCATCTTAGCTGATGCCATCAATTACGTTATGCGAAAACTTGCACCATCTTCCAAATAAAAAATGAGTAGCATGCGAAGCAGCGAGTGGTGACCTTGCCCGAGGTTAACGCGTTCTTGCAAGTAAAGAACACCAATAATTTATTGTAGCTTATGTTGTTGTTACTTGTCCCGAACTCTTGTTGAAGCACGCCACGCGGGTGCATCGCCACGCATTGCGGGAGCGCGTGAAATTATCGCGCGTCTGCAGAATCTTTGCAAACAGACAAATGTACAGACAGACAGACCAAAGTTTTTGAGTCGAAGATCCCCAAGATAGACTATCGTCTTTGATAAAGTTTGCTTCTATAAACCCTGCAAGCGCAGCTTGCAATAGTCGTTCGGGTATTTTAAGAGCAAAGCACACACAACATAATCAAGCATTGCACATAAGTCCCACGAGGCTGTAATTATGGTGCAGTTTTATTCAGTGAGCGAAGACTATTGTTATGAGCGCATGGACACTTCAATCTGTTCTAATGACGCTGGTAATGATTTTGCAGTGGTACGCTAGAAATTTCTGAAGAAAAAGTTTAACTCAATAGAACAAATGAAGGCAGTTTTAGGTTTCGAGTGGTTCTCAGGTTGGTAGCTTCAGAGTATGGGATAGCACTTTTGTTATTGACGTTTGACTTCACAATTATTGCAAGTGAGAAGTATTGTACCTAAAAGCCACGTTTGGGATATATCTTGGGTAATGCCTCTTCCCCTTGGCGTTCATTAACGGGTTGCTTGATATTACTGGTTCTTTTTACGCATAACTGGCTGATACACTGTCAGGAGGGCTTGTCATCTGGAATTACGTACAGAAGAATGCTTTTTTCCTCTCCATTAAGATTAGGTTTTTAGATTGAACCAGATTCGATTTGACGGGAACAACATAGAGACACCTAGTCAGCTTTCTTGAAAGCAAATAGGTGAAAAAACGGTGCAGTGTTTGCTTAACACTGAATATCATTACAGCAAACAGTGTCGATATACTGTGCTTCACAGCGATGTTCACGGAAATTCTGCGCAATGCACGCTGATTGTTCCAGCAGAGCAGTAAGCTTTTAAGAATTACAAGCCCGTACTACTAGGTACAGATCTATCTATGTATCTATCTATCTATCTATCTATCTATCTATCTATCTATCTATCTATCTATCTATCTGTCTGTCTATCTATCTGACTGTCTATCTATCTATCTTTTTATCTATCTGCCTGTCTGTCTGATGAAAAAGTCTATCACTGTACCAACATAGAGTACTAAAATATGCACTGAATATTCCTGGCTTAGTACGAATACTTCTTGGCAGGCGGACTATATATCTTTATTGTGCGTATATGTATTTACTATAAAGAATTTTTATACGTTTTTACACTCCTGACTGAGCCATTATACTGTGAAATGGAAAATGCGGGGGATGTTCGTGACAGAAACGTACGATGGAAGAAGGCTTGATACGCGTGGTGAAGGAGAGTAATTTATTAAAGCGAAAAAAAGAACAGATGAAATATTCTGGGGAACACCCAAAACAAAAAAGCTCAACGGCTTTGGTGGGACATCTACTTTGTTTCGCAGCCGCAGTAAGAAAGACATTATGACAAACCAGAATGAGAACTGCAAAAAACAGAAAGGAAAGGCGCTGTACCATATCTTCTTGAGCGTGCCCTTAAAAACGTGTAAAGGCCACTTCAACTATATATATTTATTCTTACTGTAGACTTCGCAACTTGTGCGAACTCGTGGCTTGTGCAAACTTTCACTATAGTTATCTACCAGCATCATGAATATAAATGAAAAGAGTGCGAGCCTAAATTGAATCTTTTATGAGATAGCGTGGAGCGTCGCTGAAGAGGTTGAGTGCCGGGACACGGGCCTTTCTAGTTTAAGTGGATGGCCATACGTTGAACGAGCTTAGTTATGCATGGACCGCAAAGGAGTCCCAGAAATTTCAGCTCTTCATTACGAAATATCATTTTTGGGGTTTCAGCGTGAGTTAAGCTGTGCGAATGGCTTCCAGAACCTTTCTCAGACGCTTCAGATGTTCTTCAAAGCTCTCGGAAAAGATGATTACATGATCGAGGTAGACAAGGCAGCTTTGCACTTCAAGCCAGCGAGAACTGTGCCCATCATCCTCTGAAAAGTGGCTGGGGCAGAACAAAGGCCGAAGGGAAGAACACGGAATTCGTAAAGTCCGTCTGGAGTCACAAACGCGGTTTTTTCTCGGTCTCGTTCATCCACTACAATTTGCCAATAGCCACTCTTTAGATCGATGGAAGAAAAATACTTCGCACGTCGTAACCTGTCGAGGGAGTCGTCGACCCGTGGAAGTGGGTAGACGTCCTTTTTTGTTACGCTATTAAGCTTTCTGTAGTCAATACAGAATCGCAGCGTTCCGTTTTTTTCTTTACTAGAACGACAGGCGCGGACCAAGTACTGCTGGATGGTTGAATAATCCCGTCATCGAGCATCTCTTTTACTTGTGTCTCAATAGCCTCGTGTTCTTTGGCAGAAACGCGATAAGGCTCCTGCCGTATGGGGCGGACGTCATCGTCGGTAATAATTCGATGCTTCGTGAGAAGTGTTTGACGGTCTTTAGAAGAAGAGGCGAAGCAAGATCGAAACTCCCTTAAAAGGTCACGAAGTGCAGCCTTTCTCTCGCCTGACAGCGCCGAATTAATGTCGATGTGGTCTAGAAATTCCTCATCCTCATGCGTTTCCTTCGACGCGAAGCACTTCGTGACGTCGGCAACAGGGTCTCCATAAGCTAGGGTGGTTCCGCGGAAAAGATGCCGGTGCTCGTAATTGAAGTTCGTAGCTAGTATTGTTGGCTGTCCGTCACGGACGCGCACAACACTTCGGGCGGCGCATAGACCTTGGAGCAGCAGAAGTGGTAAGTTGCTTTCAGCCACCACGTCGCCGTCTTGGAAGTCTTCACTGGTGATTTCGATGGGAACAGTTGCTTGAGGTGGCAGCGTCACACTGTCGTCAGCAACAAGCAGCACAGGTCTACGGCAGTTATCAGCGTCTCGATCTGTTGCGCCTTGAGTCGAAAAGGTCACGATGCGCTTACGGAGATTTATGATGGCACCGTATTCCCGAAGGAAGTCCATGCCGATAATCAGCTGACGCGAACAGCCGCGAAGAACGAGGCAGCTGAGCACAAACGTTGACGCACGAATTTTCACTTTTGCGGTAAAGTGACCCAGCGGTGTTAAAACGTGTCCGCCAGCTGTTCGAATTCGCGTTCCATTTCACGGCGTGATCACTTCCTGAGATCTTTCGCTAGCCTCCCGCTGATGATCGAATAGTCTGCACCAGTGTCTACCAATGCACTGACCTGAAGACCGTCAACCAGCACAGGTATGTCAAGTGACACGCGGTCACTAGGTTCAGATGTGGATGTCGGCGTTTCTTCGGCACTGCGATTATTCTCTGACGAAATGCCTTCGGCGTTGCGTGCAGGCGTCGATGGGAGGTCTTCCGCACGTTGAGTTCCAGCAACCTTGCGCCGAAGGCCGCTGCTTTCAGTTTTCCCGACGAGGGTTCGGGGAGCGTTCCCGTGCCGTCACCCCGAAACGTGGTCCAGTGGCTGCGGGTCTTCTCGGAGATAGTGACCGCGATTGCCGTCGTGTAAAGGGTGCACGCTGTTGCGCGAGATACTCTTCGATATCCCTTGGCCTTTGGCTAATTCGGGGACGAGGGGAATTGACGGAGAATCCACGCAGACCAAGTTGCCGGTATGGGCATTCGCGGTAAATGTGACCAGCCTCACCGCAATGATAGCAGAGGGGTCGTCTGTCTGGCGTACGCTAGAGATCAGACTTGCGCGTCGGTGCACGGCGACTATCGATGTCCAAATCAGCGTGCGCTAACTGAATCGCGACTGACGGCATCATTGTCTGGATCGGGACGTGCGGCACTGGCTGGATCGGAACTCCTTGACCCGAAAGAGGAGTAACAGATCGCAAGGCTTCCGCGTACGTACGACGGCGACTGTTAGTAGACACAGGAACCGTTTCCGGATCAACCGACGTGGGCGGAAAACGATGGGCGTGCAGCATTTGCTGGAACTCGTCACAGATGACACTGGTGATAGAAGTAGCATCGATTTGCCTTGTCCTGTACATCTTTTCCATTTCTTCCCGGACGACAGATCGAACGATCTCGCGATTCATTCGGGGCTCTTGCTCCCAGGGGTGGCGAAAATTTCGGGAGTTCAGGCAGCATTCACTTGACGGTCAAACAGAGCGGACCGTTGGTGCAGTACTCGCTCCATCGTTGCCGCTTCAGTAAGGAACTCAGCAACACTTTTGGGGGACTACGCGCCAAACCAGCAAAAAAGTTGTTCCTTCACACCACGCATGAGGTGGTGCAACTTTTTTTCTTCTGCCATAGCAGGATCCGCTCGCTTGAAAAGCCGTGTCATGTCCTCGACGTACATCGAGACGGTCTCGTTGGGCATCTGGATGTGTGATTGCAGTGCACGTTCCGCCCGTTCGCGGCGGTCGGGACTCCTGTAGGTCTCCAGGAGGCGACGCTGGAACTCGCGCCAAGATGTCAGAACATCATCCCTGTTCAAAAATCACGTCTTGGCACCGTCTTTTAGGCAAGTGTACACGTTCCGGAGCTTCGCGGCATCACCCCAGTAATTGATTGCTGCGACACGTTCGAATTCACTCAGCCAGTCGTCAACATCTTCATGCTGCTCTCCGTGAAAGGGGCTAGGCGTGAGCGGGTTCTGGACGGTGCAGTAGATCGGCGTGGAAGGTGTTGTAGCTTGCATGGGGTCTTGTGTTAAGTCATAGTCGCTACGTCAGTGGTTGGTGTCTCAGGCGGTAGGCCTCGTTGGCGGCGGCTTACTCTATAAACAGGAGTGTCCACGGGTGCAGGGCTTGTGTTCCGGCTGCTGGACGGGGTCTTGGGCATCGGGTGGATCGTGAGACGTTGTACCCAGCAACTCCACCAGTCTTGTCACGTTACTCTCGACAAAGTTGCTAAAATGGGCTCGTTTAGTCGACTACCCAAGCAGCGGCTCGGAGAGATCGTCTTTGTCTTCTTTCACTCTTCGATCTCACCCAAGCAAACCATGTGGCAATATGTAATGTTTATAAAATTTGATTGGCAGCACTGTAACCACTACTGACGTTCCATGAAGATTAACGTCTCTTCGAAAAGTACTTCTGAGACCTAGCGTAGCTCTGTAGTATAATGCGTGACTGTCCATGTGTGTTCTCTTCGTTCTTGGGTAGATACTAAGTGTCAATCACCTGTGGCACATACCCGCAAACCAGCGGCACATACTCGCCCGTGGGTATGTTTCACTGTCTGGCGGGAAGTGTTTGACGACGTAGGTGACGGGATTGTAAACTTATTCATGTCTTGAGCAGCGCGTCATAATTGTCGAACCATCTTGCCCTCCCATGCTCGTTTTGGTTAACGCCATGGCAAGGAAGTGGCCACGAGAACACCCAAACTTAAGCTGCTTGATAGATAGATAGATAGATAGATAGATAGATAGATAGATAGATAGATAGATAGATAGATAGATAGATAGATAGATAAGTAGATAGATATATAGATAGATAGATAGATAGATAGATAGATAGATAGATAGATAGATAGATAGATAGATAGAGAGATAGATAAATATGCTCATAATCACCGAAGTCCGCTATTAGATAGATAGATAGATAGATAGATAGATAGATAGATAGATAGATAGATAGATAGATAGATAGATAGATACGCTCGAAATCACTGAAGTCTGCTCAGAAATGCTTCGCATTAATAATTTAGACCGCAGAGGCAGGTACGTCACTAGCGTGAAAAATGAAAAAGTGCACCGCTGTCATTTCTACCGCACATTTCCAAATCTGCATATGCGTAAACAGCATGCGAAGCAGCGTATTGGTTGCTTCGAAATTTCATTCATCATGAGCACCTTGCCTCCTGTTAATGCACTCTTGCAAGTGAAGCACACGATGAAATCAGTGAACCTTCTGTTCCTGTTACTCGCCCCAAACTATTGTTGGAGCACATCACGGGGATTTATTGACACGTCATGTGAGAGGACGTGTGTTCATCGCGTGTCTGCAGAATATTGTTCCACTACGCCATCACGTGATTTCTGAGAGACTGTTAGGTTAAGAGGCCAAAGCCACTTATGCAGGACTCAGCCACTTACGGAGGTCCAAACGCGCTACGCGTGCCATGGCGTTCTAACTAGAACAGAACGCATCTGTTCGTCGTGCTTCCACAGCATCTCATTCCCCGATGACATCACATCATTGCTGAAAGATTTTAATGTGGAGAGGTCACAGCGTCATACTTACTCCATGGTCATACCCAGTCCCTTGCACTGGCATGAACACGCTAGCGCGTGAGCACCTTCTGGCAGTGCTTGAGCCAGTTGTTGAGCGTGCGCAGTAAGGGTGGCCACATCACACTGAATTTGGACATGAGCTGCTTCGCGCCTAAAGAAAAAGACTCCCGTGAAATAAGACTGCAACAGACTTCTATCTAACGGTGATCTTTGAGTCATGTTATGCGGGTAGTCTTGCGCCAAAATTGTAAAAATGTTTTATGAAAATGTACTAAAATTGGCACCCGCATTTTCCGGCGGGGGGGGGGGGGACAAATGCGTCACAAAGTGGTGGGGGTATCAGGTGAATGTTGCATAATTGGGTATGTTTTAAGAATGCCTAATTGTTATTTTGCCCTAATTATTGTTATTTATTGAATGAGTCGGATGTGAATGAAAGAAGTACAAAGTTATATGTGTCTTTATAGTTTGATGCTATCGTTGTAATAGGCGGAGAGGAGACGCCCTTGACTGAATTACAAACGCGCGTAGCGCCGCTTGTATACACACCACCTGCGTTCGAGGGAAACGAGACGAGGCGCGAGGCACGAGACGAGCTGAGCATGCACAGAGCGTAGGTGGATAGCACCGACGCCAGGCACGACGGCGTGAGACTAAGAAATGCTCCGCATTCAGAGATAGGTGAAGTAAAAAAAACTTAATAGTTATCGTAGTAGCACGAGTAACTGAGCCTGTTCATCTTTTAACATATTAAGGGTGAGCACACAGACATGGACACTAGGTGGTCTTGGTCTGTGCAATTTCCTGTTCTAGTGTCTGTCTCTGTGTGCAAGCCCTTAATCAGTTAAAAGATTATAGTTATCGCTCGCTATCATCATAAAATTGGAGCTCTAAGGGGTGGTCCAAGCTATGTGTCAAAAGTATATTTTCTTCGGATCAGAACACCCTCTGTAACGTAAACATGGTGAATAATGATTGATTGATTGGTTGATTTAGATGTGAGGTTTCACGTCCCGAAATCAGCATAAGATTATGAGAGATGCTGTTGTTGATGGTTTCGCAAGTTTCGACCACCTGGGGTTCCTTAACTTGCACCCATATCTGAGCACACGGGTCTACAGCATTTTCGCCGCCATCTAAAATGCAGCCGCTCAAGCCGGGATTCAATACCGTGACCTGCGGGTCAGCAGCAGAGTATTTTATCCCCTAGACCATCACGGAGTGGCTGTTGAGTACTGATGAAACTTGTTTAGAAGCTAGTAAGCCCTCTTAGTGTGTCTTTTGACGTGTTTTTTTTAGGGAAAGGATAAATAAACGAGTGATTTGTCACCGTGTATAAGCGACGAGCTACTTCTTTCAACTTTATTCTTAGACATGAAGAATTACAAATAATATATTTATATAACAAACACATCTACATATATAAATATACCCACCTAAAGTTTGTATATAGGTGAGTCCGAACATATTTATTTGGGTTGAAGAAATACATAGCCCCCACACTCCCTCTTCAGTAGTAGTCACAAGTCTTTTTGTTTTCGACAAAAAGGTTTCAGCACTTTCACAGTTTGCAATTTATTATAGGTAGTCATGGGCATAGTAATTTCTGCAACCTAAACGTTTGCTAAGAATCTAGTGTATGGAGTTTCAGTATCATATTCGCCGTCGTTGTGCGACGCGTTTTTGACAGTCGAGTAACAGGTGTTTAATATGAAGTAGGAATAGCTTTCTGAGTCTTAGGCGATGCATGAGAGTTTTGACATGCCTCGAAAGATGAAGATCTAGTTGTCGCTAAAATTAGGATTTACAGCAAAGAGGATCAATTCCTTCGTTTTGTCTAAGAACTAGAGGGACAGGCCTCATTCATGTTTTGTTGTTCTTACAATTCTGTTCACATCACACTAAGATACACGAATTAGGCGAGTTTGTGTATAACGATGAGAAGTTTTCGCCAACTCATCTGCCATTTCATTTCTCTTGACTCCGCAGTGAGTAAGAACCCAACAATATGCCACTATGTGACTCCACTTCTATGCTTACGAAAGCTCTTTTCATATCGCGTATACTATACGTACACCAATATGTCTTGAAGTTGCATTTTCCGCACATGCAAGTTCCACCAGAAAGTCACGTAATTATGACCTCACTAACTCGGCGTCATTGATAGTTTTATGAAGCTTATGACTAGCAGAAAAGCTACGAGCAGAAGAGATGGCCCAACTGACATGCATATTCTTAGCGAAACACTGGCATTACAACTGCTGATGTCACAGTCTCTTTAGCGACAGAGCCGTCCGTGTGCACGTGAGTTTAGTCTTGGTACCTGTCAAACAGGTGTTGCAACGTCAACTGCTGTGCGGCAATGATTGGCACTTCAGGTTTGCTGCGAAGTGCTTTTATTACCGTTTCAATAGCTGATAGCTCAAGCAGCATTTATTAGTAGTTTTGGTCCGGTAGCCAATGCGTCGACACAGAAATTGTGAAATGTATTGTTAGTACACGTTGGTCTATTTGCGCCCCAGCACGGATCTCATTGTTTGATATGAGTGGATGTGAACGGTGTTGCGGGACTAGACAAAAGAGGTGTCGACAGGTCTCCACATATTGAATTACTATGAATTTAGGTAGGTGTGTCTTCTAATGTCAGCTAGCTTGGTTTTGCCTGTGGAACTCACTGACATATTTGTAAGCTTCGTGGTTTGTAACAGCTGAAGTCGGCATGGAGGCATCTTAGAGATGCTGTTGAGAAGTAGCTTGGAGTAGTTAATCTTCCGTCGGATAAGTACACAATAAATGTGGAGTAGATACGCTGATGTACCGCCTCATTTTGTTCCCGTTATGCGACGATAACATTTAATGCACAGTTCACTTGATTTTCTAAATTAGCCGTATGCTGGTTTCACCTGAGTTGGCTGTCTAAAATGACACCGAGAAAGTGATGCTTTCTCACGAATTCGATTCTTTGGGCATCCACGAGAACTCTCAAGTTTTTCACTTTCTTTTTCGTTAACGGCAGAATCATAACAAATATGCTTGAGAAATCTGCGTGCCTCGCTTTTGGGGGTAATCACTTATTGCGTTTATGTCTTGCTGAAGCCGACGCTTGATCACTTCCAGTATTTTGTGAGACGCCTTCATGCATATGTCATCTGCATATATTGATATGTTCAAGCTTTCAGGCAGCACGCATGGAATAGCTGCCATTGCATAATTGAAAAAAGCGGACTTAGAACGCTTTCTTAAGGCACACCTCTGCTCATGTTGATTGGATCGCTGTCTCCGTTATTTGTAGACATGTATATTTGTCTGTCGTGCAGGAAGAAGCTAAATCATTATAGAATGCGACAATGGATTTCTAGTGAAGTAATTCCGTACAACACAGCTTGGTAGTTGCCGGAGTAGGACGCCTTTTTTATATTGTTACCACATATAATCGATCCAGCGTTACCCAGCACCTCCACCACTCTGTTACGTCTACGACAGGGGTTTATTCAGAGCCGACGTAATGGTCGAATGGACGGTATACAGCAGTGAACGTGCACCAGAGAGCCCTTGCCATCAACCGAACGTCCTTTTCTTCTGCCACAACCCTGTTCCCCGCTACACAGGTGCACATACCTAAATACATATGTGGTAATAATATCTATGATCACTGCAAAAGCAATGTCTCCACCGCACTTCTCATCTTACACAAATGTAACGAGGTCAAAAACGCAGTTCATAGTGGATCGGCGTTGTCTAAAGCCAGCCATCTGTTCTGGGAGAGAGTTGTTGGTATCAAACGACAACTATAACTTTCTGCCTACCATTTTCTGCCTCACCCTTCCCGAAGTGCAGGGTAGCAAACCGGACGTGTGCCTGGTTGACCTCCCTGCCATTCATTTCTCACCTTCCTCTACCTCCTTTTATACAAAGCTAGTGAGGTTTACTGGTCGAGATGAGTCAAGCGAAATGATAATTTACCGGTATTTAGCAGTGGGGTAATTTTCGCGACCTTCCAACACGTTGGAAAGTACGCCTTTGCCCTCATGTAGTAATATATCTGTAGGAGAACTAGCCTGACGTTAGGACCTCGACTATTTAGAACACTGTAAAGCGGGAGACACTTGGTGTGAATTCGCATGCGATTTGCCATACGGCTGTTCGTGCCAACAGCCGCATCCGACAGGCGTCCAATAGCATGCAGCGACGATTAGCACGCTGCGCGTGCATCTAACTTGCTAAATGTAGCCGCGCAGCAGCCGCACCGGTTTGGCAGCCGCAGCCAATGGGAGTGTGGGAGCGTGACTAGGGGTGCCACAGGTGGGCGCCGTCACAAGTTTTTGCCTCGCCTCTCCGATTTCCTTGTATTTTTTGATATCGCCGTTGCCAGCGGCATCAAAAATATTGGATAGAATGTTTCTGACGTGAAATAACTCACTATTGAATAGAGTGATGCTTGAAGTGTGCTATTTCTGCAAGGCAACGCCGGTTTCCGAACCAACGACAAAATGTCGAGCCGTGATAGAAGGCCATTCCGCAGGTAAAAAAACAGTGGTACCGGGGGTCTCGGTGAACCAGCGCGCTTCGTTCCCGCCTATGCTTTTTACATCGGGGCTGTCGATGAAACCAGTTGCACGGGTGAAAACGTCATATAAGTGTATGAGTTTTCATCGTGTTAGTATAAGAAGCACTCGACAATGAGCTCACGTTGAAAAGAGAGCGGCGTTACCAAGAACGTCGGCCTTACTAGGCCTACGCTTGGAGTCGATACTGAATGTTGGCTGTGTTGATGTTTGTCGCTTGCGAAGGCGTAGCTTTGTTGGCGATGTTATTAGACAACAAGGCATGGCTGCGTGAGCTTCTTTATTTGGCACCTAGTAAAAAAGATACGATGTCTTCCGAGCGGGCAACCTGGGGGGGGGCCGTATGTGGGCGGCCCCCTATGTGGTCGGCCCCATCAGCCTGAACGCTGATGGCTGTTCGCCCCATGTGTCTTGAACCATACTATGCCGCGTGCGCCGCCACGCGACGCATCGGATGCGAGATCGCACCATGTGTTTCCCACTTCAGTCATGTTGTCTGAACCTGTTGCCATTCCTACGCGGGTTAGTGATAGAGCAGTACTAGGCTCTGAGTATGTGTTAATGCATATGCATCTTCGAATTAATTCTCAACGAAATTGAGTGGCGTATTGTGAACCATTTGCCCACTTTTAGTCGTAATTTAGCAAAACTTATTGGAAACTTCACGTTCGGATAATGAAAGAGATATGGGCAATCCTCTAAATTGGCTTTGTTGGGATGCTAGATGACTTAACAAAGTGAATATTTGCAACAGTTTTTAAAGTGGCGTAGATTAAGTGAATGAAGAGCAGAAGTCGTACCATATTTTATGACTCAACTTTTGCCTGTGTTGGTTAGATTCGACGTGTGTGGCTTGATTCTCCTTGTAGTCTTCCAGCCACTCAGTGCAGCGATAGCGACATTCTACTCGTCTTTTATTTGCTCGTAGGTGCTCAAAGGCTGTATCTAGACTACAGTTACCTGCTGGGACGGCTGTAAACGTTGTCGCACGGGTTCAACTGCTTGGAATACAGGACATAAATGTAACGAGTTCATTAACTCCCACGAAGTCGTGTCCAGTATGTTCACGAAAATGTTTCCAGTTTGTGAGTATTGAGGTGAATGTTTTGTTGGCATTTGTATTCGTGGGTATTGCATGGTAACTGTATAATGGTGGCTACCTTGTGTTTCGAGATTATTACGCCAGCTTATGTCTTGTGCGATGTCAGGACAAGTTAGAGTGAAATCTAGACAGCTCGCATAATTATCACCTCTTAGAACTGAGCCTCAGCCATTATTTAGGTGAAGACCACATCTATAAATGGCGTTTTCAAGTGCTCTCCCGCAAAAATTGCTATGATTACTGCCCCACGTTCTATTTTTCCCCTTTAAATAACCCAAAAGGAGGGCAGGTTTTTGACATTCCCAATCAATTATCCAAAGTTGATTGGGTGATTCGTGTGGATGGTTGCAAATAAACATAAAAACTGGGAAAAATTGTTATAACAAAAGGTTCTTTCACAGTAACTTTGTCGGCCAGATTTATTAAGCGTAAAGGTGATGCCTTTGGGCTTACAGATAAACTGACTGTGGCATCCTTTTTAATGCATTCACACTGCACAAGGCTCACTTCAAGTTTTTTTAGCGCATCCTCTTGCTGCTCGCATACGCGCTTTTATGTTAACATTATTAGCGCAAGAACATCTCTTTGACTATCCTGTGTAACACTGTCCGTTCGTGTCTCCATGTCAACGCGCCACACCGCGCTCCCCTCGGCAAAGGTGTTCGTGCAGTGCCCAGTAGGTCACGCCTTCTTTCGCAGTGTGCAGTAACATCGCTCGGACCCTCGCCTGCCACGCGCTCACTGCGTGTCACCTCTCTTACGCTTCACGCTCTCTACCACTCGCAAGGTTCGAGCGAATGTCGAGTGAAATATCTTTCGGCTCGTTTATCTGTGTCTAGCGAGCCATATTTGTGAAACTATCTTACTTTCCCATACTAATTTCTTGCACCCCAAGTTAATGTAGTCATCATGAGAGCACCCAGAAGTAAGCGGCTCGATAGATAGATAGATAGATAGATAGATAGTATAATAGATAGATAGATAGATAAATAGATAGATAGATAAATAGATAGATAGATAAATAGATAGATAGATAGATAGATAGATAGATAGATAGATAGATAGATAGATGGATAGATAGATAGATAGATAGATAGATAGATAGATAGATAGATAGATAGATAGATAGATAGATAGATAGATAGATAGATGTGAAAATATTTTGCACTACACAAAGTCTTCACATTTGATGCACTGTGCCATTGTTATGACTTTTATTACGAACGGGTGCTCATGTATGATGGGAGGGGTTGGAGCATAACGTCAAGTAAACTGTTATTTTTTCAAGTCGATGTATTTCTTTCACGCTTACTCTACGTAACTTGGTTCTGGGGTTGCTCGTTCCAGTGCCTTCTTGCTTCTACCAATTAAGAATGCTGAGATCACAACATCTTTTAAATGTTTGTTGAACTTGAAATAGCACGTACCTGCAGGGCCTAATTATAGTGGTCTGATTTGTGTAACGTTACTGTGGTTGTTTGTTGGCCATATATTGTGGAGTTCTTTAAAGAAAGAAACTTTCGGCGAATAACACGCCGTTCTTTCACGTCACTTTTTTGTATTTGCGTAATGCCTCATTTCATTCTTTGAAGCACATGTGAAACTGCACAAGTTTTCATATTTTTACTGCAGTCTGAAGACATGATAACGCCATTTAAAAAGAAGGGTCCATGCACGCAACGCACAAATATTTTCGTGATGCGTGATATGATAACCCTTGTATTCATGAACGCTCCTTGACTCGAATCTCGTTCTTCACTTGAACGAGCTTACCACAGCCCCCTTACGCTTGTCTAAAAATGACTACGCTGCGTTTTTGAAGAATCGCTGCAGATTACCTGTGAAATTGGGTGACTTGCTCTGCCTAGAGATGGCGTTGCTATCAATTTTCCCAAGTCAACGTGAAGCGTTGAGTGAAGGGACGTTCAAGAATACGGGGGTAACAAGGCTCATAGGCTCTCTGTCAACACGGAGAGCACAAATATCTTGAAATTGTATACCCCATGGCCTTGGTTTTACGATCACCATGGTTCTACGCGACCGTCTTTATGCTAAAGGCAGTCCGGAGGGCACGGAGCAGCATTTTCAGATAACTTCGTTTTGATGACTAAAACAGTGGTGTTCGAGACTCGATGACTAAGCACGCAGCAATGAGCTTTCAAATTCTGACGTCAGCCACAAGAAAGCGCAAGCGACAGATTCCTTGTCTATATGCAGTATAACAAAAAAAAGCTCCCCATAGGCCACGTGCCTGAATAACATTTACATATTGCAGAAGACGAGAACACCTATGTTGCACATTTGAGGACTTTAAAAACTCTTCTTAGAACTTTTTTAAGGCAACAGCAAGTATAAAATAAACAAACACGGCATACAAATGGCAGCGTGTGAATTTGTTCGAGGTGACGTGTACTTTTTGTACATGTGGGGTGGTATACATGTTCTTAAGGCGACAAGTAACGTAGCCGTAAAAGAGCGTTACATACCATGGGCAAGACATTTTTTTCTTTTTTTGTAATATTTGGAAGTAAATCACAAACATTGATTCAATCCGAGCTGGCAATACAGCAACTTTTTTCACCAGACCAGCATTGAAAAAATAATTCGATGTTTTGTGATTTTTTTCATACATTGAAGACCTCAAGTGATAGCATTGTGGACATCGGTGATTCCTAAAAAAAAATTGGCAGATCCTACGTACAGTGGGAATCGATGACATGCGAATCACGAATGAGGAAGGTTGATATGTCACTTTAAAATCAGCACAACGTTACGAGGTGAAGGTAATTTATGCCGTACATGACTTCCGTGTCATATTTTAATGTTTGGATGTGTCATTTACCTTCGTCATCTATTCACGTCACGTGATGCCAAATTTAGTATATGTGAAGCAAGCGAAATGGCCACGAACTT
Organism: Rhipicephalus microplus; assembly: GCF_043290135.1. Classification (NCBI taxonomy): domain Eukaryota; kingdom Metazoa; phylum Arthropoda; class Arachnida; order Ixodida; family Ixodidae; genus Rhipicephalus; species Rhipicephalus microplus. The sequence goes on along the minus strand of NC_134706.1, from coordinate 104,372,600 downwards.
ACTATGAACGTGGTGAGTTGTCATGTTCTTGCATGACACGCGTGCCATGATTATCATGTTTACACAAGTGATATGCCTTTGTCATTCATTAACGTCACGTAACACCAAATTTGACATATTTGGAGCTAGCGAAATGGCCGTGAGTGCATCATTAAGGGCCCAATATACTCCAACGCGACGTTGACGCACACGCACGCTGGGCACAGTGACGCTATACCTTTAAAAATGGCAGTGGCTTAGCTCAGCTATGCCAGGATATACGTAGCGTTAGCAAAGGTTCAGCTGATTATTCTTAGCTTTCCAGAGTGACTAGGATCAGCTTGAGTATCATGCTTACAGCTGTTCCTATGAGACACACACGGTATACGTATTATGTGCCACATGTATAATTATGTTGCCGGGAAACTACTTCAGGATCCGATGAGCTGAGCTTCTCCGCTCTACTGCACCGTTGAGCAGCATTTGCACTCTCCTTCTCCATGGCTATGCCACAGTGGCAAACGCCTGTAAGAGGCGCTATCAAGCGGCTCCAGCGCAGTGTCAGATGGCGACTGCACAGGGAAGGCGCGCGCGTCGGCGTCCATATGTCTACCAAGGCTATGACGGCACTCCTCTGGAAAGTGCACACCGGTGGCAACGAGTCGTGCGCAGCCGGGGCCAAGTGCGATGCAGGTGGCGGCTTTGGTGCACGACACCACTAATCGTCTGCGCAGCGCAACGAATTGCGCGCACACTGGCCGCGAGCCGCGCGCGGCGGCGGCTGAGTATCATTGCGCATGCGCAGACCAGTGCCACGCGAAATTGGCTCAGCGAGGCCAAGGTAGCGAACGCTACAAAAACTCGAGAACTCTATAGTCTCACGTTAGGCGCGACCAGTGCGACCAACGTCCTTCGGCGCGGCCCGATGGCAATCGGCGCGAAATGTGACATGCTGCATTTCGCGCCAATGCATTACGCACACAGCACTTCGTCTGCCTATTTTCGTGGTGTAGGGACGCCGGACACGCTGAAACACGCATGCGTCAAAGCAACGCAGCCAGGCACGCGCTTGCGAGTATACGGCAGGACCGGTGCCTAGCGCGGCAACGCCGGCATGACGCGACGAGACGAACGCCAGTGCGCACGTGCGCCATGTCACGTCAAAGTGTATTGGTGTATTGACTGGGGAATTTAGTCATGTTATCACATGACACGCATCTCATAATTATGATTTTTGCACCAGTCACATACCATCGTCTTCCATTGATTTCAGGTAATACCAAATTTCGTATAAGTGAAGCTAGCGAGACGGCCGCGAGCGCATAATGAGTGTGGCATGCAGTCATGTTGTCACATGACACGCATGTCGTTATTATCTTGTTCGGATATGTCATTTCCCTATGTCGTCCGTTCACATCACGTAATACCGAATTTGGTACATGTGGAGGTGGCAAAACGGCCGCGAGTGCATGGTAAGTGTAGCAAGTAGTCATGTTGTTACATGACAAGCATCTCATGTTTCTCATGTTTGCACCAATCTCATACCTTTGTCATTCATTCACGTCCCGTAATACCAAATATGGTATAAGTGAAGCTAGCGAAATGGCCGCAAGCGCATCCTGAGCGTGGCATGCAGTCATGTGGTTACACGACACGCATGTCATAATTTTTATGTTAGGTTTGTTCGCTTGGTTTTGCCATGTAATCATGTCATACCATACCAGTTTTGCAACATGTCATGCGAACGAGACCACCGCAAGAGCAGCAAGACCATAAAATGTAAATAATGACATTCATGACACACATATCATGATTTTCCTGTCATGACGAGTCAAGTATGTTATTCATACAGTCAGGTTATGCCATACCAAGTTTGGTATCGATACCATTATCCAAAGGGCTAGGAGAGCTAAAAGTCGTAGGTGGCTGGTTAGATAGATAGATAGATAGATAGATAGATAGATAGATAGATAGATAGATAGATAGATAGATAGATAGATAGATAGATAGATAGATAGATAGATAGATAGATAGATAGATAGATAGATAGATAGATAGATACGTTTAAAGTCACCGAAGTTCGCTGAGAAATTCTTTGCATTTAAAACATTGGGGAAGCCTAACACGTTTACAGCAAGGAAACGGTCGCGTGACCTCTCTGCCATGTTGTAACCGCCAAACTTGGAGGCGTTTGTAGTGCTGATGGCCCTAGTGATGCACTCTGCTGGGATTGCAAATGAGTTGAAACATGCCATGAGGCGGAAGGATTAAGAAAGGAACTGTTTCGTATTTTTGGTAATTGCTCCTACGTCTACGGTGACCGCAGGAAAGTTATTTGAAACCATTTCAACTTTACTGAAAAGCAATTCTATTTCCATGATACTACGATGTAAAAGAAGAGTTGCTACCTAAACGTCAAGAACAGAGCACTGACGTTCAGCAGTTTTTTGACATTGAGCACTGCGCCACTTGTTGAGCTTCACCGCAATACATCGCTTTAATCTAAACAACACACTAAAAACGTAGTTGTGAAAGCCGGCTGCATTTGAAGTTCTTTTGGTTGACCACTGCTGGAACGTATGTGTCCTTGTAATATTACATACATTATTCACGTGCTTATGATAGTATACGAGCTCCTTCATGCCATTGTGTATCGCGGCACCACAAAAGTACTCGCTGCGAGTACTGAAATCGTTTCAACCTAGCACACTAGCTATAAAAATGAAATGGGAATTCGCAGCAAGCAATGTGTTACCTGCGGTCATTTTTTTAATGTGCTACTGGTGCACCGCATCATTGCAATCGGAGCTATGTAAAACGTCGCACAAATACTGTTCAGAACACGTATGATTTGCAGTTTACGTATGATGTAATGTACAATTTGAGCTACAGAGAACGAATAAAACGTGTAAACTGTATTCCCTTACGTGGTTCAACTGCGTTTAAAGAGCACGATCTAGAAATGCTGTGAGGTACGTGGTAGTGAAAGTTTGCATTGACATTTTTGAATTATTTACAGCACTATGTTTTCTATTGCATTCCAAAAGCCCGAGCACAATTTCATATCCCCTTCATCAAAACTTAATTCACGTCGAAGAAACAGGTGCCAGTAACCCTTTGCTCAGCAGATAAGTATTCCACCCTGTTAGACAACGCAATACTTATACGCAAGTTCATATTCAATAGAACAGAAACGACGTTATGCGCGAAAAGAGAGTAAACGCACCAAAACATCGTCATGCGCACGCTACGCAATATTAGCGCTAAATTATTTTATATGTCGTATACCAGCGTAACATTGAAGTTATGGGTAGGTTCGTATAGAACAAGCGCAGGGTTTCTTTTTTTTACTGAAAGAAAGTAAACGCCGCATCACATGACATTGTAAGTAACGCAAACAGATACTGAAACGGAAAATATTCCAACAATTCAAGTGTCTGAAAATCATCGGTGTTCAAATGTATTGTCATTTTACGGCCATACGACTTGTTTATTTTTAGTTATGCTAATGTGCACAGTTTTAGTATAGTCGTACACACACATCGATATCAATTCAAGATTGGGCAGGAGCAAAATTGTTACTGTGGTTCACGTCATACGCCAAACACATTCTGTGCATGTGCCCTGAATACGTGGTCAAAATACAATCTATGAAGCACCCCGCAAATCATCTAGACTGCGGACCCTTTTCAGAAGAGAAGCTTTTGGGTGCTTGGGAACGTGAAGATCACGCCCAACAGGGCCTAAAGGGCTTGCTCGTATTTATAAGCAATGCAGTTTTAGATTCCGGTTCTACGAGCAGTTGCTATACTGTACCTAATGTAGAGACTTTTGTGCATGTCCTACACAGAACGGGCCAGTGCGTGCAGTGACTCGCTTTGCATACCACAATCGCCCCTCACAATGCCTTAATATTCGCTTACCCCCGTGAGGAGTTGTTGGCTCGAAACCCGCTTTCCAAGTCGACCTCTCCTCTTTCTTCAATTTAAACGCCTTCCTGCTCTTTTTTACGCACCGTGCGAACGAAATAAGAAATGAGAAGCATAGATGACAAAACACACACGTTTGTCCTTTATCGTATATTTTTCTAGTGTTTCTTCGCTGTCTTCGCTCTCAATTTAAAGATAAAATTTCAGAAGCAAATTTGTTTTAGCACTACGGAGTTAAAGGGCTGGGTTTGCTGAAGTTCCTGCATCGGCGTCGGCGCCGTTGGTTGTGAGTGAAAGATAATATTTTCGCCCGTGATGTTAAAATCAATAAAAAATCAAAAAGATGCAAACAAAATAAATATAAAAGACTTTCGAATCAAAGTGAGGTCCGAAACCCGGCCGTGTCCGCGGAAAGCAACTGCTCTAACACAGAACGACGAAATTACAGGAAAATGAGCCCAAAAATGACTTGGAACAAAAGGAGCCTCCTTAACACATTTTATTTCGCGTGACACAGGCGTAGAATTGTGCTAGGTACCATGTATTGTGAATTGAGCAAAAATTGGTGTTTTAGCGCCGACCAATTTTATTTAGTCGCGATCGTGAGCAGCATCATCACAAAAAAAAAACTGCTACGTTAGTTCACTTGTTGTCCTATATACGTACGCGTAGTCAGTTCAATTATTTTTCTTATATTGAAACTGATGTAACGCTTACATACCCTAGCCACTCCACTGAGTGTGACTATATATATTATAATTGGACATATGCATATATTCTTGAAACACTGCATCGTGCAACAGTTTCAGGACTTGCATATAGGCACTGCGATGAGCTGAATGCGAGCATGACCCTGTCAAGAAAAAAAAACGCACTGCCGAATTTTAGTCAAAAAGGAGAATAAAGGTCTACCTACTCTGAAACTGGGGGACGCCTGTCAACCTGCGAAACCAATTGTTGATAACAAGTGGAAGCAACGGGCCGTGTATTCCTACTGAACCTATATATCTACTGCGCCAAGTCAACAAATATGCGGAGTGACCTGGAGATTGGATTTTGATTTACCCCCCAGTCTGACATCTTCATTGGTTACGGCAACATGCTTGGTATGCTTAACCACATACCGCCTACTGTATGGGCTGCTTTCGTGAACTGCAATTGGCACCTGCGAAATAATTCCCAAAATGTGGACCTAGGGGCCTTAGGTTTCCAGGTCTCCTTTTCACATCAGGCACGCACGTCACGTAAATATTCAATTTAGTGATTGCGTTGACACTGTCTTGCTTTTTTCTGTTTTTTCTTGCTCGTTTGAAGCCTCCTACGTTGTCTATAGTACACGCACAGAGTATAAATAGAAGCAATGCATCTCCAAGAAGATGTAAATGAAGGATCATAAACAGTAGAGAAAGACTGCAATGCAGACTTAGCATTAAATAAACATTTCTCTACTATAACCCACTTTGCTTGTGCCTCAAGGACGATGCAACGGCTAATATTTCTTCACTTTAACTGAGAACACTAGCTCACTGGATCTCTGTCACGTGGTCTATTGAATTTGATAGAGGGGCGCATCGCGTCTTGCTGTCTGAGTATCTGTGTTACATATTAAACTTTGCGCATTATAACTGGCGCGTCGTATTCGCTGGTAAATGAAGAGCCACAGGGAAAGAATATTGAAATTGAGATAGCTACAATATGGTTAACAATAAGTGTGTCGAGTTCCCTAAGGCAAAAGAGATGAGTTGAGCAGATCTTGATACCATATATGTCTCTACAGTAGATACATGCAAAGTAGAAACAGCAGCAATACTTATATCACCAAGATATATTTTAAAGTGATATCATTTCACAGCATCATTAGTTCTCTGCAGTTTTCGAAAAGTGAGGTAATCAAAAGCTTTATTCAATATATTTTGGACTGATATCAGCAAACCTGCAACAGAAGGTGTATTAGAACTAAAACGATTAATTCCAAATAAAGATACTCAAGATGGGATTCGACAGATAGAAAGACGAAGTGGTGTTTGCAAGCTTACTTGAAATGAAGCAAGGGCTGCAGTTTTCAGCTTCATAGGTGTTTCCTTTCAGACGGCGATTACCAACACGGACACGCGCCACCACTAGGAGATTACGCCACCATTGACCTTCTCATAACTAACACGCTAAGGGGACAAGACGCCTTGACAAGGACAGGTCCTTCCATCGAGCCGTCCGCTAGCTTATCTGGGGCCCTTCCGCTGTTCACCGTGATTGCCCTACTCAATATCCAGACTAGCAGACAGAACGAAAGAAAAAAGAAAGAAAGGACCAAAGAGAAGCTGAAAGAAAAAAAAACGATTAAAGGAGTAGTTTTCTGTGTGTTCAGTGAGCGTGCAAGACATCCTTTCAGATATGTATTACCACTTTAAGAATTACTGTCCTATTTAAAAACTGTACACTAGGCAAGCTCTACGTGAACCCCCTCCAACCCCCACCTTGTCAGCTTTAGCACTTGTGTGTTGCCTTCGAGACCGAAGAACTCATGAATATAAAGGACCAGTCATTGATCAGTCATTATTAGCACCAGTACGCGATGGCGCATGAACGTCTGTTCTGTGCTCCTAATTTCCTGCTGTATTTTGAGTCCTTTTAGGAGCGCAGCTCCTCAGGCACTTACGACATCCGACCATTGTCGTCTAAGCTCACCGTTGTCCCTAGTCGAAGAGAAGGTGGGAAACGCCTATTCATTTATTTAGTTTGGGTACCTTACTGGCCTCTAGAAGCTTTGTGTAAAGGGGTGGAGGGTAATGCAAGGAAATTTTTAAAGCCTGTGTAGTGCACAAAAATATAAAAAATTATATGTCAACGTAAAACTGTTTCTCTAACACACATTCCCAGAAGGAATCAACTTTATTAATCAGAAAGAGGGTAGAAAATGGGGGAAACCAAGTTTACGGGGGCTAAGTTTGGGCACAAAGGGCCGCAGCACTAGCAGACCAGTCTGCAGCTTGGCGTGTATATGGAAATTCAGGCTCCTTAAGGGCCTCTCCCTGGCTTCCGATGAAGGAGATGGCTGCAGGAGCTCCTCGAGTGGATGGTTGTTTGGTCAACCCTATTGTACGTGGTCTTGTCCTGCCAGTGCTCGGCCACAGATGTGTAGCTTTTCATCTTTCACTATTCCGGGCAGCCTCTTCAGGCTGAGTATACAATGAGTCTGAGCCCTTCGCAGTGTAGTCGCTAGGGCACGGGTTAATGTTTCATCTTGAGGTGAATAAAGCCTTCTTTGTTCCGGGTGCTGGCTGAGCCGGTCTCTGTAGCTGAGCACCAGGTCATTCGGGTTTGTTTCCTGGGACCGCATTACTGCCCGGTTTCTGTTCTCTCGGGCTGTCTGGTGAGCGGCCTCATTTCCCAGATTCCCACAATGGCCCGGTACCCAAATTAGCTTGATTTCTTTATGAGGTCGTGCAAATTTTAGCAGTGCCGTTCTATTTGTATACCTTGCAGCATATGCCTTGATAGGCGACATTGAATCCAATATAATAAATTTTGTGCCCTCAATGGTAGTTCCAATAGGAATCGCTAATGCGACCCGAATGATTTGTTTCCACAATGTGTGTTTACAACCATTAATTGCCGCAATAACATAATTCATCCCGCCGGTGTGACTAGCATTCATGGACATACGCTGCTGGTTTGTTATTTAGGGCTTTTTGGAGTGCGTCCGCCCACGCTTGCCGACGCTCTTTGTTTACACTACCGACGTTTTTTGGGCAGTGGTTGGATTTTTATCTTAGCTCTGATTTCCGGCGGTATTTTAAGCCTCAGTGTGGGTCTAGTTAGTGGTTTTAAGTTTAGGATCTTCAAGACGTCATGTACTTCTCGAGTGCAGGATAGTCTCCATCACTGTGATAGTCGTTGTGCTTCAATTATTTTGTTTACGGTGTTATGTACACCCAGTTCCAAAAACTTCTTGTTGCTGACCCAAGTGAACATCCTTAAAGCCGCTCTGTAAACTGACCTAATTATTATGTTGATTTCATTCATTGCATTGCTCCTGAGGTACAAGAACGGGCTTGTGCAAGCGATTCTACAAATGAAGAAAGACTGCACTAACTTACAGGCTTCTTTTCCTTGTAGCCCATGCTTCCGTCCGCAAATTCTTCTCGGGAGCCCAATGACTTGTCGCGAAGTGGTTTCCAGGTTTTTAAGGGTCTCTCGGACAAGCCAATTTTCTTCAAAAAATAGGGCGATAATCTTTATGGTGGTTAATTTTGGTACTTTTTCTATGTTTAACGTGATTTTAAACATTTCTCTTATAGCTGGCGGTAGTTCAGTCGCTATAAAGAGCCCTGATTTGGCTTCAGAATATTTAGGTCCGTTCAGTGCCTTGAAGGTTTGCATTGTTCACAGGAATCTAAGACATCTGCACGTGGCGCCATCTCTCAGTAGCAGGAAGGAAAGCATATCGTAACCGAGGGGGAAATAGGCGAGAAAAATTACATCTCTCACAATAAGCTAGTTATCGAAACCAACTCCCGGTCTTATATAGCAGGCACCCACTCGTGGAACGTTTCGGTAAAATCGCAGTACTTAAAAGCGTGTAGCTTCCTAGAAATATTTAACACAGCCCAAAGAAACATAGGGATTTCATTGCTTAAAAATAATAAACCCCGTAAGAAGCCTGGCTATTTGTAGTGTGGCACTCTATCATTGCAAGCTTGTTCAAGTAAGTCTGTGCTGTATCAAACCGGGAGTTGTTTTTGACAACTATTTTCTCTTGTCAGGTTTCACTTTTTTGCTTATTTTCTATTCAGTTACGGCAGAGCACCATTCCGAACCATGAGAGACGTCAGTACGTGCGCATGTCTGAATCCCGGTGAAGAGTGGGAACGCATTATCCATATGATTCCTTTATGTGCAATAGAGTTCTTATTACATATATTGTTTACCTATATCTGTGTGCCATACCGTATACACAGCGCACATAGTGCTCAAATGGTCGAAAACACTATCTGTGTAGAAAACCGTCAATAGAACGTACATAGTGCCTCCCCACCCCCTATTCCATGGTTTAAAAATAAACACTCCTCATATCGTCTCTCGTGTCACCAATGGAGCATCGCTCCATCATCATCATTTACTTCGTGGATCTGTAGAATTTTCATCTTAGTACAGCGGCTCGCTTATACGTGTCGCTGCTTATCTGCCATCCTGGGATGAACTGAACCTGCTAAGGTTGTCCAGAGGTTATGGTGCGTGACTTCTGACCCGAACGTCATGGAATTCCATCTCGGCCACGGTGCCAACGCAACTCAGTTGAAGAGCAAAATGCATGAGACTTGTGTGTTTAAATTTAGAGGCAAGTTAGTAACTTCAGGTTGTCGAAATTTTCGGAACCTTACACCACAACTTCCCGCTTAATGAAATAAGGTTTACGGGATGAATTTAGGACCAAGAATCAAATAAAAACGCGAACTACAGCAATGTTGTCACACTGTGCAATGACATTGGAGAACAGCGCGTCGGCTGTACATAATTTGTCAATTAGTGAAGCGCGTTGGTATTTAAAAATGTGTTTTCGAAGATTGCAGCGTTAACACAATTGCAGTGTTGCTAACACCTTATAAGTATGGTAGCAGATTTTTTCGCTGATTATCAGTAGTAATCATTAGAATTTATTGTTTCTATGGTTTTGCGCTTAGTCACTTAATCAAGAAATCATCCATTATATTAGTAATCTTGTGTAGAGTACTATACCTTTCATCCAGTAGTAAAATAATCACTCCGAGATTACTGGTGTCCTGGTGATGTCTATCTAGCACGATACAAGACTGCCTAATCGCAAAAATGCTTCTCATGGCACTCAGCACGTTGAAGCTTTAGTGTTTCTGGTGTGAATTAAGACATGATGAGCCGCCTTCAAAAGACGACGAGTGAATTGAGAGTTAAGCAGTGTCATTTGCGAGTAGGGGTGGCGAAAAGATTTTTCCGAGAGAGAATCAGCTCATGGGCAGTGTATGGTGAGCAATGGGAGGCCCTAACTGATCCTCTTCTTCAAAGGGAATCTTGGAAGTACAAAATAAAAATTAACTGGGAATGAGGTAGTTCGGCAGTTCTCTACCAGCTCTCCAGATCTGATCCCAAAATTGAGAGTGCTTTACATCAAGGGTGCTTCAATTTAATGAACTTAAACAACCCGAGGTTATAACAAATTCTGAAGCCTTCCACTACAGCGTCTCTAATAATTATGTGGTGGTCTTGGGACGTTCAACGCCAAGATTAATTTTTAATATATCCATCAGTGATATTCCGTCTTTCGTCTTTGTGCGCTATTTCTTGTGTAAGTACATACTATTTAGCGAATGACCCTACTCTGTTGGCATGTTTTCTTGACCATTTTTGTGCTTAGAATAACTTTCTTTCTCAACGTACATTCACACGGCTACATTTCAGGGAGAGTGCCTCGAAGCTTTCAAAGCTTTTCCAAAAACAATGCCTGAATACTTGACCAGCAAGCAACTTTAGTTGATTTCGTATACTGCAAAAAAAAGGATAACTAAGTGGCAGACTTGAAAAGAAGAGGAGGGGCCATGAAAAAAAATGGTTTATACTGACAGTGCAGCTTTGGTCCAAGGCTGCTCGCTTATAAAATTTAATTGCTCACGCATTTGCAGGTGAATTCTCGCGAAATATCGATGTGATTTAGAAAATCTGCAACCGGATTTTCTGCAAGAATACTTCACACACCAACACTGGTGAACAGGCTCGTTCAGCGCTCTCCGCTTCTTTAGTGCTTGTTGATCTATACACATTTCAGCGCAGGGAGCGCACTGCGGGATAACCATGCCTCGACTTAGGCTGTACGGCAAACACACCTAAAGGGAGAAGCAAAAAAAATTCACAGCTTTGCCGCGAAGGTGAAGCAATAAATGCGATAGCAACGAATTCGCAGGACACGCGCAGAATCGCAAGCAGATCGAAACGTGCTTCGTGTTTCTCAAGTACAAATGATGTACAAAACGTACTCACAGGTACATATGAACTTTAATAAGGGTCTCAGTTATTACTACGCTGTGACTGAAAAGCGCAACTTTTTCGCAAACGGAGACTGTGCAACAATTGCAGAGGCCTTTGTGCGCCCAGTAACTACAATAGAATCATTCCAGGTGAAGCCCGAGGCCAGCCAATACGTACGATTCTCCCCTTCTTGCCACAGCGAGATAAGGACTTTTGAGAGAGCGAGAGCGTCATTCCCCTTTTCAAGGCGGGGTGAAGTACGCATTGCAGATTAGAGCGCGCGCCGCCGCGCGATGTTGCGATGCGCGCTAAACGCACCATCTTGCTGATAATGCTAAAAACACGATAGCTCCCCCGAGATGCCCGTCACCAGCGGTAAGCGGTAGTCATAAATAGCTTGTTGTTTGAACGTTGAAGGACGTGCTTCTTTGTGACTCAGTGGTTAAAGCCTCACACTTCAGAGGTCCCACGATCAATTTCGCGTGCTGGAGCCTTTTTCTGATTTATTGTTCTTTCTTGGATGTTCATAATATAGATGCGTGTGTAGATACGGCGAGTGACGGCGATGCCGATTTCTAGCCGAGAGTGTCCATATTATTGCTATAGCAATAAAACAGAAAGTCAGAGACACGTGTTGGTGGAAACAGATATATAGGAATTTTTCTGCTATTCTGTTTTCGAATTGTTCATTTGGAGAGTATGCTCGCTGACGCAGTTCTAGGAATTATATTGCTTTTTCATTTGAGCGAGTTGACAGCATTTTCTCTTCCATCACCACATGGCACAACGTTAAAATAAACATATGGTGTAAAAGTAGCACCTTTTGCGATAATATCTGTTAAAATAAAGTAGGTTGATTCTTATCACTCTAGAGGTAGAAAATTTTTGAAATCTGTAAAATTACTGATAAATCTGGATCCGTGGCAATACTGTGCTACTGTTATCGAAAGTTTCAGAACAGACTCCAATGTTCCCGTTTGGTGCCTAATCTCATTGCGAAGTTTGAATATCAACTACATGGTTAGCAGTCATCATCCACAGCTTGAACTAAGTAGTTTCCACACGTGCAATGGGGTGATAACGTAAAATAACAATGAGCATGTGCAGCGAGATTTTGTTGGCAAAAATTGCGTGAAAAATAGGCATTGTGGAAAGAGGATTGAAGACCGCTAGCGAGAAAACTTTGTTACATTGAAGTGCGTCAAGTTTGAAGCTATGACAGTTGTTAGTCTGCGCACTGTATGTTATTTTCGTGCGTCTTTTCTACCTGGATAAATGCCGACAAGTTCCGAGTTTATTGCCGCTCTTCGCATTGCCTTACAAACGGTTGCTATAGCATTCGTATATTCGCCCTTGTGGCAAAACAATGCACAAAACCAGCTCAAACACCCCTATAAAGACATGTTTCGCTTTATTGTAATACCTATCTCGACGGCAGACTGATCAGTCATGTTTTTTTTTTCTGTTACTCTCATATTGATGAATCTCATATTTGATTCTGGCACACTAGAGACGAGTTCGGTTTATTGTATAAACAAGCGAAACTCACCAGTTTTATATGGCATTGTGATTTCACAGATTTATCGTTTCATATTTTGCAGCTCATAATTACGGAATACCGATGCTACGACATTTGTGGTTATTAAATATTTCCATATCTCCAATGACTCAAGTTGTCAAATTACACATTCTTTTATTTTCATAAAGGCTGCCAAGTACTACTATTATAAAGCACAAGAAAAGTTGACAAAACAAAGAAAGAACGTACTATGTCAAAGTTCAGAATGTCTCCCTAGTCATGTTTGCTTCGCAGACTTTCAGTGAGTGTAATAAAGACCCTCAAATATGAACACCACTCAGCTATACGGCTTATGTGAGCACTCGAATACACAGGCACGCATACATAAGCTAGCGGGAATTATTGACCCATTCGTTGAGAAAAAGCTACCTTAGTCTTCCGATAGTTCTTCAAATCTTTCGTAACGGGTTAGTTCAGATTCCGCGCGCGAACTTCATATATATGCGAGTGAGAGCACTCGCCTTTCGAATAAATATTCAGGCACCGGCCCCACAAATACTCTAGTGCAGGTGATCATCTTGCCCATGCAGGGAATGCAACGCGTCACGGGCAAAGTGAGTAGTGCTCTTGAAATGGCCAATCCATCTTTGCCCCAGAGCGACTTCCTACAAGTAAGTTATTGCCTAACCATTCGACTGAACCCCCGTAATAAGCGCGCCGCTTTGCAGTGGAAAGACAGGCAGTGGCGGGAGTTCGAATTTATCTGGAAATGACAACAAAGCGAAAACTGTCGACATATACGTTACGCTGGCTCCTGAAGTTCACTTGACGAGTGACTCACTGCGATTCTTTCGATACCTTTATTATGGCAAGTATAAAGCTCGATATATGCCCTGACACATACAGAAGCGTATTCTAGAGGAGTGTTTCGAATGAAAGGTAATTTGTGTATTGTAAAACATCTCTTTAGGACTCATAAAGAGCGCTGCTATAGTCGAAGGTTGAGTCGAGCGTGGCTTGTAAGAGGCTTACGTTCTTCAATATAGTTGTCTAGGAATGCCTACATCACTTGAGCCTGCACTAGCAAGTGACCGAGCAGAGCCAATTAGATTGAGTGGCTGCTCTACAACAAAGGCTTGAGGGCGTATTCCTTACCACTAATTCTCAAAACTAGCCAACGCCACCAGAGCCGCGAAGAGCATAAAATTTTCAACTAAACAGCTGAGGAGCTAACAAAAGAAAAAAAAAACCTATTTACAATGTATGCATTACACACTCATTTTGTGGTTCGCCAGCTGAATTACAATCAAGCGAGATGCTCCAAAAGCATGCACTTATCGGTTTGATTTATGCCGAACTATAACGAATAACCGTTGCATCACTGTGAATTGCTTATAACAAGAATAGCCTGATCCATGGGTTCTATCCTATTTCTTTTCACACACTGGGAGTGAGGCACAATGGTGAAATTAGCTAAATTGCTTATTCATTCTGATAAGTGGATTGTTGGGAGAGCTCGTATAAAAAAAATGAGTGCAAAAAGAAAGACAGAAACAGAAGCGCTTGTATTGTCATTCAGCACTTTGTTTCCGTTATTATTACTACTTCAACAATTCATCGAGCTCGTCAGTATGAATACTTTTACATGGCTCTAAAGCACAAGGACGGGGTACACAAGCCAGTAAAATTGAACCTATTATTGGGTTCACGTTTTCCAGTTAAAAAAACGATTATTTGAAGTTCTGCACAAGAAAATCGGTTATTTGTATTCCGGATGCGCGGCACTGCGAAGAGTCTCGATCCGTGCAGCGACGGCAAACAAGCGCATTGAAGCACGTTAGAGTTACTGTATATGCTCTCTACCTAAACGTAGCATATACAGTAACTCTAATGCAAGCAAGACACTATTGCTAACTGGCAGTTATATTCGATAACGAATGAAGGCGTGCGTGACCACAGAGAAAGATGCGCGCCAGTCTCGGAGGTGATAAGGTGTAGAACGCAAAGAGACGGGCAGGTACACTCACCGTGTCGTCTTAGCAAAGCGTTGGCAACACTTGTCTTTTTGAGCACCGTGTTGCACTGTCAATGCAGCGTGATAAACGCTACGGTCCTTAGAAATACTTATGCGTGCATTCTCTAGTATAAGGACACAAAGGCAAAATATCGACGAGTTCTTATGGTCCCTCAGATATAAGCAATAATTGCTTTTTAATTAAAAATCGCATAAGTATGAACGCTGAAACTTGAGCAGTATAGGTGGGCGCTGCCGATGGGGTCGGCCGTTTAGAGTAACGTTTGGTGCCATTTGAGGAATAGTTACAGCGGACAGACAAATGTATACACAGACAGGCCCAAATTGTGGAGTCAAAGCTCCCGAAGACAGACTATCATCTTTGAAAAAAGTAATAATAACTGTGCAATCAATGTCATAAAAACAGTACTCATTCGAATGCCACTACTATGACTGATATGTGGGGTCTAACGTCTCAAAGCCACCACATCATTATGAGACACGCCGTAGTGGGGAGCTCCAAAAATTTCGCCTACCTGGGCTTCTTTAAGGTGCACCCAAATCTTCGCATAGGGCCTCAGCATTTTCGCCTCCATGAAAAATGCTGCCTCCGCAGCCGGAATTCAATCCCGCAACCTGCGGGCCAGCAGCCGAGTACCTTGGCCAGTAGACCACCGCGGCGGGGCAATACTGCCGCTATTCATTTTCGGCGCACACCTACCTGTTTGTGGAGCACTGCTGTATTTTTTGTGGGCTTTATTGTGTTAGTTCTGTACGTAGCATTGGGGTATGTACAATATTTTACACATCTACAGTCAGAGCCACTCGCTACCTGTACACACATGTAACGCTTCAGAGTAAATTGAAAAAAAAAGGTTAGGAATGTGAAGATGGAAGCTTGCGATGGAAACATCCTCAAATTGGAGTTCTGTGCTCAAGCTGACGTTTCAACGACTGTACTTGCCTTCTTCAAGACGTGTTTTCTAGCCTTGAAGAAACATAGACTTCTGAAGACGTCGGCTCAAGCACTGAACCTCTCTTCACAGACTAATTGAGTTTCAAAGTGAGTCATTCTACAGAAGGTATATTATGCTCGCAGTGAACAAGAAGTTGACTAGCCCGTCAGCTGCTGGCAGAAAGGTTGACTAAGCCACACAGAGAGATACAGAGAGATTTTATATTGTATCGGATTACACATCGCAAATATTAGCGGCCAGTAGCTTTACCTAAAGCCCCTTTTCTTTGCTTAAATTACGGAAGTAAAAACTTGAATGGTACTCAGCAAACAAAACAAAAAGAAGGCGCCCTGAAAATTCATACATCGCTATTGCTATCCCACCAAAACTAGTGCTACAAATATTTGGGATAAATAATAAAAATAATAATTATGCTACCATTGTTATATTACGCATGCTTTGACATTCCTAAACCAAGATATGATTGTGTGAGACGCCAAAGGAGCAGGCTTCAGTAATTTCCGCCATATCGTGGTCTTTTACCTACGCCTACATCTAAGCGTGTGGTGCTTTAGGATATTGACCCCAATGTAATTCTATCGCCGTGGCTGGCATCAAACCCAAGATGTTCGGGTCAGAAGCCGAACATCATAGCACCTGCTACAACGCGGCTGACGAGAAGTCTGAAAAAACAGAGAATGCGCTACTATACAAGTATAATTACCTCTTTTCTTGCTCAACCATTTAGTTTTATTCAGAAGCCTCTACACTTAGCACTCCATTTGCGTGGAAAGGCGATACCGAAGAAAGCGAAACTCTTGAAGAAAGTACAAGGTGGTGCGTGCTTTCGCTGATGTTTGTCCGGCGAAGTATTGGCTTTGCCATTCACCGTGGCATGCCTTGCATTTCACTCAACTGCAGGATGCTGGCATTTGAACTCCTCAAAAGTTGAAGAATAGAAACCCAATTACGTGATTCCTCATCTCTAAACTTGCACACTAGTGTGTGTTCCTCCTGTTTAAAAAGCTATGTTCACAAGGAGCACCTACACATCATACGTCTAGGCTTTCATGCAGAAAAATAACACCCTACGCACCCGCTACGAATCTTCATTTCATGTGTCTCATGAAATATTTGTTACTGTGTTATTCATACGGAAGTGAACAAACTGAACTTTCCTACTATGAAAGTTCTGTTTGACTTTCACAGAAACGCAAGCCATACAAGGTGCGATCGAATAGTTACAGGCAGTGAGAGTTACTGCGTCTGTGTTCACGTCCCTTTCCTGCGTTGAATCCCTACGTTCAACTCAGCACGCAGACAGTAAAAGAAGCAAAACATCGAAAGTTGCTTCGCAATGCATGTGTTCATTTGCTATTCATGATTCTACCACACTGTTTTCTCTCTTTAAAACTGTATTTTTTAACCATCTTGTCATTTTTATTTACCCGTGGGTACAAACTTTAGTATAGTATTGGCCCGTACATTTGCAAAAGGTAGGGAGCAAGTATTTCAGCGTTTTCATTTGTAGAGGTGCCTTGCTTTTGTTTCGCATTTAGGTTCACAAAACAGCCATAGCCTGTCACTTCTGCGAAATATTTCGTAGTTTTTAAACTTATTCTTTGTGTATTATTGTGTTTGTTTTTTGCTGTCACATGTAGCATATGTGTCTGTCACGTTTAAAAAGGAACAGTGCACTTGTCTACAAAAGTCATGAGGAGAATCAGAATTTTCCATCGGAATCGGCATTGTTGCTGTCGGATGGAATACAACGTAGTTCGTTTCCCCCTACTAAAGAGATGACATCATCTATTCACACACATGACATGTGCCTGCACCGAACTAGTCAATGTTTGAAGTTATATTCCTTCTACAAATTACAAAATGTTCCGATGCTGTTCAATGCGCTAAAAGAATAGGAGTTTGCAGTTGTGTTCAACATTGCTAAGACAGTTGTACCTCTTTGAAAATGCGATTATAACCATTTCAGCCTTCGGATCTACATTCGTGGACGCGACTTTCAAAGAGCCACCACACGCCGACTGTTTCTTCAAATGGCTGCCACACTAATTGTGCAATGAGCGTCGAAACAGCGGGCTGTTCACAACATGCAACCGGTATGAATAATACACTTCAGAAGCTTAAAATTTTATATCGCGAAATAATACGGTATACATCTTATCACAGAAAGCATTGAAACCAGGTTCGAGTGCCCAAACTTAGCTGCGGGTGAGTGTGTTTTTTTATTGTTAAAACAAAACATTTTAGACTTTTTAATGTCGTTTACTCAATGAATTGTAATATATTCTCACTAAACATAAAAAATAATTGTTATTCGCGATCATATACAACTTCGGGGTTTAGTAGATGAGCCCTACATTTTCTCGTTGAAATCTTTAGGAAGAGAAAAGCAGCGTTTCTTACTTTTAGATATTTTATTTCTCAGCGACGTGAGTGAACGGCCAGTTCTGTAGCCGCACCCCAAAGCTTTGCCTGCAGATCTGTCACCAAAGTTCTTCATGCGGGATGGATAGATTTGTTCATTTTTTGCTGCTGTGTCTGATAAGCGTTGCATAAAAAGTGTCTTGGGAGGCAGCGTCCTTAATAGGAAGTTGAAGGGTGACTAATTATCAATAAGGCGCCCCACACATGGCACTTGATTATCCCAACGTTGTGCGCGAAGCATTTTAACGCTTCTAGTTAATAGTATCGCGGGAGTTTACGAGACTTCTCACGCTCCTCGCGACGCCAGTTAACGTTTCTTTTTTGCTCGAAAACACCTTTCTGACTTTTCGAAATGTGAAGAACACAGTGTGACTGTAACTCCAACTCGTGAATTCGAACGTTTACATTCATCACGTCTCCCTCATGGACATTGACATCATTTCGCTAACAAGCAACGACACCGACGTCGACGCCAGTATTGCTGCAAAACAAGCTCTTCAACGCTATGAAGTTATTCATTGCTGATACTTGCTTCGCCTAGATTGCACCGCAAGAAATAGACACTCTACAGCGAGCATTTGCGTTTCGTGTCGGTAGATTCTGCGGCACTTAAATGGGGTCAAACCCGTTCATCGGGATTTCTAGTTGTCGTACACATCGGACATCATCGCTGCTAGAAAGCGTCGCAGGTGTTCGAAAGAAGTCTTATTTTGTTAAAGCCCTGACCTAGCCACTGATAACATCAAATCATTATTTGAGATTTCCTCTCGCACATAGTGTTTGCATACGTTTGCAGAGATACGAACGGTACAACAAAGCTGGTGAAAAGACAAAGTATCACATGAACCCAATCACCGTGTTTGTGTGATCACTAGTCTTTTCTTCTGCTGTGTTGCACCATTCTGAATTCATGCATGCGTAGTTACTCACCCAATTGCAAGTGCTTGCGTACGTTTGCGCCTACTAGTACAAGAGTGTAATGCATCCAGTGTACGCTATACAGGAGGCACTATATACAAGCCTATTCATGTGCAGTATTATCAAAATGCATCTGAATAAAATGGAAGTTTACTGCAGAATCTTCCAGTGTGAAGAAGGGCAGAAAGTTTACCGAGTGCCCGGCAGGACGTAAGGGGCGTGATGAGACAAGGTCGAGTGGTGAAATTAGCGCAGCAGCATTGTTAGAACTGCACTGGTTTTATGCATCTTTCTTTGTGTTTTAGTAGCGCGCTACAAGTTATGAGATGCGCCAGTTGTTTGTCCGCACTCGTCTTGTGCATTCTGATTCCGCGCGTGCTTTCTGCTTGAGCGGCGCGATGCCAATTGTTGACCTGTTAGTCTTTCTTCACTCGAATTTGCAATTTGTTGCTGTTATTCAAACAAAGCCCAATGAACGCTCAACTACCTCTGTGTAGACACGCTTCATTTTCGTGTTATACCAATTTCTAGATAGTGGGATCAGCCATGTTTTTTTTTCAATCTTGGAGTAGTTCACATAAAAGATGGAATGGCAAGAGCACGTAGAGTTCTGAGGATGACTCGATCGAGATGTGGCCTTGTACATTCGGGTCCAGCACTTTGCACTGGTCCTTCAGCTGTGTTCTTTCCGCGTCATCTCATATCCATGCTCATGTGAATGAAGTCTGCTTTGTCATCATTGTTAATGCATGTATAACGAGAAAATGTTTTGTTGTAATGTTAATGACGTCTGTGACAACAAATACTTCTGAACACACACTGGCCTGCCCTTTTGCGTTCGTCTGTGAGAGACGCGTTTAGGCCTACCTGGTTTCGGTAGGCTGATGCTCGTTCAGTACTTATATATATATATATGTATATATATATATATATATATATATATATATATATGTATATATATATATATATATATATAATTTTGTATACCACAGGATGTTCCCAAGTATATATTTTTTAGCTAATGTTTGTGTCTGTTAAGGTTCTGTTCTCTGAAGAAGTTATGTTGGAATGTTTCTGAGAATAAATTTCTCTAAACAAAATATTACTAGGGATGCTCTCCCAAAACAGAATACTAAGTACTCTACATCGTTCAACACTTTTTCTACACACCCTTGCAAGTATTGTTTTATTGAAGTTTCCTGTGTTTTTGTGGTCACCTGCTTTGGTGGCACAGTGCAATCACAGAGACGAAACCTGGGTGTCTTCGTTTTCGTATAGGTGTCTAATAAACACTGTTTCTCCTGGTTTCTAATGTACTCAACCGTCTGTATCGAATACTTCAAGATATATCTAACTTTTTTATTTAGTACTGTAATCGCTCTAGCCATCTTAACAAGTTTACCGCTACAGAAGCAAGAAGTTATGAAGCCAGCGAGCAAATATTTAACTTTCATTCATTGGAGAATTTCCCGCCACTTTTCTGAAGACACCCATTATGAACTATCTTTCATTTAGTTGAAGTCCCAAGCCATTTAATATGCGATGCAGCTTATGGCAAAGTTAAGTCCAGTGGTGTGTGGCGTGACCACTCTCACTGCGTATGCGCAACAGCCGGCCCCAGCACTGCCAAAACGCTCTTGTGCGTGAGCGTGTTTCCGCCGGCGTAAGCGGCTGGATAAGACTCTGTGGTCTCTCCAAGACACAATCTCTCGGATATCATGTGATGGCGTCGAGGAACGAGATTCAGCAAACGCGTGATGAACCAACGTGTTGTGCGTTGTATATTATTCTGAACGCACTGGCACGCGCTAGCACGTTTCATCCTGTGTAAGGGGCTGTGTAAGAGACTGTAGCCTCTCCCCTTCACACTCTCTCAGCAAACACGCGATGACGTCGTGGAACGATATTCTGCAGATGCAGGAGGAACCACGTGCTCCCATGTGTCGTGGCAATGAATCCACATGGCGTGCTCCTACAAATGTTCGGGTCGATTAACAGCACAGAAACTACAGTGAATTTGTGTTGTGCTCCCCTCGCAAGGACGCGTTAACATCAGGCAAGGTGCCCGGGATGAACGCAATTTTAAGTCGACCAATGCACTGTTTCGCATGCTACTCATGGTACCTTTGGTAGGACACTGTGTAAGTTTTTTTTACATTTAAACTAATACTTGCCAAAACTGATCGCCAATACATGTTAGATATTCTGCATTTGGCACTCCATCAAACGAAATATATTTCGCAAGAATAACATCTGTCTAATTCATAAGAAACGTGCAGCAGGTATAGGTGGCGCAGCACTCTACTGCAGAAATGCGCCACCAATGCCACGAGTGACGACTTGCAGCCACTTCAGTTTGAACTACGAATAATTGCCTGTCTGTAAGCTTCCCCACGTTATATGCAAGCGTATTGGTACGAAGGAACCAGGTTCGCTATAACTGGTCGGCTTTTAGAAAGTAAAGCACGCATGATTCTTCTGGAACCTCAACCGATGCATTTAACGTAGTTGGAGATGGCTGTAGTAAAGTGGTTTCTCAACGAAGGAAAATATGTATATGTGACGTATGAAGCGATAGTTGGTAGAGGCAGGGAAGGAAGAAGATCAGAATGCAATAAACATGGGGTATGCGCCAGGCCACGTCGCCCATTCTTCATAGCGTCACACAAGTCGACAGGATGGAGACCTGCCTGCCCCTTCAACAGTCACTCATCATCGACGCAGTTCCCCAGAAGACGCCCTGACCGTACATTGACTACCGAATCATCGCCTAGGAGGACAACGACCAGCACCATGACAGAACCATCGGCTGACCTCGACATCCCTAAGTACACCGGATCAGTGGACGACGGACCCGTGCAGGAGTGGTTCAACCTGTTTAAACTCCACGCTACCGCTGCATCTTGGTCGGAACAGGAGATGGTTACGAACTTCAGCGACTACGTCACCGGTGAGGCATTTAAATTTTACCTTATTCACATATTCGAGAACGACGAGTCATGGCAAAGAATCAAAGAGGAGATGATTACCCGTTTTAATGATTATGACCAAGACTTCCTCATTCCCAACCATCTAGAGACAACTGCACACTATCTTCAATTTCCTAAGCAGTCCTCAAGCATTCGAAAGTACAGCGCGCATCGACAAGTGCCTAAAGACGAAGTGGCACATGTGTTTACTTACAGAAGGCCATGCATACATTGGAAAAAACCCAATCGTCAAGCCCGTCTCCCTTGTACACGAAAGTCGGCATTTCCAAAGTCATCGCTTCAGCATATGACACGAGACGTTACTGAACCACCCGAATCCTTTGATGCTTCGTGTCACACGCAAGGCCCAGACGGTTTCGAGCGTGCGACGGAATTTACGCGTGACGAGCTAGTGAATACTCACAATGCCAGCCCCTACCCTGACGTTCCGGACCAGGGTCGTTCGACAGACATTGTCAGCCTAACTACGCTGCAAAAAGAAAAACATACGATATCAGAACCACCTGAAGCCATGTCTGTTGTGCTCTCATCGTCAAGTGATAACACACGTGCGGGTCGAAGCACTGCAGAAGATTCGAATCCGCCAATGCCAGAACATTGTCAACTGACAGAAGCATTTACAATCAATGATGATGCACAACCTTTTTGGGAGCTTCCTCATCAGTCTGTCACGCTGCTTTTATTGCAAAACGAGTCCAGCAGTAGAGTATCGACTGCCAACTATATAGTGATCACAACATTGCGCAAAGAAAAGGAGACTCATGTTCCTGAAAGATACCCATCTGACTAACTTTCACAACAAAACGAGCAATTTGAACAAATGCAACTCCAAGAACCCAAGCAACTACAACGCTTACTCGAACAAAAACAGCGAACAAGCGAAACCTCATCACGAGTATACTTGTGGCTTAATCGGAGACAACACCAATTAAAGAAGCAAAAACATAGTCAATCCCTAAACCATCTTAACAGAAAGCGACGTCGACAAAGTTTTCTGCACCAGTTCTCAACGCCGTGTCTACGATTCAACAAACTGAGAGAAGACCACAGAAATCTACGAAAGAGATGCGCAGCTACCACGTGTACAATGAACGAACAAAGGCATCATACCATCTCGCACATGCAGGCTGCAAGCACTCGTTATGTCTCAGCCACGACACAGAAAGGAGCGTCTACGACGGAGAACTTCGTGCCTACGGCATCTCTCCAATGCTACAAGTACTTCGACACTTATTAATTCATGACAAGAATCACTGTGTCATCAGTAATTTCTACGTTCAAGGCGTGCTTCTGTTGGCCAGAACGCAATAGTCAACCTCGCCCACCAGAGTTGTCATAAAATTCATCGAACTGCTCAATCGGCCTTGAACATTTAGTGAGATTGTGGAACTCCGTCTGGACGTGAAACTGTGAATTCGGGCATTGTTTAGTTCATTCACTTCTTTAATTTGTTATAGTTTGTAAGCAGTGCCATCTTTCGGGGGAGAGGGAATCGTGTGACGTATGAAGCGATAGTTGGTAGAGGCAGGGAAGGAAGAAGATCAGAATGCAATAAACATGGGGTATGTGCCAGGCCACGTCGCCCATTCTTCATAGCGTCACATATATTTAATGAATAAAACCATATTTTTGATGTGCCGTAATATTGACACGCCATAGAGTGCTTTTAAAGACCAATATGTCCGGCCGGCCAGAGTGAAGCTCGAAGCATAGGGCGACATCATGAACCTTCCTGACCATTATTTTAAAGGTGAAGTAGTTTTGCGTGCTGTTAGCAATTAAGGAGTCTTTATGCGTGTCTATGTGTCTATCTATCTGCCTACCTACCTGGCCGCCTACGTCTTGGTGCTCTCATAACTACTGCCTAAACATGGGGTAAACCCAAATAAGCATGGGAGGGTAAAACAATTCGACGAATACGATTCCCTGGTCATGACATGAATAATGTCGCAGTCCTCTCGCCTACGCCGTCAAGCACTTTCCAAAAACAGTGGCATATACCCGGGGGAAGGTGTGTTTCACATGTGTTTGACAGTTTAAGTCAACTTTGGAACGGCGAGAACACACGTGAATGATCGTAACGCTTGATCGTTACGAAAAAGCGGACATCGGCAGCGTTGAGAGGACAAATGCAAAGAGTATGTGTCATTGACCCAGCAGAAATTGAACCCTAGCAATCTGCATGCCAATCAAGTATTCCACCACACAACCACGCCAGATCTCGGAGATATAGTATACTTTTTGAATGGACCCTAATGTTTGTGAAACACCGATTGTGGTTGCAGTGCTCGCTTTCCAGTTTTATAAACATTACTTGTGTGCTCCTACAATGGAGCTGTAACGTTGGGTTGAAATAAATTGTCGTCAGGTGTCATCTGCTTAAATTTTTTTTATGTAGCACTGTTCACTGTTACGATCCTCGCGAATAACAGCGCTTTGTATTGCCTGACCTCTTCTGGGGTTGCTAAACCTATGTTGCTGTTGGCATCGTTACGCAGCTGTGAACTGTTAATACAAAATATATGCGGCTCTGTAACATATGCTGGTGTGTGCACTCGTACACATCTCTCGCTCAACTTAACGTATCGCTCAACAAAAAAATTACAACACAGGCAACTTGCCTCCATGCCAGCGGAAACAAGTTTTGCTTCAAATCATGCCGCCTTGAGCGCGTCGAGTGACGTATTTCCGAGCTGCAGTGTTTGCAACGGTTATTATATTCTGTGTCTCCTCGAGCTCAGTCGTTAGTATCAGACAGCACAACTTCGGGAACGCATGTGCCATTAACTTGTACCAGAGTCAATCAGTGTTCCTTATACTACAATATATATGAAAGCTTCTAAAGATATGTTAACCTGTTGCGGTTGCTATACACGTAAGAATATATATACCCGTGAGTTCTATGTATTTATTCCTTTTGTCCATTTTTAGGTAGTGGAAACTCGTTGCAAGTCTGTGCCTTCATGAGTAGGTAATCTTTCTTTTGTTCCTTTACCAGAGAAAAAATAATGCTCACATTAAGAAAATAAAACATCGTTGTTCATCACATCATAAGTTGAATGCTTTCGAATAATATACTTTTGTGGTTAGTTTTTTGTTTCTGTCGAAAAGCAATTCAATAGAGTTTTTTTCTATTCCAAAATATCTGCCTAAGTAAGGGCTGATTCGACAGCTCTGAACAAAAAATCAAAGATTGGAAAGCATAGCTCTCTCGAAAATTGACTAAGGAAATAATCTTCTGCGACAGACAAAGCTCTTGTTGAGCTTTTCATTCTTCGGGGTCAACAACCCAAGGGCCTCAGCAATTTGGGCACAAAAAACAAACCTCTCACTATAACGATTGAGAATACTAACAACAACCAAGAAGACAGGGGTTCCGAGGCAGTGTTTATTATGGTCTCGCGCAGCGCCAATGCCGGGTGTCTTAATTGGGAGTTTCGCAACCCGCAGTAGGTACTCACTATGACCACGTGCTCGTAAATGACGCAAATAGAGATCATTTGTTTTTCTGCTCCTTCAACTTTCAGCAAACGGTTATGGGAGCCAAAAACCACATTTCCACATAACGAGCCTCGTCAAGACAAGCATGAAACGCTGTGTGGGGCCTTTAAGTCATTAAAACTTCATCCATCAGAAGGGACGTACTTCTTCTGTCTACATTTTCCACCTCATTAGTATTATTTACCACGCGCCACACTGCACAGTTCGCCGTCGTTCAGCACCTTCATTATTCAGAGACACGCACCACCCGGGAAATCAACTACCCATCCCCGTTTCTGAAACGATTGTCCTTGTTTCCTATGAACACTAAAAACAACCCACGTCTTACAATCGCACTCTTCATTTACCTGCAAATCTCCATGCAAACGAACACAGCTTGCATGGGCGTTCACTAAAGTATAAAATAGAGTATCAGTACGCGCTAAGCAGTATTCCATATTGTACTTACTAAGAGCACAGACAAGGAACCCACACATTCATTTGTTCGTTTGTTTGTTTCCTTCCATAAATGGCATGTACCCACTTTGTGTGTTGGCAAAGATTGAGACGTTGAGATTTTAATTGTTATTTTAGGTGAGGTATGTGAATAAAAACTAAAAATAAAGAAATGAAATGGCAATAAGACGTGAAATATCCAATTTAAACAACGAGTAGTTTGCTTTTTAACTTGTACTCCAGACGGGCGTATAAACCTGATGAGGAAAAATTTCAAAAATTAGTTAGGTTTTATTTTACTGAAATGACAAATAATAAAAATACCGGATCAAATAGAGTTTCTCCAGTAGTTTTGTTAAAATTACAAACGGCATCAAAGGCATTCGTGTGTCTCTATCCCAAATTATAGGCAACGGAGCTTATAACAATTTCCTCCACTAAGGACAAATCATTTCTTACGAAAGGAGTATTTAGAAGTCAAGTTTTAATACGAGAATATTTTGAACATGACAAAAAGTAATCTGCATTATTTTCCAGTTCTCTGCATAATTGGCAGGGAAGTGATATCGTCAGACCAGCCCTGTACAAGTAAAAGTTTATTGGGGGGACAGGACTTCAAAATTTGGTGATCGTCAGTTCTTATTATCGGGATTGGGCATTTTGTTCGACAGGTGTCACGACGAAAACGAGCTCATTCGGCGATAATAGCGCGCGCTGGTCCAATCTACTGCGTCCCTGTTTGTGTGCGTGCGTGTGTATGTAACAAAACATAATAATAAGTACGCACTTAGCATTTGCAAAGTGCACTAGGGGATGAATATCACTATCGCATTCAACTCCTGCAGGCAAAGCTTAAGGGTCCCTCAATTATTTCATATAATGTTAACCCACAGTGACCTGGCACAAATACTCATTTCAGGTACTTCAGCTGAGACGAAACTAAAGATCGTGACGTCGTGATGACACGAGAGGTATGAGAAGTTGTAAGAGTTTTGCAGGCCGGGAGCGAATCAGTGATTATTACTGCCCTGTTCTCATTCATCGGAAGTTTTCACCGTGGCATGATGAGCGGCACGACCTCCGTTTCAAAAACTGGAGCGAAATCGGGTAACTTTATGACAAACGACCAGCAAAATGATTAGGAGACTATTCCTACGCCTGCGCTTTTCTCATTGATGGAAGCATCTGTACCTAGTATGTAGCGTGTCTGTGTAAGCTGCAGAAAATCACCAACCGTTTAATCAAACCAAATGAAACGAAATGTTATTTCAACATTTGAACAATGTTCAGCACCATGAACCAGCAGGTTCGAGGAAGCTCATAGCCCCCATTTTTCAGGCAGAAGCAAACTACAAATGACAGGAGTAGTTTAACACTGAAACAGAACTTATAAATTATAAGGTAGTGACACAACTCATAATACACAATATACAAACCTATAAACTTTACTCGTCTATATACAAAATAAACGCTCATAAGTAAGAGATGTAAAATTTCATATTGATGACATTGCAAAAGTCGATGAACGGAATACACAACGAAAGTGGAAAAAAGTTTTAGACAAAAATATATACCGCATTTTGGGAAGTACCACTTAGGTATTTGCATAGACAGCATGTGTTCACTCTTTGACACAAGCAAACAAATTGTTATAAGACGTTAATCATGTATAAGTGGTATAGAAACTCATACCATAATATTGGGTAAGTATAATTTGTTCTGAACCTTGGTAGTTCCCACATATAAGAGATCATTGTGTTGATTGTTTGCAAAGTTCCTTGTGTGCACGAGATGGTCTCGCTATATTTCTGCATTTCATATTTCTGGTCAAGCTCTCCTTCACCTTGCTTCAATTGTGTTGTGTTGAGAGTCTAATTATTGCGTTTGTTCAATACACGAACAATTCTTAGTTCAGTGGTCACATCATCACTTGTTCTGTATGACTTCTCATTTTCTTACGCGGGCGTGCACTTTTCAATAAGTGACACCAACTTGCGCAACGTCGTACCCTTTTAGAGAGGATGCTATTACAGATGACTAAGTATGATTTTCTTGTAAGGCTAGAAAAAGTACTCTTTCTTGTTGGGTAAACATGCGCTTCTGAAAAGAAAAAGAAATTCAGATAAGGCGGCCTCAAGCTTACTGTGAGTGCCTTATAAAAGTACACTGCCAGCGTTGTTATTGGCGAAAACAAGATAAGGGTTACCCAACTCATGTATAAATGGTTGAAAATCGTGCTAGCGTGGCTGGTAGTACGGTAGTATATATAATGAGCATATAGCAGCGAGTTTAATTTTAACTACTCTCGAATACTGCCTCCTGTACCGTTCCGGGTATAAAGTACTGGCATCCTACGTCTATGTGAAGTATGATTGCAACACCGCCAGATGAGGTCAGAGCATCCTAGTTGTATTTGCGGCAGAAGGCTTACTGACGAAAAAAATTTGTGTGTTTATGAGTCACCTGTGTCTCCTGACCACGCAATATCATTGGAAAAATTTAATAAGCTTTTCTAGTATTCTACCTCTGTTGTGAACCGTAATCAAACGTACCATTGTGGTATTGTGTCCATGTTGAAATTGTTCGTGTGCTAGTAGTCCCAAAGAAGAAAAGATACCTTTTTTACACCACCATTTTCAGAGTCTGTTATCGAGGCTCTCTATTTTTTGAGACAAAATCCCAACTGCAGGCACCAGCACGACGAAACTTTGTCACAAGAAGAATACCACTAGCACCACGTAGAAGCTACAGAACAAGCTATCGTGGAACCAGGGCCGTGACCTAACGGCAGCGACAGACAATAAACTAGCATGCTAGTCAATGTCATCGACAGCAAATATAGTCATCACTCCCGTCTACACCAAGGCCAACTATTGCGTGATCTATGGGCCATTCCCCGCCCATTTAAAAAAAATAAAGACCGCTTGAAATCAACCTTACAAAGGGACACCTGAAGACCAGCTGATAAGGGCAACTAGATTCTGCACGCTAGAGTCATGATTGACTGCCAGATTTATCCGGCGTGTGGTACTGCAGCATTTGTCGACGGTCATCAGTCTAGTCATAGGTTATCTACATCAACACGGCGCTGTCATTAACCCACGATCCCAGTTGATAACGCTTTCCGCCGACTATGTGATTCTGCTGGACAGAGAAATTGGTCACCACACGTTTAATGAGATTGAAGAGCATCCCACCAGTCTGACTCTCTTCAGCGTCGTAATTTCCGTCGGTACCAAAGAACCCGCACATTTTGAAGGTGTCAATGAAGGCCACCAGCGCTTGCTTCTGAACAGTCAGGTATGTGTAAAAGGAGGCATCGTCGAGCTTCATAATAACAAAGATAGAGGAATGCATCGAAAGCTTCAGCCACGATTACAGGCACCTCAATATTGGTACGATGATCACCAACGTAGATGCTTTCGGGGACGTCATCAATGTTTTCACCCTAATTGACTCTACGAATCCTGCCTCCATGACTTGAGATTCCAAACCACATTTCGATGTGATTCCAAGTTTTCCGAAGCAAAAGCAACATCAGCTCGAAGCCTCTGCTCCTGCGATTCAAGGAATAAAGGAATACTTTTTGTCCTTATCAAAAATTTGACATACCCGTGTCGCAAAAATGCCATCATAACAAAAAAAAAGTGTCTGGCCAATACGCCAGCACCTGTATCGAGCGTTGACACAAGAAAGCGAAGCAGTAAAAAAACGCAAAATGATCCGTGACGATATAATTAAGCCATTCAAAAGTCCTTGGTGTTGGTGAACGAGGACCAAATCTTTAGTGTTAAGTAGCAGTTCATTTGCAGGTAATCGTTTAAGTCCACGTTTAGAAACAAATCATGAGGCAAGTAATATTACGCATTTCATAAGTTTCCCTTCTGAAGTTCACTACTCCGCCACTAAATCAGTGCACAGAAGCAACTTTTCCATAGTAAAAACAGAGTGTCAGGCCTGGGAGGAACGCTCAGCACAGTAACGGCGGAAGCTGCTAGGGCGTCCTTTCAGAACTTTTTTTAAACAGTCAATGGGCAATTGCTACAAGCACACTTGCAGGGTATCCACTACGCCAGTAACCATTATGTTGGAAGATATTCACTCTGCGAACCTTAGTCATTCTTTGGAGAAGCGTGGTACCCACTACACACTTGGAAGAAATTTCGTTTAGTATGTTTATGCTATGACTGACGACGATAAAAAACATGCCTGATGTTTTTGTAAGAGATGGAACACTTCACAACCCCCTCCTAGGCAATCCACATTGTGTAACACCTGGTTGTTCTTTCGGTTGTTTGAAAACGCTCATTTAATCGTATTGACATGATTATTTTCCTGAACATGGGCGTGCCTATAGGCCAGTTTGTAACGGAGTTGTAAGCAACGGCATGGCTTCATTTTCTCTATTTCTGGTTTGAAGTCACACATAAGGGGACCAGATAAATCTAATAGAACACTCAAAAAACAAGCCAGAAGAAACCCTACTACGTCTGCAAGAGATTCTAAAGGACATCACACCCTAATATTTCTTCATAGAGAGCAGGGCGTCTACCCTTTCTAACCATAAAGAAACACACTTCGTTCTTACTACCCCGCCAAACTTTCATACACTTTCCTTAAGGAAGTATGGTAGGGAACCCCTCAGCCCCAAAAGTGTCGAATTCGCAAGTCTGAGAATGAAAAGTTTACAGCACTTTGAGGAACAAACTTGTGGAAGTGGCACGTCGAGAGGCCACTTTACGTGGTTTGAATGCCGCGCCACTGGTTCCGCCATTGGGAACGTGACGACCATGGTGATCGTCACGTGCCCTTTGATGGAAGCAGTAGCGCACACTAAACTTGCTTATTTTCAAACTGTGTTTTTATTACATTCTTGAAGTTCTATGTGCTTTTCAAAAAGTGCCTAGTCAATCCTGATAAAACTATGCATACTGATAAAACGCGTACTTTGCCCCGCGGCGAGAACAGGAGTGGACGCTCACTCGCACTCACTTATCTCGCGGTGTACTTTCACCAGAACAATTATGTTGCAGTTTCTGGGCACAAAAAGGTTACTGCAAGTGTTGCACAGTCTCCGTATCCGAAAAAGGCATGTTTTTTCAACACAGCGAAGTAATAACTAAGGCGATTGTTCGCGTTCATCTGTACTTGTGAGTACGTTTCGTGCGTCATTTGTGCTTGAAAAACGTGGGGCACGTTTTGTTCTTCTTGTCCTTCTGCGTGTGACCTTCCAACTGGTTGCCATTTCATTCATTGCTTAAGCCCCGCCATGGTGGTCTAGTGGCTCAGGTACTCGGCTGCTGACCCGCAGGTCAGAGGATGAAATCCTGGCTGCGGCGGCTGCATTTCCGGTGGAGGCGGAAATGTTGTAGGCCCGTGTGCTCAGAATTGGGTGCATGTTAAAGAACCCCAGGTGGTCCAAATTTCCGGAGCCCTCTACTACGGCGTCTCTCATAATCATATGGTGATTTTGGGAAGTTAAATCCAAGATATTGTTACGGGGAAGATTTATTCACCAACAGCAGGTCTTGCTAACGGCTTAAAGAGCGCAAAGTCATGCAGGCCAATGGGGGAAGCTCGAGAGACCAACCCAAAATAACCACGTTGTCTTCTTCTTCCTTTCGGGTGTCATTTTAGCTATGCCGAAGTGACAGTTCCATACACGTATCATTACCCCGGCCGGTAAGTCACCGTCTCGGTGCCTGTTATATGAGCGAGTCCGCGTTGTAGGGCTTAAGACGGGAAACATGGATTATTTACGTTCTCGGTGCAGCAGCCGATAAGTTTGTGGTAGTGGTAATCTCATAGGTCACAGGTGTGACCTGACGAAGGACTCGGTAAGGCGCAGCGTATCGCAATAGTAGTTTCTCGTAGAGGCCGACACATCGAGATGGGAGCCACAGGAGAACAAGACATCCCGCAGAAAAGACGGCATCCCTATGTCGACTTTCGTAAGGGGGCTTTTGTGCTGTCTGCGACGTTGATAACCGAGCGCGGGCTACCGTGCGTGCCATGAGAGCATGGGTGATCGCATCCTGAGCGTGCGAAGTGGAGGATGGTTGGTCTGATCAAAGCAATGTGTCAAAGGGCAGTAAGAGATGACGTCCGAGGAAAAGATAAAATGAAGAGTAGCCTGTTGTTTCATGACGCGATGAGTTATTGGCGAAGGTGAGAAATGGCAGAGCTATGTCCCAATCAGTGTGATCGGTAGATACGTACACGGAAAGCATGTCTGTCAATGTGCGGCTTAGGCACTCTGTAAGACCGTCAGTCTGAGGGTGGTAAAATGTGGGGAAGTTGTGACGGGTAGCATAAGTTCGAAGTAGATTAGCAACCACACGAGATAGAAAGTAGCGACCACAGTCCGTGAGCAGGTAAGACGGAGCGCCATGCTGCAGAATAATGTCGTAGAGCAGGAAGTCGGCAACGTCTGTTGTGCAGCTGGTTGGTAGCGCTCGAGTGATTGCATACCGAGTGGCATAACCTTTGGCCACTGCAATCCATTTATTTCCAGTTGCACAAGTAGGAAAGGGACCTAGCAAGTCCAACCCCCCTCGATAAAACGGCTCGACTGGAACTTCAATAGGTTGAAGAAGGCCGGCAGGGAGAGTCGTAGGCTTCTTTCGGCGCTGGAAGAGGTCGCAAGGGATGACGTAACGGCAAACTGTGCGAGAGAGACCCTTCCAGAATACTCGTCATCGAACGCGGTCGTAAGTTCCGGAGACTACTAGATGTCCAGAAGTTGGAGCGTCGTAGGATTGTCGCAGAACATCCTTTCGCAGGTGATGTGGTACTACGAGTAACACTTCCGTGCCGTCGGGGTGTAAGTTGCGGTGGTACAAAACGTTGTCTTAGAGCTGGAGTATGCTAAGGGAAGGGTCAGTATGACGCGATTAAGGGCGATCAATGATGGTGAGCAGCGATGGATCTCAGCGCTGTTCATAGGCCACGATGAGAAAGTCAGTAATTGAAAAACGCACGCACCAGATTCCAAGTCAGTGGAGTTAGGTGAATCAACAGGATTCCAGGATAAGCAGTCAGCATCGCTCTGCAGCTTTCTCGATTTGTACACAACCGAGAACGTGTACTCCTGTAATCTAAGTGCCCATTGGCCGAGTCTTCCTTTAGGGTCCTTCAGCGTAGAGAGCCAGCAAAACGCATGATGGTCTGTGATGACTGTGAACGGACGTCCGTATAAGTACGGACGGAATTTTGCAATGGCCCAAACGAAGGCTAAGCATTCCCGCTCAGTGATAAAATAATTTTTTTCCGCTTGTGACAGAAGGCGACTAGCGTAGGCTATCACACGGTTGGTGCCATTCTGTATCTGAGCGAGTATAGCACCAATGCCATGGCCGCTTGCATCGGTGCGAAGCTCTGTTCGAGCGGCTGGATCAAAACGAGCCAACACAGGTGTTGATGTGAGGGTGGTAATCAACGATGCGATGGAATGTTCTTAGTCCTTCCCCCAAGAAAAAGCCACGCTCTTTATGAGGAGATCCTTGATGGGCCTAGCAATATCCGCGAAGTTGAAGACAAAGTGGCGGATGTATGAGCAGAACCCAATAAAACTGGAAACTTCTTCTGTGGAACGCAGAACCGGGAATTCTCGGACTGCCAGACATTGTCAGGGTGCGGTTGAACACCAGTGGTGTCAACAAGGTGCCGGAGCAGTTCAATCTGCCGGTGTCCAAATGATCGTTTCAACGAATTCAGAGACCAGCGTTATGAAAAACATCAAGAATTGCCGAGAGACGAGTCAAGTGGCTTTCGAATGAGGGCGAGAAAACGATTACATCGTCCAGATAGCATAGGCAGGTTTACCATTTGAAACCGTGGAAAAGAGCATCCATCATACGTTCAAAAGTAGACCGAGCATTGTACAACCCAAAAGGCATGACCTTGGATTGGTAAAAGCTGTCGGGTGTATTCGATGCTGTCTTCTTGCGGTCGTGGTCGTCGACCGAAATTTGCCCGTATCCGGATCGAGGATCAAGGGTCGAGAAATAGTTGGCGCCATGGAGGCAGTCGAGCGCATCATCGATTCGGGCTAGAGAATAAACGTCCTTCTTGGTGATCCGATTCTGGTGGCGATAGTTTACGCAAAAGCGCCAGGTATAGTCCTCTTTACCTAAGACCACAGGAGATGCCCAACGACTCGATGAAGGCTCAATGACGTCTTTCCTCAGCATTTTCTCGACCTCCGTCTGTATAACTTGGCGCTCAGCATGTGACACGCAATAAGGGCATTTGTGAAGTGGACTGGCGTCGCCGGTGTCGATGCGGTGGGTTACAGCACTTGTGCGGCCCAGGCGACAGTTGCCGACGTCAAAGACATCCAGGTAAGAAATTAGAACATTCAGGAGTGCTGCAAATTGGGAAGGTAAGAGGTCGCTGGATATCATTTTGTCGAGGAACGCCTTATATTGCGAGGTGATGACAGGATTCGCCACGGTCTTAGTGTCAGGGTTAAAAGAACAAATCGAACAATCATCAAGGGTAGAAAGATTGGGAACATTGATGCCTTGGGGAAGAACTTGGATCGACATAGAGTAGTTCAGAACTGGAAGTAGCACCTTGTTGTTAGCAACAACTACTGTAGTATGTGGCAGTGCGATGTGGTACTTAAGGGTCAAATCAATGAGGGGAGCCACCAGATTGTCTCCATCAGGAACGGACAGAAAGGGCGACCCAGGAATGTACATAGCAGCCTAGAGCGGTAGCCGTAGAGACTCCACGGATCGCCGCCGAGTGCGACTTGGAGGAGGGAAATTGGTGCACAAAGGCAATTCGAGCCGTAAGATACCTGTCGAACAATTGATGAGGGCGGAGTGGGCGATAAAGAAATCAATTCCAAGGATGATGTTGTGTGGGCACGCCTCAACGACTGCGAAGAGAACGGAAGTGTGGTGGCCGGAAACAGTAACGCGGGCAGTGCACATGCCAAGCACCGATGTTTGACGTCCGTTGGCCACTTGAACAGTAGAGAACATAGCAGGTGTGAAAACCTTTTTCAGGCAAGATTGAAGTGTTGAACTCATAACAATTACTTGTCACCAGTGTCAAGTAGAGCAGTAATGGCGTGGTCATCAACGAACACTCGAAGTGAATTGCGTCTTGAATTTGTAGCCGTTTGAGTGTTCTCGTTTTGAGTCGTCAACGCAGCACCACCTTCAGGAGCTGCACTCGTCGGCTTCCTGGGGGATGACCAGAATAAACCGGTGACGGAGAGCGGCGGTATTTAAGGGAGCGTGACGGCTGACGATGAGGTGACGGCGAGCGGCTAGACCGGTTTTTTTACGCGACGACGTCAGCATAGGACGGTTCGGAGCGTGAAGATGAACGGCGAGGTGAAGGGTCCAGAAGATGGTCATCCAGAAAACCGGGTTGCGAATGTTGTCCACGGTCCTCACGGCGGTTGACATTAGGAAAGCTTGGCCAGAAATACCAACTGTTGCGGCAATGGCGGGAGATGTGCCTAACTCGAGAGCAAGAAAAGCAGATGGGTAGATCATCGTGCGTACGCCACTCAGATGGATTCCGGTAGCGTGGTGGAAACTGAGGAGTCAAAGCTGCCGCAGCGACAAGTGGAGCACAGTGGTGGTCAGCGTTGTGGACGGGAGTGCTCATGGGCTGTGGCATGATCCTGGCAGGCTGGGAAACCTGGACGCCCAGGTTAGCAAACTCCTGACGTACGATGGCTTGCATAAGCGAGACTGTTGCCCAGTTGTCCTGTGCAGAGGGCTGATAGGAAGCGGGTGCCATGGCCTCCAGCTCCTGGCGAACAATCCTTGTGATATTGGCAGGAGCCGCAAATGAACGGGGTGCTGCAGCATCCTCGCAAGATGAAGTTGCAGCGGTGTTTGGTAGTCTCGTTAAGTGGTGGGTTATTCGCCTGCTTTTAGCTTGTTCACATCGTCGGCAATCAGATATGATGAAGTCGACAGTGGCACAGTTCCTTCACATTAGTATGTTGAAAGCATCATCAGCAATGCCTTTTAACTTGTTGCTGATCTTGTCTGCCTCGGACATGTTTTTGTCAGTCTTGCGGCACAGGGCCAGTACGTCTTGGATGTACGTGACGTACGAGTCCGTCGATGATTGAACACGCGACGCGAGTTCCTGCCTGGCTGCTATCTGACGAACAACTGACCGACCGAACAGGTCGCGAAACTTTTGGTTCAATGTGTCCCAGCCGGTTAATTCTTCTTCAGCGTCTCATACCAGGCGCGTGCAGTATCCCATAGGTGAATAGAAAATTTGCCAGCATAACCGTCTCATCCCACCTGTAGTGATTGCTGACACGCTTAAATAATGCGAGCCAATCTCCGACGCTCGTGCTGTCCGTCCCAGAAAACGTGCCAGGGTCATGAAGGTGGGGGGGGGGAAGGATTGCAGGTGATGGAGCCGGCTCGGATGGCAAGGCCTGAGTGCCGGTTTCAGGCATCGCGGCTTGACATAGCTGGCGTCCACTGCAGAGTTCCAGAGCCAGGTTGTGTGAAGACCCCGCACCTTCCACCAAAAGGTGTTACAAAGAAGATTCATTCACCGACAGCAAGTCTTGCTAACGGCTTAAGAGCACAGACATGCAGGCCTACGGGAAGAGCTCGAGATTGGTTGGTTGGTCCCAAGGAGAATCGCTCAACCCACCACGGGAGATCAGCCATGAAACGCGCGGCAGTTGGATACAAAATGAATAAATACAGTAAAATATATGAAATAGACTAAATACGAAAATGAAAAATCAGTTTGTACCTATGAGATTAGCATCATTCTTTTATATAGTTATCTATGGCTCCATATGTGTCCCTGTTGCAATGACCTAGTTCTGAAGCCCCTAGGGAGAGTAGTACTGTTTCAGACAGCTCAAGCCCGTGTTTTTGGAAAACTGGTATTAGAAACTTTTTTTCTTAAATTTGGATACCAGCGGCATTCTGTGAAAAAGTGCTCTATAGTTTTTGTTTGTGTACAATAGTGACAGTGAGAGGAAGTAACAAAACCAGGTCTGTATAAACAAAAGTTTAAAGGTGGAATCCTGCATCGCAATTTAGTGAATGTCACTTTGATTCGTCTTGTTGCACACCATTCACTGTACCACTGAAACCTAAGGGGCTGAAAATCTGCGCCATTTAGAACAGAAGAGTTTGTGTGTTCCTGGCGTATACAGAAATGCTGAAATCGCGCGATTGTATATAAGCAGCAGGGTCTTATAATATTGAGAATGGGGCCCTGAATTGGTTCTGCCGCCAGTGTGTCCGCCGCTTCATTTAGTATTAGTTCAGGGTGACCTGGCACCCAAGCTAATCGGATAACACGAACGTGACTGGGTATGTACGTATGGAATGTTTTTGTGGCTGTCAGAGCCGTGCAGACTGATAAAAAATTTGTTAGTATAACATCCGAAGAGATACATGTTGGTAGCTTGCGTAAGGCCAGAATCACTGCCATTTTTTCTGCCCAGAATATTGGCCTAAAATTGGCAGTCGCAGTGAATAAGACCAATCTAATGCTGTTGAGTAGATGCCCACTCCTGCTTTCTTTGCAATAACGGAAGCAACTGTGGCTATACCTGAACTTATCTGAGATGGTTTCGGAGCAACCCATTCCACAATTTTATCGGAAAAAGTTCAGCATTTTTTGGAAATATATTGTCAAACCCCATTCTGACCGTAGGATTCCGTACCTGTGAGAAACTCATATTACGAATTTTTACCCCTAATTGGTGTAAGAGTTCTTGCACATAAATTATTTGAGGTCAACGTTGCCGAGACACCTCGCAATCAATAAATATGGAAGGCTCTCTTATAAATACATATGGGGAGCGTCTCTGTGGGGAGGCGTAAATGTTCATAAATGTTTGAACAGTCACTATGCGAAACCAAATTCGTAGAGAGGGCAGATGTGATTCATGATAAACAACAATAATAGCGACAAACTTAGGGAGGGCTAAACATAGGCGCAGTGCTTCACACTCTATAGAAAGAAGCGGACGTAATTTATAAGTCGGTCCCCCACAGAACAACACACATCAAAACTCTAATGTTGGGCGCACATACATGCAATATGTCAACAAAGCTCTTCTACGCATTCCAATTCGACCATTGCTGATGCGCTTGAGCAACCCAATGGCAGTAATCCCTTAGACGCAATATACCTAATATGTTAACTCCAATTAAGATTCGAAGCGTATATTAGACCTAAATATTTTAATGAGTCTACCTGTGGAATGAAGTCCTGTTCGTACATCGATGCTATCCAGACAAGAGAACTCAATGGAAATGTAAGAAGAGCACTTTTCTTAACAATAGGAGACAAGCGCAGGTCACTAAGCCATACTTTATTAGCATTTAATTATGATTGTAAAATGTTGTACAACGAGTGTATATCATTTGAAGCTGAAAAAAAGGCTATATCATCTGCGTATAACATATACTTGCACTTTATCGTGGGTAGGGTTACAGCTTAATAATATATTGAATAAAATGGGCGCAAGAACCGATATCTGAGGAACTCCCCTTGTCTGTTTGCAACGTTGTGAAGATAGCCCATTCTGCGAACAATAAATTGTACGTCCATAAAAAAATTTTGAATCCATGAAATTATATACTCGGGAACGTTAACGCTTCAAAGTATACTAATCAAGATGGCGTGCTTCACACTGCCATACGCCTTAGCAACATCTAAAGTCACAAGAGTGGCGTATTGCTTTCTGTGCCCAGCCAGTTTATTTCTAGCTTCCAGGTCAACATGCGGACCCCATATAGAGCAGCCAGGTATAAATCCAATTTGAGATTCACTCGATACATCATTTTGCTCTATCCATTTTTCAAGATGTCGATATAGAACCCGTTCTATTAGCTTAACAATATTGGAAGTGAGAGAAATGGGCCTAACGTTGTCTATAGCATAACCAGCTCCCTGTTTTTTTAGTAGTGGTGTTACTTTAGCAACTTTCCAGTCTGGATGCACACAGGCATTTTCAATAGAAAAAATTTCAAAGTTAACAAGGTCGCTGGGAGACAAACCAAATATAATTTTTGTCATCGCTGTTGTTATGTTATCGGGACCTGGAGGTGAAGCTGGTAGTGATTGTACTACCTCTTATATTTTTTCTAGTGTTGTTGCATTGTATTCATTAGCTCTTCCTGAGTACCGCAAAGGGTGGGGTAGTACCGATGTAAATCAATCTTCTAAGCCTTTCCCGATCGTTTCCAATGACTGCGACAATTCTGCAGGTGATAAACAAATGGATTCTAGATTTATTGGTGTCGGAACAATCTTTCAGAATCGTAATAATCTAAAAGGGGCTTTCTTATTTTTGTCTGGGACATATAACTGTAATGTCTAGAGTTGTACTTTTCTTTTGCCCTCTCAACCGTTTGCCTGAATATAGCAGCAACATATTTATAGTCTTTCCAGTTACATGGACAGTGGTTGTAGATTAGTTTTTTCCACGCTGCCTTTCGTCGCCTATAATCGCGATCGCAATCAGTGTTCCACCATGGTGAATGAGTAGAACTGCTAGTTGACTGTTTACTGAATTTAGATTTATTCACAGTGGCACCTAATAGCTGACTTAAATTAAGGGTCTCTGCCTGCTCCCTTTGACCTCCCTGTTCAATTAGGCGTAATTGTAATGTACCTCTAAATTTGGTGTAATAACGTAATTTCGGACATAATTATTTGTCGAAGTAAGAGGGCATATTATTTCAAAGAATATTAAAAGGTGATCACTATTTGTGGCTGCTGTGATGGTGGACCAGGACGAAAAGATTCAACCTGAGTTAGAAAAAGTCAGGTCTATTGCAGAACGTCGTAGGCCAGGTATATAAGTAGGGCATCTTGAATTCACACACTGAACGCAATTCAGACTGGCCCATTCTAATAACCGTTTTCCACCACCATCGAATCTATAACGCCATGTTAAGTGGTGTGAATCGAAAGCTTCTGCGATGATTATATTTTTTTACACCCGGCTAATGCAGAATCTAATAAACTAGTATTCGCAACCCCTGTGGGGAAATAAGAATTGATTATTGAAAGTGATGTACAACCAGAAATAGGTATATCTATTGCTAAAATTTCACACTCTGCCGATGTAAGCTGATATGCTATTACGCTCTGTGTGCAAATCTCGTAGAGATGAAAATCGCTGACCCCCCTTTACATGTACGGCGATCTAAACAATAGCATTGATAGCGTCTAAGATTAAAACTTTTTCCGTAGATTACCATGTTTTTTGTAGTATAATTATTTTAAAAGAAAATTCAGTACAAAGATGTAAAAGATCAGTAGTTGCAGTGAGAATTGAGCGACAATTCCACTGAAGCATTTTCAGTGACTCTATGTTGAAGGTATACCAGCGGTCTCAACTGCCTTCTGAATGATGTTTTCCTTCAAGAAATCATCCTTCGTCAGCGGACTGTTGTCCTGGCACTTTTTACCTTCAATTTATGGAAGATGGTGGATTTCTGTGAGTAATGGGAAGCCCGGCGTTTTGTGGCTTTATTGTCCAAATCCATATTTTCAGTAGTTTGTGAAGTGGTCTCGGAATCACTCCCATCGTGCTGTTCGCAAGGAGATGGAAGAGTATCAGTGTACTCCAACACAGTTTCTGCACCAGACGCAGTTTCTGGCGTGGTTTCATCTATGCCTTCGTGGGTAAGCACGATACTTGTATCGATAGTAGGGTTTACAGCACTCTGTAAGATTTGGCTCATCTGAGTTCTCAAAGCATGCCCAATTGTTTTTGACAGGGTAGACAACAGGGCATTCAGTGCTTTCGACATGGCCTTTTCAACAGCATTTGCCACAACTTTTCCTATAGAGCTTTCCATAGCTTTAGAATGTCGAGCAGCAGCTTCCGCGTACCCGCACGATCTATCTAATACTGTGGCTAGAGCTTCACGGCGTGAGCATCGCTTCCTTTCTATTATCTCTAAAATTTGGAGTTCTTGATCTCCAGCCGGGCAGTTTGAATGATCAGCGGGGTATGCATCATGACAAAGACAGTATCGTTCATTTTGCGAGGAACATGTTTTCGGCTCATGCTCTTCTCCGCATAAGTGGCATCGAGGAGACGACCTGCACCCTTTAACAGTGTGACCATATCACCAGCACTGGATGCATTGAAGCGGGCGGGGAGTGAGAGCCTCAACTCTATAAATAAAAGCCATTCCTTAATATCTGTTGGTCTGTGTACGCCTGCAAATGTTACAATGACCGACCCTGCGGGGACTCTCTGTTTTTACACAACTCGTGAGCATCGGTAGATTGATGTGGCGCCTGCCGCTGAAAAACATTTCTAAGACCTCTGAGGCGCACAGGCTCGAATATACAAAACGGACTAGGCTTTTTACGTAAGGAAAATGAACAGGAATAAATGGGCTCACCGGTTGAGATGCAAATGCGGTGCACTTTAAAAGGCCAGAAATGCAGGCCTGTTCCGGAGAGCAGCACAGAATGCCACACCTGCCGAATTGTCGGACATCAGCGATATTCTGGTAGAGTGGAGTCACTTTCCTCTGCTCTTCCTGCATAACCTTCAGATTCTCGATACGGATAACTCCCCCATTCCCCAGTACTAGGGCAACAGGAACGCTATAGACACCACTGCACAAAAAGGCCTCAATGGACATGTCATTAGTGGGAAGAGAAGCCGTCCAGAGACCTCTGGCCAAGGGAGGAAAGGGACATTAGGTACTCACAGTACTATCGGGTCAGAGAGTAGAGCAAAAGAATGGAAATCGAACAACTACAAAACACTGCCGCACGACATACAGCCGACACCCCACGGACAGGTCTTACCAAACCACCGGACACTAAAAGGCAGACTCGGCAGATTCTGGTAAAAACAGGTGTGCCTTCGTTGGTTGGTTGAATGGTCCCCAACCTAGTTGACTTGGAGAGGTGGAACTTCACAGGCCTAATTCAACAATTACACAATTAAAAGCTCGAGAAACCAACCCACAACAACCACGGTGTCTTTTTTCTTTCGGGTGCCATTTCAGCTGTGCCAAAGCGACCGTTCCATACACATATCAATATCAAACATTCAATAAATCGTTGCTCCGCCTTTACGGCAAAGCTGCAACTTTTTTTAGTTGTTATAACCTACGTGTATCTACAATGACACGGCTGAATATTAATACAGTCCTTTTCCGTGGTTGCTGAGAAAAGGTACATTGAATAAGTGCACCAACTTTAAAAGTTGCTAGTTAGCCGTACGAAGCATTGTCAACGTAGGCATAAAAACCAAGATGGCACGTGATACCCTGTGCTACTTTTCCTCAGGAAGTGCAACTTCACATAGATATTTGCAGCCACTCCAATATTCTTGCGTTTAGACTAACATATGCGACTTGCCTTTACATACCCCTTATTATACAGTCTATGCTTTCTCATCAGGACCGCAGTAAAATCCAGCAATTCAAAAGCACCTTATATTTTGCAAGGCAGCCTTCTAAATTATTGCAAAAAGTAATGTGACGTGAATCTGTGTTGCTAAATACCCAATTTTACGAGCGTCTAACGAAAATCCTTAGCTGGTGCACTGGGCATCCGGTTTTGCATCCGTTTGCGTCATGCGTAATTGCTAGTTTCGATTGATTGATATGCGGGGTTTAACGTCCCAAAACCACCATATGATTATGAGAGACGCCGAAGTGGAGGGCTCCGGAAATTTTGACCACCTGGGTTTCTTTACCGTGCACCCAAATCTGAGCACACGGGCTTACAACATTTCCGCCTCCATCGGAAATGCAGCTACCACAGCCAGGATTCGAACCCGCGACCTGCGGGTCAGCAGCCGAGTACCTTAACCACTAGACCCCCGCGTGGGGGAGATTGCTATTTTTATTCAGTGCGATACTGGTTACGGACACCGGCGGTGGCGGAGAAGTACGGTGCATGCGCCGTATATTTTGATCTCATTGCAGCTTTCGCTGTAAATATTGCAGGCGCTACATTTTTCATAGAAACCCGAAACTTGGCTTATAATAGCGCTGCACTATTGTTATGCTCCAATACCGGTTACTTGTGCAAAAAATAAAAAGATCCACGCAGCAGAACGAACCAAACGCCACGGAAATATAAATATTGAATTTGCTTTACTCTTCAGCAAGCAATGTGCTTGTTGTCGTAGAAAAGTAGCATGAGTATTATATAATTCATAAGCACAAAATATTTTTATGCAGTATGCCTGATAACGCAAATGCCGAAATTCATGGGCACAAAAAGTAACGAGAAGCACTCAACACACTTACCATTCACTGTTCTCTTTATTTCACACAATTTAACAGGACAGGCATTTATAGACTTAAAAAAATGAAGAAGACGCGAGTCGTGTTGCTAAGGTACAGCACGGTTCGCGTCACTATCCTCTTTGACGGTTCATTGGTAGTTCGTCCACATCTTCTTCTTCATCGTCTAGTTCCTCCTCCGCATCTTCAGCCCCATAAAGCTTGACGGCACCGATGAGACTCAGCACGAGAAGAGGTGCCGTCCAGGTCACGGGAACCCAAAGCGAAGTCATTCCGCGAAACAGGGGCACGGCCTCGAAAAAGCTCAGGACCGTTTCGCAAAACTGGAAAGCGCACAACACAATGCGTTGACTCCAATTCTCGTTGATACACACACACACACACACAAAACATATATATATATATATATATATATATACATATATATATAAATATATATATATATATAAATATATATATAT
Source organism: Rhipicephalus microplus (assembly GCF_043290135.1). Taxonomy (NCBI): domain Eukaryota; kingdom Metazoa; phylum Arthropoda; class Arachnida; order Ixodida; family Ixodidae; genus Rhipicephalus; species Rhipicephalus microplus. The sequence goes on along the minus strand of NC_134706.1, from coordinate 104,329,196 downwards.
ATATATCAATGCACATTGAATTGATAGTGGTGAACAGAGCGCAGAGCGTCAGCTGACGATAGGCTAACAAGTGGTAGAGCGAATTGGCTTTTATAGATGCGTAATCGCATGCTCCAGCTCGGTGGCCTCGTAAGCTCTCGATTAAACTAGACGATTCTCGTCCTGCGTGCAATCTTAAAATAATTATCCAAAACACTCCGGTAGATTGCGAAACACTGCTGCGCGGTCGGCGCCAAGCATCGCATAGTTCATGGGTGAAATCTGAATACGGCGAAATAACACTTATGGCAACATACTGTCACGCGCACTATTTTTATTTTCACGTGCTAGATACCATCACTGTATATAGCGCAAAAACGTGCAGAATATTTACGTTTCCTTTTAACTGATCTGATAAGCTTGATTGCGCAAGGCGAGCAACAGCTTTTTATTTTGCTTATGCTGGAGCTAACTTGTTCACTAACGACAACACTGGAATCATCAATCGTTTTTTTATAAAAACCAGCGTGCTTCAAAACAAAACAGATTAATCGACCACCGACGACTGTTCATACCGCATCGTGGTCTTCAAGTGTACTACCTTTTTTCATATGTTTTATTTTTGCAGGTCTACCGTACATACGATATTTTATTCTCATAAATCTATTAGTAATAATACTAGTAAAATATAACTAGATAATTATGAATATTTATACAGAAATATTAAGGTTATTTTTAGCAGGTAAGCGGCCGCATATATCGATTAAATGCAATAGTGTAAAGCCACCCCACCTAGAGGCCATTTGGCCTCTAGCTGCGTATACACGTGTATTTAACATGAAAGGGGACGCTTCACTTTCGAGAAACAGGTGGCATAGGCCGCCTTTTTCAACCCATTTCGTTCTCACAACGGTCCCTATAACCGATAATAATGGCACCGGCAGTGAACAGTGCTCACTGAGGGTATGCGTCTCAGGCCTCTGTGGATGGAGAAGTGTGTTATGCAGAGTAGAAATAGGGGCGAGGGAGTAGCAGGACAGGATAGCGTCCACTCTACTTCCTCTTCCGGCACGCTAGACATCACGGCTCTCAACACGCAGCTCATCGTGCACTGGCGCGGAGCCACCGTGTGTGAAGTCCTCTAGAAATATTGGACAATATTGTAAAATACAAGCAAATAATATTGTAAAATATATTGTAAAATACAAGAAATATTGTAAACTACAAGACAATATTGTGAAATACAAGAAATATTGTAAAATACAAGCAAATAAGCGTTGCTCGAAAAGGTAACGTCTTAAGAATGCCGACTGAGATAGCTTCAAAATTTTTCGTACAAGCACTGAGACCCCACAGACCTTGCAGTCAGGACTTCAGCGGCTCCGGCGTGCTGGCGGGTGGAACCACTACATATCTAAATGAATCAATCAAGCGCACGAGCATACGTATAATAAAATTGAGCATTTCCTACCACCCCAAAAAATTTCTGGGTCAACTACTGTTTCTAGAGGAATTTAGGCGACGTACTGCATCCAAAAGTGTTTGCGGGTTCAAGAGTTGAATAAAGCTTGAAAAGAGAGTGAATTGCCGTGTCAGCCTAATGGCTTTGGGTATGTATGAAGTGGTAATATCGAAGATGCAGGAACGATTTCCGAACGCGACCTTCTCATAACAACTGCGTTAAAGAGCAAGAACATTCGCGTATGCAAATTTAGGAAACTGTTAAAACACCACTCACTGTCAGTAGTTTTGAACCTAGCCCTTAAAGCGGAGTTCATGATTACACCTTGCATTTGGCACGAACATATATCCACAGAAGTTCGTATTCACATAAACCTCACATCTGCGAAGCTACAGTACACTTAAGAGCCTCATGGGCGATTGCGTACGGGCCACACACAGACAATCAAAATAAAATAATTCATGGCATGACTTAGGAGAGACAGCTTCAGATCTGACAATTGACAACATGCTATTACTTTCTTTGCACTCAGGTAATGGATGTGCAGCATATCATTTCGTGTAGCGCCACTGTCACTGAGCATGGGCATAGAAAAAAGGTTCAATCTCACCCGCCCCCCTTCTTTTGTTCAGACTTTCAGGAATCTGTTCTGTTCAGGAAACTGTAAGTCTGGTACTTCTCTTGACCCAACTGGAGACATACGTCTGATATTGAAACCTACACTACCTTTCACAATCGACTCCAAAATTTATAATTTTAAATGAACCATTTGGAAGGTTTCTATACACATAACAAATACCTTCACTTTGTCAAGGTGCAATTTTATTACTCATATATTCATGGGCACGTAAAGCAAGATTACTTTTAAATTATTTTTTCCCTGTAAGTATTTGATGCGGCCATGAGGGTGCATTGTAGTATGTTTTCTATATGTTTTTGTTCGCTTCAAAAAAGTAGCCAAAAGGAAAGCGTGTTAAAGACTGCGCAGTGAATATTGCTTACCGCCTTGCTTAAGGCATTTGCTGCGAAACGCAATAAGATGAAAATAATCGGAAGCAAGGTGAGCGGTGCCATCAATTGATACATGGCCAGCAGCCGCTTGCTTCGCACCAGAGCGCCAAAGAAACCGATCACTGCGACGAGTAGGCCCACAACGGCGATCCAGCGCGCTTGGATTTTGTGGTAGAGAAACTGCACAGGGGTCTGCTGAAATCCCTCGAGGCAAGATGGGTAAGGAGACGGATCCTGAAAATTTCAAGTTGATATAAGTGTTTTGCTTGTCTATTCCTATGCATAAAAATATACACCAGGAAGCACAAGTTAGGTATTCAGCAAGTGGATAACCAATTGAATGAGGGTGTAATACAACAAGTGTATTTAAATAAAAGTACATCTGTAGGCGCTATTTACACCGCAAACTAAAAATCAACCCCCTAAAACACTAACACACACAGAGAGAGAAAGAGTGAATACATAAAAAATTTGCTACGCATTGTATTGTGCAGAAATACAAATTTGAATGTTTCATCGTAAGCAAGACCTTATTGAGAAAACTTTTACATTATTACTGGTTGTTGAGCTATTCGGTGCACGTAGAGAGTAGTTGAGAATTGTTAACATATTTATTATGTTACTTTCAAAGTTTCTTTTGTGTTGTCAGAGAGATGTGAAAAAAAAAACAACCAGCTGGTGCTACGCGAAACTTTTGAGACCACTATTTAGTTGGCCTCGAGATCTTCGACTGATGTCCTCTCGCGTCTGACGTAAGTTTGTGGACTTCACCCTCAACTGCACTGCAGCAGCCGCTGGTGCTGTGCGTGGATCGTCTGAACAGCCTTGCGAGGGTCAACTACCGTTACAGAGCTCGTGTCGTAGAAGTTCAGCCGTCAGCGTCGGCACCGTTTGTTGTGAGCGAAAAATCGTGCGTGAGCGAAAAATCGCGAACAAAGCAAATAAAATGAAGAATAAAATTTTTTGATTTTATTGAGGATAGAACCTGGGCTGTTCGCGTGGAAAGCAGGTGTCCTACCAGAAGGCCGTGATGGTACTTGCAGGTGGATGGGGATAAAACAGAACATAAATGCCGTGTAATAGAATGATTCATCTTGCCGCATTTGGTTCTACAGGTATCATGACGAAAACGAGCCCATTCGGTGATTTGTAGGTGCATTTTGAAGGCCATCAAACTACGTCAAAAAAATACGGGGTAGTGCAGGCATTGCCGCTGAAAACACACAGAAATTTTCAAATAGCTCTAAAGATGAACAAATATGTCCATCTAGCGGAAAACATATCATGCTTTTCCAGAGGCGTTGATCAAGCAAACAGCAAACGCTAGAAAATGTGCTGCCATCTGTGAGGCTGCGTGACCTTTTCAAGACCGAAATGGCAAACGCGCGGCGCCTACTTGGAGGCCATGCGACTCTTCCTTTAGATGAAAAACAATTCGCGCGCAAGTTTGCTCTCTGTCTCCCTCTCTCTCTCTCTCTCTCTCTCTCTGTGTGTGTGTGTGTGTGTGTGTGTGTGTGTGTGCGTGTGCGTGTGCGTGTGTGCGTGTGCGTGTGTGTGTGTGTGTGTGTGTGTGTGTGTGTGTGTGTGTGTGTGTGTGTGTGTGTGTGTGTGTGTGTGTGTGCGTGCGTGCGTGTGTGTGTGGGGAGAGGGACCTTGGGGCAAACGGAGAGACCGCGTCTCCCGGCAGCTTCCTTGGCCTGCTCGACTGCCCAAAGTTGCTTGTGCAGGCCCGAACAGAGCAGCGCAGTACGCCAACGCGTTCGAAGGCCTTCATTGGAGACCGCGACCCCAGAATTTCAGACTAATGCTGGACATTCCCATAGGATATGGTCAAGGATGGCTTTAGTGGTAAAGCTTAGGGGCTCCAAATTTTCCATTTGCAGTCCAATCGAAGGGGCCTGAAGCCTCGCATATGGCCGATGAGCATGCCGATGCCGCCCACCACATTCCTGGTAAGAAAGTGGAACTATGTGTGAGTGTTCTCTCCTGTTATCGGCAGTTTACGCCTTGCGATACTACTTGATTCGGGTGTTTCAAAATTTCAATGAGCGTGCTTCTTTCCAACATCCGCAAGCATGTAGACGCAGCTAGCGAAACGTCATGCTGACTCATCGACGGCGCGGTAGTGTATGACGCAGGCAACGTTATTGAATGCGCGCAGCAGAAGCCGTCAATAAAGATTGCATCATTGTCGCTGATCTGTCCCTGCAAACAAGTGGACTTGTGAACTTCCCACAAACGTCCCTGTGGCGATAGAGTGCTGCGCAATGATGAAGTACTACTCTAGGTCTTAGTGTTATTCATCTGCCCGTGAAGAGAATGTTAGGTTTCATGACTATCCTAAAGAAAAGGACATGCCTGCTCTTTAACTCTGCGTATTTTTTATGCAGTGCAACGATAGTGACAATGAACACAAGGATAAGTGTGAGAGTCACTGCTTTCTGCCACTCTGGCAATAGAAAAGAACACATGAGGTAATTACTGCATAGCAGCTGTTTAAATTGCTGATTCGGCAGTCCATCGACCGTCCATGGGATCTACTAAAAACGCAAAGCAGTAAAAAATTACCCATTTTAAATATTTGCGCTTGGATTGCAGCTGTCAGCATAAGCAGGTGCGTTGTATCGCAGTAAGAAAAGCATTAAGGGGGGGGGGGGGGTTAGGTGCTTGTGTGACTCGGGTGTAGTGGGCAAGTTCCGACTTTAATGCACGCCCTGACTGCTGTTTGTCTAAGTAACGATTGTCCTGTGAGGCGGACATCCCGAAGTATTTCCTATTAGTACCGCACAGGGTCGCCGCTTGGGTAGGATACTATCACAAATAGTTCTCACTGATTTTTAAAATTGAATGTTTAGAGGAGATGATGGTGCCAATACGCGGCACTGGATACTCCTTTTTTGCACAATAGCCAACATCGCATTTTAGGTAACAAACACAAGGCTATACACGCACGCAACACTTGGCACAATACTTGGGCGCTGAGTCCAAGTTTTTCAATATATACACCGTCACGGCCGGACTAGAAACGTGTGTTCTGTCTTACAACCTTCGCAATGAAGTTCAGAGCAATGGTAGCGTTTCTCCACAGTTAGAGCCACTGCTCAACGCGAGGGGCACAGTGACCCTGTCATAGGTGAAAGCGTTCTTGCCTACTGCTTGGCGTATGAAGATCTGTTTTTTTACCGTTGCACGTCTGCTTTTGCGTGGCCTGCAGTCACGAATGCAACGGGGATCAATGGCAGGGTCGCAGCGACAACACGGTGCTGCGGTGGTATGTGGAAACAGACGCACTGAGAAGGCCGTAATACGGAACGCTCACGTGCCTTTCCAGTCCGGCCGTGATAACGTGCACAGCGCCACAAAAATTTTGTGACAGCCTTTAGTGAATGTGCACTAAACAGCGACAGCAGGTTTCGCTTATGAATTTATGGTAAGCAATTCGCTAGGGGCGTGCTAGTTTTGGTTAGTAAATTACGCGTTTATTAAAGTACACCAACCAAATAAAGCTGTAGTTCCAGATGTTCTGCGCAAAATAAAGCTGTAGTTCCAGATATTTTGCGCCGTTCAGCTGCCCTCACGAGGCGCGCTGAGGCTAGGCGATTTGGAGGCCACATCTTCGGCTTGCTGTCTTGGGGGTTTTCTGGTAAATTTTGAGACGCAACTCACGTGCTTTGTGTCGCCTATGACAGTAGCCTGCGTGCAATGAATAGCTGAAGTATGGGCGAGGCGCTGAAACATGGTTACAAGCTTACCAAAGAGTGCACGTTAGGCGGGTATAGCAAAAGTTCCTGTCGGCGAAGGTCTTGCCGCACATGGTCGATGAAGACGTGCGCTGCTCTCCCTCTTTGAGTTTGACTATACACTCCTTTCTCAGCTTCGGGCCCTTACGATAGTTTTGAAAGCTTACCCACCCTTTTTGCGGGTGGTTGATCATGTAGAAGCAGGAAGCAGTAATCCACCATCGCACAGTACTCTACGTGGAGACAAGCGGCAACAGTTTTAAGAAAATGGCAGCATATCCACGGAGTAAATGATGGAGAATAGGGCGAAGCATCCGTCCGTCCATCCGTTCTTGCTTCCGTCCATCCATGAGTCCGTCTGTGTGACCGTCCGTGCATACATCCGCCCGTGCGTACGGGCGTCTGTTCGTGCGTCCACACGTCCACCCATGCGTCCGTCCCTGCGTTGGTCTATGCATCCATCCCTGCGTCCGTCCATGCGTCCATCCGTCCGTGCAGCCATCCGTGCGCCCGTTCATGCATCTTTCTGTGTGTCCGTTGATCCACATATTAAACACTCCAAGTACCACCATCCCGCATCTTTTCATCATATATTTTCCACATAGAAGCACCGGCATCCAACGGACATTCCAAATACTAAAGAAGAGGTGGCACACGCACACTTTCTTATGACTTGCGCTCCGCGTCTACTTCGCACCTTTAACCACCTCTAGTTTATAGTATATACTAGTTCACCGTATTCATGGCACTGCGGCCCAAGGCTCACTAAACCTTTCTAAAACCAAAGAGTTTACGCACAGCGAGTATAACGTAGCACACTTTTCCAGTAAGATAGTGCTCAATGTACATGCCAATGGCTGCAAATGGGGAATGAGAGACAAGAAAGTTCGGCTTTTAGTTAATGCGCACGCTGCGACATTTTTGTTGTTCAACAAAGCACGGGATAAATCTCCCACCGGCACCACCTTGCAAGTCAAAACGTAAGAATGGTTGCACACTACGACTGCGACTACTACTAGCGACGAACGCGTGCCGCTTCAAGGAGCTTCGCCAATAAACTCTTTCAAAGGGGGCTTATGTGATGTTTGGTGCGCGATTCAATAGTGCGCATTTCTGAGTGCCTTGAAGAAGTGAGCAAAGCGCACGTGCATTGTTCAGCATAAACGACGATGATGTTGTAGACATTGTTATGCCAGCGAGTCCTCGTCAAACGTCCGTGCCTCGGAAAAAGGCAATCTGGGTCAAGGCCAGCCTGCAGTCCGCCTGGCGCGATCAACTCGACGGAGTGAACACGCGCGGCGCCTCCCTGGCCCACGTGCATTGAGTCAGCTGCGCGCGTGACAGCGAGCCGGCGTCCGCGTGTCTGGTGGTCTGACGCATGGCGCGGCGACCCCCATTGGCGGAATCTGCCCTGACGACCAGCGGCGCTTCTGATTGGACATTTTGGTTGGACCCGGTGTAAATAAAAGAAGCCCTGCGGCGCGTCGCGATCGGAGGTCCTACGAGAGAGGAGTCCCCATGTCGGAGAGCCGACATGTGTGTGAGTCAGCGGTCTTAGGCGAAAGGCTGACCTATGTGTTAGAAAAGAGAGCTCGGCTCTTCGAGTCTCTGTCGGCCCCAGTGCCGAAATTGTAACGCCTCTGTATATATGCTGTACATAAACCTTATTTAACTCACCGTCGTCTCGTCCGCTCGTCTTATCAGCTCTGCGCAGAAGCAGTCGCGAGCTGAGAAACATACGCTACCAAACGGCTGGTGACCTTCCCGGCGGAGTTGAAAGCAGTGGCGCCTCCGGGGCCGTGTTGGCGTCGCCGTCTTTCGCAACAGTGGTGGCTTCGGCGGGATCGGTCCGTCCTTCGCAACAGTGGTGGCAGCGGTGGGATCGGTCCGTCCTTCGCAACAGTGGTTGGCAGCTGCGGGATCGGCCGGCGTCAGCGACATCGATGCGGTGAGTGCCTGATGTTTTCCCCTCAGTTCACCAGACTACTCTAGCTCAGGTTGTAGTAGTTTAGAGAAGGGCTGTGTGAAGCATTAGAGTGAGCTTTGATCGTTTCAAGCAAAGTCGAAGTGCTTTGAAACCAAAGTTAATGCGGAGGGGGTAAACACGGGAGAGTGAAAAGTTGCTTGCGCGTCTTGCTAGTTGACTTATAGTGGGTACGGCAAGTAGATTCTTAACAGGGGCAACCAGCAAGAGGCTAGTGTGAACGATGGAGAACCTTAAAGTGAAGGAACTCATCGAAATTTGTGAGGAACTCGGCATTACTTTGGGCCGTGCGAAACGAAAGCAAGCGATCCTTGCGATCATGAAGGATGAGGGAGTGTCGGCTGAGGAAGTCGATGAGGCCTGGGTGGATATTAAAGCACGCCGTGAGGAGGCTGAAAGGCGAGAAGCTCGCGAACGTGAAGAAAGGCGAGAAGCTCGCGAACGTGAAGAAGCTGAAAGGCGCGAAGCTCGCGAAGAAGCTGAAAGGCGCGAAGCTCGCGAACGTGAAGAAGCTGAAAGGCGCGAAGCTCGCGAACGTGAAGAAGCTGAAAGGCGCGAACGTCGCGAGGAGGCCGAGAGACAGGAGCGTCTCGAGTTGAAACGACTAGAATTGGCAATCCTACAGTGTTCGCAGGCGCCTAGCGTAGCTTCTCCAACAGTTCAGGTCAGCGGTTTCAGAATTCGGGACCAACTGCCACCGTTCGTAGTAGGCGAGGACATGGCGAAGTATCTCGTCAAGTTTGAACACGTCTGTGAGCGAAACGCTTTGGAGCGGTCTCTTTGGGCGCAGAACCTGTTAGCTCTTCTTCCCGGCGAAGTGTCCGACGCATTAACTTGCTTGTCTAGGGAAGCGTTTGAGAGCTATGACGAGGTTAAGGAAGTGCTCTTGAGACGATATAAGTTGTCACCCGGGGCTTTCAGGCAAAGGTTCCGGTATGCTGAGAAGGGGAATGAGTCACACGTTGACTTCGCGTTTCGTCTTAATGCCGATTTTATTGAATGGCTCAAGGGCGAAGGGGTTTATGACGACCGCGATAACGTGGTGGAATGCGTTGCACTGGAGCAATTCTACCGCTGCATCGAGGAGGATGTCAAACTTTGGCTGCAGGACAAACTTGGTGAAGTACAGTTAAATAAGGCAGCTGAGTTAGCTGAGGAGTATTATACTCGCCGAAAGTTGCATAGCAGGGCAGTGTGCGTTGAAAAGGATGAAAGGAAAGAGGGCTTTTCAAGGAAACCTGATCAACGGAAACCCGTTCCGCACCGTAATTTCAAAAAGGACCCGTCTCTTTCGAAGGACAGTGTAGGGGAAGGGCAAACAGAAGCGGAGAAATCGAGTGAGGTTTCTACCACACAGTCATTTGAATCGGAAAACAAATGGAAGCCGCTAATCTGCTACAACTGCAAAAAAATTGCCCGCAGCTTCCCTCGGGGGAACACTGAGGAGGATGCGGACCATATAATTGGTTAACGGGGTGTTAAAGTGCGACTTACTTGGGTCGATGGCTAAATTGGTTAACGTGGTTGTGAAATGGGGTGTTAAATTGCGACTTACTTGGGTCGATGGCTAAATTGGTTAACGTGGTTGTAGGAGGGGGTGTTAAATGAGTAAACACGTACACACGTATGCGAAAGGGCGGCGCTGGTCGAAGGGACGTCGATCATTGTGTTTGAGGATTCGTTGGAATTCATTTCACCGCGACCTTGGACGTCGACGCGCCGTACAAACCAACCGACGAGCGGCAACTGAGCGAGCGAGCGCCGACCTTGAGTATATATACAGCACGACGGCGCATGCACTGTCAGCTGTTGAATGTTCTCGAAACGCGACGCCACATGCGCGTCCACTGGAGAATCAGGAGAATTGTAGATGTCGAACGCGGTGTGTAGAGGAGGAAGGGTGCACAGATGGTGGAGGAGTGAAGCGCGCGCGGTGTGTAGAGGAGGAAGGGATGCACAGATGGTGGAAGAGTGGGCGACGGCGCGACGGCGCATGCGCGCGCGTCAGCTGTCGAATGTTCGAGAAGCGGTGCGGATGGCGCGGACGGCGCGGACGGCGCACTACAAGGCGCGAGTATAAGATGCTCCGCATCTAAAAGGAAGGGCACATCGCCAGAAACTGTCAGGAAAAGTTTGCCTTCGCAACGATCCGAGAATCAGAAAAAAACATTCGGTTGTTGGAGCCGTATCTCCAAGAAATTAGGGTCAATGAGAAAACGTGCCGAGCACTTAGAGACTCAGCGGCAACCATGGACGTTGTCCATCCTTCATTGGTGTCTCCGGATGACTTCACAGGAGAATGCGCGTGGATCAGGCAAGTCGCCGAGGAGCAGAGTGTTCGCTTACCAATCGCCACGGTTGTCATTGAAGGCCCGTTCGGTAAGCTTCGCACCGAAGCGGCTGTGTCTGCCGCGCTAAACGATCGTTTTTCTTATCTTTTCTCCAACAACTCGGAGCAGCTTCTCAAAGAGCAGGGCAAATCGTTCTTCCCCAACTTAGCGTGCATGGCTCTCACGCGATCGCAAGCGCGAAAGCTTTCGCGGAAGCTTGGCTTGGTTCCATGCGGTGAACTCTCAAGTGACCTTGTCGGCGGGTCGACGGAACCCCAGAAAGGAAAGTTTCCGCATGAGTCATGTGAGCAGTCACGCGAGCGGCCCGTCGCCGAACCTAGCTGCGCGGTTTCCGGAGAAAGGGGAGACGACATGGCGCCATTGAATCAGAGCGAGAGGGCTGCAACGCTCTCGCCTGTAGCGGAAAGTTGGAGCGAGCTGCCGAGAGTTGATCGAGAGACGCTCATTCGAGAGCAGCGTGAGGATCTCTCGATTGAAGCGCTAGTGGAAAGCCAAATTGAAGCGCGAGTGGAAAGCCAGAGAAACGTGGCAAAAGTGCTGTCGAAGGAGCACTACGAGAAATCGGGGAAGAAGCGCGCTTTTGAAGTTGATAATCAGGTAATGCGGCTGCAGCCATCCAAAAGGAACAAGCTTGAGGTTGATTGGGAAGGGCCCGCCAAAGTATTATCGAAGCCTTGCGATACAACTTATGAGGTGCAAGTAGGAAGGCGGCAGAACAAAATTTACAACTTGATGAAACCCAATGTTCAACATCAAGCGGTCGTAAATCAGCTGTTGAAGGCTTCAGAGGAAGAGGAAGCAGAAAATTTGAGTTCTAGTGAGGTGATCGAAGGGGGATCGAAAGTAATCCGGGAGCAGATAAACCTAGAGCCTAGCTTAAGTGAAGGAGGACCTAAGAAAGAGGACCTAAGAAAGATTGTTTCCGAGTTTGGGTATGTGTTGTCGGACCGTCCCGGAGACACGACGGTGATCGAACACGATATCGAGCTAAGCGGTGAGGAGTCAATCAGTAGCAAGCCGTATCGTTGTTCCCCTGTGCAACGTCGAAAGTGTGAGCCGCTCTTGGTGCCGCATAGGTATCGTCGCCTAAAAGTGGCCGGTTACTGAAGTGGAGCATGTTGCTCCACAGCGCAACTTTGACGTTCGCTATCAAAAAAAAAAATAAAGGAAAGGTAAACGCTAATGCAGGTGCATTGAGCAGTGCGTTCCAGCTAGTAACTTCTCAACCTTTCGGTTTCTGGCTGGCGATTCGGGGCAAAATTTTGACCTCATCACGACCTGGGCCGAGCGCTCTCGTTCAGAGTGCTCTCAAGGGGCCAACTTTGTGGTATTCTAATTCGTTACGTTGTTGTACGTGGGAAAAAAAATTTTTGAGTTGTCATTTTAAGGGTCTTTTGTCCCACATGTGCCTCTTGATGTAGAGGGAACCAAATTCCGATAAACACGTAGTTAGGTATATGTTGTACTATACTTTGTCTGGTGTTCTGTCGGGTGACCGAGAGAACTTGCTTGTGTCGTGTGTTGTCTGTTGTCGAACCGTTCTTAGCAAGTTGCAGAACCATCGACAAGTGCTGAAACCGAAGATGGTCAGAAGAGACGAGTGAAGCTGGTCGACAAGTTGTGGCGACAAGACATTGGAGCTGGGATCCGTCGTCAAAAATGGGATGTGTTCCCGGAACAGTCTGGAGCTGTATTCTCCCCATGGCCCTGGAGGCGAACCTGGAGGGACCTGGCGAACGAGCGCACCTGACTTCCGAGCCCCGTGGAAGCAGCTCGTCTTTCCGGTGCATTGTCTGGCGGCGGGGGTGCTGTTATGCCAGCGAGTCCTCGTCAAACGTCCGTGCCTCGGAAAAAGGCAATCTGGGTCAAGGCCAGCCTGCAGTCCGCCTGGCGCGATCAACTCGACGGAGTGAACACGCGCGGCGCCTCCCTGGCCCACGTGCATTGAGTCAGCTGCGCGCGTGACAGCGAGCCGGCGTCCGCGTGTCTGGTGGTCTGACGCATGGCGCGGCGACCCCCATTGGCGGAATCTGCCCTGACGACCAGCGGCGCTTCTGATTGGACATTTTGGTTGGACCCGGTGTAAATAAAAGAAGCCCTGCGGCGCGTCGCGATCGGAGGTCCTACGAGAGAGGAGTCCCCATGTCGGAGAGCCGACATGTGTGTGAGTCAGCGGTCTTAGGCGAAAGGCTGACCTATGTGTTAGAGAAGAGAGCTCGGCTCTTCGAGTCTCTGTCGGCCCCAGTGCCGAAATTGTAACGCCTCTGTATATATGCTGTACATAAACCTTATTTAACTCACCGTTGTCTCGTCCGCTCGTCTTATCAGCTCTGCGCAGAAGCAGTCGCGAGCTGAGAAACATACGCTACCAAACGGCTGGTGACCTTCCCGGGGGAGTTGAAAGCAGTGGCGCCTCCGGGGCCGTGGTGGCGTCGCCGTCTTTCGCAACAGTGGTGGCTTCGGCGGGATCGGTCCGTCCTTCGCAACAACATCACGTGTGAGAGCGTAAAGACGTGTGACCCAACGTCAACAAGAAAGAAAGGAAGATATCCAATGGTCAAAGAACACGACTATTCCGGGGGCCAATAGTTGGGCTCTATGAAACTTCACCGTCGGCAATCATAAACGGACAAGTGGGACAGAAAGAAGAAGCCCAAAAAAGAACAAGGGGAGTTTGAACAGGACGCTGGCACGGGAAGTTCATCATGGTACTTAGCGCTGAAGATGGGCCAAGGGGTGTCCGACTAGAGCCTCCAACATTTCAACCCGCCGGGGCCTCCTGCCGCCGCGTTCCCTTTCGAGGGGACTACAACCAGCTGGTTCTGAACTCCTGCACAGGGCCTGCAGAGTTCAGTTCCGACAGGCAAGCAACAGCCGTCATGCGACAGGCCCTAGCTATTCATCCATCTGCCTAACCAGTTTGACCCTGAATCCTCGACGCGTCACCAACAGCCAGCATTCGCACATCACCAACAGCCAAGCTTGTCCACTGCTAAAGGCAGAGCCACCCCGTCCCAGTCTGGTTTCAGGACGCACCGCCAGTAGCCAGTGTTTCCTCATCACCAGCCACCTTGCGTTCTGAGCCGGAGCTACCACGGTCCTGTTTGTTAAGCGTCGCCAAACACTCAGTGAGTTGGTTAGACTGAACTGCCGCCTTTCTCTGCTCCGCCGCTCAGCCGCGTCAGGACTATCTTCTTGAGATAGTTGTCTTGAGGTTTACTTTTGTGTGCCACATGCGTATTTCACCGCGTGTAGTGAATTTTTAAGAGGGAAGCATTTCTTAGGGAACTTCGGTGACATTGAGCGTATCCATGTATTATCTATCTATCTAGCCGCCTATGACTTTTAGCTCTCCCGGGCGTTTTGATTTTGATATCAATACCAAACTTAATATAGAATAACATGACTGTATAAAGAGTATAATTTACTAGTTACTAGTCATAACATGAAAATCATGACATGTATATCAGGAATGTCATGATTTATATTTTATGGTCTTGCTGCTCCAGTGGTGGTCTTGTTCTCATGAAATGTTGCAAAACTGGTATGGTATGACATGATTGCATGGCGAACGAAATCGACTGACCCTAAGATAGAAATCATAACATGCATGTCATTTAAGTCATGAGTCATGACTATACGCCACGCGCATGATGGGCTCGCCGCCGTTTCGCTAGCTTCACATATACCAAATTCGTCGTTACGTGATGTTATTGTATTATGAAGGTATGTGACTGGTGCAAACATGATAATCGTGAGATGCGTGTCATGTGACAATATGAATACAAGCCACACTCATGATGCCCTCGCAGTCGTTTTGCTAGCTTCATATATACTAACTTTGGTATTACGGGACGTGAATGGACGAGAAGGAATGTGACTAGTTCAAGCATGATAATAACGTGATTCTCTCACCCAGCATTGTTATTAGATGCGAAGCGTCTTATCCTCGAGCATAATCAGGTGTGTGACGTGACCTCCCTTACCGCGTATGCGCGTCTACTTCATCTCTCTCCCATCTTTTATGCTCCTCTTCCTTGCCTTGCAATGCCAACGCAGGCAGCGTCTACGCTCGCTCCCCTTTTTCTCGCCGCCACGCTTACACTCCCACTGAGCGTGCGCGCCACCTTTCGCTGGTCTTCTACGCGATAGTTTCCTGATATACACTAGTGGGAATTCTGGTGCTAGTGTCTATGGGAGCTGCAACTCACGGCGCTTATGCGAGCATGTGAATGATGGGTAATGCACGTATTTGTCTAATCTTTGTACTTCTTGCCTGCTTCTGGCTCCGTGTGTGTTCGTGTGGCTTAAAGCTGTTTTCTCACGACACGAAATTAGCCAATGTTCAGAGATGGCGCTTCAACCTCTTATTGTTTAGGGTTTACCATTTAGAATCAGGTCAGATAAAATTGGTTAGTACTTTTTTTTAAAAATGAAACCGAAACCAGCAATAAACGAAGCCACAAGTACGATTCTTCCCCTTGGAGTACAAAGACTAGGCAAATTCATGTACTACTTATCATTGCCACGGTCGCTCAACAATCGCAGCGCGAGAGAACCCTCTAGCTAATTTTAAAAATCTCTTTGCCCTACGCTCCAACCTTCTCACATCTCGCAACGCTGACACAGGCAGTGTCTGCCTGTCTACGCTTACTCCCCCTCCGTCTATAATTGGCATCCATACCAGCAGCGTTCGCACCTCCATTGTGCATGCGCCCCCTCCTCCTCCTTCTCCTCTCCTACGCTCGCTTTCTATCACCTCGCAACGCTGACGCAGGTAGCGTCTGCTAGCGAGTCTCTTGACTGAAAAAAATTGGCAGATCCCACGTGTAGTGGGAATCATTGATATGCAAAGCATGAATGAGAAATGTTGATATGTCAAATTAAATTAAGCACAACGTTACGAGGTGGAGGTAATTAATGCCGTACGTGACTTCCATTTCATGATTATCATGTTTGGTTGTGTCGTTTACCTTCGTCATCTATTAACGTCACATGATACCAAATTTAGTATATGAGGAGCTAGCGAAACTGACGCGAGCACGCTATGAGCACCGTATCATGTCCTTACATGACACGTGTGTCAGTATTATGTTCGCACCAGTCATTCATTTCGTCATTCATTAACGTCACGTAAAACCAAATTTATTATATGCGGAGCTAGCAAAAGAAACGCGAGTGCATCACGAAGAGCCCAATTTACTCGAATGTAGCGTTGACGCCCACGCACGTTGGGCACAGCGACGCTATGTTATAAAAACGCGAGCACATTACAGTCTGACGACAGGCGCGGCCAGCGTCCATCAGCGCGGCCCGACGGCAATCGGTGCGAAATGCGACATGCTGTATTTCACGCCGATGCGTTACCGAGACTACACTGCGTCTCCTTCTCTTCGTGACAGAAGGACGCTGGACGCGCTGAAACGTGCATGAGTCAAAACAACACCACGCGTCACGCGCGTGCGACTATATGGCAGGACCGGCGCCTGGCGTGACAACGCCGGCGAAACGCGACAAAATGAACGCCGGAGAGCTCGCACACTACGTCACGCCGAAATGTATAAGCGCTTTGACTGCAGCATGTAGTCATGTTCTCACATGGCACGCGTCTCGTGATTATGATGTTTGCACCAGTCACATAACTTCGTCATCTATTGGTGTCACGTAGTACCAAATTTCGCATATGTGAAGCTAGCAAAACGGCCGCAAAGGCATCAGCAGTGTGGCTTGTAGTCTAGTTGTTACATGACACGCATGTCATGATTATCATGTTTGAATGTGTCATTTACCTATGTCGTCCGTTCGCGTCATGTAATACGAAGTTTGGTGCTAGTGAAGCTAACAAAAATGCCTGCGAGTGCTTCATGAGCATAGTATGTAGTCATACTGTTACATGACACGCATCTCATTTTCATCCATTTTCCACCAGTATCATACCTTCATCATATATTTGCGTTCCGTAACACACAAATTTGGTATGTAGTGGTGTTGTTACATGACATGCATCTTATGATTATGATGTTTGCATCAGTCACATACCCTCGTCATTCAATCACGTACTGTAATACCAAAGTTGGAAGCTACCGAAACGGCCGTGAGCGCATAATGAGTGTGGCATGTAGTCATGTCGGTACATGACACATATGACTTCAATTTCAGGTTAGGGTCTGTCACGTGTGTTCGTCACACAATTATGCCATACCATAAGAGTTTTGCTACATGACATGTCAACGAAATCATAACAGCAGCTCCAGGACCATGAAATGGGAATTATGACATTCATGACATACATATCATGATTTTCATGTTATGGCTAGTCAAATCTGTTCTTAATACAGTCATCTTATGTCATACCAAGTTTGGTATTGATACCTTTACTGAACCGGCCAAAAGGGCTAAAAGTCGTGGGCGGCTAGATGGACAGATAGATAGATAGACAGACAGACAGATAGATAGATAGATAGATAGATAGATAGATAGATAGATAGATAGATAGATAGATAGATAGATAGATAGATAGATAGATAGATAGATAGATAGATAGATAGATAGATAGATAGATAGATAGATAGATAGATACGCTCAAAGTCGCCGAAGTTCGCTAAGAAATGCTCCGCCTTTAAAAACGGACTGCTCGCGCTGCGCAACCTTTCGCTACGAGCCCCGTGTATACAAGCACGCGATCTTGACCTCCAAGGTAGTGAGTGCCAGTGAAAGATTTCTCCTTTGCGATGTTGAATAAGCATTCGCAACTCGCGCTTAATGTGGACTGGGGGTCTCTGTTTTTAACCTGTGTCGTCTCCCATTACCCATTAAAAGCTATTCTAGTAAAAAAACCCAGGTCCATCAGTGCGTGCTTTGCCTTCCCCAGGTTTATCTCTTGCGCAACGATGAGATGAGCACCCGCGTCAACGTCACCGCCAATGTAAGCGTTAGCAACCACTACTTCGCGTTTGCATAGAGTTTCCTTTACTGGGAGTTGGTGTAAGTTTTCGTTCCACGCAGGACATAAGGCGCCAGTGTTTCGAACCTATAATATTTAGTGTTGGAAAATACGTCAATGTCAATGTTACCCTATTTTACCCCCAACTTTTTTGTTACCATACGTTTTATCCTACAACTAGAAATAGCGCAGTGTAACAATAATGCCGTACATATAACGTGCACTCTATGACGTTCGGACATTAGAGGTGCCTGTAGAATAGGCCCATCAATGAAGCAAGCGACGATGACTTCTGATGACTTCATCATATTTGACGTCACAATCACTTCATGTTGACATTCAAACTGCAGATGATATGACATGCCACAATGGCAATATGACATGGCGCCGTTATATCATGGTACTTTTGGCACCCTAATATAACGACACTCGTTGACGCTGGCCCTTACATTTCATGTATTATGAGGCGTCTAGAGCTTTCATCGTAACACGCGGCCTGGTTCATGCCTGGCCTCGAGATCTCAAAGTGGCGGCCTCTCACGTGTTACGTAAATTTGAGCATTCCACTTTGAAACATGCTGCAGCCGCCGCACCTCCTGCACACAGATTGCCCGCTCCTGACGAAAACCTAATCACACTAACAGCCTTGCGATGGTCAACGAACGCCTCCAGCGGCTGTTTTTGAGGGCGATTATAATCTTGTTTTAGTTGCAGCCCAATCGAAAGGGCAAGCAAATCCTCCGGATGTCCACCACGTGCGCCGAAGCCGCAAACCGCTAAGTGGGTAAGAATGTGAATTTGTGTGTGTGTTCTTGCTCGTTACCACACTTTTCGCATTTCGGGTGGTTTTTATTGTTTTAGTAATCGCGCCTTCCTCCAGCATTTAGAAGTATGTAAACAAAGGTTGTGAAATGTCGCCGTATCTCATCGAGGGTGAGGTGGTGTACGACACAGGCCGCCTTGTTGAATGCACTGTCGAGGCGGTCAATGAAGACCGCATCACCATTGCGGTTCTCGTCCTGCAAACATGTGGACTTGCAAGCCCGCCACACAACGTCTTTGTCGTGATCGATTGCGAGGACGTGGCGAATTCTCGCTGTTCATACAAATCAGGATGAGGCAACATCTGTGCGTGTAACTCGACATGCGTGAAGCAGCTTGAGGCAATATTCTCTAGTAACCTAATATAGAAGCCATGTTCACTGCTGGTGTGTAGTTGCTGCCGAGCTCATATTGCATTTTGCTCTTGATAATGCTTCTAATTGTAAAACGTAGTTACAAATTCTAACAAGTTTAAATATTTAACGTTTCCACTATGCTTAACCTTATAATAAAATTTTTAGCTGCATCGCCAGAACTTTTCAATATTTCTGGTAATAAAAAGCGACATTATATAGCTTACAGCTCTATAGTTTCCATTGCCATCACAATGCACGTTCGAATGTAGAGAGAGAGAAATAAATAAAAGGAAGAGAGAGGGAGGTTGACTTAGACGAACTGGTTTGCTACCCTGTACGGGGGCGGGGAAAAGGGTCGGAAAGAGGATAGATATAAAAAGATATGAAAGAAATTAGAAAAAAAACACATTCGCACACATTCAGGGAGTTCCGATCACAGTCGGTTGGACAGGCCGGCTGAACGCAAGAAGCGCAGGAGCGCCTTCACAACCTTCTTCTGCGACATGAAGTCCTGTCGGCAGCGCAGGATTCGATCTTCCGAAAGAGGCTGGTTGTCCAGTTCATCTAGTGCATTGAAGAGTGACTGTCTCTGCGAGCAGTATTGTGGGCATTCACACAGAATGTGCCAAGTTGTTTCATCACTGCCAGAATGGTCGCATGCAGCTGTGTCAGCCATTTCTATGCGGAACGCGTACGCATTGGTAAATACGACGCCCAACCATAACCTGCACAGCATAGTAGCGTCTCGTCGGTGTAATTCCGGAGGAATTCGAAGACTGTGAGTTGGGTCTAAAGTACCTAACCGTGCATGGATGAAATGTGACTCGCTCCATTGTTACGTGGTGCGCTTGCGAGCAAGCCTGCGGTGTTTCCGTGCCGTGTCAGTTCTGGAAAGCGGAGTTGATATTTCATTGCTTTAGTACGGGCAGAACGGGCAGCTCGATCAGCCCGTTCGTTGGAATGTCAATTCTATTTTCTGCATAAGCCTGGGAAGGCGATTAAAATTGTAGTAGAAGGAAGTTAACATAATCAATACGTGTCTTTTAACATTTAACTTTGCTCATTACTTTCCACGGTGACAAGCGGCCACATGCAGTTCAATGAAACAAAGCGCTGTACTTGCAAAATGACATAGAGCATACACCCAAAGTTGTTCTAACAGCGTTGGTAGCAACCGCACTTCACATAACCAACTAAACTGCTTCTTTGTTCAGCTTTATCAAACACGGTGGTTTCTACGTGACGTCAGGCCTCAAAAGAAGAACGCGCGAATCTCTAAAGTGTTGTCATAAAAGCGCTATTCACAGTACAATTTGGAGTACCACCATCGGTCGCACACCAGAGCGATACGTGAAGCAGACCACCGTCGCAAAATTTAGAAACCAGTCCACATAATGGTCAGGTAGGAGAGTACAGAGAAAAGAAAATAAACCAAGAAAACCAACAACAAAGCTAGTCTAATGATGTTGGGCGTATCATCTACCGTTTTTCGGGCTTCAGACATTAGAATTAAGCCAATCACAATTCAAATATCTCCAAGAATGTTCTCTTCAGACAAGTGGCGCAAATGTTCGACATTTTTCACTGATAGATGACTCTTAGACATATTTCCCTGATAAATGACGAGCGAGATGATGATATTATCCGATGTCACAGCCTAACTACCCTCAGATGTCCGAAAAATGCCCTACTTTCCCGGAGGTAATCATGAGAAAATGTGAATGAATTGCGTAACGTTCATAATTGCGTTTCGTATAAGAGAACGCAGAGTTATCAGAATGTTTTCTTTTTGAAAGATGATAGTCTTTCTTGGGGACCATCAACGCCCTAAATTTGGTCTATCTGCCTGTACATTTGTCTGTTTGTCCGCGCTAACGATATTGTCACGGGGCCGTGACGTGGCCGAAGACAGGAGACTTCGTGTTGGGATTTAACTGTTTATTTGGGCGAACCTGTGCCCGGTAAAATGAAAGTCCAATTACAGCAGCAGTCTCGCACAGACAGCAGTCTCGGACTGATAGCGGCGAACAGAGCGTCGGCCTTCGATCAACAACTACTGACAAGTGGCGAAGCGCGTCGGCATTTATACTCTTGCAATCGAATGTTCTAGCGTTATCGCTGGCGGTGGCGTAGGTTCCAGAACAATCTGTACCATTCGCACAGTGGGCGTGATCTTATCGAAATGATCTACTACAGTCCGGAACCTTCTGGAAAACTGCAGGCGCGGTTTGCGCTGAGAATCGTGTGGTGTTTTGGGACGATAACGAAAACTTGGGAAATGGAACGTGGCATTGCCCCCCTCTGAAAAAAAGGCATCGTCCCAATGATTTAACTAAAGATGAAGGTACAATAATAATGCAAGAAAGTACAATGAATAAATTACAATGAAACTGTAATAAAAAAAACACCGTTTCAGTTAGTTAACGCGCATGAAACGGCTTGAGGCGCGCGACATGCACGACTTCAGGTCGCGATCGGCGTCGTTGAGAGTTCGTGATGCCGTCGGGGACAACCTCGTAATCAAGTGGGCCGAGACGTCGAACCACCCTGTATGGTCCGAAGTAGCGTCGCAGAAGCTTTTCACTTAGTCCACGTCGGCGTATCGGCGTCCACACCCAAACACGTTCACCGGGCTGGTATTCCACGAAGCGTCGTCGAAGGTTGTAACGGTGGCTGTCTATCGTCTGTTGATTCTTGGTACGGAGACGCGCAAGTTGTCGGGCTTCTTCTGCACGTTGAAGGTACTCGCTCACATCGAGGCTTTCTTCGTCGGTGACATTGGGTAACAAGGCATCGAGCGTCGTTGCCGGGCTCCTTCCGTAGACCAATTGGTATGGAGATATCTGCGTCGTCTCCTGCACCACCGTGTTGTATGCGAAGGTCACATACGGAAGAATGGCGTCCCACGTCCATGTTCGACATCGACGTACACTGACAGCATGTCGGCGATCGTCTTGTTAAGCCGCTCGGTGAGGCCGTTGGTCTGTGGGTGGTACGCTGTCGTCCGGCGGTGGTTTGTTTGGCTGTATGCCAAGATCGCTTGAGTTAAGTCGGCAGTGAATGCCGTTCCTCTGTCGGTGATAAGGACCTCCGGAGCGCCGTGTCGTAGGACGATATTTTCGACGAAGAACTTAGCTACCTCGGATGCACTGCCTCTTGGCAGGGCTTTTGTCTCGGCGTAGCGGGTGAGGTAGTCGGTAGCTACCACGATCCACTTGTTTCCGAAAGCCGACGTCGGGAACGGCCCTAGTAGGTCCATACCAATCTGCTGGAAAGGTCGACAATGTGGAACAATTGGCTGCAGAAGTCCCGCTGGTCTTGTCGGCGGTGTCTTGCGTCGCTGACAGTCCCGGCATGTCCTCACATAACTAGTGACGTCTGTGGTAAGACGTGGCCAGTAGTACCTTTTTTGTATCCTCGCGAGCGTGCGAGAAACACCGAGGTGCCATGCCGTCGAATCGTCGTGTAGGCCCTGCAGGAGTTGTGGTCACAGAGCTGAAGGCACCACAAGGAGGTACTTAGCTCGAAGCGGTTAAAAGTTTTTCTTTTGTAGAAGACCGTTTCGTAGGAAGAACGACGCAAGTGCGCGCTTGAATACCTTCGGGACTTCGGCGGTCCTGCCTTCGAGGTATTCTATTAGGGCCTTAAGTTCCGGGTCGGCCCGCTGTCGTTCAGCGAAGTCGTCTGTAGTTATCGTTCCCAAGAAGTAGTCGTCATCCGGGTCGTCAGGTAGCGGTTGGTCGACAGGCGCACGAGAGAGACAGTCGGCGTCGGAGTGTTTTTTGCCGGACTTGTAAATGACAGTAATGTCATATTCTTGAAGTCTCAGGCTCCATCTTGCGAGGCGACCTGAAGGGTCCTTCAAGGTGGCTAGCCAACACAAGGCGTGGTGGTCGCTCACAACTTTAAAGGGCCTGCCGTAGAGGTAGGGGTGAAATTTCGACGTAGCGCAGATGATGGCGAGGCACTCCTTTTCTGTTGTGGAATAATTTGCTTCTATTTTGGATAGCGATCGGCTGGCGTAACCAATAACCCTTTCAAGTCCGTCAGCCCTCTGCACAAGAACGGCGCCAAGACCTACGCTGCTTGCGTCAGTATGTATTTTTGTCTCGGCGAATTCGTCGAAATGGGCAAGTAACGGAGGCGTCTGGAGGCGATGTTTAAGCTCCTGGAAAGCGTGTTCCTGTGGCGTTTCCCACTTGAATTCCACGTCGGCCTTGGTAAGGTTAGTGAGAGGATCGGCGATGCGGGCGAAGCACCTCCACCACCTACACCAGATGTCACGGGGTCGTGACGTGGCCGAAGACAGGAGACTTCGTGTTGGGATTTCACTGTTTATTTGGGCGAACCTGTTCCCTGTAAAATGAAAGTCCAATTACAGCAGCAGTCTCGCACAGACAGCAGTCTCGGACTGATAGCGGCGAACAGAGCGTCGGCCTTCGATCAACAACTACTGACAAGTGGCGAAGCGCGTCGGCATTTTTACTATTGCTATCGAATGTTCTAGCGTTATCGCTGGCGGTGGCGTAGGTTCCAGAACAATCTGTACCGTTCGCACAGTGGACGTGATCTTATCGAAATGATCTACTACAGTCCGGAACCTTCTGGAAAACTGCAGGCACTGTTTGTGCTGAGAATCGTGTGGTGTTTTGGGACTATAACGAAAAGTTGGGAAATGGAACGTGGCAATATCCTGAAAGGCACTGAACGATACGTCGAACGGTTGACCCCATCCACAGCGCCAAGCAATATTGCTCAAGTTTCAGCGTTCATACTTGTGAGAGGTTCCATTCAAAAGCAACTATTGCGCATATCTGAGGCACCATAAAAACACGTCGATATTTTTAGATGCGGAGCATCTTATACTCGCGCCTTGTAGTGCGCCGTCCGCACCGCTTCTCGAACATTCGACAGCTGACGCGCGCGCATGCGCCGTCGCGCCGTCGCCCACTCTTCCACCATCTGTGCATCCCTTCCTCCTCTACACACCGCGCGCGCTTCACTCCTCCACCATCTGTGCACCCTTCCTTCTCTACACACCGCGTTCGACATCTACAATTCTCCTGATTCTCCAGTGGACGCGCATGTGGCGTCGCGCTTCGAGAACATTCAACAGCTGACAGTGCATGCGCCGTCGTGCTGTATATATACTCAAGGTCGGCGCTCGCTGGCTCAGTTGCCGCTCGTCGGTTGGTTTGTACGGCGCGTCGACGTCCAAGGTCGCGGTGAAATGAATTCCAACGAATCCACAAACACAATGATCGACGTCCCTTCGACCAGCGCCGCCCTTTCGCATACGTGTGTACGTGTTCACTCATTTAACACCCCCTCCTACAACCACGTTAACCAATTTAGCCATCGACCCAAGTAAGTCGCAATTTAACACACCATTTCACAACCACGTTAACCAATTTAGCCATCGACCCAAGTAAGTCGCACTTTAACACCCCGTTAACCAATTATATGGTCCGCATCCTCCTCAGTGTTCCCCCGAGGGAAGCTGTGGGCAATTTTTTTATGTTTGTCTTCATACTAGAAAAGGCACACATAAGTATTTCTAAGGATGGTAGCGTTTATCACGCTGCGCTGACAGTACAACATAGTGCTCAAAAAGGCAAGTGTTTCCAACGCTTTGCTAAGATGACATGGGGGTGGCAGCTGCCCGTCTCTTTGCTTTCTACACTTTATCGCCTCTGAGACAGGCACGCATCTTTCTCCGTGGGCGCGCACGCCTTCCTTTGTTTTCGGAGATAACTGCCAGATGGCGCTCGCGTCAAACGTGTCTCGATGCGGTTGTTCGTCTTCTCTGAACGAATCGAGACTCAGGAAATGCTGTGAATCGACGCAGCGCTTCCCGAATACAATTCACCAATTTTCTCACGCAGAACATCAAATAAACGTTGTGTTCACTCTCTCTGCACGCAAGACCATCGCCTTTCAACGACATTTGCGGTGAAACCTGCTGATACGGGGCCAATTTCTATTCTTGCACCGTGGAGCCACGAATGGCGTTTTCTATAGCGAGAAACATGATGTGCGTCTCCAGTTCTAGTAGCTAGCATGCACGGTTAAAGAATACTATGAAGTGAAGAAAACAAAACCATATTTTTTGCTAGACGTTGGCGTTTCACAGCGGCGTCTCTTGCACATATTTCCGGTTGTTCTTGAGAGGCATCCAGCCAGTGCACGGTCAATAGTGCGGTGCGAGCGGACGGGAAAGTGGGGCGCCGGGAACAGGGAGAGTGAACGGCAAGAGAAAAAGCAGCGAAGCACAGCACATACCCTCTCATAGATTCTCTTGCACCACTTGCTCTGGTTGCTAGGGGCGAGGATAAGTGCACGCGCCTTCAGCTGTTCCTTTGGCAGATTTATTATTATATGTGGGGTTTAACGTCCCAAAACCACCATTTGATTATGAGAGACGCCGTAGTGGAGGGCTCCGGAAATTTAGACCACCTGGGGTTCTTTAACGTGCACCCTTTGGCAGAGGGCGGTGGACGGATCCCGATGAACGCCTGACATAGCACAACTAAGAATTGCATTCGCAATAAAAAGTCGGAAATGGAGGAATCCAATGAAAATGGCGAGCCCGGCGTCATGCCAGGGGCCACCTATCTGTAGGAAAAAACTAAAATTATGCTGACGCGCGCAATTACAACGCGACTAAATGCACGTTGCTCACCGTTTCCTGGAGTTAGACTAATATTTTTCTGTTCAAAATTACTAATTAACTAGATCTGCTTAAGTAATTAACTTAAGAAAGAACAAATTTGGATAAAAGTTTTAATGAAAAAGTTGTAGATCGGTTTGCAAAACGTCCAATTCGATAGTTTCAAACTTTTATATGTTATTTAATAGTGTTTTTGCTAACTGCAAGTGCCAGCGCATAACCAACAAAAACCGCGTGACAAACTAACTGGCATGCCTACGAGCGTGGTGATTTTGGTTCTCTCTAACGTTCCGCATATGAACAATATGCTTTCCTCGCACCGGTTCATGACAGCGGTAAACAGTCACAGCGGTTATCACTTTTGTGGCCGATAGAAAAATGGGTTCATCGCAAAGCGCAAAGCCGCCACTATTGTTGCGGCCCTGTCGAGACTGCGCAATCGGGCAAGTGCTATGGTCGTTGGTACGTGGAACGTTAGGAAGCACTCGAATCATCGCGCGCACTGGCGCACAGGCGAGTGTGTCACGCGGTATTTTTTTGTATTTTGTGGGCATTAGTAGTTAGCAGAAAAATTTTTAATTAAAAGACATGAAGTTTGAAACTGTCCAAGGTGGTGTTGTGCGAACCAATCCACTACTTTCTCCTTGGAATACTTTCTCCATGTTCGTTCTTTATAAAGTTAGTAAATAAACAAATATAATGTAACAATATTTTAAAACACAAAAAATAGTCTGACTTAATGTCACAATATTTTGAAACACAAAAAATAGTCTGACTAACTTCAGGCAACAGTCAGCAACATGCTTTTGGTAGTGTCGCAATTGCGTGTTTCGGATATTTTTAAACTCTGGTTAAAAATAAGTGGGGCACCCTGTATGCTGCTGATCGTGGGCCGCATGTGGTCTGCAGACTGGCGGTTTGAGACCCTTCTCTAGTATAATAGCACCAAAACTAATGCTCCAATTGGTAAGAAAGTACTACTTTATGAAGCCTTTTCAACCTCTGTTCCAACAAATGATATTAAACGCCAGAGATACTGAGAGCAATTCCCTTGAAATGTATTTCAGTATAACTTCTTAGACCACCCTTACATTTTTAAAGCGTTCCTACAACCCCACCTGACGTTTTCACGAAAATACCTTGCTGCTAACTGCCCTGCTTCAGGATCTCCAGCTGCACACGTTTTCCGAATCCCTCCATAAAAAAACGTGCCTCGGGAAATTCATGTGCTTGTTTTTCGCTTTTCGTCACAACTTGCGTGGCACAAGCTCGACAAGCATTGGGTTAGACCTATTGCACACCATGGACTTACATATTTTCATATATCATTTTGACTATCTGAATCAGCACTTCTACTTCAGATTACTCTGCCACTGGCGCGTGACCGCACCACGTGGTTCAGTGCTCTATCTATTAAATTCAGCATGTTGCCTTGTGAATTATCCATTAGCAAACTTTTCATTGAAGCAGCCATTACGCGTCTGGCCCGCTTGCGTTTACCTACCGTATAGTTAATGAAATTGATAATGAATATTGAGCTAAGAGTAGGTCTGTTTACTTTGGTTTTCGACTAGAAGTTCAAATTATTTCTGCAAGAAAAGGCGTCATGTTTTTGCTGACATGCTCACAGAAGCTTTAAGTAATTATCGGTGGTGTTTTTTGAATACCGTCAAACAGCCTTGCGGTACCCTTCTAACACGTAAAAACCCTAAATAAACGAATAAGCCTTTGAAAGTCGCAACGAATAAGCCTTTGAAAGTCGCAAGTAACAAGATACGACCGTTTCCCTAGGAATCAAGCATGTTGCATTAGAAAAGAATGCTACAGCGGCTTTGACTACTAGCAGTGACGTGTTGCATACACTGACCTCTTTACAAATGGCGGTCGTGCTGATGGCGGCCATAACCAGAGTCCCCATGATGAGGCTGACCTGACGGCGCAGGTACTTGGTAGCTGAGGGCATACCCATTTGGTAGGGCTGGTAGTGCACAATCTGCTCACCGAGTTCCAGGTTGGCCAAGGCAGGGTATATCTCTTCTACCTCCACGTCTTCCCACTCATCGTCCTCGTCACCGTCGGCCTCAAGCAATTGAGGGTCCACATCTGGGACAACTAATTGTGCATTCATCTTCCAGAACGTCCCGTCGGCTCTTGCTTGCTTGCTTGTTCCTTTCTTTTGTGGCTCTCACCCACTAAGGGGGATTGGCCAAGAAGCCGGTGGTTAATGCAAGTCAATACCTTAAGGTTTCCTAGACTAGGGGAATATGATTACTGTGTTTTTACTGTGAAGTTATTTTGGCGCATTGTAAAAAATGAAGAAAAAAGGGGAGAGGAGAAAAATAATAGAATTTGTTGAATATCTGAGGTGGAATCGTTATACGAAATTCTCCTGCAGGTTGAATCATTGCAGTGTATCAGCTAAATAATAAGTGGTAGTGTGGCTAGTAAACTTCGAGAGCTGATCACTGACTCAGCAAGGTAATCTTCTTGTGTTATATATGAATTCGCAGAGAGCCCCACAGATGTTTCTGTCGCTGTGTCCCAATGAAGTGGCCCCAAAAGACAAAATATAGGGAGTAATAAGTGGTATTCCTAGTTTGCTGACTAAAATTTTGAAGAAGTTTTTTTCTTTGATTTTTGAAACGGTGACATGTGATAAGAAAATGGTCAATATGTTCAGATTCGTTACAGCTTGAGTCAAGCTCTTCTCAAGACCTCTCTCAATTTCTCGTTCTTGTCCACCTTCTTTTGTGGCTGATACCCACTGTCGGAGAATGTCCGATAATTGAGTGATTTCTGTGGAGAATACAGAGATCATAATGACATCCACGTTTCTATTCACAATTAGGAGATGTATTTCCACAAGTTCGAATTTGCAAAAGCATATGCAACAGAAGAAAAACAATGAAAAGGCGAATACATACATGTTAACATGTACTGCGGAACGAAAAAAATTCTTTATTGCGTAGGAAAATAAAACAGGCGTCAATTCATGTGATACCACAATTCAATTTCAGAATGCATAGTTTATGAATGCTAATAAATGGCGGTGCTTAACGTCCCAAATCCTGGGCATCATTGTTGAAGATGCCCTAGTGGAGGGCTGCAGACTGAACTTCCGACCGCCTGTTGTTCTCCAACGTGCTGATAAGCCTAACCACATGGGTCTATCGCATTGTGCCGATATCTAAAAGCAGCCTCCTTAACCCGGGTTCCGTCCCGAGACCTTTTGGTAAACATTCGCCTGCTGTAACTACTACACTAGTTTTATGGGCAAACTGTATGAAACTATGACGAAGAAAAAAACTAAACACACTTTCTCTCTCTTTGTGTGCTTGTGTCTGTGTGGGGGGGTGCACCATATGTGCTTTTCGACTAGTATTTCGGATTCCTTCTGCAAGAGAAGGCATAATTATTTGGCTGACATGCTCACAGAAGCTTTAAGTAATTATCGCTTTAAACAAACATTGACGAAAAAGAAACTAAACACACTTTCTGTCTCTTTGTGTGCTTGTGTGTGTGGGGGGGGGGGAAGGAGTGCACCATATGTGTGGCGAGCCAGGTGTCCAATCATGCAGCCACGCGTCTGCTTAGAACTTCTCTTAAAAATATCTTCCTTTGATAGTAAACGCAGTGAGAATAATGTGCACACTTTTACACACTCTCGCATCGTGTAAGCAGGCTTCACAATACAACACTATTATCACAGTAATATATACTGGTACAAGAGTACATTGCACCAGACGTCAGAACATGTAATTATCATACCGACTTCTGTATTTAGAGCCGGCCACTTTGCACAAGAGGCGAACACCTTACCGCAAGTATCCACTTAAGCGCCAAGAGGGGGGGGGGGGGTATAAAGCAAGTTCGAAAAAGTTTCACGTGCACAATTGCTCGTGTTTCAAAGCTATATATTCCCACACCGAACACACCCTTATGCGAAAACTTGTTCAGCAAAACCCACTTTCAAATTTATCGAATGCATCGTAGTAGTCCACGATTTAAAACTGCCGAGTAACATCATACAATGAAAAGAATTCTGTAAGTGGTTAAAGTACGCACTACACAAATTGTGTATCGCTGTCGCATTGAGCCTTTAAAATCAAATTTATTAGTGCCAAATTTTCGTAGGGACTCATCTTGAATGACGCTGATGGAGCTTCCCTAAAGACCCCTGGGTGCACCTTACCGTACAATAGTCTCGGCAAAATGGCGGAGCATTCGCCGCGGATGTGGGCTGCATCAAATAGCTGCCGCCATGTATCGGCCGATAAAATAGGCACAAGCGCTCTTGCGACCTCGTGCTCAGTAGGACGAAGCCCATAGTGATTACGGAGAGCATCCACTCTATGAGAAACTGTCAGCATGGTACTGCTAGACCTAAAGAAAATAGGTCATATTGCTTTTCAATGATAAATGTTGCAAAATTAAAATGATAAGATTTATAACAAAAGTGAACAAATACAGTTGAGCAGCGCAATTCTCTGTCTTTTTGTCTCTTGTTTTAATACTGCGTCTACGATTTTCTTCCCAACTAGACCAACAATCTCCTCACCAGACCTTATTGAAGAGGAGACTGCGCGCATTGTATTTTTAAGTGGGCGTGGCTTACCTACTGTGCATGCGCGGCTTGGCCAGGTGGGGCTGTATAACTGGTCGCCATAACATGCGACGCTTGCTTCCTTTTTCATTGCATTTTCTTATGTCCCTGTATTTCTTTCCCTCTTTTTGTTCTGCATTCCTTTCCGTCTCTTTCTTTTTGTCTCATTTTCGCTTTGGCTACACTTAATGTGCTGCCAGCCCTTTGTCATACTACTCCTTCCTCCCAACTTCAGTGCCTCTCACTCCCCTTTAATTCCTCCCTAATGTTTTTCCTCTTCTCATCCAAGTGTTGTGGTTGTGGTGTCCTCCCGTGAGAGACAGTTACTGCGTCGCTTAACCCCACCCTTCACCCTCTTTCATTTCAAGAATCTATTCCCCACTCCCCTTCTCCTTTCTCTTTAGCTCAGCCTTAGTTCTTTCCCCCTCCCATCGCTCAGTTTAGTATAGACGGCTATGCTAGGAATTCAGCTCTCACCTCCTACTATACTTACATCGTGCTTTAGAGTATACAACTCATGGCTGTGCTCCGATTTCTTTCTCGCTTTTTAAGTTTGAATCTCTCCGTTTTTCACTTGCTTTTTTCTTATCATTTTCTTGTGTATCTACTCCTTGCCCTCTCGCATCTATCAGTGGAGTCATAATACAGTCTAAATATATTGAGCGAGTATTTGGTTGCCCCTTGAAACAGAGGCTCATTGTCGTTCTTGGATGTTCTCGCAACCAGAAAATAAAACTGCAAACACACTTACCCTAACTGACTTCCTCAGTTCAGTTCAGACCCACTGAAAATCCGCGATACATCAGTAGTAAAGACAGTAATGAGAAGACTCGCAATCTGTGCAGCACACAACTAAAAAAAGCGAACAAAACATAATATATGAACAATCCCGCCAAAAATCATTACCCAAGATTGCTTATTAAAAATCAATTATCTTCCAAAAATAAAACAATACAATTCTTGAAGTGTAGCAACAGTAATCACTCTATCCACACCACAATAGAGAAATATCACTCTCCCTTGTCCGAGGCGCCAGCATAACCATCACCCGTTTAAAGTGAAGTGAAGACCACGTGCCATTTGTTGAAGGCTGAGTCGGGGCATAATAAGAACGCGAGTGGCCCGCTGACTTTCGCTATGGTCACACACACTCGCACTCTGAAGCAGGAGGGAAAAAGTTCGAGCTAGGGCAAGTTCTAAACCGGAAACGATGCTGCGCACGCGACTTCAAAGTGAGACCACATGTTCTAAGAACTGCTTACGTACCCAGCGACTGAAAAAAATCCAGCAAAAAAGCCCCGCTGACTTCTCCCACTCCGAATGCGTTGCACGCAGCCAGGGATGGGGACGGGTGGTTCGTGCCTCTCCTCTTTGAACTCTAATTAGGAACCGTATGAATTTCGAAACGTTGGGACAATGCCTGCTCAAAGTTCTAAATAAAAAAAGGCGCTTCAAAACACGTGTTTTCTGTTTTCTTCGGGGCTTGCGTTTTCTGTAGCCAAATGGTGTCTCCAGAAGGCTGGTCGTGTATTTTCTCCTAGGGAGGTAAATTGAGCGCTGGAGCGGCGATAAGAAAGGCGACCTTGCACACGGCTCGTTCATCAAAGCGACCACGAACTGTGGAGACTTTGCAGCAGAAGCACATGTCGATATTACTTTAAGCAAATACGTACGCTGTGGTTCCTGTATTTCTGAGCGAGCCTTAGAACGTGTGCGCCGCCAGCCTGGTCACCAGCCCCCCTGCAATATCACACACATGCAGGGACCCCAAGCAAGCACGACTGCTCTGCGAAACATATAGTTGCGAAGAAGGAAGCAGTGAGACACCGTTGTGTAATGAGCGAAAAATGGCTTTGGGAACTTGCAAAATGTATATTGGTAGAGTTCACATCTTCTTGTTTTTTTTCAGGAGCTGTGCGCCATGCTCTCTTATTTCACCTCTTCTTTTACGTGGTAAATGGGACGAAAGCCACCCATACGTGCATATGGTCATTTAGCTCACTACAGCTTGCACTCTGCGTCTGCTGCACAAGGTTCGTGAGCAGTGTGCTCTCTAACAGACCACAGGCATCGCTGAAGTGCCAGTCGAACACGATCCTCACTGTCTGCTTGAGAAACGATTCCGCATTGAGATTCAAGGCCCGCAGCAACAGCCCCGGAATCCTTGATTACAGCCAAAAATGAATCGATTACTCGACACATACCGCAGTCAGATGCGTCCATCGATTAGTCATCACTGAGGAGGCTTCAGTCACCAAACTTGAGCACCCGAATGACGTTGCGAATTGGTAAGCATAGTTACAATGAAGTTGATCTGTAAGCTGAGACGTGTACTACAGTTCCACAGCGTTCAGCTGTAGATACTCTATATAATCAATACCGCAAAGCTTATAATCAATATCTCGGGCGCAATTTCATACTCGTTGTCTGACGTGGCTCAAAAGAAGTGAAATATGTAAGATATTCTGTTCGCATTATCCAGAAAATCCTTAGTTGCAGTTGTTGAACTACTACAGTGGCCAATAGAGCTTGTTTATGTGGCATTTACTGATTACTCAGGTAAAAAGACGAAGCACAATAATTGGGAAACAAGAAAGGCACACTGCGCCAGGTCTCGCCGTGTGTCTTTCTTGGGTTCCTTTTGTTTGCTCTACCATAGAAGTCATATTCCTTTTAAACACCACTGTTCGACCACCAGCAAGCCGACACGTCCACCCTAGAATCACTACACGGTGCTGAAAAGCTTGAAAGAATATGTATTTGTGTCACAAAACAAGCACTCAAAAAAAGGGCGCGCCGCCAAATTCTCGCGACGAAGCTACGGAGAGACACCTCGAGGTCAACGATAAAAAAAGAAAACAAGCATCCAAAGGCTCCCCGGGCGCGCGTCCCTCTTCCCTCAGAAGCGTAGGTTCACCGACGAACCTCCTCACTTCGCGGCCGAGCAAGCCCTGGAAATTTCTCGATGGAAAGGGGCGTGGTGATGCCGGGTTGCGTCATCGATCGCGGACGGCGGTCTAACCGTCTCGCGCTTTCCCCCAGCCTTCGCTGCGCATCGCGCCGACGAAATGATGAGAATTTTATGGAATCTCGCGCGGAAAGTATTTAACCGAGCAGCAGAGATGGGAGACCAGGAGAAGAAGGAAGTTAGCGCCAGTGTGCGTGTGGTTATTCCGCCGCGTCTGTCGGTGAAGGTTTTGTCCTTAGTGACAAAACAGGAGAAGAAGAAAGTATGCGCCCGAGTGCGTAGGGTGTTCCGCTTTGTGGGCGAAGCCTTTTGTCTTCCGTGACAAAGGAGGAGAAGAAGAGGATTTCCACCTGAGGGGTGAAGACTAGAGCTACAGGCAAGAGTGTGTGTCTACCGCTATCGAGCGAAGACGCGTGGCAACAGCTGCGTGTGTGAAGCCGATGAGTTTCCGGCGAAGAAGTTTGGAGCCTGGAGAGCAGACAACTGAAGACGCGAGGTTTCCTGGAAGAGATCTTCGGGGGCAGCGGAACGACAACCACGCTGGACTTTGAGTGAGTGATTCTCGGAAGAGTGTCATCCAGACTTTTGTTCCAAGAACTTTGGACTGAATAAGTTTTCTAACTCTTTAGTGTTTGAGTGTCTTGATTGTTCGATGCATGCGACTGCATTGTAGTGCGTATTGTTGTCTGTGTCCGTTGTTTCGAGTGTGGCTGATCGTACTGCATAGTACGTTGTTTGAATGGTGACATATTGTATTCAACTATACTCGAGCATGTGTACTTGTCTATCGTTTCGATCCGCCATAATTGAGAATATAATTTTGTTTTGTTTATCAACTCTGGGCTCTGACTTGTTCTTTGGACCACAGCCGGCGTCCGCTAGCGCACCAAATAGGACCACTTCTAAATTGTCCAAGCTTTCGTGGTGCGGTTCGGGGAGCCGATACTTAAACCCTTGAAATTAGCCCGGCGATCGCCTCTCGAATTAACGGCACTCGTGACACTTTTCCAGAAA
Source organism: Rhipicephalus microplus (assembly GCF_043290135.1). NCBI lineage: Eukaryota > Metazoa > Arthropoda > Arachnida > Ixodida > Ixodidae > Rhipicephalus > Rhipicephalus microplus. The sequence goes on along the minus strand of NC_134706.1, from coordinate 104,295,293 downwards.
TCTCTGTGTGTAAAAATATGTTGCGCCTTGTTTTATTTCATTTCCTGTTTATTTTCTACGTGCACTGCTTGGTCAAAGGGTTTTTTTTTTGCCTTCAGGTTATTCAAGATCTCACGGTAAAACCACCTAGAGACCTGCTCATTTGTTTCCGAAGCATTCGTTTCGTAGCCGTCTTAAGTACCGACAAATTAGAAGCGGCGTGACCATTTCCCCACGTAGTCTCGTGTCCATCATCACATTTCGAAATTGGCACTAGGAGTTCTTTTCTTACGTCAGCAGCGGCCTTATCTTCACAGGTCGCCGAATCAAGTTTTCCCGAAGCGGGCTTTGGGGAAGTCACCTTGAAGAGTTCTAAGACGGGGGCGGACTTGGTGACCAATACCTCGGTGGCACTGTCGACTGAGACTGATGCTGCTACGACGAACGAGTACCTTGACGCGTTGAAAAGTACTCCTCAATTTCAAAAGGTGGTTACCCATTCCTCGGACGAGCAGCGTTTATGGGAGAACCTCGAAGTCCTGCTCGGCAATATTCACACATCCGATAAAGATGACCAGCTTCATCTTAGTGATGACAAAACGCAATTCGATGAGGAATGCACCATATGTCAGGTTTTCGGACCCTTGTTTCAACTGGGGACGGTGTGATTTGAGGTTTCGGCAGATCTGTGGTTGCTGCGGTGAAACGGGGTCAAAGGTCGACGAAAGAAGATCTAGAGGCGCTTATCAGCACCTCGGCGCACGAGACTGCGGTTTGCATCAATACCGACACTTGAACTGGCTCTCCTTATGGCTGCTGCTAGCGGAGTATACCTGTCTCACTTCCTCCCGAACAAGTACCACTAACGACGACACCGTTGAGAGGTCGCCGTTGAGTTTCTGGAGCTCTTCTTGAACCACAGTTCGAATGACCTCACGTAACACGTTGATCTCATTCCTGAAGACTGCTGACACCGAGTCTACAGAAGTGACGTTCACATCCCGATTGTAGTTCCTCTCTAGCTGTTGCAGAGTCTTTTCAGCCGCTGCCGCCTTGGTGCTAAGTTCGGCGACGTTGCGTGGGGGGCATCGAAACAAACCGGGAAAAATTCCCTTAGTCACCCCACGGATCAGGTGCCTAAGTTTCTTGTCCTCCCTTATATTTTTATCAGACCGGCTTTAGAAGCGGCACGTATGTTCGACATGCATTGCGACGCTTTCATTGTTTTGCTTGTTTCTTGCTTGCAAGGCAGGTTCGGCTCTTTCTTTGCGATCCGTGCTCGGGTATGTGGCCAGTAGATCCCGTCGGAAGTCATTCCACGACCGAATGGCGCCTTCATGGTTTTCGAACCTCGTTCGTGCGCTGTCCTGCACAATGAAATAAACTCGAAGAGCTTCTGTTCTTTGAGGCATCTATTGCAGTCGGTGACGCGCTCAAAACCCGCCAGATAATCTTCGGTGTTTTCTTGAAGATCGCGATGAAGAGGGTTGGGCATTCGTAGCCCATCGACAACGACGTGCGTAGCAGCGGTTGGGGATGACATTTTGGTACTCTCACAGAGAACAGCTGGAGACACTCTAAGCCTTGGTGGCAGGTGAAATTCTGGTGGCTCACCACGTGGACGACGGCTGGCGCACTGATAGACTGGCTTGAACTTGGTTGATTCGAGTGTTCGTGGTTCCCGGCTGCTTCCCCAAAGTTGAACCTTGTTTGCGATCATTACCCAACACCTGCACCAGAATTGTTGCGCACAATCTAGATAGTTTAGGAATAACTATTTATTGGGGCGAAGTCGTGCCCGAAAACTAGAGAAAAATGTAGCAGCGGTGTTAACAGGCGATCCGAAAATGGAGTCAATCTCCGAGAAGTTTGTTTGTTTGTTTGTCCCTTTTATCCTGGCGTAATCCATCATAGGGGATCGGCCATGAAATGAACGGTGTCTTGATATTTAGAAGAAAATGTTCGTGATTTCTAAATGCTATGTTTTTTTGGATATGCTTGCTTTTGATAATTTTTCAACGATGCACTTAGCATTCAATTCTTCTCGTCTCCCGAAGGAAATCGCAAAGGGCTTGGCAAACACTCCTGTGGCTATGTGGCTAAAACACCGCACTGCAGCCCAGAAGGTAAAAAGAACCGGAAGAAATAAATTTATTCTCAACCTTCAAAGTGGTTCGTCTAAAAGTCTTTTTCTCTGATTGGCGAATATACTGCACGTTAGAAAGAAAAGATCAAGAGATTCACACTCATTGCAATGAAGGCATAAAAGTGACTGTACCGCACCAGACCTGTGTAGGTAAAAATTCAGTGGGGGGACTCGGCATCGTAATATAGCAACTGCGATTTTGGTCCTTCTGGAGGAACTCCGTTGATTCTTCCAACGATAATTGAGATGAAGGAACTCAGAAACTGACAACGCAGACTTAGGGAAGTTGTCTGAGATGGCAAATTTCTCAAAACGCACCGCATTTGCAAACACCAATGCCGGCAAAATAGACATTATCGGACCATCACATGATGGAAGTACGAGTAAATCCACTTTTTCATTTAGAGATATTATTTTGTGCCCTGGTACCAACACCAAGCGAATACTACGTATATGTCTTTGAATTAGCGTTTAAATGTTTCTTGAGAAACTGAAAAAGTTGATGCAGGTATTGAGGAACATACGGTAGGTTGTCTGTCAGAATCGCAGCTTCTGATAATGAATGGGTAATTTCCGTAGAGCTAATATAATGGCAAGTAATTCTAGATGATAAATAGAAGTGAAGGAAGGTAAGCGAATTGAAAAGAAAGCCATGCAATCAAAAGTTAATGATGCAATTACCCCCATTGCCATTTCTTCACAAACTGAAGCGTCAGTTGCTATCATTGCAGCCTTTTCTTATCTAGTTAATTGGTTCTCCAAAATGGAATTTAGGTATATACTGGGTAAATGCTTGCGATTCTCAGGAAATATGTCCTCGAGCACTGCCCCACTTCTTTTTCATCATAATCCCGTGCTGAGGAAACACCCGCCGTCACGGCCTTGTCTTGTTTCATCATCTTGAGGGGCGCACGAATTTAGACGCGTAGTTGGAATAGCGCGTCTGTGTTGCGTCAATATGCCAAAGACGGGATAATCATGACCCCTGTAGAGGATGGCAGTCCTGTTGGTTTTAACGACACTCGCTCTAAAAATCTATTCATTGCGATGAAACAGAATAGAAAGTTGGGCGAGTTGGTGCGTATTCATATTCAAAGAAAAGCGGCGCACAAAAAAGACGGAGACAAAGAAGAGAACAAAAAAAAACAGCGCTGTGTGTGGTTCTCTTCTTTGTCTCCGTCTTTTTTGTGCGCCGCTTTTCTTTGAATATCATTGCGATGAAGTCCACGAAACAGTGCACAGCACCGTCAAAACGCGTAAAGAAGGTGTTATTTCGTAGCAAAATATTGCTATACCGATAGCTTTCATATGTAGTGTTTTAGTGGCTATGTCCGAATCACATGAAGCGTTACAAGCTATAAGGGCCCAAACCAGATTGGACTAGTTTTGCTTTGCATTGGCCACTGCGAATGGATGGAGTTTTCAATTGACAAATGAATTTCAAACGAGGCATGAATATTTATCGCACTCGCTCACGTGTCACAACTATGAAACGCATTCGAAAGAAGAAAGACTCAAAGAAAACGCCCAGAGTACGGCACTTGGTGGGATGTTAATCATCATACACAATGTTATTACAACTACAACAATGGGGAAAGGCGTGAACGACGCCTTTTTTGTTGGTCACGATTTTTCGGCTTGCTTTAAATATCGGCCGAGCGTCGACTGTCAGCGCACGGCGGCGCATTAAGACGATGAGAAATGATGAGAGCGGGAAGTGTAAAGTAGCAATATTACTTACGAATTATGCGTGTTGTTCACTTCTGGTGCGTACACACTGCGTCCTTCTTATCAGCAACAACTCGAGCGCACTCTCGTATATAGAAGGGCCGACATATTTAGGCGTACTCTTTTGTGTTTGTATATCTTTGTTCTCTCTATAAATTCACATTTCGTTGTTGCATCGGTCCTAGTATTAGGAGGAATAGATGATATAGGGTATAATAAATAACACTAATGTAAAACCTATTTTTGGCACCTACTTTTACACTGGCGTTCCAAAAGCAGAACTCGGCAGGTTTCTGATTGCAATATTGGGACTTAAAGAGACTATCAATAGTTCCTCAACTTTAGCTCGAGTAATGAGAATTCACGTCACCCATGTCCCCATGCAGCTTCCCACTAAACAATATTTGTTGGTGCTTCCATGACAGGTTCGATGAAGGGAAAATCCCCCGCAGGGGCGCCTGCACGAGTAGGCGTTTGGTGTGTAGTGACACCTTGGACCCGAGCTAACGGGGAGTTTCAACTCCCTCCCACGCCTAGCCTTGCGTGGCTTTGCCGTGTCCGGGGAAAAGGGAATCCTGGGGGTTGAGCCGACACTGGGTGATTGGAACGTTAAGGCCCCCTGGCAGGGGCAACACACTCCTTTGGCCCCGGCTTCACGTAGACGGCACCCCTGGGCTGACCCACCCAGGGGAAATCGAATGTCGCCTTTTCCTATCTCTCTTTCCCTACATCTTCGTCTTTATCTCTTACTATTTATCTGTCCTGTCTTCTACTCTCTTCTGTTTACTTCCAAACTTCCTGCCAGCTAGGGTTAACCCTGTGCAAATAGCTTACCTTGGTCTAGGCCCATCGGGTTATAGTGGCGTTGTACGGCTGGCTTCTGCAGGTTTCAGGATCCGCAAACTTGTAGCGTCCCCTCGTTGGGCATCGTAGTGGGTGGCCGCCAACGCTGCTGAACAAAAATAAGACAGGAATGCATAGAGCATTCCCCTTACTGTCTGATTGTACTGGCTCAAAGCGGGTACGCACCGATGATATAAATTTTTTCAACCAGCCAAAAGAAACATATCCTCACTTTCATGTTATCCACTGTGAAAAAACTGAAAAGCAAGCCAGGACCGTCTCTTCTTTTCTAGTAGCTAGATGTCTTACCGAAACTCTTGGCACAGAATATAAGGTAACCAAAATGGCAAGCGGAGAACTTCTCCTCAAAATACGTGAGAAAGAACAATTAGAAAAGTTAGACCTTCTTTCAGATTTCGGTGGCATACCAATAACCATAACACCGCATAGGTCAATGAACACAACTCGCGGAGTGGTATCTGACATGAACTTACTTGACCTAACTGAGACTGAACTTTTGGAGGTGTGGAGGAGCCAAAATGTCACTAATGTACAGAGAATCATCATCAGAAGAGATAATAAAGAAACACCGACAAAACACTTAATACTCACGTTTGCATCCAGTAAACTACCGGAATCTATTCAAACAGGGTATACGAAGACATCTATCAGGCCGTACATACCAAACCCTCGTCGTTGCTTCCAATGCCAGGGGTATGGTCATGGCTCTGAAACCTGTCGTGGTCGCCAGACTTGTGCACAATGTGGAGTCCTAGGCCACGTGTCTGAGAACTGCAAACAACCGCCACAGTGTGTAAACTGCGAAGGAAACCATGCCACATATTCACGCTCCTGCACATACTGGATAAAGAAAAAGAAATATTTACGTTTAAGGTGAAGGAGAACATTTCATTTAAGAAAGCACGGCGAAAAGTAGCACCATTTTATGGACCTACATACGCCTATGCGGCGCGTCAGGGGGCACCGCCGCACCAGCCCTCGCCACTCCTACAACCCGCGCATACCGAGCCGGTGGTTGTGGCACCTCCCCCCAAAGGCGGCTGTAGCCCAGGCTACACCGCCTACTCCCAAACAGAGACCGGAGACTCCAGAGTCCTCGGGTCTCAAGGCCTCACCTCACCAGGGGAGGCCCGAAATTCGAACTAACAGCCTGCACGTGTGGGCATCCAGTGCCTTCGAGGAGGCAATGGATACGTCGGTACCCTTGGTGCCGAAAGAGCGGCTGGCTCCTTGGAGCGCGCCAAGAAAACAAAAAAGCAGATAACAGGGCCTGGTGACGGCCCTGTTAAGTGAACTCAAACTCCCTGTCTAAACAGCCACTCACTTTTCGTACACACAGCACAACTTTACATTCACCATGAACACTCATATTATACAATGGAACGTCAGGGGCCTTCTCAGAAACCTTGACGACATCCAAGAACTCTTACACGAACACTCACCGAAAATTCTGTGTGTACAAGAAACACACCTTAATTCAAAACACAAATTTTCTTCGTAAATACGTTACTTTCTGAAAGGGCCGTGCTGATGCCATGACATCATCCGGAGGTGTTGCCATCGTAGTGAATCAAGGAACTGCATGCACACACCTACAACTTCAAACATCCCTTGAGGCATTGGCTGTTCGAGCGGTTCTTTTTTGATAAACTGATCACAATCTGCACTATTTACATTCCTCCTAGCTATCAGCTGCAAAAACGTGATTAACACTCTTTAATTGATGAACTTTCGGAGCCTTATGTTCTCTTTGGAGACTTTAATGCGCATAGCAGGCTAAGGGGTGGCTCTCGGTATGACGTGCGAGGTTGACTGATTGAACAGTTCCTTCTCTCGTCGAGCGCGTGTCTCCTAAATCGAAAAGAACCAACCTGTTATAATCTCGCTAATAACACTTACTCCTCCATAGACCTAAGCATAGTATCTCCGTCTCTTGTGCCTCTACTCCAGTGGAAAGTCGTCAGTAATCTGTACGGAAGTGACCACTTCCCCGTAGTTTTGAGCACAGCTACAGTAACTGAGTGTCCACCACGTGTTCCCAAGTGGCTCATAAACAGAGCCGACTTGGAACAGTTTTATACCATCGCTCGTCTAGGATGGAATGACATATGTACTTTGAACACTGATGTTGCTGTCAACTACTTCTCAGCGTTTTTGAATGGTGCTTCAACAAAATGCATCCCACAAACAGACACCCTGGAAAACGGCGTGTGCCATGGTGGAACTCTGAATGCCGAAACGCGCGCAAACAGCAAAACAGAGCTTTGAGGCTGCTTCGGAACTCACCGACAGCCGAAAATCTTGACACCTTCAAGAAAATAAAGTCTCAAGGCAGAAGAACGCATCGGCAGGCCAGAAAAGAAAGCTGGCAGAAGTTTTTGTCAGGATTCAATTCATACACACAGGAGGCTAAAGTCTGGAACATGGTCGGTAGGATAGCAGGAAAACAAGCACACACACTTCCACTCGTAAACACTCAGGGTGATACCTTGGAAGATCAGGCAAACTTCCTCTGTGCACATTTCGAACAGGTGTCCAGCTCATCCCACTCTACTGACACTTTCCAAAAATACAGAACAAGAATAGAAAAGCAGAAACTCAAACACAAATGCACTAGATACGAGGCATATAACCAAGCTTTCAGTCTAGCTGAGCTGCGAACATCTCTAAACTCCTGCAGTACTTCTGCCCCAGGTTCTGACCATGTGGTGTATGAAATGTTAAAAACCTACCAATCGAAACACTAAAACCTTACTTTGTACAATGCTATCTAGTTTTTTGGCACTATCCCTACCTCCTGGAAAGAGGCTATTATTATTCCCATTTTGAAAGAGGGCAAGGACCCTTCTTTACCTTCAAGTTATAGGCCTATTGCACTTACAAGCTGCTTGTGCAAAGTCTTCGAAAAAATTATAAACTGCCGACTCTTACATTTCCTTGAAACAAACAATTCGCTCGACCCATTTCAGTGCGGCTTTCGAGAAAGTAGATTCACCACAGACCACCCTGTTTGTATCGAGGCGCAGATCAAGGACGCCTTTGTCCATAAACAACATTTTCTCTCTGTATTACTCGATATCGAAAAGGCTTATGATACAACATGGCATTTTGGAATTCTAAGAGACCTGTCCCACAATGGCGTGCGCGGAAGAATGTTTCACATAATCGAAAGTTATCTATCAAACAGGACATTCCGTGTCCGAGTGGGCACGGTTCTTTCTCAAACATTTCTCCAGAAAACACGCGTGCCACAAGGTGGTGTACTTACCTGCAGACTTTTTCTCATCAAAATGAATTCCTTGCACTTGTCCATCCCTCGCTATATGTTTTATTGTACATATGTTGATGACGTCCAGCTTGGCTTTAGATCTTGCAATCTGGCAATGTGTGAGCGGCAGGTTCAGTTAGGCTTAAACAAGGTCTCCAAATGGGCAGAGGAAAACGGATTCCGACTGAACCTACAAAAAAGCACGTGTATTTTGTTCTCCCGAAAGAGAGGCATACACTCAGAACCCGACATTGAACTGAACGGTCAACATCTGTCTGTTAATGCGGAGCATAGATTTTTAAAATTAATCTTGGACAACAAGTCGACCTTCGTAGCGCACATCAAGTATCTAAAAACAAAATGTTTAAAAGCCATGAATGTTTTAAAAGTGTTCTCACGTACTACCTGGTAGTGACAGGCAATGTCTCATGAACTTGTATAGAAGCCTCATTTGCACCCGCTTAGATAATGGGGCCGTTGTTTATCAGTCTGCGACTCTAAGTGCTTTGAAGATGCTGGACCCCATGCACCATTTGGGCATCCGCCTTTCTACGGGTGCTTTTCGCACCAGCCCCGTAAAAAGCCTTTTTGTTGAGTCAAATGAGTGGTCGCTTCATCCGCAGAGAACTTACATGTCCTTTGTTTATTTTCTTTAGGTGAAAGCAGACAAGAAGCACCCCTCATACTCTACTAATAAAGATTTGTCAAGCTCAATTTTGTTTCCAAACAGGCTTCGACGAGGCAGCCCTTCACAGTTCACCTGAAGAGTCTAGCTGAGGAAACTGAAGTCTCATTTGAACATAGTTTAATGGCTCCTGTAGCATACCCGCCACCGTGGAAATGGCAGACTATAGACTGCGATGTGTCTTTTCTAGAAGTTACAAAACATGCGCCTATTGCCCATATCCGAACATACTTCCTGGAACTTCATTACAAATACACACGTCCTGAGTTATTTACAGATGCCTCCATGTCTAACTCCTCTGTGTCCTACGCTGCTGTCGGTCCATCCTTTTCGGATGCTGGCCCTCTACATCCAGGCACAAGTATCTTCACAGCGGAAGCTTATGCGATACTTGTGGTGGCTAAACACATCAAGCAATTACAAATACAAAAAGCAGTATTTTATACGGACTCTCTCAGTGTGGTAACGGCTCTGCACATTCTTAAAAAACGAAAAACCCAGTCCTTGTCTCACTTTACTCCATTTTGTGCACACTCTACACACTTAAACAACATGTTGTAGTGTGCTGGGTGCCAGGGCACCGTGAGATTCAAAGCAACGTGAGGGCGGATCAGCTCGCTGCATCCGTCCACAAAAGCACTGCCCCTACACACATATCAATCCCGGCCCTTGATCTTAAGCCGTCTCTCAAACAAAACCGCAGGGACTACTGGCAGAGCAAGTAGAATACACACACACAAGACAAACTACACATTCTTAAGCCACACCTTGGTCGTTGGCTGCACATATCAAAATCGCGTCATACAGAGGTAATACTAACGAGACTCAGGATAGGACACACATACACGACACACACATATCTTTTGTCCGGTGGCGATCCACCATTGTGTGACAGATGTGGTGAAGCAATAACAGTCTCTCACATGTTAATCCAGTGCAAACACTTGGAAACTCTGAGAAAACAACATTTTTCATTCCCCTACCGACAACATATACCTTTATACCCTGCAATGTTCATCGGTAGGGAATCGCTTTTTAGTCATAAATCATTGTTAGCGTTTTGAAAAGAAATTCATAGTTTTCATATCAGATACCCGGGCATTCCGTAGCACGACCTCTCCAGAGAGGTTTTCGCTGCGGTGGCTACACAAGAAAGCACTTGCCTCACGGCCCTTGGACGCAAGGGTATGAACGAGTGAGGCACATGTGCTAATGCCATACATATCCACCATCGTCTTTTATTATCCCCAACTTTTGTCATCTATTCACACCATACACACCTTTCACGGCATGGTCATGATTTTATTACTTGTATGTTCTTACCCGCCTTACCGCGAGGAATTTTATGGCCCTTATACAGCCGCTTATCACAATCAATGTCCATATTTTTAGTAAGATGAACTGGCGCTCTTTGGCCGTGAATTGTCCCTTGCGCCGCAAAACAGCAAGCATCATCATCATGAAGGGAAAATCGGATGATAAGGGTGATGCCTTCAAATTCAAGCGGTGACCTGTAAGTGGCCATACTAGTAGGTACTTTATTTATTGTAAAGCCTCGCCTACATGAACAAATATGATTACTTAAAAAGAAAAAAAGTAAAGATTCATATCTTCGAAGCAAAACTCAAAGGCAATCCAGTTGGCAACGATTCACGCTTCATACGAAGCGCTTTTGTTGTGTACTTCATTGTTCTCCTCATTTAAGCATGCTGTGTACCTACGAGCATGATTGATATCTTTATTATAAATTCTTTACAGTGCAAAAAGCGTCGCTTCCACTTACTATTTACTTTTCGCTAGCATAAAGTTTATACATCTCAAACTTTTGATCGCGCGATCGAGGCGTGCAGACGCGTTCCATCGCCTGACGTTTCTTATTCTAAGTAGAAGATTCCGTTCATTACATAAACGAAATGCTGCCAAAACGTCCCTTTTCTTTTATAAATTGTCTCGTTTTCTGTTTGATTAGGCATTTAAAAGCCGTAGCTCACAAATTTATAACGTCACACTTTCGAGCGTGAAGAAAAAAAGTCACATGGTTCTCCTAATTATTTACTGCCGCGAATTCACGACATACAAACAAAACTTCATGAAGCAAGTCATGAAGTGCGTAGCGCACTTAATCAAGTACTCACGCGGAAAGTTTCAGTGGTATTCAACATGAAATATCTTTCTCTCTCTCGTCTAACCTATTCTCTGCTACAACAAATTGTTCTGTAGCTCATGCGTCGCACGTGCTGCAGCTTTAGCTTAAACTCTATTTTCAATGATTTCGTTTATTTGGCATGTAGCTCCTCAAGAGTAAACACACAAAATTTTTGTAGGTCTGAAGAATTTTTTTCGCGAGGTCTTCATTCTGCTTGCACATCAAGAAATTGCGACAAAACCAAAACTGTGCTTTAAAGTCGTATTTGACATCATCTACCAGCGGAATTGATTAAAAGTCGCTATTTAATGCTTGAAAACGAAAATCATTTTTGTTTTGTTCCGCGCTTTCATAATTCGGGCGTTAAAGGGTTGAGCAATTGTCAAAAGTGAACCAAACAAGTTCAGCCACTTCTATTGCTTTTGTGTTTTTTTTCTTCATGCCATCGCATCCAAGCTTTGTAGGTTGTTTCGGTTGTTTCGCACAGCCTCTTGAATTTGGGGTATTGCAGTCCCTGCGCCGACTGTCCTCCCTAGTCAGCCCGCTTATGAGCATGGGGCGAAGTGATTACACATCCATATGACCTCACAGTGACGTCAGCAAAACTTCTCATGGCTTTTCTACTTCAGTTCTGGACTTAGTGTAGTGGCTTGTTCCTTTGTTGAGTTAACCTTGTGGAAAATTTCTCATCCTGAGATTGATCCTAATTGTGTTCGAACGATACGCCGGTGAAAAACCTAAAGAACAAAACTGTCTCAACTTGGCTCTGTGTAGCCTTCTACACGGCTATCTATAGCGTTAGAAAATAATAATTCACTAACATAAACAGCCCAGAAAATGAGCCTTAGTAGCCTTCATAATAAGCCTTAGTAGCCTTAATAAAAAGCCCTAATAAGAATTAGTAGCCAACGTATGACGCGCCGTACGGACGTCACAGGCTACGTCTTGTGCCTGTACTTATATTGGCATGCGAGCCGCTTGCTTATGACATTAAACCTTTGCCACCAACTGAGTCCAGCGTCGCCTTGCTCGCCGGCTACAACAGATGGCGACGAGGATGGGATAGGCTGAACCGAACGACGGGGGCGGATCCTGTGAGCAACGACAGCTGGAAGGCGAAAGGCAACGTATGGCGAAGATGTGGGAATTTGACGCCTTCATAGAAGAAGGAGACGAAGATTTCGCTTCGTGTGTAGAACGGTTTGGGCACTATTGCAAAGTAGCCGGCATACAAGACGAAGAACCTAAAAAGTCAGCCTTCATCTCTGCCATAAGAAAGAAAGCGTACAAGACGCTCAAGGACCTTCTTCTACCTGCAAAACCTGAAGAGAAGACGTTCGAGGACTTGGTGAAAGTGCTGAGTGGCCACTACAAGCCTTCAAGTCAGGTCATTGCGGAGCGTTTCAATTTCAACAGGAGGTACCAAGGAGAAGGGGAGTCCGTCGCGGCATTTGCAGTCACGCTGAAGCACATGGCAGCCAAGTGCAACTACGGTGCATTTCTCGACGACGCTTTACGGGACCGGTTCGTCGCTAGGTTACGGAATTCCACCATTCAGACGGGTTTACTGAAGAGGAAGGAACTGACGTTCAAATCGGCCTGCGTTTTTGCTAAGAGCGTTGAGCAAGCGGAGCGGGAGTCGAGGGGATTCCGACCAACTGCGAATACGGATGCCAAAATTCACACTCTAAAGAAGGCGAGGAAGGAATCGGAGTTTGCCAGCAAGCCGAAGAACAGTTCCATGCAAAGCTGCTATCGATGCGGTCAAGAGCATGACGCCCGTTGCTGCCGTTATCGTAAACTCAAATGCCATCTTTGCAAGCGCGTGGGACATTTGGCGCGCATGTGCAGAAGCAAGCAACCGGCGCCTGGCACCGTCCACAACGTGAGTGACGAAGCTAGCGGAGGCACAGAGCTGCTGCTGCACGGGGTGTATCTGGTTGGCACGGAACAACCATATGAAGTTGAAGTACAGATAGCCGGCCAGCTTGTGAAGATGCAAGTAGATACGGGCGCAGCCGTATCACTCGTTCCGGATTGCGTTTACCGGCAGCTAAAGCAGCCGCCGCAGCTTGCGAAGTGCGAGATGAAGCTCAAGACTTACGGCGGAGCGACGCTACAAGTGAAGGGCAAAGCGGAGGTTTTGGTCGATTATAAGGGACAGCGGAAAGTCCTGCCAATCATCGTGGTACCAGGAGAGAAGCCTGCACTCCTAGGCCGTGACTGGATTGCGAACCTCGGATTGGACCTAAACAGCATTCACGAGGTGCATGCACAACCGTCTGTTGACAGCATCCTGTCAAGGTATGCCAGCGTTTTTTCACCTGGTTTAGGGTTGATAAAGGGTTACCAAGCAAAACTGGTGCTTAAGGAAGGAAGCATGCCAGTCTTTTGCAAGGCGCGGTATGTGCCGTATGCCATTCGTGAACCTGTCGAGCATGAGCTAGGCAACTTGCAAAAAGAGGGCGTACTGGTGCCCGTAACCCGCAGCGACTGGGCCACGCCGCTGGTAGCTGTTCACAAGCCAGACGGCACAGTACGATTGTGTGGAGACTATAAATTGACGGTTAATCCATGTGTGAAGACCGACCATTACCCACTGCCCGCGGTGGAGGATTTGTTCACGACACTGGCTGGGGGCGAGGTTTTCACCGTTCTGGACCTTTCGACGGCATATCGGCAAATCGAGGTGCACCCTGACTCGCGACCTTTGCTGACTATACACTCTCACATGGGGTTGTTCCAGTATGTTCGAATGCCGGACGGAATCTCAAGTGCGCCTGCAGTTTTCCAGGCAATCATGAACGAGCTGTCGAAAGGACTACCGGGAGTGGTATGCTACCTCGACGATGTCCTCATCACGGGAGCATCGAATACCGAATGCCTGGCCCGAGTGGAAGCAGTCCTGCAGGTTTTCATGGACCACGGCGTAAAAGTGAGAAAGGAAAAATGCAAGTTTTTTTTTAATTCTGTCAAATATCTTCGGAATATCATTGACGAAAATGGTGTGCACCCGTGCGCCGAAAAGGTTGAAGCCTTAAGGGAAGCACCCACACCTAAGAACATCAGTGAGCTTAAAGCGTACCTCAGCATGATAATTTTTACTCCAAGTTCATGTCAAACATGTCTTCGAGGCTAAAGCCTTTGTATGCACTGCTTCAGAAGGATAAAAAGTGGGTCTGGTCCGCAAAAGAAGAAAAGCCTTCGCGGAGAGTAAGAGCCTCCTTACGCAAGCGAGCGTGCTAACATTCTATGACACAAAGAAGCCTTTTGAATTAGTCTTCGACGCCTCTCCTTACGGGGTTGGCGCAGTGTTGTTTCATGTCGTGAACGGGAAAGAAAGGCCGATAGCTTATGCGTCACGCACTTTGAGCAAGGCCTAGAGTGGCTACGCACACATAGAAAAGGAAGCGTTGGCTGTGATTTTCGGAATCAAACGATTTCGCAAGTATCTTTACGGCCGTGAATTCACCAAATATTCCGATCACCGTCCCCTGGAGGGACTGCTGGGGCAAACAAAGCCAATTCAGCAAATGGCAGCAGCACACATGCAGCGCTAGATGCTAGTGCTAGCTGCATATCGCTACAAATGGGTGTACAGACAGGGAGCGCAAATAGCAAACGCGGACGCGTTATCGCGATTACGGCTTCCGAACGACACCGACGAAAGCGACTACGTTCACTTCTTTTCAGCAGTAGAAGCCATACCACTATCTGCGAAAAGGATCAGTGACGAAACCCAAAAAGACCCAGTTTCGTCTAAGGTGCTGATGTATGTTTTGAATGAATGGCCATCGTACGTGTCAGAAGACAACGCAGCCCCATTGTTCTCGCGGAAAGACGAACTGTCGGTAGACTGTGGTTGCATAACATGGGGAACTCGAGTTGTTTTACCTGAAGCGGTACAATCTGAGGTCTTATCGCTTTTGCATGAAGGGCATCCAGGCATCACTCGCATGAAAATGCTATCAAGAAGCCATGTGTGGAGGCCAAAGTTGTGCGACCGCATTGAAGAAACTGTAAGAGGTTGTTCAACTTGCCATTAACGCAGAACTCTGCGCCCCACGTGCCGATGTTATCGTGGGGATGGCCAACCCACAGGTGGCAGAGAGTTCACCTGGATTTTGCCTACTACAAGAACGACTGGTTTTTAGTGCTTGTCGATGCGCACTCCAAGTGGGTGGATGTTCTGCACATGAAGTACACTACAGCACAGGTGACAGTTGAAAAACTCCGCACTCTTTTTGCTGCATTTGGGCTTCCCGAGAGAATTGTGACTGACAATGGGCCGCAATTTGTGTCTGCTGAATTCACAAACTTTCTCAACTCCAATGCAGTGCAGCACACCAAGACACCTTCTTACCACCCAGCTTCAAATGGCACGGCGGAGAGGCTTGTCCAGACCGTCAAGCGAAGGTTCATCAAACAGCTACGGGACGAGCAGAACATGGGAGTTACTCGGACGATGCAACATCGGGTAGACCAGTTCCTGTTCACCTACCGAAACACACCGTGTTCGACGACCGGTAAGACGCCAGCCGAACTGTTTCTCTCATGGAGGCCACGCACGAGGCTGAGCATCTTGCATCCGGAGATAGCGAAACGTGCCGAAGCAAATATAGCTCGAAGACAGGGTCAGGAAACCCATACTTCATGGAGGGAGTTCGAGGTTGGTGACAACGTTCGTGTGCGAGAAAACCGATCGAGTGATCGACGTTGGTTGGAAGGAACAGTTGTGCGACGAGTTAGCAAAAGAACATACATAGTTTGAATCGAAGACCACGAGCGCTTTCTGCATGCGGACGATATTGTTCCTAACACATGCCTTGCTACTCTTCCCAGAAGCGTGTGGATTCCTGAGCAAACCCGCATGGCACAGCCGGGTTCCACTCTGTCACAAAGCGACAGCGACACCGCATCGCCGCCGGAAGGGCCTGCACCAGAGCAACGACTTCCGCCACCTAACCGAGCTAGCGTGACGGAACTGCCATCACAGCAGGCGCCTGACGCCAGCTTCCAAGAAAACGTCGCGCCTCCTGAATTGCGACGAAGCGCAAGAATTCGAAAGCCTCCCGAACGTTTTGGCTATGCTGGTAAATAAAGGGGGAAGAGATGTAGTAGCCAACGTATGACGCGCCGTACTGACGTCACAGGCTACGTCATGTGCCTGTACTTATATTGGCATGCGAGCCGCTTGCTTAACACATTAAACCTTCGCCACCAACTGAGTCCAGCGTCGCCTTGCTCGCCGGCTACAACACCACTCAAACTTTTTATCGCGTGATCGAGGCGTGCAGACGCGTTGCATCGCCTGACGTTTATTATTCTAAGTACAAGATTTCGTTCATTACATAAACGAAATGCTGCCAAAACGTCACTTTTCTTTTATAGATTGTCTCGTTTTCTGTTGGATTAGGCATTTAAAAGCCGTAGCTCACAAATTTATAACGTCAGACTTTCGAGCGTGAAGAAAAAAAAGTCACATGGTTCTCCTAATTATTTACTGCCGCGAATTCACGACATACAAAAAAAACTTCATGAAGCAAGTCATGAAGTGCGTAGCGCACTTAGTCAAGTACTCACGCGGAAAGTTTCAGTGGTAGTCAACATGAAATATCTTTCTATCTCTCGTCTAACCTATTCTATGCTAAAACAAATTGTTCTGTAGCTCATGCGTCGCACGTGCTGCAGCTTTAGCTTAAACTCTATTTTCAATGATTTCGTTTATTTGGCATTTACCTCCTCAAGAGTAAACACACAAGATTTTTCGTAGGCCTTCATTTTGCTTGCACATCAAGATATTGCGACAAAGCCAAAACTGTGCTTTAAAGTCGTATTTGACATCATTTACCAGCGGAATTGATTAAAAGTCGCTATTTAATGCTTGAAAACAACAACCATTTTTTGTTTTGTTCCGCGCTTTCATAATTCGGGCGTTAAAGGGTTAAGCAAGTGTCAAAAGTGAACCAAACAAGTTCAGCCACTTCTATTGCTTTTGTGTTTTTTTTGTTCATGCCATCGCATCCAAGCTTTGTAGGTTGTTTCGGTTGTTTCGCACAGCCTCTGGAATTTGGGGTATTGCAGTCTCTGCGCCGACTGTCCTCCCTAGTCAGCCCGCTTATGAGCATGGGGCAAAGTGATTACACAATCATATGACCTCACAGTGACGTCAGACAAACTTCTCAAGACTTTTCTACTTCAGTTGTGGACTTAGTGTTGTGGACTTACTGGCTTGTTCATTTGTTGAGTTAACCTTGTGGAAAATTTCTCATCCTGAGATTGATCCTAATTGTGTTCGAGCAATACGCCGGTGAAAAACCTAAAGAACAAAACTGTCTCAACTTGGCTCTGTGTAGCCTTCTACACGGCTATTTATAGCGTTAGAAAATATTAATTCACTAACATAAACAGCCCAGAAAATAAGCCCTCTAAGGAAGATTATGAAAAGAGCATTAACCGAACCTTTTCACTGTTTTTTCACCGTATCGCATTTTGCGCCGGCTCCTTTCAAGATAAGCCGCCTTAAAATGGAACAGTAGTGTTTAGACATCCGTGAGAAAAAGTATTCAGGGAAACCTAAAGACTAGATTTTGTAAAAAAGCAGAGGATTAACTGGCGCGCCATAATGCGAAGGATTCAGAATTATTTTCCCCACGGGGGTTTTTCAACGTACGCTTCCACCTGAAACATGTTTTTTTTTTGCTCTCGATGCATGGTTGTGGTTGGCTGGAATCGACTTATCTTTTTCGAGATTGACAGCGCAACACTGCACAATCGCCTAGCTATCACAACGTATGATTATTGAAAGTTCAAAAATATTATCTAACGGCAAATAAAAAATAAACCTCACTATATTTCAAAAGTATTTATGTACTCTGATAAACCGTGTTATAGATATTACAAAACTTTTCCTTAATTTAAGAAATTGGGCATGTGTGTCGATAGTAGTATTCAAAATGTCACCGTTACCCACTTTAGAAAGTGACCGTTTTTCGTGGCACGTAATGAACATTTCCAGAAATTGGCGTGCGCCACCTACGCTGGTCGCAATGCACTATGGGAAGTCGGAGCGCCGGCGGAGTAACGTCTGTTCAAGGAAGCATTGGCTCACCTCGTTTGCCTCTGCGTGGGGGCAAAGGAACGCATCCTTGTGGGAGTATCGCGAGTGATAACCCTGCTTCAATCTGCATTCTCAGGAGAGGCACAACGCAGAACAACATAAAGTAAGCAAACGGTAAGTGCTTTTGATTTATTAGAGACCCGGGAAAATGCTAACGTACCCGCGAAAGAGCCCATTGAAGTGGAAACATTACTCGGCTTTCGAGGCGAGCCTGTGCGCTTCGCTGGTCGCATTTCCATGTAGCGGGAGCTTTTATTTTTTCTTTTATTTTCTGCATGACCGTACAGCCTTACTTAATGATAGACACTGTCACTCGTGATATGCTTCCGGGCGATACGTTGTGCAAGACCGTGGCACTTCGCGCATGATAATCAATGTCAAAATACGACCCCTATAAATGGGTTTGAGCCCCAATATGCTGGTGGATCGGAATTTCACTTGCCTGTTACGAAGGTAGTGCCTGAGAAACTTGGAACTTGGGGCACTAAGAGTATACTAAAAACTAGCTCCACGAAGCCTATAGAGTGAACATAAAGTGAGTACTGTCGGGCGCGGAGATTAAGTAGTTATAACAGCGCCATGTCACACTTCATAAAGTACAAATATTCTGCACGTTTGACTTCACAGTACTTTTTGTAAAACAGCGTAAAACATGGTGTCTCTGTGTGGTTCACGTTAAGAATTTAGAAATTTTAGACCTGAATGCTCAATCTAACAATGGGAAGAAATATATAACAAAATGAGCGTTAGCGTGTGCAGTTTACACAATATTCCATTTCACTGCTTCAGGTCCTGTGATCCCTTGTTTCAATACAGTTTATGTTTATGCTAATTTAGTGATTGGTCCTTTCGATGCAGATGGCTCTCCAAGCCACGGAAAACATACAGCCGTTTCTGTCACCTTGGACAAAACGGCCATCGACAGAACATCTGAAGGACTCGCCTTAGGCGTATTCAGAAGGAGACGATTCGCAGAATAGGGTGTTCTCATGGTGGTAATAAACACGCAGTGTCTGGGCACAGTATGTGCAAGCTACAACACGTTGATAAGTAAAGCATTTTAAGGCAGATAACACAGAGACTGTCACTTTAAAACCATTAGTGGAAGCCTCATTCAGTGTGGCAAATGTATAGAATACCGCAGCAGCGCTTACATCAGTTGGCAATGTTACCTGGCGGCGAGTGTCGCTTTTGTATCCGTAATCAAACTATAAGTAGCACTCTTTGCTTTGACACAGTAACCTCGCCCCGGTAAAAAAATTAGGTACTGGAAGCCACAATAGGTGAAGCCTCTAGGTTTATGGTGACTAATGATCCGATACAATTGAACGTAACCAAGCAGTTATCAGCAAAATAAACACTAAGTAATAGTGCAATATATACTGCATAGTTTTCTTTTTTTAAGTATTCACTCAAGACAATTTAAAGGCGTATGCCATCTTTCTTTTTATTCAGTCAATTTATTGGCCCTTTCCACAACCATCCGAAGGTTTTCTGGCCCTAAAAAGACGTTTCACTAGTTTAATAAGCGGAGCCATTCCAAACATGTAGCACCTCGCCTTGTATTTCTCGGACTCCATGATTGGTGGGCCAATCACCCGGGCATTGTAAAGCGACGATGTCGTGTAAAGACCATTATGAACTTTACACGTTATGTGTAGAGTCCAGAATGTTGCAGATTGTGCAAGAGGTGTGACCTTACACATTCTGTTATCCGTGATGTTACGATGACGCCCTATCGTGGCACGATCACGCGATAATTTTCACGTCGCTCTTGTTGACGCCACCGACATAGGATGCCATAGCCACCAACAGAAATGTTTAGTTTTTAGTCGAAAACTGTAGGTGTCTCATCAAACGCTAACCTTGACCATTTGCGTCACGCGTTGGCGACTTCGAGTGATCCAAGAAATCATCACAGGTTAACGACAACATATATGATGTAGACAACGCAAAAAAGTGTGACATTATTTGAACGTCATGTGACTTCACGTGATCACGTCATTGCGTGATATTCTAGACTAGTCAATGTGGTGTGATCATGGAGACAATGCAAATCCTCATCATGTGCAGCAATTTTTCGAAAGGTGGTGTGGGTGGATGTGGACAAAGGCCTCGGCACGGGGTGCAAAAGGGGCAATCAGCCCACTCATGCACACGTACCATCACTTTCCCACGCCGAAGCTACAACACTGCTCTCGCCGCGATGCAAGACGGATTCGCAACCATGACATCATCCTTCTGACACTCATGAACTGGCGGGGTATAATCTGCACGTCGACTGGCAATAAAAACGAGATTGCGTTCATCTTCGTGTCGTCTTGGCAGAATGCACAAGGGACCCTGTGATTCCTTTCTGAGGCATTTATTGGTATCGCCCCCATAATTTCGCTTATAAGTGGGAAAGGTATAGAGTAGGAGAACTTCCTTCAAATGTAAAATCCCAGTACCATGATCACAGCGAATGAGAACTCAAATATCTTAACAAAGATCAAACGTAGCTGCAGCATCACAAAAATTCAAGTCCTGAAGTATCACTGAGCAATGAAATTAAACATCAGATGTGTTTCGTGTCATATGACACCCAAAAACAGAGGAAGTCTGTACGCCACTTTTCTTCTTCTTCGACATGTTCTGTGTTGAGTCTGGCTGTATGTCGCGAGCACTACAACATATTTGGCGTGCATAAAAGTCGGACCACACAAAAGTAGCCGTTTCTTCACAAGAGCAGCACCTTACGCCAGCCAAAATTACTCATGGCAATCAATAAAAGCAGGCGAAAGCGGGAAAGCATCGTCTGCTCTGCCTGCCCGGCGCTACGCTTTCCCATATTGCTCCAGCCCTGAGCCGCCAGGGGAAGGCACGGCACGGCAATTTCTGAAAATGTTTATTGATAAGTAGCTGTTTTTTCTACTTTTGTGTTTCAAAACACCAAACCCTAAAAACTTTATTTCTTTTTCAGGAGTAGGCCACGAACAATAGGAATGGTGTCTGAAGTTCCTTATGTACCGTTGCACTTGTTAAAAAAGTATACCTGTCTCAACAAAACTACCAGGAAAAACTGTTGCAGTATAAAAAGCATTGCTCGTTCAGCTGTGCGTACTTTGGGCCCACATGTGAGGAACCGTGCTATGGGCACAAAACCAAATGGAGAACACACCCTAGAGAAGTAGAGCCACAAGAACAACCAGACAGGGACAAATCCGGATGACGTGCTCATTATGGTCTCGTGCAAGTGCCAATTAGAAAGACCCTAGTTTCCATGGTTAATAAAAAGTCGAAGTAATTAGCCACTTCCATACCGGCTGCTAGAATGGTTTTTTTTTGTTTGGTTTGGTTTGCTTCATTCAAGGCAAAATTCAACAATATTGCCTTGGGGGACACGACTAAAGGCTAAGTAAATGCCTGACTTGGTCGCGTCACCCTGGCAGCAAAGCATAAACATACCGCAAGCACAATACCCAGAAAATTACAACATCACGTGTTATCTTACACGGGTACCATAGTCGAACAGGAACTGTCAGAAGTGTTGAATAAAAGAATAGAAATATAAACAGTCCTTATTCGAGTGGTGGCAAATACAAACAAATGCATGTTTTCTATTCAATAAATTAACAAGAGACATCTTGACGAGGAAATCGAGTTACTGTACAAGACAAATTAGAGTATAATAAACAACAGGCAAACGGACAGTAATGAACAAGGTGCAATGAATACAAAACCATCATTAACTACAAACTTCAATAATCAAGAAAAGCATCGCTTTCATCCACTAGAAACTATTTCGTTATTTTTGTAAATGATCTAGCTGAAATTCCGTCTTCCAGTAAATGTACTATAGTTGGGTGTTTGTTTAGAATGTTTGGAATTTGTGACGCTAATCATTGGTCACCGTAGTTCGTGCGTGATCTATATTTGTATATTAGGCTCTTTCTCAGCTCGTATGGTGTTTGTTTAACATAATATGTGTCCAAGAATAGCGATGTATTTAGATTGTACTGGTGTAATATCTCTAGACATAGCTTATGTCTGTATAACAGTTTTATCGGCAATACTTTGTACATTTTAAAATATGGTCGAGCACTTTCGTAAAGGGGTGCAATATTATTACATCCGTCGTCAGCACCGTTATCCGAACGCAATAACAAATGCCCGACGCCTGAGTACACATCAGATTGTCGATCGGAGCATAAAATGCTTCAGACTAAAGTTCGCCAAGTCCATCGTGCTGCGTCGATCGGGAGGTATGCTTACTTTTGCGTGTATTTATTACCTAAGTAGAAATTGTTTATCAGAATCGAGTGTTTCACAATCGCCCGTGTAATTATGCTTGTCGCAAGCAAAAAGTACGCGTTGGTTTTCGTGTAAAATTGAGAGAGAGCTATAGCAATAAGGGATGAGACCCTATATTCAGATATATAAGCTGTTATGTGAATGTACTTTTATATAAAGCTCGCCTTGCTGCTCATTTATTTTTGTGTGAATTCTTTGATTTCAGTGCTTTTCAGATCCACGCGAATAAACACTCTTTGCTTTGTAAAAGCGCCAACATTTCATGTATCTTTTGAAACAAAAAATAAAAGTTTCGTGGTTACAAAGCAGAGAGTGCAGTTGTGTCACAGAATGAGCTGAGACACTTTCGAGTAGGCACGCGCAAGCTGAAAACAAGAGAGTGCTAATGAATACGTTCTTCAAAAGCTGTGCACGCGTGTAATCTAGTTGTCGCGAAATGATTTATGTCCCCCTCATAAAATTAGCACTAAGTATTATAAAGAACTATAGGTTATAGAGGCAAGCGAGTAAACCCATCATTTATTGAGAGTTTCCTGCTACTGCCTCATTCGCTGAACACAGCTCTCAATTTTGTTTATGGTGGCATCCAACTAGCAGCGTAGAATGGCGATCCCACTGAACTGTTGCAGATGTTTGAGCTTGCAGACTCCGAGTATTATAAACCAGGAATTTTGTAGGGGGGTGCTATTTCTCGCCTCTTACGCCTGCATTGCGTGCTAAACTTAAATAACGGCATTCATTCACTCTGCTTATTTACTCAACAACTACTTGTGCCACCAGTGAAGGACCAAACTACTCACGTTTTTGGCGCTCGATGGTAGCTTGTAGTAGCACCGCAGAGATAAAGAGGGTCCTGTTTTCTTCTCTAATACGTGTTACTAAAAGATCTCAGCATACAATAAACACTGTTAAAACGTGCTCAGACAAGTGCAATCACTCAGTTGTTCTAATTGATTTTGTAGTTGTTATATATTATCAAAATTTTGCGCGATGAATTTACGGACCACCAAACTTCAGATCAGGCCTGCAGCCAGTCAAGATTCACTAACCCCCCCCCCCCCGAAACTCGTATAAAGGAGGTGTTCACCGATAAAAAAAACAAAAGTACGGTGTATTTGTTCCCCTAAACTTGTCCCCCCCCCCTACACTAAAAAAGCTTTCCTGGCCATGGGCATGCTTCAGATATAGGCATGTGTAGCAGCTCTATGTGTTAGTGTATAAGAACTTGAGGCGCCCGTGCGTTTGAGCACGAGTTGAATTCTAGAGGTAATAAACGGAGCTCGGGTAGAGAGTGCTTACGCAGGATTTTGGCGAGAGACAGGGGCAATAACTTCGAAGTACCGCCACTCTTGTAGATCTGTCACTGCATCCCACCGAGAGCATATATCCTGTAGAACTCTGTTCCGCAGCCCTTATAACAATTACAACAACTTTTGGGTCCTGGAAATAAGAAAGCAAAAAAGAAGTTCATGTCTGCAAAGTGAACTGGCGAAATTATTAGACTATAATCTTTTAACGAGCTTAGCGAAAATAGTGGGATTCCAAGGATCATGCGCAGTACACGCTGAGAAAGCCGTGGCGTTTACAATACGCATGCTATTTTGCAAGATACAGCGTTACCTGGTTGATGTGGTTTACGTAGGGCACATAAAAGATGACCGTGATTTTAAACACCCGCTTCGAGCTAAAGTTATCCTTGCTGTTCAAAGATTCACATCATTCGCATCATTCGCAGCAAACGAATATGTTAAATAGCTTGTGGGTAAGAGTGGCAAGCTTGTGGGTAAGAGTGGCAATTTTGCAAAGGATTGTGTATCGATGCATTTATCACACAACTTACTGCACAAGTCTGCGAAAACACATAACATTTCGGAGATAAAATCATCTCTCCCGAAAACCAAGAGAAAGAACATTACCTGGCATTTTCAATGTCAGGATCTTTACACTTTACGAGAAAAAAATCTTCAAGGTCCCGCAAAAAAAAAAATTGCCCGCAGCTTCCCTCGGGGGAACACTGAGGAGGATGCGGAGCATATAATTGGTTAACGGGGTGTTAAAGTGCGACTTACTTGGGTCGATGGCTAAATTGGTTAACGTGGTTGAGAAATGGGGTGTTAAATTGCGACTTACTTGGGTCGATGGCTAAATTGGTTAACGTGGGTATAGGAGCTAGGGGGTGTTAAATGAGTGAACACGTACACACGTATGCGAAAGGGCGGCGCTGGTCGAAGGGACGTCGATCATTGTGTTTGTGGATTCGTTGGAATTCATTTCACCGCGACCTTGGACGTCGACGCGCCGTACAAACCAACCGACGAGCGGCAACTGAGCGAGCGAGCGCCGACCTTGAGTATATATACAGCACGACGGCGCATGCACTGTCAGCTGTTGAATGTTCTCGAAGCGCGACGCCACATGCGCGTCCACTGGAGAATCAGGAGAATTGTAGATGTCGAACGCGGTGTGTAGAGGAGGAAGGGTGCACAGATGGTGGAGGAGTGAAGCGCGCGCGGTGTGTAGAGGAGGAAGGGATGCACAGATGGTGGAAGAGTGGGCGACGGCGCGACGGTGCATGCGCGCGCGTCAGCTGTCGAATGTTCGAGAAGCGGTGCGGACGGCGCACTACAAGTCGCGAGTATAAGATGCTTCCGCATCTAAAAAAGAGGAGAAGATTAGGAAACAGAAGAAATTTCAAAGGGCACTGGGGAACTCGTTCCACCTTACGAAACCATGGTAAAACAATTCCTCGAGCTTACATACACTCTGCTAACAGAGGAGTCACTTCGTTTGACAGAAAATGCGACAGGTTATGTGGGAGAAAAGAAAACTCTGCAAAATGAAAAGTAGGACTCGTGTGTCCCACTGACTCACAAAGTGAAATGAAAGCGAATGCATGAGTTTAGTAAAGGCAATACAATTATAACTTTAACTAACTAAACTTTGTTTTTTCACTCGGCTGCTAACCCGCAGGTCGCGGGTTCAAATCCCGGCTGCGGTGGCTGCATTTCCGATGAAGGCGGAAATGTCGAGGCCCGTGTGCTCAGATTTGGGTGCACGTTAAAGAACCCCAGGTGGTCAAAATTTCCGGAGCCCTCCACTACGGCGTCTCTCATAATCATATGGTGGTTTTGGGACGTTAAACCCCACAAATCAATCAATCAACTTTGTTTTACAACGTTCGCTGTGTTGAGCAGAACCTTTCATTCCACGGCAAATGCCCATAAGATTAAGCTTTTTCTCTTGACGGAATTCAGAAAAGTAGGTGAAAAGTAGAAATTAATGAAGCTTATATTTCAATGATCAAACAGAAAGGTAGTTTCATTGTTTAATTTTTTCAAAAGTTACCAATCGGAATTTTTCTCTTCAAGCGTTCACTAACGCATGATGTAAATATATTGAGGCCCTCGTTGGAGGCCTACACTCAATTTGAACAGTCTGCGCGCCCAAACGTCGCATAGAACCGATTAGTCTCGAGTCCGAAGAAAGTTCGTCTGCTCAGGCATCAGATGCGATAAAACACGGTCACTGAGAAATTCTTCCTAATTGATTGAATGCTTCGGAAGTGCACATGATTTCCTTTTAATCAAGCACTTGGCGGGCGATTGTATGGCCAGGGAACACATTTGCTTAGTAAACGCACACTTGTCAAGGTGATAATAAAAACTAATAAGCAGTGACGTTTTGGAAGCCCGTATCTCTCCCTCGATTACAATAGATACCTAAGCATGCACATAGGGCTAGTTATGAGTCAGAGTGCGCTGACGCGTGCGTATATCTCACATAAATTGCGATTTGTCCTGCTTAACGTACGGCTAGTCCACTGAATGTAAAATGATTTAAAAAGCAAACGGCCAGATAGATGTATTTCTGTTGCGATAATAGCTGGTGCATCCAAGTCAACACTGTAGCCAGTTTGATTGTGGTGTTCCGCCATGGCATTCACACTTGTGTGGCCTTTGGCGACGTCGTTTTGTGTTGTTTCAAGCGCTGTTAGAAATCACCGCTCACCTCACCGTGGTGGTCTAGTGGCTAAGGTACTCGGCTGCTGACCCGCAGGTCACGGAATGCCGGCTGGTGCGGCTGCATTTCCCATAAAGGTGGAAATGTTGTGGGCTCGTGTGCTCAGATATGGGTACACGTCAAAGAACCCCATGTGGCCGAAATTTCCGCACCCCTCCACTACGGTGTCTCTCATAATTAAATGGTGGTTTTGGGACGTTAAACCCCGCATATATATATATATATATATATATATATATATATATATATATATATATATATATATATATATAATCACCGCTCTCGCCTATACAACCCGTCACATTCCCCGCATGGTGTCTTGTATAAATCCCCTGGGAAGTACATGTGCACAAGAGGAACACTTGCGCGAACAAGCCAGTGTAGTTTTCTAGTAGGTAGGTGAGCTATTTGAACATCATGGCCTCTGAAAACTCTTCCAAGTGCCCCTCTTGTTGTGCTGCGTGAAGAATCGCTGCACGTTTCGCCCTTTTTTTTTTTTTTGCTTCGCAGAAATATAGTGCAATTTGCGTGCATTGTACTACTCTGTCCAGGGAAAATATTCAGAAGTTCAATGCAGCCGAACTCCGCCGTGAAACAACGAATTAAAAAGAAAAAATTCGCAGACCCCACGTACAGTTGGAACCGATGATACGCGAAGCACGAATAAAAAAGGTTGATATATCACTTCAAAATCAGCATAACGTTACGAGGTGGAAGTAAGTTGTTGCGTACGTGACTTCCATGCCATGATTATTATATTTGCACATGTCATTTACCATATTCATCTGTTCAGGTCACTTGATACCAAATTTGGTATATGCGGAACTAGGGAAAAGGCCGCGAGCGCTCAATGATGGTAGCAAGTAGTCATAATTTAAATGACACGCATGTCATGATTATCATGTTTGGAGCCGTCAGTTACATCCGTCGCCCATTCACGTCACGTAATAGCAAATTTGGTGTATGTAGAGCTTGTAAAACGGCCTCGACCACGCTACGAGCGTAGCATGTAGTCATGCTTCACACGACACGCATATCTTCATTTTCTTGTTGGGACGTGTCGTTTACCTTCATCGATATTCACGTCACGTGATATCGAATTTGGTATGTGTCGAGCTAGTGAAACAGCCGCGAGCCCATCATGAGTGTGGTAATTTGTCATGTTCGTACATGTCACACGTGTCATGATTATCATGCTTGCACCAGTCATATACCTTTGTCCTATATCGATGTCTAGTAACTTCATATTTGGTATATGTGGAGCTGTTGAAACGGCGCGAGCACATCATGAAGGGTCTTATATACTCCGACGTAACGTTGACGAGCGAGCACGCAGGGGACAGCGAAGCTGCGCTAGGAAAATAGACGTGAGGTGTGACCGGCACGGCCAGCGTCTGTCGGCGTGGCCCGGTGGTAACCAGCGCCAAATGAAACAAGCTGCATTTCGCACCAATGACGTTACCCAGTTTTACCGAGACAGCACTGCGTCTGCCTCTCTTCGTGATGGAGGGACGCCGGGCGTGCTCAAACGTGCGTGTGTAAAAGTAACGCAGCATGGCGCGCACCTGCAACTATATGGCAGGCAGATCGGCGCCTGGCGTTCTATGGCAAGCGTTGACGGGACAAATTAAACGCCTTCGTGCATGCACGTCGGGTCACGTCATTACTGTATTGCCGCCTGGAGTGTGGCACGTAGTCATGTTTTTACATTACACGCCTCTCATGATTATGATGTTTGCACCAAATACATACTTTCGTCATCATTTCACGTGAAGTAATACCAAATTTGGCATATGTGAAGCCATGGAAACGGACGCGAGCGCCTCATGAGTGTCGCATGTAGTCATGATGTTAAATGATACGCATCTCATGATTATCATGTTTGCGTCACATACTTTTGTCATTCACTCACGTCCCATAATCCAAAATTTGCTAGATGCGAAGCTAAGGAAATGGCCGTGAGAGCACCATCAGCGTGGCGTGTAGTCATGACCAGTCATAACATAAAAACCATGAAGTACATGTCATAATTTCTACGTTTCTGTCTGTCACTTTTGTTCGCCATGCAGTCATGTCGTACCATGCCCGTTTTGCAACCTGTCATGTGAACGAAACCACCGCAACTGCCGTAAGACTATAAAAATGTAAGTTACAACATTCAAGACATACATGTCATGACTTCATTGTTATGACTATTCACTTATGCTCTATCTTAGTAGGACGTGCAGCAACTATTACACGGAACTCACAACACAAACGCTTGTGTTGTGTTGGCCCGAGACAATTGTTTATTCACTTACGTTTGTCATACAGTCACGTAATGACACAATAAGTTTGCTATCGATCCCATTATTGTAGCGGTCAGAATAGCTGAAAGTCGTAAGCGCCTTGATAGATAGATAGATAGATAGATAGATAGATAGATAGATAGATAGATAGATAGATAGATAGATAGATAGATAGATAGATAGATAGATAGATAGATAGATAGATAGATAGATACGCTCAAAGTCGTTGAAGTTCACTAAGGAACGCTTCGCATATAAAATTGGTCCCGGATCAGCATCTTACACTGCCAATGTCGTCCAAAGACGATAGTCTTGGACCTAGCGAGAGTGAACGAAACCTTTATTTGAAGTTCTGCGCAAGAAAACCAGTGAATGGTATTCTGGAGACGCTGCGTTAGAATGCCTCGAGTATGCAGTGGAGGCTAACGAGCGCATCAAGTCACGTCACACGTGAGACATGAGCGCTATCTTGATTTTATCTTGGAAAATGGAGCGCGCGGCGTGTGCGCCCGTCTCAGAGGTGATAACATGTAGAACGCAAAACGACGGGTAGGTGCCACAACCATGTCGTCTTCGCAAAGCGTTGGAAACACTTTCTTTTTCGTGCAAGCGTTTCATGGTCAGCGCAGTGTGATAGACGTTACGGTCCCTTTAAGTACTTATGTATGCTTTTTGTAGTAAAAATCCCAAGAATTTCCGCGAGGGTGAACGTGGTTAAGTGCGAATACACGGGGTGATGCTATGAGGGGTATTTATTAATTCGTACTATTATATTAATTAATCACACTATGGTGCCTTTATGGTGTAATGGTTCCTGGGAATCGCAATTTGATTGCACGGGGGGTTTACGTTAACTCACTGGCGAATGCCAACGGATTTTAACTTTACTCCCCCTCACGACCCACTCTCGACGGGAGACTGAGAGAGAAGGCGGGCGCGCGAGATAGAGGGGTGCGCGCGCAGCTGCAGCGAGCGAGGAGAGCGGAAGAGCGAGCGAAGGGGGAGGGGGTATAAGGCGCGTTACTGACACCGATATTAGCGTCGCGTCCGTGGCTTATTCGCTAGAGCGTCGCGCTGCGGTTCGCCAAGGCCTCTTTCTTTTAAAGATAGAGAGAAGATTGCGGACGCTGCCGACGGCGGTGGATGGTTTGGGGTCGCTTATAAAGCGTATTCACGCTTAAAAAGACACACATGCAGAATATTGACGTGTTGTTAAGGTTCTTCAGATATACGCAATAGTTGCTTTTTTAATTGACAATCGCGCAAGTATAAACGCTGAATTTTGAGAAATATTGGTGAGCGCTGCATTCGGAGGGAGTCGCCTGTTTGGGGTATTGTTTGGTGCTGTTTAGCGTACCGTTAAGGGTGAAGAAACAGACAAAAGTACAGACAGACAGATACATAGACGAAACTTTTTTGTCGAAAGTCGCCGACTAGGACTACTGTCTCTAAAATAGCTCTCGGCTTCCAGACATGTTGCGGGAGTTGATCATGGTTGCGTTGCAAAGCCGGGGCCACCGCGTGCCGGCTTGGTCCTCCGCTAAGCCTCAACGTTCTGGTGAGTCTGAGCTGGTATCGCAATCTCTTTCACCACTCATTCATGTCAGGACTAATTTTCGTAGAAGAAGGTTTTGAGCTATAGTTCTGTGTGCAGATAAAAGTAGACAGAAGCTGACTGCGTCGAGTCAGGTCTTTATTAGCTGTTAAGTCTTTCATCAAAACATTTGAGTGAAGTTTGTCAAACCACATGGCCTTCTTCTTGTTCAAGACTTTCACAGGCTCAAACCTAGATAGTTGTTTCAAACATAAAAAGAACCCGGAATACAGTCCGAAAGATAAAACATGATGTAAGTTCTGAATCTTTTCTGAACTTTTGACTTCCCTCAAAGCTACTATACAGGCTAAAGAGAGCCGATAGAACAAAGATTGGACAAATCACATCAATCAACGTTAAATGAAGAGCGACGCGCTGCGGCTCAGATATATACAAGCGCCATCTTTTTTTTTCTCTTTGGCGTCTCAGCAAAAAACCCCATTGCTCCAGCACCACCTTGGACAATGTTGCGCAACGACACTGCCATGATCATTTCTACAGCTTGGGGGAGCTCCGCCAGAGGTCAACAAAGCCAAAATTTCTATGATTTTTTTTGTTTCAGTTCTTTAATTTCGTGTGTCAATCTAGAGGCTCCACAGATCGAGTGAGAGAACGTTTGCATTTATCTTATGTCCTGTTGTGGTGCTTTAATCCTCAGAGGAGTCGGTTATAGGAGGTGACTCTAAATGCGTATGTTCAGCAGACTTTAGACCGTATGTGTGGGCTCGTTTCAGAGTGCTCTGACATGTATGAAAGCAGCGAATTCGCAGCTTTACTCCCTGCTCTATTGAATGTGAGCAGAGCTCACCCACGCGGTTTATGCCACGTTCGCCAAACACGAGCTGGAATGGCCAACGTTATAAAAAGGCGTGTGTGAGCGGCACAAATAAACAAGCCTGATTCATTTCCTCGGTAAACAATCGTAACATGAGCCGAATCCCACAAGCTCTTTAAATAGTTTATGACCTGGCTAACGTTGATGAGCTGGCTTACCCCTATTTCCGTTGATGACCTGGCTAACGTATTAAAATTTTCTACATGAACGCCGAACTGAATACGATGTTCGTGCTTGTTCACCACTATAATATCTGTCGCAATACATTTGCTTCAGACGGTAATCATTTCACTGAGATTAGAAAATAATGCATAGGTTGTATATGCCTGGAACCTGTGTTTTACTAGAAGCCAGTGATGTGGGTGGGCACGGTGTAACCGAAAAACAGCTTTACGATTCATTTTTATTCCGTAAGGCGCCAGGTATGCATTACATTGTTATGCAGCAAGTTTATCAAACTTCTTATGAAACGATTTGGACTGCGAAAAATATTCTTTTGAGGGACGCATTGCAATTGTAAACTCATGCGTTGTATTTCTTACTTTCTTCATCGGTAAGTCACTGCGCACTATTTTTTTAGTAGTGGTGTGAGCATTCACTAAAGATATATCCTCATGTACGCATTCACATTCGTTTTCTTTTTTCGGAGTCTGCTCATTCTACTTTTACGCCATTGCACCAAGTTTTTTTTTCGAGTTGGTGATGAATTTATTCAACAAAATAACATGCCAGAAAGAGTTAGTCTAATGGGAATTAAGATTTTCTAGGCAAGTTCGGCAGCCAAGTCTCAATAAACAAGAGTGCTTTCGCATGGCAATTCAGTGGTTTGCAAAAGAAAGCAACGTCATAGAGTTATTGGTGCTTTGCTATTCAAACGTGTACGAAATGTAGGCTTAGCCTAACGAGTGCGAACTTGAGCGATATTTTGTGCAAGTTTGCTTCGCTTCAGATGCGCGTATTTAAAGTATTTGACGTATTTGACACTGAATGAAGAAAATTTGCTTACGTTGCGAAGATCTGTTTATCACCAATAAACTGCAGATACAGCAGGCAAACTTCCGGAACTCGCTTTGTAAGGAACCTCATATGTGAAATGCTGCAGCTTCTTGAACGCAGCCAGCTGCATACACCAGGTTCAAAGGCTTAAAACGTGCCAAGGTGCCTTGATGTAATTTTGTAAGCTTCCCTACTTTTGCGTCTGAACGAAATATATCAGACGCTACCTTTCTTATGCTTGCGTGGTGATTATCCCTTTAATGAAGCTTCCTAGTTAAAGGCTTTATACTTATATCGCTCTCCCGAGAAACTATGCAGATAGTAGCAATTGTAATTTTACTGCATCTGGCCTGTTAGGTGTTAACTGTAACAGGTTCAGTTCTCTGCTCCTCAAATATGCAAAGCGATTGAACAGGACTACACAACAGCGCTTCTGCGAAAGAGCGTTATCCAGACCACCACAGATTGACATTTCTTGTGACATAATTGTGACATTACCTAGCGTGCCTTCACATAAGGACACCAAAGTGAACCACTCGATCACTCAGTGGATCATTCATGGTCGATACCACGCATGGTGTATACCATTCATGGTGTATACCACGCAGGTATAGAACACAGACGACAAGCAGACGTCCACTGCGCTTGTCCCTGTCTGCTTGTCCTCCGTGTTTTCCTGCACGCAGTGTACATCAATAATGACGCCATCACATCACATTATCACTTGGTGAAAGATGAGCCGATACCAGAGGCAGTGTGGTGGCAACGTCATTTGTGTGGGCACGGTTCTCCTTCATGTAGGGTGAAAACTTGCGCCAGCGCACCTCCTTCCTGCTATATTATTTTATGGGACTGACATTGCTCTCCCCCCAACACACAAGGCCCCCTCCCTATTAGGTCAACATAAGGGATGGACCTTGTACCCCCTCTCCTAAGTGACTAGAAGGCCTGCGCTCCCCCCGCCCTCCCTCCTTCCACAGTAAGCATGACTAGGGCTGCCTTCATATTGAAAGGCATTTGGAAGGAGAAATGGAGGATCACTATATAAAGTACGAAAAAACATTGGCCCCCTATCTGCATGTTGATTGATGATTGATTTGTGGGGTTTAACGTCCCAAAACCACCATATGATTATGAGAGACGCCGTAGTGGAGGGCTCCGGAAATTTCGACCACCTGGGGTTCTTTAACGTGCACCCAAATCTGAGCACACGGGCCTACGACATTTCCGTCTCCATCGGAAATGCAGCCGCCGCAGCCGGAATTTGAACCCGCGCCCTGCGGGTCAGCAGCCGAGTACCTTAGCCACTAGACCACCGCGGCGGGGCTATCTGCATGTTAAACTGCAAATATCGTAAAAAATGATAGTCTTGCGTCTGAAGAGTTTGAACAAAACGTTTGTTTCATGTTCTGTGCAAGAAAATTGGTGAATGGTATTCGGGAGAAGCTTCGTTAGAGTGCCTAGAGCGTGCAGCGGAGGCGAACGAGTGCAAGTCACGTCACACGTGAGACACGAGCGGTATCTGGCAGTTATCTTGGAAAATGAAGCGCGTGGCATGCGCGCCCGTCTTTGAGGTGATAAGGTGTCGACGCAAGGTGACGGGTAGATGCCACCACCGTCTCATGTTGGCAAAGTGTTGGAAAAACTTGCCTTTTCGTGCAAGCGTTGCAAAGTCAGCGCAGTGCGAAAAATGGTACGGCCCTTAGAATTGTCTATATATGATTTTGTAATAAAAAAACACATACAAAATACCAACGTGTTGTTATGGTGCCTCAGATTTGTGCAATAATTGCTTTTTAATTAACAACGCACAAGTATGAACGCTAAATCTTGAGCAATATTGGTGGGCGCTGCACACGAATGCGGTCTGCCGTTTCGGGTACCGTTTCGTGCCATTTAGGGTACCGTTAATGGTGGACAAACAGACAATTGTACAGACAGACAGACAGAGAGACGAAAAATTTTGCATCCAAGGTATCCAACAAAGACTATCGTCTCTAAAGTGGATTTCGGCTTCCAGACATGTGCGAGTGGATCATGGTTGCGTCTCAAAGCCGGAGCCACCGCGTGCCGGCTTGTTCATCCGCCGAGCCTCAACGTGCTGGTGAGTCGGAGCTGCTATTCTAATCTACTTCACCGTTCATCCTCGTCAGGACTATCTTTCGTAGATGACGGTTTTAAGCTATAGTTCTCTGTGTAGACAAAAGTAGACAAAAGCTGACCGCGTCGAGTCAGCTGTTTATTAGGTGTTAAGATTTGCGGAATTTTCGGCTTTTTACTTTTTAATTTAAAGTTTTGTGTGGATTTCGTCTAACCAAACAGCCTTTTCCTTCTGCAAGGCTCTCACAGGCTCAAACCTAGATAGTTGTTTCAAACACAAAAAGAAGCTACATTGCACTCCGAAAAGATAAAAGTTGACGAAACTTCTGAATCTTTCCTAAAAACTTTGTTTCCCCTCACAATTACTATACAGACTAAACGAAGCCGATAGAACAAAGCTTAGACAAATTACATCATTCCACGTTACGTGAAGAGCGATGTGCTGCGGCTCGTATATACACAAGTGCCATCTTTTTTTGTTAGTGTCTCATCAAAAATCCTATGGCTCTAGGACACCTTCGACAATGATGTGCAACGTCGCTGTCATGACCTTCATTTCTATAAAATTAACGTTTAAGGTTAAGGATGTTGTAGGTAGCTGGTGTATCTAGCCTTGCATAATTTGCAGGCAATTGCCCCGCCCAGTTTCCTCTTTGCTAACTGTAGTTAATGTCCTTTGTTTTTTAACTAAGCACGAGGAGACTTTTAACTAAAAAATCGTGCTTAGCGCGACGTAAGCCTGCATAAGACGGCAGCCTTTGTGCTGTTCCACGTGCAGTATTATGCCGGTACTCCAACTCGCTGCACTATACCCCAAACATAATTGTCAATTGTCACCAGTCACATGCGAGGGCTGTAGCAATCAAAAATTTCAAGAGAAGTCGCGACACCTGGTTAAGTGTCGTGAGCTTAGAAGGAATGGTATAGTTTATTTGAGGAACTGAAACAGTTAGGCTCGCCATGTGACACCGTGACTGAGATTGTGTTGCCGCGTGGTTCCTCGATCATTTCTATAGCTCGATGAAGCCTTGCCAGAGGTCAACAAAGCCAAATTTTCTAGACTTTTTTTTGCCTCAGTTCTTTTATTTCGTGCGTCAAATTAGTCGCTCGCTTCTCAAGCGAGAGAATGTTTGCATTGTGCTTATGTCCTGTGGCAGTGCTTAAAAACCTCACAGGAGTCGGTTATAGGCAGTGGCTCTAAACGCCTATGTTCTGCCGACTCCAAACCGTGTGTGTGGGCTCGTTTAAGAGTGCTCTGACATATATGAAAGCAGCTAATTGGCAGCTTTACCCCTTGCTCTATTGAATGTGAGCAGAGCTGA
The DNA here is from genome assembly GCF_043290135.1 of Rhipicephalus microplus. NCBI lineage: Eukaryota > Metazoa > Arthropoda > Arachnida > Ixodida > Ixodidae > Rhipicephalus > Rhipicephalus microplus. Next base: position 104,259,909 of record NC_134706.1, on the reverse strand, counting down.
GCCTCGCGGTTTGTACCACGTTCGCCAAACACGAGCTCGGATCACCCACGCTATAAGAAGGCGTGTGTGAGCAGCGCAACTAAACAAGCCTGATTTGCTTTCCGGGTAAACAATCATCATATGAGCCGAATCCCACAAGCTCTTTAAGTAGCCGTGCTGCTGCAGCATACGCTTTCTAGCTAAGTCTGTGTCCTGTGCATATTAAATTTTTCTTCCCTGTTTTTTGTCGCAATTTTTGTTCATGACTTGTTTCAGTGAGTTATCTTACGTTTACGCAGAAGGCGCCACAAAACAATAAACATAGCTTTCAGAGTATGTATTTTCGCCGCGCAAGGATTTAACTGTGATAAGCTTTATGAGAAATGTTGTCTCCCTCTGTGCGAGATTTAAGGGCGCGTGCGGGCAATAGCTCTATTAAGAGGAAAAAAAACACACAAAGAAAACTGTCGTTTGCCAACGTTTTTTGGCATGAGGAACAGTTTCGGTCCTCATGCGGTTCTGGCATCGAAGACCCAGAAAAGAACATGTTCGCTAAATCATCAAAATCGGACGACGCGTTTCGCTGTTCATGCATTGTACTCATTCTGGCGTAAAAAACAAATGGAAATTTCACCGGTGCTCACAAGTGCCGAGCGCAGGTGCCTGGTCCAGTTCTTCATTTTTGAAGTTTCGGAGAGGCAGTTTTGGTACTTGTACACTGAAGATGTTAGGGCACTTTAGGTCATGTTTTTAAGCGAATATTCCGCATAATATTAAAGTATTTTATTTCAGTAATCTACAAGCTCTGCGGCAAAACCTAGATCGCCCAGCAGGCCCGCTAGGCACCTCTCAGACAAGATTCCGACATCTAATTGAGGAAGACTTGAGCACAGGTGTCAAAAAAACTCAACAGGACAGTACAATAAAATTTCACCTAATTTATTTGACTGTGGTGAAGTCGTTTTACACTAGTTTTTTTTAGTTTATTTAGGATGTGTATAGTCGGAGAGGCAGACAAAAAAGAGTACTGTTTCGAACAGAATTGGACTAAAAATAAAATACATGTGATGACACACAACGGGTGCCATCACAATGTTTCATAGTCTTATTTTCTTTGTCCAATCGTATGTGTCATACTTTTCTTCCTAACAAACCAAGTCTAAAGTGGAACTTTATTTCACTTATTGTTGTTTCGTTTTTAGATAAAAACTGCGCAGCCTTGAAAATTGTTCCTAATCAAACTCGCTTATTTTGGTAATAGTGGCTATAGAAGCTCTTATACATATATTTTTGACAGCTTTCGAAATGGTCTGAAATGAGCACCTGAATGTAGCGTTAACTTACATTAAAGGAGCTATTGAATGGTCAACCAAGATTTCGTGATTTTCTGCGAAAACCTCATGCTGAGGTTGCAACACGCTTTGAGCTGTCGGTGTCTGCATCTTCCTCAGCAGCACGCGCATAGCACTGACCAGGGTGCTAACCATGCCGATAAGTTGTCCTTCGTCCGACAAGTTGTGAGGTACCGATGAAGTGTCCCTCACTGTTGAAGTCTGATGCCTCTCATCAGGCGAATGTATCTTTGCAAGTTCGGGCCAAGCGTCAACTGAATTCCTGGTAGAGGCATCATTTTCCGTTAAAACGGCTGCGTTCTGACTGGGTAATAATGATAAAGCGTCAGCTCCACTGCTAGCAGAAGCGCCTTTGTTTTTGGAACCGACCGTGCTTGGCCAGAGTAGGGGAGTTGGAGGTGGTTTTGGGCATGCTTCGCGAGGCAACCAAGTTTTGGTGGATTTGGTGCAGCGCCGGCAACGGGAAAGTCGACGCGTAATGGAAGCAGCTGCTTCTCGGTATGAGATGTCATCTGTGGCTATTTGATGATTGATTGATTGATATGTGGAGTTTAACGTCCCAAAACCACTGTTGATTATGAGAGACGCTGTAGTGGAGCGCTCCGGAAATTTCGACCACCTGGGGTTCTTTAATGTGCACCCAAATCTGAGTACACGGGCCTACAACATTTTCGCCTCCATCGGAAATGCAGCCGCCGTAGCCGGGATTCGAACCCGCAACCTGCGGGTCAGCAGCCGAGTACCTTAGCCACTAGACCACCGCGGCGGGGCTGTGGCTATTTTCTTCATTAATTTAAGCTCCTTTCGATTAGAAGGACTGTCCTTCGAAGAGGCATCATGTGGCGCATTGCAGTATGAGCACCTCAAAGTCGTGGCCTGGCATGTGTCCTTGTCCTGGGGCCCAGTGCATCGGGAACAGATAGCAGAGTTCGTGCACACACCCCTAACGTGACCTAACTCCATGCACTTCCAGCACTGAAGTGGTTTTGGTGTAAAAGGACGAACTTCGTATCGGAAGTGGCCCACTTTTACGTGTGTAACTGATTCGCTCCTTATTGTATTTCTTACTCATTGTGATGTCCCGATACGACATATACTTGCAATAATGGAATCTTCCAAAGCCGGCCTAATGAAGACTGGTTGGTCCGAGTTGGCAATCGCTTCGGCAACATCATATATCACCCCAGTGCTCACTTCTTTGCCCAGCGGTATACGAGAGCGGACTTTCATTCCAAATAAGTTCTGTTACTTCACGCAATCTGCCAAGCGCAGTAACATGATTGATGTCAGTCGCTTGGATGTTCTTGTGGCTATTAACTCTTACTTCTTCTTTTACTTCATTCGGCACCAGTGTCTCTAGGTGTACAAACAAGGCTTGCCTGTTAAGGCGCCTCACGTCGTCACTAGCGAGAACTGGCATGAAAAAGATGGTTAATACCTCGGTATCAGCGAAGATCGCATGATAGGCTCACTCGAATTGGGTGACGGGCTCAGAAGTCGTCTCCTTCTCTTGTGGTTTCTGACGAGCTCGAAGTTGTCGCCCGCTGATTCATCACTGCTGACGTTGTAGTTTTCGGTGTCATCACTGTGAGTGCCACTCTCGGAGTTTTAGCGCTTCCTAGAAGCAACACCCGTGGTCATTCCGATGTCCGGTAGTCTTCCGTAGGGCTCTATCTGCAATGCACACCTGTAGTATACCACGCTTGACAGGCGAAATAAATATATTCACAAAAAATACCATGGAACTCGAACATTCGGCATTCTGCCACACCGACACTTCGTCGTCCCACGTCCATAGGCTGATTTATTGTGAGTGGCACCTGGTAGCGAAGCATATTCCGTCCATAATTTGTGCGCGTAGCTGGTATAATTCAGTGTACATTGGGGCGGTGTGGATAATGAGACTTAGACTCAAAGAGTCGACACTGCGTAAGTTCCCTCGGTACTTACAATAAGAAGCGTTTATTTGCGTACTGCAAGTACTTAGGCGTCCATCTATGTATCGGTCTATCTATCCATCTATCTATCTAGCCGCCTGCGTCTGCGCTCTCTAGGGACCACCAGCTTGACTAAGGGTAATTTAACATTAGTATTGAGGGTAAGACGGTTTGACAAATACGACTCGCTAGTCATGACATGAATAAGTCACAACGCTGTGCGTCGTTCAACATTTTCCGCCAGACAGTGGCACACTTTTAATGACGTAGCACGTAAAATATGTTAGACACAGGACGAGGGAAGGCACAAAGGTGAGCGCTTTGACCGTTTTCTTGTCCTGTTGTTCACATATTTCATGCGCTACGTCACTAATTGTGTCTTACCAAGACGCCCAATTTTATATTCTAGTGGCACATACACGCGGCCGAGTATGTGCTACTGTCAGGAGGAAACGTTTCGATGATGTAGAGGGCTCTTCACGAGTGCCCCCAAACGTAGGCGGCTAGAGAGAGAGAGATGAGCATGTAAATACGTAGATAGAAACATTCATAGTGTTTTCAGCTCCCTAAGAAATCTTTCGCATCTAAAACACGCAAAAAATACAAACAGAGAGTAAGAGAAAGGAAATAGAAAAGTTGAGAAAATAAGTAAGGTTGCCAAGCTCTCCGCTTCATTCGATCCTGGCGCTGCCAGTGTACATATGCCATTTTTTTCAGTTAAATTCACAACTTCACTTACGAGGCGAAACTGTGACACTTTACAACGCGAGTCATTTGCTGAATGTAAAGCTTTTTTTGTAAATCTGAAACTTCTTCTACTGTTCGCGAAAATATGCGAATGCCCACGAGTACAGTTTTCGTTATAAATTAAGCGCTTGCCCCTATTTTCGTTGATGACCTGGCTAACGTACTGAAATTTTCTACAAGAACGCCAAACTGAATACAATGTTCGTGCTCGTTCACCACTATCATCTCAGTCGCCCCTACTGAAACGTTCCGTAAGATGCGGAGACCTGAAGTACGGAATTATTGGAATATGGAAGACGTATGATGCGGACTCCGCATAAAACGTATGATGCAGACTTCGCATAAGACGTATGATGCGAACTCCGCATCCTATGGAAAGACGTATCATGCGGAAATTACTGAAATGTGTGCATGTTACGTCTGAATCTAGTGCAAAGCAATATAATGTGTATATTGAATAGACGTCCACATCTTGAGTAAATGTAATACTGTGTACAAATCGCAATATTTTTTAAATGTGCATGATGAGGGATTGAATCATCAGCATCTTTCTAATTGTCGTGATGCGGAAGCGAAATTACCTTTTAAATAAAATACATTACAAAACTACTAAATTAACATGCTAGCGATCATAAATGGTGGTTACATTGCAACACATTAATGCAGTGTTCTATGCAAGACTTAAAGAACTAATAAAGTTATTATTATCAATAGAGAAGCATTAATATAGACATCAGCCCTGCTACAATCAATATATTTTTTATTTGTCTGTATGCTCCAGCTGTGAATAGTGACATTGCAGTGTTGATCGTACACAAATGAGGTGAATGCACCGTAACTTCACGAGCTCCACCTAAGCCACAGGATGGTGGCACAATGTAACAGCAGTTTTAGAACGAAATGTTTAAACATAAATAATAATCATAGCACTGTCAAAGTGTGGCGCTCTGTTTATCTCATGAATGCCTTGTGGAGATCGGCGAAATGCTGCTTGAGGCTCCAGCACCACTGTAAATTTTGAAGGTCACTGCCATAGAACATATGTGTCCTTCATAGGCACCTGGAAATGAAAATAATTTGCACAAATAATGTCAGAGGCACATGTTAGCACAATAGTTTACATGCACAAGAAATATAACACACAGAATGAAACTGAAAATGTAAGGCACACAATCCTTCATGTTATGCATATGTGAATAATAGAAGGAATGAGTGTATAATTTAGTTCTGCCACATCAAAAAAAATCAGCATGCTTATCACAGTGAAAATAACTAGGTTGTCACGATTTTCAATGGTAGAGATAATCGATTTATATGTCTTTATAAAATTATGATTTAAATGCTTCCTGCACAGTAAACCTTTATGAACTGCAAGTGAAAGCTCTCAATGTACATTTAATAGTGTGTGCATGTACATCTTCTGCCTTTACACTATACAGTTTGTGCACAAAATTGGCATCTTGAACAATTTTGAGAGTTAAACCTATGCAACTTATGAAGGTTAAAATCACCATGAAAGCAAGCAGGACCAGGCAGGTGCCATTAAAAATCTGTGCAAGCCAGATAACTATAACCGAACTGCACACATATAGGGGAGCAAGAGTAACAGAAATTCGGCTGCTGACCCGCATGTCGCGGTATCAAACCCCGGCTCCATTTCCGATGGAGGCAGAAATGCTGTAGGCACGTGTGCTCAGATTTGGGTGTACGTTAAAGAACCCCAAGTGGTCGAAGTTTCCAGTGCCCTCCACTACGGCGTCTCTCATAATCATATAGTGGTTTTCGGACATGAAACCCCACATATAAATCAAGAATAACAGAAATAAACTGCCAACAGAAAAGTTGGGTGCATGCGCTATCTGTAAGTGCTTACACCTTACTACATACAGCATGCTCATTCCATTTTAAATACCGATATTGAAAATAACTGCTCTATTAGGAATGTAAAAGGTAAGGTAGAACTGAACGACTCTACAAAAAGTGACCCTATTATGACATCACGTTTTCTTATAACAAAATTGACCAAGACTCTCAAATATCATTATGCAACGAAAAAATCTTCAAAAGAACAATCAAGTTTGAAGTCATAATTTTTAATATGGCTACTATGACTATAACCAAGAAATCGACCTCAACATGGCTAATGTTAGTTTTTAAGGCCTATGTTCACTAGACAATGAACTATACCACAAAAAGCACAGCGTTCAGGCAAAGCACCACACAAAAAAGAAAGCAGTCCTTTTTGTTATTACCTACAATGCCTTTAAAATGGTATTTTTACCTCTACTTTCCACTTTTTATCTAAGTAACTGGTGTGAAACAAGTTAGCTGAAAATGCATTGTTCCTCCAAAACCTGTTGGTTGAATCTGAATTTTTAACAAATGGTGAATCTTGCACTAAATTAGGCTCCACAAGCCTTGGAACAGCGAGACTACATGACTCTTAGGACTACTTTGGTTACTTGTGTTTTGTTTCTGGGCCTAAGCATAAAGACAAGCGCTTACCTGAATGGCTGCTAACAAACAAATGCTTTCGAAATTGCCCGAGCGTCAAAGGATGCTCAGCCATTTGTTGTTTTTCGCACTGGGCTATTCTACACCAAACATACAAACCATACTGCCTGGCGACCATCACAGATGTATAGTTTAAAAAATGATGGTAATTTACTCTTCTGTAAATAGTTATTTGCAGAAATGTTTTGAAGACAAAAAAGTAGTGGTCACGTGGGTACCATCAGAATTTCGCAGAATGTTGTGCGGGTGTTATTTGTGAAAAAAATTTCAAAGTACCGCTTTTTCTTGCCATATCAAATTTGATCTACATATTAAGTAAAGATGCTTCTTAAAGTATTTGAAGCCAAGTAACACTAGTGCAATTTTTCCGCTACATAGACTTTGAAGAATTCAGCCAAACTGTTTATCGTTTGCATTTCTTGTATGGCAATACTGCATTTTGTGTGAATATTTGAGCCACAACTACTCACTGCACAGAAGTTATATTTCACGAAAAAAAAATAATGTTAGGTCCAGATTACCAATATTACTATATAATCGTTTTTGTCCACATTGAGATGCAAATTGAGCTGTGTGTTTGTCTAATTGAAAATTACTTTTATGTGTAAGCTGAGAGCAAATAAACAGTTCTTGCTACATGGCAAATGTTATCATTACAATTTTTGTTTAAATGAGGAAAATGATTTTTGAAGTCTCCTATTGAGGGCCATGGGGAACTTCGGAACGGAAGCTGTCGTATACCAAATGTAGAAAACAGCCATCATAAGAAAACTTCAAAAATTCATTTCTACTTTAAGACAAAGTGTAATCATATAACTTGCCATATAAAGAGAACTGCTTCCTTGCTTTTGATGCGGCGAAAAAAGTGCACTAGAATTACTGAGCTTCATGCACTACACACAATCACCTTTACTTAATACCTAGACCGAATTTGGTGTAGAAGAGGCAGTATTTTTGAAACACTTTTTACTTTTTACAAACAACACCGAGACGGCATGAAGGGAAGTCCAGAAGGCACCAACTTGGCCTAATATTTTGTTCTCTGGGATATACTTTAGCATTTTGCTGTTTTCAGAGAAATACAGTAAACGAGCACAATATTTTTTTTCAAAACACATCTAGGACGGTTGGCAAAATGGCTGGGATGTTTGATGCGTAACTGCCTCACTGCCAGCATTTATTCTTCCGAAGCTCAAGCTATCACCTCTCTGTTACTGCCTCCCTCACATACAATGCCTGCATAGGAAAGAAAAAGAAAGGCAGGTCCGACAAAGTTCGCAAGGCAAGATATTTTCATGTTAGATAAATTCATTACCATAAACAGCAGCAAAATAACATTCATTTTGAGTAGTCCAAGACACAAGCCATATACCAGCATACTAAGAGCCAAGCACAAACTTTTCATTTGAACATGTGTGGTGATAGACAGGAAGCACTTATTGCAAAACTGATCAGTCTGTAATTAACTAAATGAAGTACAATGCACTGTTCAATCCAACACGACATAGGCATCTTTGCTATAGCAAAGCCATGTGTCATTGATTCATGCACTAGATGGGACAATGCAAATGTAACAAAAAAGGTGAAAAAAGAAAACAAGGGAAAAAAAAGAAAAGGGGGGATGCAAAGTAGGAGCAGTGTAGCACCACTTTTACTTTGCATTCCCTTTTCTTTCTTCTTTTTTCTTCTTTTCTATCATTTATCTTTTTTTTTGCTTCCCTTACCCCCAACCTCCGACAGGAGAACACTTTGTATCAGCGCAACCAAACTTGAAAAGAAGCAAGGGCTGCACTCTTCTGCGTTATAGGTTTTTTTTTTCAGACAAACATTTTTAACAGGCACACACGCCTACACCAACAGATGATGTCATTACTGACCCCATTTAAACTAACACGCCAAGAATGACAAGGTGACTTCTAAAAAATAGGCCCTCCTATCGCAACATCGGCCAGCCTGTCTGAAGCACTTCTACTGTTCACCCTGATTACCCCACTAGATGTTTTCATCTGTGGACTCACATCTTCATTTTGGATAACACTAAGACGAGCTTACATTGATGAATATGCACGAAAGTGTTGTGATGTATCATGTATCAGATTAAGCAACTCTGTTAAAAAATTGTTGATAGTTTGCTTCCAGGCTTTTATACTGTAGCCTGATACTTCGTAATGTCTTCTATGCACATGAACCAGATTGACAACGTAATGCACAACATGCTTGAGAATACTGCGAGGAACAAGATAAGGACAAAACGACCAGCCACCCAAAATTTTCGCAGTACATGTTTATAAAATGTTCATGTACCCCAAACGAGGTGCTTATGATACAAGCCGAAAAAACCTACAAGTAGGGCCTTGGAGTCTTCTGGAAGTAGACGTGTTGCATTTTTTCTGTAGAGGGCTTTACATTCATATGTGAGGAACAAAACTCCTGTATAATGAAGAATGTTGGCAGCTATCAGTTATAGAAAAACCTAATGCAGCTAATCTTCCCCGACACATCTGTACATTTAGAGAGGTGACGTAGCTTCGGTGATTGTGGCAGCAACTCCAACAGGACCAGTGCGAAAATTGGCACTACTTGGCTAGAAAAATGTCAAAACATGCCTGCCCGACTCCCTCTAGCCATCCTGGCTGAATCTGACACATGATTTCTTAACTGCTGGCTGGACAAAAACAAAACCACTGAAGCACAGCGTGAAGTTCCTCTGGAGTGGTCAACTTCGTCTTCTGCGATGAAAGAGCAGCACAGTGTACTGATAAGGCACTCCTTGCAATGGTTTTCAATGCCACACAGTGACCTTGCTGTTCCTGTCGAAGAGAGCTTCGGGAGCTTGGAGGGTGCTTGCTCTTTTCTGGGGGCTGCTGCCGCTCCTCGTTTTCTCCTCAAGGTCTACCTGCATAAAGTTGTAGACGAGGCTTTAAGAGTTGTATATAATGATATACAAATTTTCGCTGAACACACATTTCCTCGTGGCACACTGAGGAATTTCTTATAAAACTTAAGGCCTCGCATATGCAAACATTTACAATCGATCCGAAGATGCACTCGACTCTAAAGGAGCAAGTTTGTTATGTAGTGTATATAAAGAAAGGTCATTCAGCACAACCACAACTACAGTTGCACACGAAAACAACATTTTACACGATCCTGTTTATTTACATGGTTCATTTTATTTTATTTACACGGTCCATTTTACACGGTCCTGTTTTACACGATCTGGTCTGCATGAACTCTTGAACCGGGCACCATATAGATTGAAAGACACACACAGAGTTTGAGACAAACCTAGTTTCGCGTGGAGCATCCTCTTGCACTATAACAACACATCTCAATCTAGTTACTTGGTCAGAACGAGGTGAAAACAGCTCGCACTTGAAAAGCACGGGCAGAAGGAATGACGCCTGCGCCCTGTGCTTTCTGTACATTCTCGTTGAGGGTGCAGTTTTCACCTTATCCTTATGCAATTTCACATTTATAACATTGTTCGCTGCATAATCTTTGTGGCGTTAAAGTGTGTGATACCGTCATGTGTATCCCATGTAATTTATAAAAATAGAATACAGGATAGCTTGATTCAAAAATAACAAAGTGCATCCAGCGCCATGTCCTGTAGCCATTCTTTAGGCAAGTGGCAGAATTCTTCAAAACATATCTTATTGTAACCACTACAAGAGCTAACTCGTACACTGGCACATTCTGTTTGCCTCTTCAGATTATAAGGTACCTTTTTTACACCTGAAAATCTTCAAGAAGAAAAGAAGTGCTGTAATTGTGAAGAAAGAAAAGTAGAAGGAAAAAAAGATAACCTGCCCTGTACAGGGACAGAGCCTGCGAACTTCGAATAATATGTCCGATGCTCTATCAACTGAGCTACCATGGCGGCTGTCCCTCTTCCATTTTGTACGGTATATATGTGCATTTATACATAGAAGAGTCAGTCAGCGCTGGCTGTTACCATTATGGCGAGTGTGGGACACCTTTTTTTTGCCTACTGGCAATTACATTACGATTGCAATTACGTTACAATTACTTCCAATATCCCTATATTTCTTTGGCAGCATTATGCATCTGTCAGTTCTCAGAAAATCTGCTAGTTACAGGAGGAGGCAATAGTGCACCCTCCCACCTAAGTGCATGTACTTGAACACATGCACAACTGATCAAAAAAAAAAACAAGTCACACACCGCTAAGATTAATGAGATTCACTGTTTCAGATTCATGAGTAAAGAAAAGAACTATAAATTTAAGGGTTTGTTGTCTTTGTTGAACACATTATAAGGAGAACTAGCAGAAAGGATGCCAAACAAACTATCGGGGATGTTATCAAAAGTAACTTGAACAAAATTGTGAAAAGAAAAGTGAACAAAAACATAACTTGGCAACGTTTTTTGACAATTGAATTGACATTACTTTTTATAACATCCCTTTATTTTGCTGGGTAATGTTGTCGGGTAATTCTCATTATTAGAGTGGTGAGTAGGCTGACATAGAAAATATATGGCATTGATACTTGTTTTGAACACCTGAAAGTTTGAGGAACTTAAAAGAGCGGAAGCTACTTTGAGTAGACCAGAATATTTAGTTGGAGCGAAAAAAAAAACGTACACACATTTTTACCAAGCTTTTTAACCTATTTTGAGACATAAAAGTGTATGCTGCCTGTAATGTTGAGTACCATTACTTTTGTCACACTATGCACTGTAGCAGGTGTAGTCAGAGTGGTGATAGTGAAGGATTAATCAAGCACGCCACCAACTGCGTTCACATCAATGGTCGCGTATTTTAAAAATAAACCTGCTGTATAGTAAAAAAAATTTTAGAGCATTTATGATTTTATCAAAATCAAGTTAAACCAACTGGGTAAGCAAACCATTTGCATAAAATCAAAAGGCATAAAGTGATTCATGTATTATAACTATGTGAACAATTTCAGCAATGCAGGGCAAAGTGACAACAGTTCTATTAAAAACCCCTCTCATTAAATTATGCATGAAAAGCACCACACCAGAATATTTTATAGTTCATGTGATATCGAGACTACTAGACTGTCTATTGACCTTTTAAAAGAAGGGTATCTCCTTGATATTCAAGGGGCAACCACTTAGCCTTTTCCTGAGCTTTTGTGTGAATATTTCCTGAATTTTAGATATCATTAGGATTGATTTAGAGTGAACAGATTTTTCTTACGCATTGAAACCTAGTTCTGTATGTAACTGCAATTATGGGTGCCAAACTATCTCCAAATAATTTTTAACATTTAACTTATATTTTTTAACTGCAGCAGCACAACTAGCTATGGGTGCCCAAAAAGTAGCTAGAAACAATACCTTTTGCCTCCTTGAGCCTTTTGGAAGTGTTCAGCTTCTCAGTGCTCACCTTACAACATTTTTTTAAATACCTGTTTGTGTGCACACTGCTCTTGCTCCTTGTACAGTGAGGAGGAGCACATGGCAAGAAGAGACAAGAAAGAAGCATAGCGAAAAAAAGCGAAATAAGCGAGGACCTCTATTGTATCGTACAATGTGTTTAACATTACTATTGTGACAACATATAGACAAATTATCACGGCTATGCATCCATTGTAGAGTCATACACAGCTGCAACACCACGACTAAATTTCAACCTTGTGTTGGTTTAGGATCCCTTTATAGTGGCAAGCTAATGATATCTGCATTTGTTTGGCACATACTAAGATGCACTGAAATGTGATATGGCAATCTCATTTAGAATGCACGTCATGTGGCTTTATTGTATATGGGGCCACAAGTAAATCTGGTTGCAAAGCAATATGGCAGAGCATAAACAGACGTCACCGACCACTCCAATCTGAACTTGCCTTTGCTACTTGCCCATTATCATCCCAGCAAAAAATGAATAATGGAATCTGCTACAGGTAAGTGCTAGCTTATGCTAAGAACCAAGTATGAAGGGTGTTTTGTCATTATTGAGATCAGTTATTTGTTCAAGAACACTCGCTGTCAAACACAAATACATTGCTGTCGAAGCATCAAGACTCAAACATAAAGCAAAAAAAAGTGTCTCTTTAAAAATTACAGGCCACAAGGCAAGATAAATATTTGATATACTTGGGATGTAAGGCACGCACAAGACGTGCTGCCATATTATACTTTTCCTTGTGTTGAAACCTGCTTGCTTTACTCACCCAACACACCTGTAAAGATGCCGTGAAAACACCAAGGAGCTGATGCAGCAAGGTTGAACACATGTCCAGGGATTCCACCATTCCTAAGCAGCCCTACAGCCTCCACAGTCCTGCAACCATTAGTAAGAAAAATATAGTTCTACCCAAAGTTCTTGGTTTACAGACACACATGCAAGACGCATAACCACTCTATAGGAAGTTTGCATGATAATGCGCTGGGTAGCAAAACGGATGCCAATATCAAGTATCCCGGCCTGCCGCTTCTTTCTTTCCGTTCTTAATTAATCAATCCATGGTTAATAAATGTTCCCCCAATGTGAAGTGTACTGGCAGTCCGGTGAAGAATTGCAATGTATTTCAAACACAGTCCAATTCATGGCAAGTAAGCATGCAATAGCGTTTTGTCAGCTGTTCGAGAAAAGAGCATGAAGTTTAGCTAAAACCCATGTTTTTTATAAACACCATTCAATTTGATATAAAAGTTGTGAGCATTATGTGAAGGAACACGGATTCATGTTTAATCAATGATTTCTTATATTGTACTGATATGAATGCAACTAACTGAATATGAAACGTTAATTTTTGCTTGAGAATTAAGTTATGAACACTATCGCACTTGCCAGCTGCATCTTGTCTAAAACAGCGGCAAGATAGGCCAGTTTTTGTAGGTGAGCAGTAATGAGCAGTGCAAAGTAACAACAAGAAACACCAGTAACAACAATATGGGGCAAGCGCAGACTGCCAACTGTATAATTTATTGCACCAAACTTCGCCTGAATATCAGTCAGACAACTCGTGCAAATGAAGGTCCAGTTGGGAATAAACAAGTTACGAAATCAACAATGCCTGCTTTCACTAACAGGACCATCATTCACATAAAGTATGCAGCGATAGGCCCCTACCAAGGTACGTCACAGCATGTAGTCACTGGCTCATGTAAAAGGTGTGGCTGGAAAAGCACTCCCGCTGGTGGCTCAGCCCGGTACAGTGGTGTGGTGTTTGGGGCAAGTTTTAATTTTTCAAAGCTTACACTTCCCGTTACAATGTCGACATTAGCTGTAGTATGTGTCAGCAAACATCCAGCTGTGTGGTAAACTGTGTGGTAAAATATTTGCCACGCTGTTTGTTTATCTTGAACAAGTGAACACACGTGGTGGCCTGTGCGAGGAACAGCGGCATAGTCTTCAAAAATGTGCACTGTTGATTGCGGCATGTAGTGTGCATTGAAAGGTATTGAGAATATCAGTTCAACTGAGAATATTGTGTGTGGTGTGTGCAGTGTCAATAACAATGTGTCTTGTTTTCGAAAACGTTAGCACTCATGGCAGGGACCGGTCGATTAAAAAACTTGATTCGACATTTTAGTCAAGGTAAATATGCACTTGACGCGACCATCTGCGAGTGGGTACATCTCGGTGTTTGCGCTGTGTGCAGAAAAAAATTGCATGGTCACCGGGCTGGAAGATACCATTTGCTGAAGCTGCATGTATGAATTGCCCCGACGAGTACGCAAGCCCATTAAAGGTATAACTCGTTTTATCGAAGACCTCATATGTCTTCATATAATAAGCAGAGATTCTTGTTTCACGTATACTCGGTCCTTTTACCGCTCGATATTCATGAAGTGACAATGCAAAACAACAAGTTTGTGTGTTTGGTCCTAAGGGAGCAATGTAAATATGCAAATAAGTTGTAGGTGTCAGATGCAGCGATGTAACTGCACAAAAGATTACGTATATATTAGGCTACAGGTTTAGAATCGCATACATCTCAGTGGTCTATCAGGAACGTCACAAACAACTTCCTTGCCAACCAGCCCTTGCACAGAGGAAGGGAATGGCTGGCACGGTGCTCGAAGTGACGTCACACTATTTGAAAACATAGAGAGGTTTCTTACTTAGGCAACATTTTGCACAATATATTTTTTATATCCAAGACTGTACTCGTCCACATTGATCATACTGATGTCTTTTGTTGTTACTTTGTGCTGTGAATCACTAGGCATTTAGTCATCATGATCTTTAAAAGCTAATTTCAGTGTTCTCTCTCCAATTGCTGACAACTGTGTTGTTGCATAAATTGTGCAAAAAAGCAACAGAGAAAGGCTGTCACAATAAATACACCAACATGGGTATTCTCCTGCAAACAAAAGTCGGCACTGGTCCTGTCATTACCCGTCTTCCTTCTGTCTTTGCCTTGTTTGTGCTGAAACAGCCAAACACCTGATGAGTTAGATGAGAAATATTAACGCATCAAAGCTATAAGTGCTTGCATCAGCAACTACACAACAGCGTGATAACCGCACCTCTGCCACACAGCAGCGAAACATATTTTGAACATGCTGGCAGTGTATTATTTTATAAAAAGCAACTCTCGCAGATTACAAAATCTCACATTGTGCATGCAAGTTTTCTTCAAAGTCAGGCGTACAATGTAGGTGCTGGCCGGTACATTATTAGTTACAAGCAAAGGCGTCTTGCAGGTACACATGCAGATTGCACGAACACCTCTCTCTCTCTACACTAGGCACACACATTAAATTTTTAACAAGCACACGCCACTGTTTAGGGGCATAATAACGCTCTACCGTTAACTTATGCTAATCAACCCACTTAGGCAGTTGCCTAGGTGAATCGAGCCAAGTTACAAATTGTATCGCCCGCGAACGTAAACAAAATGCTGCTGTGCATCAAATGGCACTGCAGGCTTCGTTTAATCAACAACGTAGCAAGCGCCATGTGCGTCTTTCTCACTACATTGCACATATGAAAAAAATCGATCACCATACACATGCATGTTGCCGCAGTTGTCTCGAATTAGCTCCAGTAAGGCCGCGCCGATGCGCCATGGCTCTGCTGGCGTTAGCGTTGTCGAAGCGAATCGGCAACCGCACTCGCAAAGGTGCGTAAGGTTGCCGTTTCACGACGCCTCGTTCGAGTGCAGAACACACACTTGCACTGAGTGGCATACTTGGTCTACATAAAAAAGTGTCCCCCTTACCTTTAGTTTCTTTCACACTGTCCTGAGGGAAGCGACCACAGGCGTCAGCCGTCACCTCGGAGTCCTTCGAGCGCCCGCCCAACCCGCCGATTCCTTGGACGACTCGCACTTGATCCGCACTCGGACAACCGCGGGAATAGGGCGCAATCTTAGCACATCACACGAACGAGGAACGGCGCTTCCTTGCGTAAATTTAACATTTCGGGCTCTCGTGTGTAGCAGCGCGAACACATAGACGCACCGAAACGGCATGCCCACGAAAACAAAGAAGACAAACAACATGTGGCTTTAGCTGTGAATGGATTTGACTTGGATATCTGTGTGGGGAAAATAAAAAAAAACATCTGTCGCTGCTTTAAACTGAAAAAAATGTATGTTATCTGGAAAAATAACTTTAAAAGTGATAAACGGTTATTCAAAAAACAAGTTACAACTTATGATTATTTTCCAGGTCATTGTTTTGTTTTTGTTCTAGCAGACGACAGCTTCCCACTGCTTCTACGACAGACGTGGTGCGGTTTCACGTTCGGTGCGTGTCGCCGACGCAAAGCTCTACAGTAGTGATATCAGAGTTATCAATTCTCAATGAATCATAGGATGGCTACAAAGCAGTAACATTTTGACATAGTGCAGTACGAAATCTTTCAAGGTATGACATTTCTTTGCTCTGAAGCAAATCGAAGCAAGCCGGCAGGCGCAATCAGCTGATGTCGCCACTACGCGAGGCATGGTCGTGCACAATAGCGTCGCGCCCCGCGCTCGATTTGTCATCAAGCGAGGAGCTACTAAGTGGAATACAGCTAGATGCAGGGATTAATGGCGTATCACTCTAATTCCCTGTGGTGGCCGACTCAATCGCAAGAGAGCCCCGGGAAACAACCTTCAACTGCTCAAGCTTGTGTGTGGGTGTAAAAATACTTGTTTTCATCCGCGGCGGGGCAGCAATTTATAGTTGAAAGACATGCGAAAAGCATGTGACGTATATACAATCCCAAAACATATGCACAAAACAATAGATACGATTGCATATCGTACATAAATATGCCAACACATAGCGTGTAAAAAGCAAATTTACATACATAACTTAAACTCGCGTGCTGCCTTCAGCGCGAATAGCTCAGCAAGCTAACTCCCTCAGTTCACGTACGCGAGCACAACTGAGTGGCGCAGGTTCGAGCCCCGCCAAGTTTAATTCTTTTGTTTTTTTTCAACGTTTTTATTGTACTGCTATCTTTTCTAATGCCTTAGGTTCTAAAACAAAATAAAAGCATTATTGAGTTCAAGTACGTATGTGGGACTGTAATTTTTGCGCAACAGTTATTAGTATTTTTATTTTCATTATTCTTTTTTTATTTATTTCATAATATAACAAAATTAAGTACTAAGGGGAACATTGGGTCTGCTTGATTGTGAAGGGACTCGAGAAGTGAGAAAACTCAAACCAAAAAATTTATTTGAGAAAAAACAGCATTTCACAGCCGGACCAGTTCCTTCAAGGGTAGGCCTTAGGTATGCGCGAGACTTGCTATATGACTCATCTCAAGCTGTGGCAGTTGAGGGAAGGCAATATCACCGAGAAGCAGTTCTCGGTGATCTATTTTGGTTGATGTTTTTTAATTCTTCCAAAATAAGGGCTGCACAATTGTGATCGAGCCAAACCAAGAATTGCGGGCACGAAGTCATGAGACAGAAAATAAATAATGTTGATTGTTTGAAAAATTGCCCTTAATAAAAGGAAGAGTTATGTAGTGCTACGTAGCTTAACTCGCAGTAGGAATTCTATATTTACATATAGATAGTTTAAAATGGACAATGTTGCACACACAGACATTGGTTAAATCTCTTTGCAGCACAGTTGAAGCATCTATGTAGAACTGAAGCATCAAGAGAAGCTCATGCGTCCTCACTTTATTGCGCTTTACATAGCTTGTATGCGTACATGCAGCCATGATATGATATGTTTTAAAGCATTTGTTTAACCTATATTCTTCTTATTCATTAAAGCCGGCCCATAAATTGTGTCTTATGTAGCACTACAATTGAAGCTTAATCTGCATGATGGTCTGAAACAATGCTTTTGAAAATCTCAAAACGACCCAGCTCTATACACGACCATCCGTGCATCAATGATAAGCACCAATATGTGTTTGTACATATCAGTTGTGCTCTCATACTTAATTATTTTTCTGACCACTCCCTCTGCCCCTACCTCGTTTCTGTCGTGAAGCTGTGGCAAGTTGTGTATAGCTGTATTTATATTGTAGGAGCACATACTGTCAATAAAAATTATTTTTAGGCTTTATGAAATTAGTTTTCATAGATTTTCATTTATTTTGTCGGTGCTCAGGAGAGCTAAGCTCGTGGTCGATATTTTAAAATGGCATTTCTCTTTGGCAATGTTAATGAGAACAATTTCATTAATATTGACAAGTTCATTCACATTGAATTTAGTTCTCATTATTATTGTTTCTACCAAAAAACGAGCCCTTGAAGTTATGCTTTTTTGCTTGATTTGTTTCCGTGTGACAGCATGCAAGTAAAATACCAGTTATTGTCATTTCTTGTGAATGACACATTTTCCATGTGACAGACTTTAGCACCTGGTCATCTGCAGAAGTTGTATTCATTCTGGAAAAGGGCGAACAGTGGTGACTGACGACACAGACTAGCCTGCGTTATTCTTTTGTACTATATATGTCACTGTGCATTCATTTATAACTTTATGGAGCTCGGATTTCCTGCTGAAAATGTCACAACATGCAACTGTAGAGTTTCCACATTTTTGCAACAATCCACATGCCTTTCATACACTATTGCACATTTTCGTAAGCACCTTACAAAATCTGTATGTTTCCGCAAGACCTTACATTCTGCATTTTCCTTATGAAAGCTTCTGTACACTCCATACACTTTCCTTAAATTTCCATATCTTCCATCATGAACTCTCCGTATGCTCCATAAGTTTCCTTATCTTTCCTTATCCTTCCTTATACTCCATAAAAAGCTTTCCATATATGCCATACATTTTCCTTATCTTTCCGTATACTCCATAAAAAGCTTTCCGTATACGCCATACAATTTCCTTATCCTTCCTTATACTCCATAAGAAGCCTTCCGTAAGTGCCATACAACTTCCGTATATTTTCATAAAACTCGATATTTTTTCCGTATGCAGCATAAGGAAATGTTACGGAGTCCATATATTTTCCGTAAGATTTCATACGGAACGTTTCAGTAGGGGCAATGCATTCACTTCATACGGTAATAATTTCATTGATATTAGAAATTACTGCATAAGTTCTTTATGCCTGGACCATCCGTTTTACTATATAAGTCAGTCATGTGGGCACCATGTCATGAAAAAGCAGCAATGTAAATCACTTTTATTCTTTAAGGCGCCAAGTATCCATCAAATTGCCATGCAGCAAGTTCAGCGAACTTCTTATGAAACGATTGGGACTGCAAAAAATATTCTTTTGAGGAACACATTGCACATGTAAACTGCAACGCACATGTCTTGCGTTGAATTTTTTACTCGCTTCTGCAGGCGGTCACTGCACACTATTTTTTGCAGTAGTGGTGTGAGCAGTGATGAAATATATATTCTTATGTACCCATTGAAATTCGTTTTTTGCCGTAGTTCGGAGATTGTATCTTTGTGCCATAGCACAAACGTTTTCGTTTTTCAGTTGGCAATAATTTTTTTCAACAAATTAACACGCCCGTATATTTACCGAGAAATGCCGGAACAAGTTAGTCTAATGAAATTAAGATTTTCTAGCAAGTACGAAAGCCAAATCTCAATAAACATGGGTACTTTCGTGTGGTAATTCTGTGGTTTGCGCAATAAAACAACGCCATTGAGTTATTGGTGCTTTGCAATTCAAACGTCCACGAAATGTAGCTTTCCACGAAATGTAGCTTGAGCGATGTGTTGTGCAAGTTTGCGTCGCTGCAGATGCTCGTATTTACAATATTTGACGTACTTGACACTGAATAAGGAAGGTTCACTTATATTGCGAGAATCTGTTTATCACCAACGTAAGTGCATGCAGAGACAGCATGCGAACTTCCACAGTTTGCAATGTTTGGGAAATATTATGTGAAATTCTGCAGCTTCTTGAATGCTGTCGACTGCATACGCCAAGCTGAAATGTTTAAAGCGTGCTCAGGCCCCTTCACTTCATAAAATCACTTCATAAAGTACGAAAACAATTGGCCATGTATCTGCATGTTACACTGCAAATGTCGTCGAAAGACGATAGTATTGCGTCTGGAGAAAGTTAACAAAATGCTTATTTAATGTTCTGTGGAAGAAAATCGGGGAATGGAGAGTGAAAAAAAGCGTTCATGTTTGACGTCACACGTGAAAAATTAGCGCTATCTGGCAGTTATCTTGGAAAATGAAGCGCGTGGCGTCCGCATCCATCTCGGAGGAGACAAGGTGTAGAACGCGAGGCGACGTGTAGGTGCCACCACTGTGTTGTCTTCGCAAAGCGTTGAAAACATAGCCTTTTCGTGCAAAACTTGCATGGTCAGCACAGCGTGATAAACGCTACGGTCCTTAGAATTACTTGTGTATGCTTTTTGTAGTAAAAAGTCAAACATACTGAATGTCGACGTGTTGTTATGTTGCTTCAGATACCGCAGGTCGCGGGTTCGATTCCCGGCTGCGGCGGCTGCATTTCCGATGGAGGCGGAAATGTTGTAGGCCCGTGTACTCAGATTTGGGTGCACGTTAAAGAACCCCAGGTGGTCTAAATTTCCGGAGCCCTCCACTACGGCGTCTCTCATAATCAAATGGTGGTTTTGGGACGTTAAACCCGACAAATCAATCAATCAATGTTGCTTCAGATATGCGCAATATTTGCTTTAAAGGATGATCAATAATTCCTAATTGCTAATAATTGCTAATTGCTAATGACCAATAATTTCTGTAATAAGCTGACCGCAATTATTGCTAATAACACTGACTAAATTTTTTGCATCGAATGTCCGAACAGAGACTATCGTCTTTTAAATGATTTTTGGCTTCCAGACATGTTGTGCGAGTGTATCACAATTGCGTCTCGAAGTTGAAGCCACCGGGTGCCGGCTTGTTCATCCACCGAGCCTCAACGTGCTGGTGAGTCTGAGCTGGTTTCCTAATCTACTTCACCGCTCATTCACGTCAGGACTATCTATCGTAGATGAAGGTCTTCAGCTATGGTTCTGTGTGTAGACAAAAGTAGACAAAAGCTGACCGCGTCGTGTCAGCTGTTTATAAAGTTTTTAGTTTTGCGTAATGTTTGACTTTTGATTTTTTTATTAAATTTTTTGTGTGGATTTTGTCAAACCAAATGGCACCTCCTTCTTTAAGAGTTTCACAGGATCAAACCAAGATAGTTGTTAAAAAAACCTGCATTACTGTCTGAAAAGATATAGGTTGATGGAAGTTCTGAATCTTTCGTGAACTTTGCCTTCTCTCAAAGCTACTCTAAAGGCTAAACGGAGCCGATAGAACAAAGCTTGGACAAGTTACATTATTCCACGTTAGGTGAAGAGCGATGTGCTGCGGCTGGAATATACACAAGTGCCATCTTTTTCCTTTAGTGTCTCACCAAGAAATTTGATGGATCTAGCCACACCTTGGACAATGTAGCGCAACGTCGCTGCCATATTCTTCATTCCTATAGCTTGAGGGAGTTCTGCAAGAGGTCAACAAAGCCAAAACTTCTATAATTTCTTTGTTTCAGTTATTCCTTCGTTTCGTGCGTCAAATCAGGCTCTCCGCTGCTCGAGCGAGAGAATCTTTGCATTTTGCTTATGTCCTAATGCGGTACTTAAAACCTCAGAGGAGTCGCTTATAGGAGGTGAATCTAAACGCGTAGGTTCAGCAGACTTTAGACCATAAGTGTGGGCTCCTTTAAGAGTGCTCTGACATGTATTAAAACAGCAAATTCAGCAGCTTCAATCCTTGCTCTATTGAATGTGAGCGGAGCTGACCCACGCAGCTTGTACCGCGTTCGCCAAACACGAGTTAGGATCACCCACGCTATCAGAAGGCGTGTGTGAGCAGCGCAAATAAGGCAGCCTGATTCGTTTCCCGTGTAAGCAATCGTCATATGAGCCAAATTTCACTAGGTCTTTTAATAGCCGTGTTTCTGCTTTTGATTTCTAGTTAACTGTGACCTGTGCCTATTAAAAGTTACGTCCCTGTGTTTTGTCCCACTTTTTAATCATAATTCTTTTCACTGAGTTCTTTTTTTACGCAGATGGCACCGCAAAGCAATAAAAATAGCTTTCATATTGTACATTCTCTCCACGCAAAGATTTGACTTTGATAAGCGGTATAAAAAGTGGTGTCCCGCTCTGTGCGAGAGTGGAGGGCACGTGCGAGAAACAGTACTATTAAGAGAAAAGGAAGGAGAAAGAAAACATTTGTTTGCCCACGCTTTCTGGCATGAGAAACAATTTCGGTTCTCATAGGATTCTGGCATCAGAGAACCAGAATAGCACATGTTCGCTAAACCATCAATTTCAGATGACGCGTCTCGCCGTTCACCCCTCAAAGACGTCTTTGTGCAAACAATAGTTTGTTAGACCATACGGCGTCTTTGAGGGAGACACCTCGTTGAAATCTTTCGTTACACTGCAGGGATTGCAGCTGCACACCCTTGCTATCTGAGACCAGGGTGCTAGCAAGAATGAAAGGCAAGATTGCACGAGAAACGAGAAAGAATTTTTATTAATAGTATAATTGAGATGAATTACCTGAGTGCGTGCCACTAAAAGTATTTGTTTTCTTCTAATATGACGTGTGACTTTGTTGACCTGTATATATACTGGGGTAAGGGAGCATGCTGCTGCTAAGGTCAACGTGGAGGTTCTGAGTTTTCTCCTGGCTAAAAGTAAATCAAGCGAATCAGAATCCTTATGGTGATTCCCGAACTAAAACTTGGGTCTCATTTTCTACCTATTTGCGGGGATGTCACTTTTCTCGGCATACATCTTAACCCTAGCCTCAGATTTGGCTGTCACGTCCATTTTTACAAGCAGAAGACTACGTTTGACATCCGAGCTTTAATCGAAGCTTGCCCTGCTTTTCTTCTCGGGAGGCTCGGCAAGCGTTGTATTTTGCTTTCACTCATAGTCACATTACCTAAGGTATCGCTTCATGGGGAAAGCCGTGCGCTTTACTCAAACCATATGACTTTGATGTGTTCAGTTATCATTAATTAGACACATCCAAAATCAGTCAATACGCATAATCACTTCTAGTTCCCTACAGTCTCCCCATGCCACTGTATTACTCCGCTCTTGAAATATCTTGCAGGTTAGTTATTTTTCCCGTTCACCGTAATCGTCTTATTTCGCAAACTGCTTCCCAACAACCTTCCGCTCCCATTTATGTCACGTTATTTTTCACACAATAAAACTTGGCGAAATTTGCAACTAATAAATAATTTTTGTAACCCCCCAGTTCATAGTATTCATGGCGAAAAAACATCTGCGTTCACTGCCATTTTACTTTGGGGTAATTTGCTTACAGCTATCAAATCTCGTGTTGCCCTTCGAATGTTTAAAAATGATCATAAACATCACTATCTGAACTAAGCGTACTCATGTCCCACCTCTTGACAAATTAAGTTTGTTTATTTGCACCTTTGCTATTTTTGCTGCTCTTTTTCGCGTTCTACTTATGTCACGGTAGACGTTCTATCTGTTCTGTTTGAATTTCATTCCTTATTCCGTTCACTTGCGGTGTTAGTTTATACGTTGTATATTCGTATAATTACCCGATGGTCCCACTACACTTTTTTCACTTTGGGGTTCCGCGCTTGTAGAATTATTGATCATGTAACTTTTTTTGAAGCAACGAACTGAACCTTAACTAAACTTTAAATACTGAAAGGATAATCAATGTGCCTGTATGCTGAGTGAACAGGGTTCACCAGAGTTAACCACAAGGTAAAAGAAAAAAAATTGGGCAGATCCCACGTACCTGGGAATCGACGCTATGCGAGGCATGTGGAGGGAATGTGACCGTGTTGAAATTATGTATTGTGCGACGCGTCATGAATTGACACTAAATATATGTACAAATGTTGCACGCACAGACATAACTTGAAGAGTTGCAGAAGTTTATATAATCAGATATTTGCACTTGCGCAACGATATCAACTGGAACATGCGTATTAGCAACATCAGAAGCTGATATGAAGCGCAGATGTTCCCGAGGATGCTGGCCCTGGACATTACTACACGAATTAACTTCAGCGCATGGCGACTAACCACAATTGGCAGTAGCCCGATGTGAAGATTCTATCAAAAGAGTACATATGTAATGTTTATAAAATTGGGTAGGCAGCACTGCAACCACTATCGTCGTTTAACAAAGATAAACGTCTATTTAAAAATTATTTCCGAGACTTGGCATAGCTCTGTGGCAAAATGCTTCATTCCCACGCAGAATGCTTGGGCTCGATTCCAGCTGGAACTCTGACCTTTATTCTTTGCATTCGTTGGATCGACGCTGCCGATGTCGAGTACTTCTTAACGCTCGCGCATTAAAATTGCCCATGTGGGTTATTGTCGTTCCTAGGGAGACTTTGTCTATCCCCTGTGGCACATACCCGCATAATAAAGGCACATACCTGCCAGTGGTATGTGCCACTGTCTTGTGAGAAGCGTTTGACGACGTACGTGATGCGATTGTGACATTATTCATCTCTTGATCAGCGCGTCATAATCGTCAAACCATCTTACCTTCCCATGCTAATTTTTGTTCACGCCAAGTTACGGAGGTGACCACGAGAGTACCCAAACGTAAGTGGCTAGATAGATAGATAGGTAGATAGATACGCTCGAAGTAGCCTAAGTTCACTAAGAAATGCTTCACATTTAAAAAGACAACAGTAGCAGTTGTGAAGCTGTCTGGGCAAAAGTGAAACTATACAACCAGTTTATCTGTCGCAGACGCCACAAATTTTGCGTGTAGGAGGAACATGTCTCTGCATCCTTCCCCACATCTGAGTTTTCGCTAACGCAGTTATGACCTGCAATAACAGTTGCACCGCAAGTATTAGGTGCAAGAAAGTATTAATACACCTGTGATTTTTCTTGTGTGCATAGTGAACTTAACGAGCGGAGACGATCGCTGCGTTGTGAAAGCGCATGCCTGCGTGTACTGTTCCCAAAAGCTGAAAGGCGCGCTCACTGGAGCTCCTGCTATTCAGCTCGGACAACATAGACTTTTTTTGCGAACAGAAACAATGTCTGCCGAGGTATTTGGTGGCCATCTGTCTTCCGAGACCAGTCGAAGCAAGCAAGACACGAGGGAGTTAAGGTGCTGGTAGAAGATTTTCGTTCGCATTCACTTCAAGGCAAGTACGATTATAATTGTGTGATAGATGCTGGCGCCTTCGAACATTTCTCTAGCAGTACCACAGCACTCGTGAAAATTTAGCCACTTGGGCCAAGTCCCTGCGAAAGTGAACAAACCACAGCACCCTTGTCGATTCTCAAGAAACATACCTAGCTATGGTTCCACTCGGTGTTGTCTTTCTTGCTTATCCTTTCGCTGCCCTGTAAATGTTACAGCAACCTTTCGTAATTCCTAAACTTCAGTTCTGATAAATATAGTTGACTCGCCATTCTAAGCCAGCAATGTCTAGGTGCAATCAAGAATGTTTCACTCGAAGAGAAAAAAAAAGCCTTATATTCTCGCTATCCAGCAAACTGGCCAACTGCCACTATTACGATCTTATTTCTAAGAAGCCGGCCCTGTTACTTTTCTGCCAGAGTTGGCGACGTCTGGGATAATGGAAATCCCTTGTTGCTATGTGTCAAGAGTGTCAAGGCGGCAAGTTACAACGACAGCCGGGACGTAAGCAGTGAGCTGTCACTATATCTGGGCGCAGTAGATGCTCTTGGGTCAAGAGCATCTACTGCACCCAGAAGGGCATCAACGAAGTACTTAGGACTATGCGCCCTCCTCTCTTCCAAAAACTTATCCTTTGAAACAATCCCTAAACGAGCATATCACAGTGGTCACGCTTGAATAAATATTGAACGTTTGACGATTATAAAACAAAGAAAACATATGGTATGAACTGTCGGCGAGTACTTCTGCACTTCTCTATATTCATTTGTTGAATATCAACCATTATATTTAAAAGGTTCTATGAATGACATAGTGATATTATAAATTTCTCACACACTTAACGGTTACGTAACCAAGCAGCAAAAAGTCTCCTGAAATATGATAAAAGTCTGATTATAAAGATCGCAGACAACTAAAAGCAACGGTGCACCTTACGTTACAAAATAGCCCAGACCTCATCAAGGTATTATGTGGCTTTTTGTCTTTCTTCTTGTTATCTGTACCCAGTATAGGTGCGAAATATATTTCAAAGTTTTATATTGGTCACCTACCACGTGTGCGTCCTTGTGTGTGTGCATGATTGATTGAATGATATGTGCGGTGGTTTAACGTACCCACATATCAATGACTGCCACGCCCGGAGTGCCGATGTTTTCGCTCGGCGGTGTAGTTGTCTCCGGTGCGGAGACGGAGAAGGAAACCGCGGTCTCGTCTTGGGAGTCCCTTGAGAGGGAGCCGCCGCGGCGGCTTTCCAGCTGCTACGCGAGGGTCGGGATGACGCTCGCGCACGTAGCGGGCGGTGAGGAGACGGCCGGCATCCGCGGAGCACACGAAGTTGGTGACGCCGGTGTCGGGGTCGTGCGCATCCCTCGCGGCACAGTCGGCCGCCTCGTTGCCGGGTATTCCGATGTGCGAAGGCACCCAGTGCAGCGAAAGGTCGCACCCCGTTTGCTGCACGGCGTGCAGCTTCCGGGCAACTCTCTGCGCAAGGAGGCTGCCGTCTTCCTCGCGCGAGATCGCGGCCAAGGCCGCCCGGGAGTCGCAGATGATGGCTGCAGCGCTCATGGGTGCCCGCTCACTGAGGAAATCGGCTGCCAAATTTATAGCGGCGAGTTCCGCCACAGTGGAGGAGGCGAGGGAGGGGAGGCGGCACTTGAGAACCGCGCCGACTGATGGCACAACGCAGGCGGCGGCCGCGGAGCCGTCGCGAAGCACTGACCCGTCGACGTAAACAAGCAGCCGGCCGTTCAGCTGTTCGTGAAGGAGGGCGGAGCACTCCTGCTGCATCGCTGCCAGCGGGGTGCGCGCCTTCGCTTTGATGCCGCCAATGGTCTTGGTGATCACCAGAGGGGTGTGGCGGTAGGGTGGGATAGCCAGCCAGCTGGGGTACTGCATGTCTGGCACAACCGTCAAGAGCTCACTCGCCCGCTGCCCCATGGATGAGTGAGGTAGAGCATATAGCCTGTTCACAAGGAGCTGCCCCTGCCTTGTGGTTTTCAGCCGCAGTACATGATTTAGTGTCCGCTGGGTCACCCGCAGGGAGATGGGAGTTTCCCCCGCTTCGGCGAGCGTGGGGCCCACCTGGGAGGTTTGGGGAAGTCCGTAGTACTCCCGCACGGCGTTGCGATGGTCCGCGTCCAAGGCAGCTAGCTGGCAAGCACTCAACGAAGCCACTGCTGCAGTGTAGATCACGCGTGCCGATGCGACTGCGTTGTAGACTCGCAGGGCAAGGGCAGGGGTGCAGCCGTGCCCTCGCGCGAGGAGACTGCGTGCGGCGCCGAGTACCTTGCGGTTGCTCGTCCGCAGATCGTTGACGGCCGGTCGCCAGCTGAGCCGGTGGTCTATGGTCACCCCCAAGTAGCGCACCTTCGTGCTCCACTCGATGGGGAGGCCCCGGAGTGAGAGCCGAGGCGTGGAGCGGCGTGTCGACGCTCGCGGGTGGACGAGCAGTGCCTCCGTCTTGGAGGCGGCGAGCGCCAGTCCAACCCCGTTCAGGAATGCGTCAACCGCGTCGATGGCCACCTGGAGGGACTCGAGAAGGGCTGCCCGGTGGCGACCGGGGCCGCAGGCAAACAGCGCAATGTCATCGGCGTAAATCGCCACATGCACTTCACACGCCGTGTTGCACGGGATGTAGTCGGGCAGCTTGGCAAGAGCCAGATTGAACAGAAAAGGGCTCAGTATGCTGCCCTGGGGTACGCCTGCGGTGACGGAGTGGGGACCGCTGATTGTGGAGCCAACACGAACGCGAAGAGTGCGGTCGCCCAAGAAGCTCTCCAGGTAGTCAAACATCCGCCCGCACACACCGAGGTCACGAAGTGCGTCCAA
Organism: Rhipicephalus microplus; assembly: GCF_043290135.1. Lineage (NCBI taxonomy): Eukaryota > Metazoa > Arthropoda > Arachnida > Ixodida > Ixodidae > Rhipicephalus > Rhipicephalus microplus. The sequence goes on along the minus strand of NC_134706.1, from coordinate 104,232,020 downwards.
AATCGATGCGTGGGGCAAACAGTCAAACGCACTTCTCACGTCGAGCAGCACGAGGATGCCGTAATCGCCGCGGTACTTGGCCTCCTCGAGAGTGGCGATCACGTCGGCCAGTGAGTCGAACGTACAGCGCCTTGGGCGAAATCCGCTCTGTTCGGGAGGGAATGCGTTGGTTGCGGTGGCAATCCAGCGAAGGCGTCGCAATGCCATGGCTTCCATGACTTTCCCTGCGGCCGAGGTAAGTGACACTGGCCGGTAGGATGAAAGCTCCGTGGCCGGCTTCCGTGGCTTCAGGATGGGCACCACGAGCGCCTCTTTCCAGCCAGGAGGCACATGACTTGTGCGCCACACTTCGTTGTAGGCCTCCAGCAACCGGGGCCGCGTGGAGGGGTCAATGTTGCGCAGCACCTGGTAGGTGAGGCCGTCCACTCCCGGGGCAGACCGCTTCGTGCGGTTGTTGAGCACTGCGGTCAGCTCGCTGAGAGTAAACTCCTCCGTGCACAATGCGCGGATCTCTAGCAGAATGCCCTCGGTGGGAAAGTACCGCTCGGGAGCGAAGAGCTCAGGCCTGTTGAGTGCAGGCACAGGTGGTAGTCCCTGTGGAGGCTGTGGGCAAGCAGGAGGGGCAAACTTGTCTGCCAGCAGCTCAGCCAATTCCTGCGTGGCGATCTTCATTACAACAGCAACACAGAGAACCGGGCAGCGAGGCTCTCTGGTGCGAAGAACGGCAGCGAAAATGCGCCAGGCTTGGGCGTGGTTCTGAGGGTCATCTAGTGACGAGCAGAGGCTCCCCCAGCTCTGGTTGCGACGGCGTCTGGCGTGCCTGCGGCACACCGCGTCAATACAGTTATAGGCACGCCAATGTTCCGCCTTCTGCGAGCGCACCGCCACAATCTGCGCCCTGCGACGCGCGGCGCGAAGGTTGAGGAGGCTGATGTCTGGTGCGGGGGTGCCCGCAGGCACGGTGCAGTGGGTGGTAGCTGCGTCGTGACACTCGGCCAGCGCGGTGAAGAAGTCTGCAGAGACTGGCACTCTAGCACACAGTTCTCTGAAGCGAGTCCACTTGACAACACTGTAGGTCCGAGTGTACCTGATGTAAGCTGAGGGGGGTGTGACCACGATGGGGTAGTGGTCGGAGCCCTGAGAGTCCGGTGCACGTTGCCACTCATATTTACACGTACCACCCACGAGAGTCAGGTCGATGGCACTGTCGGACACACCACGGCGCGCGAGAGTACAGCTACCCGTGTTTATAACGAGCAGTCCGGCCTTTTGCACGGCATCGAGAAGGTCGCGCCCACGGTGGTTCGTCACGCCACTGCCCCAGGAGGTGTGGTGAGAGTTAAAGTCGCCACCGATGACCGCGTCGCGATTTAGGCGGTCTGCGAGGCGGCACACGCATGGGGTGTCCCAGCGTGCCGAGTAGTTCGATGTGCGCACGTACACGCTAGCGACACTGGTGTCCGTGCTCCCGATGCGCACAGTCAGGGCGACGGCCTCGAGGGTGTCACAGAGAATGTCCTCGATGTCCACTGCAGCGTGAGGGAGGTCGGCGCGCACATAAACCGAAGCCCGCGACGTGCCGGGAGGATGCGAGGGAGTGCTGCACCGGACTGCGCTACACTCTTCAAGTTCACACTGCGTGGTGCTGTGATAGCCGACAAAACCAGGTAGGTTGAGTGTTCCGACGCGAGCGTAGGTTTCCTGCAGCAGCAAGACGTCGTACTCGCGTCGGAGGAGTTGGGTAGACAGCTCGGCGTGACGGCAGCGGAGGGAACGAACGTTCCATTGAAGAATCCGCGGCCGAAACACCTTGCCGCTAGCCATGTTGATTGAGGGCAGCGTGGGCGGCCAGGGCCGCGTTGCACAGCTCGAACACAGGGCCGGATTGCGGTATTGTCCCGATGAGGGCCTGCACGGCAGCGGCCAGGGCACTAATCACCATGTCCTTTTGCACCTCGCAGTCGGGGCCCGAGGGTTCGGCGGCCGGGCGCGAAACAACCGCGCTGTACGTCCGGCCCGGTTGCACTACCGAGGAAATACCAGTGCACGGTGCTCGAGCAGGCACGGCTTTTCCCTCGCTCTTAAGGTTCCTCTCGGCCTCACGACGAGAGAGGGGCGGGTCCGCGGAGGCCATGATTTCTAGCACCTTCCTCTCGTGTTGCCAGCGAGGGCATCGGGGCTCGGTGGCGGGATGTGGGCCGCCGCAGTGTAGGCACTTGGGGCCGGGTGCAACGCAGTCGGCGCGGGCGTGGTCGCCGCCACAGCGCGAACAGCGTGGGGAGCTGGTGCACGTCGCATGAGTGTGTCCGAAAGCGCCACAGCCGGCGCACTGGAGAGGGCGGCGACGACGACAACGTACAGGGCGGGTCTGCTTAAATAACGCCACCTCAGGTGGCGGTGCGTTACCCACAAATCGGAGAAGGACATTGCGTCCGGTACGGGCACAAGAGAGGATGGGAGCAGAGCTCTCTATGTTGTTTTTGAGGACCTCCTCGTCAAAAGCCGCGTCAACGCCGTGAAGTACGCCGGTACAGGTTTCTTTGTTGGCGGTCTTGGCGTTGACAGCCACATTCCCGATGCTTTCCACTGCCAGGAGAGCGGAGGTGTCAGCTCCGGGTGTGGTGTCAACCGCAACAACGTTGCCGCTGAAGTTAATGCGCACACGCTTCGTGCCGGGCACCTTCGAGAGCTGTGCTGCAATTGCGTCGCGGCTGAGGGAGAGGAAGTTGTTCTTCCTGCCCTTGGGGCGGTAGAGGATGGTGGCAGAGGTGCGGCGGGGCTCATTCGCGACCAGGTGTTCGATAATATCGAGTTGGTGCTGGCGGCGACCTGGTTTCTGGCGGGGCCCCTTTCCCTTGCTTGGGGGAGCTGCACTGGCTGGCTGCCTACTGGAAGGGGCATTTGTAGCTGTTGATGCCTGGCACGGAAATCCGTTTTTCTGCTGATGCTTGCGTCGGGCCTCTTCATAATCTGCTTCGGTAGAGGCGTCCACCGTCAGTGGGCGCATGGGGCCGAAAGCAGAAGGAGGGTGTGGCGCGGTGCTAGCGGCAGAGTTCAGAGGAGCTGCGGCCGTAGCAGACGACGCGCCCGTGCTCTCCTTTGAGCGGGAGAGTGGAGGAGAGTGCTGTTGTTGTGGCGAGGAGGTGGGAGGTAAACAAACCACCCCATCAGACACCGGAGAGGCCGCTCTCTCTGGAGGACGGGTCGGACGGGTTGCGTGACCGGAAGAAGGTGGGGAAGGCTCGAGGAGGGTGGGATTTCCTGTGGCGGTCTGGGAGGCTCCCGCTTGCGCAAGAGACTCCAATGTTGCCTCGGTTGCCCTTCCAGTAGAGGTCATGCGCGTTCCTTCGCCTCGAAAAAGGGGAGAGACAGCACTGCGTGCACACCCCTCTCCGAACAGGTCTTCTTGACGCCCGGCGCGGCAGGCTTGCCCGGCCAGCAGGCAAGGGCAGAAAGTGGTTGCCGGCGGCGCAGAGTGAGCGCGCGCTCGCTTGGGGGGAGCTGCAAACGACGCCTGTTGTGTTGCTCGTTGGCGGCCTGGTCCGTCAGCGCAGATTCCGGTTCTGAAAAGGGCCAGACCCTTTGGGGAGGGCGACAGGGACGGAGAGGAGGACGGAGGCGTGTTGTGCTCCCAAGAGGAGGATGATGTGGGCGAGGAGGAATCGGTACTGGCCTGTTCCTCGCTGTCTGCCGGTGTTGATGCGACCGATTCTTGGTAGTCCTGCAGCTCAGCCTTGCTTCCCTCTTGTAGTGTGGGTACAAGATGGAGTTGGGAAGGCTGTGGTACTAAGGAAATGGCGGCGGCGGCCTCCTCGGCTGCGGCCGTTAGCTTCGCGCTTTTCGTGGTGGCGGCCTTGATTGTTGGTGCCTGACGCCGGCGTGGTGGCAACAGTTTCCCGATCCTTCGTACATGGGGCCGAGAAGTTGGGGTGCTGGTAGATGAGTGCTTTTGAAGACGATTGGCAGCAGCCTTCAGTTTACGAGCCCGGGTAATCATCGGGGCCGCAGGCGATTGTTTGGGTGAGCTGGGGCGGCTCGTTGCGGTAGCATGCAGGCTCGCGCAGAGGGTGATCTCGTCTGGAGCGTCCTTAGAAGGGGTGTCCGTCATTACTGGTAGAGCTGCGGGTAGTGGTATTCTTGATTTAGCAGCAAATCTGAGGTGTTTTGAAGAAGATTTAGGTGATATATAAATCTGCATGATAGATTACCAATACCTTGATATTTTGTCATTTTGTGGTCCCCCATAATCATAAAGTGGTATTCGGACGTTAAAATCTAAATATAATACTAGTTTGCTCTTTGTACGGCAAGCAAACTATTGTGAAAAAAACATATATAGAATAATATGTGAACAAGGTCAAGCATTCAGTTTGTTACACTTTCCCGTAAACACTGTTAGGTAGCGCAAACTGTAAGGTTGTGCAAAACTCAGGGACAAGAGACAAGAGAAGCCGACGCACACACGGACCATCAATGTGTGCGGATTGTGATACATATTTTCGTTTTATAAGCTGGTCTCAATGTTTCGCGCATAGTTAAAATGGAGTTATTAAACAGCGCGAGCCAAATATAAGAAAAGAGCAAAATTTCGTTATTCTCGTTATTCTCTTGTTATTCTCGTTCACTGACAATCCTAAGGAAGAAAAGGAACGTCAGAGATTCCCACAGTCCGATACCTCTCTATTTTCTCAGCTTGATATTGCAGGGGCACTAGAAGCAGTATAAACTATAACCAGTGCATTTAGTTCTGTGAGCTTGAGAGCATTGAGTACGTGAATGCTCAGAAGACAAGCACATCTTGCCATGGGGTGGTGAAAAAGCAGCAGGGAGGCAAAAGTCCAATACTTTTCCCTCGGTGCCTGATGGTAGAGGTTTCACAACGTACGTGACAGTTTCACGTCACTACTAATTTGATTAGGCAGGTGCATTCTTCCGACTCTCTTACACACCCGTATCTACTTTGGTATGAAGAAAGTGAACGAGGTAATAACGAGAGCATTCAGACGTAGGCGGCTAGACAGAAAGACAGGAAGACAAAAGAAAAAAAAGAGAGACAGACAAATAGATGAATAGATAGATAGATAGATAGATAGATAGATAGATAGATAGATAGATAGATAGATAGATAGATAGATAGATAGATAGATAGATAGATTGATTGATGGATGGATTGATATACAGACAGACAGACAGATAGATAGATAGATAGGTAGATAGATAGATAGATAGATAGATAGATAGATAGATAGTTAGATAGATAGATAGATAGATAGATAGATAGATAGATTCACGGACGGACGGATAGATGGACGGATAGACCGAAGGATGAATGAATAGACGGTCTGGTGGACGGATCAATGAATGGACGGAAAGAAGCACCGAAAGCGCGTTTGCTTGGCCTAGAATTGCTTCCAATTTATTCTTGTTACCACCAAACGGTCATTACCTTTTTCTTTATAACATACCTCGCATATTTCCTTCATGTCCATGAGTGCGAAACGCCGTCTTTCTGAAAGTGGCATTCTTCTTGATGTCATCATTGACACTGTGGCGCATGGGCGCTTGTGGGGAGACCACCTTGCCAACTGTTTTCTAATACGTGTTGTTGGTGTCCTCCCCAGCCTAAAGTTTTTGTCTCGGATGCAGTAATCACGAACGCACTAAAACACAGGTTTCAAATCGTTTGGAAGTTGTCATTAACTAAAAACATCCTTGAAGCCAATATGTTTTAAATTGTAAGCAAGTTTAGACGGACCGAATGAAGCAGCCTTACGAAAAAAATTGACCCCGTATCTGCATGTTAATCTGCAAATGTCGTCGAAAGACGATAGTCTTGCATGTGGAGAGAGTGAACAAAACATTTATTTGATGTTCTGCGCCAGAAAATTGGTGAATGGTATTTTGGAGGCGCTGTGTTAGAGTGCCTCGAGCGAGCGCCCCGCCGCGGTGGTCTAGTGGCTGAGGTACTCAGCTGCTGACCCGCAGGTTGCGGGTTAGAGTCCCGGCTGCAATGGCTGCATTTCTGATGGAAGCGGAAGTGTTGTAGGCCCATGTGCTCAGATTTGGGCACACGTTAAAAAACCCCAGGTGATCGAAATTTCCGGAGCCCTCCACTACGGCGTCTCTCATAATCATATAGTGGTTTCGGGACGTTATACCTCATATATCAATGAATCAGTCAATCAACCAAGAGTGCCTTTAGCGTGCAGTGGAGGCGAACGAGCGCATCAAGTCACGTCACACGTTAGACATGAGTGCGATCTGGCAGTTTTCTTGGTAAACGTTGCGAGTTCGAGACGGGCGTGCGCACCCGTCTCAGTGGTGATAAGGTGTAGAATGCAAGGTGACGGGTTGGTGCCACCATCGTGTAGTCTTAGCAAAGCGTTGGAAACACTCGCCTTTTCGTGCAAGCGTTGCATGGTCAGCGCAGCGTGATAAACGCTATAGTCCGTAAAATTACTTATGTGTGCCTTTTGTAGTAAAATACGCACATGCAGATCGCATACGTGTTGTTATGGTGCCTCAGATATGCGCTATGATTGCTTTTTAATCGACAATCGCACAAGTATGAACGATCAATTTCGAGCAACATTGGTGGGCGCTGCAGATGGGTTCGGCCGTTTGGGGTATCAGCTGGCGCCGTTTTAGAGTACCCGGTACCGTTAAGGGTTGACAAACAGACAATTTTACAGACAGAGAGACCCATATTTTTTGCGTCGAAGGTCCCCAAGAAAGACTATCGCCTTTAAAAAGCTGCTGAACTGCGCGAAGCGCTATATTGCCATCTTCAGGATCTATAATCTTATTTTCAGTCAAATGCTGACTTCGCAGTGGCTCTCTTAAAATTACAGACCGTGTTTTGTACTCTAAACTGGCTCTTAAAAAAACCTTCAGATAAGCTGTTATCTCAAATGAGAACTGCCTTATTAGAGATTAACACGCCTATATGTGTTTGTTACTAGTATGAATGAAACAACACATTGAACTTCATCCTGCTTAGATCACCGCAACTTGGGGCACGTCTGCTGCAATGTTCTTTGCAAATCGTCATTTCTTGTTTGCGTTGGAGTAGATTTGGGTGCACGTTAAAGAACCCCAGGTGGTCGAAATTTCCGGAGCCCTCCACTACGGCGTCTCTCATAATCATATGGTGGTTTTGGGACGTTAAACCCCACATATCAATCGTTTGCGTTGGAGGAGCTTTTCTTTGTTAAAGTATTGCTGGAAGTTGAAAAATAGCCACTAACTTAGTTGCGCAAGGGCCGTAACAAAATGTATTATGGTTTAAGAGAAGAAATCAAAAGATTTTTTACGGAATGGTGAGGTGACAAGGTTCCCAACAATAAAAGGTATTATTATTCGACTTTGCTCATCGACAAAGCCATGGCAACGCTTTTTTCGGAGGAATGTTTGAGACCTCTTGAATTGAGAAAGACCGACATACTTGCCAGTGCTCTCTGGAGACGCTGTCGGGTGTTCCTGTGAGAACACGCCGCACTTCAAATGCAAATATGGTCTGCGTGCAGTGTCATTTTGACACCTTTCGGCAGGTTTCTTTTGAGATGGATAAACGCTAGATAATATAACTCCGGGCTTAGCACAGCTTCTTGCGGCGCTCCCTTCTCTACGGCATAACGCGCTATATGGTCCTCGGCAGTACAAATGAAAAACTGCCGTCCTTCAAGGTAGTTTGCAATCCACACGAAAAGCCGTCCGTCAAGACCAAAGGTTTCCAAGGCATCGAGTATTGCTTTGTGATGAATGAAGTCATACGCTACCCTAATGCCCCAAAATAACGCAGTATAGGTGTGTTTCCAAAGACTTACTCTTTTTCAACTGTTGAGTTCAAGCCTATGATATTATCAATTGCAGAGATACTTTGTCAAAAGCCATTCATTTCTTTAGGATATTTTTTTGGTATCTAGAAACGAAAAGAGTCACTTCTGAATCATTTTTTGAATAGCTTCCCTACAAAACTCACCAGAGTCACCAGAAATTGGTCTGAAGGAGGCGTAATCTGTGGGCTGTTTTTCTGGCTTCAATAAAGAGGTAAATTTTGCACGTTTCTACGTTTAGAACCTTCCCGTTTCTTCATAATGCGTTATTACACTCTAGAAGACGTGGTAGTGATGTGTGGCTTAAATTTGCGAGCGCTGCATAACTCACTCTGTCATGGCCAGGTCGCTTGTTTTTTTCGCTAATCGCTGCTGTCAGCTCCTCAATGGCAAAAGGCACCTCTAAGTCATCTAAGACAGGAAAGGTTACTCGAGGTGTACCAGGCTTATGATTTGCCGTGTTCAGGGAAAAGTTAGCTCCATATCAAAGGAGCCTGCAGTACTTTACTGCCACCTCTTTTCACGATGCGCGCTCATGTAGTGGCAGTCAGATGACATGGTACACCTGTTGTGGCTTTTGGCAAATTCCCCAAATCACTCTCCATAATTTGCTAAGGGGTTTCCGTACATTCAGCGTACCGAAAACCGCTGAGCTTACATGAACACAAGCATCGTGCCTGCATCAATACGCATCAAAACGTAGAAAGGCGTTTTTCCAAACATTAGTCCAAGGTGCCGATGATGGCAGAAGAGAAAAGAATGCAGGAAAATGCGGGAAGACAGCAGGAAGATGGGATGTTTCCGAGGGAAAACTGCGCTGCCAGCATGTTACCACGTGGGAACTCGAATAATTTCGTCGCAGAGTGGGTGGAGGGGCTACCATGTGAATGTTGAGTAACTGGGTATTGTTTGATAATACTTGATTGATTGATATGTGGGGTTAACGTCCCAAAACCACCATATAATAAAGAGAGACGTCGTAGTAGAGGGCTCCGGAAATTTTGACCACCTGGGGTGCCTTAACGTGCACCCAAATATGAGCACACCGGCCGACATTTGATAATGCCTAACGATTATTTCATATTTGCTATTTCTGTTTATGAAATGAAGGAGAAGCGTTGCCTCCAACGTCAAGTGAAAGCCAACTAAAGACGCCCTCAAATGAATTCCGAACGCACGTTCTAGTGCCTGCATATACATGATGGCGAGTGAACGGTTGTGCAGCGGGAGCAGTTGCTCTGTTGTTGTTTTTTTACTAGCAGACACTGCTTACGTTGGTATTGCGTGGCGAGCAAGAGGGAGAGGAGTGACAGCCCTGCGACTGCCTTCCTGAGGCCAGCAGGGACGCCATTTCTCTCCTTCTACACCCATAATACCCTCACCACATCCCTACAGGCAACGAGCCATGCTCCAACTTAGAGCTGAAGAAGTTGCGTCTTTTGCTTCCCTCGACATCTCTCTCTCTCTCTCTCCGGGTCGGCACGAGACGCGAGCATGCGCAGTTGGGGTGTGCATGGCGCCCCCGCCGATAGATTATACACTGTAGCGTGGACGCTAAAGCGTGAGATCGTGCAACTAAGAAATGCTTCGCATTTAAGAAATCACAAAACGTAGGGGCCGGGATCGTGAGGGTGGCTACACCACCACCGTACTTCCGCACGACGTATTGTAACGGCACAGGGCCACGGTTACGCGAAGATCAGAGACCAACCTCGGAGCAACGCAGTTTATATCACAACAGAAATGTATTAGGCACGTCGCCTATACATGTACCACGTTTCCAATGAGCTAATGCATTTTTAAAATAATGCCTACTTTTAAATTCGAGAGTCATCATTCACCAAGGTTCGAAGTTTGATAAATAGAGAAACCAGGAAAATCTACTCTATTGCCAGAAAAAGACGTAATGCTATTTGTATTCCATTACGTGCAAAAGGCGCCTGACTCCATTCCAATTCTGTTCCTTTAAAAGTTGACCCCACTCGATTCCAGAGTCATGAAAATGTGGAATGATTCATGACTCATTCCAATTCTAGAGTGGCAACTCCGCAACGCTGCTGTGACAATCTTATATTCGTCGGGCCTGAACAAAACTTCGTAAATAGTGAAATCTTTCTTTCTCAGTGTGTGTGAGAGAGCGGACTCGTACGTTTGGGTTGCTGTGGGTGTTTGTGTGCGACAATTATTCAGCGCCTGGAGCAGCAAGTCAAGCGCATAGCCAGAATAACACCTCGAGCTCCTTCCTAAATAAAGCGTTTACCTCTGCCTTTATTACTCATTTTTCGCATTTTATTAGATCTGTGATAAACGGATGGATGGAATAACTTTATTGGTAGTCTTGAGAAATGCGGCTTCCGCCCCTTTGGCGTCTCCCGCGTTGAGACAGGCAGAGATGAGTACTGGAACTTCACCCAATTTCAATAGCACGTATTCGCTGTGGCTTTTCTGCTCCTGTTACTGTTTTGTATATAGTGCCGCGAACCATGCATTGGGTTTATTTATTTGTGTTTTGTTTTTTCAGCCTGGCTGCGCCGGCCTGTGCGATCGCCGTTTTCACAGCGTTTCGAACAAACGCTACCACAGCGTTTCGAACAAATGCTATCGAACAACTCTTCAGGCGTTGTTCGATAGAAACAACGCTTCAAGCGTTGTTTGTTAGAAACGCTGTTCGAACTAACAGCGTTTTTAACAAACGCTATCACGGCGTTCTCGGTACAATTCGACTATTCGAGAAACCCTCGCGCCGAGGGATATAAATTCCCGCACAGCCGATGCCGCGTCCTTCGATCGCCGACGCTCACTAGCGTGCCCGTCGTTTTGCTGGCTGCTGCTTCGCCGCCTGCGTATTTTTTTCAGTTGTTTGGGGAGCACAGGTTCGCTCCAATAAACTTGTTTTTCTCATAGACAACTGCGTCGTCCTTTGCTGCGTGACATCTGGTGGAGGTGCGGGGTACATGAACCCTAAGCCATTGCCAAGCCGACATGCACGCCCAACTCGTGTCAGCCGCCGACAGCAAGGCCTTCAGCCAGAGTTTGGACTGCTCCCGGATAAAAAAAGGAAAGAAGACGTAAAAACCACGATGACCAACGCAGGCACCATGACCAGCGCTACCAACCCTCCCGTCGTTCTGCAACAACCTCGTGAGCCCCCATCATTCCGAGGATCTCCTGGTGAAGACCCGGAAGAGTGGCTGGAGAAACTGGAGCGCATCCACATCTTTAACAGGTGGGATGACAAAGAAACGTTTCGTCATGTCTTCTTCTATTTGGAGGATGCAGCTCGAACGTGGTTTGAGAACCTTGAAGGCTCCCTAACCGACTGGACTGTCTTTAATAGCGAATTCCTCAAAACATTCGCTACGGTTGTGCTGAAAGTACGAGCCGTCCTTTTGTTGAAGACGCGAATGCAACGCCCTAATGAAGGTGTTGTACTGTTCGCTGAGGAGATGAAGATGCTGTTCCGGAGAGCTGACCCCGAAATGGCAGAAAAGAAGAAGGTGCGCTTTCTGACGCGGGGAGTTAAACAAGAGTTCTTCGCTCGACTCATCCGCAACCCCCCTAAGACCATCGCTGAGTTCGTCACCGAGGCTTCGATGATCGAGAGGACCTTGGATATGCGTTCGCGGCAATACGATAGACCACTCAACACCCTTTCGGTGAACCCGGTAAACGCCCCTGGATTGGCGACGGAAGACTTGCGGGAGACCATCCGCGCCGTCGTTCGCGAGGAACTGAGGAAATTGTTCCCAGAAACGCGGCAGCCCCAAGTCGCCTCCCTCACTGACGTCGTCCGCGAGGAGGTTCAGCAAGCACTGGGGAATTCCACGCCGTCGGAAGCATCTTGCGAACCACAAGCGATGACCTACCCCGCTGCTGCTCGTCGACCCCGACCCGTCCCAACCCGTTATCAAGAGGCCCCGCCGTACCGCCACCTAATGTCGCCCGCCCGACCCCCTGTAACCCGAAACCAGGCGCCCAGGAAGACCGAGGTGTGGCGAACGCCAGATAATCGTCCGCTGTGCTACCACTGCGGAGAGGTCGACCACGTCTACCGCCGCTGCCCGTACAAGAGGCTGGGTTTGCGTGGGTTCTCTGTCGACGCACCCCACCCGCGAGCCGGCCAGCGCCCATTTGAGATTGAAAAATACCTGTCGAACACCAGCCGTGGACCATCCCGTTTCAACCGTTCGCCGTCGCCCTACCCGTACCAATCCCTCAACCGTCGCAGCCATGCTGACTTCGCCCGTGGAAGGTCCCCCAGCCCACGAGGGGGAAACTAAAAGCAGCAACTTCTCGAGGTGAAGTTGCACAACGGCGACCTGGTCTGGCGAACTGCAACGGCGAACTGCATGAGTCGCGGGTAATGCTGCGAACCATGCATTGGGTTTATTTGTTTGTGTTTCGTTTTTTCGGCCTGGCTGCGCCGGCCTGTGCTATCGCCGTTTTCACAGCGTTTTGAACAAACGCTACCACAGCGTTTCGAACAAACGCTATCGAACAACGCTTCAGGCGTTGTTCGATAGAAACAACGCTTCAAGCGTTGTTTGTTAGAAACGCTGTTCGAACGAACAGCGTTTCTAACAAACGCTATCACGGCGTTCTCGATACAATTCGACTATTTGAGAAACCCTCGCGCCGAGGGATATAAATTCCCGCACAGCCGATGCCGCGTCATTCGATCGCCGACGCTCACTAGCGTGCCCGTAGTTTTGCTGGCTGCTGCTTCGCCGCCTGCGTATTTTTTTTCAGTTGTTAGGGGAGCACAGGTTCGCTCCAATAAACTTGTTTTCCTCATTGACAACTGCGTCGTCCTTTGCTGTGTGACAATATTGTGTACTTCAATACGTGTGCTGTCTTTCACGCATATTGTGACGCAATACTACGGAACGCAAGTTTGCATTTTTTTATTGGTGTGCGACATCTCTAGAGTACCCCGCACCGCAACTAGTGCTGGTTTATGCAGCTTCTCACAAAATTCCTAATTAAGTGGTTTCTCTCAATAAGCCTGCACTTTAGCCAATGATGTTTCCAAACACCCGAAAGGGCACTGAAGCCTGAAGTGCTAACTCATCCTTTCGATAAGCATCCTGGGTTAAAATCTCTCAAGATGTTCTACCCGCGAACAAACTGTAGGCGATAACGCTACAGATAGGGTTGAACGCACTGAGCCTAAAATTCATTAACACAGACACATTAATGCTATTGAGTCTATTACTTTATTAGCATAAGACCCGAAATTTTGTGCTTCGTGCATCTATCTTTGCACATATAAAAGATTTCATTTTTCCCCACATACGCACCAATGCTGTTACGAGCCTTTTAACGTGATAAGCAGCTTAAGCGAGAAGGAAGTGCTACCATTCTGAAAAACACGGAGATAATGAGGAAGTTCTTTGAAACACTGTCTTTATAAAATTATATACGGAGTACCACTCTATTATGCACGCAGAGGGTGAAATTTAATTCGCAAGTAGATTGGCTGGTCTGTACGTCCCAACTGCTGAAGTCACACCTTGACCGGAGCCATAAAGTCACACAATCAAACAAAAGCTCAATAAAACTGACGAATGCTAGTTTGAGAAGCCCGGAGGAATAAGGTTCTTGAATAATTAATACCATAGAGAAGTACGCATGCAAGAAACGAACGTAAAGTCTGAATACATAGGAGGGGTGAACTCTCTCGTATAAGTGTTGATTGTTTCAACTTCTTAATTAGATGCGGAACTTCCGCTCTACCTAATTAAGCCAGTTTGCTTGCACAAAGTACGCAGTTAGCGCTTTGAAAACGAGTTTGCGAGGTGCACCGTCGTATGTGACGGGAGTGATTGATGACAAACGGGGCGTGCTAACTGTTCAAAATCGCGTGAACAACTGCCGTGGTGCAGATCATGAACAACTGGAAATGAGATCCTGAGTTCTAGACGGCAGAGAATTCTCGAGGAACTTTATTGCACTGTCTATTGTTTCACAAAGACGCCTTCAGAAGGTCCAATGTCACGACGGGGCATACGTCTAAGTTGAACGTAGTTTTTTTTGTATTGTACACAATTCTTCACTTCTAAAATAGCGATAACACATGAATGAAGGTTTTCAGTGGGCTTGTTTCCGTTTACGTAATTCTTTGACAGTGTGTGTTGTGTGTGTGCGTTGTACGATCACGTGACTTGTTGGTCTGTGTGTTTTCTGTGTTTGTGCGTGTGTGTATATGTGTATGAGTGCGTCTATGTGTTTGCACGTGCGCCTGTATTGATAGAACGAACGCAACCTGTGTTAGCCATCATGCTCACTTCACGCCTCGAGTGAATTGCTCGAGTATTAACCTTCTCCTCGAGTAAGCTTCACTTTCAAGGTTGGTCGGAGAGAATGGTTCATGTTTTGGACCGTTAGCTGTATATGACAAGACTCGAGCCGTAAATGTATCCTCCAGTTAGTCTCGCCTTCAAGGATAGTTCATCCTTAAAAGTGAGACTAACTGCAAAACAAGGTTATAAGCCACTCGCTGCATATGCCACTCCAGTCGTGGCATATACCGCGATTGGCTCAAAACGTCTACCGATCTCTCGAAACCCTTCTCCCGCTTTTACAAACGGACTACGTTCCTCAGAAAACTAGGAGAAGAGGGGATGTGGGGGGGGGGGGGAGCTCATTAACCACCGTGCGAGTGCCTTGGATACCCTGCCACCACGTACCCTCTGCAGTCCCTCTTGAGGAAGGAACCAAGTCAGTTCCGAAAAGTCGGGTTTATGTGTTTCCACGCACTTTTTTTATGAGAGCTAAAGTGGTTTGCCAATTTACATACCCAAACAGATAGACATCTGTCAAATTTTTATGTTCGAGAACTTCACCGTTTCGTTTTGTGCTTATACCTATTTTTGTTTTATGAAAGTTATAAAAACCTTGCAAACGCAGGCTGATTGGCTGACAAAATATTTGTTTGGGTGCACAGCGTTTCTTTACCCGAGCCCGGATGTCTCAAGCCGATATGCCAGGTTTACCAACGACAATTTTTGTGGTCGAGATAGCGTGCGCGATCGAATCCCGTGAACTCCTAGCCAGTCTCGACAGTAAGTGTAGCTTGGGAGGTAACATGAGTCTTGGAGCTTGCGTGCTCAATCCATAGACATATGCCGCCGACGTGTGGATCCGGTTTTGATGAGATAATGAGCGCACTGCATTCCCGTCAGTGGTAAGCTGAAGCATATGCGCCCGTCAGTTGTCTCACAAGCCTTACACGCTGTTACAGCTTTACCTGTCATAAATCGCTAAGTATCCAGCATCTCATACAGCTAGGGCAGTTTACGGCGTCCAAGAAAATACACCTTTAAGGGAGCACTTTCACGCAGCTCACGTCAACTGGTTCCACACCGTAACAAAAGCAGACGAATCTCGATGTTTACAGGACATTCTGTGACGTAGGCTGCATTTATCAAATAAATTTAGTCACCTAGATAATGCGAGGGGTAATCAAAGTAGTCATTTGAAAGTTCATCGGCTGTGCCGCATTTATCTTTGGCGATTGTTGTTTTTAAAGTGGTATAGTAATTGAAGGGAAACAGCTCAAATGATGAAAACCGGGCGAAGAAGGGAACATACAAGAGTTCTGTCCAACAACAAAAGCTTCTTCGACAAAACATGCATTGTATACCACCGCAGTTGAAACAAAAAGAAGAAACGAAAATGAGTGTCGAAGATTAAGGAAATATCAACAGAGTCATAAATGATATCATCCAATATGTAACACCAACATACCGAAAAACTCCTTTAGCTGCTTTTTTAATAAATACAAATTTCATGCAGAGAGCCTAAATGAAATGTGATTGATCACTTGGGCTTGCTATAGCACCTTGGTGCATTTCTGCAAAACTTCTAAAGCTGTTTCTTAGTCCATCTGAAGTATGTCGCTGCTGGAAACAAGTCAACTCTTTCTACTAAGTAAGTTTATGGTGCGTGAAAAGAGGTTTATAAAAACAAAACGAGGAATCTTTTTCAGTGGGTTTATTTATTTTTAAATACTTTCTGCTATTTAGGCGAAAAGATTTACAGTACGCCTATTTATTCAAAAATATTCCAGCGTCATCTTCTCTCTCTCAACAATTGGGCAGTGTAACTCCGAGGGAAGAGCGCACACATTGTTTTCTAGCATTGGGCCACCTTCTCCAGCGTTTGTTGCTTTCTATTCTACGTCAAGACGTGAACGTTTTTATAGAAGGATCTATCTTTGTCAAAGGTGCCTTTTCATCTTGCCAAGGGTGACAAGGCGCCTTTGACAAAGATACGTCCTCCTATCGAAACGTCGGCCAGCCTATCTGATGCACTTCCCCTGTTCACCCTACATTCCGCCATCACTTGAGCTATATTTTGTGTGGGCAACCTTATTTGAATCTATGTGGAGATAAGTTTTTACAATATTTCCCATGATATTGTGCACCACGTTTTTCTGCTTTTGAGTTCTTGTTTATTATGCTAAACGTTAGAATGTGCTATTTCTGTTTTCGTGCATACCGCAGTTCCGATGTATCCGTCTGGAAGGAAACGCCGCGACTGGGTGGCTTTTGCCCCCTTCTTCTCAGCCAATTATTTTTTGTATGCATGTCTTAAATAAGGACTCAGACTCCGACTCTATGTGTTTCCACCTGTCGGCTTTCATTGCGGTTTTGGACTGTCAAGACGTCGTTTTTCTTCTCTTTTTTTAGGTGTGAGGTGCTCAAACACTGCCTAAAAAAATGTCCTTTCTCTTTCCTCAGAATACGTTCTGAAAACATGATATACTTACAAAGCTTTCTCCGCACCCTCCAAAATACACAAAAAGTTATAACACACGCTTCGGGCGAATAGTAATGCATTGGTGTACTTGAGTGCGTATGCTTTGTTTCAGCAACTTTGAAGGAAAACAGTAAAGGTATATATGTCACACCATATTCCACATCGCAGCTATGAGTTACACTGCAAGGAACCGATGTTTCTTTTAGCCTTTCGTTTTTACAACTCACGTCATTTGTATTTTGGCTTATGCGGCGACTTTCTCAAGTCTTTTCTTTTAAGAATGTGACAGCAATGGCAACGTGTGGTTCCAGATGCCTCGCAAAGCAAACCACTGTTGACCAAGAAATTGAACAAAGAAGCTACGCGTGAAAGGAAACATTGCCACAGAGGGCTCAAGCAAAAATCGCATATTTTGCCCCTGTTTTTCATCACGGGCCACGTGAAATAAGCTGGAAATGCCGCCCATAGCGCACGCAGTGACTGAACAAGTTCATAAGACACAGAATGTCTTGCGTTCAGAGTCTACTGAGGCACATTTCGTTGCTATTTATTAGCGGTGCTTTATTGTTGAAGTGCACTGGCAAATCCAGATAAAATTTTCCGCTCTGAGTGGAGCAATCACATTTCAATGGCGGATGGGGAGCGCGAAATTTGTGTTCCAACGGCGAATTGAGAGCAACCGCAGATCCCGGATTGCGCCATAGAACAAGAATTCTTGCTCCACCGAAATCGGCCGACTTGACCTGAAGTTCAAGTGACGTATTCTGTGCGCCCGCCTTTCATTCCATCACCGATGAATGTCCTGAAAAATATTTGCACTCTGTCGCACCCACTCATGCTCTCTCGCTGGATTTCCGCTGACCCACTCATGCTCCCTCGTGAGATATCGGCTGACCATTGAGACGCGCGCGTTCCAATCGCAGATATGGCGAGAGCAATCCCGCTCGGATGTGTGCGCTTCATTCACCATCCAGCCCAGTGCTCGCGATCTGCCATTGGAATTCAACATAACTCAATCAAAGCTTTCGCTGCAGATACACATGAACGAAATAGCACCGTGACTGAGAGGATAATTGCCACTTTTCCTCTGCCCCACCATAGCACTGGCAAAAGGCTCATATTTACGCTCCCACGTGTTGAATGGTGAACACCTAAGAGAAATTTTAATGCAGCGAACGCACTTTGTACAGCGTACTCTTCTTATATCTCCCTGAAATCGCTCATATAAAACGATCACCCTTAATCCCCAAGGATAGATGAATCAATGGATGGATGGATGGATATGGCTGTACCCTTTAGATGGGGTGGTGGCTAGCGCCACCAAGCCGTAATACTTAACGAACCAAAAACTAGATTTATTTTTCTCTTTAAATGGTGAGCTTGAGGATTCGCACTTTGCAGTGAAGCGTTTATTTTCACTCGTACCTACACTTTAGCCTCCTTCCAGTTAATTCTACTCGCTCAAAGTCTGTTTTGCCCTTCTCTCCCTGGACCCCAGTGCTTTGAAAAACTCTTGGCCATCATCCTGAACTATAGGGTGAAGCCCTTTACAGAACATTATCAAGTGTTTCAAGAATTTCAGTGTTTCAAGTGTTTTAGGTGTTTAAAGAATTATCAAGAATTCAAAGGCAGCGACACCTATGAGCAACTGAGTCATTGCGGTGGCTAGGTGGTCTACCTATAAAAAATACTCTGTCACGTAACCATCGGCTTAGGTGTCAAACGAATTAGTTTCCGGGCTTTAAGTGTGGAGTACTTCAAGAAAAAAGTGAGTCTACACTTAACAAAAAGTTTCCACACCTAACTGACGTGATAATGCTCACAGTAAAGCGCTCAGTACAATAACAAGGCTCTCAAAGTGCAAAACCTTATAAATGAACAAAAATTGTTTTAAATAACTAATTTGCTTATTGACCAAAACGTACTTCCTGCAATTCGTCCTCAAATGCTCAATACGTTTCTGAAATATCCGGATGAATCGGATTTCATGCGAGAGAGGGCGCCACTACTTGGCATAGTGAGTGCATGTGCCTCACCTTTCACTTCAGCGGCACAGCGTAGCTACATGTGATTGAGAAAACAACCTCAAGGAACTTACTGCAGACGTCACGTGTATGAACTGTCGTAAAAGCAGGATGTCGTTGAAGTGCAGCAGAAAGTTGAGCACACGTCGCACATCCATTTGCGGATATACTTATAAAAAATTTCTGGTTGGGCAAGTGCTACATGGCTACCTCACACAGTCGCGTCATCGATGCTTTGGTAAACGAGGTGGTGTGAACTCTGACAACCTAAATTACTGGATGCCAGTGCTAAGCGTTTTCTCATGTTTCACGGTTGGGAATGAACATGTGTTTCAGACGCGAAGCATCTCTTCGACTCACGTGTTCAACGCCGTACGTAAGTGCGTCCACACGAACACGCCGCAATGTGTTCTCCTCACCAAAGCTGTTGGAGTGGTACCAGGGAGGTCAAGCCTCAGCTGCGCGTTGACGTCACACTCTCCTCGCAGGCATCCGTCACATGTGCGCACTGCTATCGCTCCCTCACTTACCTACCGCACGCTCACCGCAGCGCTCACAGCTGCCGGATCTTTCGCTCACACGCAACACTCTTCTATTTAGGGGCGAAGCTCCTTATAGCGGCACCCATTCGTCCCTCGTAGCCATTGTAGTTCGTATCAAGTATAACAGTTTGACCTCCAAGGTAGTGCCGGTGAGAGATTTCTTCTGTGCGTTGTTGCACAACAAAAAATAGTGCTCAATGTACATGCCAATGGCTGCTAATGGGGAAGGAGGGACATGAGCATTCGGTTTTTAATTAACGCGCACGCTGCATTCTCCATTAGCAGCCATTGGTATGTACTTTGAGCAATATCTGACAAGAAAGGGTTGCTACATTATGCTCGCTGGGTGTAACCTCCTTAGTTTTAGAAAGGTTTAGCGAGCGTCACACCGCACTGCCTTGAATACAATGAACTAGTATATACCTCGAATGAACTCGAGGTGGTTAAACGTGCCCAAGCCGTTAGAAAGTAAAAGCCGAATTCTCCTGTCTCTCATTTCCCATTAGCAGCCATTGCCATGAACATTAAGCCCTATCTGACAGGTAAAGGTTGCTAGGTTAAACTCGCTGGGTGTAACCTCGTTGGTTTCAGAAAGGTTTAGCGAGCGTTTGGCTGCAGTGCCATGAATACAGTGAACAAGTATATACCATGAACTCGAGTTGATTAAAGATGGGAAATAGACCCGATGTGCAAGCCGTAAGAAAGTGTTTCTGTGCCACCCCTCGTTCAGTTCTTGGAATGTCCGCTGGATGGCGGTGCTTCTATAAGGGGAATATACACCCTAAGCCAAAAATGGCCAAAATGGGAGCAACGGCTGTTTTTACTCCTTCAGACCGACTGTTACTCTCCGAAAAGACCAAGCGGAACAAGATGGCCGACTTGTTCGAGACTGGGGGAGCAACTGTATTCATCTTAAGTTTGTAAGGGAGCAACGGAAGGAGGAACCGCTGTAAATGCTCTCGTCACGCAACGGTTACTCCCCGGCAGGACACCGCACACAAATATGCATGCCGCCCACATTTATATTCATGGGCCAGATTATTGTTTGTTCTGTGTGCCAAACTTCACCGAACCAAAACAGTGATTTATTTTAGCATCCGTAGATAATGAGATAGCAGCGCTGGCTGAACACAGAAGGCCTGAGATTACAGTACGGCAAATACCTAACACACGCAGCAGCAGAATGGAGAGTTGGCACGTCAAAGCGGACCGAACGCCGAAACACGTGCAAAACAACGATAAAAAAAAGCCTAGACACGCCGTTCGTCCGCGAAGTAAGGGCGTCAAAGTCGATCAAGCACCGAAACACGTGCATAAGGACCCCCCCCCCCCCCCAGATATATCGGAGAAGAAAAAAAAAAGCGGACCCAGACGCGCTTCTCATCAGCCATTCACTTAGTAGCCCGCTTCACCGTGTAGTTTGAGGGCAGAATGACAAATCTGCGCCATCTTCGCCCGCACGACAAGTGTGGCGCTAGTGTAGCAAGCGATGTAAGTTACAAAGTAATTTTTATTTAGTGTTTATGTTGACTAGCACTAAATAAAAACTACACTCAACTTTTTATATTTATTTATGAGTTTTAGTGTACCTCAGTTTTTTTATAATTGTATTAGGAGAACACACTGAAATTATTGCGCTGACGCCTGTGCTGCCACTGCTCGACGTTTTTTTTTTCGGCGCAACTAGGTTCGCGTTCGCACTACTTACTCATTTTCATATGGTCTGTGGTTGGCGAGCACATGGACGTGTGAGCTTGTGAGCTATGTTTTGATCGTGTGTGTGTGTCGCAGATTTGCGTTTCTACTTATTCGTGATGAAGGTTAGTGTATATTTATCTTTATGGAGCGCGAAGTAGTTGTGGATTTTGCTGCTGGGTGGAACAAACACATCGTAAACACGTCTTCAGCTATCTGCAAGCCTGTTCGCTCGTCGGACAAAGGACTGTGCATGCATCAGCGTGCAGGTGAGTGGCATTTCCAGCAACATTTAATGCTCTTACAATACATCGTTGAGTGGTTGCGCTATTGAAAGAGAAATGATTTGCTCTTATTCACCGTATCCATTGCTAGCCGTATCGGACTAAATTACCTCTATTACCGCCTGCATACCCTCTTGCTTTCCCTGTCACCACTGCAGTGCCAGTGTACTTTTGCAGTTAAAAGTTCATTTCCGCAACACTACCTCGCTTGAAAAAACATTGGGGCGGGGTTGTAGCTGCATTCATACTGGCACATTTCTACCATTGGCTTTTTGTAATGTTAACGGCTGAGTGTTGGGGCCTTGGGCCGCATTTTTTAGAGATGTAAAGTGTATGTAAATCAGTAAGTGAACAAATCATTGTCGCATCACTTCACTGCCATAGCCAGGCGGT
Source organism: Rhipicephalus microplus (assembly GCF_043290135.1). Classification (NCBI taxonomy): domain Eukaryota; kingdom Metazoa; phylum Arthropoda; class Arachnida; order Ixodida; family Ixodidae; genus Rhipicephalus; species Rhipicephalus microplus. The sequence goes on along the minus strand of NC_134706.1, from coordinate 104,210,484 downwards.
TGCGCACAGAATATTTTAAGGCCGGGCGTAGGGAGCCCAAATTGACGACCATATTCGCTTGCCCGGCCTATTCAGATAAGCGGACCCCCCCCCCCCCCCTCCCCGCACGCCTAAAAAAAAAAATCTGCCCCCATCACTGCGTCACTTGCTTCACCTCTGCGCTGAACGTACTATTTTATAAGCGCACCATCAAGCGAGCAATTTACATATTGACAGAACAATTGGAGGAGGAATGACCTAAATCTTTCAGATTTCTTTAGTGATGCAAAACCTTAGCAAAACTGAATATTGTAAAAGACAATCATAAAGGCTGTATGTTCTCGTTAGCGCTGTCATTATTCTGCATCATGAAATCTTTATGCGCTGTGAAAACTTGGCATGCCGTTGAAGTCACATATCGACGTTAATATCAATCGACGAAAATTTCGACAACCTCAATAACGCCGCTTGGGATTTGCCGCATGCACATAATTAGGCTGATTCCCACTTGGCTGTTCTTAACCTGACTTCACTGCTACCAAATGAAACAATATTTGATGCATGTCTTTTACTTTTTTTTCGGGGATATGACACAAATTTGGTTATACTGCAGATAAAGATGCTCCCAACGATGCTAAAGTACAGAAAGCAAGTGAATTTTGATAAGTGCAGACTTTTTGTACTACGTATATGAAAGCATCGCTTTTTAGGGGCAAACTGTGCATGTGTTGGCCAGAGAATAGTTCATTATGCCACATGGTTACACTGGCACTGACAATTCGACATGGCTCCGCTGACCCGTGTGTGTGCTCACACTGTCACCGTTAAGTTAAAATGTTTATGTTTTCATTGCAGGTATTGCTGTTTGTACTAAAAAGCCAACTGCCAAGATTTGTTTACACTGGTACTCCTAAAAGTATGCTTTCCGTATTTACATGGATTTTGGCTTGCACAAAGCATAACACTTGGGCCTAGATTCACAAAGCTGTCCATACGCAGGCCTTCATAACAGCGTTTCTTGACTTGCCTTTACCCTGTTTTCTGCAGATGTTTCGTGGGTTTAAAAGTGCCACAGCATGTTGACCTCCCCAACTCTGAAATATTCGCGTTCAAAGTTCCGCAAGAGTGGGCTTAACTTTCTTGTGCACCTCTTTGCTAGTCCAAGATACTGAAGTGTTATGCTCTTACTAAAGGTGGCAGAGTTTCTAATGTTTGTATTTCCATCACATTGACCAAGTATGCGATCTTGGCTTGACTGGTAGCACATCCTCAACAAATGTCTTTGTGGCACATGTAGAAGGCAGTACAAAATAAATAGGCAGACATTCACACCGGGAGCTAACTTCTAATAATGCTTTTTTTTTTGGAAACCATGGTGTGCTTATTCCAATTTGTCTAACAAGCAGTAACCTGTTTGGCTGTGAACCAACAAGACGTTGAACTAATAAAAGCTTCACATCTTGTTGCTCTCAAAAATATATGTATTGGCAAGCTATCTGTGACACTGTCAAACAAAGAATCAGTATATCTGTGCACGGCTTAAGATATATTGCTTCGTTTACATATCTCGTGGCTGTGACTCGTCAACCGAGGGAACAAATGCACCCTAGTTTTCTAAATTTAAAGCATTTTTTGAAGGTAGCACGGTCTACATTTATTTGTCTATAGTTTTGTCCAGCCGTTTGCGTCAGGTACAAAGAAATATACTGAAGATTATCATGTAGCCTCTGCAAATGGTTGCTTTCAAGCAGGCTTTGCATGCTTGGCTTGTGCCTACAGGTATTGCACAATTCAAGACGCAGCAGCGTGTGATAGAACAGTAGAATCGAGAGCAACTATGTGCACGAGCTAAATAAGTATTTTAACATGAGCGGACAGTACGTGTTATTTGCCACACACATGACCTCATTTAGAATGCCCATTGGTGAATGGGCTCATAGAAATGTCACTCAGCTGTGTATAGGAAACAAGTCAACTGAACCTAAGGGTATCTTTAACTACTACAAATATGCCTTGTTGAGGTGCTGCACATTTTCTCCCAGAATATTGCTGTCTGAGACATCATGTGAAGAGCGTCTACCACATCAGCATTTATATGGCTTGCCAAGTAACGTTTGGCCGATCCTTCCTTTTTTTCACATTTTGTTTTGCAGTAGACATCCTAGAATGTAAGCGCTGCTGCAGTGTGTGACTCATTGTTATGAATTGATTCTGGCATGTTTAACCTCACACTTCTATTTTTTTTCTTGCAGCAATGAGATGCTTCACATATGCCTGCGGTGACGTTCTGCTGCGCTAGCCTGATGGAAACACCAGCTGCGAAACTTGAGTTCTTCAGAATTGGAGAAGTTGCCCTTCTCTCACCAATGATGACACAGACTGCCCTATGCTAGAAATTCAAGATTGTTTTTCCACGGATGACGCAGAAAACCTTTGATGTATTATGGTGTTTGTTTAGTGCTGGCTGTGGTGTGGCGAAGTCTACTTTTACGTGTGGTCACACGTCGCCTCATAAAAAGAACAATAAAGCATTTATTTTCCATTCAATATTGTCCACTTTTTGTGTTAGAAGCACCCAAGCAGTGCTCTTCCAAGGAGCTCTCGCCATGTGTTAAGCGTGTGACAAGCATACTCGAGATAAATACTCATTTCCCCAAGGAGTAACTGGAAGCATGTGCAGTTGGTTTTCAGAGAGTAACTGCGAACACGTGGGAGGAACGGTAAAGAGTAACTGTTGCTCTTAGAAGAGCAACTGGTGGGAGTAATGGTTGGTCGGCAGGGAGCAACTGGCGGGAGTAACTTTTGGTCTGCAGGGAGGAACTGGATGGAGTAACTGTTCATCCCCCGAAGGAGGAACTGAAAGGAGAGCAACGGTTCCTCCCTCTGCAGTTACTCCTTTTAGGAGAGTAATGGGAGTGGCAATGCAATTGCTCCCTGAAAGGAGCAACCCCTATACCCCTGTTGCTCCGTTTTGGCTTAGAGTGTATGATGAATAGATGCGAGATGGTGGTACTTGGAGTGTTTATTAGATGGGCAAACAGACACACAGACAGAAGCATGGATAGATGCTAGAATGGACACAGGGGCGGATGCATGGACGAACGCAGGGACGGACGCACGAACAGACGCACGCACGTACGGGCGGATGGACGCATGGACGGTCACAGAGATGGACGCATGGACGGACGAATGCTTCACCCCACTTTCCATCATTCACTCCGTGGATATGCTGCCAATTTTTTTTGCTTCACCTTCTTCACCGCTCGCAACGCTCGACCACACGTCGTGCAGAAACCCTCTTTTGGCTCGCTTATCTGTGATAAAACGTACCCAAAACCATACCCACCTCCCTCTTTCTTGCTTCAGACAAATGTTTACTCGAGTAAACACGGCACCGAGTTTCGCTTTAGACCGTTCTTCCAGCATCCGTGTCGACGCCCGTGTTAACTGAGTCAACGCCAAACGCACCTCTAAATTTTTGGATCCCCTGAGGGCTCTCTACGGGGAGATGGTTCATAATTTTTATAGGCTGTTTATGAAATTATATGTTATTTATGTGCCAAACTAACTTTTCGTTATCCGCTACTTTTACAAATAATTTTTCCACAGCACAGAACACAAAAATTTTATTAGAAGTATATGTGATTCTCTATGGTAAGGGGTTAGTCAAGGTATCCTCTGAATTTATCCACTTTTAAAACCTGAGTGATGAGCATTGGCTGATGGGTCAGGTCAGAGCTGGACAGTCGTGCTTCTTACTTCTCTAACATGCGCGTTGGTTTCAATTCTGTAAGTGTCGGGTGTGGGTGATGCATTGAGCAGCCCGCGCTTGTGTCATAGAGTCTCAGCTTTGCCCGTTCGAGGGGCAGAAAGTTAGATTGCAGGTCACGAACACGTCTTCTAGTCTTTTTCAATAAGGATAATCACCAGTTCAAACTGCTCTTCAGTTGATGGCTTTCTCTCCAGCCAATTGCTTGCAGGGAAACCGTAGGAATGACGGGTAAAGAAGAAAGTTTGATAAGCAAGCTGGTTCCTTAAGGATATATGGTTGTAGTTTTCGTAAGACGTTGGCATTTTGAAAGACTGATGACCAGCCAATGTCGCTGTTCGGGAAAGTTGTGGCGAGTTGCGGCACTCATCCTCTGACTTACTTCGCACCCTTGGTGAGCCAGCCACCAGGAAATCGTGTAGTCGTTATAAGGGTGGTGTTTCTTTAGACCGTAGCATCATCTGGTAATCCTACCTCGTAATAAGAAATGAAATTCTACGTGAGAGTCCATGAAGATGGTACTCTCACAATCTCCACATTCAGCCACATGCATGACCAGTGCGTTGATTCTGGCTTCAACCTCCGATACGGAGAATCATCTGAAGGAAAGCGCATTTCAGCTTTGTTGTATTATTTAAGTACAACCGCTGGTGAGAAATTTCGCTTAGAGGGTTTGCTTGCATGTAAGCAGTAACGTCTTCATAGTAGATGTCTTGCCTGTACAGTCCCGTTGTGGCAGCTCTACGTCTCTCACCATGATACTTTTGGTGCATAATTCTCGGCAAAGAGGCTACCTACAAGTGGTCCCTGTCCAAAGGATCCAGCTTGTCGAGGTTCTTGCCGACTTGCTGTAGGTACAGTGAAATGTCGATCCTCGTTGACGACAAAGTTCTCTCACAGTGTTCGCTGACATCAACGTCATCCTAACCTGCCACGCGCTTGCCACGGTTACTCAGTTGTCTTGTCACCTCGCGCGTTCTCCCGCTATACCTGCCGAAACGTCCACTCGCTACACTGCCGACTCGTCGGTTTACGCAGAATACAGCTGCCGCGCACCTCACATATGCGTTTAAACGTGTCTGCAAGCGTTACCTAGAAGATCTACGCCAGCCATTGCTTCAAATGAATCTCCCAGCGCTCACCGCAACACTCGCGTTAGCACCGTTCAACCAGTGCCACCACCTGTGCGCAACACTGCTGCTTCGCACCCCGTCAGGGTTGCCTATGGGGAGATGGTCTAAATTTTTCAGTAAGAAAGAATAAGATCGCAGTCATAAGTGCCTCCCCTTTGATGTGCAACACTTCGTAAAATTTGGTTTTCACTACCAACTGTGGGGCCTTTCGTTCATAGTCAATGGGCACCACTACTGTGGGCTTATGCACAACAACTGCCAGCAGGGACATGCAGTAAATTCGAAACAATACTGTAATTTGAATCTGAAATAACCACACAATGCCTTCTTGCTGTTTGTGTATTTTACTCTCCTAAATTTTCCCTCAATCGTATTTATTTCACGTTCGGGGGTATCAGGTGTTTTGCATTCTATTTTCACGTATTCTGAAGCATTTTATTTTTTGTTGTTTCTGTTTTACTAATAATGTTAGACTTAGGAGTTTCATTTTATTAGGAAGCTAATCAAAATAAAACTGACTCCTTAGAATAAAGATTTTTGTCGCTTTCCCAAAATTTCATCGCATTCGTCAATTTCCTTTCATCGATCTCCCTTTGAAGTACTGAACTTTCCTATGGGCAATTTTTTTTTCAAACCTTGGCGCCTACATAATTGAACTTTCAAGCAAACCACTTTTTATGCTGGCGAAGAATGAAGCTTTTATAGATATTTTTCAAGTTTAATGCGGATAGTTTACTTCTTTGCTTTCGAGTTATAGCTGCGTAATCTTCGCAAGCTGCTCAAAAAACAATAGTGATACAAAGCAATCTCTCGCTAGTGTAACGAAAACTTAGTCTCCCTACGCAGAAATTTCATTATATTTATTTTCACGCTTTGTTTTTTATTGAGTTGTGTATTTATTGTCAGGACCTTAAGACAGTATAGGGAGGAGGAAGAGTTAGATATACACGCTGTAAATCTGATACACGAGAAAAATCTTGCTACTATAGGGCGGCAGATATAAAAAGAAAAAGAAAAGCACAACAACCACTCACAGCAAATAAAATTTTGGTAAGAAATTTACCGCAATAAAAACGGTTGCTGAGGAAACTGACCAACTAACGCTGAAATAGACAGCTTCAAAATAATGATGCCCTTAGTGTCACCGCAAGTCTATAAACATTTCTTTATCATATAGACATTCTAGAAGCCAAATATGTAAAACAAATCAACAGCCTAACACGATATAACGATTGCTTTAAAAAATGAATAGTTAGTAAAAGCCTAGATATTTGGAAAATTTATCTTCACAGAAATATTTTCGTATAAATGCATGTGGAGAAAAAATGTGAACGCTAAGTTATTCAGTGGAGGCGCAACTGTTTCGTCTTCTAGGAATTCGTTCCATTAGTTGTGATAGCTTGAAATAATGAAAGTTAACGCTTTGTTTTCTTTACAAGTTTAGCTCAGACTATTGTTTCCACAAAATTATCTTTTTTGTCTGCAATTTGCCCATCTAAATTTGGTCTGTAAGTAACAAAGTCTATTGCGCATTATTAAAGACTAGAGGAACAAATCGATCATCACCAACTTTTTTCTAATTCGATTGGCTGATCGTTTTCCGTTCTTTCTGAAAGTTTATTGTTCACACATTGATTTTGCTCTGCCTACCCTACCGACGACATTGCAACCCTTCTGCATCTGCACTGGTTTTACAACGCCACCGGGGTGAAACCGTCCTTAACAAAGTGACGGTGCCATGTGATGGCCTAATCATCTTACGTCATATTTTGTGACGTCACTTAACACGTTATGCTGATTCGTGATGTCATAGCCAATACGTATGAGTGTGTCATCGCGTGACAATAATCACTTGCAGCACTTAAGTCACACCAATGCCTCTGATGGTCACCTTCGTGTTTGATGATATGTGAATTTATTTGTTTTAATATTAGTTACCTAAATTTTATTTGAAAATAACAATGGATGCACTAACAACAAATATGACTGACACTCCGCTAGCGTCAGTTGAAATATCTCTAGTTACTATAATATTGTAACTAGACATAGAACGAAAGACCTCGCTTCTCAGAAGTTCGGGCATTGACCTCGGTGTCGGTGTCGGTGATGTTGGTTATAAGCGAAAAGTCATCATCAGGTCTATGAGCGAACAAGCGAGAAAGCTGTAAATAAAATAATAAATAAAATTCTTGGTTTGCAGTGCGAATTGAAGCCAGGCAGTCTGCGTGGGAAGCAGCTGCTATACCACATTATCACGTTATTTTTATCAGAATAAAAAATCACTATATAAATGTCGTGAACTCGAACGTGTCTAGTTGATGCATTTATTGTTGCATCATAATTTTAGAATCATACCTGGCATGAAAACATGGGAGTTGCGTTAGGAGTGGGTAGTTTGACTTTTAATCCGCCCACCTTTTACAGCGCACGTAGCACACTATGGACGAGTGGTGGGCCTACTTAAATCGCTAATAAGAAAAGAAAATAAATATGGCGGAGTGTCCACTTGACAACTATGTGCTTTCAGTAAAGATGCTATGATTGTTTGAAACGGCCAATGTTATTCGCACAAATGCTTCTTACCTTACGGAATGATTCAAGGAAATGCGCATGCCAACGGTACCCACACAAATGATTTTTTTTTTACGGCATGGTTCAAGAAAAGGCATGTGCCAATGTTGCCCACACAAATGCTTCTTTCTTTACAACATGGTTCAAGGAAATGCGCGTGCCAATGTTACCCGCACAAGTGCTTCTTTCTTTGTGGCATGGTTCAAGGAAACGCGCGTGGTGCCCGATAACCCTGTGGCATTCAATTTTTAAAAACTAAGCTCAAGCATCTTTCAAGATTTTATCGGCTGCCTTGAGCTTGTTTGCACTGAACATGCAGCACCACCTGAGCATCTCGCGCCTGCAGACCAACAGCAGTATACAAACGCATCTTAGTGGGCTTTTGACCTCTTTGGGTAGCAAAGCGATAAAATTCGGCAAATCCCACGTATCTTGGAAATTGAGTTATTCAAAAAATTTGGAGGGAAACTGACTGTTTTGTAACTCTTTTATTGAGCGGAGCATTGCAAAACGACGCTAAAGTTATGCACAAATGTTGTATGCACCGACACATGTTCAGCAGTCCCATGTTTACTGTTCTGTAACGATGCCAACAGCAACACGGGTGTGAACAACACCACATGAAATAAACCGTTATGTAGCGCTTGTGCCTGCTAAGAAAGCGGCCCTGGAAACTGCTAGACAAACGAGCTTCACTGGATGGCGCTTCACCACAATTGTCGTCGTCATCGTCGTCGTCGTTGTTGTTGTTGTCTTTATTTCAGACAAATGTATGTCTCGAATACAAGGGGAAAAAGCAAATGTCCTCTGCCTGATGGGTCCCAAGTATGCGAAAGCACACTCAGAGCATGGTCAAAGAAATACAATATAACATACTAATAATTCATGCATAACATTCTTTTTGAACAGAGTAAATGGAGTACTTATTTGTACAGTAATAAAGAAAGAGTCAAAACACTATGAACAACGAAACCAGAGAAACAAATGACTGCTATGTACCAAACTTATCAATCTTGAGGACAGGATAGATGGTAAGCTTTGATATATATTTTGAAAGGTTTCAGAGACCAAGATTTATGCGCGAATTCTATAACCTCAGTATGTTTGTTGAGAAGACTGGGAAATAAATATGCAAGTGCTTGCGATCCAAGGGTGGTTCGGACCGACGTGACGGCTGAATGATAGTAATACGTATGTGCTGTTAATAAGATTTCATTGTCAGCATCGCAGTTATTATTGGCGTTTCAAAAACATTACGATCCACTTGAATACCACTTCCGAAAGGTGTCGTGGTTCTCTGGTAGAATACTTCATGGCTACACAGAATTCTCTCGTTGGATTCCTGCGGTAGCCATAATATTTATTCTATGCTTTCGTTGTGTCAAGACTGTCGATTCCAGCTTTTACGGTTGAAGTTTCGTAGGGCCTACCTAGTTGGCGTTCATCATTTCGAAAAATACCCAAACTGAACTAGAACACCTGCACAAAAAAGAAGGAAATATATGAGTAAATAAGCGACATTAAGTAATCTTCTTAAGAAGCGTCAAAGCATGCAAGTCTCTAGTACAACAGGCAAAATAGAATTGGCAGAGCTTTCGAAGTTGATTAATAAGCGTAAGGTATCCGATGAAAGAAAGTATAACATGAAGAGAATGGAACACACTCTGAAAAACGGAGGAAGCGCCGAAGTTGTGAAAAGGAAACTTGGGATAGGCAAAAATTGGATGTATGCATATGCACTAAAGGACAAAGAAGGCAAAATAACTACCAATATAGATAGGATAGTTAAAATAGCGGAGGAGTTTTAGAAAAATCTGTACAGTAGCAAAGACAAGCACGACCTTAATGCTATAAGAACTAGCAATAATCCAGATGACACCCCACCAGTATTGATAGAAGCCAGAAAAGCCTTGGAGAGCACGCAAAGAGGCAAATCTGCTGGTGAGGATCAGATAACATCAGATCTGCTGAAAGATAGAGAGAAGATTGTGTCGGAAAAACTAGCCACCCTGTTTACGAGGCTTCTCCTTACGGGAAGGGTACCAGAGCCTTGTAAACGCTAACATCATCTTAATAGATAAGAAAGAAGATGACAAGGACTTGAAGAATTACAGGCCGATCAGCTTGTTCTCCGCAGTATAGACGAGAGCACGCCTATCTCGCACTCAGGTACCTTCGGCGGTATACCCTTGCTCCCAGAGACGCCATAATTTGTTTGCAACTGCCAAGGTGCGCCTCACAAGCGTTGAATTCAGTGGCTCTGAGGTTTAAAATGCAAAAAAGAGCCTGTTCACGCTGCACCCACTTATAATATGTCATCTAGTTAACACTGCGCTGTCATCTGATGCGACAACAACCAGCGCCAAACGAAGAGATTGCTGAGCACAGCCTGTGAAGTTCACAGCGCATCGCGGGAATCGTGCTGGCGTGGCGTTTCGCGATTGCACAGATTTCCGTCCACAACAAAAAACGCCGAGCTCCGCCACCTTAGGATATGACCGCCATAACCAGGAAAAACTACGAGCCCAGTAAAGTGTACAAGTAAGTTTACTTATCACGTTTATTCAAGCGCGACTCCAGCTGTTTCACTTTACAGCAGCGAATTGCGTGCAGTATGCCTGTAATATGAGGCACAGAACTATTGCCGTACTTTTTCGCAAGCCGCATGTTATTAATAGGATATACGTATTACGACTCCCGCGTGAATAGCACGCACCGCGCGTGTTTAGTACAACTGTGACGACCTACTATCGCGATTCGTGAACGGCGTGGAAAGCATGACTTTTGACTCTGTCGAACTGCGACATGCCTTGACTGTCACTAGGCGAATCTACACGTGCTCTCGGCTGGCGTAACCGTAGCCTTTTATTATCTTGTTCTGGCTGGCACTTATGTAGCGCGTGCGTGTTCCAAGTGCCCGGCACGACTTGTAATTGATACACATGTGGTGCATGAGCGTAAGTTGAAACCAGATTCTAGCGCTACGTTGACACCGGATTAAAGCACACATTCTGCCTTGTTACAGCCAAGGTACGCCGGAGTTCAATCGAGTCGAAAGCAACGCTTTCCGCTGTTCGCGTTTCTTTCAATCGCAATAGTACATATCTTATGAAGCTGCTTTTGTAGTCCACAGTGCACACGAAGCGAAAATTCCGGACTTTCGAGGAAGGTCTCCTCGATGTTTCACACGAAAGCAGCGTAAAACTCTAGCACAGGAACAGCGCGACACATGCTTACAGCCGGACTTGAGTTGTGAAGTTTTGCGTTTGACTTGCAGGACGTCTGCTCGCCTGGCAGTTTAGAGTGTTGCTTCGCCGCGCTTGCAACAGACGGTGCCACGCACTTTTCAATATTGCAGCCAACACTGAGCTCGGTGTGTTCTGGTATATACAAGCTATCTACAAAGGTAATTGCTAACAGAGTTAAGAAAACACTAGAATTTAATCAACTAAAGGGACAAACAGGACTTTGTGTAGGCTACACAACAGTCGACCACATTTATACTATCAATCAGGTAATAGAGTAATGCGCGGAGTTTAGCCAACCACTATACATAGCCTTCGAAAATTACGAGAAGGCGTTTGATTCAGTAGAAATACAGCAGTCATGCAGACACTGCGGAATCAGGGTGTCGATGAAGCAATTATAAATATCCCTAAAGAAATCTACAGAGGATCAACTGCTACCGTAGCACTCCATAAAGAAAGCAACAGAATACCAATCAAGAAGGGTGTATGGCAGGGGGATACAATCTCGCCAATGCTATTTACCGCGTGTTTACAGGAGGTTTTCAGAGGCCTAGAAAGGAAACGGTTAGGCATAAGAGTTAATGGAGAGTACCTTAGTAACGTGCGCTTCGCCGATGACATTGCATTGCTCAGTAGGTCAGGGTAGGAATCGCAACTCATGATTACAGAGTTAGACAAGGACAGCAAAATTGTGGGTCTTAAAATAATCTGCAGAAAACGAAAGTAATTATACAACAACCTCGGAAGAGAGCAGCGCTTCGAGATAAGCAATAGTCCACTTCAAGGTGTAAGCGACTATGTCAACTTAGGACAGGTAATAACCGCGGAGCCGAACCGTGGGTTTGAAGTAACTAGAAGAATATGAATGGGCTGGAGCACATTTGACAAACACTCACAAAATATGACAGGTAGATTGCCACTATCCCTCAAGAGGAAGGTATATAACAGCTGTATCTTGCTGATACTTAGCTACGGAGCAGAAACCTGGAGACTTACAAAGTGGTGACATTTTCCAAATTAAGGAGATGCTCAGGCGGAACAATTGCCGGCCATGCAGGCCAGGCTAACCCCGCCTGCTGCAACACCACCACCACCACCACCACCACCACTTACAAAGTGGGTTCAATTTAATTTGAGGACAACGCAGTGAGCAATGGAAAAAAAATGGTAGGTGTACCCACAAGGGACAAAAAGAGAACTGAGTAGATTGGGGTACAAACGGGGGTTAAGGATATCATAGTTGAAATCAAGAAGAGAAAATGGAGATGGGGGTGCCATGTAGCGCGTAGACAGGATAGCCGCTGCTCATCAAGGGTAACTAACTGTATTCGCTGAGAAGGCAAGCGTGTTAGGGGGAGACAGAAGCTTAGGTGCGCAGATGAGATTAAGAAGTTTGCAGGTATAAATTGACAGCAGCAAGCACAGGACCGAGTTAACTGGCAGAAAAAAGGGAGATGCCTTTGCCCTGCAGTTGACGTAATCAGACTGATAATGATGATGATTATGATGATGATGATGATGATGAATATGATGAACCGAAATTATGTGTGCATTATTCACCTAGGTGACAGCACACTACAAGATCACCTACACTGTCCATGTATCCGTCCATCCCGAATTCGTCCATCCACTTATGAATCTGTCCGCCCGTCCATCCCTTAATCTGTCCGTCCTTTATATAGTCGGCAACTTCAACGCAGGCATTATGAACCCTGAGACCTATAGCTTTGCCCGCTCATCTCCATACACCTTGTGAAACTGCTTTGAAATTTGCTAACACTATCGAATTAAAATTACGAATGTCTGTTCGTAGCGTTCCTTGATTGATATAAGCTGTAGAATACCATGAGAGCATTGTGCTTAACTACATATGATCTTAACTCGACGTGTCGCCTATATCGCAGGATTACATATGTAATGTTCACAAAATTGAATAGCCAACACTGCATCCCTATGTATGCTTCACGAACATTGCAGTCTGTTAAGCAAGCAGTTGTGAGACTTGGCGAAGCTATGTGGTAGAATACCTGGTTGCCATGCAGGGGTTCGATTCATGCTGCAACCTTGACATTTTTTTTCTTTACCATTAATGGGTCAAGTCAGCTGGTGTCAGCTGTTTTTAATGATCAGGCGTTAAAAAACCCATGTGTATAGTCGTCTTTCTAGGTTGATGTAAACTGTAAATAGCCAGTGGTGCATACCAATAGCACATAGCCGCCCGCTGGTCGTATTTGTGAAACCATCCTATTCTTCTTTACTAATTTTTGTTCACTCCAAGTTGAGAAGGTCAGGACGAGAACAGGTAGGTGTATGTGGCAAGATAGGTATATTGACAAATGCCAAAAGTTCTTGCAGTATTCGAATAAATGCTTCTCATTTATGAACACGTCAAAACAACACTCCTGGCACTGTGACATGAAGGGGTGCATACACAATAAATAATTGATTCAGATTGATCATGGAGAGAGCTACTCACACAAGCGAGCACCGATCAAATGCAGCATTACAGGGCTATAGCATTAATTCCTATTCAAGCCCTGCCGCGGTGGTCTAGTGGCTAAGGTACTCGGCTGCTGACCCGCAGGTCGTGGGATCGAATCCCGGCTGCCGCGGCTCCATGTTTGATAGAGGCGAAAATGCTGTAGGTGCAAGCGCTCTGATTTGGGAGCACATAAAAAGAACTCCAGGTGAGCGAAATTTCTGAAGCACTCCACTACGGCATCTCTCATAATATTATGATGGTTTTTGGGATGTTAAACCCCACATATCAATCATTAGTACTATGCTTAATGAAAATGATAACAGAGACATCAAAAGCATACGTTTTGCGGTTTCAAAAATCAGGAATATGAGCCGAAAATTATACTCCTGCTCTTCCACCTGATTGAGGCTACTTATGGAGTCAATAAACGGTACTTGTAAGTGCATGTTTTATATTTCAGGTTATGCTCCACATTTCCGTAATTTGATTCTGTTTACTACATCTTACGTTCGTTCTTTTTTCCCCTTGATATTGTCACGTTTCTCACGACAACTTGATATAATGGGCTCGTTGAGTCGACAAGCCAAGCAGCGGCTCAAAGAGATCGTCTTTGTGCTGTTTCACTCTTCGATTTCAGCCAAGGAAACCATGTGGCAACAATCCCCCCCTTTAAAAGCATCGGCTTGATGCTCGTAAATAAAAAAATGAAGGTGTACACACGCAGATATAGAGAACCAAAAGAGGGAGAGTGCCAGTACCCGCAGCGCAAATGAGGAAGTTTCGTCAACGCGTGCGCCAAGCGCAAAAAGAAAAGGCATAAAAACACAGAAGAACGCAACAGCAGCAGCAACGCAAAGTCATGGCATGTCGTAGCACGTAGAACCACAAGGGCTACTGTGTGAAGTAGGGCTTCAGCCGAGCGACATGCACGGTTTCGGGCCGAAGCTGTCGACGAGAAGACGCTGCGTCGTCCGGAAATACATCGTAGGTAACATCTGTGACTCGTCTAAGAACCTTCTACGGTCCAAAATAACGGCTTAGGAGTTTTTAGGATAAGCAAACAGGACGGTATGTGACTGGTGCAAACAGGATAATCATGAGACGCGTGTCATGTGATAACATGACTACATGCCCTAATCAAGGTGCCAATACACTTCAACGTGACCGGTGAGCGTGCTCGCCAGCGTTCATTTTGTCACGTCACGCCGGCGTTGCCACGCCAGTCGCCGGTCCTGCCATAAATTCAAAGGCGCGCGCCGCGCTGCGTTGCTTTGACGCATGCGCGTTTCAGCGCGTCCGGCATCCCTCCGTCACGAAAACAGGCAGACGCAGTGCTGTCTGGGTGGCGTGGTGGGTGTGAAATACAGCATGTCGCTTTTCGCGCTGCTTGGCGTCGGGCGGCGCCGACGGACGCTGGTCGCGCCGGTCGCGCCTGGCGTCAGACTATAGAGCTCACATGTTTTGCTAACGTATAGAGTCGCTGTGCCCAGCGTGCGCGCGCCTGAACTTTACGTTGGAGTATATTGGACTCTTCATGATAGACTAGGGGCCGTTTCGCTAGCCCCACATATACCAAGTTTGGTGTTATGTGACGTCAATGGATGACCAAGGAATATGGCTGGTACAAACATGATAATGATGAAACACATGTCACGTAAGAACATGACAACATACCAAGTTCATATAGTGCTCGCGGCCATTTCGCTAGGTGCACAAGTACCAAATTCAGCATCACGTTACGTGAAAAAATGACGAAGGTAAACGACACATTCAAACATGAGAATCCTGACACGGAAGTCTTGTATGGTATAATTTATCTCCACCTTGTAACGTTGTGGTGCTTTAAAAAGTGACATATCAACATTCCTCATTCGTGCTTCACATATAATTGATTCCCACTGTACGTGGGATTCGCCATTTTTTGGGGGGACTCAAAAATATTCTGACCAACTTCAGGCAATTGTCAGCAACATGCTTTGCGTTGCGCCCGAATTGCGCGTTTTGGCACACTTATAAACTCTAGCTAAAAATAGGTGGGGCACCCTATACACGCAAATGGTTCAAGTATTTCTACCTCTTACTATTATTATTACCACACTGGAATATTACAGAATAACCTAAGTTATCGGGCCTGTCGTCATCTACAGGAGCTCATCTATTTATATCCTATTAGTTATTTCTTTTATAAACCCGACAGCGAACGCAAAAAAAAGAGCACGCTTTTCAGTGATTCACTAGTCGCATTAGCAACACTCATCAGTGCAAACAAGACAGTAATCAGTGATAACACACTATACAAAACACTCAAACTGCTTAAAAAAGGAAGCCTTGTGAAACACGAGATAAAGTTCTAATAGATATCTGAAAAATTTAACATTCCCAGTAACACTGCTGCCACCCCGCCGTTGTATACTCTAGTGGCTAATGTGCTCACCTGCCGGTTGCGGGATCGAATCCCGGCGGCGGCGTCTGATTTTAAATGGAGGAGAAAATACTGTAGACTCGTGTCTTCTAATGTGGGCACACAATAAAGAACCTCATATGGTCGAAATTAGCGCAGCCCTCCACTACAGCGCCTCTCTTAATCATAAGGTGGTTTGAGAATAATAAACTCCATATATCGATCAACATAGCTGCCGATGAAGCTGCTGTTTTTACCAATCTCAAAAATTGACTCCCATGATGTTCAAAAAGCAAGCGATTCCTGGACGAGTAAGCGTACTTTGTTCGACCAAAGTTCCAAAAGTTGTGACGTATATCATGTTTATTCATTCATTGACTACTAGATTACGCTGGCATTATATAGATGTATGTAAACACCGGTTAAGGCTAGGCGCTGCATTCACAAAACCTTTTTTACACAAAGCTGCGAAAATGAAACTCCCGTAGACGAATGTGGATTTATAGATGAAGATCTATGTCCTGTACTTTTAGACTGTCCACATCATAACCCACCTAGGCACCGTCTTAAACCGGAACCGTTAGCATTAAGCCACAGACCATTCAGCAGCTAAAAGGTCCTGGGCCCGTCGCCCACCGGAGCTTTGCAGATGTACTCTCTATAAGCGTTCGAACGTATTTTAGAAGACTGTAGGTAACTGACAAATATTAACTAATAAGGAACTTACCTTTATATTCGAGATCTCATATTTGTTATATGCACTACTATGTGACACTCATCATAGGAAGCCAGAGCAAAGCATGGTGTCGCTGCCACTCTGGACAGGCAGCGTCATCTTTGGTCGAAAAGTAGAAATCGGGGATGTAAATCATGCGTTCTCCCTTCCCGCCAGTGCTCTGCCTGCCACTCGCTTACCTGCTTTTGCAGAGAGCACGCGCTGCGTTTGAGTCACTTCACAATGTTCCATCTGCAGTTCGGCTTCGTATAGATCTCTGAGCTGAAATAGCACTTCCGAGAAGTGAGTCTAACAGGAGGAGTAAAGCTCGTTAGTCAAGTTTTTGATGTGGAGTAGACGACACAAGATGAGGCGCCCGAGTCACTGCGTAATGCATTTCTAGGGTCCTGCGTGATAATACCGTGTACGGCGTATGCCTTGAGGTAAGTCTCATTTTGCTGACATGAAGCCACGTCCTTTAACAATGTGCTGTGTGGATGCTCATGGAAACCATATCATTGTTCTTTTGATGTCGTATCTAGCAGTAGCAACTGGGTAGTGTCATGTGCAAACGTTTGCGGCGTGCTAAAAAATAAATAAAAACAAGGTATACGGTCGTGGCAATGAAATATCCGAAAAGGTGTAGAGTCACGTCCACCGTGCCGTGGGAGCACGACCCGCGGACGTAGCCGCGAAGCAGCAACCTGAAGTTTAACCACAGCGAATAAAGTTGAAGTACTCGCGTTTTTTAAAGACGATAGTCTTACTTGGGAATCTTCGACGCAGAAATTTTGGTCTGTCTGTTAAATTGTCTGTTTGTCCACCCTAAATCATACCGGGTACTCTAAACGGCACCAGACAGTACCCCAAATGGCCGACCCCAACCGCAGCACCCACCAATGTTGCTCAAGATTCAGTGTTCATACTTGTGCAATTGTCCATTAAAGAACAATTATTGCGCCTATCTGAGGCATCTTACAACACGTTTGCATTCTGTATGAGCGTCTTTTGCTAAAAAAGGCCCACATAAGTAATTCTAAGCACCGAAGCCTTTATCACGCTGCGCTGACCATGCAGCGCTCGCAGGAAAAGGCCAGTGTTTCCAACGCTTTGCTAAGACGACATGGTGGTGGCACCTACCCGTCGCCTTGCGTTCTACACTTTATCACCTCTGCGACAGGCGTGCGTGCCCGTCTCAGAGCCGCGCACTTCATTTTTCAAGATAACTTCCAGATCGCTCTCATGCCTCACGTGTGACGTGACTTGATACGCTTGTTCGCCTCCACTGCACGGTCGAGGCACTCTAACGCAGCGCCTCCAGATTATAATTCACCAATTTTCTTGCACGGAACATCCAATAAACGTTTTGTTCACTCTCTCCAGGCGCAAAACTATCGTGTTTCGACGGTATTGGCAGAATAATGTGCAGATGTGGGGCCATTTTTTTTTTCAGCTCTCGTGCCATGCTTACGCTATCAACTCGGGAACCCGGCTGTGTTCGCCGCCTCTTACTTGCTGGGAAACTGATACAGCTTTACATGTGGAGAGCACCCCTTGATGTTGTCTGCATTGTTGTGGCAGCCTACAGCACAACATAATTCGACCTCGCCGACGCTTCCGTCGGGACGCTTCTTCCATCGCGGAAAGGTAACCTCGCTTAGCGAGCGTCTGGTTTTAGCGCGCCAAGCTGACGGCACGGCGCCTAAGTTGGCGCACCGATTGAAGAACGCGTCGTGCGTTTCGCACGTGCTCCCGTTTCGGCGACCTCGCCTGCGATTCGCCTGCGACCTCTTCCGCATTTCTGCTCAAGTTTTCCAGATCAAGTTTTCCAACGCCACGTCGCCAGGGCCAGGCGTGGCGTGGTCGTCACTCCACAAAATTTAGCTTCGGTTCCCTATAGACAGTACTGCAGTATATTTGACGTGTCAACTGTTATGTCCACATGAGTGAATTTATCGCCGTGGGACTAGACGTGTTGACTGCTATGTTGCGCTGGTTGGATTCAATGATGATACAGATATTATCAGAGACATCGTTTATAAGCTTTCGGACATTTTTCTATACGTCGTGATGGTGATTTTTTTATATGTGCCAGGTGTGCCTCTACAAGCATGTGGCCCCGCCGTGGTGGTCTAGTGGCTAAGGTACTCGGTTGCTGACCCGCAGGTCGTGGGATCAAATCCCGGCTACGGCAGTTGCATTTCCGATGGAGGCGGAAATGTTGTAGGCCTGTGTGCTCATATTTGCGTGCACGTTAAAGAACCCGAGGTGGTCGGAATTTCTGGAGCTCTCCACTACGGTGTCTCTCATAATCATGTGGTGGTTTTGAGACGCTAAACTCCACAATATCTATCTATCTATCTATCTATCTATCTATCTATCTATCTATATATATATATATATATATATATATATATATATATATATATATATATATATATATATATATATATATTCACATGTATGTGCTCGTGTGCCTTAATTTTCATGTATACTTCTGTTTTTTTTCTTCCTTATGATGTGTGCACAATATTCACTTAAGGACTCAGGAGTAAACAGAGCCTTACCTGTGCACCAACATGTTCTTATTTATAATATCAATAAAGAAAAGCAGGCTGATAGTGTGACTTTGCTGATCTGTGGTAGCAATTTGATTAATGGCGGTGTGCTGTCACGGCGAGTAACACCGTTGATGTGTTTAGAAGGCACTTTAACCTGCCTCGTGACATAGAGAGATTATAAGGTCTTATCATTTCAGCAGTCCGCCTACAGAAGCAACAGCTTTCAAAGCGAGTCCTCTTGAGAGACTAAGACGCCACACGGAAAGACTAGGGTACCTATACAAAATTTATCATAATAAAATAGGAATAGAAAGGGATCATTTCATTCAACCTGTAAGTAAGCGAATCACACGTTCTCATCACTCAAAAAAACTACGAGACTATAACTGCCGAACAGATGTATTTCACAACACATTTTTCCCACGAACAGTAAGGGAATGGAACGAGCTCCCAGCCGATGTCGTGGAACGCATGACCACAGCAGATTTCATTTCAACACTTCAGGCTCATTTGACGACTGTGTAAATGTACGAGTTTACTAATCTTCTTTGTATATGTTCACTTGTGTGTTTCTACTTTTATGTATCGTCACCTTATATGTAAGGAAATACATATATTCTTTTATTCCATGTATGTATTACTGGCATTTAGAATATAATGGTTACAGTGTAGTTACCTACTGCTGTGATGATCGATATAACTGATGATATTATTGCTGTAGAAGAGTACCTAGTGTGAAGCATGCCGTTATCGCTTTCTTTTGCGCAGTATGTATATATATCATCTTTGTATTCCCACTCCTGCTTACAGCCTTTTTTAGGCTAGCAGTATTTTGCAAATAAAATAAAAATAAATAATAAAATAAATATGTTAAACTATACTGCTTTCAGGCACACTTTTTTAGTTAACGAAAGAAACCTGCTGTCTCGACGTTCTGGTGTCCTTTTGGTGACACTGTACGTGGGCTCAAAAAAAGACAATGCAAGTGGCCACTCGTTCCACTCATATTTATGTTACTCGTAAAGAACGCTAATACAAACTTCTGGCCATTCAAAAAGAACGAAGCGAAGTTGAAAAGAAAGTGGGAAGGGGCCACGAGATTCTCGTGAATTCTGGTGAATAAAAAAAGCGCGGAGATAAAATTTACTTCCACTTCAATTTTTGTCTTCTGCCTTATTCGTTCAGCTGGGAATTTAGATAAAATTCATTGCTTCGGTTTTAAGTAACCTTACCTTTTGATTCGGGCTCATCGTTCAAGATGTTTTCATATAATACTTGCAAGAAGTCATAACATGCAGGTTTGTATATTTATCTTGACGGATGGAATATGCTATGCCAAGTATGAATACAGCACTTGTCATGGTATTGTTCTAGTGAAACAACACCCGGCATGTTATATTCAATGCAATACTACCAAAGTCCCAATTCGCATACGGTGCATTCATATCGGGAAATGACGGCTATTGTAAAACGGCCATGCCGATGGTTACCTGTCGAAGCATGTTTCTTAAGTTATCCATCCAGTGTGAACATATATGTAAATGACATATCAATGCGAATGTATTCAATACTCAGTTTTGATTTTCCCACGACAAGGTGCACATATCTCAAATCATTCAGTTAATTCAACATTTTAGCCGTTACATCTACATTACTCCATCACTAACATCATAAACGCCCGTGCAACGTTCAGGCGTGACGTCTTATATATTCGTCAGCGAGTCACCGTGTAGTCCGACTGCGAAAGCGGCGAGTTCAAGTTAACGCGCCAAGATCTGAGGGCACAACAATAATACGTCAGTTATTACGTCCCGAACCCGCCTTATCATTATAGTAGACGCTGTAGCGGAGGACTGCTGTAAGTTCGGCCATCCAGTTTTCTTTTTTACGTGCACTGTTACCGTACACACGGGCCCGAACAGTATTGCCTTCACCAAAATGCGACTGCCATGGCCGGGATCGAATCCGCGACCAACGGTCCAGCAGCCGAACACCTTAACTACTACACCCTTATGGCAAACGGACTTTTAGGTCAGTCACCTGGTACATCGGCAAAGCTGCGTTTCGGAATCCGTTTGCAAAGTGATTACGCTGGTGACATTTGTCAGAAACACACAAAGTATCATCGCGTAAGCGTTATCTAATTAAAATTAAGGAGCCGCCATCAGTTGTAAGTGAAGTATGAAGGTAATGTATGGTATTCACGCTGTATAAAGGATACGCCATCAACATGGCAGGGAGCTCTAATTAACTTAGGTAGCATGGTTCTCACTTGTTGTATTCTGGATTATTTAAGAAGAATGTCAAAAAAATCAGTATTTCACGTACGATGACAACATCCACTTTGTGGAAGTACACTGTAATTTTTTAAAACTTTGCCATTCAGATCTATTCCGTTGAGGATGGCAGTCATGTTTTCTCAGGTGATGGTGAGCCTGTTATATAGAAAGTAGGCAACCGTCACGCATAGGCTAGGTATGCATCAAGGACACGTTTCGTTTCCATGGCGTTTATTGGCCCCACGTTGCGAAGAGAGACAACGGGTGTTTGTTTACACCTAGATTTAGATTACCGAGGGCTGGTCTCGAAATAAGTTGTAATTAATGACCACACGAACACAAGTGTTATACAGCTGTGTACTGCAGGGCGCTTACATTTACGTGATAAAGTGCTGACATAGCAAGACAAAATCTTCAGTGTCACCGACTTCACAGCATCTTTATTATTATTTGACCGAGTTCCAGTGCCCAAGTAGCATGTTGCAATGGATTAAATCTTTGTAGCTGTGCCGTATTCTCGCCGTTTACATTATTTATTGCCAGGATTGAAACTGTGTGGTTGAGATCGCAGCCCAGCGCTCCGATAGGTGGGCCACTGTGGAGGCTAACAACGAAATGTCAACAATCAATAATGAAGAAATGAACGTTTCGTTTTCGCTCTAGGGCTTTTATTATAGCTTGTAAAATTGCTAGACCATGGGCAAGTTTGGTGTGGTAAAGTGACAGCAATGTTCATAACGCTAGAATACCTGAAAGTTAGCCCAAAGAACGAAATGACAAAAGTGTACCCTGATGAGGTGGTGCCATTTTCATATAGGTCGAAGCTGTGCGTTCGGAGCAGAACTGAGAACCTTGCATGTCCCGTAGAAGGCCTTCCCCGACCCACACACGAGCTGTTCTTGTTTAAAGAGTGAACTATTGAACTGCTACGGTTATTGATGTTTGTGTGATGGGCAACACACTATAGCTGAATTTCTTGGCAGGTGAACTAGCGAAGGACGCAACCCAGGTGCACGAGAAAAGGAGGCGGGATCGTATCGCTCTTCTTTTCATCTGCTTGGGTTGGGGTTGCATCCTCACCCTTTCTTCGGCATGAACCGTAGAGTTTCATACAAATATACCTAAAGCGTAATCTGGCACTGCGATTCTGTGCTCCAGGCGAATTATGGGAAATACAGGCTTCGGATTGTATTGCATTGGCTATAGCGAACTATCCACGGATCTTTTTTTCCAGTTTACGTTTCTTCCATAGCATAGGTAGTTGGGTGTGGTGTAAAGAACTGAAGCCGCGCTTTCGTTGTCTAAAGAGGCTGAAGACCACTAGGTATGAGATTTGCTGTGGATTCAGAGTCGTATTTGACAATTTCAGCGAAGCGTCGTCCACTCACCGCTGAGCGTAGATGTAGCGTCTCATGCCAGTGCAGAAAATTACATCAAGTTCACGTTTTCTCTTTAGCGCGCCTTGCCAGAACTCGTGTAAATCGACTGCAGAACGACAACGAAGCTAAGTAGACGCACTGTCACGCTCCTCTGAACCGCCTTCACAACAAGCCAGAGGTACGTTGGTGGCAGACCACTTGGACAGACTCACCTGGCGTCGCAGCAGACAAAACGTTGAGTGTTTCTCGCTTAGTAGTGTACTGTAAATTCTATAAAGAGATATTGCGTACTTTCGAAAGCAAAACAGGAATGCTTGTTTCCGAATGTTGTAAATCATTATTCATTACATCTTGATGCCAAATCTGCAACGCAGTGACAGAGCAATGAATAGCCTGGTGGTTATATTTACTCTGCTTTCACTTCTACCGCGTGACCACAAATGAGTTTTGCAATAAACTTTATGCGCGAAACAATGAAGCAAGTTTATTGCAATTATAGCTTGATATCGCTTTTTTTAAACTCGGCTAACAAGCACCGCAAATTTCATAAACACGATGCATTCGAAGCTTATCCGAAGCCTGCACTTCCCATAATTTCCATGAAGGTACAGTGCCTCTGAAGGAGACTGCGTAGACACTTGCGCCAGATTCCCCTCGAGGTATTATTGTATGCAACTCTACAGTAACAGCCAACTAGCCCAACTACCCGTTCTAGCAATCAGAGCTCCCAGTTCAAACGACCTGGTATTTACCATCAGCTTTCACCTCCTTTAAACTGATCTTGCTTATAGTAATTTATTTTGCAGTGCTCAGTAGGAAATCATCTCCACTGTATTACTAACATGCCCTAATTTCTAATGGTACCGCGTTGCAAGAGTCTTAGCAAAAGTGCCTGAATTCCTGAAACAACAGTGAGCTCCTGGATGTGCAATTTAAGCTGCACAATTTGTTCCCAGTGCTGAAAAAGAATACATGTAAAGCTTTGGTTATATAAACGGCCAACTAGACGAAAAACATTTACGCTATTCGTGTTCTTTTTGTAAACAAAAATATAAGAAGACGAAATTCAGTTTATACAACTGGTGTTCAGCAAAAACTTCATCAAATATTTTTTTTCACTGAGCTCTATTGTTTTACATATATATGATCTCCGTTCTCATTCAGTTTTGCCCTCTGTAGAAGATCCTCAATGGAACCATAAGGCTCCTTCTAGTCTTTTTTTTGCTTAAATTCAAACAGCCTCCTACAGTGCTACTGTAATTCTATTACCGAGTGCTATTCCGCCCATATGCGGGGGACAAGACTTCTAATAAAAGTTCTAACTCAGTTGATGTGGACATAGCCCATTGTCAGCGACCCGCAGACCTCTGCACTATTTTAGGGGCGTCTCACGCAGATGTACGTCCCGTTCACTGCCAGCCTTCAGCTTCTTGGAATGAAAGAGTAGACAAATCGCCTTGCTATTGAAGTGAGAGAACCCAATTTCCTGAAGTGATTGGATCAGACATGCCCGTATGTCACACACAGGAGTCACGATAAAGTGTAGAAGTGGCATAGTTTGATGTCGCCATGAAGTTGGTATGATTGCTTGGAGGTTTTCACTTCCCACTTTATTTTTCCTGCTAGAAGTTAATCGTTCATTCAAAATACACTTTTTTACCAAAACGCAGACAACCTAGTATAGTAAATTGTTCAATACACAAACCGCGAAGTCGTTGCTCGTAGTTTTTTTCGGCATCCTCTTTACAGAAGGCAGTCAATTTATGACTGTTGATTGGGGTAACGCATGAAATGCAAAGTTTTGATTTCTTTATCAGCAAACTTATTGTCAAGACTATGTGAATAGGTTTGGAAGGATTACTGTAACAACTTTCCCTGAAAGGGTATTGTAAACACATTAAAATTCATATCAACTTTCGCAAAAAGTTATGAATATGAAATGCCAAATTGAAGCACCTGCTCATATGGAAGGCTGTCTCCAGGCACCTCAGTTCCTAAACACTAAATTTACGCATGACGTTTGTGGCGATAATTGATGTTCAAACGATACGATTTCCGAAACCTTCCTTTCCTATACTTAGAAATTTTGGCGCAACCTCGACTCACGCAAACACTCACACAAGCACACACACTTACACCAGAGCAACACACACGACACGCAGCGCTCACTACCAACTGTTTATTGCTCCTATCTGACCTTCTTAAATACGTACATCGAAATGCGCAAAGGCACAAACTAACAGAACTGCGCCAGTAGAAAACCAACATGGCGTCACCACACCACTAGGAACAAGTAAAAAGTAAAAAAAGTAAAAAAAGTAAAAAAAGGAAGGGGGGGGTTAACACGAAAAGGAGATATAATCGCTAAACCCTCGCATCAAGGAAAGATATTTCTTGTTGATGCAACACCAAAGATGGCTCGCTGACACATATATCTTTACTCTTTTCTATATAATATGCTTCTAACAGCAAACGTGCTGACAAATTTGAGCTTCTCCCAAGAATCCTTGTATCCGAAAATCGTGGTTCACACCCACATGCGGCAATATGCGACACAAGATGTGCGTACTTATCCTCGTTTTTCTTAACCTTTAGCGCATGCTCCCTAAGCCGGTCATTGAGGCATCGCTCGGTAATGCCAATGTACACGTTACCGCAGGAAAAAGGAATGGAGTATACAACTCCCATGGAACATTTTACGAAGGCATTCTCATGTTTTTTCACGCAACCGCGTCTCTTGCCATTGCAAATACGCGGACATAACTTGGCGAGCTTTTCTGGCGCAGAAAAGACCACAGCCACACCATGCCTTGCAGCAACCTTCTTAATATTATGGGAGAGCTTGTGCACGTAAGGCACGACTTGAAGCTTGGAACCCGAAGGATCCCAAGTAGCTCTATCCCTTTGTGTTCCACGTTTCATCTTCTGCAGTAGTGACTCGGCGACCGCGTTTAGGACCGACGAAGGGAAGCCCGCCGCCGTCAATCGGCTGATCTGTTCATAAAAACTAGTACGCATGTGGTGTGGACACGACTTAATCAACGAGGATTCTAGACATAGCGAAGCAATACCTCTTTTAACTAATTTCGAGTGTGCAGAATCATACGGCAACAGCCCCTTCTTCACTCTAGGCCGGTACACCCAACAAAAGTGTTCACTACCCCACAGTAGCTTGAGGTCTAAAAACTGGAGACAAGCCTCTGTGGGTACCTCGGTAGTGAACCTAAGTCCGCGTCCATGATCTTTAAAAACACTAAGCACATGTTCACAATAAGAACGCTGCACTTCATATGATACCTCATCCGCACGCACACTCACTGAAGTACAGGCGTCTACTTGAAAATCTAAAAAGTAATTGGGGGGTGTATATGGCCCCCGCTTGTCTAAAAGAATTAAAAAATCGTCAACATATCTAAAAATCTTCAAAACCTTATTCCCCCTTAAAAATTTATCCAACGTCCTATCTACATCTGCTAAAAAAATATCAGTAAGAACAGGGGCGACACAAGAACCTATACAGATGCCTTGTCGTTGTAGATAGGGCTTGTCGTTAAAAGTAATAAAAGTAACGTTAAGATAAAATTCTAAAAGTGCTAAAAAGTTTTCAACGGATACGCCCGCATTATTCATAAAAGAAACGTCACCATTATCTTCTATGCACTGTCGGACCGAAGTCAAAAGCTTATCATGAGGTACCGAATAAAACAGGTCTTCAACATCTACTGAGAAAGCAAAGGAAATCTGCTGGTTATTCCGTATGAAATCTGCGACATCACTAGAGCTTTTAGTGCGAAACGGGTCACTAACACTGAGTGGCTTTAGTTTGCTTAACAGGAATTTGCTAACGTTGCCCTGCCATGAACCATTTTCACTAACAATGGTTCTGAAGGGAATGCCCACTTTGTGGGTTTTAGCGGAAAAAAAGACGTTCAAGTTAGTGCTTTTGCTACTAGCTAAGGTTCCAGCCAGCGTAGGAAGTCCTACTTCCCTACAGAACGCGGTGAATTTAGATTTAACGCGTACAGCACTTTTTTTAACAGGTAAAAAGTTCTTGTCAATGGCGCTAATCGCTTTCTCATTGTAAACACCCTGTGGCAAAACAACGAAACCACCCTCCTTGTCGGCTTGTACTAACATCAAATTCTGCTTCTTGAAAAAAGACACCACACTACTCAGTCTTCTGCTACCGCTATTGTCCGGAAGTTGGCTTGCACACCTCGTGAGGCAGTCCATACCGTCCAGCAGGCATCTTTCTCGGTCCTGGTTGGCCTTAGATGACAGGTCCCTGTTCAGGCCTACCAGGTCATGGGCGGAAACACTTGGTGTGCATGCATACTTTGGTCCTTTTCGCAGAAGCTTATCAATGTCTTCAGGTAGCACTGCACCCCCGAGAACAACGAGGTCCTGATAATTATCTCTTCTCCGTTTACCTTGAAGCCTCAGAAGGGGGGTCAACACGCTCCTCCACCTAGATTCAGTTGTCTGAGCTATACGACGCTTGACTATCCCGAGTTTATAAGCCGCAAGTTGTTCAGGGTATTCGCATTGAAGAATCACACGAAGCCAATCATAGAGCAGCCTTACTTGGCGCCACAATTCCGCTCTAAGAATTTTGAGCACTCTTTTCACGTGTCCCCAAGAAGGTCTCACACACCCAAACAAGGCACTTACTTCTTCTGGTGTGATGGCTTTCCGGATGCAGAAGGCGGAAATCCTTGCTCTGCATGTGGCTTCACTGATGTAGCCCATAAGAAGGTCAATCTTCGCAGACACATTAGGAGCATAAAAAGAGGGGCCCATTGCACTAGAAATATAGCTTAATAAAACTTGTTGTTGGGCTAGTTGGTTATACATCATATACTTAGAAATTTTGGCGCAACCTCGACTCACGCAAACACTCACACAAGCACACACACTTACACCAGAGCAACACACACGACACGCAGCGCTCACTACCAACTGTTTATTGCTCCTATCTGACCTTCTTAAATACGTACATCGAAATGCGCAAAGGCACAAACTAACAGAACTGCGCCAGTAGAAAACCAACATGGCGTCACCACACCACTAGGAACAAGTAAAAAGTAAAAAAAGTAAAAAAAGTAAAAAAAGGAAGGGGGGGGTTAACACGAAAAGGAGATATAATCGCTAAACCCTCGCATCAAGGAAAGATTTTCAAGAAGCAGAATTTGATGTTAGTACAAGCCGACAAGGAGGGTGGTTTCGTTGTTTTGCCACAGGGTGTTTACAATGAGAAAGCGATTAGCGCCATTGACAAGAACTTTTTACCTGTTAAAAAAAGTGCTGTACGCGTTAAATCTAAATTCACCGCGTTCTGTAGGGAAGTAGGACTTCCTACGCTGGCTGGAACCTTAGCTAGTAGCAAAAGCACTAACTTGAACGTCTTTTTTTCCGCTAAAACCCACAAAGTGGGCATTCCCTTCAGAACCATTGTTAGTGAAAATGGTTCATGGCAGGGCAACGTTAGCAAATTCCTGTTAAGCAAACTAAAGCCACTCAGTGTTAGTGACCCGTTTCGCACTAAAAGCTCTAGTGATGTCGCAGATTTCATACGGAATAACCAGCAGATTTCCTTTGCTTTCTCAGTAGATGTTGAAGACCTGTTTTATTCGGTACCTCATGATAAGCTTTTGACTTCGGTCCGACAGTGCATAGAAGATAATGGTGACGTTTCTTTTATGAATAATGCGGGCGTATCCGTTGAAAACTTTTTAGCACTTTTAGAATTTTATCTTAACGTTACTTTTATTACTTTTAACGACAAGCCCTATCTACAACGACAAGGCATCTGTATAGGTTCTTGTGTCGCCCCTGTTCTTACTGATATTTTTTTAGCAGATGTAGATAGGACGTTGGATAAATTTTTAAGGGGGAATAAGGTTTTGAAGATTTTTAGATATGTTGACGATTTTTTAATTCTTTTAGACAAGCGGGGGCCATATACACCCCCCAATTACTTTTTAGATTTTCAAGTAGACGCCTGTACTTCAGTGAGTGTGCGTGCGGATGAGGTATCATATGAAGTGCAGCGTTCTTATTGTGAACATGTGCTTAGTGTTTTTAAAGATCATGGACGCGGACTTAGGTTCACTACCGAGGTACCCACAGAGGCTTGTCTCCAGTTTTTAGACCTCAAGCTACTGTGGGGTAGTGAACACTTTTGTTGGGTGTACCGGCCTAGAGTGAAGAAGGGGCTGTTGCCGTATGATTCTGCACACTCGAAATTAGTTAAAAGAGGTATTGCTTCGCTATGTCTAGAATCCTCGTTGATTAAGTCGTGTCCACACCACATGCGTACTAGTTTTTATGAACAGATCAGCCGATTGACGGCGGCGGGCTTCCCTTCGTCGGTCCTAAACGCGGTCGCCGAGTCACTACTGCAGAAGATGAAACGTGGAACACAAAGGGATAGAGCTACTTGGGATCCTTCGGGTTCCAAGCTTCAAGTCGTGCCTTACGTGCACAAGCTCTCCCATAATATTAAGAAGGTTGCTGCAAGGCATGGTGTGGCTGTGGTCTTTTCTGCGCCAGAAAAGCTCGCCAAGTTATGTCCGCGTATTTGCAATGGCAAGAGACGCGGTTGCGTGAAAAAACATGAGAATGCCTTCGTAAAATGTTCCATGGGAGTTGTATACTCCATTCCTTTTTCCTGCGGTAACGTGTACATTGGCATTACCGAGCGATGCCTCAATGACCGGCTTAGGGAGCATGCGCTAAAGGTTAAGAAAAACGAGGATAAGTACGCACATCTTGTGTCGCATATTGCCGCATGTGGGTGTGAACCACGATTTTCGGATACAAGGATTCTTGGGAGAAGCTCAAATTTGTCAGCACGTTTGCTGTTAGAAGCATATTATATAGAAAAGAGTAAAGATATATGTGTCAGCGAGCCATCTTTGGTGTTGCATCAACATGAAATATCTTTCCTTGAAGCGAGGGTTTAGCGATTATATCTCCTTTTCGTGTTAACCCCCCCCTTCCTTTTTTTACTTTTTTTACTTTTTTTACTTTTTACTTGTTCCTAGTGGTGTGGTGACGCCATGTTGGTTTTCTACTGGCGCAGTTCTGTTAGTTTGTGCCTTTGCGCATTTCGATGTACGTATTTAAGAAGGTCAGATAGGAGCAATAAACAGTTGGTAGTGAGCGCTGCGTGTCGTGTGTGTTGCTCTGGTGTAAGTGTGTGTGCTTGTGTGAGTGTTTGCGTGAGTCGAGGTTGCGCCAAAATTTCTAAGTATATGATGTATAACCAACTAGCCCAACAACAAGTTTTATTAAGCTATATTCCTTTCCTAGTAGGGGTTGCTGGATAATTTATGTCTTTTTTTTCACAACATTCAACTTTCTGTCAAATTATTCTTAGTTTGTGTTGTTTAGAAGATAACATCAGTTTTGTTGCGGAATCTTCTACACGTGCCAAAACTGGCGTAAATATAAAATAAGGTATCTATGCGTTGAATAAAGTAACGAAACTGGTGATCAAGTAGAATATCACAGATACCATAAACACATAGTATGGCGTAACCAAGCTGCGTGATACGCTGATTTTCAAAATCTACTTAGCATACATATTATCAACCCACTACCTAATTTTCTTCACGTTAACATAAAATTTAGGGTCACCTCTAACTCTAGTGCGATAATGTTGGCTAATATGATGTTTACTGTCCACAGTTTCAGCGATTGTTTCGCAATACTGCCGACCCATGTCTTTGCGCTTATAATAAGAGCATTCCTTCAGATAATTTTCTCGGCAGATACTGGTACAAAAAAAAAACACTGTTTAGTTGGTATGCGTTTGAGTTGCGCTAAAGGGGACGAACGTTCTCAAGGCAGCCAAAGGCAAGCCATTTTTATGCTTTATATACCGTTTCGCAGTCCTCAAAGCTTTGTACTGTCGGCTTTTTAGGGGCAAAGCTCCTTATAGCGGCACCCGTTCGTCCCCTGTAGTATGTAACAAGTATAACATTTTGACCTCCAAGGTGCTGCCGGTGAGAGACTTCTTCTGTTCGTTGTTGAACAATAAAAAATAATGCTCAATGTACATGTCAATGGCTGCTAATGGGGAATGAGAGACAGGAGCATTCGGCTTTTAGTTAACGCGCAGGCTGCGATCACCATTAGCAGCCATTAGCATGTACATTGAGCACTATCTGACAAGAAAGGGTTGCTACGTTATACTCGCCGGGTGTAACCCCCTTAGCTTTAGAAAGGTTTAGCGAGCGTTGAGCCACCGTGCCATGAATACAATGAACTTGTATATACCATGAATGAACTCGAGGTGGTTAAAAATGGGAAGTAGATACGAAGCGCAAGCCGTAAGAAAGTAAAAGCCGAATTCTCCGCCTCTCATTTCCCATTAGCAGACATTGGCATGTACATTGAGCACTATCTGACTGAAAAAGTTTGCTACGTCATACTCGCTGGGCGTAACCTCCTTGGTTTTCGAAAGGTTTAGCGAGCGTTCGGCCGCAGTGCCATGAATACAGTGAACTAGTATATACCATGAACTCGAGGTGGTTAAAGGTGGGAAGTGGACCCGAAGCGCAAGCCGTAAGAAAGTGTGCGTATGCCACCTCTCGTTTAGTCCTTGGAATGTCCGCTGGATGGGGGTGCTTCTATATGGGGAATATATGATGAAAAGATGCGAGATGGTGGTACTTGGAGTGTTGAATAGATGGACGAACGGACACATAGACAGATGCATGGATGGACGCATGAACGGACGCAGGGGCGACTGCATGGACGAACGCAGGGACGGGCGCACGAACAGACTCACGCACGGACGGGCTGATGGACGCATGGACGGTCACACTGACGGACGCATGGACGGACGGAAGCAAGAACGAGTGGACGGACGAATTCTTTGTCCCACTCTCCATCATTCACTCCGTGGATATGCTGCGATTTTTTTTTTGTCAACAGTATCGAATTGGCTCGATGGTCTCGAGAGGTGCGCTTTCGAGATCGTCGTTGGCTTCAGCGCTTCGATGAGTGCCGCCTACGCAGAGCGTGGTCTCTCCGGCACGCGCGCTTATCAGACTCGTGATACGAAAGTGCACGAAGGTCACTTCACTCATTGCCACGGCCGCGCGGACAAAAATAGCACACTGCTCACACATAAAGACGAACGAATTCTGAGTTCATTTCGCGCTTGTTCTGTGTATATTTGCGCGTTCGTTTTGTCCGTCTGTTTTTTCTGCTTGAACTGCGCGCTTCAAGAGTCGAGCTATGACAGTTGTTCACCCACATGCGCCCTGTGTGGGCTCATTTCGTGCGTAGTTGAGTAGTGCACCGTAAATTTTGAGCTGGTTGTCATTGCGCGTGTGACTTTGCAATTTGCTGCTGTACAAATAATTCGTCTGCCTTGTGGCGAAACAATGCACCACAAACACTTCACTACCTCTGCGAAAACATGTTTCACTTTCGTATTATGCCGATGCTTAAAAAAAGGGATCAGCCACACTTTTTTCTTGGATCTCGGAGGACGCTTCTTCAGAGCTTCTTTTCACCCATTGATTCACCGTTAATCAGAGCTTCTTTCTCATACGATCCCCATTCTTCTAAATTTAGAGTTTATTGTGCAATATTTTGATATGATATTCGAACACAAAAACACGAAAGTACATAGAGCCTACTTTTGTTTTCTGGAATGTTAGAACAACAGAGACTGATTCTCATGAGTAAACTAGTTATAGAAAACACATACGCTTCTGTGCATTGCCATACAGTAGGTGGCAAAAAAAAATAAAAGTAACGACGCAGGAGTTCCATCTTCAAGAGTAGAACGCGATAGCATAATCTTACGCTATTAGCACTGGCTTCTAAAGTGCTAGTCTAGCTTTTCTTCTCGATGGGCCCCTCAAGCGCGCTACAACGAAATGGATGTTCGTGCGCGTAACATCCGCCGTTTTCAACTATACAAGAATGCCTACTACATTACCTCTGAATGGATGGCCGGGTAGCTGTTTGTAATGGTGTGGGAAGGCAAAGCGTAATAGAGTGCGAGCTCTCACTGACTGTTATTCGGCTGTGAAATAGTTCCATGACGGTGTTGCCAAACATGATTAAAAAAGCAACTTGTAGAGTATTTTCGAAAATTTTTGGTCAGCGTAGGAGACAAGAATGGTAAAACGATTTCCTTATAAGAGGTAGGCTAAGATGCACATATAGCTGGTCATAAGTTAGAAAAAAAAATGTAGTCGATATGCTCGTCATAACCAGAATATGCATTCCTAAAGAGATCCTGTAAATAAACAAATTTTTCAAATAATATATACCTGTTCACGTTACGCATGTTGTCCCTGAAAATAGCAACATTACTTGGCTAGCGCTTTTTCCTTAATTTCACTGCAACGAGCTTATGATCAGCGTGCATTTATAATAGTGCTCTAACCTAGAGCCGTGTGTATACATTCAAATTCGAATAGAACAGTTTCCTTCTAGACCAAACGCATGCGAAGTCTTTCTTACTTAATGTTAATTTATAAGTTTGCTATGCAAAGCAACCCACCTTCTGTTTCAAAGAGCAAAACGTTTTGTTTTGAGCTGTAGAATCTATCTTTGCTTTTTCGTCTACACCTGTTCGGCAATTACTCGGCAGCTGGTCTTGTTCACATCTTCACTATGCGATTCATTTTTCCTGCGTCAATGGTATTTCGCTTAATGTTCTTTATTACCATGTTACACGCGCTGATATGTCTGCCAGATATCTTTGTTTTGGTTTTATTCTGATAGCAATTATATGGACATTATCGGCTGGATTTGGCCTTCGGTGTCGACGTCGGCATGGGCATCTATGTCGGCGTCACTCTCCGTATACGTATACGTATCTATGTATATGAATACGCCAGAAAGAAAAAAAATCATAAAATGACTCCAGTGCACGGAATCGAACTTGGTACTACTGAAACATGAGTGCGAGGCGTTCACCACTCAGCTACGAAGGAGCACATACCCGACCCTTTAAAGCACAAGGTGTTTTTATCTACCACTTACCGCTGGTGCCGGGCATCTCGGGGGGGGGGGGAGAACTATCGTCTTTTCAGCATTACTAGCAAAATGGCGCAAAGAGCGCGCATTGTCACATAGTCAGGACATAGCAGCGCGCGCTCTACTCCCCAGCCTACTTTTCCCTGCGTAGAGAATTAGGGTGTGTACGCTTGATCGCCTGCCCTGGTCTTGCAATGGGGAGGATCGTACGTGTCGGTCAGCCTTTGGGTTTTGTGAGAACAATTTTGTTGTAGTTACCAGGCGCATAAACGTCACTGCAGTTGTTGCAGTCTTCGTTTGCGAAAAGAGCGTGCTTTTCAGACAAAGTGAAGTAACAACTGAGACGCTTATTCACGTTCATATGTGCCTGTGAGTACGCTTCGTGCGTTATTTGTGCGTCAGAAACGCGGGGCACGTTTCGGTCTCCTTGCCATTCTGCGCGTAACCTTCCCATTTGTTGCTATCGCGTTCTTTACTTCGCCTTTGCGGCATAGCTATGACTCTTTAGGGGCGAAATAGGGAAGTTTATTGCAAACTGGAAACAACGTTTCAGGTGAGTACAACTGTCTGGTGTAACAAAATCACTTCAGTGGCATGTACAAACAAGAGAACATAGACAGGATGTAACACACAGCACTTTCAATATTCTCACAGATCACGAATCACTCAAGAAAACAAAGAGAAAAGAAACGCAAAAAACAGTGAATTGGAACAGATTCACATATTACGTGCGACGAGAAGCAATTTTTTCCCCCGAGTGAAAACGGCAGCAAAGGAAGTTCAATATTCCCGTTCCGAACTCCAAGAAAACGTGTATGCCACCTTCTGATAAATGCTTCTTCACCCTGTGTTTCCATCTGTTCGGTAAGGTACCAGACCATGATCATTCTAATCTTCTGTAACGCTGTGTATGCAGCTCGTTGGGGTCGTCGCCGTGCTTCGGCCATACAGTGGCGACGCCACAGACGAACATTGTGACGTACAGTACGAGTTGTTCAAATAAGCCCCTTCTGCGCTGTTGGCTCGAAAAAATTGGCACTCCGAATTGACGACGCACGACGTGCCACACGCCTTTGGCCGCTACGCATTCAGACATCGTGTGGCGGATCGTTTCTCTTTTCCCGCAGTTGGGGCAGTGGTCATTGGGAACGACGCCCCACTTTAACAGTCGCTGACGAGTGGGAAACGCGTCCCATCACCGCAGCCAAACAAATTCTCTAACTATTTCCGGTACGTGGTTGTTGCGCCATTTCTTCCACTTGCTGGGCCTCCATCTTTGTTTTTCCTCGTCAGTAATTGAGCGACTGATTACCATTTTGCTAATGCGTGCGGCTGCGAGCTTTGCAAAGTTTTCTTTGGTGGCGTCGCCGTCAACCGAACGCTTGAAACCCTCAGCTGCCTTATAAAAGGTATGTGGGTGTTCTGCTTGAGGTCCCCGGTACCTTTCCGACGTGAATGCGGCTCCAAGAGTTCCGGTCCAATATAGAAATAGGCTACGGCCAGCATAGTCATTGTCCTGAAACAATTTGTGAACTGTTTTAGCTGCAAGTGCCTTTGTGAATGTCGCAACGCCTGGCAGACTGAGTCCTCCACAACTTTTTGGGAGCTTAAGGAACTTTTGTTGAACTTTTGGTGTCTTCCCGTCCCATAGGAAGGCTCCAACCAATGACGCAAGGCGTCTCGCAAAAAGTTTGGGTATGAGTGCAATGTGCTCGATATAAAAAGCATATGCGTATGCTTTGGTTTTCACCACCGTCACTTTGGCGTCAAGTGACAAATTGAAGTCAGTGGCAAACGCGAAGACCTGCGTGGCTTGATATACGGCGTCCTTCCAGTATCTTTCGTCCACCTCCCCGTCTTGAAAGTATACCCCGAGGACTTTTACGGCATCCACGTATTGAATACCACCCGGCAAAGAGCCGTGGAATCTACCGAAACGAAGAGATTTGCTTTTCTTCACATTCAGGAAAGCACCCGATAAACTGGCATACTCTTCGAACAGCTCCAAAAAATCGCGGTAACTGGCTTCGCTTCGCACGAACACAGAGATGTCATCCACATAAGCGGTGATGCTGACTCCAGACCTGTCATTGGAAAGCCCTGAATGTTAGGGCACTTTGCCAATTTCCTAAGGAGAGGATCTATGGAAAGAACAAAGAGCACCGGTGTGACTGGGCATCCCTGGCGAACACCTCTTGTTACTGGAAAGCTTGTTGTCTCCACACCATTGATGAGAAGTCGGCTGGTCATGTTGGTGTATAGAAGCTTTATACAGCGAACGTACTGCTCAGGCAAACCAAACTTTCTAAGTACGCAGTATAGGTAGTCATGTTCAACACTGTCAAAGGCCTTAGCTTGATCCAATGACACGAAAGCACCGGTAACGTTTTTGGCGTTGGCATAGTAGAACAAATCTCTTACCAGAGTAAGTGTTTGAAAAATTGACTTACCCGGCACTGCACACGTTTGCGTGGGTGACACTATATCGGGAAGAAAATGTTTTAGCCTCAAGCCAAGGATCGTAGCTACGAGTTTGTAGTCCGTGTTAAGGAGGGTAATTGGCCTCCAGGACCGTGGATCGTCAGGATTCATGCCCTCCTTTGGCAGCAAGACTAAACGGTCCTCACTGAAAGACCTCGGCTTTTGCCCATCAACAATGAAGCCGTTAAACATGTCAGTAAGTGCGTCACCTAGGACGTCGAAGAAAGTTATATAAAACCCCGCCAGTATTCTGTCTCGACCTGAAGCAGTGGTAGTGTTCATTTTCCTCAAGGCTTGCCAAACTTCATCTTTCGTCGCCTCAGCGCAGAGCATATCAGACGCCTCAGGACACAGCGTGGGCAAGCCTTCGCAAAATTCTGCGATTCTTTGATGCTTGTTGCTGTCTTTGGAGCGATGATCTGCAGAGCAGAGCCTTTCAAAATGCGCCCTAAAGACCTCCTCGATTGATTTGATATCTGTGACGATGCTCTCACACTCATTCCGTGCTGCACCGATAATACTGGGCTGGTGTTTCCTTACCCCTACTCGCTGTGCGTATGCCAAGTTACCTAGTTCATCCGTAGGCAGGTGCAGTTCCTCTGGGCGTTTAAAAGCCCCGGACCTTGCCCTCAACAAGAGCTCGTATTTAGCCTTTTTGGCCCCAATGTACTCTTGAATTGCGCCGGTCAGATTACCTGCGCACACAACGATTTGAATACGCCTCATTGTTTCATTCATTTGTGATGTTAGACGTGCGTGTCGCATTTTCCCGGCCTCTTGCGTAATCACACGCCATCTGGCCTTCAAGAGATCCCATGCTGTCGGTGTAATTTGCAGTGTGTCTTACAAAGACGCATAGATATTCATGCGCATTTCAGATACCGAAACTTTATCATTTAAAATTGATGAATCCATTCGTCGCAACTTGGAGCAATACCTTCCCAGCTGGGCCTTCAAGGTGAACAGTACTGGTATGTGGTCGCTGAGCTTGCGTTGCCCAGGCGCTAAAGAAATGACATCGCATGTCTCTAAATTTTCAATGAGCTCGTTAGGGATATAGACTCTGTAAGTTCTGCTCTGAAACGTACCCTGGACGCGCGTGGCTCCAAAGGTATTCTTGTGAAGCGTTGTCCATGAATCGACCAGCTTCAACTCTCTACATATTTTATGCAACTCTTTCGAATGGTATGTGCTTTGTCCTTGACTAGGGCCTCGAACATCTCGAATTGAATCAAAAACACAGTTGAAATCACCTAACAATACGCACGGTGCTGAATTTAGCAAGAATGACCTGGCACCTCTAAAAAAGTCATTGGCGAGAGACCTATCCACGGGCGCGTAAAAGTTGGTGAATCGGATTTTCTGGTCGTTTATCCACATGTCCACCGCATTACCACGGCCTTCGGCATCGAAGAGGCAATGCGCACCCTGCCTGAACTTCGGATTGAAAAACACGACACCAGTGCCACGCGACTGCGTCTGCGTTAAGGAGAAGGAGGCTTTAACCGAAAATCTAGTACGGAATGTCATGACGTCGTGCCGCGTTTGAAAGTTGGTCTCTTACAGAAAAAGCACGTCGACCCCGAGCGAGCGCACAAGGTTCATTATCTCCTGTTGTTTTACAAGATCTTTGAAACTATGAACATTGATTGATTTGATTGATTTGTGGGGTTTACCGTCCCAAAACCACTACATGATTATGAGAGACGCCGTAGTGGAGGGCTCCGGAAATTTAGACCACCTGGGGTTCTTTAACGTGCACCCAAATCTGAGCACACGGGCCTAAAAAAACCATGAACATTGAAAGTCATGAAAGTTAGCCTATCCACTTAAAATAAATTGAGGGGGCAACAAACTAATCGTTTTCCCCCTTTTTTTAACAGAGATGTGTAAGGGGACGGCACTCCCTCTCCTGTGTCACGCGGCAGTGGATGAAGTCTACTCGATGGAGATACTCGAAGGACTGGTACTGAGATTTACTCACGCACACAGATAAAACGGACCCAGTAAGCACCACCAAAAATAACAGAAATAGTACACGCAGCATGCAACGTAACTCACGTGATGCAATTACTATAACAGGGCATAGCCACCATGGCATAGAGCTCACAAACTGGCACATGAAGGTTTCATCGTGAATGACAATAACTTATGAAATAATAAACATTTTGCATGCATCAGAGACAACAAATGCATAGTGGTTGTACGGCTGGGAAGCAAGCATAGCAACAGTAAAGACAACAGGAAGCGGAAAGAATGGATGTGGACAGCACAAATTAAAAGAAAACGTTGAGTCCTCACCCGCATCAGGTGATAGATCTCTGTTTGGCGAATACACTCGGGCCTTTTTGGATGTTCCGGAGGTGGTGACATCACTTCCACTGCTTGAACTACCAGGCTTGGTGCGGCGCTGAGAGTTTGTCGCTCTAGACAACTTGTCGGGAGAGCACGTATTTTTAGGAGACAAAGATACCGATCGTGAGGCTTGCGAAAATCTGTCACTCCTTAAATTTCGTGATGGTGACTGGCTCCTACGATGTCTGGATGTCTTGTTGGATGCTTCTTCTTGGGCCTGTACAGTGTGTGTGCGAGGCGTGTTAGGTTTCCTTGAAGACGTGGTATTTACTTCTTTTGTGGGCGTCGTCTTCACGCTACCTTCCAGGCGCACAGGGGGCCGTTCATGGAGCTCGTCACTTGCACTTGTTACCTCATAAGGTCGGAGCGATTTTTCCGGTTGGCCAGCGCTCCGAGATGCTTGGGACGCTTCCTCCAGTGGTGTTGCGTTCGAGGATTGTTCGTTTTCTGTGGCCTTGCGTTCCTCTGATGAAGACTTAGCAGACGCACTCGGCATCTCTACAGCGTTGCTGGGATCCTGTGATGACGTTGCGGGAAAGGACAACGCTGCGGTGTCCCCAGTCAGTGCAGAAACGTCGTTGTCACTCGTTGTGCACGGCAACGCGGCATCAACGCCGCTAGCATTTTCTGTCTTGGCGTCATAAAATTCTGTGTCTATTGCGCTGTCTTCATCCCAATAATCTGGAATCTTCTGTGGCCGTGGCTTGGTTTTGCGTTGCAAAACTTCCATGTGTCTGGAGGTACCAATTTGGGTCGTTCTTTTCGAAGCACTTTCTCCAAGTTCTGGGAATTCTTTCAATGACTGTGAGGTGCTCTGCGCTGCGTCTGCGTATGACTTGGGACGGAAGCAATCTTTCGTCACGTGGTCCCCATTACAGCGTTTACACTTGGACACACAATCCTCAGATGTATGTCCGAAGGTGCCACATCGTTGACAGAAGGGTGTTGTGCAAGAAGCCGCAACATGACCTTCTCTGCTGCAGCGTGCGCATACTCTGCGCATACCACGATACCTAAGCATCACGCGGTGACCTTTAATTGATAGGAAGTTAGGGGTGGGCTTGGCCATCTCGATTCGGACGATGCGGGTACCAGTGTACGTTTATTAATGCCTTTGCAAGGTAACAAATGTGATACCCTGTACTTTTCCGTATGGCTGAAGAGCTAAAATAACTGCGTCATCTGACACGTACGGCGGGAGGTGGAACACACTGACTTGTACGCTTGGCGCCCCGACTGCCTCAACTTGTACCTTGTGACCTTGTAACTTGAATCCTTGGTTTACCATCAACTTGGTTGCTTGTGCAGCCGACCGA
Source organism: Rhipicephalus microplus (assembly GCF_043290135.1). Taxonomy (NCBI): domain Eukaryota; kingdom Metazoa; phylum Arthropoda; class Arachnida; order Ixodida; family Ixodidae; genus Rhipicephalus; species Rhipicephalus microplus. The sequence goes on along the minus strand of NC_134706.1, from coordinate 104,170,805 downwards.
GCCGCAACTAGGAACTTCGAAGCTCCGAGGTATCGCAGGAACAGCACTCCTTCACTCCCCATGACGTCTTCGATGCCATCAATGATCTCGTCGACGGACGCCGTACCCTCCGGGACGGTGAAGTTGAAGCAGTGCTCCTTGAGCGGGAGTGCCGCAGGCCTTGACGCCATCCTCGCTGGTCCCGGCAGGGGCCGACGACCATGGGATCAGGCCTCAAAAAAACTGGCAGGCAAAGTCGCGAGTGGACACGCGGCAGCAACGTCGCCGGAACGCTGACTGCGTTGAATGAAGATTGGAACGCCGAAGCTCCTTATAGCGGCACACGTTCATCCCTCGTAGCCGTTGTAGTAGTGTGTAACGAGTACAACATTTTCACCTCCAAGGTGGTGCCGGTGAGAGTTTTCTTCTGTGCGCTGTTGAACAATAAATGATTGTGCTCAATGTACATGCCAATGGCTGCTAAGAGGGAATGAGAGACAGGAGAATTCCGCTTTTAGTTAACGCGCGCGCTGCGAAGTTTTATTGCTCCACAACGCACAGAAGACAAGAAAGGGTTGCTACGTTATACTCGCTGGGCGTAACCTCCTAGGTTTTAGAAAGGTTTAGCGAGCGTTGGGCAGCAGTGCCACGAATACAGTAAACTAGTACATACCATGAACTCGAGGTGGTTAAAGGTGGGAAGTAGACACGAAGCGCATGCCGCAAGAAAGTGTGCGTGTGCCTCCTTTCGTTCAGTCCTTGGAATGTCCGCTGGATGGCTGTGCTTCTATATGAGGAATATATAATGAAAAGATGCGAGATGGTAGTACTTGGAGTGTTGAATAGGTGGACGAACAGACACACACATAGATGCTAGACAGACGCACGGATGCTTGCACGGACGGATGGACGCATGGACAGATGCAGGAGCGGATGCATGGATGAAAGCAGGGACGGACGCACAGATTAACGTGCGGACGCACGAGCAGACGCACGCACGGACGGGCGGATGGACACACGGGCGGCGACACAGACGCACGCATGGATGGACGGAAGCAAGAACGAATGGATGGACGGATGCTTCGCCCCACTAGCCATCATTCACTCCGTGGATATGCTGTCATTTTTTTTAACTGTGAGACAACTCTCGTCACATATAAATACCGAAACGGTCTCTCTCTCACATCGACACTAACTTTCAAACCACTGATGTTGCCACCAACTTAATCACCACCGCATGTCTGCTAATCATACAATGAAGTATAGTCTGTACTCTAGTAAATTAATACTAAGCTTTATTTAGGCGGGGGGGGGGAAATGCATTGTAATGAAAAAATTTGGCAGAACCCACGTACAGTGGGAATCGATGATATGCGAAGCACGAATGAGAAAGGTTGATATGTCATCCTAAATTCAACATACCATTACGAGGTGGAGGTAAATGACGCTGTTCATGACTTCTGTGTTATGATTATCATGTTTGGATGTGTTGTTTACCTTTGTCATCTATTCACGTCACGTGATACGATATTTAGTATATGTGGAGCTAGCGAAACGACCGCGAGCACACTATGAGCGTGGTATGTTGTCATGTTCCTACATAACATTCGTATCGGGATTATCATGTTTGCACTAGTCATATACTTTCGCTATCCATTTACGTCACGTAACACCAAATTTGTTATATGTGGAGCTAGCAAAACGGTTGCGAACCCTTCATGAAGGGCCAAAAATACTCCAATGTAACGTTTACGCACGCACACGCTGGGCACAGCAACGCTAAGTTAGCAAAACGCGAGCACCTTATAGTCTGACGCTAGTCGTGACCGCTGCGACCATATTCCGGTGGCGGCCCGACGGCAACCGGTGCGAAATGCGACATGCTGCATTTCGCGCCCATGCGTTACCCAGACAACGCTGCGTCTCCCTCTTTTCGTGACGTCGGGACGCCGGACGCGCTGAAACGCGCATGCGTCAAAGCAACGCAGCACGGCGCGCATCTGCGAGTATTGTATTAGGCAGGACCAGCACGTGGCATGGCAACGCCAGCGTTACTCGACGAAATGAAGGCCAGTGAGCACGCGCACCGCGTCATGTCGAAATGTATTGGCGTCTTGACTGTGACATGTAGTCATGCTGCCACATAACACACATCTCATGATTATCTTGTTAGCACTAGTCACATACCTTCATCATCTATTGACGTCACGTAATACCAAATTTGGTGTGTGTGAAGCTAGCGAAGCGGCCGCGAGCGCATCATGAGTGTGGGATGCAGTCACGTTGTGACATGAAATGTATGTCCTCATCATCATGTTTGTATTTGTCATTTACTTATTTCGTCCATTCGCGTCACGTAATACCGAGTTTGGTACATGTGAGGCTAGCGAAACGGCCACGAACGCATCATGAGCGTAGCATATAGTCGTGTTGCCATATGGCACGCATCTCATGATTATCATGTTTACACAAGTCACATATTTTCGTCATCCATTTACGTACTCTTATACCAAGTTTGGTATATGTGACGCTAGCAAAACAGCCGCGAGAGCATCATGAGCTTAGCATGTAGTCGTGTTGTTACATGACACGCATATCATGATTTTCATGTTAGGGTCTGTCGCTTGTGTTCGCCATGCAATTATGTTATACAATACCAGTTTTGCAACATGCCATGTGAACAAAACAACCGCAAGAACCGCAGGACTATGGAATGTATATCATGACATTCATGACACCCATGTCAATTTTTATGTTATGAATAGTGAAATATGTTCTTCATACAGCCATGTTATGCCATACCAAGTTTGCCATCGATACCGTTATCGAAACGTCCAGGACAGCTAAAAGTCGTAAGCAGCTAGATAGATAGATAGATAGATAGATAGATAGATAGATAGATAGATAGATAGATAGATAGATAGATAGATACGCTCAAAGCTGCCGACGTTTGCTAAGAATTGCTTCGCATTTAAACTTGCGTAGAGTGAAGTGAGGCAGTTTTAAATATGACGTGGGGTATTCGAAAAATGGTTGGGAGCACTGATTCAAGGGCAAGCCATTTGTGAATTGAAAAATTTAGAAAGTGGATATTTCTTGAATAAGTTTGCGTGCCCCACCAGGATGTGGTCATATCGACCTCTGGATGGCTGACCATTCGCATCTCTAAGCAACGGCAGTGTTCTCTAATTTCTGATCTCCTGTCGGCAGTGATTCTGAGCGGCTCTCTGTGCTCGGGTAATGCTCATCTGAAAGGCACTGCAGTATCACCTGCCTTCGATGAGGGACGCACGGTGAAAATACTTATACTTTTACTCTGTGTTCCGTGTAGTTAGGCTTAGTAAAAAATCGACCGCGATAGTTGCGTCATAGGTACACGTTAATGGTCGGGAACGTTCATGAAAGCGCCAGATGGCTACGTGACGGTTTTCGTCGCTACAAAGAGCACATATGTTCTTTCTAAACTCGCGTTATCGCCAAATGGCTGTTCCGTGCGAGCAAACGGGTAAGCTTGCCGGAAATGCGACGAGCGTTTTCTGTAATTTTTTCATAATATGGCAGCCCATCGCAGGCGCTTACGAAATGCCTGGCTAGAGCCCCACGATAAAAGTGAGCCATCTGGGACTGCTGACTGCGTTCGCTGGAAAACGGCCGACACGTTTTCAAAAACTGGCCCGATTGATGCGCAGGCTATGCGAAGAAATGTTTTGCTGTGTGCGTCTGCAAAATTAACATTTATTGGCTGTTACTTTCTTCCTTGGCAGTCTTGGCACGAGTTTATGAACACTTGTATTTTGTGCGTCTGGGTCGTAGCGCCATGATAATATTTATGCGTAAATTATTTCGCAGAGAGCACAATTCCAAGATTTGGCTCGAAAGTGCAACTTGATTCTCAATTTTCATTGCTTTCGTGAACATATTCTTTAATACTACTATGGGGAAACAGCATTACTCAATAAGCGAAATTTGCGTATATATTGAAAGCTAGCATAAAAAGCAGCAGCTCTGATTATTTCACGTCCTGTAGCGTGAAGTCGTTTCGCGTCACGTTAGTGAGGCTGGTCGTATTTATTTCTTTTTTTGCTCGCTTTTGTTAGTTTCCCAGTAACGTATGATGATTCTGCAACAAGCCGCCTTTTATGGACGTTTATTGCGTCTTCCCACATGGTTTCAAAAAAAAGGAAAGCCGCAAAGCTCTCCTGACATCCGCTGTGTTTGCCCCCTAAGCGGCTGGAAATGCACGCGGTGAGCGAGATGCAAACAAGAAAAAAAGGTAAAAATGTTCCTAGTTCGTTATTTCCGCCAAGCGATTGCAGAACGCCTCAGTGCTTTGCGAAAGCCATAACCTTTAATGGCAGTCGCTTATAAACCATGTGACGTTAACAACCAGTGTGTAATTACCCTAGTGTGGCCAGTGAGTCGATGATGATTCGAATCGAGGTAATGCCAAACTACCCTTGCAGCATGGCAAAACTCACAGCCGCCATTGGAACGCTTTCCTCAAGAGCCTAATTGCGACCGAGATAGCCGACAAGGCTGAAATGTTTCTAATACTTCGCAGCAGCGGGTCAGCGTGCGTCAACGAACAGCCGGCCAAAGATTTATCTGTTGCGGGCAGCAGTCACTTTTTTGTATCTCAGCGCCATATTAGAGAACGAAGTTACAATAAATTGCTTCGTGGACATGTGCTTTATAAGCATACTCTTGTATTCATCTTTTTTGAAACTTATAGCTGTCGTATTGCAAAGATACAAAAAAAAGTTTCACAGATCCTACGTACCTGAGAGAGAGAGAGAGAGAGAGAGTGAGAAAGGAAAGGCCAGGAGGTTAACCAGATATTGGCATCTGGTTTGCTACCCAGCGCTGGGGGCGGGGAAGTAGGGGCAAGAAAGAGGGGTTAGATAGAGAAAAAAAAACGCACGCGCACTCATAAAAAAAACGAAAACACACACAGAGAATCAACGTTATGCGAAGCAAGCGGAGGAAAGGTGAGCATGTTGCTATTTTTTTATTAAGCGACACATCATGAAATGACGCTAAATATATTGTTACGATTGTGATGGGTTTATTTACACTGAAAATGCCAGCGATCAACCGTCACTGTCAAATCACCATCGAGCTCGCACGAGAGCATGCCTCCTCTTCTTCTTTCTCGCTCTTTCAGGGCGCGTTACATTTTCCTCCGGGCAAGACGAAGCTCACCGAGCAAGTAGAGGCGATCAGTTGTTGTAGGGCTTCAATCGGGCAATGTGCACAATTTGCGTCTAATGATAACCGTGGTCCTGAGCTGTCACTTTCGCAACAACGTAAGTGATGTCACTGAGGCACTGAGTAATGACGAATGGTCCTGAGTACTTGGAAAGAAGCTTCTTGCAAAGTACCTTCTTTCGAACGGGCGTCCACAGCAAGACGAAATCACCCGTAGTGAAAGTCACAGGCGGGTGTTTTGCGTCGTAACGGTCTTTCGCGCGAGCGTGGGCGGAGAGAGTGCGGAGCCGAGCAAGTCGACGAGATTCTTCGGCGTGACACAAAGTCTGCGTGACACTGGCGTTTTAGTTCTTCGAAAAAGGAAGTATAGTGTCAAGGAAACTTTGGGGATGATGAGCATAGAGAAGGAAGAAAGGTGTAGAACCTGTGACCTGGTCTTTCGCGGTAATAAAGGGGTAGGTAACAAAAGGTAATATGGCATCCCAGTTCTTGTGATCCGCTGCGACGTACATTGAAATCATGTTCATGATGGTACGATTAGGGCGCTCAGTGAGGCCGTTGGTCTGAGGGTGGTATGGCGTGGAATGCCGATGCTGGCACCCACAAAACCGTAGCAATTCTTCGACAACGTCAGCGGTAGACTGCCAGCAGCGATCACTTATCACCTCACGAGGGGCTCTGTGACGGATTATGATCGAGTGCAGAAGAAACCATGACACACCAGGTGATGTGGCTGAACCAACCGCCATCGTTTCAGTAAACCGCGTCAGGTAATCTACGCACACAATAATCCAGTGGCAGCCAGTGGTAGAATCAGGGAAAGGGCCCAGTAAATCTATGCCGACTATTTTGAATGGTAATGTCGGTGGCTTAACCGGCTGCAGTGGGCCGGTCAATGGAGTGGTAGGTTGTTTGTGGCGTTGGTAGACATCACAACTTGCGAAATAGTGCTTGGTGGTCTTCCAGAGTCGAGGCCACTAAAAACGTTGTCGGATACGGTGAAGCGGTCAGGCAAATCTATGGTGCCCAGACTTGATGTCATCGTGCATGGCTTGTAATACCGCAAGATGCAGGCATTCTGGCACGACGAGGAGCTGTGTGGAACCATGCCTTGAATAATTCTTGCCTTATAGTACGGCGTCATGAATCACGAATGGCGTGGCGCGTTTAGAGCTACGAGCCACTTCGATCATTGGTTTCAGGGAAGGGTCACGCTGTTGCTCGTGACGCAAGACGTCCAAATTTGGGAAGTTCGATTAGATTGCAGCCAAGTAGTTATCGAAATCGTCATCATCAGCATTCCCAGTCGGAGATGGAAGACGAGATAAGCAGTCGGCATCTGCGTGACATCGACCGCTCTTGTAGGTCGCAGAAAAGATAAATTCTTAAAGCCGTAAGGCCCAACGAGCCAACCGGCCAGTTGGGTCATGTAGTTTGATGAGCCAACAAAGAGAATAATAATCTGTGAAAATCTTGAATGGCCGGCCTTACAAATAAGTTCTGAACTTTTGGATGGCGAAAACAACCGCAAAACATTCCAGTTCGGTGACCGCATAATTTTTGTACGCCTTAGTCAAAGTTAGACTTGCATACGCCACGATGTGCTGGCGGCTGTCGTGATACTGAACTAGCACGGCACCAACGCCGATACCACAAGCATCTGTATGCAGTTCCGTGAGTGCCTCCGGGTCGAAATTGAGCAAGAGGGGCCCGGAAGTAAGCAAATACTTCAGCTGCTCGCAAGCAGCCTTACACTCAACGGTCAATCGGAATGGGGCGTTTTTGCGGAGCAACTCTGTCAGAGGATGAGCAAGCTTGGCGAAGTCTTTGATAAACCGGTGAAAACAAGTACACCGGCCCACGAAGCTACGGAGATCCTTCACAGACGTTGGTTGCTTATTGTCTCGGACAGCACTGATTTTTTGTGGGTGTGGCCGTATATTGTCTTTGTCGACTAGATATCCGAGCACAAGGGCTTGACGCTCACCAAAATGACACTTGCAGTAGGGTTGACAGGCGGGCTAGTTGGTACCAATTCATAATGGAATAATTGGAAGCGCAAATCAACAGACACAAGTGTTTGTCTGTTCTCTTGTGTCCCGTTGGCTTGCGATTCCAATTATTCCATTATGAAAATGACACTTCTTTGCGTTTAAAACAAGACCAGCTTGTTTGACGCCATCTAGAACAACGCTAAGCCGATGGTTGTGCTCGTGGAATGTCTTGCCAAAAACAATTACATCATCGAGATCACACATACATATCTCCCATTTGAGACCACGAAGGATGGAGTCCATAAATTGCTCGAAGGTAGCTGGGGCATTGCCTAAGCCAAACGGCATAACGTTAAATTCAAATAACCTATCAGGCGTGGCAAAAGCGGTCTTCTCTATGTCAGACGGATGCATTGGTATTTGCCAGTATCCAGACCTTAGGTCGACGGGCGAAAAGTAAGCGGCCGAGTGCAGACAATCAACAGCTTCATCGATACGAGGTAACGGATACACGTCTTTCTTTGTGACGGCGTTGAGACGGTGGTAGTCTACACGAAATCGCCAAGAGTTTTTTTTCTTTATTACCAATATAACAGGAGCTACCCCCCGAGGACTGCTTGACTTTTGAATAACGCCTTTCTGCAGCATGCCATTGACCTGATCGGCGATAACTTGCCTCTCTGAGTGGGGATACGTGATAGCGTTTCTGGCGTATCAGTGTAGCATCTCCCGTGTTGGTGCGGTGGTGCATACGGGATTCGGGAAACATGGAACAACGCTTGCCTTGAGCGAAATCAAAGACTCCCGCGTAGCGTGTAAGCACCTCTTCTAGAATATCCTGCTCGGAAAAGGCAACGACTTATTAATCATACGTTTCATCTCGGCTGAGTAGTTGGGCGTAGTCTGACAGAATGCTGGATACTATGAGACCATTCTGACGTCAATTGATGCCTGGTCCTCAAACGTTCCCAGTTTGAATCCGGTTGGTAGAACAACAGGCTCTGAGGCTTCGTTCAGCGCCCGTAAACAAGCATGTCCGTCGATAGCTGTAAGGACAGACCGTGGGACCAGCACATTCTTCTTGATGGCGTTTGGCTTGACAAGTCCAGTGCAGGGTCCTGAGTGGATGTGAGAAGAGCATACGAATACAAACACTGCTGTCCGATTAGGGATCGTCACATCTTCAGACAAGGAAATTGCATCGATAGTCAGAGTTGGAAAATCGTCAATTATTGCAGCGGGCAACGTACTTTGTAGAAGAATCTCTCCAGTTCCACAGTCAAGCGTAGCGACGCATTCATGAATGAGGTCTATCCCTAAAATGACGTCATGAGTTGCGCAGGCCAGTACAGTGAATTCAACTCGGAAATTTTGTCCACCAATCGTGAGCACAACTGAGCAAATACCAACAGGGCACAACGTTTCGCCTCCAACTCCACGAAAAGTGTCTTTACGATCCCAAGCGAACATCACTTTGTGACCCAAGAAAGGATGCTTGAAACGAAGACACATAACCGAAACAGCAGCACCAGTGTCTACAAGAAAAACAGTATCTACACCGTCTATACACACACGCACTTCGTTCATCAACATCACAGCAGGAGGAATTGGCGAAACTGACCGTCCCGCGGCCGCACCTCCATCAGTCGCACCAGCTAGTTTTCCAGCTGATGCGGGGAAGGCGACCGATGACGCGAAGAGGGCAACCGGTGGGAACGTGTTGGAGGCGGGGGACTCGCTGCATAATTCGTTAGGTCATTGCTGTCGGGGACGGTGGTCGGCCGGATGAGAGGCCCAGGTGTCGTGCATACGAGGCGGGTATGTCTGAAAACGTGGCGGCGCAAGTGGCCGGCTTGAACAGAAGTGCGAAATATGCCCTGGGAAACCGCATGTGTAGCAAATGGGCACTTGCCGGCTTACATTAGCAGGAGCAAAGGTGGCAGGAGAGCACGGAGACGGGTCGTGCACCGCAGGGAAATTTCATGACGTATAGTAGTCTTCTGGTAGAGGCCTGGTTGACGATGGTCGGAGGTCCACAGCGTCACGTCGAGATGATGACATCCGGTGGTGGCCGTGACTCGTCGGAGAAAACGGAAGCCGCGGGGTGAAGTCTGCAGTTTCTGTGCGTGGTAGGTTTTCGACGTGGTGCTCTCGCATCCAGTAGGGAGGTGGTTCGGAGCAAGCGGCGAACGAGCATTGGTAGTGAACGTCACCTGCTTGAAGTCGTACGAGCTCTTCCAGAACTACCCGACGTACGAGGAAGGGAATGTCTTCGCAGGTGGCGACGTCCATACATGCAACATCGGGAACATTGTCCAAGCGACTGAACTTGGGTAAAATTATCCGGGTCTTCAACACCTCGAATGCGCGACACTGCTGCCTGAACATAGGAGTGTTCAAGCTTTTTTTCATTATCAGAAAATTGTACACGTCCTCGGCGATGCCTTTTAAGAAATGACCGACTTTGTCTTCGTCAGAGATAATTGCGTTGATAATCCCGCAAAGCTTCCACATTTCTTTAATGTAGGTTGTGCACGTTTCGCCGTGCAAATGAGCCCTGCGTGACAGCGTTTGCTCAGCTTTCTTTTTCATGGAGCTCGTGTCCCCAAAGCAGACCTTCAGTTCCTCAACAAATATATCCCAAGTGGTGAGGACACATTCATGGTTCTCAAACCAAAGCAAAGTGGTCCCGGCAAGGAAGGATACTACATTCACGAGCTTCGCCGGCACGCCCCATACGTAGTAGCGGCTCACTCTGTCGTAGTGTTTTAGCCAAGCTTCAACGTCTTCGTCTGTTTTACCTGAGAATATCCGCGGTTCAGGTGCCCAGTAGTCTGTTTGTCGAAGTCGACGGCCACCTTGTGCCGTGTCGGTGGCACTGGCGGGTGCAGCAGCGTAGTACGTCAGCGGGATTGCTGTGTCGTCGTTTATGCTGATGTTGTCCGGGGGTAAGCCAGCTAAGCGTCTGCTTCTTCGAAGAACTTCTGCTGCGGGGTACAGGATGTCAAGTTAGCCAGCACCGCTCCACCAAAGCTGTTACGAATGTGATGGATTTATTTACACTGAAAATGTCAGCGCTCAACTGTCACTGTCAAATCACCTTTGAGCTCGATTGAGAGCGTCCTCCTTTTTCGTCTTTCTTACCCTTTCAGTCCACGTTACAATATGTACAAATGTCGCACACATAGACCCAAGTTTAGGAGTGGCAGATATTTATATAACCAGTTGTTTGCACTTGCGCAATATTGCCAACTTGAACATGCGTATTAGCAACACCAGAAGCTGATAAGAAGCGTCGATGCTCGTGAAGATGCTGGCCCTGGACACTGCTGCATAAATAAACTTCGGCGCGCGGCAACTAACCACAATTGACGCTAACTCGACGTGACGGCTGTATCAAAGGAGTACATACGTAATGGTTATAAAATTGTGTAGGCAGCACTGCAACTACTGTTTACGTTTCACGAAGATTAGCGTCTATTTGAAAAGTAGTTTCGAGAACTGGCGTAGCTCTGTGGTAGAACGCTTCATTGCCACGCAGAATGCTTTGGGTCAATTCCAGCTGGAACCCTGACATTTATTCTTTGCAATAGTCGGGTGAGCGCTATCGATGTCAAGTGATTGCTTTATTTGCTTCGTCACAGTACAGTGTAACAGGAGGCGGAGGGAAAAGCCGTAATGACGGCTTGAGGGATCCTCCGCCCCCTTTGTGAACAATGGCAGCAGATGAAGGACATCACAATATCATACACTTTCACATTGTTTTACGTAAAGATCATGCCACAAAGGAAGGAAACCTGAAAACGTAGTTGATACATAGCTTACACAACAAAGAAACTTGCAGCAATCTTCTGCACCTGAATAAATACATAGTTTATAGAACATATAACATAGTTTGCTACATAGTTTATAGAACAAAAAGAGCCGCTAATTCTGCGACACTTAAATGAGACACATCTATACCTTTGCTAATATAAGTATTCAGAATTCGCGGTAGAGTACATCGAAGCATCTGAAAACCGTAATTAGTGCGAAAGTACGGAACGTTCCACATTTCTGTATTTCTTGTTACATACGCCTTTTCCTTTAAGCAAAGATTCGCCATTTCCGTAAACAAAAAGTTTGCGCGTTTGCAGCTAAGGCAGTACTCTCGTAGTAGTCTGTATTGGTATAGGTCATTCACTTTGATTATCTTATATTTTTTAAACAGTGGGTCACTAGGTGCTAGAGCTGTAGCGTTGTCTATCAGCCTCAGTATTTTCTTCTGTATTCTCAGTAATTTTGTTAAGTTTGTTTCTGTAGTTGTTCCCCAAACCAAATAGCAATAGTTAAGATAAGAACTAAACAGCGATTTGTATATCAATAACTTCACCGAATTGGGGATGAGGTACCGGATACGGCTGAGTATTCCAGTTATCCGGCCTAATTTTATTTGAATATTATTTACGTGGTCATCCCATTGCAAAGAACTGGAGAAATGTACCCCAAGTACTTTCACTGACTTCACTATTTCTATATCTGAGCCTCTAAATACAATATTATTCTTCAAAGTCACTTGTTGACCTTTCGAATGAAAAACTACCGCTTTTGTTTTAGTTGCATTTATTTTTAACTTATTGTTACTTGTCCAGTTGTCTAACTTCTGTAAGACGTCATTAGCTTTATTAGAAAGAATAACATCTGATGATGAGGTGACAAATATACTCGTGTCATCTGCATAGATAATAAACTTAACTTCTGGGGAGATATGGACTATGTCATTAATATATAAAGTGAATAATAAAGGGCCAAGAATGCTCCCTTGTGGTACCCCTGAAATTATATTTTTCTTATCTGATACTAAATCATTTATCGAAACAAATTGACATCTATGCGCCAGATAGCTTTTAAGTAACATGAGTGGGAGCCCGCGAATGCCATAATGGTTTAATTTTTCAAATAAAATGCCGTGGTGAATGTAGTCAAATGCTTGTGTGAAATCCACAAAAATTCCGACCACTTTATTTTTTTGTTCAAATTGTTGTAGAATATATTCTTTTTGATCCAGTAGGGCGAGTTCTGTAGACTTATGTTTTTGGAAGCCATATTGTGATTTTGTTAGGACATATTTGGTGCAAAAACAGGATAAGCGACTAAAAATAATTTTTTCGAAACCTTTAGAAAATACGGGGAGAATAGATATCGGTCGATAATTTGCAACGTTATGCTTGTTCCCCTTTTTGTAGAGAGCTATTACGCGTGCCGTTTGCATTTTCGAAGGAAAAACCCCTGTCGAAATACAGAGATTGAATATGTGTGTTAGTGCTGGACTGATCTGATCGATAACATATTTCACTGGTTTTATTTGTATGCCATCAGCGTCGCAGCTGCGACTGTTTTTTAAGCCGAGAAATACTGGGCGGACTTCTGGTTCGATAGTACCTGCTAAGAAAAACGTGTTTACAATTTCTGGACCCAGAGTTCGGCAAGTAGCGGTTGATCTGTCGCTAAAGTCTCTGTAAACGAAGTAATCATTAAAAACATTGACCATAGCCTCTCCACTGACCAAGTTTCCGTCATGGAGTACCTCCTTAATTTCTTCTGTTTTCGGATTTCGGCCCATCAAAGAGTTTATTCTATTCCATAAAACATCTGCTCGTTTTGAACACACAGTAAATGCTTGTATATGATACAGCTCCTTTGATTTCTTCATTTCTTTACTTAAGGCATTTCGGAACTGCTTGAAAGCAATTAGGTCCGCCTCGTCGCGCGTACGTATGAATTTCCGGAATAATCTGTTTTTTCTGTCTATTTTACGTAAGAGTTCACGTGTCATCCAAGGTTTCCGACAACCTTTACGTTTTTTCCGCTGTTTATAAGGGAAGTGTTTTTTGTATATAGAAATAAACGATTCTAAAAAAGCGTCATAGGCTGAGTTTGCATCATTTGAGTAAAAAACATTGTCCCAATGCAAAGTGCCAATCTCTAAACGGAAAGCATCTAAAGCAGCTGGCGAGACATGCTGATAACTATAAGGAATGTCATTCTGAATTAACGTAGGTACAGCTGTTTTTACAGAACAACATATCGCCATGTGATCACTAATAGGATACGTAAGGACAGCACAAGTATTTCTTAAGGCTCGCGCGTTCAAATTGCCAACGTGTGTTCTCATCGTTCCTGAGTATATACCTGTGGCACATACCCGCATACCAGCAGCACATACCCGCCCGTGGGTATGTGCCACTATCTGGCGGGAAGTGTTTGACGACGTACACGACGGGGTTGTGACATTATTCATGTCTTCACCAACGCTTCATATTCGTCAAAAGATCTCACCCTCCCATTCTATTCTTGGTTCACGTTTAAGTTAAGGGGGGGACCACGAGAGAGCCAAACGTAAGCGGCTAGATAGATAGATAGATACGCTGAAAGTCACCGAAGTTCGCTAATAAATGCTTCGCATTTAAAAACTGCCACTGATGCACGGTAGCTAAAGGTTTGGCTGACTGTACCTCGCTTTGCAGAGCTGAAGCAGTCCTCTACTACCGCTGCTGGCACGTTCGTTTATGTAGTTTTTCTAGTATACCTTCCTAAACAACGGTTCGAAAAGGTGAAAACTATTCATTTTCAGCGTTTCTCATGAATTTATTTATTTAAATTACAAGCAGTGCTTATAAAACGGATATGATAATTGTGTACAAGAGCGGGGAGTAAGGCACTTCAGGGTGATGGACCTTCTCATCCGGTCAGTTGACCACGTGAGTGCCGCAATGCCCTGCAGCCTCCACGTGTCGAGGAAACGGAAACACGCATTTGAGGCCACAAGTGGAGCGAGGAGTAGCTACGCCCCCACCAAAAACCTTGATTGGGGTACTTGTGAGCGGCACTTTTCATAGTGCCTTTCGGGGCGTTATTGAACTTTCCCAACTTGTAGCAAGATTGCCAACTTCGTGGTTTAGGGAAAATGCCACAACTATCACGCTACTTGTTCGTCATGTAAAACAAGTAAATAAACCGTTGGTGAGTTTCACATGAATTTTTAGAGCCAGAATCCGCATCTTGGACCCGACGTTCCAATGCCTGTGACGGTCTGTCCCAATAGCACCCACCATAAGGGGCAATGCGTCAGCCATAGTTAGGGAAGCATATGGTGAGGCTTTGCAACAAACTTTAAGGCTGTCGGCTGCTCACCAAAGTGCGGGTTAAACCCCAACGACGGAGCTCACACTTTGATAAACTGGAAATACTAATGGCCAGCTTGCTTCCCGACAGCTTCGCCACTAATGGCGAATTCCACTTGTAAATACGGAGCGGCCGCCGAAATCCTGGAGCGAGCACTCGGATCACGCCAAACCAGATCTACGAGTGGAACACGTGGCCTGAGGTGGCGTCGAAAGTTGTTTGCACACACGTCACTAAACCAGTCCTGAAAACTTCGTCGACGTAGACAATTGTCTTCGGTCGAGATTTCGGCCATGCACATAGCGGGAAAATACATGCAACTCGTCCTCGCTGTTGCTACTAGTGCTCTCGCTGTCGCTCAAACAAGAAGCAAACCAGAAGCAGCACGTCCAACAGCATCAAACAATGTCAATTTAGAAATTCAAACCCGTGCAGAGGGCACCGCCTCAAAAAAGAAAAAAAAAACACCGCTCAAGGCAGCTGCAGGCAACTGCGCTGCCCGACTGTGCCGGCAATGACAGCAACGCATTCTTGGAGTTCCGGCGAAATCCGTCTCTGCAAGACGTAGCACGCGGCACGTTTCGTCGCGGAGTGAATTGCTCCTAGCCTGCCAGTGGAACACGCAAACTTGCTCCGAATCTACCAGCGGAATGCAGATTCTCGGGTGCGGAGCAAAAAAACATGCTCCCACTCGACGAGTAGAATTCGGCATAAGCGTGTATCCACACGACGGTGCATCACGTGACCCCACGTTGCGGATTTCTGCCATCCATGCCGGGTGCGCGGATGTCGCGGACGGAAAATGCCAAGCTCTTTCTCGCCAACTGCTTCGCGCGAAATAACACAACATATTTAGCTGAGGGCACCATCACAGGTCTGGAAACAAGTGCTGATTTTTTTTTTTGGTTTCGTAAACTTAGCAGCAGACGGTAACATAAACATTCAATGCTTTTGCTAACGGTGAATAGATTTTTGACTTTCAGACTGGTCGTGTCATCTAGGAAAAATAGAATAGGCAAACATTCGCTAATTAGGATGACATCTGATATTTGTTAGTTCTCGCGCTATCGCAGATCACCGACCTCATGCTCTCCAAATAGCAACAGTCGCTAAGCCTGCCGTTCTAGGAAAACAAATACGGCACTCAGAAACAGTACAAAATTGTCATGTATACGTTGCATCTAAAGCTTGAGGGCACAAACCTAAAGCCGACACAACCACCAGTTTGTAGTAACAGCCCACGCATTAGGCGACGAGAAGCTTCAAAATTCGAAGCGGGCAGCTCTCGCTTCAGACAGTGCGGCTATGTTTTTTTTTCTCTTCAGCGAGTCTTCTGCTGCTTCGTCCATCGTCTGGATGTGCTTCGAAGCCACAAGGGTGGCGGAACGATCGTCCGCGGAAGAGAGTTGCGCGGATATGTCCGTCGTGTGGATACACGCTAAAGTACGTCGAATAGTCGAACTAACCAAGAGCATTTCATTATAGCATCTGCTACAGTAAAAGATTCTCGGGGGCGTTACACCGGAAGAACCAACCAACAATGCCTCTGCGTATCTAGGCAAGGATAAAAGTTCTAATGATGTCAAAAGGCGCCATGCCTGTGACAATCTTATTTCATTGTGTAGTGAATAAGAAAGACGATGATACCATCAGGTCAGCTATCATCAGCACAAGAAAAAAAGGCACGAGATCGGCGATCAAGCACCGTCATCTGGGTTCGCCTGCCTTCCTTTAGAGCTACCACCCGCTTGCTGAGTCCTTCAATAAACCCCCTTTTACATTTGGTGGAGGTGCTGGGTAACTGCATCACCTACACCCTGGAACTCCGATCCCGCACCCTGCCGTCGACCATGCAAGTTGACGCTGCCCAACAGACAGCACCTCTCGCGGCTCCCACTTGCCCCGGCCCGGTTCACCAGCGAGACCCCCCCGATCTTTTCGGGCGCCGAAGACCAGGACGTCGAGGACTGGCTGTCGTCCTACGAAAAAGTCAGTGGACCAAACAGGTGGGATGACGCTGCTAAGTTGAGCACCGTCAACTTTTACTTGGCTAATGTGGCGAAACTGTGGTACACAAACCACGAATCCGAGTTCGAGAACTGTGCCACTTTCAAGCAGGCAATATCCTCGGTTTTCGGTCGCCCTGCCGTGCGGAAGTTGCGCGCCGAACAACGCCTGCGCTCACGGGCACAAGAACTTGGCGAAACGTTTACCGCCTATATCGAAGATATACTCGATCTCTGCAAGCGCGTTGATGCCGCAATGAGCGAAAGTGCCAAGATCCAGCACATTATGAAAGGTGTTGATGACGACGTCTTTCAAATGCTCTTGGCGAAGCCTCCTGGCACGGTGTCTGAAGTGGTAACTCTGTGCCAGAACTACGACGAATTGCGACGGCAACGAGCTCTCACCCGTCGTCCATTTCAGCCTAACCAACCACTCACTGCACTGGATGTCGTACCTGACCACTCCCGCCTTCTAGCACAAATGAAAGACTTTATGCGTGAGGAGGTCGCACGTCAGCTTTCCCTCCTGCCGTTTTGTCAGCGCCAAAAGCTCCCGCAGCAGCAGCAAGAGCAACCACCGACACCGTTAGCTCCCATGCTCCGACATGCACTTCAGGACCAGATTGCCGAGGCTATGCCAGGGCCCTTTCAGCAGCAAGTTGTCGCCGCGCCTCTTACTTATGCCGACGCAGTAAAGAGGTAGCAGCCGCACCAGCCCTCGCCGTTCAATGGACTGCCGCATGTCACCACTCCTACTCAGTCTTCCGTCGCATGGGCTCCTCCCCTCGCTACCACAGCCTCGACTCAGCCGTATGCTGTGTGGGCGGCGCCCCTTGCTGCAAATACCTGGCGAACGCGCAATAACCGGCCGATCTGTTTTGCGTGCGGCGGACCTGGCCATATCTCCCGATACTGCCGTCGTCGCGTGCCCGCCTACAGAGACGTCCGACCACGAAGCAACTACATCGACCGACCACCTTTTGGTTATGAAAGTTCGGATCATCAGTCAAACACGTCTTCCCGTGACTATCCAGCAACTTCGTCTCGTCGCTCACCTTCACCCAATCGACGCTCCTTGTCACCCATGCGTCCACGACCAGCCCCTCAAAATGAGGGAAACTAGCCGTCGCAGTTCAAGGGGCAAGAACTGCGCTATCGAAATCTTTTAAGTCCTCGCACCTTGCCGTCAAATATCGTCGAAGTTTTTGTAGACGGCGCCCATGCATACGCTCTTGTGGATACCGGTGCCGCTGTGTCTGTTATAGACGCCAAACTTTGCCGCAAGCTCCGAAAGGTGACCACGCCGCTTGATATGTTCTTACGTGCAGCAAATGGAGAACCTGTTTGACCTATAGCCGCCTGCACTGCCCGACTCATTATTGCGGAGGACCACTACTAAGTTGAGTTTATCGTCCTTTCCTCGTGCTCTCATGACATCATACTTGGCTGGGATTTCCTATCCCGTAATCGTGCCGTTATAGATTGTGCCCGTTCCGAACTTGAACTGCTTCCGTTCTTCGACCAGCCCTACGACCCCACTAATCAAGCCGCGCACAAGCTAGTTGTCAAAGAATACTATGACATTCCACCGACAGCGGGTTTGATTCCCGGCTGCGGCGGCTGCATTTCCGATGGAGGCGGAAATGTTGTAGGCCCGTGTACTCAGATTTGGGTGCACGTTAAAGAACCCCAGGTGGTCAAAATTTCCGGAGTCCTCCACTACGGCGTCTCTCATAATCAAATGGTGGTTTTGGGACGTTAAACCCCACAAATCAATCAATCCACCGACAACAGCTGTTTTGCTCCCTGTGGTCTCCGACGGCATGCGTGATGAAGTAGCATTTTTCGAGCCATCAAGCCTCTTTCTAAGTCGGAAACCACTTCTGCTCCCTTATTCAGCCCTCTCAATTTCTAATGGCGCCAGTGCTCTCTGCCTTACCAATCCCTTTCCGCATACCATCAAACTGTTTAAAGGCGAGTCTTTTGGATGCGTACAGCCCATTGATAACGGACAAATTTTTACCGTGCCGCAAGAATCATCCCAAAGTGACCTTACCGCCGTCAGTGCTCTTAACCACTCTCATCTACAGGCTTCAAAAGTGTTCGATTCGGCGATCGCAGACGGACTGTCACCATCTTAACGATCTGAACTCTTCCAACTGCTGTACCAGTACCGCGAATCTTTCGATGTTGTTCAACCTTCACTTGGCCGCACCTCTACCACTCTTCATTACATCGATACCGGCTCCCATGCGCCACTACGACAGCGACCATATCGTGTTTCTGCGGCGGAACGCCAAGTTATTACCGAACAGGTGAACGATATGCTGCAACGTGGCGTCATTCAACCTTCACAAAGTCCATGGGCCTCACCTGTAGTGCTCATTAAAAAATGATGGTTCCGTTCGCTTCTGCGTGGATTACCGGCGCCTAAATAAGATCACTCAAAGAGACGTGTATCCTTTACCCAGGATTGACGATGCCCTTGATACTTTAGAAGGTGCCGAGTTTTTTTCATCATTAGATTTGCGCTCAGGGTACTGGTAGGTCCCCCTTGCAGCTGCCGATCGACCAAAAACAGCCTTCGTGACACCGGACGGTCTGTATGAGTTTAATGTCAAGCCCTTCGGCCTCTGCAATGCGCCTGCCACCTTCGAGCGCATGATGGACTCGGTTCTTCGGGGTTTGAAATGGCAAATCTGTCTCTGCTATCTCGACGATATAGTCGTCTTTGCGCCAGATTTTGGAACACATCTCGAGCGCCTCAAACACGTCCTCACGTGCCTGAAGAATGCTAAGCTCCAACTCAATCTCAAGAAGTGTCACTTCGCAATTGTAGTGAATAAGAAAGACGTTGATACCATCAGCTCAGCTAACATCAGCACAAGAAAAAAGGCACGAGATCGGCGATCAAGCACCGTCATCTGGGTTCGCTTGCCTTCCTTTAGAGCTACCACCCGCTTGCTGAGTCCTTCAATAAACCCCCTTATACAAATGCAACAATCTTAAAACCACTAAAAAGTTAGAATGCATGACCTGTCGTCAAAAATTCTCACAGACAACCTTACGTTCTCTCTTAAAACATTGAAAGCCTACAGCCATATTTTTTTCTTCACAGACGATGTGTTGTCTCTACGCAGCTACCCTCCAAAAGCTCTTTCTACCTAACGTGACTCTGCGTTGCTTCCAAGAGCAGTGACACTTTATGTGATTTTTGCACTGTCTTAGTTATCGGCCGATGATTGACACAAAGCTATGCCATGAACTCCTATGCGATGTGAAAACGTCACTATATAGCGTGAAGTCAGTTGATATCATGCTAACGTAACCATGAGATAAAATAAAACGTGGTTTCTGACCACGGCTGATGATCATATAACGATTCAGGATCGCATATGCGTTCCTTGTTCACTGAGCTGGAATAGAAGTCATTGTCAATTATGAAGTCAGTAGGCTACGCAACAAGCGTGCGCAGATAGCAGACGTACTCTCTTTTGGTCTATTTATTGTAGCTGGCGTTGACTAGCAAAAGGCCGACTTTGGTAGACAAACTTTCGTCGAACTCTTGATTAGGTCACAATGGCGTCAATAGTTTTGCCCACCGGTCCCATCATTATGACGTGACACGATGAGGTGTTCACGTGACGATGAGTTTTTTGCTTCTCTCGCATTGATGCCCCTAGCGCTGAATGCCGGTGAATTGTTGCGTTCGACTAATCATCAATGCCTTTTATTTCAGGTGGAGTGTAGGGAGCTGTAATGAAAAGTCACAGCTTTGAAGCAAAGGCGACGCAATGAACGCGATAGCAAGACAATCAAAGGTCACGCGCAGAATGGCAAGCTGATTGATACGTGCCCCATGTTTCGCACGCCGAAAGGACGCAGGAAACGTACTCTCAGGTGGAGATAAACGTGAATAAGCGTCTCAGTTGTTACTTCGATGTGTATGAAAAACACGTCCTTTGAGCAAATGGAGGCTGTGCAACGATTGAAGTGATCTTTGTGCTCCCGGTAACCACAACAGAATTGTTCTGACAAAACTCAAAGGCTAGCGAAGACGTGCGATTCTCCACACTGCAAGATAAGGGATCGCGATTGAGGGATGGATTTAAATGAAAATCCCCCAGGCACCTTGCGAAAACCCCCTACTGATGGGAAGTAATTTTTTTACTCCCTCGGGACGGTGTTTATAAAAATCCCATCAAGGCGTGCACTAGAGGACAAGGTCATTTACTCTCATCTCGGCGTATTTCTGTTTACAGTGTAAGCGGGGCGCGGTAATAACCCTGCAGGTGTTGTCATGGGCCAGCAGAGATCCCTTCGGATGGTATACTTACATAAAAACCTGAACTTTTATTCACTCAGAACACCCAAATGGCTCTTAGCTTGGTGTTATATGGGTAGGTTTGGTACATGAAAAAAAGAAGAGGAAAAGGGAAACAAAAAATTGATATCCGATGAACTAAATCAAATTGTGGAACAGGTTAGCAGTAGAAAAGATATGTAGGACGCAGAAACAATTCGGCATTATAACAGGAACGTGACGTATCAAGTAAATATGAAGAGTATGCATTCATTGTGAATACAAAATAAATGTTTAGTATCAGTGCAAAGATACCGCCATAAAATCACGCCAATTCAAAATATGACAGTGTCAACATGATAAAAACTATTTTTCTCATAACAAAGCTTGATAAGCTAATGTCAGTTTCAGTTGCTATGTATTGGCTAAGGTATTTTAATAAATCATTGTGTACAGTATAAATATCTTAACCTAGAAAAATAAAAGGCAAGTTATTCTTGCTCCTTTGTTATCCAAGGGTGCAGTTCGGGAAGTCTAATAAATGTCTTTTTCACGGCATGCGTTATAGAGTGTTGTGCGCCCATGATACAATTGTCAGGAATTTCAATCGCCATCTTACTTAGAAAGTCTGTGATTGATAAGATGGGAAAGTTTGCTCTATTGAACTATATTTTGACCTGGAAAAGCAAAGGTAGGTTCACAAATAACTGCACGTCATATAATCAAAGCATGCCATCTGTTTGACAGATCACCACATCGAAAAATACCTGCCGTTTTTTTAATGGTACTCTTTCTGCTGCATTAGACAAAGTGAAAGAAATAACGGCCGAGTATAGCAGCGTAGTACTTTAGCTGTCTTTACAGATTACTTTGTATTTTTGTGTAAATGTGTCCACGTCTGCAGCTTCCACTCGCTATTAACATTTGCAGAAGGCTGTTCAAGAAGGATTGTTTTCTGAGAGAACGCTCAAATCCATATGTGATCCTGCCATCGGCTTCTTTCACCACACGTGTCTACCACTGTCGGTGACCCAAATCAGTGTAAAGAAACGGAAGTGCCTCAAAGGGCAGATAAAAGGCATACAAGCAAAGACTGAGAAAGCAAAGCGGAAGTCTTGCGGAAATATTTAAGCGTTAAGGTTATTTGCTTCGTTTAGTTACCTAAAGGCTAATGAACAGCTGTAAAACCGACACCTTCTATTGAAACGTCAAACATATGAGAGGGAAGAAAATTTGGCTAAAAAACAGGAATCGGTTGGAAATTAAACCATAAGTTCAGTATATATATATATGTATATATATATATATATATATATATATGTGTGTGTGTGTGTGTGTGTGTGTGTGTGTGTGTGTGTGTGTGTGTGTGTGTAACGTAAGAAGGTAGCGATGGTTAGGAGTTAGTAGTAGAGGCAGAAAAGGAAGAAGTGCAGAAAAGAATAAACATCGCGTTTAAGCCAGGCCACGTCGCCCATTCATCATAGCGTCACACGAGTCGGCGGGATGAAGACCTCCCAGCCACTTCATCAGTGTCTCATCATCGATGCAGTTCTCCACAAGACGCCCTGACCATACATTGACTACGGAATCATCTCCTGGCCACACACAGCGACCAGCACCATGCCAGAATCATCGACTGCCCTTCCCATCCCCAAGTACACCGGAGCAGTGGACGATGGACCTGTACAAGACTGGTTCTGCCTGTTCGAGCTCCACGCAACCGCTGCATCATGGTCGGAACGGGAGAAGATCATCAACTTTATCGACTAAGTCTCCGGTGGGGCCTTCAAATTCTACCTCACCCACATATTTCAAAACGATCAGTCATGAGAAAAAATAAAACAAGAAATGATCATTTGGTTTAAGGAAGATATTGACGACTACGACGAAGATTCGCTTATAACCGACCATCCACAGACAACCGCGCTCGGTCGCCGCATTCAAAAGCACTGCTCACGCATTGGAACACGAAAAATGAATCGGCCTTTCAAACAAGAGCAGTTAAAGAACCCTCTCACTGAATGGCAGCAAAATCTGTTTGCAGGAAGAATGTACCCTCAACCGCACGGCGTTTCGAAACTGCCCGATCGAAAACCAACCTTTAAGTCATTACTGTACCGTAGCACTAACATTAGGGAGCCACCCTGTGCACAGTACTTTCCGTCTCGTGCACTTCGACCACCTCCTACTTTTTCCGTCACTTGGCTCTTCAGTTGCTCACAGCGCTCACCTCGCATCTCACATGCTTACTACGGTTGATATAGAGGTGAAGAACCCTGAAGATACTCAGCAAGGCTCTGGCCCTTTTCTGGAGGTGCATGCGTCAGAACAGCCTAGCTCGTTAGTTACACAGAAAAACAAACATTTCCGACTGAAATCTGACCAAACTACGCCTGATGCGGAGTCACCATCCAGTGCACGGACACCTGGGAGTCTTAACAACACAGGAGGCTCGGAACCATCAAATCGCACACTTTGCCGCAAGTCAGAAGCATCCATTAGGAACGGCGTCACAAGAGCCTCCGAAGAGCCTCCAGTAAATTCGAGCGCACAACCTTCGTTACCCGACATGCAGCATAACAGTCCACTGACTACGATCTGCCTACTAGACCCCACAACAAGTTTCCCAGAAAATCAGTGCCATGGTCAAAAACGGCTGCCAACTCAACACCACTAGTGCCAGCAAAATCAAGCCCAAAAACGACAGAGTCTGGAAGGGCTACACCAACAAGAACGACGACGAACAGAATCATCTTCGGAAGAACACACGCGGTTAATGGAAAGCCGTTTACAAACGAGTCAACCAAACCTACGACATATTCAAGATTTCTCGCTCGAAACAAAGAAAGCATCGAATCCAGGATATTTTCCCGAGGGATGCCGAGTAAGCTTTCTCCAGTCGAGATCAAGACTCAGGCAACACGACACACAACGTCGAGAAAGGCGCCAAACCATACCCTGTGTTCCGCAAGGACGCAGAAATCACCGCACCAGCCTCGGTCTACAAGCACGCAAGCGGGTGGCGCCGCATGGGTTCCAATCAAGACAAATAGCACACCTGCGCAAATCACCCAGCCAATGCTTCAAGGCAATCACACCATGTTCATTCATCGCAAGAATGCCGGCTGTGTTTCCATCTGATTCCACGCTCAAAGCATGCTTATGTTGTCCAGAGCGCAACAACCAGCCTCGCCTTCCAGAGCTGTACTTGATACCCTGGATTGCTGTCCTCTCCTGTAAAGCTATAGTGTGTTAACGGAAACTTCCTCGGGCATGGAATGATCTTTTCTTTTTGACAGTGCTCACTTGCATGTTCAGTTTTCATGTTACTTCGTCTGACGCGACTTCTTTCTGGGGGAGGGGGAATCCTGTAACGTAAGAAGGTAGTGATGGTAAGGAGTTAGTAGTAGAGGCAGAGAAGGAAGAAGTGCAGAATAGAATAAACATGGCGTATGAGCCAGGCCACGTCGCCCATTCGTCATAGCGTCATGTATATATATATATATATATATATATATATATATATATATATATATGTATGCATGTATGTGTGTGTGTGTGGGGGGGGGTGGGGGGGTGTGTGTGTAGAAAAATACATGCAAAAACAACTAATTATAGCTATGTAATAGCCGAGTGAAGCTTCACATCGCGAACAATAAAGTGCTGACTTTATATCCATATAGAGTGAACACATTTGTACACAAAACGTTATGAAATGTTATTTTAGTTGTATCATCGAGACAAAAGTCATTAGTTAGTTATTCGCTGTCTAAAGTAATCATGTGAAGTCCCTCCTGCCTATGAAAATCACGCCTTTATAGAATGTTGTTATTTAGAATTCTATAAAGCTTAGATACATGTTTGAGAACGGCGCAAAATATCATTTATTGATCGCTACCTGGTCGGTCGAAACATGGGCTCAAATAACACAGCAGTTAACTTTATAAGAAAATATACCTAAACTAGAATATACAAATGCATTCCGCTTTTAAACATGGCAAATTTCATGGAGTGAGCGAACGGATACGCACTTGCTGATGTAACTTTAATCCAGCAACCATGCAAAAATTTTGTGCTACATATCTACACACCTAGAAAATTTACAGAAAGGCTTTGATGCGCATTGTAAGACTTGCTTCAACGCAAATAGAAAAACGCTAGGCCAACGGAACATTGACTGCTTGCCATTAAGTTAACCACGAGAGTGCTGGAAACTCCAGAAATATTAGCTGAATCTAATAAGATATATGTTCGATACGTGACAGGCTTCATCACGATATACGATGCGGATGCGACTTCTCGTAAAAAGTATACTTAAAAAACGGCGGGCTTTTATCTGTCACGAATTAGTGTCGAGTGTGAAGCTTCATCTATATTTACAATAGTGCTTAAACTAGAAGTCATCTAAGATACAGAAAGTGCGATTTCTCGTGGAACATTAGGAATAATATTTGTAATATATAGGTGTAAAAATAAACTCCGTCCGCCAGTCACAAGAGTATATTAGCATGGAGCTAATAAAATTGCTTTCAATCAATTATTCACTTGTAACCTTCATGAAATTTTATTGTTTACTACAGATATGATCCCCACATTGTTATTAATCACAGGTTGAGATGGTGTGCATCGTATATGAACCGAAATAACTATCCAGTAGTATGAAGGGGCGTGAATCCCAAGCCTGTATTCGACTGGTGTGCAGCCTCAAGTTCATTAGACAAGGGAAAAATACGTCTCCGATTGGCGAGCTTGCGTAATTGGTCGCGAGATACAGCTGCTTTTGTCGTAATACATTTCTCTCTAGCCCTTTGAATACTTTTTCTGTAGCTGATTTTGCGCTTTACTTATCTCAGGGGATTGACATCTTGTGATGTCAAGACTGCCCCTGTAAATAATAATAAAGAGCTGTTGATCACGAGAAGTCATTCCTGGGAGAGTGAATGTTACTCGTTTGGGTTAAACTGTTAATTGATTTAAACAGTGTTTTCAGAGACTAACGAATATTCCACTATTCATCCACCCGGCCATCTTCCCCAGACTAATGTGATAGCTCACGTCAGCTGCGCCTTACCAAGAACTACATTGGTGAATGTGTGTTGGAACGAAAACTTGCAGAGACCGATTCAACATTTATTTTCCCCAAACAGTGCGTCATGCACACCAGTGGTGTTCGCCGTCGCTGGTGATCCTCTCGCCTGCGAGAAATTGAACAAGTAATTCTAATAAAATTAAACTAGCTAGAAAACCACGACCTAATTGCCCAAGCCCCAACAATCACACAGTCGAAAACCCATAAAACATGCTAAAACATGCTGCGCACAGTACTTTTTACTTTCACACTATTTGGTATTAATGTGCCTTGGTGACAAAAATGGAAAACTTACCTTGAAAATTAACAGACACATGTGATTTCCAGAGCCAGTTAATCCAGATAATTATGATCACACTTCAAGGCGATGGCACTCATTCTTGAAACATTGCAGAAAAGAAGCAGCGAAAAAGCCCTGCATAAAAGCTGAGGTGTCCATTTCTTTGCGGGAAAGTTGCGGTGTTCAGTACATTGAACAGACATTCCATAGAAACACAAATACACGCGCGTCCACAATTTCAGCACATGCGACGAATTATGTTTTCCACAGCTACATTGATAGCCTGTGAAACGGTACTCGCCTTCAACAGAACCAGAGCAAAAAATATCCCCTTGGGTGACGAACACGAGCCGCACTCTTGACTACAGTGACAGTGAGCGATTCCGAAAAAGTCCGGTGTGGATGGATACACAATATATGTGCTAAAACGTCCGTCAGACTTGCATAATTGTCACCGCTAGTAAATTTTTTGAATTTGACTGAAATACGTTTCAAGTCATTTTAATAAGCAGCGCAGTATTCTTCCCTGTCAAATTATTCTTTTCTTGCGTTATTTTCTTCATCGTAACTGTAGGTGGCCTGAAAAGCCTTGTCGTCAGTTTTCTCAACCCCTGAACATGATTTGCCACATTCTTCAACCCCGAAAAAGTAGAAAGGTAATTTTAGAAAGATGGATTACACCTGACCGAGATTCAGATCTTTAAACGGCTGCTGATCCGTCCACACAACAAGGGCTGTAGAAAAAGCGTAAAAAGCATAAAGCGAAAAAAGCGTATGTAGAAAACAAGCGTATTTTAATCCCTTCATCCCCTACCCGAAGGACTATGGGAGCCGCTCGTTCTCTTGTTAGTTCTTTGAATTTTCACACGAAACGCTTTTAACAACACTGGGTCCTTTGGTGTACCAACGACACAATTTCAGGACTAAAGTGGACGTTACTCGCCCATTGAGCAGAATTTTTTCTTTGAGCGTAGGTCGACTTAGAGGAGTTGGAATGACAAATTAAAAAAAAGAAATATATTTTGTTGTGTTTGCACACCAGGGCATATTAAAGAATGTGGGAGTAGTCGAAAGATTCCACTCTCAAATGAATGTCTCAAATCAACCTAGGCAAGAGAAAAAAATGGCTGAAACTGCTGCGCAAGAAGACAATTATTGAGCTAGCACTGAGAGGGAGAGCACTGAAATTTTGAGTTTTGCTTGATGATGGGTTCGTGGCTCAAGAAACCGAAGGTAGCATTGAGGCAATGAGCTAGTGCCATCTAGTTTCATTAAGGAGTGTGTTACGGAAGTGTGGGTACAGTCATTAAACAGTATCCCTGCAAGCTGTCCCTGGAGACGAAAAATCATATTAGGAGACGTGGAACAAAAAAAAAACTCAAATTCAGCTGAAAATAGCGCTGTTAGAGCTATCAAATTTATTCAATAGGCATTACGCAGCCAACATAAAGTGGCGTAACATGTAGACAGTAAATCATGCTGTAAAAAGCGTGAAAGGCCTAAAATCATTAAAGGCAAAACTGTGCATAAGCAAAACCTGAATGTATGCTATAAAAGAAAGAATTCCAGGTCACCACGAATATCGATAGGAGAGTTGAGTTAGCGGAGGAATTAAGACCTCAGGATGATATCGTAAGAAGCAGTTCTTAAGAATGTTCGATTCTTTTTCTCCCCTTCATTTCTTTCCCAGTGTTGGGTGGCAAACCGGATGTGCGTCTGGTTAACGTCCCTGCCTTTCCCTGCATCTCTCTCTCTATATATAGAAATGTAATATTCTACCAGTAATGAGAGGGGAAGTCCTAGAAGAAATGCAAGGAGAAAAAAAAAACCTGATAAGCCTAAGGTAACATCAGATCTGTTAAAATAACCTTAAGAGGTTGTGTAAAAAGAAACTGGCTACGCTGTATACAAAGTGTCTCTTCACGAGAAGGGTAGCAGAATCTTGAAAGAATGCCAAAATTGTCCTAATACATAAGAAAGGAGGTGTGAAAGACTTGAAAATTACAGGACGACTAGCTTACGGTTCGTTCTGTATAAGGTACCTATAACATATTCGCTAATAGAACCAGGATGACATTAGAGTTCATTTACAAAAAAGGATGAAGCGAAATCTCGCATCGACTACTTCACGATAGACCATAACCGTACTATAATTCATGTGAATCATGGCAATATCGTAACTCTCTGCATATAACATAGTCATCATAAACTATATAGAAAGGCATTTGGTTAGGTGGAAGTATCAGTGGTCATGCAGGCAGTGTTGAATCACGGAAACAACGAAGCTAATAGAGGAAATTTGCAGCGGATCACACCCTCCCGCAGCACAGTTCTTTATGAAGAAAATGACATCACCCAAATGAAGAATAGGAGTGTTTTTGAGAGGCTTTCAGTGCCTTACTTTAGTAACAGTTAGAGATAGGATTATAGTGTGAAATCTGAGAATAAATTTTGTGCTGAACTTCAATGCTCAGTTCCCGTCGGTATACCTGCGTCCAGGCTTAACAACACGCACGAAAAACACTTCGTCGAATGCTCCGAGTGAAATGTTTACTGTACGTCATCCATGTTCTAAAATGCACATCCGTAGGCCAAATAGGGTTAGGGTTGGGTTACACCGTGCATAAAGGCACCAGCCGCATTAAAAAAATAAAAAACATCGGGAAATCAAGCATTTCGCTACAAAGACTGCGCATACAAAAACTAAGATAGATATATAAATAGATAGATAGATAGATAGATAGATAGATAGATAGATAGAAACTATCGTATTGGCTGATGTTCGCTGAGAGATGCTTGCGCTTATAAAACTTGCTTGGCGCTTGTATGCCAGAACAACTAGAATGTGGAGCCTGTTTATTTTTCAGAAATTTAACTGTAAAAGTTTTTTGCCTTCTTTTATCTTCTATGGGAATATGGGAATAGTCAGACGTCTTAGCTTGTCTTTCCGCATTAGGTTGTGCCCGATAGTTCCGTTCCGGGTTCTCCTGTAATGAAATAGCGATTCCGTGTAAAAGTGCCAATGATCCTGGTGGGTTTTTTTCTTCCGTTCCTTCAATGTGACCTCTAGCTTTTAAAGCTTTCTCTGTCTGTCGACCTAATTAAACACCGCGAATAATCAATACACTGTGGGATCAACATTTGTTCCATTACTTTCCTGTAGCATGGCATTCCGGCCTGGACTTCTTTTTTTTTGGGGGGGGGGAGGGGGACAGCACACTATGGTATTCAACTTATCAGCAATATTTCTCAACCTTTGTTAATTGTTGAGCTTTAGGAATTCTTCTTTCATGCTTCACCGCGGACGCTTGTGCACTATTTCTATATAAATAAATCTGTTCTTCCCTCTGTTCGCTCAACGACCCCAGAAATGGGGTGTAATAGCAACCATACAAGCTTACGCAAACATTACGTAGGGTTTCTAGGAAGTCTGGAGTTAGCAAGCTGATCTCTGTTTCTAGTACACAACGATTGAGTAGTTACGCCAATGTCAAAAGCACCGAGTACTTAGCCTAAAAAATGAATTATGTTAAACTCAGCGACCGCATCAGGGCTTTACGTAAATAATCAATTTTTTATTGCTGGGAACAGGGTAATTACACAACACAAGATGAAAATAAGAAAAAAGGAGTGCTATAAAACTAAGCACTGCTTTTATCCTTGTGGGGTTATCAAAGGTGGCGTACAACGTTCCAAACGAAAGAAAGTAAAGGAAAAGGTCGGGAACGGTAATTGTTGCGCTTATATTTAGGACAAAGAGCACGAATCACACAGACAAATATGAAGAAACACGACAAGTGCCTACTCACAACTGAGAAGTTCGTGATTTCATCAAAAGAAAGCAGGAAAAGAAGGCCGACTCAAAAAAGCTGTGAAGCCGCAACAACGCACCGATTGTTCTAAGTGCCAAAATTGCAAAAAATAAATTAATATCGAAGATTATTCACGTAATGCATAATGAGAACCAGCAAATTATGAAGACAAGGAATGTTGCAGAGCCGTTGATAGCAGTGTAAAGCGTGTTTCACTGACTTTAATACGTACGTGAATAAAGTAAAGCGAACAAAAACACAGCACGCTGACGGCACTGAACAAACCTGAGCACTCACGCGATGCTCTAACCAAATATGCTTACGGTGGCGGTCGTCCCTTCGTCTAATTTATTGAGATCTATGTGCATAAAACCTAGAAGTGTTACTGAGAGCCACTCGTAGACATAACGGCGGTTTTAGAAACTTTTTTTTAGCCAGTAGGGTGACTTGTTGAGCAAATTTGTTCAGTCTTACCATAGCTTTTAGCACAATTTCTTTGAGGCAGACAGCGTTCCGTAGAATGTGAATCGTTAATGAGCAGACAACTGGTCAATATACTCTGGTAAGTCAACCTGATACCAAGCAGCCTGCTAGAACAAGAACCTGGATAGGGTTACAGATACGATGTGAAGGAACACGAAGGACAACGAAAAAAATCACAACATATACACGAAGTTAATGATGATGACAGGGGCAGTGACCGTCAGTCCGTCCAAGCTTGCGTCCGTCCGAGCATCTATCCGTGCTTTCGTTCGTCTGTCCATGCGTTCATCCGTGCATCCATTAATCCATCTGTGCATCCATCCGTCCATATTTGCTTTCGTCAGGGCGTCCGTCCATCAGTCCGTCCGTCCGTGTTTCCGGCTGTGCATCCGTCCATCCCCTGTGGCACACAGCTGCTCTCTCGGGTATTTGCCACCGGTGTATAGAAACAGGTACGTGCCACCGGTAGTTACAAACGGTAACGGGAGACGAACTGGTGACGCCATAAGGAGCTTCACTCATAAAAAAATCACAGCATATCCACGGAGCGAATGATGAAGAGTGGGCCGAAGCGTCCATCCGTCCGATCGCATTCTAGAATGCATACGGCGCGCGGGTAACACCGACGAGACGTGAGCCAAGGAAGCCGACCGCGAGCGTCTTCAACGCGCCCGCTGCTCTGCTCCGTCCATGCTCCACCAACGATTCGCCACGTACCGCGACTGTCCAGAAGACTGAGATGAATTCGTTGGCAAAGCACGCACAGCAGCCAATCGGAGAGTAGCAGCAGAGTAACGCCATTCAGGAAAAGAGAAGGAAAATTATCTAACATTTCTTTTGCCTTTTTTTCTTTCTTGTCTCTTCTTCTCTCGGTTACGTGTGTTTAGTCGCAAGGTTGGACTGTAAGGAGCTTCGCCCCTAGATAGCTGACAGCAGTGACAGTTGCATATTTGAAGAGAGTACATGTGTGGCCCTACACCAGTCAGAATGGTACCGCTTCAGCACACGCCGCATACAATGTGGTAGAAGAGTAAAACAAACAACTAGGTGTTACAAAATATCAACTGTGAGATCTGTCGTCACACAATCGGTATTGCGTAAACAGTGGGTTGTTTAACCCATTACAGAAGGCTACTGGAGCTACCGCTGTCATACATGACCACAATGGCAGGTTTATTTTTTAATCAGTCATTGATCATAGACGGCAGTCATCGGAATATAGATGTATCGTTAAGCATCAACGTGGGTGGATTTACGAAAAACGGTGCTTAAACTTAGCTGTCAAGCACCAACATACATTGTATACGCTCTCGTATATAAGTGTACAGTAAGCACTAAACTACTTTTATAAGGAGACATTTTATTCTCGCGTTAAATCTTTTTCAAAGGCGGAGAAACGAACCATGTTTTTTTATAATTTACCTGAAATTTTGGCAGTTATCACGAATGCTGGCAGTCACTGTCACGAGAAGCAGCAGGGGTGCATCTCTTGTCTCCCCTTACTTGGCAAAATAAAAGAAGTGTCCTGTGGCATAAGTTTTTTTACTACCAGGCAAGCCGGATGATGCGTATGGAATCACTTCTATAAATTGTGTATACACAATTGTAGGTGTGTAGATTTATTGATCAAGGACCTGCACAAAACCATTAAGAAAAGTAGCATATAACACGCTTTCCAGCTGATGCCAAAGTCCCTGAAGTATAGACTCGAGCAGTGTCGGGGTATCGGCTGCACTCTACGATTCCTGGGCTAAAGTCCACGCCACAGGGCCCTTTTATGAGCTCTCCCAAATTTACAGCTACCCAAACAAAATTTACCCCGTATCTGCATTTTAATTTGCAAATGTCATCGAAATACCATAGACTGGCATATGGAGAGTGTGAACAAAACATTTATTTGATGTTCTGCGCAAGAAAATTGGTGAATGGTATTCTGGAGGCGCTGTGTTAGAGTGCCTCGAGCGCGCAGCGCAAGGAAACATATGCATCAAGTCACGTCACACGTGAGGCATGAGTGCATCTGCCAGTTTTTTCGCAAAACGAAGCGCGTGGCTCTGAGATGTGCGTGCGCGCCCGTCTCAGAGGTGATAAGGTGTAGAACGCAAGGCGACGGGTAGGTGCCACCACCGTCTCATCTTAGCAAAGCGTTGGAAACACTCGCCTTTTCGTGCAAGCGTTGCATGGTCAACGCCGCGTGATAAGCACTACGGTCCTTAAAATTACCTATGTATGCCTTTTATACTGAAGACGCACATGCAGATTATATACGAGTTGTTATGGTGCCTCAGAAATGCGCAATAATTGCTTTTTAATCGACGACCGCACAAGTATGACCGCTGAACCTTGAGCAATACTGGTGGGTACTGCGGATGGAGTCAGCTGTGTGAAGTGGCCGGTGCCGTTAGGAGCGGACAAACAGACAAATTTACAGACAGACAGACCAAATTTTTGTGTCGAAGGCCTCCAAGAAAGACTACCGCCTTTATTACTGTAGAAGGATGCGGAGTCACCCCCGGCCAGAATTTTATGGTATGACAGGTTGCAAAATTGTTATGGTATGACATGAGTGCATGGCGAAAACTAGCGACAGACCCCTAACATGAAACTCATGACATATGTGTCATGTAACAACATGATTGCACTGTACAGTCACGATGCCCTTGCGACTGTTTCACGACCTTTACATATGCAAAACTTGGTATTACGTCAGATGGATGAATGATGAAGGAACGTGACTGGTGCAAACATGATGATTATGAGATACGTATATGTAAGAACAGACTACATGCCACTCCCGAAATAGAAGTCAATTGGTAAAGATGACACACTCAAATATCGTTATCTTAATGATAACTATTTCGAAGGAGCAATAAAAAACAGCAAAAGCAGATTTCTTGCTTAATAATGAAAAACATTCGTATGGCTCCATCATGGTCTCCGGGTCATAGCTAATTACCCAGCTAATGTAACAAAAAAAAACAGGCGGAAATTGGAAAAACATTTTTGCAACACTTAACCAGACTTCATATTTCAAGATACTAGATTTCGAGATCCTCATGGCGGTACCAGCTGCAATAACATGAAAATAACCTACACATAAATAGGTAATCCCCAGAATCAATTCCTGACCATGTTATACTTGGTTTCTAGATAACATTTCGAAATATTTACCTCTGAAAACAAACCCAATATAACAAAGGTAATTATTGATTATTGAAGAACCTCACCGGACATCGCACGTCATTAGAAAAGCTAGAAAAACATGAGATTCATAGCGTTTTCTCAAGAAGGAGTAGTAGGACGGAGAGAACACCAACCGTAGGAACAAAACACTAAGACACACAAGAAAAAACCAAGCACAAGATCAAAAACACCAAGAAAGAAGCGATTGTCAGTTAAAAATTCTTACAACAAAATATTGTACAACGTATGCCTGCATGAAAAGAAGTCCCGCTGATTGGGTCGACCATCTTTCGTGGCTGGGGTGGCGCTAGAGAGTATAGGTTTCTTTTTTACATTAAAAGCTGTTATGAGATCAGAACTCGAGTCATGCGCAGTAGTTGTCCGCCAGCACTGCCACCACCGCCGCCGGTGCCTGTAACCACATCACGCGAAACTAGGAAGAAAACCTAGCATTAAAGACACAGAGGTATCAAAACCCTGGTCTGCTGGGTGTCAGCCCAGTATTCTACTACTGAGCTACGCTGCTTTTTTTCTTTATTACCGGTTTTGCATCTAGCACAAACATCAACATAGGTTGCTATGAACAATAGTATACACAACAGAAGCAATGACAAGACAGTCGCGGAATTATAAGTAGATATAGTGCTAAAATTTCTTTAGGTTCACCAGGAATTCAACCCTAGAGTGCCATTCTGGAACAAAGTCTTGTTGATTGAGTATATCAATGAATTGAGCTATGCTTTCGCGGAAAAGCGCGCGCGCAGGACGCCTGTAAGGATCACAGTAGAAACGGGCCATTGTAGCCTGTTATAGACAATAAAAGCCTAGTAGCATTATAAGATCAAAAGTCAGTCCATCCTCTTTTTCTTCTGTTAAATACCTGATACCTAGTGAGTGTAAGAGAAGTTCCTTTTTTAGAGTTTTTTCGTAAAACATCCCAGAAGTATAAACCCTTTCCCAACAATGCAAAAATAAAACCTTATCTATTGTCTTTGGCTTTCGGCAGATGAAACAGTTCGAGCCCCATGGCATATAAAATCCTCTATATTCTAAAAAAGTCTTAACCGGTAATGTGCCTGTGTGAAATTTAAGGAAAAAGCTTTTTGCGCTTGACTTAATTTGCATTTTCTCAACACGCTTGAGAAAATCATTGCCCTCTCCCCCACTAAAAATAGGAACCAGAAAATTCGCGTGGCACGTGTGTTTATGCAATGCCTTTCGCTCGACGAAAAACAGGTATTCGTTGGAAATCCGAACTGAGAAGAAGTGAACACTGTCCGCAACTTCGTTAAAGAAACCGCGCGTGGCTCCGGGAATGCTTGCGGTGCTAACCACAAAGTTAGGCAAAACATGTCAAATGCGTAAGTGGCATACCATTGTAAACAATTGTATCCAACTTCTCGAAAGAAAATAAAACGATTAACTCGTTGACGCACGAACAGATGCGACAGGCTTAGTTCCCTTTGTTTAACTCTTCGGAACAGAATCGTCCTACTACATCTTTCCCAAGTGAACCCCCATACAAACACAGCAAATATTCTATGCAGTTTTTACACGTGCACTCGTGAGCAACACAAAACTTGCATCACATACCGTTGTTTGCTCATTAAAAATATGTTGCATACAGTGGCTCTGGCAAACATTGAGAGGCAGTTGCCATTCCACTGCGTTGTCCTTTCGCGCGTTTCTTTTATTTGTTAAGTCGAGTAGTCATTAGTGTCTTTGTAGTTCTGGAAGGCACGCCTAGGTACTTTACTGGAGTTCTGAACCATTAAAGGCCAGCATAGGTGCTTATGACTTGTTGGCAAACTTGCTTTATGCAAGCTTGATGTCGGAAAAGCAATCGCGTTAATACGGCTTATCAAGCGTTTTAAAACACCAAGAGAACAACCAGCCGTCGCACAATGCGAAGAGTGAAATGAGTGGACCGTCCAATGCTACAGCAGATTACAAAAGCTTGTTCTTGTTCCCCTATAAACTGTGGCACATACCCACTTCAGCCGTAATTCTTCATCGTCATCGACCACTGCATGCACGATTGGCACGAAATTCCTAGCACATGTTTAGCGGATACCTTGCTCCTCAGAATAATGACGAAAAACAGCATAACAATTGCCAGTCTTCTACTTAAAAAAATTGCCCTAGTGAGTATCAAGCAAGCGTTCTGGAAGTAGTTACCCAATGCGTGTTTTGAAAGGCTCTAAAAAGCCGCTCTTCTAGCTTTTGCTGTGGCTGTCGTGCGCATTCAGTGCAGGCCTTGCGTTTTTTGTCCTAATAATCAATGGATGGCGGTACTTGTACGTAATAAATATATGAAGTTGTGTAGCTTTGAAATTTTGGCAGAGTCTATAATCATTCCAGATAGAAAGCACACACTGTACGAGAACTATTTGTCCTCGTGCTTTTTTCTTTGCAAATTTGTAAAAATGAACAAGTTTCCCTAATTGAGCTTCTTTTTCGGTAGTACTCTATGCAAGCTCATTTGTGGAACTGCAACTGTTCTTTAGAAAAAAAAAACGTTGAGGTTCCACTATCTTTGAAAATTAGTTTGCACTTGCCATTGTCTCATCAAGTTTGAGGCCCACGGGATGGCTTTATGCAGTCTCATAGCAGAGTACCTCGTGCACTAAATTGAAACATTTAGGGGCAAAGCTCCTTATGCCGTGGGTTGTGCGTCGATGATGTATGCAGTACTGGTAGTAGCAGTAGTAGTATTAGTTGTAGTAGTAATAGTAGTAGTCATCACCGAAGTAGTAGGTAGCTACCTCTCCTCGATGATGAAAAGAACCGAGATCATGGTACCTTGAGTGTCCTCTAGATGGACACTTGCACAGACAGACTAGAAGACGGACGGACGAATGTACCGACAGACGCACGGATGAACGGATGAACGGACGCACAAACGGACACATGGACAGACGGCGGGATGCACGAACAGACATTGACGAACGCATGGACGAATAGACGCACAGATGAACGCACTGATGGACGCGTGGACGGACGAACGAACGAACGCACGGATGGACCCGCGGACAAACACACGGACGGACGGAAGCAAAAACAAACGAACGCGCGGTAACGCCGATAGACTGTCGGACGCTTCGCCCCGCTCATCATCATTACGTCCGTGGATATGCTGTTATTTTTTGTTCTCTGTTCCTTTATTTTCTTTCCTTTTTTTCTTAATATCGATTCTCACAATGTTTAACCTTTCGCTCAGGTCATACTCATTTTATTTCAGCTATTTAAAACCTGTTAAGCTTCGGTGGTGCAGGTGGAGGCATATATTTTAACCTTTGTTTTCAGCAAGCCTCAACATAATTCCTCTCCTGCTGACCAAGTGTATCACTCCACAATTTTGAGGACCAGTGCTGACTATACGCCTGTACGACCGCGATATTCCCCAGAGAGCAATATCAAGTAGTGCCGTTCAGCGCATCATTAACGCGTATGACGGGCCATCGGAAACAGCACTTGCGAGCTTTATGAAGTGTACTTTTTGATGTCAATATTACTGCAGAAATGCCTACGGAGAACTTTACGTCTATCTAGTTTGCAATGAATTTGATTGGTTCAGGGGAAGCGTCTCTTCTCCTATCACTTGATTAGAAATGTGAGAAAGCCGTCATAATGACTTGTAAGACACAGAGTTGCGCTTTTGGTAATAAATCTGCGAAATGTATTTTCAGCTGTGGCTACTACATTTTTTTATGGGAGAAGATATTATGAAAAATAAAAGGAGAGGGTCGCCCGTGTAGCCCTGATTGAGCGTCAACCAAAAGCAGAGCTGTTAATATTTATGGACATTCTTTCCTTATAGCTTTTTCATGAGCCTGTGCGTAGAGCTGGCTGCAAAAGGCCACCTTAAAATTCAAAACCACAAAAAATGAGATTCTCTGCAAATTGAGTTTACTGCTGAATGATCAATTAGTGAAGACGTATATGATGGCGATATATATTTTCGTGTGAAAAGCTAATGAAGGAAGATGTTTCGTTTTTTAGTGATCAACGCTTTGCGCAGTGAGGTTCTGTATTGCTTTTTTCCATTATCAGTATTGGGTTAAAATATATGCTGCGAATAGTTCGTGTAACTTTTCTTGAAGTAAAGGTCCTCATTTTCTTTTTTGTAAATATACCGTCATTTAAAATTTTTGCAATATTTGATACCATTAGCTGCAAGTAATTTTTGTTCTTGTGAGCTGGAGATGCCAGAACGCACAGACCGCTTGCCCTGCTTCAGGAGCGGGTGTAAGTGCGAAACCGCGCTGGCTGCATAAAGGTTTCTTGGTAGGGTGGGGGCAGATAAATCCATGGCCCCAGAAAAAAAGAGAAGGCTTTTTTGTACCAGAATCGTATCAACAAAACACCTGTGAGATCGCGTCATTTTGTTGCCGATTTTTATGCTCTAATATAGGAGATCTCGCCTAATGAAAGACGCCATGCTGTGCACGGTTTTCTCAGTTTAGGTCTCTGTTCTTTTTTTCCGGCTTGTAAGGCGAAAGTTTTATCATGAAACGCGAAAATTCATCGAGAACATTAGCGTACACACAAGTGATACAAATCTTATCGCACGGTGAGATTTCGTATTTCACAGATTGCCAAAAGTTCTGATGTCATAATGAGGTTATTATGACGTCATTACTTGACATCATAGCTTCCCCAAAGGTGGCTGATACTGCAGCTTGGGCAAAAGCAGGTGAAGTGCTGATAAGTTACGATGCCCGTGATCCTGTACACATTGACAACCAGGTTTTGCGAAGAGTGCTCTTGAATACGGGTAAACGAGAATCAACACGTCGTCAGGGAAAAAAAATTCTAGGATTTTCCCTTTGAAGGTTCTTAGGCAAATAGGTATAACATACACTGAATTTTTAAATGCCGAGCATTTCTCAGCGAACTTCAGCGACTGTGAGCATATCTATCTATCTATCTATCTATCTATCTATCTATCTATCTATCTATCTATCTATCTATCTATCTATCTATCTATCTATCTATCTATCTATCTATCTATCTATCTATCTATCTATCTATCTATCTATCTATCTATCTATCTATCTATCTATCTATCTATCTTTACCTATCTATCTATCTCAGTTAAAGGAGGATCAGTACACCGTCAGAGAAAAAAAATGACAGATCCTACGTACAGTGGGAATCGATGATATGCAAAGCACGACTGAGGAAGGTTGATATGTCACTTTAAAACCAACACAACGTTAGGAGGTGAAGGTTAATTATGCTGCACACGAGTACCGTGTCATATGATGATCATGTTTGGATGTGTTCACTTTCGTCATCACTTCACGTCTCGTGATACCGAATTTAGCCTATGTGGAGCTAGCGAAACAGCCGGAAGCATGCTGTGAGCACGGTATGTTGTCATGTTCTTACATGACACGCAAGTCATGATTATTATGTCTGCACCGGTCATATACCTTCGTCATCCATTGACGTCACGTAACACCAAATTGGGTATGTGGACCTAGCGAAACAGCTGCGAGCACGCTATGAGCATGGTACGTTGTCGTGTTCTTACATGACACGCGTGTCATGATTATTATGTTTGCACAAGTCATATACCTTTGTCATCCACTGACGTCACGTAAGAGTAAATTTGGTATGTGGATGTAGCGAAAAGGCCGCGAGCGCAACATGAAGGGCCCAATATACTCAAACAAAACGTTGACGCACGCGCACGCTGGGCACAGCGACGCTACGTTAGCAAAACTTCTATCTATCTATCTATCTATCTATCTATCTATCTATCTATCTATCTATCTATCTATCTATCTATCTATCTATGACTTTTAGCTCTCCTGGCCGCTTCAATTAGGGTGTCAATATCAAACTCTGTATGGCATAACATGACTTTATGAAGAACATACTTGACTTGTCACAGAATGAAAATCATGATATTTATGTCATTAATGTCATGATTTACATTACAAGGTCATGCATCTCTTGCTGTGGTTTCGTTCACATGGCATGTTGCAAAACTGGTAGGGTTTGGCATGATTGCAAGGTGAACACAAGCGACAAAGCTTAACATCAAAATCATGACATGCGTGTCATGTAACAACATGACCACATGCCACGCTCATAATGCGCTCGCGGCCTTTTCGCAAGCGTCACATATACCAAATTTGGTAGTACAGTGCGTGAATTTATGACACAGGTATGTGACTGGTGCAAACATTATAATCATGAGATGCGTGTCATGTAACAACATGACTGCATGCCACGCTGATGATACGCTGGCAGCCATTTCGCTGGCTTCACCTATACCAAACTTGGTATAACGGGACGTGAATGGACAACGAAAGTATGATACTGGTGCTAACATAATAAACATGAGATGCGTGTAATGTAACAAGGTGACTACATGCTATGCTCATGATGCGCTCGTGGACGTTTCGATAGCTTGACATGTACCAAATTCGGTATT
The DNA here is from genome assembly GCF_043290135.1 of Rhipicephalus microplus. Classification (NCBI taxonomy): domain Eukaryota; kingdom Metazoa; phylum Arthropoda; class Arachnida; order Ixodida; family Ixodidae; genus Rhipicephalus; species Rhipicephalus microplus. The sequence goes on along the minus strand of NC_134706.1, from coordinate 104,130,856 downwards.
ACGCGACGCGAATGAACGACATAAGTAAATGACAAATCAAAACATGATACTGACAACATCCCTGTCATGTAACAACATGACTACATGCCACACTGACTATGAGCTCGCGGCCGTTTCGCTAGTTTCACCAATACCAAATTTGGTATTACATGACACCAATGGATGACGAAGGTAAGTGACGGGTGCAATTATGATAAATATGAGATGCGTGTCATATGACATGACTAAGTACCACAGTCAAGGCGCCAATACATTTCGACGTGACGTGGTGCGCGTGTTCGCCGGCGTTCATTTCGTCGTGTACGGTCACGATGGCGTTGCCACGCCAGCGCCGGTCCTGCCATATACTCGCAGGCGCGCGCCACGCTGCGTTGCTTCGACGCATGCGGGTTTCAGCGCGTCCGGCGTCCCTCCTTCATGAAAAGAGGGAGACGCGGTGTTGTCTGGGTAACGCATCGGCACGAAATGCAGCATGTCGCATTTTACACCGGTTGCCGTCGGGCCACGCCGAAGGACACTGGTCGCGCCTTCAGTGAAACTATAGAGCGCTCGCGTTTTGCTAACGTGCTGTCGCTGTGCCACACTACATTGAAGTTTATTGGGTCCTACTTGATGCGCTCGCGGCCGTTTCGCTAGCTCCACATATACCATATTTAATTTAACGGGACGTCAATGGGTGACAAAATATATGACTGGTGCAAAGATGATAATCCGGACACGCCTGTCATGTAATAACATGACAACCTACCACGCTCATAGCGTTCTCGCGGCCGTTTCGCTTGCTCCACATATACTAAGTTTGGTTTTGGTTTCACGCGACGCCAACAGATGAGAAAGGTCACCGACATATGCAAACATGATAATCATGACACGGAAGTCATATACGGCGTCATTTACCTCCACCTTGTAATGTTGTGCTGATTTTAAAGGACATATCAATATTTTTATTCGTGCTTCGCATATCATGGATTCACACTGTATGTGGCGTCTGCCATTGTTTCTTTCAGTACACTGTAAGCAAAAACTATTCGAGTGTGGGTTTTTTATGGCTCACTACCTCTGAAAATTCTCGGATTAAATATCACTACCTGGTGTTGGAGTAAAATGAAGTACATGACATAGTTTTACCACCAGCTCCAAGGTACGTAGTAAAAGGATGTAAAAATCTTGTTTTACCTCGTGGAGAGTTTTCTAATACGTCATGTTTACCCTGTGTTTCAGACTTGATTACCAGGTGACTGCCAGCTGCAGCTGCTTCAGGGGCTTTCGCCCGATACCTTCCGAGTGACGCTCTCAGTGAATCGGGAAGGTACGCGAGAACCATAGATGTTTTTTTTTTTTCAAAGCTTGGTATGGTATACTCACGCCTCATGACTTACCTCGTGTCAACACACTTTCACTGGAACTGGCAGCAGCATAAGCACAACGAGTGAGGAAAATATTATGTGAGCGAAAAAAAAGGCGGGGGGGGGGGCTGCTTCAAGGAAAAAAAACTGCTATGAAGTTGTCCTGCATATTTTCGCAAATCATTAGATTTTGCTGTGCGGTGGCCCTGAAGACAGAATGTAAGAAGTTCGGCATCTATGCGTGTCGTTGAGCTGATGAATTTCACGTGTTGCTTACATCATCGAGCGACCATGTGCTTCCGAGCCTGTAGGTGCCACCACCGTCTCGTCTTAGCAAAGCGTTGAAAACACTCGCTTTTTCATGCAAGCGTTGCATGGTCAGCGATGAGTGATGAGCGCCACGAGAAAGTGCGATTTCTCGTGGAACATTAGGAATAATATTTGTAATATATAGGTGTAAAAATAAACTCCGTCCGCCAGTCACAAGAGTATATTAGCATGGAGCTAATAAAATTGCTTTCAATCAATTATTCACTTGTAACCTTCATGAAATTTTATTGTTTACTACAGATATGATCCCCACATTGTTATTAATCACAGGTTGAGATGGTGTGCATCGTATATGAACCGAAATAACTATCCAGTAGTATGAATGGGCGTGAATCCCAAGCCTGTATTCGACTGGTGTGCAGCCTCAAGTTCATTAGACAAGGGAAAAATACGTCTCCGATTGGCGAGCTTGCGTAATTGGTCGCGAGATACAGCTGCTTTTGTCGTAATACATTTCTCTCTAGCCCTTTGAATACTTTTTCTGTAGCTGATTTTGCGCTTTACTTATCTCAGGGGATTGACATCTTGTGATGTCAAGACTGCCCCTGTAAATAATAATAAAGAGCTGTTGATCACGAGAAGTCATTCCTGGGAGAGTGAATGTTACTCGTTTGGGTTAAACTGTTAATTGATTTAAACGGTGTTTTCAGAGACTAACGAATATTCCACTATTCATCCACCCGGCCATCTTCCCCAGACTAATGTGATAGCTCACGTCAGCTGCGCCTTACCAAGAACTACATTGGTGAATGTGTGTTGGAACGAAAACTTGCAGAGACCGATTCAACATTTATTTTCCCCAAACAGTGCGTCATGCACACCAGTGGTGTTCGCCGTCGCTGGTGATCCTCTCGCCTGCGAGAAATTGAACAAGTAATTCTAATAAAATTAAACTAGCTAGAAAACCACGACCTAATTGCCCAAGCCCCAACAATCACACAGTCGAAAACTCATAAAACATGCTAAAACATGCTGCGCACAGTACTTTTTACTTTCACACTATTTGGTATTAATGTGCCTCGGTGACAAAAATGGAAAACTTACCTTGAAAATTAACAGACACATGTGATTTCCAGAGCCAGTTAATCCAGATAATTATGATCACACTTCAAGGCGATGGCACTCATTCTTGAAACATTGCAGAAAAGAAGCAGCGAAAAAGCCCTGCATAAAAGCTGAGGTGTCCATTTCTTTGCGGGAAAGTTGCGGTGTTCAGTACATTGAACAGACATTCCATAGAAACACAAATACACGTGCGTCCACAATTTCAGCACATGCGACGAATTATGTTTTCCACAGCTACATTGATAGCCTGTGAAACGGTACTCGCCTTCAACAGAACCAGAGCAAAAAATATCCCCTTGGGTGACGAACACGAGCCGCACTCTTGACTACAGTGACAGTGAGCGATTCCGAAAAAGTCCGGTGTAGATGGATACACAATATATGTGCTAAAACGTCCGTCAGACTTGCATAATTGTCACCGCTAGTAAATTTTTTGAATTTGACTGAAATACGTTTCAAGTCATTTTAATAAGCAGCGCAGTATTCTTCCCTGTCAAATTATTCTTTTCTTGCGTTATTTTCTTCATCGTAACTGTAGGTGGCCTGAAAAGCCTTGTCGTCAGTTTTCTCAACCCCTGAACATGATTTGCCACATTCTTCAACCCCGAAAAAGTAAAAAGGTAATTTTAGAAAGATGGATTACACCTGACCGAGATTCAGATCTTTAAACGGCTGCTGATCCGTCCACACAACAAGGGCTGTAGAAAAAGCGTAAAAAGCATAAAGCGAAAAAAGCGTATGTAGAAAACAAGCGTATTTTAATCCCTTCATCCCCTACCCGAAGGACTATGGGAGCCGCTCGTTCTCTTGTTAGTTCTTTGAATTTTCACACGACACGCTTTTAACAACACTGGGTCCTTTGGTGTACCAACGACACAATTTCAGGACTAAAGTGGACGTTACTCGCCCATTGAGCAGAATTTTTTCTTTGAGCGTAGGTCGACTTAGAGGAGTTGGAATGACAAATTAAAAAAAAGAAATATATTTTGTTGTGTTTGCACACCAGGGCATATTAAAGAATGTGGGAGTAGTCGAAAGATTCCACTCTCAAATGAATGTCTCAAATCAACCTAGGCAAGAGAAAAAAATGGCTGAAACTGCTGCGCAAGAAGACAATTATTGAGCTAGCACTGAGAGGGAGAGCACTGAAATTCTGAGTTTTGCTTGATGATGGGTTCGTGGCTCAAGAAACCGAAGGTAGCATTGAGGCAATGAGCTAGTGCCATCTAGTTTCATTAAGGAGTGTGTTACGGAAGTGTGGGTACAGTCATTAAACAGTATCCCGGCAAGCTGTCCCTGGAGACGAAAAATCATATTAGGAGACGTGGGACAAAAAAAAACTCAAATTCAGCTGAAAATAGCGCTGTTAGAGCTATCAAATTTATTCAATAGGCATTACGCAGCCAACATAAAGTGGCGTAACATGTAGACAGTAAATCATGCTGTAAAAAGCGTGAAAGGCCTAAAATCATTAAAGGCAAAACTGTGCATAAGCAAAACCTGAATGTATGCTATAAAAGAAAGAATTCCAGGTCACCACGAATATCGATAGGAGAGTTGAGTTAGCGGAGGAATTGAGACCTCAGGATGATATCGTAAGAAGCAGTTCTTAAGAATGTTCGATTCTTTTTCTCCCCTTCATTCCTTTCCCAGTGTTGGGTGGCAAACCGGATGTGCGTCTGGTTAACGTCCCTGCCTTTCCCTGCATCTCTCTCTCTATATATAGAAATGTAATATTCTACCAGTAATGAGAGGGGAAGTCCTAGAAGAAATGCAAGGAGAAAAAAAAAACCTGATAAGCCTAAGGTAACATCAGATCTGTTAAAATAACCTTAAGAGGTTGTGTAAAAAGAAACTGGCTACGCTGTATACAAAGTGTCTCTTCACGAGAAGGGTAGCAGAATCTTGAAAGAATGCCAAAATTGTCCTAATACGTAAGAAAGGAGGTGTGAAAGACTTGAAAATTACAGGACGACTAGCTTACGGTTCGTTCTGTATAAGGTACCTATAACATATTCGCTAATAGAACCAGGATGACATTAGAGTTCATTTACAAAAAAGGACGAAGCGAAATCTCGCATCGACTACTTCACGATAGACCATAACCGTACTATAATTCATGTGAATCATGACAATATCGTAACTCTCTGCATATTACATAGTCATCATAAACTATATAGAAAGGCATTTGGTTAGGTGGAAGTATCAGTGGTCATGCAGGCAGTGTTGAATCACGGAAACAACGAAGCTAATAGAGGAAATTTGCAGCGGATCCACACCCTCCCGCAGCACAGTTCTTTATGAAGAAAATGACATCACCAAATGAAGAATAGGAGTGTTTTTGAGAGGCTTTCAGTGCCTTACTTTAGTAACAGTTAGAGATAGGATTATAGTGTGAAATCTGAGAATAAATTTTGTGCTGAACTTCAATGCTCAGTTCCCGTCGGTATACCTGCGTCCAGGCTTAACAACACGCACGAAAAACACTTAGTCGAATGCTCCGAGTGAAATGTTTACTGTACGTCATCCATGTTCTAAAATGCACATCCGCGAAATCTGCGAAATGTATTTTCGCGAAATCTGCGAAATGTAAATAAATCTGCGAAATGTATTTTCAGCTGTGGCTACTACATTTTTTTATGGGAGAAGATATTATGAAAAATAAAAGGAGAGGGTCGCCCGTGTAGCCCTGATTGAGCGTCAACCAAAAGCAGAGCTGTTAATATTTATGGACATTCTTTCCTTATAGCTTTTTCATGAGCCTGTGCGTAGAGCTGGCTGCAAAAGGCCACCTTAAAATTCAAAACCACAAAAAATGAGATTCTCTGCAAATTGAGTTTACTGCTGAATGATCAATTAGTGAAGACGTATATGATGGCGATATATATTTTCGTGTGAAAAGCTAATGAAGGAAGATGTTTCGTTTTTTAGTGATCAACGCTTTGCGCAGTGAGGTTCTGTATTGCTTTTTTCCATTATCAGTATTGGGTTAAAATATATGCTGCGAATAGTTCGTGTAACTTTTCTTGAAGTAAAGGTCCTCATTTTCTTTTTTGTAAATATACCGTCATTTAAAATTTTTGCAATATTTGATACCATTAGCTGCAAGTAATTTTTGTTCTTGTTCTATGAAGTTGTCCTGCATATTTTCGCAAATCATTAGATTTTGCTGTGCGGTGGCCCTGAAGACAGAATGTAAGAAGTTCGGCATCTATGCGTGTCGTTGAGCTGATGAATTTCACGTGTTGCTTACATCATCGAGCGACCATGTGCTTCCGAGCCTGTAGGTGCCACCACCGTCTCGTCTTAGCAAAGCGTTGAAAACACTCGCTTTTTCATGCAAGCGTTGCATGGTCAGCGATGAGTGATGAGCGCTACGATCCTTAAAATTACCTATTCGTGCCTTTTCTAGTAAATAAGCACTTGCAGAATTTATATGTTTTTATGGTGCCCTAGACGTGCGCAATAACTGCTTTTTAATTGACAATTGCACAAGTGTGAAAGCTAAACCTTGACCAACATTGTTGGGCGCCGCGGATGGGGTCGACCGTTTCAAGTACCTGGTGCCATTAAGTGTTAGGTGACGTCAATGGATGACGAAATATATAACTGGTGCAAACATGATAATCCTGACGCGTGTGTCTTGTAAGAACATGTCAACATACCATGCTCATAGCATGCTCGCGGCCGTTTCGCTAGCTCCACACATACTAAATTTGGTATCACGTGGCGTGAATAGATGACAAAGGTTAACGACACATCAAAACATGATAATCATGACATCAAAGTCATGTACGGCATCATTTATCTCCACCTCGTAACGTTGTCCTGATTTTAAAGTGACATTTTAGAATTCCAATTTGCGCTTCGCATATCATCGGTTCACACTGTTCGAGGGATCTGTCAATTTTTTTTATTTCCGAAGAATTTTTTTCCCGCTAATTATTTCAAAATGTTACTTTTATAGGGTAAAGTATTCATTAGCAACGTCGTGTTCGAACGATACACGTGCTGTTTTTTTTGTGTGTGTGCCACCTAATAGACGGCAGGAAACCTACGGCCTTGGGTAGGTGTGGTGGTAAGGGACGTTCGTCACTATGTTTGCTTATAGCGCACGAGAAAGAATTAACATGAACAATTTATTTGATGGCACGGGTGGAACGGCTGACGGCACACGGATGCGCTACCGTGTGCAGCGCCGTTTAGTCGGACGTCGCGGTCAACCCAGCAGTCAGGGTCGCAACTCCTGAGGTCCAGGGTCAGGCCACGGCTCACGAGGACCACGCCCGGTAGGCCTCGCCCACGAACCTGCTCCCGGCCACTGCACCCAGGCAGGAGCCGTTCAGCAGGCCCCGTCCTTGGACCCTGTACAGGCCGACGGACTCGACCTCGAACGGACACACCGGAGCTCAACCTGGCCGACACGTACGGGTCCCACGTCCGGCCCAGGAACGCTGCCAGGAACTCGTCCTCTCGAGCGGCGCACCGCTTCGTCTGCCTTAGTGGCCTCAACCCTCGAGCTCTTTTTCCCACGTTCCTAATTCTTGGCCAGGGCACCGCCAGGTACCTTCGGGTGCACACTGCAGCTTATGAGCTCACGGCCCACGTCCGAGTCTGGCGCGTCGCTCGGTACGGCTCAGCACCGCTCGGCGATCCTCGATTCAGCCAGAACTCCCCTGGCTCCTGGATCCTCGGCCACCCTGAACCTCGCCCGGCTCCGTGGTCCTCCGAACACACGCCCGCGTCTCGACCGGCAGAACGTCTCGCTCGTCCTTTGCCGATGTGCGACGCTCTGGTAACACCGGCGCTTGATGGCATGGGTGCGGCTACGGAGCAGTCAACCCGCATCGGAGACGCGATGCTCCATGCGGGGAATGGCCAGCCCATCCAGCGAACAGCTTGCGTCGAGACGCGATGCTCGGCGCAACCGTGACCATTAGCCAGGCCACGTTCATCGCTGTGCCGAACGGCTGACCGTGGAGACGCCTCGCCGAGATCCGCAATGCCCTCGGCAAGGAAGAGAACAGCAGGCCAGGCCACGCCCCGAGATGCAGTACTCGTGCCGGCAAAGCCGCCCCAGCTGATGGTTGGACGGCAGCAGCGTGGACGGCTGCGTTCCCTGGCCGGAACCTGGATCGCCTGCGTCCGACGCTTCGGCCTGCTGTCTTCCATCTGCCACTGCTCCGGCTCGTCCCCAGCCACAAAGCTTACCGCCACGTAATGATCACACGTGGCCCAATCGTGGCACGCCACCTCTATGGGCCACCACACGTCATCAGCTGATTCGCTGACACACACGCGCACATTACACGCGCCTTGCCCCGCACTTCCGTAGTTGTCGTTTTCTTCACTCATCATAGTAGGTTTCCTATTCAGCCACCTAAAACGTCGAATTGTATAGATCCCTTCAATATCATGTGATTAATTGGTATGTGGGGTTTGATGTCTCGAAACCACCATATGATTATGAGAGACGTCGTAGTGGAGGGCTCCGGAAATTTTGACAATCTGGGGTTCTTCAACGTGCACCCAAATCTGAGCACACGGGCCTCTTCGATATGATGTGCTCTCCGCCGTTTCGCTAGCTTCACATATACAACTCTGGTATTATGGGACGTGAATCGACGACAAAGGTGTGTGACTGGTGCAAACATGATAATCATGAGATGCGTGTCATGTAACAACATGACTACATGCCACGCTCATGATACGATCGCGGCCGTTTCGCTAGCTCCACACATAACAAATTTGGGATCACGTGACGTGAATAGACGACGAAGGTAAATTACACGTTGAAACATGATAATCTTGATATGCGTCTCATGTAAGCCATGACCTCATGCTACGCTTATAGCGTGCTCACGGCCATTTTGCTTGCTCCACATATACCAAATTAGGTATCAGGTCACGTGAATAGATGACGAAGAAAATACACGTCCAAACATGAAAATTATGACTGTAGGTCATGTACAGCCAAATTTACCCCTGCCTCGTAATTGTTGTGCTGATTTAAAGTGACATGTCAACCTGTCTCTATCGAGCTTCGCATATCATTGATTCCAACTGTACGTGGAATCTGCTAAATTTTCTATTTGTAGAATGGTCTTCTTTCTGTGCGATGTTCTGTCCTTTAGAGTTTCATAATATAACCTAGAGAAAAAAGTGTTGCTGCTATAGTTGCACCACCGTAGGATTGATGAAAAGTGCATGCTTCGGAATGAACAGCGTTTTTGATTCAATGGTCGATATACGGACCTTTTTCTACAGTTTCTGTTTATTGCATCAGCCAGCGTCAATAGCAAGGTGCATTGCAAAGCGCTCAAGCAGTTCAAATAGGCTTAACATCACTAGAATTATTGGTTTGCTGGGACGTTGCATTTCTGCACATTGTGTTGGACAGTCTTAGCAGAGCATCGTACACTCACCGCTGCGCCTAGATGTAGCACCCCTTACTAGTGCAGGCTAGTGCACAGACTTACGTTTTATTCTAAGCGCGTCTCGCGGAAAGTCGCTCAATTTGAAAGCGAAACGACGGCGAAGCTTAGGCACGCCGTCACGCTCCTATTACTCATTTTCACAAAAAAAAGAGTAGAGTCCTCTGAGTAGAGCCTGGTTCGCAATTTAGTCAACAAGGCTCCCGTCATTGGGAGCAAGGCTGCGTCAAGGTCACCGAAATGTCCTTATTCGGCATTTTCATTATTGTCGGTGTCCTTCTCTTTCTCATTTCCATGACGCACTTTTAAGGACACATAAAGAGGAGCATTCGCTAGAGTAATTAAATAAAACGTGCCTGCTAAAAATACATGATGTTAATGTTCGTTTTTAAGAGACCTGATGGCCTGCTGACGTGGTGGTTATGGTTAAAAAACTGTGCTGCTGTTTTATTTTTTTTTTGCAGGTGGCAGACGTTTTATCTCCAGCTTTAAAAACTTCGATCTTATGGGGGAGGGGGGGAGTGTTTTATGTATGGCTACACCAATGTGCGCAACATTACATTGTTCAGGCTAATCAGTGCGCTTTGTGAGTGTTGACTAATCACGCAAATGACACAGATGAAAGAAACAGGTACAGAAGAATCGGCCCTTACGCTATTGAACAAGCGTCGTTCCTATTGTATCTTCCATCTTATAGTAGTTGGCGTGCTTTATTGATGAAAACTGCCTTTCGGTCACATTACATTCTACTTCGATTCATTACTAGACTCGCAAGCAGCCAGTAGTTGGAGCCTTGCTGATATCAAGATGGTTAACGTAGATTAACAGTGTAAGCAAAACGGCCCGAAAATATCGTGCTTTTGTTGCCTTGTAGGCACGTGTGCTCTAATTTTTGCGCACGTTAAAGAACCACAGGTGGTCAAATTTCCGGCGCCCTCCAATACAGCGTTTTTCATAATCGTATGGTGGTTTTGGGACGTGAAACCCCACATATCAATCAATTATTTGTAGCCTTGTTTATTACACCCCAATATATAAGGATTTAAATTAGTTATTTTGAGGGTGTTTTATTCACGAACACCTCAAAATTTGAAAATGGGGTGTAAAAAGGGTGTTCATAAAGGTGCTTTTAATGCGTACACCCGTTTTACGCTTTTTACGGTGTAAAATGTTTTAAAGTGTAGGGCAGAAACATGCCGTGTTACTCATGGGATGATAACCAAATTGCGTTGATGACACACTAACAAGAACAAAAATGTTGGAGTATACAAAGTAAACAAGACGATCATGCCAGCAAATTGTCGTGTACGGATGGGCGAATATAAATTGTGAAAGTGGGTCTGGTCAGCAAAGAAGTAAATGCTACGCACCCAAAAGCATAAACACCATGATCTGTATTCCCGAGAGCGCCTCAAGCGGGCTGAATATTTTCCTTTCAAATTAAAATAGAACCTCTAAATTATCGTGACGCTCTGTTCTTTTAGAACAAGAGGGAAAGATTGTTTCAAAAGGTAAGCAGATGGGATTTTCGAGATTTAGGAGACCACACTGCATTTCTGTCTCTTTGTATGAAAGTAATATGAACATTTCGGTCACCACTTCAACAGCTTAGTGCCAATGTTTCAGCTAAAATACTTGGCTCATTGCTTCTTAGAGCAGCATCAGAGTACATAATCTGAAAGTATAGGAGTCCAGCGTATGATGAATATGGGCTGGACTCCGACTGCAGTTGATCATTCATCGCTGCAGCTAAGCTATTTTCTGTAAAAAAGTGTGGCTATTACCAGGTTTTCGGGGCACCTTCACACCCTCACACGAAACGCCATGTTTTAAATATGTTCTGGTATGCTTCAACAGTATTGAACGCCACATATAAGCATTGCTTCAAGAAAATAAGTTAAACGCGATTTATGTGAACAGCTTCCCGTCAAGGCAAGGCCAACGATTAGTAAAGTTTCGGCTTTCCGCAGAGATTCAAGTACTCCATAAATCATAAAGTTGTGAAGTTGGGCAGCACCCCCAACAACTTTGTTCACGTTTCCGTGGATAAGCGTGGTAACAGCTTCACATCTGTAATTAATTATGTGGCCTTTGTTGATGCTGTATACGCCTGATAAAGATAAACAATTTCAACAGCTAACTTTTCCGTAAGTCATTTGCAACAAGGTGCAGACTTGTGCAATTGACAATGTGTGATGAGAAATTTTATTTCAACTTTTTTTACACAAACCAGTGCATAGTTTGTAGTGAACGGCAGCGCGTAAAAACAAGGATGAGGACGAAACGACAGACAACACGAGCGCTATTACGTAGGTTGACACGATTCCCTTCAACACATCATGCTTTTGTAGGGGCTTTTTGCTAATTTGTTTCGAACAGCAGTGAGGCTTTGGGGTACATTACTAGACTGTCATAGAGAGGGTACGGGTTTGAATGCGATAGGACCTTGGGAATATTTAGGGGCGAATCTTTTTAAAGCGGCACATGTTCGTCCCTCGAAGTAGTAGTAGTAGTCACAGTGTGTACCAGTCTTAAATTTTGACCTAAAAGGTGGTGCCGGTGGAAGATTTCGTCTGTGCATTGTTCAGCAATAAAAAAATCGCAGCGTGCGCGTTAACTAAAAGCTGAATTTTCCTGTCTCTCATTACCCTTTAGCATCCATTGGTATGTACATTGAACACTATCTGACAAGAAAGGGTTGCTACGTTATACTCGCTGGGTGTAACCTCTTTAGATTTAGAAAGGTTAAGCGGGCGTTGGGCCACAGTGCTATGAATACAGTAAACTAGTGTATACCATGAATTCGAGGTGGTTAAAAGTGGGAAGTAGACACGAAGCGCAAGCCGTAAGAAAGTGTGCGTGTGCCATCTCTCGTTTAGTCCTTGGAATGTTCGCTGGATGACGGTGCTTCTAATGAGGAATATATGATGAAAAGATGCGAGATGGTAGTACTCGGAATGTTGAATAGGTGGACGAATGGCACTCAGACAGATGCATAGACGGACGCACGGATGGCTGAACGGACGGATTGACTCATGGACCAACGCAGGAGCGGATGCATGGACGAACGCATGGATGGACGAAGAGATGGACGTGCGGACGCACGAAGAGACGCACGCACGGATGGGCGGGTGGACGTACGGGCGACCACAGAGACACACGCATTGACGGACGGAAGCAAGAACGAATGGACAAATGGATGCTTCGCCCCACTCTCCATCATTCACTCCCAGGATATGCTGCCATTTTTATTTGTAATTGTATCTCTTTGCATGTCTCTTCGCTATGCCACCAACGGTAGCGACGACAACACCACTCAACGAAACAACAGGCATCTGGGACTAATCTGTAAAGAGAAAAGCAGGCCCACTGAAAATAACCAAGTGGTCGTGCTCACGTCCCAGTGATGATAATAACATCCGGTGGCTGCACGACCGCACGCTTCAAGAGCAAATCAGATTCGCCAAGCAATGCCCACATGCCCAAGTGGCCGTCATTCTGAATTAGTAATGATTGTACTTTTCTGTGTGGGCCACACGATGTTCGACGTGTGTATGAATGAAACTTCAAACGTGATTGTACTAACTTCAAGTCAAGATAGGCTCTGCGGCTGCCCATTATGACTAATTCATGAATGTGTCATGGAAATCAGTACAATGGAAACTACATAAAGTTGTGTCAAACATTATTCAGTGCAAATGACTTTAGCCCACTTTTTCTCAAAACGATGCTAACGTGTGCGCCAAACTAGGCAATACATCATAAACTCTGAAAGCCTGTTTAGCTCTCTCTTGGAAAGAACACGGGAAATACTTTTATTATTGCAAATCAGAAAGCCCACGACAATATGCAATTTGGAAATGTTTATAAAAAGGGCTACACTAACTAGGTAATGGTGTCCTGAATATTGTGTTTGTGTGATTTGTTGCATGCGTGAACGTATTGGTAGATCTCTGTGATTCGACATGTTAATACGGGATAAAGCATTCACTCGGAGTCCTCAGATTTTTATCATGTAACGGGGATAAGGCTGAAACTTCCGTGCAAAAAACAAACAAAGAACTTTGAGGCTTGCAGTATGGAATAAATATTCTGACACAATAGAACAAGACGTCTTTACCTTAACTATAACTTTATAACTACGAAGTTCACTACTCTCTGGAAAAATAGAGCGGACCGGCTGGTAAATTGGCGGCCGACCAAAATGTGTAACTTTTAAGAAAAGATGAAGCTTTTTTTTAAATAGAACAGAACGGCGTATTTTTTTATTTGTGTTTGTAGCTTCATGCTAGCTTTCTCTTCCTGCATGAGAGTTAGCTCATAGTGCGTGGGAACTAGCAATACACAATTTATCATGTTCAGTAAGACCAGAGGAGACGGCCAATAAATAACAGCATAAGCCAGACGATGCTGTGGCGTTCCTTAGGCTAATTTTCTCGTCCCAAGCCTGCGTGAGGCTCTCATCGTCGTTATAAATAAATGTCAACAATCTGTGGTTTTCATTTGTGTGAGATTCCGTTTATATCCTGCTAATCTAGCAGCCTGCTTTCGCTACAGAGCTATGCTGCTAAAATTTATCTGCCTTTTTTTTATGTAAATTTTTCCTAAGGACAACCTTTCTATATAAGCGGAGAGTGTCTTTTTTCTCAAAGCCCTGCCCTTTGTGCAAATTGAGTCGAGCGTAAGGCGCAATTTATTTCGGCACCGACAGGAATTAGCCTCATTGTCTTATCTCGGCAAGCTTATGCTCGGCTGTGTAGGTACCTGTCACTGTCTGGTGTCATTTTATCGTGCGTTCAAGTAACTTCTTTAGCGTGAGCTCTGAAGTCCCACATTAAAGCAAACCTTGAAATGTGTTGATGAAAGTAAAGCTTAGAGCTTTAGACTTCCAAGTTGTGCGTTGTTCACCGCCTAAAAAAGACAAAAAAGGCTTCTTAGGCATCTGATGTTTCTTTTGTTTCATCCACATTTTGTACAAAGCAACCCGATAAACGCGTGTTTTCAATGTTAAAAAGTGATAATCATTACAGCTACCACAGGTAGCTTTTAATCAACAATAAAAATACTGTTAAAATGCTTTTGATTTGTCAAATACGATGGCAGAAACCATATCTTCACGAATCTCAAACGCAAAAGCACGAAATAACGCAGTTCAACAAGCGTGAAGTTGCCACACCGCTCCATCATTACCAAGATACAGCGAATACTTCATTGTATTAAAAGAAACCAGGCGAAAAAAAAACATAAATATGCACAGAGATGAGCGACAAGTTCTAGTCATTCCAGTGGGAAAATTTTGTTTCACATTATGATAACATGCGCTTGTTGTTTAGAAAATACATATGAAAACCGCATTTATCATGATTATTTTGTAGTGTTGCATTCACCAGAAATTGGTGAATGTATCATACATTCGCCAGGATGTTGACATAATCAGTGTAAACAGTGGAAGAGCCTCATGCTGGCTGGATGAGGTTTGTTTAGGAAGACCAATCTTTTTCAAAGGCGCCGTGTCATCCTTGGCGTGTTAACATTAAAATAGCTTAGTGGTGACATCATCTCCTGGTGGTGGCGCGTGTCCCTCTTGATAATCGCCGTCTGAAAATGAAAAAAAAAACTATAAGCAGAGAAGTGCAGTTCTCGATTCACTTCAAGTCAGGTGGAGTTATTAAAAATATCCCGGAGAGCGAAAAAAAGGGAAACAAATTGGCAGATCCCTTGTATAGTGGGAATCTATGATATGCGAAGCACGAATGAGGAATGTTGATATCTCACTTTAATATCAGCAGAAAGTTTCCAGGCGGCCCTAAATTATGCCCTACATGGCTTCCATGTCAATGCTATAATATTTAGACGTGTCATTTACCTTCATCATCTATTCACGTCAAGTTATACGAAACTTAGTATATGTGGAGCGAGCGAAACGGCCGCGAGCACGCTATGAGTGTGGTATGTTGTCATGTTCCTACACGAAGGCGTGTCACGATTATCATGTTTGCACCAGTGATATATTTCGTCATCTATTGACGTTGCGTAATGCCGAATCTGGCATATGTGGAGGTTGCAAAACGGCCGCGAGCGCATCATGCAGGACCCAGTATACTCCAATGTAGCGTTGACGTGCGCGCACGCTGGGTCCAGCGACGCTATGTTAGCTAAACGCGAGCACTCTAAAAGTCTGACGACAAGCGCGAACAGCGTCCGTGGGCGCGGCCCGATGGCAAACAGCGCGAAATGCGTAATGCTGCATTTCACACCGATGCGTTACCCAGACAACACTGCGTCTCCCTTTTTTTTGTGAAGGAGGGTCAACGGACGCGCTGAAACATGCATGCGTCAAAGCAACGCAGCGTGGCGTACGCCTGCGAGCATATGGCTGGACCGGCGCCTCGCGTTGCAACGCCGGCGTGACGCGACGAAATGAACGCCGGCGAGCGTGCGCACCGCGTCACGTCGAAATGTATTGGCACCTTGACTGTGACATGTATTCATGTTCTCAAATGACACGCATCTCATGATTATCGTGTTTGCACCAGTCACATACCTTCGTCATCCATTGGCGTCACGTAATACCAACTTGGGCATAGGTGAAGCTAGCGAAACAGCCGCGAGCGCATCATCAGTGTGGCATGTAGTCATGTCATTACATGACACGCATGTCGTGATTATTTTGGTTCAATGCATCGTTTATTTATGTCGTCCGTTCGCGTCACCTAATGCCGAGTTTGCTATAGGTGAAGCTAGCGAAACGGCCGCCAGCACATTATGAGCGGGGCATGTAGTCATGTTCTTATATGACGCATCTTATGTTTATCATGTTTGCACCAGTATTATACCTTTGTCATTCATTCACGTCCCATGATACCAAATTTTGTATAAGTGAAGCTAGCAAAACGGCCGCCAGCGCTTCATGAGCATGGCATGTAGTCTTGTAGGTAAATGACATGCATCTCATGATTATCATGTTTGCACCAGTCACATACTTTCGTAATCCATTAAAGTACGGTAATACCAAATTTGGTATATGTTACGCTAGCGAAACGGCCGCGAGCCTATCATGAGCGTGGTATGTAGTGATGTTACGTGACACGCATGTCATGATTTTCATGTTACAACTAGTCAAATATGTTCTTCATGCAGTCATGTTATGCCATACCAAGTTTGGTATCGATACCAGTATCGAAACTGCCAGGAGAGCTAAAAGTCATAGATACATAGATAGATTGATAGATACGCTCAAAGTCACCGAAGTTCGCTAAGTAATGTTTCGCTTATAAAAAAACGCAAAGTCGGAGTGGTATGCTGCAAATGTGGTGGCCTCCTCAGGCACGAACAAACGAAAGAGCTTAAAGCTTCGGAACCGGCAGACATGCGCCGCATGTGACTACCACAAAGGGTTGCCGACGACAGGGGTGTACGTCTGTTCGCGAACACCTATGAATGGAACGCACAAGAAAAAAGCAGTTACAAACTGGGGGAGGAGCAGGCGAAATACTTTAAAACGTGAAGATGTCGAAGGTAAGCGATACCGGATAAGCGGAAGCCGAATTCCTTTCTCGCTGTGAGAACAAATACCTGTGGACAAATACTGTGAGAACATACCTTCTGTACATAGATGACATATTTAGATTATGGGGACATGGGTAGCACATTCTAGATAAATTCACTTCATTCATAAGCTTATTTCATACAACAATTAGGTTCCCCTCCGATACTTCAGCTCAGTATCTACTGAGCCGATGTATTGGAGGTGAACTTTCTAGACACGACCATATAATTTGAAAGTGGTGTACTGGAGACAAAGCTGTATAAAAAAAACCATTTGACAAGCAACAATACTGCGGTTTACAAGCTATCACCCCAGACATTGTAAACAGCACATTTTAAGAAGTCAGAAAACAAGGTTACGTCGTATATGCGTAGAAAACGAGGACTTTACGTAAACAGACTTACCGCCCTAAAAAGAACACTATCATACAGAAACTGCCCTAACAAATTCCTTGACAAAGACTATAGGACGCACTGGAACTGGACCGCAATAAAGCACGCAAACCACGCTCCACAATCACAACAACAGCAAGTATATCCCACTACAAAGTTTTCCAATGCACTTCCTAACGGAAACAACATCCTAATAAAATGCTATCTAATTTTAACAGCCAACCAGAAGCTTGAAAAAATCTTTACCGAACCGCCTAGAGTCGCCTACAGATGCAATTCAAACCTCAAAAACATTCTTGTTGTCGCAAAACTTGAAACAAAGACTAGGACAACGTCTGGTCTCTGTGGTCAGCCCAGATGCTCCACCTGCAAACACATACAGCCGGCTCCCAGCGTAAAAAGCACAGCATCTGATTACGTTCACAAGGTAACGTCGAGCTTCACCTGCACTTAAAACAACGTATTATGCTGTCTTCAGTGTGCCACCTCTAGAAAACAATATATAGGCGAAACTGGGCAGCCAATTCATGTAGCACTGAGCGGTCACCGTGCAGAGGCGAATCGCAATTTACCAACAGGTAACTTCAAAGAACAGGACGACAATTCTGACCAAGCGAAAATTTACGTTCTACAAACATATTTTCGGTCACCACGAGAAAGGAAATACAGAGAATCATATCAGACACACAACATTAAGTCCCTAAATCTATCAGGAATCAATATAGCCTGGGTCAATTTGTCATCACTGAAAGCCATAACATAATTGTGCAATATTTACAGAAACAAGTTGCATTCACCCTTCAAATATACATAACCGGTACTACAATGAATGAATCCAAATATGCATATTGTGCTAATCATGTTCTCTTTCAATTTTTCAGTTTTAATTATACGTATGAATGTGTCTATGTACGGCTACGAAGTTTTTATTTTATAGAACCATTGAACCACTG
The DNA here is from genome assembly GCF_043290135.1 of Rhipicephalus microplus. Classification (NCBI taxonomy): domain Eukaryota; kingdom Metazoa; phylum Arthropoda; class Arachnida; order Ixodida; family Ixodidae; genus Rhipicephalus; species Rhipicephalus microplus. The sequence continues at coordinate 104,112,787 of NC_134706.1, read as the reverse complement.
CTTTGTTCCTCCTCGCTTTTGTAAACCACTCCTACCGCGCATCGTCAAGCACGTCGCCAACTCAGGATGTTCTCCGCGCCTTTCTTCTCTGTCTTTTAAATGCGAAGCATTTCTTAGCGAACTTTGGCGTCTTTGAGCGTGTCTATCTATCTATCTATCTATCTATCTATCTATCTATCTATCTATCTATCTATCTATCTATCTATCTATCTATCTATCTATCTATCTATCTACGTACGACATTTAGCTCTCGTGGCCGTTTCGATATTGGTATCGATCCAAACTTGGTATAACATAACATGACAGCAAGAAGAACACATTTATCTAGTCATAACGTGAAAAATGACATGTATGTTTATAACATGACATGTATGACATGTATGACATGACATGTATGACGTGACATGTATGTCATGATTTATAATTTCTGGTACTGCAGCTCTTGCGGTGGTTTCATTCACATGGCATGTTGCAAAACTGGTATGGTATGACACAATTGCATGGCGAACACAAGCGACAGACCCCAACTTGAAACTCATTACATGCGTGTCATGCAACAACATGACTAAATGCCACGCTCATGATGCGCTCGCGCCCGTTTCGCTAGCGTCACATATGCCAAATTTGGTATTACGGTAACGGAAGATGAAGGTATGCGAGCGGTGAAAACATGTAATTATGGGATGCGTGTCATGTAACAACATGACTACATGCCATGCTCATGATGCGCTGGCGGCCGTTTCGCTAGGTTCACTTACAACAAGCTTAATATTACGGGAAGTGAATCAATGACGAAGGTATGATACTGGTGCAAACATGATAAACATGAGCTGCGTGTCATGTAACAACATGACTACATGCTACGCTAATGATGCGCTCACGGCCATTTCGCTAGCTTCGCATGTACAAAACTCAGTATTACACGACGCTAACGGTTGGCAAAAGTAAATGACACATCCAAACATTACAATCACGACATGTGTGTCATGTAACAACATGACTACATGCCACACTCATGACGCGCGCGCTGCCGTTTCGATAGCTTCCCATATGCCAAACTTGGTAATAATTGACGTCAATGAATAACGAAGGTATGTGACTGGGGAAAACATGATAATCAAGATATGCGTGTCATGTGAGAACATAAGTACACGCCACCGTAAAGGCACCAATACATTTCGAAGTGACGTAGTGCGCGCGCTCGCCGGCGTTCATTTCGACGCGTCACGCCAGCGTTTCGACGCCAGGCACCGGTCCTGCCATATACTGGCAGGCACGCGCCACGCTGTGTTGCTTTCATGCATGCGCGTTTCAGCTCACCCGGCGTCCTTCCGTCACCGAAGAGGGAGACGCAGTGTTGTCTGGATAACGCATCGGCGCGAAATGCAGCATGTCACATTTCGCGCCGGTTGCCGTGGGGCTGCGCGGACGAAGGTCGTGCCGCTCATGCCTGGCATCGGACTTAAATGGTGCTCGCGTCTTGCTAACGCAGCCTCGCTGTGCCCAGTGTGCTCACATGTGGACGCTACATTGGAGTGTAATGGGCCCTTTATGAAGCACTCTCGGCCGTTTAGCTACCTTTACATATAGCAACTTTGGTGTTACGTGTCGTCAATGGATGACAAAAAGTATATGACTGGTGCAAAAGCGATAATCCTGACACGCGTGTCATGTAAAAACATGACAACATACCACGCTTTCGCGGCCGTTTCGCTAGCTCCACATATACTAAATTTGGTATCACTTCACATGAATAGATGACGAAGGATAACGACACATATAAACATATAATCATGACACGGAAGTCATGCACGGCATCATTTACCTCCACCGCGTAATGTTCCGCTGACATTAAAGTGACATATAAACCTTTTTTCGTTCGTGCTTCGCATATTATCGATTCCTAATGTACGTGAGGTCTGCCAATTTTTCTCATGCGTCGTTTTCGTGCATGACATTCTACTTTGTAGTTACGTCAGAATGTTTCTTCTTTATGACAAACTGAACCTTTTTATTCTTGAATTTTTTACTAATGTATGCCATACAATATGAAGGCGCTAGCTTCTACTCATTGTATCTTATCCAACCAAATTTGGTACGTGTAAAGTTAGCGAAACGACTCCCAGCCGCTATGAGCCTAGCAGGTAGTCATGTTTTACTTAACAAGCATGTCATGGTTATCTTCTTTGGATATTTAGTTGACCGTCAACATGTATTCACGTCACGTGATACCAACTTTGGTATAGCTGGAGCTAGTGAAATGGCAACGAACGTACCATAAGCGTAGCACGTGGTCATGGTTTACGTGAAACGCATGTGATAATTAAGATGGTGGCGTTTGTCATTCACCTTCGTCGTTCTTTCAGGCCACGTAATGCCAAATTTGGTATATGTAAAGCTAGCAAAATAGCCGTGAGCTCATCATGAGCGAGGTATGTCGTCATGTTCTTACATGCCAAACATATCATGATTATTATGATTCCACCAGCCATATGCATTCATCCATTCATGTCGCGTAATACAAAATTTCCTCCCGTAATAAAAAGATAACAAAGCACCCAGGAGCGCATCATGAGCGTGGCCTGTAGTATTTACTTACATGATATGCTCTTCATGATTTCCACGTTAGGGTTTGTTATTTAGGTTTGCCATGTAGTCATGTCACGCGATTCTAGGTTTACAAAACGTCATGTGAATGAAACCACGGCAAGAGTAGCAAGATCATGAAATATATATCATGACATTAAAGACATACATGTAATCATTTTCACAAAATGACTAGGTAGTTATGTTCATTATTTAGTCATGTTATAGCATAGACATTTTAGTAATAAATACTATTATCATTACAAAAACTGCCAGGAGAGCTAAAAGTCATAGATAGATAGATAGATAGATAGATAGATAGATAGATAGATAGATAGATAGATAGATAGATAGATAGATAGATAGATAGATAGATAGATAGATAGATAGATAGATAGATAGATACGGTGAAAGTCATCGAAGTTTGCTAAGAAATGCTTCTCATTTAAAAATAACACGATCTTGCGAGCGCTCAAAGTCTTACTTTCATACTTTGGGATTTCAAGCTTATTAAGCAAAGCAACTTGAAGACATGCGGCTAAACGTATCCAAAGCACGTTTTCTGAACTTTCGCTGAGGACAAAAATTCTGGAACAGAGCGTCCTGTGACAGCCTTTTTTTCTTGTAAGAATATTTGAAATTATCACTTGCCGTGGACTTGCCGGTTTACTCTGAATGACGACGTGGTATGCACGTTTTTCTATATATACGGAATTAGACGAAACAAGAATGGATTTTAAATTTTGCGTGTAGCATTCTATTTTCTTTGGTTGTTCTTCCAGTGAGGGATGCATAATCTATCGTGCAACAGTGACTTTGCGCCTGGGACTGATAGTTTCCGCTTTCATGGCTTGCGGGGCACATGGCAGGCGGTCATTTTGAACCATATTGGGCGCCATTTGATATTATGCAGCCTCATGTATTCGTCTCTTGCACGCCTCCTCTTCATCTAATTTTTGAAGACGCGTAATAATATGTTTTTCCTACTGCATTTAGCTTATTTTTGATATTTCTGTGCATGTATGTACTTTTTATATTGTTCCTTTCACAAACTCACACCGCTCTCTTTTATGTTGGAGTTAGATTTCCGCCAGATGCACTCCAAGTGGTGGTCGCGCCAGGGATCACAAAAGAGAGGCCATTATCTGGCGCCCAGAACAGCCCCATACTGAGAGCCCCAAAAAAGAAGTGATTTTACGTTTGGTATTTTGTTTTAAGGGTGTTGTAGTTTTTTTTCAGACTTGAACTGCTTTTGTGCGACTATTCAGTGGAAGAGTATGCTTGATGAAAGAACAAACTATTGATGAAGCACTCAGTTTAATAGTGGTTTCTTGTGCTCCTTTGAGGCATGTGAATTTACTCCGCTAGCAATAAAATTGTAGGATGCAGTGCATTGTATTGCTCAGAAATCACAATGACGTCATACACTCTTTCGTTTTATTCTTGCAGAAAGTATCAATGCATTGTCACCAATACGCTCCATGACCAAGCAAAGGTGTCCTTTGCTGTCACAACTTAATACAGCACCGCAGTAAAAGTACAGTGCCTACTTGAGCATGAATGTAGGAAAGAAACAATGAACTTTGTCCCACCGTAAAATAGTTATTTTATTTTGAAGCGTTCAAGTATTCATGCGTAATTTCTGTTTGGCATTCTTGCCGAGCCAAATCAGAAGTGTCAGCGACTTGAGAGTCCTGTACGGTTCTACATTTCAATGTAATGTGGAAGTGTCCACACATTCTTATTTGTTTGTGCATCGACTCCACACGCCATATCTAGGTATTTCCAAGGGAAATGAAAGAGAATAAAGCTCCTTCATTTGAAATCGCGCCAACACTGTTCTACTGCTTGATAAATGAGTGCTAAGAACGCCCTAATAACGAGCAACAGTGGCGATGAACACTAGAGCACGAGTGCCTACAGCAGTTGAAGGGTATTTTAAATAAGAAATATTGCAAGAAACAAAAAAAAAACAGACCACCACTTGTTAAGAAAACAGCACCAAAAATGTGAGAAAGTTACTGAATAGTTATTCTCAGTTTGCTGCTTCGCTGATAACCATTTCACTACGTATTTGTCAACCTTTTCTTGGCGAGGCAAGAGGGGCACACACATGCTTCAAGTATGCGCACATTATGTTTCAGCGCACTCAAACTCTTACGGCGTCAAATCTATTCCAGTTATGTGACCATGTGCACTCGGGTTTGCTTTCCTGTGCTTTCCCTTGAAGCAACGCGCAATAACTATCGCACATAGACTAGAGACGCCTTCAAATATTCGTAAAAATTAAAATGGTAAATATTCAGTGTCTCTAGCGTATCTCTATCGAGTATAACTGCATTTGTAGTCTACATAACGCGTTTCTTAAAAAGAAATTTCGCGTGCAGCAGGAGAGAATCACAATTAATCAAAGAAAAGAACATTCACTTTTACAGTGATTTCTCTCTCTCTGTCTATCCGGGAATATATCGGACAACTTGCACACTCTAGCATCGCTGTTAATGAAAGTAGGTATACGGAGTATTACGCAACATAACCACGAGATGAATATGGGAGACGCCGTGTAGAGGGCTCTAGCAATTTATACCATCTGGTGTTTTAGCGAGCACTGACACCACACGGTAACAGGCCTCCACCTTTTCGACTTCATCGAAATGCGACAGCCTTGGAAGGAGAGAGAGGTTCGAACCCGCCACCTTCAGGTGAGCAGCCAACCACCACCCACTGCCGCTAAAGCACTTATCGTATGAACTGCATTAAATAATGAAATTGCGTAAAAAAAAGAACTTGTTTTCATGCCTACTCGACACTGCGTGTCCGTGGTCACCTTAAAGTGCTTGCATGATTATATTTCTCTTAAGTACTTCTTCGCGCTGCACAAGGCTGACACATCTGAATGTACGCAGATACATAATGCGCAGTTCAACAATTAGTTGCAAAGTGAGTTGGAAGCACACTGCTGCTCCAAACACATTTTGCAACATAGAAGTCTAAGAAAGGTTCTGGGTATCTAGAGATTGATTCTAGATTGACATTAGGGACATTGCGATTCCGTATAAAGCAAAAAGAAATATTCGCACGTTCCACTCACCGCAAGAGTCCTATAGGTGTTATGCGTAGCAGTCAGCGATCAGTGGGCTATGACGCATTGTATCCTTTAGAGCCATGCGTTCCAAGATTGGTTTAGCGATCCCAGCACCGCGGGGTCTTAGAGCAATGTGTGCATATAGACTGAAAAGCAGTAATGAAATATATGTAAGAACAATTTACATAAATATTAGAGCGGAATACAGCAGCAAGCAATACAGAAACTTATAGCAGAAACTGAACAAATATGGCCAACCACGATTACAAAGAACAATGTGTGGCATTTGTAGGCACAAGCTACTGGTTCATAAACAATATACAGCTTCATTCAGCGCTACAAACATTACCAAGCTCTAATTACCAAACAATACCAAACACTGACATCGGGGCCTGTCATTGTTTTTGGCTGTGTGCACAAGCCTACGCGCATGCCGTCACTGAAAACATCACATACGTGACATGCATGTCATGTGAGATAGATATTCGTCATACAGTCATATCGGTTCATATTATTATCTACATACGCAAAGCAGCGAGACAACTACAACACGTATGCGGGTATAAACCAGGTGAGTGCAGACGCGTTTGACGTCACTGGCTTTATTTGTAATAACACTGCGACAAGCAATAAATATATCCAACAGTGTGACTGTTATTTACAAGAAGGATATCATGGTAAATTTTTTGTCTCAAAGAGCATTACTGACTTCCATCACTGTGGCATGTAGACTTGTGTGTTTTAAGATTTTTTTTCTTCGAAGGCACCTATACATGTGCCCGTAAATTTGAATTATGTGAGATATATAGCGTGCCGTTTCAAAACCAGACCCTCGGAATTTCGTAGTTGATGCATTATGCATCTTCTGAAGCAAAAATTACTGTTTCATACAGAACAGGAGCCCGATTACGTTCTCTAAAAAATACGTTTTTTTTCTCTGCGTTTGAGCGCTTTGGTAAAACACTACCGAAGCATGTTTCAAGTTCTTATGATTTTTTTCTGCAAAGCTAACATCCTTGGGACGCAACTCTGCCTCGTTTCGCAGGCTCTCCAAGACATCTTGGCGGTTTCGCGCAGATGGCTTGCGTTGGACTTTATTGGTCTGATTTTAGCCATGGTCTTCAAATGACTTCCTTTTAAAATTCTCAAACAGCGAACGCTCCCAGCCTTATAATTCGCTTTCATAATTCTTCCCTAACTACATGACGTTGCGCAGTGTCTGAGAGCTCATATATTAAGGTAGCGACTGTTGCAGTCAAAGAGATGCATGCGTTAAATTCATAGTAATCACCCTGTACTGAGGGAACGTGCGACGCAGACTTGCGAAAGAAGCAGAAGAAACTACAGTATCCCGGATTCTGCGAATAAAGGATCGCTGGTAGGCACCAGAGCGAAAGTACGAGGCCGTAAACTGACAATTGATGAAGCTCTGCTTTGCGACCACTGGATCCTAAATGAGCGTTTATTGCGTACACATAGCCACTAAGTGCAGTGAAACATAAAACTACGCCTACGCACTGTACAAAAGTCACAAGATGTTGACGGGACCAGCGTACACTAACAACTGCTGTTTGTCAGTTGGTCTGCTCCAGTACAGTGCACACGTTTCTTCTTTCTTTCGCTATGCCGGCGTTGCTTTATGTTTTACAGCAAAAACTGTTATGAGATCAAAACACGAGTTACACGAGGCGCCGTAGTTGCCCGCTGCCGTAGTGTACGTAACCAGTATCACAAGAAGCAAGAAAAAAAAGGCTCAGTAAATAAAAAAATTACAGCATATCTTCGGAGTAATTGATAATTAGTGAAGCGAAGCCTCCGTCCGTCTGTCTGTCCAGACGTTTTTTTGTCTGTCTGTTGATCCATTCTTTTTCTGCCTCAAAAAATTACTTGTCTCTGCCCTGTTTATTTTTCTATTTTAATCATTGCCTGCTACATGTTTATGGTGCGGGCTGGAGATTTGTTTTTGCTACATCAAAAGAGAGAATGCCCGTTTCTCTGTCCTATTGCACACTCTTCTAATGAACCCATACAATCTAGTAAATGAGACGAGAAATGTTTATGAGACAGCGTCATCTATTATACTGTTCGGGATATACTGCTGGCTAACCCTGACGCAGGACAAGTTTAGACTAAGAGGAGCTTCCCCCTAAACACGAACGACCCATTAGCATTCAAACCCGGGTCCACTGCGTGCGAGCCGAGTATTCTACCACTGAGCCACACCGTTTTTTTTTCTTTATAGCATGAAAATATTGCAATCGAACGTGGGGAGATATATTCACACGATCAATTGTTTCGGTCCTGGTAGCAGTTACGAAACTGGCCTTAGGCAGACTTGATGGAGAAAAAGGAATCGCGTTAATATGAGTAAGAAAGCCTGTTAGAACATGAAAAAAACTAGGCGTCACACATTGTCAATTGCGTAACGAGTGGGTCTTCCTATACTCCCACCAATTAGAAAACTTGTTATTGATTGCCTATTAACTGTGGCGCTTACCTACTTAAGGCATGATTCTTCATTGTCGTCAGCCATTGCATAAAAATTGCACAAAAGTTCTAGCACGTGTGTGGCGTATACTACGCTTTTCAGAAGAATGACGAAGGGTATAATGGTGAAAGCTGGTCTGCTACTCAAAAACTATGAATATTTATAGCGTATTTGGAACCCAGCAAGTGTGATTATAGCAGTTACTCCATGAGTGTTTAAATAAAGCTGTGAAAGGCCCCTTTTTTAGCTTTTGTCGTGACTGGGCTGCGCACTCCGCGCAGGCCTGGCGTTTTTTTTTTTTATGTTTTACTAACTAGCCCCCATCATAGAATCTTTCAGCGCAGTCGCAAGCGTTCGTGGTGCGCATTACGAACATGTGGATATCTTGGGGAGACAGTGGCTTTGTTATAGCCCTCACGACGAGTTCAATAAGAGGCCTTGTGGCTTCAGTTGAGGTTGATGATGCGCTACAATTACGAAAAGCGGAAGGTCATTTTTCTGCAGAAATTGAAGTAACCGGCTAAAAAAAGCCCGGAGAAAAGAATGAACGCATGCTCACGCTGAATTCCTCTCCTCCCAATGATGAGTAATATTGTGAGTATTTACTGATCAATAAATATATTTATGGCAGCCCAAAGTGCGACGACCATTCATACAAAGAAAACTGCGATTCCGCCTAGTTCGAACATAATAATCTTGGTGTAGCTAACGTGCTTGCTTGGGCGAGTTGGTACAATATAAAAACAGAGCCAATAATGAGGGACACGAAAATAAGGAGACAGACAGTGGCAGTGACTTACAACAAGATTCATTTGCTGGAACCGCGCAATATATAGTTGAGCAGTATCTGACAAATAAAAGGAATGAAAAACAAAAGAAAACAGAATTCACCTAACAACCGAGTAATCATTGTGATAAAGCGCCATAAACAACACGTGTGGCATCATTCTGAAGAAAATCGATTTTTTTTTTGTCATAGAGCAATCGAAGGCCTGCTGACACATAGATTGCCCAGCCTTTCCATTTCTGCGGCCTCTAAATTTCGCGTATCATCTGATCCCTATGATGCGTAATGATCGTACATTGCTGAAAGCCGGGGACAAAACCGCAGTCTCGGCAATGGATGCCGAGGTGGCTCGATACTGTACAAGAGACAATGTGAGCGTGCTCTTTCAGCCGCTCATTTAAACACCTGCCTGTTTTGCCGATGTACCACTTGCCACAGGACAGGGGTAGAGAAGACACCACCCTTTCGATGCATGGAACGTTCTTGTTCCGATGTTTCATTTTGCAGCCTCCCTCTCGCCTGGAACCCGGGTTCACAGCCTTGCACACCCTACCCAGCTTTTCTGGGGCAGAAAAAAAAACGATTCTACGTCGCACCTGCTGTGGATATAGGGAATAACGACAAGGTTTCGTTTGTCCCATTCTTTATCCCTTGTGCCTCATTCTGCTTTCTCGGAGTATACACTCAACAACGGCGGTCAAAACGTACATCGAGTACCCAGCCTCAGTAAGGCGTTCAGTTTGCTGAATTAAGCTGGACTTCGCACCTTCGCAGTGCGTTTGTGTAGCATGTCTTCACAATGGCGCGCTTCATCAGTTTCGACTGTGCCGATCCAAAAAGAAGTATTGGCCTGTTTGCACGCGGCTCATAGGCCCAAAACACGTAGGGTGGACTCAACTTTAACATCAAATCTAGGAACCTGATGTTTCCATTGCCCGAAATTTGAAGGGTTATAACAAGTGGAGAAAGGCACTTACTGAAAAACTAGTCAAAGATGAACCTGCTAACGAGCTTCCAGCTTGAAACAACACGACGAAGTCATCAACCTAACGAAATATTTTATTAAGAGATATGGATATCAAGCAATTCCTAATGGCACGAGCACGTCAGGATAAAAATAAATTGCTTAAAATGGGCGCAAGGCATGACCCTATGCACACCCCTTGACGTTGCAAGTAAATACGTTTATCCCACTCTGCGAATGACGATCTTAGGTAATACTCTAGCAGTTCCATAAAACCTTCAACAGATATATGCCTAATTCATTCTGATAAGTCACAATGACAAAACTGTCAATGCACTCGCGAATGCAAGCTAGAAGCTCATTGTGTGGCAATGAGTAGTACAAACCTTTATTATTTATTCAGCATGCCTGGTAGCCAGAAACTTTGTTATCTTTCAGCACAAAAATCACATCATTGAAAGTCTTAGTTAGGAACAGATCGTCTTTGTTTAATAACATCAGTTTACCCTGAAGAAATCGCGCCGGTATTTTTTTCCCACGTGTTAGCCTGTGATGCTATAAATCGAAAAGGACACTTAACTTTGTGCATTTTCGCGTTAAAGAAAACTTTCACGCTAAGGTTTTTCCCACCATATATCTTTTTTATCAACCCATCACGATTCAACCTTCTACCAACACTTTTTGCATCCGATCTAACCTTCGCAAGTGACACATTAGCTTGGGGCTCAAAAACAGACCAAATCGCTTCACTAGCTTTTTTCTTATAGAGTTCATTCGAAAAAATAGCAAACCACCCCTTCTTATCTGCTGCTATCAAGGACAAAAACTTGTTCCTCAAGAAGTATTTTACATCCTTCACAGGAACCCTGTTTAAGCCTGCTCTACGGTTAAAAAGAATGTCGGAACCCTCAGAGACACACCTCTAAGCGCAGTCACCACGTACCGTTCTAGAAATGCTGCAGACCAGACTCAGAAGTTTCGCCCTTGACTTTCTTGGCTCAACATCATACGTGAGCCCGTGGCCAAGCACACTCCGAATGTTCTCAGGCAAACACACATTAGCCAGAGATTGCAGTCCATCCATGCTGGGAGAAGAGTTTTTTGGCAGTGAAGCTCGTAGTTCTGTCAGCATCTGCTGCCAACGGACTTCCGCCACCGAATTAGCTAGGTCACGGTCATCGAGCCTTTTCTTGCCCCCATTGTAGTTCGTAGTCCCCTGGAGTGAGAGAAATAGGCATTGCTTGTAAAAACGAGCTTGTCGGTGCCACTCAGAAATAAGGACTAAGAAGTCCAAGGCCATGTCGCTGTGAAGGCTTTTTTTCTGCCCCAGAAAAGCTGGCTAGGATCTGCAAGGCCGTGAATCCTAGTTCCAGGAGAGAGCGAGGCTCAAAAATCAAGCATCGGAACAAGTACATTTCATGCATCGAAGGGTTGGTGTATTCCCTACCCCTGTCTTGCGGCAAGTGCTACATTAGTCAAACAGGCAGGTGTTTAAATGAGCGGCCGAAAGAGCACGCTCAGAATGTCATTTCCTCAGTATCGGGCAACCTCGGCATTCATTGTCAGGACTGTGGTTTTGTCCCCGGCTTTCAGCAATGTACGATCATTACGCATCATAGGGATCAGATGATACGCGAAATTTATGAGGCCGAAGAAATGGAAAGGCTGGGCAATCTATGTGCCAGCAGGCCTTCGATTACTCTATCACAAAAACTAATCGATTTTCTTCAGCACGTTGGCACACATGAATTTTATGGCGCGTTATCACGATGATTACTCGGTTGTTAGGCGAATTCTGTTTTCTTTGGTTTTTCATTCCTCCGATTTGCCAAATACTGCTCAGGTATTTAATGCGCGGTTCCAGCAAATAAATCTTGTAAGTCAGTGCCACTGTCTGTCTCCTTCTTTTCTTGTCCCTCGTAATTGGGGATGTGTTTGTGTGAATAAAATCATGGAGTATTTGCGCAGCCACACGTGGACAAAAACAAGACTCAGACGAGCGCAATGTCACAACCAGAATAGTTTTTGAAGGCGTTCCCAAAAAAAAACCCTGATATGTGCCCAATCTGGTCAAAAAATACTTGATTAGCGCACATGTGCACAACTTGTGATGACATGCTCAATGAACGAAAGACAAGAGCAAAAGGTCTTTCTCAAGCAAGGCAACCAATGGGCTGGTAACCCCCGTTTTTTTCAGCTAGTCAAAGTAATAGGGTTTCATTATCTCGCTTGATGTTCGGTTTCGATGCCTATATTCCAAGGCGGTGTTATTAACAGAAGGCATGCATGCGCACTCATTGAAAAGCAACGCTAAATGTGTGTTAGCACAACCTTTCAGTGACATATGTTCCCCTAGCCTCGTGGTACAACACCTCCCAGTTTTCCCTACACACACATGACAACACGTCAACGGTATGCTGTTCAGCACATTATTTACACATTTAACGAACGGAAACTTGTGTTAATTGCAATAGTATTTCGGAACATTGTTAAGTTTGTCTTAATTTTGATAAACTAATCCAATTTTTTTTTGCTGAAAGTGCCACTTGAACATCGTAAGTTCTAACTGCAGTTTTTATTATGAGCGATAGCCCGTACACATAAGGGATTATCACCACTTTTCAGCTAGAATCAATCTCTCGAGCCATTAATAAAATACGTTTCATTTCTTGTTTATTATTTTTTACTAGCCAGACACCTACAGCCAGAATCACGGAAAGAGTACTACGCTCAGCAGCTTGTTCATAGAACAAGCTAGAGCAGTGAATACAAGAGTTTAACAAAGCAAAGCAAAAACCATTTGCGATAATAGAATTCTTGACCAGGTTTGAATGCTTTGAAGCCAAATTCATGAGCGGTTTGCTATCCCTAGGCGAAAGTCTAGCACACGTGGTCTGCCAAAAACTTTAGCCCAAATCTGAAAAATGCAGCTTATTTTCAACCGGTACTTTCGTAGTGAATGTTTATCCCTTTCCTAGAGAGTCAAAAGCCTCTAACACAGTTTTTCTGAAGCCCTCCATGAGAATATTGCACATTCTGTATAAATACAATACCACAAAACAGTTATGATGATGGTGAAACATAATGCACATCTCAAAACAACACATCGATTTTGAATAATAAACGTTGTATCTATTCGTATTCCTTTATGTCACTCAGTTACACGTGTAAGTGGTCAAGGTCGCTGGTGATTTGTGGTTGCACCGAATGATCCCACTACTTCGCCCACTCATAATCATTGTCTTCGTGGCTACGCCGGGAGTTCAGCCATAATTTCGGCCAACCACTTTTTGCTTATTATGACTGGATCATCAACTAATCATCACATTCAGTTTATAGAGAAGCTTGCTCACCAACAGTTGTTGTTAACTACCGAATTTCATAAATGCGCATGCCATGCTACCCGGCTTTTTACAACCACGTCCATCTAGCCTCTAGGTAAAAGCTGATTAGAGAAAGGCTGTGCTCTTCTCAGGATCAGCGCCAGATATAGCAGCAAGGAGTTAAAGCCCCACGTTGCCTACCTTTTTCCCGTGCCTAGCTGACGCGTGCCTCTAAGGAGCTGTGTCACTCTTAAAACTAACTTCCAATAGGCGAGCATTCCTTAATTAGATGTTCGTCCACCGACTTATGGTACGGAAAAGTTTACCCGAGAGTGGTGCAATTACGACTAACGTTCTCCAACGCCGCAAGATGGTAGCGACGTACATCAACTTCCGTAGCGTGCAACACAAAGTAAATAGACTTATGCTTAACGGGAGCCGACCCTCCTGAAATCCTGTCAGCAGCACAAGCTCTCAAAGTGCTCATACATTTGTCTCCACTTTATGACGCCGAGCAACTGTCTGATATTTTTTATAGGAGCACGAACACAGAGACTTTCAGTGCGCGTGTCGAGCGTTTTTTCGGTGTCCTGGTTAAAGGAAGCTCTAGGGGCAAATCTCCTTCAGCTATCAGTCGCGTGTCCCCAATGCATGAAGTAGTAGTAGTAGTAGTAGTAGTTGTAGTAGTAGTAGTAGTAGTAGTAGTAGTAGTAATAGTAAGTAGCCAGCCCCACCATTTTGGTTTAGTGGCTAAGGTACTTAGCTGCTGACCCGCAGGTCGCGAGACTGAATCCCAGCTGCAACGGCTAGATTTTCAATGGAGGCAAAAATGCCCGAAGCCTGTGTGCTCAGATTTGGGTGCACGTCCTCAGGTGGTCGAAATTTTGGGAGCCCCCCACTACGGCGTCTCTCATAGACAGATTGTCTTTGGGACGTTAAAACCGTCATATCATCAAAACTAGGTAGCCACCTACATACCATTAGAAGTAGGTAGCCACCACCTACTTAGTCCTTGGAATTTCTGCTGGATGGCCGGGAGTTCAGCCATAATTTCGGCCAACCACTTTTTGCTTATTCTGACTGGATCATCAACTAATGATCACATTCAGTTTATAGAGAAGCTTGCTCACCAACAGTTGTTGTTAACTACCGAATTTCATAAATGCGCATGCCATGCTACCCGGCTTTTTACAACCACGTCCATCTAGCCTCTAGGTAAAAGCTGATTAGAGAAGGGCTGTGCTCTTCTCAGAATCAGCGCCAGATAAAGCAGCAAGGAGTTAAAGCCCCACGTTGCCTACCTTTTTCCCGTGCCTAGCTGATACGTGCCTCTAAGGAGCTGTGTCACTCTTAAAACTAACTTCCAATAGGCGAGCATTCCTTAATTAGATGTTCGTCCACCGACTTATGGTACGGAAAAGTTCACCCGAGAGGGGTGCAATTACGACTAACGTTCTCCAACGCCGCAAGATGGTAGCGACGTGCATCAACTTCCGTAGCGTGCAACACAAAGTAAATAGACTTATGCTTAACGGGAGCCGACCCTCCTGAAATCCTGTCAGCAGCACAAGCTCTCAAAGTGCTCATACATTTGTCTCCACTTTATGACGCCGAGCAACTGTCTGATATTTTTTATAGGAGCACGAACACAGAGACTTTCAGTGCGCGTGTCGAGCGTTTTTTCGGTGTCCTGGTTAAAGGAAGCTCTAGGGGCAAATCTCCTTCAGCTATCAGTCGCGTGTCCCCAATGCATGAAGTAGTAGTAGTAGTAGTAGTAGTTGTAGTAATAGTAGGTACCCAGCCCCACCATTGTGGTTTAGTGGCTAAGGTACTCAGCTGCTGACCCGCAGGTCGCGAGATTGAATCCCGGCTGCAACGGCTAGATTTTGAATGGAGGCAAAAATGCCCGAAGCCTGTGCGCTCAGATTTGGGTGCACGTCCTCAGGTGGTCGAAATTTTGGGAGCCCCCCACTACGGCGTCTCTCATAGACAGATTGTTTTCGGGACGTTAAAACCGACATATCATCAAAAGTAGGTAGCCACCTGCATATCATTAGAAGTAGGTAGCCACCACCTACTTAGTCCTTGGAAT
Organism: Rhipicephalus microplus; assembly: GCF_043290135.1. Taxonomy (NCBI): domain Eukaryota; kingdom Metazoa; phylum Arthropoda; class Arachnida; order Ixodida; family Ixodidae; genus Rhipicephalus; species Rhipicephalus microplus. Next base: position 104,097,462 of record NC_134706.1, on the reverse strand, counting down.
TTCTGCTGGATGGCGGTGCTTGTATATGATGAATATATCATGAAAAGATACGACATGGCGGTACTTGGAGTGATCACAAGATGGACAGACGCATCGACGGACAGACGTAGAGACGGACGGATGGACAGACAGACAGACAGACGGACAGACAGGCAGGCAGACAGACAGACAGACAGACAGACAGACAGACAGACAGACAGACAGACAGAATGAAGGACGGATGCACAGACGGACAGATGGCCTGATAGTCGCACGGATGGACGGACACAAAAACGAACGGACGGAGGGAAGCATGGGTGGATGTACTTACGGAAGAACTGACGCACGCTTCGCCCCACTCATTATTATTGACTCCGTGACTATGCTCTAATTTTTTCGCATTGTCACTAAAGTAACGATGAAGTATGTTTTTTGAACAACACCACAGAAGAAAACAGAAGTTGAGCGCCGCAGGTCTCCACTGTCTATCTACTTATTGAAGTGCTCTTCACCGTCGAGAGGCGTTATCAACGAGGTCGAACATAAACACTGCTGACGTTTTCACAATAGTCGCAGGGAAGATGGAAGTTTTTATTGCGATATTTGAAGGCAGAAATTTCGCATTACTCGTTTCTCTTTTGGTATGTCTGCCTTAATGACATTAAACCGACAATCACGCAGAGAAAGGCATAAAGGATGTTATTAAAAGTAATTGTAATGTGAAGGTGAAAAAAAAGTGGAAAAGTGACAGCGAGTGTTGAACATTATTGAGCCTGTTTGGCATCACGCACCACTTAAACTTAAGTAAAAGTTCGCAGCTGACCAATTATTTCTTCTATACTACCTGAAGGCCCCAAGCTTACCAGTATAAGGTCTTTGCTGTGCATGCAGGAAAGAAGTGTACATTTAAGGGTTCGCTTTTTTTTCGTAAGACACAACATGAATGACATCTATCAGATAATCATCACAAGACAGGTATATTGGACAGCATTGGAAGTAGTTGTAATGTATACGTCAAGAAAGAAGAGTGGACTAAGAGATAACTTGCCGTGGGCAGGGGCTGAACATGCATGTTGGTCTGTCAAACGATTCAGCCACCGTGCCAAAGTTTCGGCGCTTGCTGCACGCCCAGCCACTCTAAACTGTTGGCTGCATTTATACTTATGAACGCTGTCGTTCAAAAAGCAAATATTAGGCATATTTGAGGTGCAACACCACTACGCATTTCGTTGTTTTCTTTCACTAGAAAATACGTATATACGCAGTTCTAAAGATTTTAGCATGTCTTAGGTTGCGCTGAAAATACGACGCTGTGCTTGAAGGAGCCATGTGTCGACAAAAGGGTGCTGCCACCTCGTAGTAGTCCTGCGTTCTGCACATGCTCATATTTCTTTAATGCCACAGCTAGAGAACGTCCATATTTCACACAGCGCTAAATTTCATTAGTATTAGACTAGGGCTCATGTCAGATGGAGTGCGAGGAATTTAAAGTGTGCGCAATGAAACAATTAGAAGGCGATAAAGAAGAAGCTGGAATGGGCGTGCAAGAACAAACAATAAATGACTGAAGCGCCAACAGGACGTCGCTAAAATGACGGTTTGAAGCATACGAGGAGAGAGGGAAAAAAGCAGTCACAGTGGTTGCAGCGAAAGAAGATGGGCCAAACGTCAGTAGTATAGGGTTTCCGAGCCCAACTAAGACCTCTCTGCTGTTTACCAGTGGACTGGAAATCTTGAGTACTACAGACCGCTTCAGATCGTGAGTCACTTGTTTTTTGTCGCTGTGCCCACGTGCATGTGCCCGTAGACAGGCCTGAGCCGTCGCTTTCGGGGCCTAAACTCAGACGAGGCTGTCCGGCTGGAACTCCACTTCGGAGGCAGCTCTTCAATTGCAGCATCAACAGGCACAGCGTCTACCGACAGCCTTGAAAGGCAGCTGGTACAAGCGGTCGTGTAGGTGCAAAACGCTGACGGCGACGACAACTGCATCAACCTCCGTGCTTCGCGTCCAGACGTCAAGTGACCGATGTTGTTGAGGTGCCGCCACTTTTCTACTCTCCGTGACCGACAGTGTCGTAAGAACTGCATAATAAAACACGAATGATTAGGATCCAAACTTTACCAAGTACACCTCATAGAAACTTTTCTCTCGGGCGTAGGATTAGTTGTCGTTACGGTAAGCTTTTGTCTTTGTTGAGTTTCAGGGTTATCATTTGTCTGTTGATAAAGGTTGCTTCCGAATGGGCTCGTCCTTCTGGAAATGTCTTGAGGTAGCCCTTGCGACCTTCCAAGAAAATAAAAGAACCTGCACGTTGCGCGAAGTAAAGCCACAACGTAAGATTATGTAAAGGACGGCAGAAGGCTATCGTCTTTCGACGACATTTAGAGTGAAGCATGCAGATACGTGGCCACTTTTTAGGAGCGGAGCCCGTTATCTCGCACGATGTCCGTTGTCGCTGTCTTCGAAGGTCCCCGTTGGCCGTCCCTCTTTACCGTACGTAGAGCGTACATAGCGCGCTGATTCAAAACAGAGGCCGTAGTCTGTCCATCCATCTCTCTTTCTGACCAGCTGTACATCTGTCCATCCGTTCAGGCCCTCATGTATACGCCCAGTCGTGCATCTGTTGTTCCATTCATCCCTGCATCCATCAATCCATCCATGCGTCTATCCGTGTACCTGTCGCTACGTCCGTGCAGCTAGTCATCCATTTTTCACTGCAAATTCCTAAGTGCGTTCAGCAAATGACTTTGCCCATCAAGACGGGGTCTGTCCGAATAAAATGCGATGACTGTGACTCCCATCCCGCATAGTTGTACATTTGGGGCAAAGTGATGTTCAAATCAAATAAAATATTTTTTTACAGCGAAGGCTGTTATGAGATCACATCTCGAGTCACGCACCGCCGTAGTTGTCAGCCGCCGCCGCCACCGGTGCTCGTAGTCACATCACACAAAATTACGAAAAAAATTTCACCAATGACACAGTGACGCTCGAACCAAAGTTGGTGCAAGCCGAGTATTCTACCACTGAGCAATGCCGTTTTTTTATTTATTACTTACTTTTGCACGTCATACAATAATATTACAGTGCATCACAGTGCATACAGCGGTAACAAACGGAATGGTTACATGAGACTTGTTGGCAAACTTGCCTTAGAAAGGCTTGATGTCGGGAAAGCAATCGCGGTAATACAACTTATTATTCATTTTAGAGCAGCGAAAGAGCAACCAGTTGTCGCACAATGCGGATAGCGTAACGAGTGGGTCGTCCAATGCTCTAACCCATTACAAATGCGCGTTTTTGTTCACCTATTGAATGTGGCGCACACCCACTTTAGGAACAATTCCTCATCCTTGTCAGCCACTACATGGACAATTGGCGCAAAATTGCTCGCAAGTGGTAAGCGAATACCACATTTCTCAGAAGAAAGACGAGAAATATCATAGCGAATGGCGGCCTACTACCTACAAAATTTATAATAATGCCGTAGTGGGTATCAAGCAAGAGTGCTACTGAATGAGTGTTTAGAAAAAGCACTGATAGGCCACTCTTCTAACTTCAATTGTGACTGTGCTCCACCTTACGTGCATGCCTGGCGTTTCTTTTTTTTCCATGGCGTACAACCTCACAGACGGGGGAACACTGCAAAAAAAGCTGCCGAGAGGTGCCTGCACTAGTCCGTAACCTAACGTATTCTAAGGCGTGTGGGCAACAAAAAAAACATTTAGCAATTGGAAACACATGACTTGAGCAGAATAAACAGTATTCAATAGCCTGCAAACTAAAAAGTTCACAAGAATACAACGCCAAGATCAATAAAAAGAGTTTTCCTATTAAAACCTAGGCCTCAATGTGTCTATATTCTCTATGCCTCTTTTTAGAGCAGCGGGCATTTGTTTCCAAGTGTGCTGGGGCGTATAAGTTATGCATGCGATGTCTTACTTTATATTTATATCTACAACTCAACCAATAATAGTATAACGTATGAGCTGTTATCATACCAGATTTTTTAAAGGACTCTATGGTTTTGGCATTATACCCAGCATTGTAAACAGTGTGCAAATATTATTTCTGCATAACGCATAATTTTGTAGAAAAAGAAGGAATATGTGTCCCAGACAAGTTGACAGTAATCAGGATGTGAACAGAAAAGAGAAATGTAAACTGTCATTTTACGTTTTGGTGAGAGAATGTTTTTGAACTGACCCACTATTACAGCTATGCAAGCTACTTTTCTTTGTCCTAAGCTCACGTGATATTTCAAAGACATGTGAGCGCCAATTACAACACCAAGACTCTTAAAGTGCTCAACAATACGAACTGGGGAAGAAATGTAAATCATGTCTTATGAGGAAGGATGGACTCATTCTTGGCTCTAAATATAACCGCCCTTGTCTCATTTTCTTTAATCTTGATTGAGTTGAATAAAGACCACTGCTGCAGCTGAACTAAGGCCTCTTTACAATTTGAGATAAGGCAGATGATGCTGTTTTCAGAAAAAAAAGTTTTCGCAGCATATTCACGGAGCGAATGACGATGAGTGGAGTGAAGGGTCTGTCTGTCTGTCCGTCTGTATGTATGTATGTATGTATGTATGTATGTATGTATGTATGTATGTATGTATGTATGTATGTATGTATGTATGTATGTATGTATGTATGTATGTATGTATGTATGTATGTATGTATGTATGTATGTATGTATGTATGTATGTATGTATGTATGTATGTATGTATGTATGTATGTATGTATGTATGTATGTATGTATGTATGTATGTATGTATGTACGAATGTATATTTTTCAACGGCCATTGAATGGTTCAGGTGTTTATCGCGAAAATTGCAAGGAGCTGCTAATTTTTATTTGCGCTTTCATTTTATTGTAATTTAAATTATATATACACCTAAAACACGCATGTTTTAGTTATTTGTTTCTAAACAGTTATTTAGAGTGTGTATATGTATTACGTATTATGCATTAGTTGATACCCTGTAGATTTCTTACAGGATAACATCCTGGAAGAAATCTACAGGGGATCAACTGCTACCATAGTGCTTCATAAAGAAAGCAACAGAATACTAATAAAGAAGGGTGTGAAGCAGGGAGATACAATCTTCCCAATGCTATTTACCGCTTGCCTAAAGGAGGTTTTCAGGGGCCTAGAATGGAAACAGTTGGGGATAAGAGTTATAAGAGAGTAACTTAGTAACCTGCGCTTCTCCGATGACATTGCTTCGCTGAGTAACTAAGGGGACGAATTGCCGCTCATTATTACGGAGTTAGACAAGGACAGCAAAAGGTGGGTCTTAAAATTAATCTGCAGAAAATGAAATTAATGTACAGTAACCTCAGAAGAGAGCTGCGCTTCGAGATAGGTAATAGTCTACTTCAAGTTGTAAAGGAATATGTCTACTTATGGCAGCTAATAACTGCGGAGCCGAACCACGAGATTGAAGTAACTAGAAAAATAAGAATAGGGTAGAGAACCTTTGGCAAGCACTCTCAAATTATGACACGTAGATTGCCACTATCCCTCAAAGGGAAGATGTATACCAGTGGTATCTTGCCGGTACTTAGCTACGGAGCAGAAACCTGGAGACTTACAAAAAGGGTTCAGCTTAAATTGAGGACGACGCAGCGAGCAACGGAAATAAAAATTGTAGGAGTAACCTTAAGATACAAGAAGAGAGCTGAGTGGATTAGGTAACAAACGGGGTTGAAGGATATCATTGTTGAAATAAAGAAGAGGAAATGGCAGAGGCCGGGCATGTAGCGGGTAGACAGGATAACCGCTGGTCATCAAGGGTTACTAACTGGATTCCCAGAGAAAGCAAGCGGGTTAATGGGAGACAAAAGGTTAGGTGGGCCAATGAGATTAAGAGATTTGCGGGTATAAATTGGCAGCAGCAAGCACAGGACCAAGTTAACTGGCAGAACATAGGAGAGGCTTTTCCTTCAGTGGACGTAATCAGGCTGCTGCTGCTGCTGCTGCTGATAATGATGATGATGATGAAGATGATGGTGGTGGTGGTGATGATGATCATGATGATGAGGAGGATGATGATGAAGATGATGGTGGTGGCGGTGGTGATGATCATGATGATGATGAGGATGATGATGATGTGTATTTACGATAGCATGTTTGCTTTAAGTTGTTGAGAAGCAAAGCTATGGCCACATTGTCACCGTTTTTCAGTGTTCGGGTGCTCCCGCCGACTTACAGTAAGATCCGGATGGGGATGGCTGTAATTTTGTCGTTCATTTGTTTGGTTTAGGAGTATATCGCGTGAAGTTAGGGGGGTTCCTCGACAGTTGCGACCGGTGCTTGGATGCTTATTTTGTGAGCAAGCTGGTCGGCCCTTTCGTTGCCCTCAACTCCTGAATGCGTGGGGCATGCGAGATTGCATAGTTGCTTCTCTAAATTTCTAATAGCTACCCTTGAAATCGCTCAAGCTGGAAACATATGGCAAGTTATTTGTGACTGCCGACTCTTGAATACCTGCGCGTGGTTCCACATTGCGACACGAATGTTCAAGCGTTGTTAAAAATAGCTAATGAAATTGCTGCTTGAGATGGACAGCGGAAATAGCAGCACGCACGCAACACAGGAGTGTCATGAGTAGTCAAGCATGGTAGTGAGCGGTCTAGTTGTAGTTAAAAACGCAATGGGGCAGTCACTGCGCATGCGTATCAAGCGTGATGACCAGCGAAATGCATTTTTCGCTACAGTCCGCCTTAGCAGAGACATCCGAGTGGGAGTTGAATGAAAACGAAGAGCCAGAGGCAAGCATTGAAAACTGAATGGAAGAATGTGAGCGATGATGGCCACGCGTCACCGCTATTATTCTAACAAAATCGACGAGAACGAGTGAGCTCCATTTTAATGCAGGTATGCCTACATGAACAGAAAGGTGCGGACTGAGCTACTCATGAGACACGAAGGCGAAAACCACTGCCATACCGGATCATCTAGTCAAGGCGGGAACCTTTCCTATACCCGCGCCACATTGATTAGTTTTGGCATTTACGTAGGTGAGCTTGAGAGCTTCGCGCTATATAGAACGGTCCTACGCTCTCGCCCACGCGTAAGACCGTTCATTAAAACTATAACGTTTAATGAACTTCCGTAATTAAGGTCAGAATCTTTGGAAACATTGCCAGCTGGAAACGACGATATTGAAATTCAGGCATTCTCCCATTGTCTCCCGGTTCTCAAGCAAGTGGCTGCCTTTCACTGCGGCTGTAACCGATGCCGGCGTGCCGCGTTGAGTTCTAGCGGTATCGCTCTAACATAACCTGGTGAAAGCGAATTTATAGGACAAGCTTAGGAAATGAGCGTGAACTGCATATTTTGGTTGCCTAAACGAACCCATGCCTAGAGTAAACTATGGTCTGCTTGGACGAAGTTTTCGTTGATCCAGACGATCTATTCCTGGAAATACTATACTAGCACACGAGAGTTTCTTCAACTTAATAAAAAAACACATTGAGTATACTACAACTCGTCTCGGCGCACACCATCTGGTGTGCGCCGAAACTTTAGGTGTGTATTTTTGAGGTACCTTTTATGGAATCTGACGCTCTTAGGGCAATGTTCCGCGAGGTTTTCAAAAATAATAACAGACGGATATATTGAACTTGACCACATGTTTACATTATTTGAGCATAAGCAGCATTTTTTTTTATTTGTCGGCTCCTTACAACCGAAAACAAAAATATGGTATTGAGGAATACCGTAGAACAGGGAGCCAAAAATTTGGACCCACGAGTGTTTTTTAACCTGCACTGACATTGAACCGCACACAACTAACTTGCATTATGCCTCAAATTAAGTGTGGCCACTGTGACCGCAATTGAATCCGCACCCATTGGGTCGAGTATCACGGACTCGGTGCATAATACCTGACTCTGTGACAAGAAAAGAACACAATATTAGTTTTTTTTTCTAGCTGCAGGAGTGTTGCTTACGAAGGTCGAATTTTCAGATAACTTTGAGCAACTGGGTATGCGTTCGGTTGAAAAGCCTGTACCATAATTTTTTCCATAACCTATTACGCGTATTATGATGCTCGAAGTGATTACTGTAATCCACAGCATAGTAATCGCACTGAAGCCTTGAATAAAGTGTTTTGAACTCTTCAATGTTTGATGAACACGTGAATGCCAATATTTTATAACGAATGTTACTGCACGATGACTTTCTCTCTCTCTCTAGGGATAATTAGCCTTATTAGGGAAGGCGCACAGTGAGGATTTTTTGGGTTTGGGAATAGTGGGCGCCTCCTAACTGAACCGAAGGAAAAGAACGGGTAGAGGGATCAGACAAACAAGGGGAAAAGCGAGAGATATAGGCACTTAAGAGGTCACGTGCTAAAATATAAGGACCAAATGGCGATAGACTGGTAACGCACAGGCGTAGCAATAAAAATTGTAAATCTGCTGAACGTGTGTTAGGATAAACTGTGGTAGTAGATATTCCAGATTAAATTCAGCGAATAAATGTGGAGGTGCTCTAGCTGCATGTCGCGTACGCCAGACAACCGGTGGATGGTTAGAGGAACGCAATTTATACTGCGCCACAAGATGTTCTAGCGCATTTATTAGATTTAAAATTAAAATTGGTATGTGCCAACCTAAGTGAGCGTAAGTGAATTGAAGCAGATAGTATCAATAGGGTACCATTGGTCAGACTTAACATAAAGTAAGGTTTTATTGATGATTCAAATGAACGAAAATTTTAACAAGACTATCTGTTGGTCTAGTTGGTGCTTTCTTGAAGACATATTTTGACCACGGAATGGCACATACGCAAAGCGAAGAAACACACAACAAGGATGTTGTATCTCCTAGCTTGTTTGCTTTGCTTTATTCTTTTTCTCTCTGTATGTGCTTCGCGCGCGGCCGCGTCTCGCGGGAAGCGGCCCGCATCCTTAAGATGTGCGGTGATGGTGACTCAGCGTCGCGATCGCCACAACAAAATTTAACAGTCTTCCTCCTTTGGACCCCGGCACACACCGATGTCCCGCTTCCGGGCAACGAGGCGGCCCACGCCGCGGCTCGAGGTCTCACTCGCCGAGCCGCGGCACATTCCGTGGCCGCCGCCTCCGCTCCCGAGAACGGGGCTTCTGATCTGCCGGATCGAGACACTTCGACAGACACGCAGCGACAACACAGACCACAATGGTCGTGGGGTGATCGTCTCATCACGTTCCGAGATATTACGCAACACTACAGACTGGAAAGGTGAAAGTTCCCGCCACCGCATGACAAATTAAACAGACACAGCTATCGCTTACTACAAACCCACTCTTACCCCAGCCCGGTCGTCTTACGCCACTGCTACCCGCACTTACACATTACCGATCTATGTAAAGCATGCGGGCGCAGAGCAACGCTGCGCCACATGCTCTGGGAATGCGCCGGTAACAATGGTCGAGAAACGGCCGCCGTTCGCGATGCGCCTATGGCGGCTGCCAATACCAGGCAACAGGAAGCCTCGAGCTCAATCGTTCCCGCCGCCGTCCCGTCTGCGGGAGCCGCGGGGGACCTTCTCCGTCGGCGACGCCGCCGCTGGGAGGCGGCGCTCAGAAGCTCGGAGCTCAACGACCAGCTCTGGGCTGTCCGGCTGGCCGAAGATGCCGCCCGAGTTCAGGGACTCAGCGCCGCCATCTGAGGCCACCAAGACCAAGCTGCCGGCCAAGTTCTAATAAAGTTTCCTCTCTCTCTCTCTCTCTGTATGTGTTATTTCGTGGCTTAAATATGTTATGAAATGAATACTGTGACGGTTTTATGGGTATCGTAAAATAGAATGTTATATGACGGTCTTTTGCGTGATATTCACGTTTTCCTGAAGTCGTTCACTGCCGTTAGTTCCGAGGACGGAGTGGCACAAAAAGAAATTAACACGTATAATGCTTTGCTTTCACTGTGTATACATACGATGGTCCTAAAAATTGAAGAAAGTCGCACAGCTCTCGATGTTTGTACCACAACACCATTGAAAATATATTTCAGATTCGTGCAGTAATGTTTCCTGAGTATGTCGTAAAAATATTACAAAATTGCTTGCGCGTTTGCACAAGGTGAATGAAAGCTAAAAGCCATCTTGATTTTCTGTTAGGTCGATTGTAATGATACTAACCCAAGTTCTTGCAAATTCTTCTTTATCAAACTAAGGCTAGACATGCGGGATTGAATAAATTCACGTGGTTCTTCACTAACTCTGTAATCACGATCACCACTGCTGTTTTGTTACCTCCTCAAGTATTATTGAGAACTATATTACTGCTTGTTAGTTCTCACTCATATTGTTATCACTCTCGATCATACAGCAGCCCCTTCGTTGAAGTTCCCCATTTCCGTCAATAGGGAACTTGGCGAATTATTATCTTCTTTTAAAATTTTCTAGCGTAAAACTGGCCATATGAGAACCACCTTTTCGCTTTCAAATGAGATTTAAAGCAATTTTCATTGGAGGACAAAGTGGTGGAAATTAGGCCTCAATGTTAACAGTTGTCTAAACATTTTAACGCGAAATCTACCTCCTGTAGAGTAAGTATGCTTCATTCGGATACTCACACATGGAGCAGTTTTATCAGACAAAAAATGCAAACATGAAATAATTAGCCAATTATCTGGACACATGCAGGACTGAAGAAATCGAGGATTATTACTGACTTTCAAACATCCCAGAATACAATATTTGCCAAATATGACTCCAATGTTGGGATATGAAACAAGACACGGTGCTCTCAGAATATTTTTGTTCCTCAAAAAGAACATCAAGACATTTTGTCATGAAGTTCAAAGGGCCCTTACGTAACCAGAAGTTCCTTCTTACTAAGCTATTCTAATAAATAAGTGTACTGAATGAGAGACACCACAATGAATTTTAGGCGCGAAACTGAAGCTCCTTAGGGTGTGAGCTAGTCCCACGTCAGCGTCAGTTGCGTATAGCCACCCCTCGTACTAGACAGACAGACAGACAGACAGACAGACAGACAGACAGACAGACAGACAGACAGACAGACAGACAGATGAATGCCTGTTTACCGATGAAGCCCTCCCAAGCTTCGCCCTCTCATCATGATTCACTCCGTGTATATGCTGTGAAATTTTCCGAGTGCATTTGACGTGGTTACCAGGACGGCGGCGCCGTTTCGCCTAGAATGACCCATATGCGAGACCTCGTTTTGAAGAAAACAAACTTCAGTGCCCAAAAAACCTTCTCCGGACTGACCTCAGTAAGAGGGACATGAAAGTCCACTTGCGTTGATGCGAACTGCTGCGGTTGTTTTTCCCTTCGTGTTTCGTAGTTTCAACATATCCTTACCTTAGAATTCCAGGCTTGGATACGCGTTGTACTGCATCCTGCGATATGTATCATTGGTCTAGTTTCATGACCGCCATCGCTCTGAATACTCAAGATTTCTCGAGGAGTGAAAAAAATGATAAAGAATAGTTTGGCTTCACTGCAGAATACACTACTATATGTCAATGCAGCCACGTTTTTGTGCGGCTCCGAAACATAGTGTGTTTTTGCTTATCGCTTGTGATCGAAGTTGAAGTTGAAGGTTGTTTATTTTCAACACAAAGTACAAAAACAATCGCACTTTAAATGCAGTTTGGAGCACGGAAAAAAAGCTATATACATGTATTTTCTGGTTGGCCACACGTCCCAGTAGCGACGAGCAGTCATTTTAGGAGAAGCAAGCAAAACTTGCACACAAAGTCTGTGTGATTTGCAAATTAACGTTGCGAAGAAATAGCTGACACTAGGAAAATGACAATATTACATGCACACAAAAATTTAACAGCATTATTTGGGGAAGAATGTGGCATTTTGACATGATAGTTGACAATGTAATTACCCCTAATTGTTGGAAAGTACGCGCAGATATACTCAGGCATTTCATTATATCGGTACAAATACTACACAATGTGTAGCCCACGTTAGCTAGGCTACGCGAAAATGCGTATCTGTTTATTAGAATTAAAAAGCGCAAATACGAATCACGTAATAACAGAGGGAACTCCTGAACACGTGGGTGAGCCGGCTGCCGTGCTACGCTAAAGTTAATTAGGAGCCACGCGAAGAGTTGCCTTGCTGCATGACTGATAATCTATCCTTTCTTAAATTTTAAGCTATTCATGCATACTCGAGCAGAGCACTGTTTCGTCATGTCACTCCAAATTATGACGAAATATGTTTTTCTATAGCTTGCGTCTTTTTTGAGTAGTTCTGTAAAGGATGTCTGACTTGGCCAACAAGCAAGCTTAGCGTCAGACTGACGTAATTATGGAAAACTGCGATAATCTGCTTTTCGTCAACCGTTGTAGGAGCTTCCAGTCTATTCTAATCAACGCTTAAAAAATTTAACAGCCAAACTTACGTTGAGGTTCATTGTAATAAAGGGTTAAGCTCTTCAAGTGATTGCCAATATGTCTTTGAGGCCCTGTAACACGGGGAAAAATGTCGCGTGTTGTGAATATACAAAGTAAAAAGTGACGCCATAAAAGTGGAGTGGCAGAGGTCATTGAGCGATTGTACGAGTTCAAGGACGGAAAAAGAACAACTTGTTTTCGAGAAATAGGTGTGCTCAGGTCTCTTTGCTATGCATTGTACTTACATGAGCAACAATTTTTTTCTTTATCTAGAAGCAATGTTGCACAACAGATAATGTCGAAATTGAATTATAGACACGTCCTTTAAACAAAAAGAGGCTCTTGCGTAAAAAAACGTGGGTAGGAACTGACCTATTGCATATACTACTGCAAATTTCACTGTTTCTCCACGCATACTGGAGGAGCAAGACGACTGAAAAGTTACCACTTACGAAAGTCTATGCATATCAGCTTTGTAAGGGCATTCAGCTGTGTTTTCGTTGCACCGTTGCTGTCCCGTCAAACAAGAAGTATCTTGTTAACCCCAAAATACAGGCAGCCGTTGCCAGCATTGCAACAACGAACCTTCGTAAACTTCAGGTCACGTGTTTGCTTCAGAAACAAAGAAATTAAAAAAAAATCTATCTTGTTGAGGCATTGAAAGAAGAAAGTGAACAAAAAAAAAGGATCACTATGGTTCATTTTTTTTATACGTCCCAATAAACAGTAAGTGCGCCAGCTGAGTTAAATAAGTGCATATGCTTTTCAGAGAGAGGACAATTCGATGATGGTAATATAGAACTGCATACAGAGCCACTTATTCATAGGAAGTTTGACAAATATATTTGTTGATATTTTCATTACACGTCAATCCAAAAATAATCAAGTTGTAAAATAGCGAAATAAAAAAGTACCTCTTTTGTAGATCGCATACATCCAAACTTCCCGCGGTAAAACAATTACCACTGATGGAAAGGCCACCATAGTTAAACGTAGAGCACGTCTCCATAAAGTGGCTAGCAAGCTTTGGTAACGTTCACAGGAAAATTATGACACCCAGTGTCTACCGCCTGTTGATTTCATGTTCGTATTAACCACAAGAGCGGACCGCCCGGTAGTCCCGAGTTACCCTGCTACTAACTCTACTACAGTGGTTATGAAACGAAGACAGGGAATAGAACGCAATAGATTCGTTGATAAAAAAGTATAAAACAGGACATCACGAACAAATGTGCTGCATTTGTGGTGCTTTTCTTGGAATTGCCGCGTGGGAATTCGTTAGGGCCGCCAGTCAGTCAAAATAACACTACTATCAGCGTAGTTGTCGCGCTATCTTTTTTCTAACTTAACGTCGCGCATCCTTCAGATGAATTTGTGGGCGTTTGTCCACTTCAATCAATCAATCAATCAATCAATCAATCAATCAATCAACTTTTATTTCTCATAGAGAAATATGGGGGTGACGGAAAAAAAGCCGCAGTACTGCGGCTTGACAAAGCTCCGGCCCCCTACAAAGTCCAGCAGTAACAATGATCAACCACACAAAAATTGATTTTGCTGGAAAATAAAACATTTGATTTGAATGCACATTGACAGGAAGAGGCAAATGTAGCGATTTCTAGGAGAAACATGGGAGGACTTGGTCTTTATACATCATTATACATAGTAATACACATTCATAAGACTTATGGAAAAAAGGACAAAAAGAAAAACACGAACAGTTGTAGGTAATGATTACGTGTACAACAGAAGTTGATAAATAATCCAACAAAAAAACTGCAAAGGCAATAAATCAGTATTACACTGAGAACATAAAAAAAACGTTAAAAAAAAAAAAAAAACATGCCGTAGTCATTGGTAAACGACATGAACGTAACAGTCATTTGAACGAAATCTGAAACAGGTAGTAGTTACCAACACTGAGCACATTTCTCTAGTATGAGAAATGTTATAGCCTCGGTTTATTTTGTGGACCATGATAATAAGTCCTATTGGTGAAAAGAAGATTACAATTTCAACGCACAGTACAAAAAAATTCATATGCAAAAAAAAAAAAGAAAACAAAAAAAAGTAAACAATTTCCGAAAGAGAATGAGCAAGCCAAACGCACACAGACAAAAAGAGAAAAAAAAACGCCATGTACAAACAGAAGAACCGTGCGTATCATTCTGCGACTGATGAATACGACTAGATGTTAGTGTGAAACGAAGTCTAAACTTCACCCGATAAGAATGAGCGAAAGGTGCGTGCTGAGGCCGACTCAGTGGCTATGCCATGTTTTGCATATTTGTTTAAGATTACGGCTAGTTGATACGATACAGACTGATTGCCATAGTTTGTGCGGCATATTGGCTGGATCCAGTCATCCTGACTTCTTGTGTCGTATGTATAGTGACGTCTTGCTAGGCGAAACGAACTGATGAATTCGGTGTTATTAGTCCTCATGGCGAGACGGTATGTACAGGAAAGACGGAATGCGTAGACGAATTTAACTTTGAGTATATTATATGCTTCAAAATAAGGGGCAGTATGAGTAGCATACGGAACGTTGGCTATTGCACGAATTGCGCGCTTTTGGCATATACCGAGTTTTTTCAAGTTGTCAGAGGATGTAGTACCCCATACAAGATGACAATAATTTAATGTCGATAAAAATAATCCATTATATATCAGACGTTTAGCTTTTACTGGTAATATTTGACGGTTTTTATTAATTAATGCAGTGACGGAGTTTAACTTGTTGCAAACATTTTGCACATGCTTATTCCACGACAATGTTTCTGTGAAAGTGACACCCAAGGCTTTGATCTCTCTAACAACACTAATTTCGTCATTATCAAGATACAACTTTTTTGTCAGTTCAATAACTCTGTTTCTAGTGCGGAAAATTATGGCTTGAGTCTTTTTTGTGTTAATTTTCAAGGAATTTCTTTTTGACCACGCTGATACTTCTGCAAGCGCATCATTAGCTAAAGATACCAACCCATCCGGCTTTACTCCGCTGAAAAAAAGGGCTGTATCATCGGCGTAACCTACCCACTTACAATTAGTAAAAGAGGAAAAAATGTCGTTTATGTAGACGATGAATAGGAGCGGGCCGAGTATACTGCCCTGGGGCACCCCGGACTTCAGGCGTTTAGTCTTTGAATCGAAAGTGTCATTTGTGACAAATTGACTTCTATGGCGAAGGTATGAACG
The DNA here is from genome assembly GCF_043290135.1 of Rhipicephalus microplus. Taxonomy (NCBI): domain Eukaryota; kingdom Metazoa; phylum Arthropoda; class Arachnida; order Ixodida; family Ixodidae; genus Rhipicephalus; species Rhipicephalus microplus. The sequence goes on along the minus strand of NC_134706.1, from coordinate 104,081,899 downwards.
CAGAAGGTCATTGGACCTCCCACGCACGCCATAGTGTTCTAGCTTATACAGTAGTAGGTTATGTTGCACACAATCAAAAGCTTTTGAGAAGTCGATGTATACACCTAGTACTATATTTTTATCTTCAAAGGCATCTATTATACATTCTTTTTGAGCAAGTAGTGCTTGTTCTGTGGATTTTCCTTTCAAGAACCCGTACTGGGCCAATGAAATGAAAGAGTGTTTATTCAGGAAGCGAACAAGTCGTGCGTGAATAATCTTTTCCAGGCCTTTTGATAAGATTGGGAGTATAGAAATTGGTCTAAAATTTCCCAAATCATTTTCATCGCCCCCCTTGTGTATGGCAATTACCCTTGCTGTTTGCATTTTTTCTGGAAAACAGCTACTTTCAAGCACTAAATTGTACAGTGTTGTCAGAATAGGAGCAATAATGACGATGATGTGCTTTATAGGGCGGATTTGCATGTCGTTTGCATCCAGTGATCTAGAAGTTTTTAAGCTCCTAAATATACCGACAACTTCACTCTCCGTTGTTGGGAAAAATACCATACTGGAGTAGGGTGAACTGGTACCTTGAATGGGATATGGATTTACGTTGCAAGCGCCTGACTGGCCTACCGCAATGAAATGGTCATTGAGTGCGTTTGACAAATCTGAACCGCACTTCATGAGACCGTTTACACACAGGCTCGAAATCGCACGGTCAGTCTTAGGATGAACTATGGCGTTTAGTCGTTTCCACAACAGCTCAGTGTTTGCCGCGACAGAGAAATGCTTGAAAAAATATTCTTCCTTTGCTTTCTTTAGCGTAGCATTCAAACGATTTCGGAAAGATTTAAATTTTTTCCATGTTTCAGGGTTTCTGGTCCTGATGAAAACCCAATAAAGGTTATTTTTTACCTTGATTTGGCTGCGGAGGTAATTGGTTAGCCATGGTTTTCGCGATTTATTACTTCTATGCCTGACAACGTATGGGAAGTGCTTATTGTACAGTGTCCTCAGTTCAGCAATAAAGGTCTCGTACATGGAATTTGAGTCATGTTTTCTAAAAACTTGACGCCAGTCGTGGGCTTCAACCTCGTTACGGAAAGCGTCCAGAGATGCACTGTTTATATCTTGGAAACGCTGAGGCGGATCGATAATCCGCTTAGTTGGCACTTCATTTTCGATGAAAGTAAAGATGGGAAGATGGTCACTCATATCGCTTGCAATCGAACCGCTACAAAGGTTTTTTCTGTCGGTGTTAGTGATGAATAGATCGATAAGGGTATTTGACGAATGAGTAATGCGGGTAGAATTTACAATAGTGTTTACAAACCCGTTTGACTGCAGTAAAGCTGACAGTTCGATCTGATCTCTTGAGGTTTTTAGCATGTCTATATTGAAATCACCGGCAAGAAAAAGAGAATATTTGTTGGAACGAATGAAGTCAAAATATTCTTCAAGAAAACAGAAAAAGGTGTGTATATTGGCGTCAGGTGGGCGGTAGACGACACAAAAGATATTGGATCGACTACGCACGCTTAGAACTTCGAAGTTAGCATTTGAAACGGAGAATTCGTCAATGATGCTCACGTTTAGCTCAGCCTTAGCCAACAACAGCACGCCCCCTCCTTTACGTTGAGAGCGGTTTAAAGCAAAGCCTTGGTAGCCTGGTTGGGCGAACGGCACGGAATACTTTGTGTACCACGTTTCAGATACCATGATGATATCAAACGGTACGCCCGTGCTAGCAAGAAATAGTTCGAATTCGTCATGTTTGGATTCCAGCGATCGCGCATTCACATGCAGAAAAGACAAGTGATCATATCCAGGTAGGTGTTTAAGTGAAGAAGGTTTTACAGCCATGACGGCAGTAATCTACAAGAAAAAAGGGCCACGTAGGCAACAGTCTCATAATTATGACGCGTCGGCTGACTGCGTCATCTTCTCCAAGTCGCTTGCGGAATTTAAGCGCAGAACGGCAGAGTTTTCGTCTCGACGAGCAAAAATTCGTCCATCCTTTGTCCAGACATATCGCCAGCCTGCCACCCTCTTCCTAGCCACAGCAGCACCGAGAAGTTGCTTATTCTGACGTGTCAGGTGCTCATTAACAAACACAGGTTTTGTAGAACTACAACCAAGCAATGTGCCCGTTTGGCGAGTCTTCCTGGCCTTCGCCAGAAAAGAATTTCGCTTCTCACGACGGACAAAGCGCACAATTATGTTTGGTTCGCTGTGCTTAGTCGTGAAGACGCGGTGACAGATGTCAATATCGTCTTTCGATACCGATTCTCCAATGAGCTGACCCATCTTCGAGACCACGTCAATCACATCTGGTTCTACCGGAACTCCCTTAATCTCTACATTATTGGAGCGAGTATATTGCTCTAATTCATCGACTCGCGCAGTCAACCTCTCGTTCTCTTCCTTTAGTTTCCGATTGCTTAACTTTAGCTCTTTTATCTCATTTATGAGCTCTTTTATGTCTTTGCCCATCTCAGTCACGCTGTCACAAGACTCGCTACAGTACTGAACGCTCTGTTTCAGTGAGCGAAGTTCTGACATCACCTCCTTTCTAAGGCTATCAATCCCCTGTTGCATTGTCATGCTATCGCTAAGTTTATCGTCAGTGTCCTCTTTACCCGTTTTTCGCGTGTTGCGGCCAGTCATTTCGAGATGGCCACAGACAGCAAGAACATGGAAACACAATGTTGAAAGAAAACGAATGCAAGTGACACAAGAACTCTGCTCGGCAGCAGTGCAAGAAAACAAGAAGGTACTATGGACTTAGGAGCACAAAATCTTGTGCTTACCTGCGAGATGAGAAGATGCCGATTAGTATGTGCACTGTTGACGCACTGCTGCCGAACAAAGTCGCCAGTCAATGTCACAGCGGTTTAAATAGGTGCTGTAGGTGTCGCTGACGCTTGCGCACGCGACGTTCCTTGTCAGGTGTCGCTGACGCTTGCGCATGCGACGTTCCTTGTCAGGTGTAGAGCAGCAGCACCGGGCGATGTCACCTTCCTGGTGCGGACGGTGATCGTGCTTCAAAGATAATCGTCCCACTGCGAGATGAGAAGATGCCGATTAGTATGTGCACTGTTGACGCACTGCTGCCGAACAAAGTCGCCAGTCAATGTCACAGCGGTTTAAATAGGTGCTGTAGGTGTCGCTGACGCTTGCGCACGCGACGTTCCTTGTCAGGTGTCGCTGACGCTTGCGCATGCGACGTTCCTTGTCAGGTGTAGAGCAGCAGCACCGGGCGATGTCACCTTCCTGGTGCGGACGGTGATCGTGCTTCAAAGATAATCGTCCCACTGCGAGATGAGAAGATGCCGATTAGTATGTGCACTGTTGACGCACTGCTGCCGAACAAAAGAACACTTCTGGGAAAGTTCTTTTGTTCCTCCTGCCCCAGAGAAATTTCAACTCTCTAAGGCAGCAAGCGTAAGCGCAACATTCTAGTACTGCTCATTTTACTTGAATATAACTGGCAAATAAATCAGTAAGTTACTACTACTGGTGCGTCGTGAGCGCGGTGATATCGAATGCAAAACATCGTAGCTACATGATGATATGACGTTTACTTATTCGTGTGTGTGCTCGTAGTCTGCTCGAAAAAACTGATTGATGAATCGTGCGGCTCACTGGTGTTACGGCGTGGGCACTGCTCCGCTGCAAGAGCTAATGTGGTGGTTGTGCCCCATCTTCTCTGCCGGCGTCTGTGAATCAAACTCAATGACGCTCGATCTCAGGCTCGATCTTGTTCAATTCGAGAAGGCTCGGTTCATGTCGTTACTATCACAGCACTGGTGTAACTATCTATCATTTCATATGGTGAATGCCATACAGCAGCTTATTTGCATATGAAATACTTGGTCAAGTTATTGTACTTGCGGAAGGCTGGAGCGCTCAGAGGAGCTTTTGATCCTGCAATGCAATGTGGTTTGGGCATAATAGAACGTTCTTGCCCTTCTGCACTATGTGACAAAACCGAGGTAGGTCACATGCAGCTAAGAAATTTTAAAAAGCCATACTGATGTACAACAAGGTCACATTGACAATTTCCTACTCATAGACTGTACATAGCACTCTTCAAACGTAGCGTTACAAATAATGCACATTTTGAACATTCATATACAGCATAACGCGGCTCTAATTCTAATTATGGCGTGTGTCCCAAAAGTTTGCAGAGTTTTTCAATTTGGTAATTTTTTATTATATATAAACTTACAATCTTTTCAGGACTTTACAGAGTACCCTGCCCCTGTTTTAATGCGCCACTGCCAACGAGTCACTAATTTATTCAAGGTGAAGCCATCAACGAGAACCTCCTTCAGTCAAGTTGACGAAATAACTTTTACCACCTGCAGCGTTCCTTGCAGAGCTTCATTAGGGGTTTCTTCGATCATTAGGGGCAGAACATAATCTAGTCGTGCCCCCCAGGTGGTCAAAAGTTCCGGAACCCTCCACTACGGCGTCTCTCATATTCATATGGTGGTTTTGGAACGTTAAACGCTATATTTCAATCAATCTAGTAGTGCCACACCAAGGCTGCAGTGCCATACACTGGCTGGAGCAGCGTTTCGGCAATCGTTTTGCTTTGCTTGGAGACAATAAACCCAGTGTGTCTTTCCCTTCATCTCAATCACAAGGAATGTCGGCTCCATTTTCACACAGACTTCTCTCATTAAAAGATACTTTGTGCTAACACAATAAATGATTTTTTTTGCATTCAACACTCCTGTGCATTTCATATCCCCCGAACACTTAATCTCCAGGGCGTATCCAATGCACCTTCTGCACCATGTATGCCATTCCTTATTTTGAAGCATGTTCAGAATGTTCATCGTGATTGACAGACTTCTTATTTTCCCAGAACTTCTTATGCAACATAAAAAGTATGGTTTTGCTCCAACGCTTCATCACTGTACGCTTTCTGAAACGTGTCGGGCATCTGGGCTTTCTTTGTATTCTAGTTTTACACAAAACTTCACTGCATCATAGGGATGCAAAAGCTTGTCTTTTTTTTTACAAGGGTGCGTAAAACTCATATTCCCCAACCACTTCCACAAGTGCCACCTCGGCAGGAGGCGTTGCTCACTACCGAAAATATTTCAGAAACATTCAAAAGAGATCCCGTAAAAAAGTTAACTAAAACCATACTGTTCTATTTGGCAAATGTAGAGGCTGAAAGCTATATATTTAATTACTATACCCTTTTGGCTAAAGCCTAAATTTAGTTTTATAGTTCTACAGTTTTCGACATGTCTTATAATCCGTTATACTGTATGTCAACAAAAGATACCAATATATACTTTAATGAACGCAAACTTCTGTAGCGTTCATTTGTTTCTCGTACGTTAACAAAATGTGACTTTCAATGTATCTTTCAGTAACTTCCTTTCAATGTATCACCACAGCTTTTTCCAGAGAAGAGCAGTACTTTTTCAAGCCAAGCTTGTTACGGCTGACATACTTGGGTCATGTTGGCGGTGATGCCATATCCGAAGAATCTGAAGCCGGCGTATTGCGCAGAAAGGTGGCTTTTAAAATTTCGCCAGAAACGAGGCTCTTTGTGTTCACCATCAAAATATAAAACTTACAAAAATGCAGAATTGGGCATGTTCGTGCAATGTGATAGTTATTAAAAGTTTGCACGATCCCTAAAAGGTAACAGTAGAGAGGACATAGTGCACTGAACTTCGCACAATTGATTTCTTTGCAAATCATTTGCTTTTATACAGTTATGGGTAGGGTGGAGTAAATTGGGACACGAGGCAAAATGCGAAGTTTGGACTTTGCCAGTTGTTAAACCTTATACAAAAAATACTTTTTTTTCTTTCCATCTACTAGTGCTAAGTACTGGCATTTGTCTACTTCTTCAAGCAAAAAAGTTCATGACTGCTCGCAGTCTTTCGACGAGAAAAATTACGTGGTTATGATCGGTGTGTCAGTGGCCCGTAAAAAAGAGAAAAATTCTGATCAACTGAATTTCGGATGCATGCATGAAGCTACTGTGGAATCAGGAAAATGAAGTATGTATTTCTTTTGCTACTTTATACGTGTAGCTACTTATCGATAAAGTTTACCTCATTTGGTGCACTAATCGTTGTTGAAGACAGGACACACTCGATTCGTGCTGCTTTGAGCTTGTTCCACGTTCCCAAGGATGCTTTCGAAAGGCGCATAAAAGCTGAAAAAAAATCACAGCATATCCACGAAGTGAATGATGACGAGTGGGCGAAACTCAAAGAGATCATTTACCCCTGTAGATTGCCCACTCGATCATTGCAGCCATTCATGCGTTCGTCTATACATCTGTCTGTGTGTTCGTTCGTCCACCTATTCAACACTCCAAGTACTACCATCTCGCATTTTTTCATCATATATTCCTCATACAGAAGAACCTTCGTCCAGCATTTGGTGCACTAATCGTTGTTGAAGACAGGACACACTCGATTCGTGCTGCTTCGAGCTTGTTCCACGTTCCCAAGGATGCTTTCGAAAGGCGCATAAAAACTGAAAAAAAAAATCACAGCATATCCACGAAGTGAATGATGACGAGTGGGCGAAACTCAAAAATTGGCAGCATATCCACGGAGTGAATGATGAAGAGTGGGGCGAAGCATTCGTCCGTTCAATCGTTCTTGCTTCCGTCCGTTCATGCGTCCGTCTGTGTGACCGTCCATGCGTCCATCCACCCGTTCCTGCGTTCGTCCATGCATACGTCCGTGCAGCCATCCATGCGTTCGTCTATACATCTGTCTGTGTGTCCGTTCGTCCACCTATTCAACACTCCAAGTACTACCATCTCGCATTTTTTCATCATATATTCCTCATACAGAAGCACCGTCGTCCAGCATTTGGTGCACTAATCGTTGATGAAGACAGGACACACTCAATTCGTGCTGTTTTGAGCTTGTTCCACGTTCCCAAGGATGCTTTCGAAAGGCGCATAAAAACTGAAAAAAAAATCTGAGCATATCCACGAAGTGAATGATGACGAGTGGGCGAAACTCAAATAGATCATTTACCCCTGTAGATTGCCCACTCGATCATCCAAAGACGTGACAATACGCGTGTACTGTATACATACCAAGGTGCTTAATAATCACAATGTGCATACGATGGGAAAATGTCCATATGGATAGTCGTATGAATATTCATATGAATATTCTTATCCATGAAGATATAGATATTCATATTGGCATCCATATCTACATGGGTATCAATATCCATATGAATATCCATATGACTATCGATACCAACATTAATACCTAAATGGATCTGGATATTCAAAGCGTGTCACGCCGATGGACAAGGAACCCATCTCGACCCTAAGGGGGTTCGCCCCTAAAATTGTGTAACTCAAGCCGCTCACAAACAAATTTTTGAATCAGTTTTTTAGGAAAACATTCTCATGGTGAACCTTTAAAGATAGCGAGCGCTAGAAAATCCAAAATTCACCGCCTCACAAAGCCTAGCTGACGAAGTTCAATGCCACAATAAGTACGAGCAGTTATGCATTAAAACGGCAAGAACACGAAAAAGAGAGGTTTCCAAACACATCTAGATTTGAATCCTTAAAAATACCGGTGAAGCGAAGTGTTCAAAAAAAATTAGCAGCACATCCACGGAGTGAATGATGGAGAGTGGGGCGAAGCATTCGTCCGTTCAATCGTTCTTGCTTCCGTCCGTCCATGCGTCCGTCTGTGTGACCGTCCATGCGTCCATCCACCCGTCCCTGCGTTCGTCCATGCATACGTCCGGGCAGCCATCCATGCGTTCGTCTATACATCTGTCTGTGTGTCCGTTCGTCCACCTATTCAACACTCCAAGTACTACCATCTCGCATTTTTTCATTATATATTCCTCATACAGAAGCACCGTCGTCCAGCGGACATTCCAAGGACTGAACGAGAGGTGGCACACGCACACTTTCTTACGGTTTGCGCTTCGGGTCTACTTCCCACCTTTAACCACCTCGAGTTCATGGTATATACTAGTTCATTGTATTCATGGCACTGCGGCTCAACGCTCGCTAAACCTTCCTAAAACCAAGGAGGTTACACCCAGCGAGTATAACGTAGCAACTCTTTCTTGTCAGATAGTGCTCAATGTACATGCCATTGGCTGCTAATGGGGAATGAGAGACAGGAGCATTCGGTTTTTAGTTAACGCGCACGCCGCGAACTTTTTATTGTTCAACAAAGCCCATGAGAAATCTCCCACAGGCGCGGCCTTGCAGGTCAAAATGTAACACTTGTTTCACACTATGACTACGACTACGAAGGACGAACGGGTGCCGCTTTAAGAAGCTTTGCCCCTAAAAGGACAAAATTAGCACGAAGACAGGCTGACGATGTTTGATCTGCAAGAAATTTTGGAGCTTCAGTGCGCCAGAGTCTCTCTGGAATTAATGCATAGAGTGAAAAACTGTGCTTATGAGAACGCCGTGAGGGCACATGGAGCTAATTTACAATGTTTCTACTGAAACCACTGGAAAGATGATTTTTTTCAAACGGTCCCGTTTCACCCAACAGGCTGGGGCAAAATCGACACCTGATGCATTTTTTTTATTTTTTATAAACTTCCAAACTGTTGAAGCATGGCTATATTTATGTAGGGCATAAAATTTACGCAAAATAAGTTTTCGGCATTAATATTTAGAGATAACAGGTGGAATAAAAATACACATTATATTGTCGAAGTTTGCCTTCATTTGTCCCACCCTACTCTACACACCGTTGGAACAGCCATGCACGGAACACGACTAGTTGTACAGACATTTAGTAGTGCACAATTTACAGGAGTTCATCATGGGAACAAACCTAAATGCAGTGTGTTGTAATAGTGTGTAACTGTATAAGATCAAAGCCATTGCTGTTGTCTGTGTCTTTTCTTCGTCCCCTCTAGTCAGCGGCTCCGGCTTGCACACATGGTTCATTCAGTGTATTAGCTGTTTTTGACAGGACATGCTTGTTTTTTTGGCGCGGTCACCTGTAATTTGCGTTGTCAAATTTATTTTAGAAGAACAGTGTTGGGCGAGTTAGTGTTGCAATGGAAAATGCAATTGCAAAAAAAAAAGGAAAAAAAAAACTGGAATACGAAGGGGTGAAACAACGGGCCTGCCGCTGGTCTCGTAGCTTCTCCGTTCGGGTTCCTGTATAATTTTCTGTTTTGTTTTTGTGCACTTATCATTCAGATTTCTTCATTTAATGCATACATATGCATGAATAATGTTGTTAGAATTTAGGGTTGAAGTGTCAAGCAGCTGTACATACCGCTAAAAGCCAGATTCCGAGAATAGTGGCAGCAAAAAAAAGTTATAAAGGAGTCTTCTACTATACGACAGCACAAAAAGGAAAAAAAAAGTAGCAAATCAGGCACACACCCACCAAGCTTCTCTTGGCCTACTTTTTCCAGTAACGAAGGGGCTCCTATATTTTTATCTATGAAGAATCGCAGTCATTAAACTTTTAGTCCAACATACAAGAAAGCGTCCGCCATGGTACGTCTGCGGCTAAGGTGCCATGCTGCTGACCTAAGGTGGCGGGTTCGATTTTGGTGGAGGTGAAAACAGAGGACATTTTTTATGTTGTGATTGTTTTATAATTACTAGGAAACGAGTTTCTATTTCGTTGAATGCATACTCCTTCGTCAATTTATGTACAATTTCGCGAAACGTAAAAAATACCGAGAGGCCACTAAGTTTGCAAGGCGCAGAACAAGGCCAGAGCTCACTCGGCGACGGCCTCTCATCTCTTTTTTATTTCTCAATTCGTTATGCCGAACAAGTGAGGGTTGTTTTATTATGGAATGCAATGCGCAAGAAGGAAGTCCTCTAATAAAGGCTTTGTTTCCAAACAAGTTTGTGGAGCCGTATGTACGTTTGAAAACTCGCTGTACGTACGTTTGTGTTGGCTCGTTCAACGTCCACCAACTATAGGATTGCATGCGCATATCTAGTCACTTTCTGAACGGATGAGCACCCTCGAAAATTCACATGCATGGTGTATCCAGGTTCGCCCCTATGTAAAATTACGAGAAATCCTATTCTGCAATACATAGTTGAAATTGATGACACCACCCGCCGTCCTGTGCTGTATAGTTAACTGCTAGCGTTGCTTGGCATAAACACTGATTTTGAGGGGAAATACGTAGGTGTCTTATTAAGCTGACCAAGTGACGGGTGGAGGTGTCGGTGCCAACACTAAAAATCCAAAAGGACACATGATCAGGAATAACCTTTGAATAACACCATTATCCCATCATCGTGATGTCAAATACCACAAAATGTGTCGACGTCATTATTGCAAGAACAAGAGAGGTTCAATGACGACATCTCACGACATTGTCGCGTTGTTTACAAAAGGAGAATGGCCCCATTTTGTGCAAAAATATTTTGTGTGGTGGGCAGGCTCGAAAATTAATTTATTGTAACAAGATATTTGGCGTCCGCCTTCGGTTCGTCTAAGGCAAGTACATAAAGGATCGTGTCACGTTTTTCGCAGCATTCACTGCTTCATCCTTGAGACGCAACGGTGGCTTTTTACTACCAAGTGCATTCGCTGATTCTGCACCAAGTGTATCAATTCTGATGACCTCGCTACGCGAGTAAATCTACAGGCTTCCACCTTTATTCTCGTTAATTCAAAGTTATTCGCAGTAGACTAAAGGTGTTTCTCGTTATTCATTATGGATGTTGCGAATAGCAGTGAAGAACACTTCTTAGTAAAACTGCAAGTCCTTACGCCTATTCTGAAGTTTCAGAATTTTCCGCAAAAGGTCCCACTTAATGCACAGCAACGTACTGACTTGGGGCTCTATTTTTTCCCGGTAAGTTGAAGCTACTGCGTTACTAATTCATGTATAAAAACAAAAACGTGACAAGCCAGATGTTTCTGCATGCGACGCAGCACCCACTTTTTTTGTTGCAGTAATCACAGTGCGGCTAAAGGACAGCTTTGTAATTCACTTTGATTCACTGACGGGCTTTTTTGCATAGAAATGCCTTACGGCAAGTTGAGCAAACTTTAACCAATATCATGCGGGCCACACAAAATTTCATTTACAGCACTTCTTGTAAGTGGGAAGCCGAAGTGGGAACCTTTAAAATCTTTCGTATAAGTAATTCTTACAAATGCATAATTCCTTGAGCAATGGCGCTAACTCTACAAACAGATAAATCCTGATGCTCACTTTCATATTTCTTCATTTTACTGTTTTTTCGTGATTGCAGTATTTTCCAATGCATAGAAGTGCGTTGACTATGCACGTAATAACAGTATTGTATAGAGATTGAAAAACAAATATGTTCAACGGCCAAGGCACTAGAAGAAACTTTTCCATTCAACATTTCGATTTGCGACACATTTAGGAAACTGAAGCTGAATTAACTATGAAGTGCCTCTGCGAGATAGTCCAAGGCTTTCACAAAAAGAAAACGACACTTTATATGTCTTCCTGTGTGGACTTTCAAGTGCTCAAATCAGCATAATATTGCCTAACTTCGACTAACTCTGCAGGTGCATATGTTTTCAAAAGTAAACTGACTATTCGCCATTTTATATATCATTATATTCATTAGAAATTGTTCGGTTAAGTTACGAGAAACGGTTCCTTATGAATATTTATGCAGAGGCAGCCAGCGAAATTCTGCGGTTCCCTAAGTTAGGGACATAATATTTATAATGCCCTTCTGAAGAAACCAGCTGAAAGACAGCTAACCATGCTCAAATGCCATGGTGGAATTTACATGTCCATTACACGCGTCGCAAGAGCGTCCTACGCGTGTAGGCACCATGTTCTTTCTCTTGAGTGTAAAATTACGTGCTCCTTTTGTACACTTTCGTGTGGTTCGTTACATTCAAGTTTGGCATTACAGTCAAATTCGGGGCAGCCACACAGGTAGGCACACTCAGAGAAGCGTAAGCCGACTCGAATTCATTTTGATTCATACTGAGGCGTGAGTCCGAGTGAATTCGGCTGTAGAAGATTTTCGTGACTATGTGCCCTAGCCAACACTAAGCAAACAAGATACATTTAGGTGAGTATGAGTGCTGCTCTAGATCTTCCTTCCTTTCTTGCGTATATCGTGTAGGAATACGTACAATCATTGAACACTGTACTAACACAACATAACAAGTGGCCTTCTCAGGTGTTCCGCACGCACACACGTGAACACGCTGTACCTATTGTAGAATACGCAAGAAGCGAACCATGTTTATTTCGCTGGCTGCTTGGTGCCTATTCTGTTTGATCTCGCCGCCGATTGACAGCATTATGCCACGCTACATGAGAAAAGCGACAGCATACGACAGTGCGATACCCTAAAGTATTTCGCACAAAAAAATGTAACAATGACTCAATTGCTCAAGTTTTTGTAGGATGTACCATTGGTTTCTAAAGTAGATGTCAGATAGTGTGTGTGCGGCAGAGATTATTAAATCCAAGAAACAGCACCTCTAGGATTTCGCGTTCATTGAAATGCGACTGCCCCGGCCAAGATTCTTGCTGTCTTGGCCTAAGTGAGCATGTGCTCAGGAAGTTCTCTTTATTGCTGTTTCAGCATATTTACGGGTGCTTCGCCTGTTACCGAGGACCAATGAAACTGAGGATCTCTTATAGGGCTTACGAAATTGAGGGGACGCGAGTATCGAAGCGGTAAGTGATGCCAGTGATTTTCTCCGTTACACTTGCTAAGTTTGCTTCCACACATAATGAACAATCAACAGAGACGTTTGACAAGAAAGTGAAAATGGCAATTCTATAAGGGCTGCTGTGAGTTTTCGGCGTGGTTGGTGAGGTCACATGAGTTTAAGTTTCGCCGGCCATCTCACAACGGTCCGAAGCTCAGTGGTCTATTTTACAAATAGTACTCAGTCTGAACAAAGAAGCAGAGAGGTTCAATGAGCGCTATAAGGCTTCCTGAGTTCCACACGTATATCTTTAAACCGACCTCTCAGGATTATTATTGCTTGACTCTGACTTTCCGAAAATCCTCCGATACCCACTTGATTCGGTAGAAGCTTAGCAACTGAAGCAAAGCTTCTACCTGGCTGTGCATTTGGGGAATGAAAGGCAAGGTTCAACCCCATTTTATAGTTTTTTCTAAATTGTGCATGTTTATATGTACTCGCGCAAAGGGCAAACACAAACGAACGTACTTCACATGAGGTCGTACCGCCAGTCCTTACTCACAGCGAAAAAAATTTTAGGCTACAGTGCTGTAGAAAGGGTATCATATTGTGGTCTGCTTCCTCATGCGAAGCACAAGAGTGTCTTGTGGGATTATTCTTTTTCTCAACTGCAGGCTAAAGAATGTACCTTCGTGTAAATAGAGCGTGATTCTTCTACACCTGACCCACTTTATTGGGCTATTGTTTCTTAATTATTCGTCTTATCCCGTAGAGGTTTGCGGCAAAAGATTCAGAAACAAGAAAATTTCAATGCCCTTACACTTTTTATGTCAAACTTTAAAAAAGAAGAATGAGCAACAAATATTGAAAAAAAAAATTCTTTCCACGAAACTCCGTACAAGAGGGAATCCATAACGTTGAATTTTGAAATTTAACGTTTAGGGTACTGATTTCAACATTTGTTGTAGGTTTTCAGTTATACATATTTTAACATTTGCGAACTTTTACTAGTGACGCTGGGCGCGTGGCTAGGAGAGAAATTTTTTAACAATGTTTTATAGGCCTAAGCCATTCATTTTCGTAGAGAATTTCCCACTTGTAATTATTTATTTATAGAGTTGTTTGAGATAGCTCTGATAAGAGCATCGTTGATCAAGTGATGGTCAAGTGATGATCTCAAGCCCCCCATGAGGTCGCATACTTCTCAACAAAACTTCAGCACGAATAAACAGGTCTGTCCTAAAAAAATATTGCTACACTGGGTGTTTCAAGAAGTGTGTCTAAAATCCTGGAATGTTTGAACGAAACTTCAGCAATTTTTTCTTCCGTATAGCTACGGGTGCCTTAAGATGACCACAGAGAGCATTTGGTACAGCAATCACCATTTTATGTTAAATACTTTTTCACTAGTGGGGTTATGAGGTTGTGGCAAGCGGACAACAAACGTGCTTCATGCGAATAACCTATCGCGGCTGTGAAATTCTGAAAAATTGACATGAAGTAAGAATTGCGTAGTAATGAAATGCAACGAAACTCAACGTTGAAAGTGAAGCCGCCAAACGTTGAAAACAGCCATGCTTATGTTCCCTTCGTATATTTGAGAGTGAGTGAGTGTCGTTATGCCAAACATCAGCCAGCTTCACTCTGTGGGTGCGCGAGCTGCACTTGCAATCATAGCACGCATGATGGACGAGGTTACGTTAACGGGTGTATAAAAACTACATGCCTGCAATCACTGTCTTGAACAGGCACGTCATTCTAATCTTTTGCTTGTTGCGCTCATTGATTAATCACTGTCGGTTTCGCCATTACAATTGGTTAAACTTCAGTATTCAACAATAATCACAACAGGCCTCATTTTGCATGAAGTGATACAGTGTAAGACTTGGCTTCTATATTTGATTTGGTATTTAGGCGCGAGACGACACCACCAAAACAAATGACACACATGCCACATGAACTGTTGCCTGACAACAGATGTTATAGTAAAACAATTGGCCCCGTATCTGCATGGTACACTGCAAATGTCGTTGAAAAACGATAGTCTTGCGGCTGCAGACAGTGAACAAAATATTTACTTGATGTGCTGCGTATGAAAATAGGTAAATGGTATTCGGGAGACGCTGCGTTAGAGTGCCTCGAGTGTGTAGCGGAGGCGAACGAGCGCATCAAGTCACGTCAGGCGTGAGACATGAGCGCTGTCTGGCAGTGATCTTGGAAAACGAAGCACGCGGCGTGCACGCCCTTCTCGGAGGCGATAAGGTGTAGAGCGCAAGGCGCTGGCTAGGTGCTACCACCGTGTCGTCTTAGCAAAGCGTTGGAAAAAACTTGCCTTTTCGTGCAAGCGTTGCATTTTGAGCGCAGCGTGATAAACGCTGCGGTCCTCAGAGTCATTGCTGCATGCCTTTTTTTAGTAAAATTACGCACACACAGAATATTGACGTGTTGTTATGGTGCCTCAGATATGCGCAATTATTGTTTTTAATTGACAATCACACAAGTATAAACGCTGAATCATGAGCAATATTGGTGTTGATGGGGTCGACCGTTTGGGGTACCAATCGGTGCCAATTGGGGTAACGTTAAGGTCGGACAAACAGAAAATGTACAAAGAGACAAAAAGACGGACAGACCAAAAGTTTTGCGTTGAAGACCCCCAAGAAAGACTATCATCTTTAGAAACATGCGAGTCTCTTACATCGATGGTGGCCAGAAGAAGCGCACAACAACATGCGCGGATGGACCATCAGTGCCAACAGCAAACAAGCGTATGGCAAATTTCGCGGTGAAGGCGACACTTGATCTGTTTTTGAGACAATGGTACTGAGGGTGAAAGCACACACATATCCAGCAAATGTGCGATCGCATGTGCATCCTCTATTTATCTTGTTAGAGAATCACAATATTTGCCTGTCACATTGCACTATTTGTATATTGGTTCACAATGTTTGCTGTCATACTCATCAAATCGACACTCTCGGCAATATTTGTCTATATGTCCCTAAGTGGTTACGCGTGGAAATATGTCAAATTGCATGTCTGAAAAACAGTTTCTACAATGTTTTAACATAACAATGTAGCATGTGCAGCCACTTGTAGCCATGTGGGGAAACACGGCTGAGGCTGTCAATCAGACGAGAATGACATTGAACCTTCAAAACAAATGTAAACATAGAATAATGTGATAGCATAACATTGTGGTCGTCCAAAAAAATGCAAGGAGCCCACATGATCGCAAAGTTCCAGTAGAGGCTTATAATATGCACACCTTCAGTAGCACTAGAGAAAATCGAAGTACCTTTACTGCCAAATTTGCCACCTGTCTGTTTTATGTTGGCAGTAAGGTTTCATCTGTGCATGTTTTTCATGGGTTTAGTTTGGCCACTGGTGTCGTATAAGATTGCTGGTTTCAATGAAATATTAGTGTTCACCCAGAGTCCATCTGTCTCCTGTACCGTGTTCTGTGCGGTGTCGTCTCGCAATAGCCTATTTTTCACTCTATATAACAAATTTACTCGCTATTTTCAGCCATGAAGCTTTAGGCGGATCCCGTATGACGCGCTCATAGTGCGGAGAATGCCTTACGTTCCAACTGTCTTGCAAACAACTATCTCCAACTGCATCTATTTTTATTTTCTTCCTCAGTGGCCGGCAATTTTGCCTGTTTTGAAGTTAGGCACATCTGAGCTAATATAAATCTCTTGCTATGCGACAGGAGTGTCAAGACGGCCGTTTCATTGACAGCCCACAACCAGGGATCCAGCTGTCGCTAAAACTGGTGGCTACAGATGCTTGTGTGACAAACAAAAAAAATAAAGAAGGCTACAAATACGCCAGACATTGACGTCCCAAACTCAGAGTCGGAGACCCAGCCTTCAACAGACAGAAACGTGTGGAGCATAAAAATAACAAAAAAACAATACATAAAAAAGGTGCTTCGAGGTATGCTTTTTTCGGTATTCATTTATTGAAGAGAGACAGAGAGAGAGAAATGAAGAGAAAAAACAGGGAAGTAAACCAAGCTTGGCTCGGTCATTCATTGAAGGCTTCTCCGTGTGTTTAGGTGTTTGACCCAAAGCCGTGTTTGACCCAATAAGTGAAAACAGGGCCGTGCAGTAAAAAAATTGACACTACATGGGGCACGTCCGATGATAAAGTAGACGACTAAGAAATAGTCCGTCTCTACGTGTGCCTGTCTGTGCTTGTTTGTGTGTGTCTTTGTTTGCAGGTGTTTTTTTATGTGTGTATGTGTCAGTGCGCTTGCTCTTGCTTTCTTGTGTTTACGTGTGAGTGTGTGCGTGCACGTTACTATATGTACCCACGAATCTCGGTGGTT
Organism: Rhipicephalus microplus; assembly: GCF_043290135.1. NCBI lineage: Eukaryota > Metazoa > Arthropoda > Arachnida > Ixodida > Ixodidae > Rhipicephalus > Rhipicephalus microplus. Next base: position 104,064,937 of record NC_134706.1, on the reverse strand, counting down.
CTTTAGTGTCTGCATGAGGGAACAGATGACAAATACCTCTAAAAAAGCTATTTCACCTTTGTGCGCTTTCCTGAATTTCACCTAAACGAAGGACATGCAAATATATTTTTAAATATTGGGCCATCGGAATGTGGTAGTCGTTTTAGTGTATTTAATTTGTAATGGTGAGTAGTTCTGCTGAACATCTTAGCTATGGACGCTAATTCAAGCGACGGGATATATATGGAACGCCGCTTAGTGATTGCCATAGTAGGGAATTTTAGCCAATGGCAGAAGTTCGTGTTCATGGTAGCCTTGCTAGTGTTTGTACAAAAATTTCACTTTTTTTGAACAAAAAAACTATTAGGTGACAATCTATACATCTACTATATATCTAAAGAAAGAATATCTTATTCCCATTTTCTTTATAGACTGCTAAAAAATAAAAAAAATTATAGTTTAGAAAGCGAACCCTAAAGGTAATTTGTTTTCCAATTTAACCGTTTTGACCAGACGTCCTATAAAAGCACATGAAGAAATTTGCTCTTTTGCTGCTAAATGTGACATAATTAAGTCGCAAATTTGAGAAGGTGTCTGAACTTGTCTCAATGCGCCTGCTCAAGCATAAGTAGTATTTTTCCTGTCGTCTTTTTTGCAACTCTGCAAAGTGGAAAACAAAAAGGCGGAATACGCGATAACGATGACATTTCCCACGTCCAAATAATGAATGACACATTACTGCTAAACGAATATGGTAATTGTGATAATGTTAATTATTTGCTAATATATACTCACTGCTTGTTTTATCACTGGGTTTTTTCTGTTTCACGGTGCACGCGAAAAAATATGGTGATGCTTTCAATAAACAAATTGAGACAAATTGCCTTTACTGAGAATAAATATTGAACAACAGACAGTTTTCGCTGTGGTTTAAAGAAGAATGTAAAATGAAAAGCAGGCACTCGAAATTTCTCTGGATTTCCCAGCTGTGGCAGACCGCATTGCCAATGGTATTGGTACGTAAAACGCCAGACATTGTCTTCATTACTGTGAAAGCTAGAGTAACACCCGCGGCCAGCCTTCGCAATTCTGACGAAGGCTAGCACACCAGCCAACACGTTAATAAAACTAGAATTCGTACTTGCATCCATATATATATTTATATATATATATATATATATATATATATATATATATATATATATATATATATATATATATATATATATACATAATTGCACAGTTCTGGAAACGCTATGACTGAACAGCTGGTTTCTGAATTCAATTGCAAAGGCTTTGTTAGCACTAATTTCTTCGCTTTATCATTATTCTCAATGCGGTATACTAGCTGAAATAAACATTTTTTTAAGGTATACCGCATTCTATAGTTTATTCACATTAGCTGTCTGACCTGTGTAGGCGAATGACAATGAAGTTTATTGAGAAATATTTTCCGTAGAAGATCATTTAGGTAGTTTTTGAAGCTGAACAATCTTTTTGTTTTTATTAAAAAAACTTCTCAGCAGCTTGTTGCCCACTGCATAGCCTATGAGCAAGACTTCGAACATGTCTTGTCACAGTTTTATTCACTCACATAGTTAGTGATCAACGCGTGTGTCTCGTCCGGATACGTCTTAACAACTGAAAACCATCAGAGCCTTTATCCGGCGACATCTCATCTACTGCGAATCACATCTAGTTGAAGAACCTGGTCATAATAATACTACTAATACAAAAAGTCATCATCATCATCATCACCATTATTATTATTATTATTATTATTAATATTATTATTATTATTATTATTATTATTATTATTATTATTATTATTATTATTATTATTATTATTATTATTATTATTATTATTATTATTATTATTATTATTATTATTAATATTTGAACTTTAACGTCTAAACTTACGATATGATTAAGACAGACGGCATGGAGGCGGGCTCTGAAAATTTTCACCGCTTGCGGTGTTTTAGCGTGCGCCTAAATCTAAGTACACGGGCTTCAAACATTTTTGCCTCAATTGAAAATGCAGGAGGCACACAGTGAACAACCTGCAGATATGACATAGTATTCTTGGGATTCCGCGACTAAGTGCCTAGGTTCTTAATTTTTCACGGCCTTCTCTGAGCGAGCATCTTGGGCTTTTGCAACCTATATTTCGAGAGTGCGAAACCAAAAAAGAACTTTGGCGACTTAGATTGAAGTCCGCAACCTAATAAAACTTCTTATCGGGCTAGGTAGTGCGTGCTTACTAAAATAAAAAAAGAGCTGTACCTTCGAGAAAGAAATATGAGGACAGAACAGAAAGTCTGTAAGCAGCTTATAGGGGCTGTCATGTGCAGATCGCTGCGATTTCCTGCCATTTTCGGCCATGTAATGGGGCCTGATTCGGAAGCTTGTTCCACCCTTATCCTGGGTAAGTCTAAGAAGATTGGAAGTTTGGAGTTGAGAAGAAGACAGGACGCCGAAGCTGGCGGATTACTTACTCGGTGAGGGTTGCGCACCTCACGGCTACGGCAATACAGAAGGTGATTTACTGGTTGGCGCAGATCTCTAACCTCGATATCTCTGAGAACTTACGACTTCTCACTCTTAAGGTCAAATTGTTACGAGTGACAGGACACCGCGGGGCCATACTGTTATTACTGACAGGTTTCTTGAAGTTAATTTTAGAAACACTTCGGCGCGCATAGAATAGACGAAAAACGAAAGGCGAGAAGAGAAACAGGCCCGAACTCTCAACTCAGTTAATTGAAGAAGTACAAAAAGTACATGTCCCTACGTAGGCCCCGCCGCGGTGGTCTATTGGGGGGGGCCTACGTAGGGTACTTCTTGGCTGCTGACTCGCAGGTCGCGGTATCAAATCACGGCTGCGGCGGCTGCGGCGGCTGTGTTTTCCATGGAGGTGGAAATGTTTTATGCCCGTGTGTTCACATTTGGCTGCTCGTTAAAGAACCCCACGTGGTTGAAATTTCCGGGGCCCTCAACTACGGCGAGGGAAGACGAAGAAGTGTGTTTTGAATAGGAGCTACTTCTGCTAACTCCGGCGTATTTCAGTTATAATTTAAGTCTGTTGATCAGTTTTCGCTGCTCCCTTGGAGGGGATGGATGTAGACCACCCCGGGCGCCTGCCGACACCAGCGGCGTCAGCGGCGGCCGCCTCCAGGAAGCGGATGGGACAAGCAAGTGACAGCGACAGTGAAGATACTCATGCTTACTATCTCAGCAGTGAGGACTTCTCAGATGACGGTTTCCAACCTGTGCTGAGCCGCAAAGCGAAGAGGAGAAACATGAGGACATCCTCATCCTCAACTATTCAAACTGTAAGTGAAGCGCCAAAATTGAACACTTATACCATCCTGTTTCTGCCTGCACTTCCTACCGTCAGCATGTAACACCTTAACAGACAGTCTGTGTCGAGGTCTCTGGAAACGCTCGTGCCAAACGAGATCACGGTCATAAGAGTGAACGCCAGAAAGAATATACTGGCTGTGGACGTTTTGCACGCAAGTGCGTTAGGCGTTCTGCGCGGTGTAACTGACTTGGACGGCTACCAGGTGCGCTCTCATGTTCCCTTGGGTTGTGATGTAGTAACCGGCGTGATCGATGACATAGATGTGGCTATTTCCAATAATGACTTACAATTTCTTGTCAAGTGAACAACTGATACTCCAATTGTTGATGTCACCCGGCTAGGCAAGTCTCGCTGTGTGAAGATTGCGTTTAAGAGCACATCACTCCCCTCTCATGTGAAGGTGGGGTACTTCAGACATGCTGTGCGGCCTTTCATTCCAAAGCCTCTCCAGGGCCGTAAATGCATGAAACTTGGACATGTGAGCAGCGTCTGCGAGAATTCGGTGGTATGCCACCGCTGCGCCGAGCCCCATGAAGTGGATAAGTGCGTCGCAACTGTCAAGAAATGCTCTAATTGCAATGGATCCCATGAAGCCACATCGAAGGACTGCCCGCGGATTCAGAAGGAAATTGCCATCTTGAAGGAGATGGTGCGCGATCACTCATCTCATCGAGAAGCCGCAGCTAAAGTCAAAAGGCGTCGTTCACGTCGACGTCGGTCTTCAAGGACGCCTGCTACCTCCTCGACACGTTTGCCAGATCCCTTATCAGTACCACCTTCTTTGCCTCCCAGACCACATGCCGTGGGAAAGGCTGTAAAGGACAAAGCCAGTGAGCATACCCTAACTGCGACAGAGTGGCCTGCACTTCAAAGGGAAGCAGCATCAAGAGAACCAAAGGAGTTTAATGACGGCCAGTCCGCGATCCCGGTTCGAGATCTTTTCAACCAAGACAGGCAAGTGACTGCAATCGTGCAATCATTAATTACCATGATTCGCACGCTACTGAGCAGCATACAATCTACGTCTTCTAAGAGTGCACTGCAAATACTGGATGCACTGAATCCAGTTCTTGCTAACGTCGTATAAGCACAATGGCTCAACAAAATCTCATCTTCCGCACTGAAGTTAAAAGTGCGTCGATTTTTCAGTGGAATGCCAGAGACATGAAGCCCCGTATCTCGGACTTTCGCCAATTTGTTCGGGCCAATCAATTCCCTATACTTGTCATATGTGAACCAAACGTATCAACGTCTTATAGATTGTCCGGTTATGAAGCTTTTTGTTCAGCCGCTTGCGAAGAACGAAGCAAAGTAATTGTTTACATTCGCACAGACTTGACTTATCTTTCGCACCCAATAAGTTCAAATGACGACAATCAGTACGTGTGTCTTCGTACTGCATTCTTCTTTAAGAATGCAGTTTTGTTCACGCTTATTGGTGGATATATATCTCCGTCATCGCGATTTGACTGTGACAGATTAAAAGACATCCTAATGAGGACCGATGGGCCTTGGATCATCACCGGTGACTTCAACGCCCATCACATGCTTTGGGGGAGCACTAGTATGAATGCCAGGGGCCGGAACATTGTTACATTCGCTTCCGATTACGACCTTTCCATCATGAACGATGGTACCCCCCCCCCCATATCTGCGGGGTCTCACGTATGGCAGTTGCCTTGACCTGACATTGGTGTCACGGTGCTTCTCTCACAAAGTTAAATGGTTTTGCGATATTGAGACTCATGGGAGTGATCACATACCCACCTACGTGACGATCGATGGTATCATAAAACATTTCTCTTCCGGTGTTGTAATTGGCACTGACTGGTCGATGTTTACATCGCGTGTTGAGGACGCTCGCCAAGAAGGCCTCGCCTGCAGCCTGGAAAATACCATAGCGGAAGCTATGCAAGCGTCCAAATGTAAATTACCATTTTCGTCTAAAATAACACAGTTTGACGTTGAACTGGAAAGATTACGAGCTATACGAAGGCGTGCTGAACGACGATACAGACGCACAAGATCAATTTACGATCTGAGGGAAGCAAGGCGGCAGGGGAACAACAGGGGAATATTCCAAGTTAGTTTTCGGAGTAACCGTGGAGCGTTCACAGTGAACTGCTCGAATTCTCGTTGACTGTTAGGCAGACCGGAACATATTGTAATTGGTTCTGGAAGAAAACAAAATAACGAATTTCTGTTTCTTTGTGCATCGGGTCTAGCCCTAGAAGCGCATATACCGGTTGTTTAAAACTGCTTACATCCAACCCCCTCCCCCTATTTTCAATATTGTTTACAGTTAGCACCAGCTTTTCTTCATTCGCTCGATCGGCGCACAATCACATCATTGGGACCACATTTAGAGGGGTCTCTTTACTTTTACAAATATGGCGTTTGTTCCCAATGCTCGAAATCCAGGCGTTAATACTTTGGCAAGACAAATAAATATGGATGTGTGGCAGTGCTTTCTGACACAATGCCACGTGCCTCAGTGTTAGTGAAAATCAACTGATAATTTTGTTTTATAACGATAGCATCACTAACTACCAGTCATGTGCTTTGAATTTGGTATTAGGAACTTTCTGGGCTGCAGCCATATAGTAAATAAAGTGGTTTCTTTGGCCACTTCGCGCGACATACGGCACATCGAAAGACTGCTGAAGCGAAGGGACCTGTGAAAGAAGAATAGGGAAGGTGGCGCTGACTAACTAGAAGGTGCTGCAAACATGAATGATACACTTCAGCAGTATATATTGCCGTGAACCATGCACTGGGTTTGTTCATTTGTGTTTTGTTTTTCCGGCCTGTGCTATCACTGTTTTCACAGCGTTTCGAGCAAACGCTATCACAGCGTTTCGAACAAACGCTATCGAACAGCGCTTGGAGCGTTTCGAACGAACAGCGTTTCGAACAAACGCTATCACGGCGTTCTCAATACAATTCGACTATTCGAGAAACCCTCGCGCCGAGGGATATAAATTCCCGCACAGCCGATGCCGCGACATTCGATCGCCGACGCTCACTAGCGTGCACGTCGTTTTGCCGGCCACTGCTTCGCTGCCTGTGTATTCTTTCAGTTGTTAGGGGAGCACAGGTTCGCTCCAATAAACTTGTTTTCCTTTTAGACAACTTCGTCGTCCTTTGCTGCGTGACATCTGGTGGAGGTGCGGGGTACATGAACCCTAAGCCATTGCCAAGCCGACAAGCAAGCCCAACACGACAAGAACGCCCAACTCGTGTCAGCCGCCGACAGCAAGGCCTTCAGCCAGAGTTTGGACTGCTCCCGGATAAAAAAAGGAATGAAGACGTAAAAACCACGATGATCAACGCAGGCACCATGACCAGCGCTACCAACCCTCCCGTCGTTGTGCGACAACCTCGTGAGCCCCCATCATTCCGAGGATCTCCTGGTGAAGACCCGGAAGAGTGGCTGGAGAAGCTGAAGCGCATCCGCTTCTTTAACAGGGGATGACGAAGAAACGTTTCGTCATGTCTTCTTCTATTTGGAGGATGCAGCTCGAACGTGGTTTGAGAACCATGAAGGTTTTCTAACTGGCTGGACTGTCTTTAAGAGCGAATTCCTCAAAACATTCGCTACGGTTGTGCGGAAAGAACGAGCCGCCCTTTTGTTGGAGACGCGAATGCAACACCCTAACGAAGGTGTTGTACTATTCGCTGAGGAGATGAACATGCTGTTCCGGAGAGCTGACCCCGAAATGGCAGAAGAGAAGAAGGTGCGCTTTCTGATGCGGGGAGTTCAACAAGAGCTCTTCGCTGGACTCATCCGCAACCCCCCTAAGACCGTCGCTGAGTTTGTCACCGAGGCTTCGATGATCGAGAGGACCTTGAATATGCGTTCGCGGCAATACGATAGACCACTCAACGCCCTTCCAGTGAACCCGATAAACGCCCCTGGATTGGCGACGGAAGACTTGCGGGAGACCATCCGCGCCGTCGTTCGCGAGGAACTGAGGAAATTGTTCCCAGCAACGCCGCAGACCCAAGTCGCCTCCCTCACTGACGTCGTCCACGAGGAGGTTCAGCAAGCACTGGGGAACTCTACGCCGTCGGAAGCATCTTACGAACCACAAGCGATGACCTACTCCGCTGCTGCTCGTCGACCCCGGCCCGTCCCAACCCGTTATCAAGAAGCCCCGTCGTATCGCCGCCCAATGTCACCCGCCCGACCCCCTGTAACCCGAAACCAGGCGCCCAGGAAGACCGAGGTATGGTGAACGCCAGATAATCGAACGAACACCTCACAAGGTTGGAATCTGTACTCGAGGCCATTCGTACGTCGGGGTTAACGCTGAAGCCTGAGAAGTGCCGTTTCGCGTACGAGGAACTCAAGTTCTTGGGTCACGTCGTGAACGCCGCGGGAGTTCCACCTGACCCGGCAAAAACATCAGCCATTGCGAACTTCCCAAGGCTGAAAGATAAGAAGGGTGTGCGAAGATTTTTTGGACTGTGCGCATACTACCAGCGCTTCGTCGCAAACTTCGCACGCATTGCAGTGCCACTCACGCGCCTGACGAAAGAAAGCACCCCTTTCAGCTGGGAAAACGACCAAGAAAAGGCATTCTGCGAGCTGCAACAACGCCTGCTAAACGCGCCCGTACTCGCTCATTTCGACGAAAACGCGGAAACGGAAATGCACACGAACGCCAGCGATATCGGTTTGGGTGCCGTTCTCATCCAAAAGCAAAGCGGTTACGAAAACGTAATCGCCTATGCAAGCCGTGGTCTGTCGAAGAAGGAGAGAAACTACTCTGCCTCCGAGAAAGAGTGCCTGGCTATCATATGGGCCATTGCACAATTTCGCCCATACGTCTATGGTAGACCGTTTAAGGTTGTGACAGACCATCATGCGCTGTGTTGGCTCGCCAATTCGAAGGACCCATCTGGCCGTCTTGGGCGGTGGAGCTTGCGCCTGCAAGAGTTCGACGTTACAATATTCTACAAATCCGGCAGGAAACACTCCGACGCCGACTGCCTGTCCCGCGCCCCCGTCGACCCACCACCACAGGACTCCGATGAAGACAGCGCATTCTTCGGAGTCGTGACAGAGAGCGACCTAGCCGCCCAGCAGCGTGCCGACCCTGACCTCCGCGCCATGATCGACTACATCGAAGGACGCAATGTCGCCGTGCCTAGGGAGTTCAAGCGCAACTTACCAGCGTTCAGCCTCAAAAACTCCATTCTAGTGAAGAAGAATTTCAACCCCGGAACGAGAACGATTTATCTACTTGTCATCCCCGCAGACCTTTGTGACAAAATTTTGGAAGCGTGCCACGACGACCCGTCTTCCGGACATCTCGGAACAGCTCGCACGATTACAAAAATCAAGGCGAAATACTTCTGGCCCCGCCTTACATCCGATGTCACCCACTACGTCCGGAGCTGCCGTGACTGCCAGCGACAAAAAACACCATCGACGAGACCCGCCGGACTTCTGCAGCCGATCGCCGTCCCAACGAGGCCCTTCCAACAGATCGGAATGGACCTTCTGGGCCCGTTGCCTACATCCCGATCCGCGAACAAATAGATTGTCGTAGCGACAGACTACATGACGCGCTACGCAGAGACCACCGCTCTTCCCAGGGGAACTGCACTAGAAGTTGCAAAGTTATTTATTAACCAAATTGTGCTGCGACATGGAGCCCCTGAGGTCCTAATCACGGACCGCGAAACGACCTTCACTGCGGAGCTCATGCAAGGAATCTTTCGCTACAGCAACACAGATCACCGAAGAACGACGGCGTACCACCCCCAAACGAACGCACTAACGGAACGGCTGAATAAGACAATCGCGGATATGCTGTCTATGTACGTCGACGTTGAATATAAGACGTGGGACGAAGTCCTCCCGTACATCACGTTTGCGTACAACACGGCTATCCAAGAAACCACGCAGATGACACCGTTCGAGATCGTCTACGGAATACGGCCGACTACGATGCTCGACTCCATGCTTCCGCACGTAGAAGGCGACGACCTCAACGCTGACGTCCAAGGATACCTCCAACGTGCGGAGGAGGCCCGCCAGCTCGCTCGAGTTCGTATAACGGACCAGCAACTGGTGGATGCCGGACGCTACAATCTTCGACGCCGAGACGCCGAGTACCATCCTGGAGATCGTGTGTGGGTTTGGACTCCCATTCGACGACGTGGACTCAGTGAGAAACTTCTACGACGCTATTTCGGACCCTACTGGATTCTATGACGTGTTGGCGAACTAACGTACGAAGTGAACCCCGATGGTGACTCCCGTACATCACGACGACGCACGCGGCCCGAAGTCGTCCATGTGGTTCACTTAAAACCTTTCTACGGACGATGACGAACATTTATTTTAATTTGTCTGGACTGTCCTTTATGTTAGCATCAGGTCGATGCACTCTTAGAGGGGGGATAATGCCGCGAACCATGCATTGGGTTTGTTTATTTGTGTTTTGTTTTTCCGGCCTGCGCTATCACTGTTTTCACAGCGTTTTGAACAAACGCTATCGAACAGCGCTTCGAGCGTTCCGAACGAACAGCGTTTCGAACAAACGCTATCACGGCGTTCTCGATACAATTCGACTATTCGAGAAACCCTCGCGCAGAGGGATATAAATTCCCGCACAGCCGATGCCGCGACATTCGATCGCCGACGCTCACTAGCGTGCACGTCGTTTTGCCGGCCGCTGCTTTGCCGCCTGTGTATTCTTTCAGTTGTTAGGGGAGCACAGGTTCGCTCCAATAAACTTGTTTTCCTTATAGACAACTTCGTCGTCCTTTGCTGCGTGACAATATATATATATATATAAAACAAGCAACGATCAAATTTTACGAAGCAACAGCTATAATACAGCCAGACACAGCCACCAACAGTAACATCATGTGAACAAACTTGCTGAAGAAAATCAATTTCTATCCGTCCTAAAGAGATCAAAGGCTGGTTTCTGACACACACGCTGCCTAGTTCATCCACATCTGAAGCCTCGTGATTTTCACGTACAATCTGATTTTTATACCACTTCAACGAATCACAAACCTGAAAGTCAGGAACGCTGCCGCCGTCTCCGTTGTGAATGCAAAAACTGTCATACACCACTGAAGAAACGCTCTGAGTACCCTTCGTGAGCCGCTCATTCATCGCGGTAGATTGGCGGTAGCTGCCGGTGTTTTAATGAAGGACTGGAGCAGCACAATCACAAATTTTGTTCAGTGGTGTGTCATTTCATTGCCATATTCAGAGTGTGCTTTTTCTAGTGCACCATACCGAGACAGATGCTGCGTTTCCACCTGCCTGCGTAGTGCTGTATATAGCCAATTGCCATCAGGACCTGTTGGTACTCGAACATTATGAGCGTAAGCTATCGTTCTTCTCAGCTCTGAAGAATTTCTCTATAAAGAAGTATTCACTTATTATTTGTCCTACCACTGCATCGTTCACTGTGTTTTAATTTTATCTGTTACATTCTTTATATAATATAACGCCAAATACTTTGAACATTATTTACAACCGCCTCGTTTTATTGTTTCATAGGGTGCCCATGTCATGAGTGTATATTGTTACCTGTAAGTGAAATAGAAAATGTCTTCAAGTTGAGGCTTAGTGGCCAGGGAGTGCAGCGGTGTCTTCGTACTGCAGTGTTACCGACCTGGTGATGACAAGCACCTCTAGTTTCTTTAGTGCAAATGCTTTTCCTAATCGGGCTACGTCAAGGATCTGGCGATGTTCGCGGCGATGTCCGCTCGCCGGCAGGTGTTACGTTTTCGCTCAGACTCCCTCTTCCATAGCAACAGCTGCTAGCGCGCGGGCTTATCCTCGCCCCTAGCACTGAACTACGGGGGTACGTGCAGTGCTTCGCAGCTCCTTCTTTTTCTTTATTGCCTTGCATATCAACACTTCACATTTACATATACATATTGTTCAAAATACAAGTACGTCACAAGATACGCCCACACAGTTCATTGAGGTACTGTCAGCTCCTAGCTGACTAGTGATATTACTTGGGCAATTGTAGCAATTGCTCAATGCTCCCAATCCAGTCTGGTACATCCTCTTGGCCCTTCAGCACTTCTAAAAAATCGCACACAGATTCGCAAAAAATATTGGCACACAGATAGCACTTCTACATCCGCGTTTTCAAAGGCACATCAGAGAGAGAGAGGGATAAAGATGCAAGGAAAGGCAGGGAAAAAAAAAGGCACATCAGGTTTCCATATACTGTGTAGGCCCAGAAGCATGATTAGATCAAAATGTACGCCTGCCTCGTTTTTAACCGAAAGAAAACGGATGCCGTGTGGACTTAATGGTAATTCTTTTTTCAGGTTTCTACGCATTATGTCCCAGAAAAAGACCCTGCTACAGCAATTTATGAGCATATGTTCAATTGTTTCCGGTTTACTACAGAAGTGGCAATGTGTGCTGCATGGCTCGAATATTCCCCTATCCTGCAACTGCGTTTTAACTGGTAAAGTACCAGTATGTAATTTAAAGAAAAAAGTTATGACCCCGGGCATACAAGCAATTTTTAACACATTTCAGAACATCCTGTCCTGGGCCTGCACACTATAGCTGACATAGCAATGATACAGACAGTAAAACATCGACAAGGTTTTTATACAATATTTTACGTGGTAATTCAGCCAGATACTTCAACGAAAATTTCATTGACAAAACGTGGAAAGACAAAACAACTTCCTTTAAATACCCTTGCATTGGTCCTTCCACATTTGATGACGATATGAGAAATCCCGGCAGCACTCTAGGTAAGCTTAGTTATATAACAGTTATAAAAACAAGGGTCATCTACATCACGCTGAAAAAGGAAACGATTGACAACTAGTCGTATGTACATATGAACTAATCCGAGGCCGCCATCTCTAACTTTTCTGAAAAGGTTTGTGCGGCTTGATCTTTCTCAGGCAGAGCTCCAAATGAAAATTGCAAATACTCTGCGTATTTTCTGTACACTTATTTTACTGCAGTGCAAAACCAGCTTCTCTTGCCGTTCACTTTCTCTCCTGCCTGCGTCTTCTCTCCTGTCCGCTTGCTGCTCACTCTCGACCGTTATCTAGCCGGGCCCCAAGAACATCCTGAATTGTGTGCTCGAGAATCCGCTGAGAAACGCCAACGTAGAGGCGAGAGCGCTGGCGCCTCAATCTCCGGTGGGCTCGCTCCTGACTCTTGGCTGTTTGCTGGCTGATGTCTGATGGCACCGGTATCCAATCTCAGCTCAAGAAATGCATTTACATTTCTTCACGGTTTTTTCTCTGGAGGTGGGGGAATTTTCATTTCAAAGATTGGCAGAACAGTTCATTATTAGCCAAGCTCAAGCTAAAATCGTGGACGTAAAGATGAAATTTCCTTCATTTCGGAGTAAATGAAACCTTATCTTAAGTATTAAGAGGGTAATCTTGGCCCTAGAACGAGGCCAATTTGAAGCTTAAATGAAGGGCAAACGAGCAATCAGTAAGGGCACGACATCATTATCCACGAGCAAAAACAAGCCGCTGTGCTCACGAACTCATTTGAATAGCGTCGAACGCTTGAAAGAAACCCTCCGGCTTTGCCTAAGTATTCAATAATGGCTCAGGAAATTTTCAACCAGTTTTCAAGTTTTCGCAATAAGTGTTACTGCGTTAGACGAATGACGGAACGGGGATTTATGCAGAGATTTTCTTGCACAACGCGTACGTAATTGGGGCTTACGTGGCAGGTTGTTTTGAAATGGAGTATTGCGCGATGTTCAACGTGAAAGCTTTTTACCGAACTAACCGACCCGCTATAATATGATGTGAGATGATGAAGATGATAAAGCTTGGAAACTTAAGACCAACAAATATTAGTTTAGCAATTCTTATCTGGAGGTTGAAGAAGAAAGAAGAGCAAAATTATTTAAAGTCTGTAATAATATAATGTGGTAAGTAATGCTGAATAATTGGTTAATGGACTCAGCTATGATAAAAAATGCACAAAAGGTGTTCTGACACTGAATTCAAGGAGCGCCTAAGAATAATTTATGCTTATATTGGTATAAAGTAATGCGCACACATTCTACAAAGGAAGACACTACGCTTGAAAAATATTTCAGCCTCGCTTTATTGATTATACTTTATACATAGCTGCCCCGCTGCGGTGGTCTAGTGGCTAAGGTACTCGGCTACTGACCCGCAGGTCGCGGGATCGAATCCCAGCTGCAGCGGTTGCATTTCTGATCAAGGCGGAAATGTTGTAGGACGGTGTGCTCAGATTTGGGTGCACGTTAAAGAACCCCAGGTGGCTGAAGTTTCCCAAGCCCTCCACTACGGCGTCTCTCATAATCATATAGTGGTTTTGAGACGTGAAACCCCACATATCAATCAATCAATTTATACATAGCCATTGTCGTCGCGGAAGCATAGACGCAGTCTTTCATTCTGCATAAATACCCAAAGGCTTTTTTGTGTTGCTACGAGCAACTAGTCAGTCTATGAAATACGAAAACGTTCTTGATGCCCCATGAATTTGTTTGACATGTGAAGCTTTAAAGTTTATCTTCACGTTATTTTGTTAATAAAATATTACGAGCTATAAATAACAAGCGTAAGCGGAGCAATAAATAACTTCACTCAACAAAGAAAAATTCTCCCACTGGTTCGATACTGCCTAATGGCGAATACATTGCACAACTTCGGCGAAGCCAACTGTGTTTGAACTTTTGGCTCTCTGCACGTTATCTTCTACGCCATAAATTTTCGGCAGCAACTACTATGGTTTACTCCTCTTTTTTACGAATAAGTGAGGTACCCACTACACAGCTGTAAGACATTACGCGAACTTTGTTGACGCTACATGTGGCTAGTGATTATGAAGAACGATGACTGATCACTCAAAGGGGTGGGAAGCATCAAACCACCACCCTGGTTGCCGAATTAGTGTTTTCTTGATTGGTTGGTATTTTACCTTCTGTCACGCTATATTACACGGGTTAACAGTATTCTTTGCTTGGCTAGCTATATATAGGGTCTTTTTTCAAGTGAGCTTAGTGCACCAGTGGGGTTTCGCGGCAGAATATTTGACTGCCACCCAGAGTATCTGGGTTCATAACCCATTTGAGCATGGGTAGTCTACAGCGAGGGCTTTTATCAGGCAACATTGACAGTGGCAGTGGAGTAGTTCTCCGCCACCGCCGATGTCCGTCACCAGTATTGCACGAAAAAAATTGTCACAGTTTTGCCGCAAGGGTGAAGCAATGAATGCAATAGCAACAACATGGAATGTAACACTGAAAACAGCAAGGTGATTGGAACGTGCAGCGCGCTGCTCATGCACAAATGACTAACGAAAACAACATGCACAGTACGAAACTGAACCAACAACGTTTCCTACTCGACACTTAACGCACTGCTTAAGCAAAAACGACACACAAAACGTAATCACAGGTACAGATAAGTGCTAACTGAGAAGTGTCCCAGTTGTTATACTTCACTTTGTATTAAAAGCGCGCCTATTTACCAAATGGAGTCTGTGCGGCGAGCGAAGTTATCTTTGTGGGCCCGGCATCTAACGCAATTGTTCCGGTGAATTCCAAAGCTACACGATTCTTCCCACCTCAGGATAAGCGTGCATGCGCACACATCTGACCCCACCTCCACCATTCGTGTGTGAAAGTACGCGTGGTAAGCGCGCGTCGGTGCATAGTGACGAGGTGGACGCTGATCGCGGGTGACTTTTTTTCTTCCTTGAGTTTTCATATATATATATATATATATATATATATATATATATATATATATATATATATATATATATATATATATATATATATATATATATATATATATATATATATATATATATACATATATACATATATATATATATATATATATATATATGGTGAATGACTATGGTGGTGGTGACAACGGCAAAAAAAAACAAAAACTGTTCATGTAATTGCTATCGCAATAAAATTGAAACAAGAAAAGAACTAGTAAGAACATCGGCCACTCTTCTGTTTACTTTCATCAACAAATATGAGAACTACTCTAACGCCTTCAATCTCACTTTTTAACATAAAGCAACGAAGGCAGTCTGGACAACAGCTCTGCTGGTTGCCGTTATTCGTTGCTTCTACCCACCCAGCCAATGTAAGCTACCATTCCGTGCTCTCGATTATGACTTGTTGACAGTGGCAGTGGTTGCTACCCTACTATATTTTAGCTAAAGCCTTAATGACATCAAAACAATGGTCAATTTCCACGGCATAGTTTAATCTCGCTTCCAATGCTTGTGTCCGTAACTGCTACCCTATCGCGAGAAATTAAAATTCACTGAGAAATATTTTAGGGGAACGGATGGGGCTTGATTCCGGTAGCTTTTTGTGGCAGTTGAGTAGTCAACCATAAAGCGCGCAAGCGCACTCTGCTACAATATATCCTATAGCCTCAATTCAACGAAAAACGTTTCTGCTGATGCTCAAGCGAAATTGCTTTGACAGAGACTAAAAATATATATCTGATACATTATAAATGTTTATGAACTTGCTTATGTCATTTAATTTACTTTCATACAGCAAAAGAATAGAAACCTCAGCGAGATGACTCTCCTGGAGTAACCAAAATGTTCTGTAGCTTCCGAAATTTCAATCTCCAGAAACGATGGAAAACCATCTTCATAAAGAAAAGCGTGGCTCTGAATTGATGAGGACGGAATAGAGAGAACACATACAAGGTCTATATGTGTGTTCTCTTTGTCCCGTTCCCGTAAATTCAGTGTCACGCATACCTTCATGAAGCTTCTACGCCAACAAGGCCGAGAAGGCACCCATAGAAAACCAGAATCTAACAAAATAAAGCTGTTGTATATTTTCATTTGTGGTTTCCCATGGACGCAGTAACGTTACAAACAGCTTTAAAAGATTAGCAGTAAACGTTGTGCACGTCAGCGATCTTACCCGTATTCGTAAAGAACCGGCGCTTGCACATATCAGTAATCACTGTTTCAGATATTTTGTGACCCGTTCCTTACGGATATACCATATATGGCACGTATATAAGTTATATCTGGCCACATGTAGGCATATATGGTGCATATGTGGCTTGCGGTTACCATATATGGATGTATATCTGGCGGGGTCGATTCATATATGGGGATATATACAGCCATATATGATGCAGTAGGTTCAAATAAGGCGCCAAAGCCGACCTTAAAAGGCACGGCCACTCCACATATAACTTAACAAGTAAATCCTTATATATGTAAGTGCTCCCTTATATGGGATGAACCACGTATATAAAGCACCACGATTACAATTTTTTATGCGGATTGTTACATATAACTATTTTTACACAAACGTGACCTGCTTATTTTCTACAACAACAAGAGTGTATATATATATATATATATATATATATATATATATATATATATATATATATATATATATATAATATATATTATATATATATATATATATATATATATATATATATATATATATATATATATATATATATATATATATATATATATATATATATATATATATATATATATATATATATATATATATATTATATATATATATATATATATATATATATATATATATATATATAATATATTATATATATATATATATATATATATATTATATATATTATATATATATATATATATATATATATATATATATATATATATAATATATTATATATATTATATATATATATATATAATATATATAATATATATTATATATATATATATATATATATATATATATATATATATATATGTATATATATATATATATATATATATATATATATATATATATGTGTGTGTGTGTGTGTGTGTGTGTGTGTGTGTGTGTGTTGTCTTTTGCAGTGCAATAAAACAAACAAAAATTTGGGTAAGCTTTGTCTACGTGACAGCTATTTGCCACTATGCATGTATTCGTGCGATTCAACTTGTACAAGTTTTACATGAAATTTGGGTTTGCAACATTAAGTTGCAATTAATACGACTTAAATAAAGTACACCAGAGCTGACATGTTTCGCAAGGAAGAAATCGTGTCAGTCACAAAACGTATTGAAGCTACCGAGCCTCCATTCAAGATCAAGCAAACCTATATAGTAATATGCGAAATTGACGTGCATGCAACTTATGATACGTTAACATTATAGCACAGTTTGGAGTCACAGCAAGAAACGATAAATTCAATACATTTTAGCTTGCGTATTGGTGGGCAAAATTGCTCATTATTGGAAGATTTTGATGGCTACATATGCTCCCTTCATTTAATAAGTTTTCAGTTGATATTGTTTACCCCCATCTGTGATTGCTTTCAATGACTGTTTTTCTTAAAATCATGCACACTGCGATGTTTAAGTCAGTATCTTCGAAAAAAAGAACTTATGGGAATGCAACTCGCAGGCAATATTAGGGATAAATTCAAGATGGAAGTTGTGCTAATTTATTGCAAAAATGCATCTTGCGTTTTCTTTATCTACGTATAACGTTCGGGGCTGTGCAGATAGTAAGCTTATCGAAAATTTTATGAGTACACAAGTAAACAACTTATTTGGTGTAGCGTTTGCCCGTGTCAAATAAATCTCACGTCATACACACTTCACAAGCAGACGTTAAGAAGGGTGCAACTCACTAACACATGAAACACTATTAATGGACCATGTATTGAAATGCTTAAGCTTTATTGCAACCTTCAACGTAGGCTGCCGAATACACAAAATTTCTGTTTTGTGTGGGTGTGTCAATACTTGGTCAAGGTTGCATGTGCCCTCGTAAGAATCAGCGTAACCATTACCTTGCGAATACAATTAGTATGACACATTTTTGCGAATAAGGGCTGGCATGATGCCTAAGCCAAACTCTGCATTATGCAAACAGTCCTCTGCGGTGCAGCCGCATATCAATTAAAAGTGCTTGCGAACATCTCCTTTCAACACTAACACTGTGGTGAATTTACTTATAAATTATGTACACTGGTATGTGTACCCACCAAAATGTGCAATCACATACTCGCGTATAGAGTTTGACAGGACTTTAGCGTTTGCTTCAATGTGGCCAGATATTTTCGGCCATGTTGAAATGATACGAGTGTGTTGTTGTTGTTGTTGTTGTTGTGCATCGCAAAACGTACTACGTGTCGGTTCCATGCTCTGTCAGTACTGTGTTGTTATGTAAGATTTATGAGATCAGTAATCTTGGTGTTAATTTTGAGAGCATTCTAATTTTTTTTCTACTCGCAATAAATGCGCTGCCATGCGAGGCTTTCGTACTCTCTGTGTTCACAGAATATCTCTCGAGAATCAAGTTCCCCTATAGCCTTCTACAAATTGTACACCTCGATATGTCTTTTCCAACTTGATTACATAATTATATATGATCTGGAATGGCCTTACTATAACAAGCAGTAACACCACTGAGCGAGTTCTGAAAAAACCGTTTCACACCAATAGTTTCACTAGACTCTTCTGAACACTGCTAGAATATTGTCTTCGCCATCGCTTAGCAGCTGACGAAATTGCACTGAGTTGTTATTTCCTCACAAGCTAGTTGAGAGTATGATATTCTGTCCTTCTCGGTTGTAATAATTTGCAAATTCCGAGTAAGGTATCTAGAGAGAAACGATCATTGCATCTATCTGCCAGCTTCCTACCACATTCTATCCCTCATAGAACACCGAGTCTCTCTAAATTTAATTTTTTTATTCTTCATGTTTTTCATATTCCATAGTCATTTTTTATCAATGAGGGTATCCCTGTCCAAACGTAGATTTGCACATGTACAGATTCTTCCATTTTGCGTGTTTCAGGAAGCATGACAATTGTTATAGCGCGAGAACAAAACGACGACACGCGCTATACCTATCGTGCTATAACTATTGTCGTGCCATACGAACTAGCCCAAGCTGTCATATTTAAGGAAGCCTTCCGCACAGTTGTGTATATTCCGCATTAATTTTCAGTTACATTCTATGTATATCTTCTTTTTATTTATTGTTTCCATTGTGCATTGATTACTTGTTGTCCGCGCATTTTTGAACTTTTTATGGATTTGCTTTTCTGTGTACAGTTTGTAATGTGTTGTTTCTTATTGTTTTATTTTTGCGTGGTCCAGCACGAAAGGCCCTATGGTTGTTCCTGGATACGTTTAATAAATGATTAATTGATGATTGGTTGATTGTAAATATGAATAATATTATAAATGCTTGAGATATAAGATGAAACTCTGGCTGGAACGCGTCTTGATAGCCGGCGTACACGAAGCAGTGACTGGACTGCAGCTTTACCGAATGGCTGTCTCAAAGGTCATAAACCTGCAGCTTTCTGGGCCCGCGAGGGGAAGCTGAGCTCCATTGTCCAAAAAAACTTGCTTGACTTCACCGCAGGTTACAAATTTGCAAGGAATGCGCGCGGTAAGGAACGTGCAAGAGGCCAGTTTGAAAGGTGAAAAATTCGGGGAACGTTTTCTGCACACAGCAGTCGATCGACACAGCAGCCAAGAAAGTGCTGCAGCCCATTTCCAGTAACGACGAAGAAAATAGTTTGTGCAAGCATTCAGTCATATCGTAATAATATTTCGTCACGAATGAAAGTTAGTTCGCCAATAAGGTGAAGAAAATTCAGTTCCAGTGAAAAGCGCGTGAATTATTGATCTTAAGGGTAAAGTAGCTTACACTGTCAAGCCTGCAGTCTATGCATCTACGCCATTGTTCCTTCTTCGCTCGCCGAAGTCATGATTTCGGTGCGGATCGTGCCACTTTTCAATTCGCTTGCTCTTATTTCGTGTTCAACTACTGCTGCAATATACACAAGATAATTACGCAGCTCTCAAGAATCTACTTCGCTGTACGTGGTGCAATCGCGGACGGACGTGGAAGTGTTTTGTGTGCGTGTGCATGTGTAGGCCGATGGATTGGGATCGTGAACTTTTCGTGCGAAAAGAAATAGACACCCATGCTTGCGGACAAGCTTTCCTTTACAACTTCTCCCAGAAAGAGCGCGAATAGACGTGGGGGCCTTAAGGAGTCAATATGTTATCGGGAGAAACAGGCTCCATGAAAAACAAGTCTTGGTTAAATTTTAGGGTAAGTTCATTACTTTCATAACCGTCACACGTTCTTTGCAAATAATACGATAACTCAGAAAACGTAGCGCATTGCATCCTTATCGAGTAAATAACTTCATAGTAATCGTGGTTACGTGATTAGGCTGTTTTCTTTAGGCGATACGACACCACTTTTTTTTCTATTTCTTCCAGACTGAGCTCTACTTAGTCGCAAACTCTACACCAGCCCAATACGCGTTCCTTGTAATTGTAACTTTCGTAAAAATATTGATGGTAATATATTTCTTATGTATTTTTTTGCATTTTAACGCTTAAATATGTACTGAGGATAATTTTCAACTTGCGCAATTACAATTGAAAAACCGTTGGATATCTCCATCTTATGGAGACTTTTGAGCCTGCATTTTATTTTGTCTTTTTTTCGCCTACTTTCTCTTGTTTTTATAATTACGCGTGTTTTGATAAGGACACGCAGTGAAAATGTTTTGCTAGCTTGCATTTCAAAGCAGGGTGCAGTGCTCACGGATTGAAACGGGACAACTTAGTGAATAGCCAATAATTTTGTTTCCACCACCTGCAGCTTGGGTCACATAAGTGTAATTTTGACTCTAATGCGTATATCACAGCCAACATAATTGTTGCAAAGTTTGCAACATAGCGTGGTTATCTTGAAGAACTGCACAGAACCGTATACAAAGGTACACTAGATAATGTGATGTCACGTTTTAATCCGCGAGCACTGCACATAATTTTACGCAATCCGGCAAATAAACTCGTCTGATATATTGGCGCTTCCTTCTGTAATCTCTGGGGGACCATTAGGCTCTGACTTCCATAGTTGAAGGCAATAGCAATATCTTGTTTCTTGCGCGCAATTTAACCACTCAATTCATTAATTCACAAAACTTGACTTGTGTCCTGAATCCTGGTCTTTTCAGATTGAGGCGGGCCGCGTCCACGTCGGTACCGTCAGGCTGAGCTTTGTGGCGTTACCGTGGACCTTCTGGACTGCCCGTAGATAGTCTTGATAAGACGCGCTTCGCACCATCGTCTGCTACCCTATTGAAAATCCTCGGTTGGTGGATGCTGGAATTGTTGGTGGATATGGTGGAAAGAATAGTGAATATTGTGGAAAAAATAGTGGATATGGTGGAAAGAATAGTGGATATGGTGGAAACTGTAGTCGGCATAATGGCTGATGACGGCGAAAGTGGAAAAAAATGATGGCAGATGGTGGTGGTGGCGGCGAGCCAATGGTGATTACAGTGGAAAACGCCGGCTCATGGTGGCGAAGCAAAACGTGTTTGGTGGAAAGCTTGGTGAGCAAGATGGATGACGGGGGCATGGTGGAAGCTTGGTGGATGATGGTGGCATGATGAAAAGCACAGAACAGTATGTGAAACCACTTATTTGTAGTGTTTCATTCTTGAATGCGCAGAGATAGATGTTTACGGTAAAAAGAAACCAACGCTGCTCATTACGCTTTCTAGTACGTTTGTTTTTTTTTATTCCTGTAGTGTCAACAACGCTTCAATTTTTGTGGAGCATAGAATATGCTGCCGGGAATATGTTTACATTTCGCGCACGTACTTACATCAGTTCGACATCCGCGATGTGTTTCTTTGTTGTGATGTTTAGAAGACTAGAATTGTCACTGTGAGCTCGACAGTAAATGTTTTACAACGCGCAGTTGTCGACCAATAAATGGGCTCCAGTTCACAATCGCCCCTGTTAATGTTAGAGCAGAACACAGTTGCCCCTCAATGTCGCCACGCTAGAAAAGCAACTCTGGTCATTCTTGCATACTCCATTGTTTGAGCTGAACCTTTGGGTTAACAAAGTGCGTGCGAATATGTATAATTTTTCACTTTCGACATGCGTCGAGATGAGCCCCAGCGAATTTGAATTTTACCCCTCATTTCTATCACCATGATTTTCACCAAAGATTAGTCATACCGACCAAGCCCGTACAAGTGTTATCGGCGATTCTGAGCTTCAGAAGACACAAGTTTGACGAGAAAAAATGACAATACAACACAGCTTTGACTTCATTTAACCTAATTGAAGCCTTTCTTATCGTGGATGGTGTCCGCGCGAGAAGCAACAAACATCGATGCAACGCACTTGTAGCACTTCCACCAAAGGTACGCCTCCCCTCACCGACAGCCACCGGTCGCACTCGCCGGCACTTCACTGGCTCTTATGCGAGAACATAGACACGTCAATTTGTATGCTTACTGAACTAATACGATAGAATAATATGTATGGCGCACTGCATTCGTTTTCGCCAAGCTGTTATGTAGTTGTTCCTAACGACAGAGCAACAGCGGGGCGCTGGCACGACTGCGCTCTGCGTTGCGCGAAAAACATCAGAATCAATTGTGTGGGTGTATCTATCGAATGAGCATAGAAGCGTCGTAAAGCATGAACTGACATTGACTTTGGAAGGAGCGAGAAACGGATAATAAACTTGGCAGTAGCCGCCGATAAACTCTACCAGCTCCTTAGTCCACTGAGTTGTTTTTTTTCCTTGCCATTGTAAATTGTAACAAAAACATAGCGCTGTTGCAATTATCGCAGTGTAAATCGTTACATGCAGCAGTTGTTCGTGTTTATCAAATGTGCCAATTTCAGCAGATGCAAATCCCGTCCCTCCCGAGTAAACAACAAACAGAACTGAAGTTAAACAGTGACTTCCTTAGTTGACTACCACTTTAACACCCACATCGTCATTTGTCGGCGATCTGTCTTCCGAGAAGCAGCTGCTCAAGTGCGCAGTGTTGTCGAAAATTTTGACGCCGTTCCGGTGTGGCTTCCCGTTCTTGATGCTTGTGTGTGTTTGCCTGACTTCTGATGAAGTATGTTGTGTGTACTTTACTGGTGATAATTTCTTTCATTAAAGGAAAAAAAAAGTCGGCGTGGCGCAATGGTTAATGTGCTCAGTTCCGAATTCGGAGTTGGCAGGTTCGATTCCCCGTGGTGGCAAGTTTTTTTTTTTTGCAGGTGCTTTCTACATCGTTATTTAATACAATTGTTTTTATTATCTTTAGTGGCAGCTTGTCACGGTGGTTCTGACGCTGCTTCGCGCTCCAGCATTATTTATTTATTTATTTAGAAAATACTGCGGTCACTGAAGACCAAGCAGGTGGGGAACATTACAATAAACAAATATGCAAACATCGAGAAAAAATTAAAGAAATAATCAAATTTGCAAGAATACAAAATGGATGATACAATGAATTTAAGAAAAATATAACAGACCATATAAAAATAAATAATAAATAATGGCGAAAATGGAGTGATGTCTTAAAGCACAAAAAAAAAGAATATACACATACGTACAGACAAATTTATACACATGGAAACGTGTCAACTATTACAAGTACTGAGCACCAACAATCCGAAAAAGTGATAATGCATGAATACAGAGTATAAACATTATATTAAGCACTAGCAGTACAGAGAAGGCGCGCTTATGTCACGGCTGAGATGCTCCGAGCAACGCTTTCTCGAAGTCATCAGATGAAATGACATCAGGAGGTAAGCTATTCCACTGAATGATTGTTCGGGGAAAGAAAGAATTTTTAAAGGTGTTAGTCCGCGTGGTGTATGGGAGCAGGTTATGCATATGACGATGCCTAGATGCGCGAGGAGAGAATGGTTGTATGTATTTATGGGCAGGAATATTCAGCTTACCATTATAAATGGAATGCAAGAATTTCAGGCGTGCGATTCTGCGGCGATCTTCAAGCACAGGAATATCGTTGTCTTTCATTAATTTTGTCGGAGAATCAGATGATTTAAACTTAGAAAAAATAAAACGTACAGCGCAACTTTGAACCATTTCACGTTTTTGAATGTCTTTTTTGTAGAAAGGGTCCCAAACCACTGATGCATATTCAAGTTTAGGCAAAATATACGCTTTGTACGCGAGCATTTTTAATTTCGGAGGGGCTTTTTTCAGTTTGTGCCTCAGAAAACCAAGCTTACGAGAAGCATTGCCAGCTGGAGCACGCCATCCACCATCCGCTCCACCATAGCCACCATACACTATGTGCCACCAACATTTCCACCGCCATAATCCACCAAAATGGTTGATGGTGGAATCAACCATTCCTATTGTGGACGTTTTTTCAATAGGGTAGTAAAGTCATTGTTCTTCGGGGTTGGCGCGAGTCACGAAAAAGCCCGCCAGAATATGTTTGATCCCAATGATGCCATCGCACTCAATGTGTACTTTTTATTGTATGATGCTACTTCAACAATTTTTATTGTGGAGTAGTTCTGTAGTTGAGAAAGTTGAAGTGTGTTGTCTCAATGAAGGTTTCGCACATGGCCGCATCCTGTGTAGAGAAGGGTAGCATCGTTTAAACCTTGAGCAATATAATGTTATCCTAACTGAGTTGCGTGAAAGAATCGAAGTACAAAAGGAAGACACCTGGACACAGCGCACACTAACAACTGAAACTTTATTGGAGGAAACAGACATATATATGCGGTTACGAGAACACGTGCGGCGAAAGAAATTGATTACATTAGCGAACAGATTGTATTAATGATGCACTTCCAGAAAAGCTACCTAGCGGCAAGCCAACATAACCGAGGGTTGCGCGACACATGAACCACCAGCTTTGTTGATGAAATACGCCTCTTGAATTTCCCGCGCTACCTTGTCCCTGAATCTAGGTTTATCTAACGTATCATCAAACAAGGTGGCGTAGCCACACTTGCTATGATGCGATGACAGGTTAGAGCAAGGATGATCCTTTAGAGAAGCTTTGTGATCCATAATTATGATATTGAATTCAAAATGATACTTCCTACACGACAGCGAAGTGCCGTACTTCGTGCGATGTCCGCACGGTGAAAGAGAATGATTAGATGTCTTCTGATTTAATCATTTTTTTCACCTCACATGTTTTCGTGACCGCATATATATCTCTGTTCTTTTCAATAATGTTTCAGTTGTTAGAGGGTGCTGTGTTCAGGTGTCTGCTTTTTGTACTTCAGTTTTTTCGCGCAACTCAGTTAAGATGAATTACCACTTCGTCCAGCACACCGTGCTTCTTAATAATTTGTGTGTAAAATATTTCAGAACTTGCTATGCGCCCACTATACAGTCGTGAGGGAATATGCTTAGTAACGTGTGCGCCTTCTGTAGTGGTTGGCTGTCTTAAAACCGCAAAGTCGCGTTGGTAATAACGTGTTGTGATTCGCGATGGCATTGTTCGCTTGTATTATGCAATATTGCAGTGATATTACGTGTTGTGCTGTAAAACCTGTATACTACATGAGTTATATTTCCTGCATTTCGAACCAGAGGAAGGTATTCATACTTTCTATTAAGCAGACGCATAGCTGTGTGGTAAAGCACTTGCTTGCCATGCAAACAGCCAGCACGGTTTTGATTATCACTAAGACTCTAATTTTTTTATAATTTGTTTTAATCGCATTTTCTCAGTTTTAGGCCATTGAGAAGATGATTTTTACTCTTAACTCATAACCAAGAATCCCAACACCAAAATTTCTGCGGAACGAGCTCTTTACCGCTGTTGCGTTATTGATGCATTATTGGTAGAACGGAAAGTGGGCTAGTGTAAAAAATACATTTTTTAGTGACCCGTTGGCAAGAAATATTGCTAATAGCCCCCATTTCCACTCGCTCAGAGACCTCTAGACACCAGGTTTAGCAGTCATGCTATAAGTTAATCCTAGTCTAAAAACTTGTTCATGACAAGCTTGAGCATACCATTCGCTTTTGACTGAACTCCATAAATATCAACAATAACGGTCAACGTGACTATTAAGTCCTTCAAATTATTCAATGCACACGCAGTTCATACGGTCAACAGCAAGTCAATATTTCTTTAACCACGGAAGCTCAATTGACACGCCAGAAAAAGTTTAAATAAAAACACCAAAAAATCTCTATACGAAACTCAAATTGCGATTGAAGTTTTTTCATGCTATTTATAATTGTCAAGTGAGAATCGATAAAGCAAAATATTTACTTGCACTGAAATATGTCTCAGACCAGTTTGACCATAGATTCAAGAAATCGCATGCAAACCTGACGTATTTCAAATTGATTTTTTATTAAAACAGCCAGAGAATAAAACCAACCAGCATTGCCTCCACCCTCTCAAAAGATTTGTTTTATTTTATGTCAGAATGAGTATGTTGCATTTTTCTTTAGTGTGATGCATTTTTATAGATATATGTATTATTGTTGCGAATTGTGATTGAGGCGATTTTGATTATTTGTTTAGCTGATTATGTATATTTGTATTGTACATTTTGTAAACGCTCCCCCAATCTAATGCGGATTGGCGCTGTGAATAAAGAAATGAATAAATAAAGTGTCAGTACGTAAGCAATACATATAGACAAAATAAATGTATCTCTTAGGGAAAAGTGGATTAACAGTGACATGCGCCCACCCAAATATTTGAATAAGTTGCCAAGTTACATTTTAGCAATAATTTCTTGAGAATAACCTTAGATAGACAAGAATGTTGAGAGGATACATACAACCTTTGCTTTGGAGACGTTGGTGACTGCATGCAGACATTTCAACAAACAGAAAAATTTACAAATGTAAAATGATCTGTAGGGCTATTATTTCTGCCGGAGATACAAGCTAAATTTATGTAGATGAATCATCTGAATAGCTATAAAAAGGTATCCATATAAGAACATGTTTAACCTTATATAAATGCTTCTATATATAGCCATATATAGATGATTGTCATAAAGCTATATAAAGCAACGTCCATATATATAGGTATGTAAGGGATTAAGTATATCAGGTTGTATAAGGCCCATATATGGCTTTATTAGGATTTGGGCAATTAGGGTATTTAGGGCCCATAAATGGAGATTCTATATAAAGCCTGATATGCCCAATTACTGATATAGCCATTTCTGGAGATTTTTACATAGGTCTATATATAGGATTTTTCTAAGGGGTAACAGTCTGTAGCCCCTTCCGAACCTTAGTGCGCATTTTGCATGAAAGCGGAATACTGACGCAAAAGAGACTTAAGCTGCATTTTGCACGCGATTCGTGAGGGCTTTGAAACTCTGAAACCACTGAATATTTTTTTGTTATTGTCATATAGTAGAAGTGTTGGTTATCTTTTTAAGGATATTTATGGCTGCGCCCACACAATAGCAAGGGTTAGTGAAGATTCGGGAATGTCCCGTACAAATTGTAGTGTTGTCAGGTGTGTGTGTCTCGAAAAGTCATGCGTGTTGACGACACGAGGCCTAGCTGTTTTTTCGACACGATTATTTGGTCTTTAAGACAGGAAACTATGGCGATCCTGATGTTCCAGAATAAAAATTTGATGATGATGAATTGTGGGGTTTAACGTCCCAAAACAAACATGTGATTAAGATAGACGCCTTAGTGGAGGGCTCCGGAAAATTTGACCACCTTGGGTTCTTTACCGTACGCCCTAATCTGAGCAGACGAGCCTACACTCTTTCCACCTCCATCGCAAGTGCAGCCGCCACAGCCGGGATTTGAACCCTCGACCTGCGGGTCAGCAGGCAATACCTTAGCTACTAGACCACCGCGGTGGGGCACCACAATAAATATTTAAAACAACGCCTAGACACAGGACGCAAGACAGAAGAGACATACATGGTGCTGAGCTCTCATTTTACGGTCCTCATCCACTTTTCAAAGAACTGCGACGTTGTGCATTGCTCCAGCAAGGCAGGTGCGTGTTAATATAGTATGAAGAAACGACTTCGAGTACAGAAACACGTGATGACACGTTGAACTAAGGTGGAAAAAGGCGACGTCAGCGTCATCTCAAATCTAAACAGGAAGGCACATGAATGCACATTAGGGCCTTCAAGACTCGCACGCCTAATCGCGGAGGCAACCGTGTTCCACTACACTGCATGCTAAGTGTCCTGGCCTTGATCAAAAAAGCACCGCCAAATTCAAGTGAGCCATGACCATACCAATGAGTTTTGCAGTATAGTGCCTGTAGATGTCACAGCAACAATTGTAAGCCATTGTAATAGTTCATAATTTTCTGCTGGTCAACGTAATTGATTGATTTGTGGGGTTTAACGTCCCAAAACCACTATCTGCTGGTCAGCGTAACAAGTGTTTTTACAAACGCGTCTTTCCACTCTTTCTCCCAATACAACGTGCTGCATAGCCTTTAAAATTTCATTTATTTTCAAGGGCGATAATCTTATAGGTAACAAAGGGAGGCACTAACAATATTTTTGTAGAGGCGCAATAGAGGCGCTTAGATGTTTAAAAGTATTCAGTTGAGCAATAAAGTGTCGAGTCTGTGCAGCATGATCCTCCCAAGGCAGTCTTATGAGGCGGGCTAGAAATATTTCCGGATTTTTTTAGGTTTACTAACAACGCCGTCACCATACCATGAATGCTACTAGCGATGCCACTTGAGCCAGAGATTCTGACTCACTATTTTTAGTCAAGATCACTCCTGCATTCTGCCAGAATCATTAATGACACAGTCACTCTATTAAGTGTGCCTAACGAAAATGATAGGGTAAATAATAAATGCCAGTTTATTACACAATATTTCAAAAACTGTTGCAAGTGTTCACATAGAATATATGGGGCTCACAAACACTGCCACTGGTGATCACGTGACATACTTTTTGATGGATAGATTGCCTGTCTTTTTTATGGCCAACTCCCGCACTTTAAAGTGGGTTCTCTTGTTCAAAGTACCTTCTCTCTAGAACCACTGATAGAAATTTATTGATATTCATCCGTGTTATTGTATACACTCACAGGTAATGTATGAAATAAAAAATAAACCATTGTTTTTGAAGTTTTTGTGAAAAAAAATAAAATCTCTGACTCCATAAATGCACAGAGAGTGCATATTGCTGTTTGACTTTTACCAGCTTCGTTTTTTTTCAATATCAACAAGTTTTCTTAGTTCAAATTCTTTCAAGATTGTTAGAGTTTATGCACGAAAATTTTAAATAACCTCACTTCTATTCTTCAAGAAAAGTTACAATGAAGAAGAAAATTTTATAATAAATGCCATTCTATGAAAAGGAAGTTCATTGTGTGCACTCTGCGTACGCCAGAGGGCGCGCAGCGCGCTATGGCACGGCTTTTCAGTTGCTTGGAGCGGCTGCTCGACGTCGGACTTCCACAGGTATGTTCCTCAGAGCGCAGTGGACTTTAGGGACGAAGCTTCTCTTAGTGTAACCTTGTCCTGCGTCAGGTCTAACGGGCAGTATCTCTCAAACATTATAATACATTACGCTTTCTTACAACCATATTGTCTCAATTTTTTTATGGCGTTCTTTCCATAGAAGTGTGTGCGATAGGATTGACAGACGCATGGACAGACTGATGGACGCATGGAAGGACGCACGGTCGGCCGCACGCACACATGGACAAACGAACGGACAGACGGACGCACGAATGGGTGCACGGACGGATGCAGGGGCACACGTACGAATAAGCACACGGATGGGTGGATGAACAGGCAGACGGATGCACGTATCAACCGGCGGACGGACGTAAAGAAGAAAGGATAGACGAACGAACGCATGGACGGATGGAGGGACGCTTCGCCCCACTCATCGTCATTCACTCCGTGAATATAACGGTATTTTTTAATTCTGAGTCAGAATTGAAAATTCAATATTTTGGGGGCGGGGGGGGTAAACCTACCACACCATTATAAATGTGCCTATGGCCAATTTTGAACCCGGGTTCAAAAGATCTCTTGTTTCTTGTTGGGGCAATAAGTGAACAGCAGTGTCATCACTTGAGAAGAACTAGTAAAAAGTTTCGCATACTTTATACTCTATAATTAGGAAGTGCAAAACCATTCCTAAATAGTTTATAGGGAGAATGTTGTGAACGTTCTCACCTGTGCTGCATTTAGAGCCATTAGTAGAACATTTTGAGCACTCTGTACTCTACTATGGGAGTCCGCATTGCTAATGTGTGTTTGACAATTTAGAGTACGACGAATGCAATGCTATGGAGAGTGCTAAGCTCTCTTCAATCGACATTTTAGGCAACCGAAACAGGTGTTTCGAAAATTGTATTTACTATATTGTAACAAAATAGAAAGTTCGGCGAGTTGGTGTATATTCATATTAAAAGAAAAGCGGCGCACAGAAAGACGGAGACAAAGAAGTGAACCACACACAGCGCTGCTGTGTGTGGTTTGTTTGCAACGCTGACCTTAAAACATGCTTGTTCACACAAAACTTAAAGGAAACAGTAGGGCAACATCTGTTCCCAGTAGCAGGCCCAGATGCTCCACCTGCAAACACACACAGCTGGCTACTAGCGTAAAAAGCACAGCATATGATTACATTCACAAAGCCATATTGAGCTTCACCTGCACTTCAAACAACCTAATATACTCTCTTGAGTGTACCACCTGTAGAAAACAATATATAGGTGAAACTGGGCAGCTAATTTACGTATGACTGAACGGCCGTATGACTGAACCACGCAGACGCAAAGCACAATTTACCAAAAGCAGTAGCCGGTCACTTCAACGAACAGGACCACAATTTTGACCAAGCAAGGCCAATCGACCAATCGTTTTTTAATATAACTTCCGGTAACTACGAGAGAGAAAATAGAATCTTATTTGATACGCAAATTTGGGTCCCGAAACCCATCGGGAAATAATTGTAGCACGTAGCAATTCAGAAACACTGAAAGCCCAGCATAATTGCATCAATATTTACAGAGACAGGATACCTTCAACCTTCAAATAGACATAACCGGTACCTCATTGAATTGCTCCTAGCCTGCATACCGTACTATTATAGTTCTCTTTGAATTTTTTTCATAGGAGATTTAGATATGGATGTGCGTATATACATCTACGAAGTTTTCACTTTCTATAACCATTAAACCACCCCTCTTTCCTCGCTTGTAAGACCACTACTATCGCTCATCGTCAAGGACATTACCAACCCAGAAAGTTTTCTGCGTCTTTCCTATCTCTGTCTCTCTTTTTCTTCTTCTCCTTTTCTTCTGTCTGTTTACCTTAAAGTCCCACCTATTCGCTCCCCCACCTTTTTTCTCGTCACTTTTTTGTGTGTTTCTCTCCTAATTGCTCATTTCCTTTTCATTCTCAACATCCCATTTTGTCAGCCAACATGCCAACAAATTCTTCATTCAATTGTACTGAGTGGACCACCTTTTGAGATACGCAAAGAATATTTTAGTCAATGACCTTTCCCATTGAACACGCACTCTCCAGAACCCATCCGGCAGCGCTTACCTTCCACATCTTGGCGTTTAAAAATACGCCACTTGCTCCTCACCCTGTTTGTAACTTCTGTCTTGTTGTATGTCCTTTTCATAAGTTTTCGGGAACAGGAGTACACCACTATTGTAGGCAATCCTTTGTGGTAGCTGGACGCGGTGACCATCTGGCTGCTCCGAAGCTTTAGGCTTTCACTTGGTCGTGTCTGAAGTGGCCACTCTTTTTGCAGCACACCGCTCCAACATTACGTTTTTCTTTTTTTTCCTTCTTTTTCCACTGTCTGAGAATATTTTTCAACCACTACCACCTGAGTAGGAGTGAAGAGAGGACTTCACTCTTCTACTTTAGAGCATTTTGCTTTTCAGACGGCGATCATCAACAGGGACACGCGGCACCACCATGAGATGATGTCCCTACTAGCTCTTTAATAATAACACGCCAAAGATGACACGGCGCTTTTGAAAAAAAAGGTCCTGCTATCGAAACGTCGGCCAGCCAGTCTGAACCACTTCCGCTATTCATCCTGATTATCCCACTACGTTGTTTCCATCTGTGGGCTCCCATCTAGATTTTCGATCTATAGTATCGTGTTATTATGCTTCACTTTTATCTCATGCGCACGTTGGAAGTAAACGTTAAGGCCAATACCATAAACGAGAAGCATAATTCTCTCGCTGTTTTGTCATTCGCAGACGTTCAAAATAATTTTTATCCCGAGTGATACAGACAAGAGAGCCAGTGATGGCTAGAAAAAAATTGTAGCACACACGAGACACGCTTTTGATTGCTCCGGTACGTGAGCGTGCTTCTCAAGAAACGTTCTTGCGCGACTAATGCCATGCTCTTGTGGGCCGACTAAAAGAGCGAAGCCAATGAGCGTCTCTTCCACGCCGGGCTATTGCATTTCTAGTTCTAACCAGCTACTCTACTGCGCGTGTGCCGGTGCAATCTGCCGCATTCTCTCTCTAGTACCGGGGTGGAGCCCGTACTTTGTGAGACATCCCACACCAACAAACACGTAGCTCGCGAGAAGTCGAAGCGGAGAGCGAATTCTCATTGCTTTGCCACGGGTTGCCCAATCGGTAACCATGGCGCTTCGAAGGCGTCGCTGTTTGGAGCTCCTAGAGACGACGATCTCCGCAGAGAGTGGGGAGTGCAACCTTCGGAGGGCTGACAAGCCTTTGACCGAAACTACAGCCGTGTGCGAACACCATTTTGAGCCAATATTCATTCTGCACGAATATGCGCACGTGATAAATGGCAGTTAATGACACTTTCTTCGAGAGAAACCGCCACTGGTTCCTGATGCGGTGCCAACGATTTAACCAGGCTGTCCACGCAGCAACTAACTTCGTAATTTTACGTTTGCATGAACCAGAAAGCAAACGCGCGTTAGAAGTAACCACATCCGCAGCTCTGCAGGAGTCTGCGACGGCCCGACAACGCAGCCGAAGTTGCCATGAAAAGTAGCAATGGCACCACCTGACGTCAACCGCTTAAAAGCTGACGCCGGAGCCCAGCCGATCACGCCACTAAATAATATTCAAGTTCTCTATACCTCACACTGGGCCACAATATGGAATCGGGAGTGTGTTTGGAGAAATTTACTGTGCTGTGTGTGGGTTTAGGAAAAGGGGATAATGATTTAGAGTACCAAGTACTGTACTACGGGAGAGCTGTAAGCCGTCCCGTGGACTTCACACTCTATGAGGCCGTGACATCAAAAATTCAGCAGAACCTGTATTGGACGTGAGACCCCAACGCATCCAGTATGAGCAGTCTCACTGGTTGTGGCATCGAGCTGTGTGTTTAGACAAAGTGGTTAACGATTCAGAGTACTTGGTACTCTATTATGGGAAAGCTGAAAGCCGTCCCTGGTGCATGGTCAGACTCACCAGTTAGCTACGGCGGGGTTTAGAAAAAACTGTTCAAAAATTTCGAGTTCTTCGTTCTAAACTAAGGGGGAGCACTGAGCCCTTCCGCTAAAACCTGTTCATGCCTCAAAAAAAAATTGGCAGATTCCATGTGGAATGGGAATCGATGATATGTGAAGCACGAATGAAGAAGGTTGATATCGCACCTCGAAATCACCATAACGTTACGAGGTGGAGGTAAATTATGCCGTACACGACTTCTGAGTCATGATTATTAGGTTTCGGTGTGTCGCTTACCTTCGTCAGCCATTCACGTCACGTGATACCAAACTTAGTATAAGTGGAGCTAGCAAATCGGACGCGAGCACGCTATGAGCGTAGTAGGTAGTCATGTTCCTACATGACACGCATGTCAGGATTAGCATGTTTGCACAGTTCATATAGTTTCCTCAATCATTGACGTCATGGAACACTGAATTTGGTATATGTGGAGCTAGCAAAACAGCCGCGAGCGCATTTTGAAGGGCCTAATATACTCAATGTAGTGTTGACGCGCGCGCACGCTGCGCACAGCGACGCTACGTTAGCAAAACACGAGCACTCTACATATAGCTTGACACCAGGCGCGACCGGCGCAACCAGCGTTCATCGGTGCGGCCTGACGGCAACCGGCGCGAAATGCGACATGGTGCATTTCGCGTCGTTGCGTTACCCATACAACACTGCGTCTTCCTTTTTTCGTGACGGAGGACGCCGGATGCGCTGTCGCGCGCATGCGTCAAAGCAACTCAGCGCGGCCGTGCCTGCGAGTACATGGCAGGACCGGGGGCTGGCAATGACGGCGTGACCCGACGAATTGAACACCGGTGAGCACGCGCATCGCGTCACGTCAAATTGTATTGGCGCCTTGACTGCGGCATGTTGTCAAGTTCTCACATAACGCGCATCTCATGATTATCATGTTTGCACCAGTTACATACCTTCGTCATTCATTGACGACAGCTGATACCAAATTTCGCATATGTAAAGTTAGCGAAACGGCGGCGAGTGCGTCATGAGTGGGCATGCAGTCATGTTGTTACATGACACGCATGTCGTGATTACTATGTATGTAATTTACCTATGTCGTCCATTAGCGCCACGTAATACCATGTTTGGTACATGTGAAGCTATCGAAATAGTCGTGAGCGCATCATGAGCGTAGCATGTTGCCATGCTGTAACATCACAGGCATCTCATGTTTATCATCTTTGCACCAGTATAAATACCTTCGTCATGCATTCACGTCCTGTAATACCCAATTTGGTATAAGCGAAGCTAGTGAAACAGCCGCCATCGCATCATAAGCGTGGCATGTTGTCATGTTTTTACATGACAGGCATCTCATGATTATCATGTTTGCACCAGTCACATACCTTCGTCCTCAATTCACGTCCCGTGGTACGAAATTTTGTATAAATGACGCTAGGGAAGCAGCCGTGAGCGCATCATGAGCGTGGCATGTAGTGATGTAGCGTGGCAAGAATGCTGCTCTAAGCCTGAGCGGTATCGGGCCATTCGCCCGACGAAACGCTACTCGCGTTTCCGAGCAACACGTGAAATGGCTGACGACGACGCGGCTGCGTCAACCGGATCAACGACATCGATCAAAGAGAAAACTAATGGCTGAGAAAATGCTACCAGCGTCTCGAAAAAAAAAGCCTCTTGACAACGGGGGATGGTTATCTGCAACGTACCATGACTCAAGGCTGATCGCCGTTCCGGAGACCGGGACTGAAGCGGTAGACGAATCAGCGTCGAGCCAACCTGAACATAAGGGGAATCCTCTTCGAAAAGAGAGACTGCCTTTTCTACAGAAAACCGACTTCAAGGTCATCATTAGACCGAGGGATGGGCTCAACATCAGTCAACTAAGCAAGCATCAGATGGCACGCGCTATAATTAAGGCATGTGGTATCAGATATCTGCAACGAAGGCAACCTGCTTATACGGCTGCGCAATGGATCTAATATTGCCATAATCAGCACGCCAAGCATGGAGACTGCCAACATTGTGCAGAGCCTTCGAAGTGTACGTTTTGGTGCAAAAGACTATGCAGTGATGGCTTACGTTGCCGCGCCGGACAACTCGTGCCAGGGGTGATTCACGGACTGGACGCCGGAACCACGCCAACCGAATCACTCGCCAATTTTCGGGTGCGTACCCAAGGAATGAAAATACGTTATGCAAGAATTCTGGGAACATCCCCAAGTGCCATCATAACCTTTGAGGGCAAGATCGTCCAGTGCTATGTTTACTACTACGGTGGTGAGACACGTTGCTACCTCTATCGATCATCGCGGCAAGTTTGCTTTATATGCTCTGTGCCTCGGCATAGGGCAGACGTATTCCCGACACCAGTCGCTGTTGTCTGCTCAAATTGCACCGAGCCAGTCACAGAGGACGGACACACCTGTGAGACCCGGTGCACGCTATGCAAGGAAGCGCACCGTACGCGGGCAAAGAAGTGCAAGGAATGCTTCAGGAGACCGAGAAGCCCACGACCAAGAACAAAAGAGCGGACGGCCACCGGGGCACAAGGCGCCGATGGACGCGGCCGGGCCCGGGAACGCTGGTCCAGCAGGGATGGCAGCTCACCATTCATGTCCCGATCAGCATCAAAACCACGGTAGTAATCGAGATCGGCGTTAGAGACCCGCCAGGCTCCAGAAAACAAGAAAAGCAGCAGAAGAAACCCGTCACCAGGAAGAAAGACGTTGGTACGGTGATCAGGGAAGCGCTTTTTTTCTCTATCTCTCCCACTGCTCCAAAGAACATGAATACACACGCAGTATTGGTCGGTAAGAATGGCAGTGCGCCACCTAACGACGAAGTAAAGGAATTAAGGCAGACAATTCAGACACTTAGGGCAGAAAACGTCGACCTCCGGCAGAAACTGAACCATCTCATAGATGAACTGAAGAACAGGACAGATCTATGCTAACCCCCAAACAGACTTCACTCTGGCAGCTACAGTAGGGCGTCAGAAATTCACAACTACCACGGCTGCCATGAAAAATGCCCTAGAAAATCTCTGCAACTTCATCTCCAGCATTCAAGATGAGGCGCGCAAGGACAGAGAACGTCTGGTGCAACTCACGGCCATCAAGTCCAGAGGCAAACCCTAGGCTCGGTCATCACCTGAGTATGGCAAGCAGCCGTAAATGCTTGGTCAAGTTAGAAACCCTAAAAATATGGCAGTGAAACTGTCGTGGAATTTGTCGAAATCAAGGTCTTCTGAATAAACACATCAATACATGCGCAACTTTACCAGACATCATCACCCTCCAGGAAACCGGCTGCTCACCGAAACTCACTGGCTTTTCGGTTTATGAGGGTTTTGGCTAAAGTAAGGTTGCTACTATGGTTGCCCAAGCGGTCACCGCAATTAGGCATGACATCGATGCAACAGACATTCACCACGTTCTCATTGAAATCATAACAAAAAAAAAAGAACCGACGAAAGCATATTTCTCCTCATTATCTACAGTTCACCAAGCCAGTGGAAAAACAGCTTCAGCTCCCTTCTGCGCAAAGCAGAAGAAGCACCAGGAAAGGGTCTTGTCATCCTTGGAGACTTTATTGCATGGCACAATAGCTGGGACTATGTCAAGGAAACTCAGAAAGGCCGGGATTTGGTCAGAGAAGCTGATTGCAGAAGGCTAAGCCTCATTACAGACGGCACTCAACCAACGCGAGTGGAGGATAGTATAAACCGAGATGCGTGCCCGGACTCAGCGTTCGTGAAAGGGGTTAGGGAGGCCCAATGGGAAAGCGGCGGGGAAACGCTTGGCAGTGACCACTGCCTTTAACGTAACTATATAGAAAACCTCCCGGTTAAGAAACTGAACGGCCTGGCTCGACTTACATACTGAGTAGCTTTTAGGAAAACTAGGGCACAATTCGAGGACAAAAAAATTGCGGACATTGAAAGTTGGGTCTCGGGAATCAAGGCAGACTGGAAACGATTAATCCGAGAAGTTACCCTATCTACAAACACGCCCGAGGTGGACAAGCATTTCCTACATCTCTGGGACGCCCGCTGGGGCCTATTAAAAAGATGGAAGTGGCAGAAACACAACCACAAACTGACACTTAGGATCGGCGCAGTCACCAGGGAAGCCGAAAAGTATGCGGCGGAGCTGTCAAGGCGAAACTGAAACCAAAAATGCAACAAGCTGCAAGATACACTACGTTTGAAAAGGACATGCGCCTTGCTGAGGGCCCTCATAGACCCAACCACGACCAAGACTGAAACTTGTAAGACGAACCAAAAGATTTCGCACCGATTGGAAGGCACAGACAGGGAACTGCTAAAACACATCAAGCAGCACTATATTGGCGATACAACAAATACTGACTGCAGCCTGGCATGCACTGGTGACGCTAATCGCGCTCTAGACAAACCCATTACCACAGAAGAAGTTTGACATGCTATGCTGTCGGCAACAAAGAACACTACGCCAGGAAATGATGGCATCAGCAATACTATGATACGGAACCTCGATGACAAATCTATCACAAGGTTTACAGAATTCATAAAAAAAATTTTGAACAGGGTACCCACCCAAACGACTAGAAACATGCGGAAATAACAATAATTCCAAAGTCTGTAAAGGCTCCAAGCTTAGAAAATTTAAGAACCATTCCGTAGACCTCGTGTTCGGGAAAAGTATACGAGTGAATCGTGCTTCAGAGGCAGGAGACCTACCTGGAAGACAACGAACTCATGCCGCACACCATGTTTGGCTTCCGAAAATGCGTATCAACACAGGACGTCCTCCTACAAATCAAAGAGAAGGTGCTTACCGATTTCCCAAAATACGGCGAAAACGTACTATTTCCACTGGATCTTCAGGCTGCTTTCGACATTGTAAGTGACAAGGCTGTGATAGAGGGGCTTAGCACATTAGGTTGTGGGAAGCAAATATACAACCACATGAAAGCTTTTCTCAGTAACAGAACCGCCACAATTGGTATAGGAGGCATCCGCACTGATAAGTTTATGACGCCCACAAAAGGAACACCCCAAGGTTCTGTGATATTTCCGATGCTGTTCAACATCGTTATATCGGCTTAGCTCAGAACCTCAAAAATATTGAAGGACTCAGACATGCCATCTACGCAGACGAAGTTACAATCTGGGTGACAAGAGGATCTCCAGCACAAAAACAAGATTTTTTGCAACGCGCAGCTGATAGAGTGCACGACTACGTGCATCAATGCGGCCTCGTCTGCTCTCCAGAGAAATCAGAAGTCCTGTGAGTCTACAGACGAGAGTACGATCTGCGAAACTCCATCGACGTCTATATAGGGGGAAGAAGATTCTAGCAGTGTCCCGAATTAAGATTCTCGGCATGTGGATACAAAGCGACTGTCATATAAACCACACCATCAGACAGCTGCAAACACTACAGCGCACATCACGACGATGATCTCCAGAATCTCTAATAGAAGACGGTGTATGAAGGAGGAGGACGCTTGTAGGCTTGTACAGGCACTCATATTCAGTAGGATTGTTTACAGTGTCCCCTACGAAACACCACTCCCACAGAAAAAGAACAATTAGAGGCAATCCTTAGAAAAGCCTACAAGTGCGCCTTTGCTCTACCTGTCAGCACCTGGACAGAGAAATTACTTAAACTCGGGATAAACAACGCAGTGCAAGAAAACATCGAGTAACATCTTGCGCAGAAAATGAGACTACTGCTGACTGCTACGGGCAGGTACACGTTGCAGACATTGGGCATGAGAGATGCTTGCAGAGAAATCAATTACAAGGCAAGCATACCAAACGACATTCGCCCGATCATAGAAGTCAGCCCAATACCTCGAAACATGCATCCGGAAATTCATAAGGCTCGAAGAAAAGCCAAATCAGAAACACAAGAAAAAATTTCAAGGCAATAACCGACGTATTGCACGTTGACGCGACCACATACAGAGTGCGCTCCGGGACAGTTGTAAGCGTTGTTGATCACCAACTTAGGGAAGTCAACAGCGCTTCGATCAGAAGCAACGACATCCTTGAGGCTGAGGAAGTAGCAATCGCACTCGCCATCACACACAAGAGCGAAGAGTCTACTACAGAAATAGTTACTGACTCGCAAGAAGCGTGTCGACGGTACAGCAGTGGACGCACATCCAGTGCTACCGTGCTCATTCTCAAGGAAAGAAAAATCAACTTTTCGAGCTGCTCCATTACGTCGACACCAGGTCATGAAACTGTAACAGGGAACCAGCGTGCCAACGCCATTTCCCGAGAATACGCCGACCAGGGGGCGCACAACGACGAGGAACCAGCCACAGTTGCTAGACGCTATGGAGCAATTATAGGACACCAGAGAGCTCTGAGAAGGATATACCCCCCTCCCCACAAAGACCTCAGCAGAGAGCAGTCGATTGCCTGAAAACAGCTGCAGACTAATACGTACCGCAATCTCAGTCGAGTAAAATCTATCTGGGAATATACGCCAACAAATGCCCGCTATGGAGAGAACACCCCACACTTTACCACTTGACATGGGCCTGCGAACAAACACAGGTAGTGCCAAGAAAATGTACACCAGCACCGGACCAGTGGGAGGCTGCGCTGCCCTGCTCTAAGTCTGAAGAACAGCTGAAGCTGATCGACAGAACTTGCAAGATGGCAAAGGCCACAGGGCCCTGGACTGAGGGCTCTACCTTTACCGGAAAAAAAGTATTTGTAATAAAGTTTTGCATTCATTATTTCATGTCAGAACTAGTCAAATATGTTTTTCATACGGTCATGTTATGCCATACCATGTTTGGTATTGATATCATTAATGAAATGGCCAGGAGAGCTAAAAGTCGTAGGCGGCTAGATAGATAGATAGATAGATAGATAGATAGATAGATAGATAGATAGATAGATAGATAGATAGATACGCGCAAAGTCACCGAAGTTCGCTAAATAATGCTTCGAATTTAAAAACCATGCAACATCGGCTCTATATAAATATGTATATATACGTATATTTAGAAAAAGTGTTTAACGATTTCGAATACTTCGTACTCAACTATGGGAGAGCCGTGCGCCGTCCCTACACACTTGACAGGATAAGTCTCTGTGTTTAGAAAAACGCTTCACAATTTTGAGCACTTGGTACTCAACTATGGGAAAGCAGTAAGCCGTTCCTAAATAAGAATCCGCAACCTGTTCGTTTCTGCGAGCTTCTAGCACGGCGATGCAGAAGACCTCTCAGTTTAGAAAAAATTTATTTACAGCATCTACAGAACACAAAGGCTTCATACCATTCCAGTAACAGGGCATATACACCTCGGCACATCTATATTTCACGACTAACATCACTACGTTGCAGTGAAGACATTTGCTCTAATATACATGACATTGTTGGCATATATGTACACAAGAACTTAATGCGATATCATGATACAATGGTATAACGATAAAATAGATTCGATGAAACACGATATGTAAAAAACGAAATCATATAAAACAACTCAATGGGCGCTGCTTAGCACCAAGTCAGTCGAAAAATGAGTTGTATCCTTTCGTGTTCCACTTTGACGAAAGGGCACGACCAATGCCGCAGAAACTCTTGCTCCCCGAGGAGGAAAAGCTCCTCGGAGAGGAACGCGAGGATATCTCGTCTCATTGTCCCCAGTATAGGCCACAAAGCACGCCGGCGGCAATTGCCAGCTACGGCCTCACATCGGTTTCTCCAAAGGCTGAACAGCCCCGCAACTATTAACAGAGCGGAGAAGCGGCTACGCGGAAATCGGCCGTTCGACACGAAAGTTCGCACACCCTGTCCCCGAAAACCAGCATTAACCGCACGCCAAAAAAGGCGGGAAACCACACATTCAACTGTCGCATGTCGATTGGTCTCTACCATGACGCAGTTAGGGCAAGTGGAAGTGCGAACCACCTGCCATCGCTGCAACCGATCTCGCGTGGGGAGCAAGCCCCAGCCCAACCTCCAGACAAAGTCTCTGAGATGCCTTGGCAACACTGAGGCAGTTATTGGTTTCGAAGGAGCGGTTCATTACAGATTGACGATGCTGGGGTACCAAGGGCCGTAGAAGGGTGGCATGTTGAGTACATGGTACTGAAATATGGGAGAGCAGTAAGCCTTCCCTAAATAACAATTCGAAACCTGTTCATTTCTGCGAGCTTCTAGCACGGCGATGCGGAGGACCTCGCAGAGCACGAAAAAGCATGCAGTGCTCTTATTTGAACATCAGACATTGTCTCCCCATCTCGCCAAAGAAATCGTCCCAGCCTCGTTTGTTCTGCTGCGTTTGACGCCGGATTTGACCATTCTATTTTCTGGTGAAAAAAACCAGCACATAACTAACAAAATCAGTTGGGGAATAATCATGACAGCCTCCATGTCTTTTAACCTCGAATAAGTATTGTCCTTTGAAGAAGCCGACAGTTGGGGAAATGATGTATCTGTCTTCAACGATTTCGTCATGTAAGTGGCCGGGAAGAAGTCATGCTCACCATGTCAACTCCTGTGAATCTCGTTTGTCATTCACTTATGTTTAAGGAAATCGTAAGCAATTTTATAAGCCTTCAAGTTTACCAGTTCCTCTTATAAGCGTATTCTGGCTTTTTCCGACTCACTTGTTGAACTCTCTAGCCACTTGTCGCGTTTTTTTTTTGAAGGAGGGGATTATTTGCCTTGTACCAGCAAATATGATTATTTTAATAATTGTCACGATCACAAATACGCTTTTGTTATTGACTAATAGTGTGTTGTAGGTCAATGTTGATTAGCTCTGTGTGTAAGCATGTGCCAAGTTACCCATCAAGGGGGCGAAGCTTCACCGCAGGGCATACACTGTCTTATCACCGCCTCTTCTATTTTCTCAATGTCAGCCAGATGCAGCCCATCCAGCTGTTCAACACCTTCTCCTCTAGCCCTTTCCTGCTCTCTTCCATCCTTCATGTGTGCTTTGCAATCATTGGGTAGAGAAACCGATGGAGCCTACATGACCCCAGTTTTAGGGTGGTGCCATCCTTTGACGGACTACTCGCCGCCAACACTCCTCCACCCACCAAAACACAATGTTGCTAGATGACAATGCTGCGCTATCGCACCATATTGTGGCCCGCACTGCATGTATGCCTGGCTTCATTTCATCCTCGAGAATATGGCAAAGCGTCGAGGTCAAAACGAAGCAGTAGATGCATCAGGAGTGAAATGTGTCTGTTAGTGACGTCCAGCGTCGGTGTCAACACTAAACAGTAGATGCGTCAAGCGTGAAAGACAACCTCTGGTGGCGTCCAGCGTCGGTGCCAAAACGACGCTGGACGCCGACACTGGACGGAAATGCATCAGGCGTGAAATGTGTCCTTTAGTGACATCCAGCTTCGGCGTTAACACGAAACAGTAAATGCGTCAAGCGTGAAATGTAAACTGTGATGACGTCCAGCGTAGTCGTCAATACAATAGAGTAGACGCATCAAGCATGAATTGTGTCCGTCGGTGGAGTACAGAGCCGGAATCATCATGAAACACTAGATGTGTCAAGCGTTAAATATAAGCTTCGGTGTCGTTCAGCGCCGCGTCAGCACGAAACAGTAAATGCATCACGCGTGAAATGTGTCCGTCGGACGCGTCCAGCGTCGCCGTCAACACTAAACAGTAGATGCGTCAAGCGTAAAATGTAACCTCCGGTGACGTCCAGTGTCAGCGTCAAAACGAAACAGTAGATGCATCAAGCGTCAAATGTGTCCGTCAGTGGTTTTAGCCTAAAAAAAAGGTGGCTGATCCCAAGTACAATGGCAATCGATGCTATGCGAAGAATGAATGAGAAATGTTGATAGTCCCTTCAAATGAGCACAACGTTATGAGGTGGAGGTAAATATCATGTTCGAATTTGTCGTTTACCTTCGTCAGAATTTTATGCATGTCACGTGATACCAAATTTGGCATATGTGAAGCTAGCGAAACGGCGATGAGCACACTATGAGGATGGTATGTTGTCATGTTCTTTCAAGACACGCGTGTCAGCATTATACTGTTTGCACCAGTCGTATATTTTGTCAATAATTCACGTCACATAACATAAATTAGGTGTATGTGGAGCTAGCAAAACGGTCACGAGCACATCATGAAGGGCCCATTGCACTCCACTGTAGCGTTGACGCACACGCACGCTGGACACAGCGAAGCTACGTTAGCAAAACGCGAGCACTCTATAGTCTGACGTCCGGAGCGACCAGCGTCCTTTGGTGCGCCCTACGGTAACCGGCGCGAAATGCGACATGCTGCATTTCGCGCCGATGCGTTACCAAGACAACAATGCGTCTCCCTCTTTTCGTGACAGAGGGACGCTGGACGCGCTGAAACGCGCATGCGTTAAAGCAAACCAGTGCGGCGCGCGCC
Source organism: Rhipicephalus microplus (assembly GCF_043290135.1). Taxonomy (NCBI): domain Eukaryota; kingdom Metazoa; phylum Arthropoda; class Arachnida; order Ixodida; family Ixodidae; genus Rhipicephalus; species Rhipicephalus microplus. The sequence continues at coordinate 104,020,963 of NC_134706.1, read as the reverse complement.
TGCGAGTAAGTGGGAGGACCGGCGCCTGATGTGGCAACGCCCGTGTGACGCGACGAAATGAACGCCGGCGAGCACGTGTACAGTGTCATGTCGAAATGTATTGGCGCCTTGACTGTGGCATGCAGTCATGTTCTCACATGACACGCATCTCTTGATTATCACGTTTGCACCAGTCACATACCTTCGTCATCCATTGGCGTCACGTAATACCAAATTTGGCGTATGTGAAACTAGCGAAACGGCCGCAAGGGCATCATGAGTGTGGCATGTAGTCATGTTGTTACATTACACGCATGTCATGATTATCATGTTTAAATGTGTTAATTACATATGTCGTACGGTCGCGTCGCCTAATATCGCATTTGGTACATGTCAAGCTAGCGAAACGGCCGAGAGCGCATCGTGAGCGTAGGATGTAGTCTTGTTGTTACATGACACGCATCTCATGTTTATCATGTTTGCACCGGTGTGACACTTTTGTCTTCCATTCACGTTCCATAATACCAAATGTGGGTATAAGTGAAGCTAGCGAAACGGCCGCCTGTGCATCATGAGCGTGGCTTGTAGTCATGTTGTTACATGACACGCTTGTCATCACTTTTATGTTTGGATCTGTCGCTTGTGTTCGCCAAGCCATCATGCCATACCATAACAGTTTTGCGACATGTCATGTAAACGAAACCACCGCAACAGCTGCAGGACCATGAAATATAAATCAAGAAATTCATGACATACACGTTAAGATTTTCATGTTATGATTAATCAAATACGTTCTTCACTTAGACATGTTACGCTAAACCAAGTTCGGTACTGATACCATTATCGGAACGGCCAGGAGAGCTAGATGTCGTAGGTGGCTAGTTATATAGATAGATAGATAGATAGATAAATAAATAGATAGATAGATAGATAGATAGATAGATAGATAGATAGATAGATAGATAGATAGATAGATACGCTCACAGTCGCCGAAGTTCGATCAGAAATGCTTCACATTTAAGAGGACCTTTGAAAATACACTGAAAGTCACTATTAATCTTTCAGATCACGAGTAGGTTGACGGGGGGTGGGGGGGCTGTACGGCTGGCTCAAAAAGGTGGAACACGAAAATTCTGCTAAATTTAGCAAAAGCTGGCCACAGCGTGCCCGATCGCCAGCTGAATTTGGTTGAGTTTTTAGAGCAGTTTTTGAGATGTCTCCACCCTAAAAATTGGTCATGTAGGCACCCTCAAGTAACCTTGAGAGCCTTAATGTGTGCGCGTCTCCGTCTTTTCGGGTGGTTTCAGCCTCTGGCCCACCACTTGCCACCACCCACCTAAGCACAATGTTGCCTGTCCAGTTTTTCATGGCAACAAGCGCCATGTTGATTCTCGCGGCCAGGCGTTCCGGCTTGGCCGCACTGCACCCTCTGCATGTTGGCGCGGGTGTGCAAGCTGCGGTATGAGCCGTGTTTGACTACACCGTAGACGTAGCTTCCGCTACGACATCAATCTCGCACTAAGCGCACCTACAAAATCTTTGGAGCGTAAAGGCCAGGGTGCTGCGTGCCGCAATGCAAAACCATCTGGAGACTGTCCCGCTTCCCGACTTGCTCTAGCCGGCTGGAACGCTGGATTACACAAGTGAAGGGAGATTGCCTGGAGCCGACTACTCCTCTCCGTATCAGTAAGTTGAGTGCCCGTTGTGTTTCGATTGGATTGAGTATATCGCCGCATATTTTGTGAACTGTTTTAGTTATTCACGCGAAAATTGAGTTTAGGCAAAGTAAACACGACAACTTGCACAGTACAAAAATGAATCAGGCTTTGTTGGGCACGTCGGGTTATGCGAGCGAAAGCTGGTTAACTAGAGTATGCTTGTTTCTCCTTGTAGTCCAAGCGCAGGTCACCGTTCCAATGATATGACTACAACAACGTGTGGTCGTGCATGCATTAACTATCTGCGTTTCATCGGTTTCCGAAGCCGTCGCCACATTCTGTCGCGGGACACGCCTGGTCCGTAAACCACCAACCGACGTTCGCGTTCGCTTCTTCCCTTGCTGGCAGATGTTCCCGTTCCTGCACTTTTACCTGTGTAATTGAGGAAGGGCATTTGTATAGGTTGACAGTCGAGCCGACGAACGCATTCCCTGTAGACTCTTGCATTCGTGCACAGTTGCAACAGAATTAAATTTTGTGCGGCTTGCCGAAGGGTATCCATTCTTCTCTTCAATGACACGTGCAATCACAATAAAAACTCGCTCAACAATGGCAAAAGGAAGTTCGCTTTAATAAAAAAGAATGCGACACATTTACTGTTCATGCCCCTCCGTTCATTGGTCTGTCTGTCGGTCGTGAACGGTGCAGTATATCTGCACTAAGCAAGTCGGTTTTTAGACCATAATTCAAATATGCCCTGTGGGAGATTGGTGCCACGTAGTTATTTTTGTCGTACTTTTCTTTCATAACCAGCAACAAAGATGATTGGATATCGTGAACACAGTTTTTATTTAGGGCTTGTAGAGGAAATGCGTAGTGACTCTGTAGATGTGGTCGGCGCCGTGTATGACTTTTCGCCTTATTGCTTTATTGCAGGCCCATAGCGAGGGCACAAGCTTCCAGCAAAGGAGGCAGGATGGTTTGAAAAAATTGAGGCTGAATGCTGTTTGATGCTGTTTGCAATAAAATTTGAACAAAATAAACTTGGTTTGTTCCTTGTTGTTCCATTTGTTTTTCTTCTAGCCTAATACACAGGCTTCTTGGACGAGGGTTGGTGTCATATGATTGAGTCTCCGACTAATTTTTTGGCAGTGCTTTCACCTTGTAATGTATTAAGGCAGTTCGTTGCACAGAATAGTTCGCAGCAACTAGAATTGCTGTAGGAAAATATTTTACGGACAAAAGAAATATTTAGGGGATGAGAAACAGGCTAGCGTAGTTATGAGATTTACAGAGAACATCGCAAGCTACCCGGTTGTTTGATCTGCTCTCTCTGTTGTCATGGGTACCATTACATAATACAACACGGTCTCGAGCCTTGCACTAGAAGGCTTTTGAGATGTCTGCAGTGATAAAATGAAATTTCTTCAGGAATGCCACGCAGACATTGAAGTCAGTTCACAGTGGCATCAAGAATCTTGTTTCAGCTTTAAGAACTTGATATATATATATATATATATATATTGTGAGCATTGTTTATGCGCCCCATCTTTTCATCTCTACATACTCATCATCACTAGTCAAGCTTAGGTTGTGGGGCACATGCTCGAGACAATAAAGAAGAGTCTTGAGGGTACTGGACGCCATCTTACAAGTGGTGGAGAGTGCTGCCCGATTCCTGCGTCGTTTCGCGCTCTCGGACAACCCCAGCGTCTTCTAGAACACATCCCTGGAGCTCCGTTCAGGCCGCCGCTTAAACGACCTGGGTTGGGTAATGTCGCAAGCCGACCAGTTCAGCGCAGCAGCTGCGCCACCGCTCCCACCGCCAAGAAACCTTTGTCACCTGGTCACCAGGCCTCAAAAGGATCCTCCGCTGTTCGCAGGGCTTCCGGGTGAGGACGTGGAAGACTGGCTCGAGGAGTATGACAGCGTGAGTGCCATCAACAACTGGAATGAGCCTGCGAAACTCACCCACGTTGCATTCTACTTGAGCGGCGTCGCAAAAACGTGGCTTTTAAACCACGCTACAGATTTTTTGACATGGCCCGCCTTTACGCGCCAGCTCCGCCAGATTTTCGCCAACCCGTCGGTGCGCTCGGATATCGCCAAGAAAAGGCTTGCTGCACGTGTTCTACGCCCCGGCGAGTCTTACACTTCTTACATTGAAGATGTTCTCGCCCTTTGCCGCCGCATTGACAACCATATGGCGGAAAATGACTGTGTGCGCCACCTGCTAAAAGGCATTGCGACTGTCGCTTTTAATGCGCTTGTGGTGCAAAATCCACAGACCGTAGCCGATGTTGTAGCTGCCTGTCAGCGCCTCTAGGAGCTTCAAACCACTCGGGTGCAACCTGATATGCCTGATCTCAGCTCGAGTCATGACGCAACAGAACTGCGTGCATTGATCCGCTCTATCATCCGCGAGAAACTTCATGCACAGGCTTCACCTCGCCCCCTTGATATCCGAACGACGCAACCTGCTACTAGTTTACGCGACGTCCAGAGCGAGGAACTGGCATTGATCACAAGTACACCAGTTCCAAGTTCACATCCCGTGCCCATTCCAAGTTATGCTCTCGTTGCTGCAACGACACCTGCGCCCCAGCAAAGCCTGGCTTCGATGACAATCTCACCAGTTCCGAGCTCATATCCTGTGGCCATGCCAATTTATGCTCAAGTTGCTGCTAGGACACCTGCACCCCAGCAAAGCCCAATGCAGCTACCAGCGGCCGAATTGCATGGTTCGCTCAACTCACTCGCACCGCGACCATCTTCCCAGCCTTACAACGACTGGCGCACATCGCGGCCGACTTGCTTCTATTGCGGCATCCGCGGTCACATTTCAAGGTTTTGCCAACGCCGTCAGCGAGACGAAAGACGAAGCTACGATAACTTTGAACGGGACGACTTCTACCCACTGGTCCACCCTATCGCCGACTGTATCAGAACAGCACACGTCGGTCGCCGTCTCCGCAGAACTTTGGCTCAGTTGGCAGTTCCCGTTTCTTACGTCGTCCCTCGCCTTCACCGATGCGGCGTTCCTCTTCTCCTCTCCGACCTTCTACTTCAATTCCTGACCGACAACTGGAAAACTAAACAGTGCAGCTTCGGGAGGGAAAGCTGCATCTTTCAACCTGCGTCAAACTCCTCCGAACTGCCCATCGAATGTTTTATTAGTGTACGTTGAAGGTATACAGAAAGAGGCACTGGTAGACACAGGCGCATCACTTTCCGTAAGTCGTGCAGACTTTTGTTCCCGCTTGAAAAAAGTTAGGATGCCATACGATGGCCCTCCCCTTCGTTGCGCAGATGGAGTCATTATTCAGCCTTCAAGTGTTTGCACAGTCCGCGTTTTCATAGATGCCATCCTTCACCACATTCAGTTTCTTGTACTTCCTTGGTGCACTCACACAGTAATTTTAGGATGGGACTTTCTTTCTTCGGCCTCAGCTTTCATATCGTGTCATCAGCAAGTAATTGAAATGTCAGCTGCTGAGAGTTCATCCGATGTCGTTCTATACAGCTTCCGCTTCGTTGCTGCCGCTGATTGTTTCATTTCGACAGGAGATAAACAAGTTCTCACGATCACTTCGGATACTATAGTTAACGGTGTCGTGTTCATAGCCCCATCAGTTCGCTCCAAACCTGCGGGGCTTACCATAGCACCCGGCCTTGTGCGGTTTAACGACAGTAAATCAGTGGTCACCGCCTTTAACCCAACTTCATCGTCAGTGATGCTGCCCCAAGGCACTGCTGTGAGCTGCTTCGCTGACAGCGAGCCTTTCTCGCTGGTTCCCCTTCACCCAGAATCAACGCCTTTGTCTGCTACAACTGACATGAAGGCTACCACTGTTGCTTTAAATGACACCATAAGCCCTCACCTCACTGCCGAGCAAAAGAGAGACCTCTTAGACCTTCTCCAAAAGCACAGCCTTTTGTTTGACGTATATTCCAAAGTTCTGGCCCGCACCTTTGTTGCAGAGCACAGCATAGAAACCGAAGGCAGCTGCATTGTACGCCGCCGCCCATACCGTCTGTCTTCGGCGGGACGGCAAATCAGTGAGGAAAACGTCACCGACATGCTCAAACGGAATATTATTCGACCTTCATCCAGCTCTTGGTCGTCTCCTGTGGTGTTGGTCCGGAAAAAGGATGGCTCTGTCCACTTTTTTGTTGATTACAGAGCGCTCAATAGGATCACGAAAAAAGACGTATATTCATTGCCTCGCATAGATGATGGCCTGGACTCCCTACAAGGCGCAGGATATTTCTCCAGCCTCGACCTCCGATCCGGGTATGGGCAAATACCTATGCGCGAAGCAGACAAGGAGAAAACAGTGTTTGTGACGCCTGACGGGCTTTACGAATTTAACGTCATGCCTTTTGGCTTATGCAACGCTCCAGCAACATTCGAGCGCATGATAGATACCGTCTTACTTGGTCTCAAATGGAAAACCTGTTTATGTTACTTAGACGACATCGTAATTTATTCTTCTACTTTTCCTCAGCACCCTGAGCGTTTTGGACGAAGTTCTAACGTGCATTTCGAACGCTGGTCTACAGCTCAATACAAAGAAGTGCCACTTCGCCAGCACAAGCATCAAAGTATTGGGTCACCTTGTCAGCAAAGATGGTGTTCGACCCAACCCCGACAAGGTTGCTGCCGTAATTAGTTTTCCACGTCCGGGCAATCAAAAACAATTGTGAATTTTCATGGGCCTGGCGTCTTACTTCCGCCACTTCATCCGTCACTTTGCTGCCATTGCGGGGCCGTTACACAAGCTTCTGACGTCAGGAACGGCTTTCACGTGAACTGACGAGTGCGAATGTGCTTTCCAAGCCCTTAAGCGTGCTCTGACATCAGACCCCGTCCTCCGTCACTTCGATGACAGTGCACCCACTTTCCTGCACACAGATTCCAGTGGCCACGGAATCAGTGCTGTCCTCCTCCAGCGCGATGAAACATCACGTGAGCGAGTAGTTGCGTATGCCAGCCGCGCACTAACACCTGCGGAGCAGAACTACTCGATAACAGAGCAGGAATGTCTCGCTGTCGTTTGGACCATCCAGAAATTTCGACCTTATCTGTATGGACGCCACTTCACTGTGATCACCGACCACCATGCCCTATGCTGGTTGTCTTCGCTGAAGAATTTGTCTGGGTGCCTCGGTCGCTGGATACTGCGTTTGAAAGAGTACACTTTTGACGTTGTGTACAGGTCTGGCAAACAGCATCAGGAGGCTGACGCTCTCTCTCACTGCCCTCTGCCACTTTCATCTCCAACCACGAATCCTCAATGCCCCTCAGGTGATCAAGCGGCTTCCTCTTCACCCACGTTATCACCCCTGGCAGTTGCTGGGTCACTATCTTTAAACAGCAGCGCCCAGTTTGCCGCGTGCCAACGTGACGACCCCTACTGTAACCGCATCATCGGATACTTTAAGGCTCGTCTTCTCCACCTAATGCCAGACTACGTCGTCAGCTACGGCAGTTAAAGCTAGAGAACAACGTTCTGCAGCGCTATACTTAGAATGTGGATGGGCATCGGTGGGTGCCAGTACTTCCCCGTTCGCTGCGAAAACAAGTTCTCGAAGCATTGCACGACGACCCATCAGCTAGACTCTTATGATTCCAAAAGACCTACAACCGCGTTAGGAGCCGTTTCTTCTGGCCTGGTCTTTCTACCTTTGTGGCTAATTATGTCGCTTCTTGCACACTTTGTCAACGCCGGAAACGACCAACTTCAGCTCCTGCTGGGCTATTACAACCCATTCCATGTCCCGATACACCTTTTGTCGTTGTCGGAATAGACCTCGTCGGACCACTTCCCGTAACGCCAGCGGGCCACCACTGGATCGTCACAGTGGTCGACCACCTCACACGATACGCGGAGACTGCTTCTCTACGCACTAGCTCTGCATCAGACGTTGCTGCCTTCTTTTTAGAAGCCATTGTGCTGCGTCATGGTGCACCTCGCGCGTTGTTGAGTGACCGAGGCAAGGCCTTCCTGTCCTCAATTCTCGATGAAATCCTAAAAACTTGTGGCACATTCATAAGACCACATCCGCTTACCACCCGCAGATAAATGGCCTGACAGAGCGATTCGACCGGACTCTAACCGACATGATATCCATGTACATCAGACCGAAACACGATAACTGGGACAAAATCTTGCCGTTTGTAACATTTGCACACAACACCGCTGTTCAACGAACCACCGGGTATTCACCTTTCTTCCTCGTCTATGGTCGTGCGCCGACATTCACCATTGATGCCTATTTTTTCAGTGTAACGACAAAGACGTCCACAACTACGCTAGAAAAATTCGTTTCCATGCTCGCTGAGGCACGGCAACGTGCTCAACTCAACACGGAGGCCAGTCAACAAGACCGCAAGCAACGCTATGAAAGCTTCCGTCGAGATGTCACTTTCCGTCCTGGAGATGAAGTATTACTTTGGACGCCTGTTCGCACTCCAGGATTGTGTGAAAAGTTTCAGTCACGCTTTCTCGGACCTTACGTTATTTCTGAACGGACATCTCCTGTCAAATACCTTGTCACTCCCATCGAGGGTTCCTCGGACCGTCGTTACCGTGCCTCTGAGATAGTCCACGTTTCACGTCTTAAACCCTTTGTTCGCCGTGCATTTCCCGCCTAAGTCTCGGCCGGGCCGGCCGCTCAAGTGTGCGGGGAAAATAAGTGTGAGCATTGTTTATGCGTCCCATCTTTTCATCTGTACATATTTATCATCACTAGTCAAGCCTAGGTTGTGGGGCACATACTCGAGACAATAAAGAAGTGTCTTGAGCGTACTGGATGCCATCTTATTACAATATATATATATATATATATATATATATATATATATATATATATATATATATATATATATATATATATATATACCACCCCCTTCTCGTTGAAACCCACGCTGCCTTTAATGAAAATGAGCAACCGTAGAGAACCAAAATGGCGGCCTGTCATATATGGCAGCCGCTTTAGCCAGTTGTGAGGAACCATGATCCAAGTTGTCACCTCCCTGAAACACGGAGATGGGTGCACATGAAGGCTTTCTGGAGCAACGCCTCCTCTATTAAGATGCCTCCCACGTGAGAACAAAAACAGCTGCCACAACAGTTCTCTCCTTCATTTTCGATGCTATAGTATCGGGCCACCTCGGCATTCATTGCCGGGACTGCGGTTGTGTCCCCGACTTTCAGCATTTTACAGTCATTAGGCGTCATTGGGATCAGATGATAAGCGAAATTTATGAGGCCGCAGAAATGGAAAGACTGGGCAAGCTACGCGTCAGCACGCCTTAGGTTGCTCTATCACAAAAAGAATTACACTTTCTTCAGAATGTTGGCACACGTGATCTTCATGGCACATTATTACGGTGATTACTTGGTTCTTAGGTGACTTTTATTTTATTCAGTTTGTCATTTCTCTTATTTGTCAGATACTGCTCAATTATATATCGCACAGTTTCGGCAAACAAATTCTGTTGTAAGTCAGGGCTGCTGTCTGTCTCCTACTTTTCGTGTCCCTCTTTATTAGCGCTGTTTTCATGCGAAGACTGATGATGAGTGAGGCGAAGCGTTCATCCGTTCATTCGTGTGCCCATTCGTCCATGCGTCTGGTGGACGGATGGTTGGAAAGAGGCACGGACGGCCGGATAGAAGCACAGATTGACTGAAGAACGCATATATGAACGAAAGCATGAACAAACGCACGGGTGGATGTACGGACGGATGGACAAACAGAAGTACGCATGAACGGATGGAAGCAAGAACGCATGCACAGCCTCACGGACGGAATCGCGGACGATCAGATGGATGGAAGTACGGACGGAAGCATGGCGACGAATACACGAATGGATGGAAGCACGTATAGACGGACAGATGGAAGTATGGACGGACAGACAGACATGGGATGGACGGACCGAAGCACGAACTGACGGACGAACAGAGGCAAGGTCAGATGGCCACATGGACGGACGGATGGACAGACAGACGAAAGCACAGACAGATGAACTGAAGGCAAAATGGACGGACGCTTCACCGCAGTCATCATCATTCACTCCGTGGGTATGCTGTGAAAACCACTGTCGTCATCTTGTTATATTATTTACAAAGACATCAGGGAGCCTTCATATGCACGCTCCTACGGGGTCGGCACGCATGAGAAAGCTCCCTAAAAACATATACATAGAACGCCATGTATTGAGCAAAGCATAATATAGATGTTGCTACATACTCCATACGGCAGAGGGAACGATCCACGGCCTGATAAGATTCTTCTCTAAAACAATATCAGATGAATTAATTTGGCAGTCTTTCGGTCATGTATTGAAGGCAATTGAACAGGTCGTGGCGAATACTATCTGGCGTGCCACATATACTGCATTTAGGGTACCGTTACTCTTCTATCTTATGAAAAAATAATTCTCGTGTATATCTAAATCTATGCACCACTGTTTCCTGGTATTTTATTATTTGAATAAAAGCCCGAAACGTGTAAGAGTGCTCAGTCTATAGTTTTGTAAGTGTACTCATAGTTGTATGCCAGTTACCAGTTATACAACTGGGTAGATACCTCCGCAATCATAAAGAACATCGTCCGTCTTTTATTTAGCTAAGATTTCGCAAAGTGCATTCCTATATATTCTTCATTACTGAACTACGTCTTATGACTACATGTTATAAAGCAACCAGACCTCGCTTGCAAAATTAAACGCTTCTCTTTGAGTTACCGTATAATGATTTTCTCCTTATCTCGTCTTCTTCCAACCGCCGTTACCGCGAACCAGTCTTTTTTCGATCACTGCAATCCGCTAAATCCTGTCTGCCTCTGTGCCTTTTCTTTCAATGTTCATTTTGCCACAGCGCTTAAACTGCAAACCGTGTACGTGGCGTGGGGTCGCCTACTTCTTTTTCTTTAATTGTGAGTTACAGCTATTTCTATGGAAATACTAGAATACATTGCTTTCCACCCAAGCTCCATCGGATAACGCAGTTTTCGAACATCATTTTGCAATCTCCTATCCACTTAAATTACTTTGTGTGTATGTATGTACGTGCATGTGCATGCGTGGGCGTCCCACACCTAAGAGTATCAACACAGAATAATAATATACAAAAAACGTCCAACGGCTCTAATATTTTTTTATAAGTGACAGCTTTAATCCTTCTTGAAAGGATATTGTCTCACCTATTTTTTCTTGGTAAGAAGTGACGCTGGCCTTAAAGAGCGGGCTTCGTTTTTGTCAGCTTTTTTCTCTAAATCGTGTTTCAGCGAAGCCAGCTTATGTCGTCAAGCGGATAATGTGGTCTCATACGAAGATTTGCGAGGAAACGTTGCCTTATAGGGGCACCTAATTGGTGGTGGTAATGTTCATGTGACGCAGCAGACAGCTCACAGAAGTTGAACCACTGATGGGCACCTTCACACATCGGCTTTTTATGTCACATCCTCCGCCTCCTAATCATGTGAATGTCGGTGTATAATACATCATCCCTCAGTCATTCTCACATCCAAGTTCACATCGTCAGTAATCCCCATCAAACTTTGGTCTCACTTCACCTATTGGTACATCTTCACACATCCACCTTCACACAGTGAGATGGGGCATACTTTTTCACTTTCCCATCTTTTCATTCCGCTTACCACCGCCTTATGACAAAGTGACGTGATAACAGATAGGCTCTAGAATTCAATGCCTTTTCTATATGAATCTCTACTACCACTACTACTGCAAAGGCGAATCACTTCGCCTTTTTAAACATCACCGTAGCAGAGTATTTTCACGGCAACTGCAATTTTGACATGAATAGTGACTGAATCACACAACTTTTCAGTTTTTCTGTGATATAAATATATACTGAGAGATTAGCTCTTTAAATTTCATTTTTTGTATTGCGTTCAGGCATCACTCATTATTTTCGGCGTCACACCCAAATGAAGTCTCCAGAAACAGCCGCCTGGACGTATTTGACGTGTATCTGTGTATAATCACACGACGTATAAATTATTGCGATAACCTTTGCTTTAGTGTGCCTTCCTTTTGATGAATCTCGCACTACGAGGTCATCCTAAACCATCTAGATTCCTGGTTTGATTCAAGAAAGTACTCTACACACTGGAGCTGGAAATCCAGTCTACCGCTCTATATTGGAAATGTGACGGGAACCGAAGTTACATTGCAGTGTTCTAGTATAAAACTTTGAACTGATTGACATGTACATACCACAGAACGAACAAAGACAGATTCAGCACAGTCATTATGCACTGAATAAAAATACACGTGCCGACCGCACCTGCCCTTCCGCTGGCGCACGAGACGACCAAATTTGGCTGGCTTATCTTTTCTAAGCTTTTGGTGTTTGATCTTCGTTAACGAATCTTCACGAAGACAGAATTCGTGCAGGGAACGTAAGTGTATTCCGGGTGTGGAACGGCAACATTTTACAATAGAAAGCTACCCCTGCATAAAGATCAAGCTGGTGATAAGAATTTATTTGGTAGGATTACTACGCTTTCCGTCAGGCCGGCTTACGGGGATATAACTTCGTTAAGCCTATGCGCGGTAGACAGTCTTAACTGCACTCACGTGGCATTTCCCGCGCCTGTGCACAATGAGCAATCGGTGATTAACCAAGCAGAGGGGTCAACTATTGAAACAGGGTTTATTGTGCAGCATGCTGGTTGTAATAATACGTTCTCTATTTTATCAATTGACAAGACAGAAGCCAACCCACCGGCTAATTTGAAATTGCGTTTACGAGCGGTACGCAAGGGCAAGGACGCGCGATCAGACCCCGACTGCGCCTCTGCAACAGAGTCGATGCAGTAGCTGGCGAACGCTGAAATGAAGTCTGACCATTGCCCTCTACCATAGAGAAAGCCTCTACCGCATCCGGCATCTACCATCGGTCTAATTTTCAAAAGAAAGATCAGCGTGAGAAATGCGCACTATGCCACTAACAGCCCGATATTAGGCGGCTCGTTCATTAACTAAAGCTGTGAGAACCCCAGCAAAGTGAAGTGAAACATTAGGTGTGAAGCATTTTGATGAGAACTTCAGCGACTTTGAACGTATTGTCCCGGGGGTGAGAGAATGAATGAAATAAATATATTTACAAAATATACAGGGAGAGTCAGAGGCAGCCGCAGCCAAGATGGAAGAACAGCAGCAACGACAACACGAGCACGGTCGCTTTCATCGTCTTCGTCGTATATGATGCTCTTTCGTTGCCGATGTCGTGTAACATATAACCCCCCCGCTGCTGGCAGCGCCGCCTCGGCGCCTAAAGGAGAGTAGCATCTTAAGTGGATATGTACGGTTTGAGGCGGCTCACGTGGACGACGTCAGTAGCGGGTGCGGACGACGATGACTGACTGTCCAACGGAGCAATCTCGTATGTGACATCGGTAAGCCGCCGTAAAACCTTTTAAGGCCCCGAGTAGCGAGACAGGAGCTTCGAAGAGAGGCCAACGTGGCGGCATGGTGTCCAGAGGGTTCCTTGAGAGACTGGTTCCTTGAGAGAAAACGCCATTTTTAAGAACTCAGTTAGAAAAAAAAACACAGTGCTATGTACCCATACCGTATTGAAGCAGCGGATTTGGAAACCACTACAGAGATTGCAGAGAAAGAGGGGAGAACACTACTTTAAAACTAACCCTATACCTGATTTCCCGCAACACGAGGGGTTCAGACAGCCATTTGGATATACTTGTTTAGGCAGAACCACTTTGCTTGACCATTTTGGTGAATCGACCTGCCGGCTACTTTTACTGGTATAGCTTTGTGAAATGACACCCATCGGGTCTTTTTTGTTTTCTGAATTAGAGATTGTGTTTTGCCGAAGTTATTCGCTGCTTAGAACTACGCAGTTGACATAGACACAAGCTTTTGTGTCTGGTCAGTTGTTGCTACCTGTCAACACAGACTTGTACTGCACAAGCACAAAATCAATTACTATTTATTTATTTATTAAATGTACTTTCAAGGCCGGAAGGCGCTACAGAAAGAAGTGATGTAAACAATCCTTAGTGCAGTTTAAAGAAAAAATAAAAAGAGAAAGAAACAAAACCACGAAAAAAAGAAACGTTTACAAGGCGTCATGCACGGCGTGCTTGAAATCCTTCAGGTTCGTTATACAGGAGATGGAGACGAGAACGTGGTTTCAGGAGGGGCTTGTCCGTGGAACAAATGAATCGTCATACAGCCTCGTGCGACAGGAGCGTAAGCCCACCTTAATGCGATGGTCGGTCCTTGGTGAGATGAATCGAGGTGCATGAAAGAGGGTGTTCTTCAAATGGCTGTTAGAATGATACATTTTGTGAAAAAGGTTAAGTTAAGGCCATTTGTGGCGCAATAAAAGATCAGTGAAGTTTAGGGTGCTCTTCATGAATGTGACACTGAAATGACGTGAATAATTCGATAAGATGAAACGTGCTGCAAGATTCTGAGTGGCGTCTAGAGATTGAGTGATAATGACATGAGCTGGGGCCCATATGGCACATGCATACTTTAATTTGGATCTGAACAATGTTTTATACACTGTTGACCTAAGTAACAATCGAACAGAGTGAAAGTTGCGGCGCAGATAACCAAGCGTTCTGTTAGTGTTGTTATTCACATATTCCGTGTGTTTATTCCAGCAGGAAAGATTAGAAAATATATGAACACCAGGATATTTATAGGTGTGCACAGATGGTATTCGATTGTTATTGAAGGAATCAGTACGCAGATAGTGGGTGGTAGTGTGACGTGAAACTTGAATGCTTAAACATTTCGATATAATAAATGTCATTAACCACGTGTTACACCATGTGAACATGCTATCTAGGTGTCACAAAACGAGCGCTCAAAAAAGGGCGCGCCGCCAAATTCTCGCGACGAAGCGCTGAGAGGTCAAGCATAAAAAAAGAAAACCAGCATCTAAAGACTCTCTGGGCGCACGACCCTCTCCCCTCGGTAGCTTAGGTTCGCCGTCGAACCTCCTCGCATCGGCGGCCGAGCAAGCCCTGGAAATTTCTCGATGGTAAGGGGCGTGGTGAAGCAGGTTTGCGTCATCCGTTGCGGATGGCCCTCGTACCGTCTCGCCTTTCCCCCAGCCTTCGCTGCGCATCGCGCCGACGAAATGATGACAATTTTCTGGAATCTCGCGCGGAAGGTATTTAATCGAGCAGCCGAGATGGGAAAGGAGGAGTAGAAGGAAGTTAGCGCCAGTGCGCGTGGGGTTATTCTGCCGCGTTTGTCGGTGAATGTTTTGTCCTTAGTGACAAAGGAGGAGAAGAAGAAAGTATGCGCCAGAGTGCGTAGGGTGTTCCGCCTTGTGGGCGAAGCCTTTTGTCTTCCGTGACAAAGGAGGAGAAGAAGAGGATTTCCACCTGAGGGGGGAAGACTCGAGCTACAGGCAAGAGTGTGTGTCTACCGCTAGCGAGCGAAGACGCGTGGCAACATCTGCGTGTGGAAAGCCGACGTGTTTCCGGCGAAGAAGGTTGAAGCTTGGAGAGTGGCCAATTGAAGACGCGATGTTTCCTGGAAGAGAAACTTCGGGGTCAGCGGAACGACAACAACGCTGGACTTTGAGTGAGTGATTCTCGGAAGAGTATCATCCAGACTTTTGTTTCAAGAACTTTGGACTGAATAAGTTTTCTGACTCTTTAGTCTTTAAGGGTCTTGGTTGTTCGATGCATGCGACTGCATTGTAGTGCGTATTGTGGTCCGTGTTCGTTGTTTCGAGTGTGGCTGATTGTACTGTGTAGTACATTGTTTGGTTGGTGACATATTGTATTCAAATATTGTCGAGTGTACATACCTGTGTATCGTTTTGATCTGCCATAATTGAGAATATAATTTTCTTTTCTTTATCGACTCTCGGCTCTGACTTGTTCTTTGGGCCACTGCCGGCGTCCGCTGGCACGCAAAATAGGACCACTTCTAAATTGTCCACGCTTTCGTGGCGCGGTTCGGGGGGCCGATACTTCGGCCCTTGGAATTAGCCCGGCGATCACCTCCCGAATCAACGGGACTTGTGACAATTAATCTGGCGTCCACGACAGGACCTTTTTGGTGCACAGTGTGTCCAAAGTAGTGAAAAAGAACCTCGAGTTGTTGATACTGCTATCGGAACGACTTTGTGTGTTGCTCAGTGTTCTCGTTAACGAGCGCAGGAGAGTGTTTCGATAGACTGATTTAGGCAGATATTTTTTGCACGCGGCAAGGTTTTAGTTGCGAGACACAAAGGATCTCGAAAAGTTAGTCGCTCTTTGTGAGAAGATGGGTCTTTCTGGCGCCGAACTACGGAAGTGGGTCACCCAGAAGGAAAAAGAAGAAAAAGAGAGGGCCAAAGTAGTGAAGGCAGTTGAGCTGGAAAAAGAAAGGTTGGCGGTCGAAAAAGCCAAAGCGGAAAAAGAAGCTGAGTTGGAGAGAGAGAGGTTGGCAGCTGAAAGAGCCAAGGAAGAAAAAGCGGCAGAGTTGGAACGAGAGAGGGTCGCAGCTGAGAGGGCCAAGGAAGAAAAAGCGGCTGAGTTGGAGAGAGAAAGACTGGCCGCTGAAATGGCTAAAGGAGAAAGAGAGTCAAAGGAGCGACAGCTGAAAGAAGAAAGAGAGCAGCAGTTGAAGTTGGAGCTGGAGAGAGAAAAGTTGGCAGCTGAAAGGGCGAGAGAAGAAAGAGAAACAAAGGAGCGACAGCTAAAAGAAGGAAGAGAAGCGGAGATGGCTGAAAGAGAACGGCAGCAACAGCAAGAGATGGAACTCGAGCGGTTCCGTTTGCAACAGCAAAGTGAAACTCCGGCCCAAGCTAGAGTTGAAAGCAGCGAACGGGAAGATCATGGCTTTCGCTTGAATCCAAGCAAGCTGCTCGTAGGGTTTGATGAAAGGAAGGACGACCTTGACGCGTACCTTCACAGATTTGAGACGATTGAAAGGAGCCAAAACTGGCCGGAACATCAATGGGCAACTGCTTTGAGTACTTGCTTGAGTGGCGAAGCTCTCAGTGTGTACGGTAGGCTGACGCTGACCGATGCAGCCAACTATGCAAAGGTGAAAGCTGCTTTGCTGAAGCGATTTAGATTTACTGTGGAAGGATTCCGGTACAGATTTCGGACAGGAAAGCCAGCTGATGGTGAGACGGCTACGCAGTATGCCGCCCGACTTTGCCATTATTTCGACAGATTGATTGATCTTTCAGGGACAGCGCAGGAGTACGAAGAGCTTAGAGAGCTCCTTATTAGAGAGCAATTTTCACTAGTTGCCACCCAAGCTTGTCGCTGTACTTGAAAGAGAGGAAGGCTGAGTCACTGGAAGGCGTGCTAGAATTGGCAGATCAATTCTTGGAAGCGCAAGGTGGGACTAATTTGGCCAAGGTCAAGAAGGAGTGTCCTGAAGATTCGAAGAAATCGGCTCCCGAAGAAAACAAGCGTGCACCGGAGAGCATTCCGCGATGTTGTCTGTGTAACCGAGTGGGTCACCGCGCTAACAACTGTCGAACTAACTTCACGAGCCCTACGGTTGTAAAATGTTTCAAATGTGGTCAGACTGGGCACAAAGCAGACGCATGTCGTGACGGAGCGAGTGAAACTCACCAGGTATCCTGTGTGCTAGCAGCACTGAAATCCGATGGTGAAGCCGTCACCGGATTTCTAGAGTTGAAAAATGGGGAGCAACTTCCTATTGTGGGTGCTGTAATGACAAAACAGCCAACCGGTGTTACGAAGGGAATGCCAATGCTGCCTGGAAAAGTTGCGGGCAAGAAGGTTACGGTGTTGAGAGATACCGGCAGCTCCACTGTTATCGTGCGGGCAAATTTGGTACGGGAAAGTCAGTTAACAGGCAAAACGAAGCCAGTTTGCCTAATTGACAGTACGGTTCGGGTGCTTCCCGAAGCAGAGATTGAGGTTGAAACCCCGTACTTCAGCGGGAAGGTTACTGCTCTATGCAAGACGACCCCCCTGTACGACCTCGTCATCGGAAACATCGACGGGGCGCGAGGGCCGAATGATCCAGAATGATTGGGAGAAGACCCTTAGATAGAGCCCTCGCCAACCCAGCGACTGCGAGATACAGTGAATGAGCATCCCGTGACGGATCTCTCTCGAGCCCAAGGTGAAGCCGCGGTGCAAGAGACAGTGAATGAGAAGATGATCGTGTTGAATGAGTTCACGTGCTGGGCAGCTGGACTTACGTCGGCACGACCTCAACCGACCGACAGTGTAAAGGGGACGGAGTCAGCCAGCCAGGCCCAATGTCGGGACATGAACAAGCGGGTGTATAACCGGACAGGACCCGTTGAACGTTATGACCCGTTAATGTTGTCGGAAGTGACAACGATGGCTGAGACGCCGCCTCAGATACCGTCGTTGGAAAGGGCTCGCCGAAAAAGAACGAGGAAAAACAAGAAGAGGTCGAGCGAGCACCGCAAGAAAGGGCGCAAGCGCCGCTCAAGGTACACAGGATAGGGGCTGAGGTGGAATCGGAATGTGTTTGGCACGGCTGAGTGCCATATGTTGTGTTAATGTTCTTGTTATCCTGTGTCACAACTGTATATCGAGCGAGTCAAAATGTTTGTTAAGGTGATGTGATGTATAGTATTGTATAATTGTTGTAAAGACAGATCTTTGTACATTTGTATTATTTGGAATATGTGATGAAGTGTTGTAGTCATGTACCTGTGGTTGTATTTCATGTGTTGTGAGATTGAATTGCAATGTACAATTGTATTGATATATTGTGAATGTGACGTGTCATGAGCGACGGACTGTGTTACAGTCCCTGAGAGTGTGGGGACTGTTCGCGCTCATTCGTGTGGTTTGGAATAATATGAGATAATATTCTTAATGTGGGGGGCAGTGTCACAAAACGAGCGCTCAAAAAAGGGCGCGCTGCCAAATTCTCGCGACGAAGTGCTGAGAGGTCAAGGATAAAAAAAGAAAACCAGCATCCAAAGACTCTCCGGCCGCACGACCCTCTCCCCTCGGTAGCGTAGGTTCGCTGTCGAACCTCCTCGCATCGGCCGCCGAGCAAGCCCTGGAAATTTCTCGATGGAAAGGGGCGTGCTGAAGCAGGGTTGCGTCATCCGTCGCGGATGGCCCTCGTACCGTCTCGCCTTTCCCCCAGCCTTCGCTGCGCATCGCGCCGACGAAATGATGACAATTTTCTGGAATCTCGCGCGGAAGGTATTTAATCGAGCAGCCGAGATGGGAAAGGAGGAGAAGAAGGAAGTTAGCGCCAGTGCGCGTGGGGTTATTCCACCGCGTCTGTCAGTGAAGGTTTTGTCCTTAGTGACAAAGCAGGAGAAGAAGAAAGTATGCGCAAGAGTGCGTAGGGTGTTCTGCCTTGTGGGCGAAGCCTTTTGTCTTCTGTGACAAAGGAGGAGAAGAAGAGGATTTCCACCTGAGGAGTGAAGACTGGAGCTACAGGCAAGAGTGGGTGTCTACCGCTAGCGAGCGAAGACGCGTGGCAACAGCTGCGTGTGGGAAGCCGACGTGTTTCCGGCGAAGAAGGTTTAGAGAGTGGCAAAATTGAAGACGCGAGGTTTCCTGGAAGAGAAACTTCGGAGGCAACGGAACGACAACAACGCTGGACTTTGAGTGAGTGATTCTCGGAAGAGTATCATCCAGACTTTTGTTACAAGAACTTTGGACTGAATAAGTTTTCTAACTCTTTAGTCTTTAAGTGTCTTGGTTGTTCGATGCATGCGACTGCATTGTAGTGCGTATTGTTGTCCGTGTCCGTTGTTTCGAGTGTGGCTGATTGTACTGTGTAGTACATTGTTTGGTTTGTGACATATTGTATTCAACTATTGCCGAGTGTCCATACTTGTGTATCGTTTTGATCTGCCATATTTGAGAATATAATTTTGTTTTGTTTATCAACTCTCGGCTCTGATTTGTTCTTTGGGCCACAGCCGGCGTCCGCTGGCGCGCCAAATAGGACCATTTCTGAATTGTCCATGCTTTCGTGGTGCGGTTCGGGGGGCCGATACTTCGGCCCTTGGAATTAGCCTGGCGATCACCTCCCGAATTAACGGGACTTGTGACACTAGGTCACGTTGAAGGTTAAGATGATCCATATGACTGGTTATTTTCTGGTAGAGGACGTAGTCGTCTGCCAAGAGCCAGACAGTAGAGGAAGAAACACAAAAGAAAGATCATTATTGTAAATTAAAAAAAATCGTTGGCCCTAAAACGGACCCTTGCGGTACACCAGATGTTACTGAGGAATAAGGTGAACAGAAATGATTAGCTGTCACGTACTGGCTGTGGCTAGAGAAGAATTACTTAATCTATGTGAGTACTTTGGGGTCGATGTTGCGCTGAGTAAGTTTGAAAATGAGTAGTTCTTGTGAAACGGAGTCGAATGCTTTCGCGAAGTCTAGGAGTATGCAGTCAGTATCAAACTCAACATCTGCGTTAATGAAGAAGTCGTTAGTAAAGCACAGCAACTGTGTTCCGCATGAAACTGTTTTTCGGAAGCCATGCTGAAAATTCCTAATGAAGAAGTTCAAATGAAGAAATCCAATGAGGTGTTCTATATAAACACGAAAGTTCAGTAGACCACATGCTCGAAAATCAATAGCATTTACGTATAAAAATCTGCAATATAAAGGTATACTTAGTACTACAAAATAATGCACGTTATTGAAAACGTGCTGAATTTGAAAAGATAGCTCTTCATTCGAGGCCAGTCTGTTCATGAGGCCGAGATTCAAGATGTACTAAAACGGACAAAGTGTCCTGCCTTAGAATCTATAGTCCGTTCGCGTTAGTAATACTGTTCCTTCGTCAACATTGTTCTGTTTTCATGTTCCTACATTGAATATTTGTCCTTGTTTGGAATTTTGAATGAGCTCAAGGCGGAGTGAAAGAAGATGCGAAATATTATCGTGCTGCGATCATAAAATAACATGATCGTGAGAACTGTGACGCCGAACATTGATCCTCACTTTTGCGAGTTTTCAGAATTATTCCGGAAGTAATGACACCTCCATACCATCGCCCATGTTTTAGCACCACTTCAGGACGTGATTCAGTTGCTGAGGTTAATGACTGCAAAGAAAGGGAGCGAAAGTCAGCGCCGTTGAATTTCTTGCGAAATGTACGTTCCTAAACACTCTCACTGCTTCTAAACACATAAGCGCTCTGATTCTTCCTTAACCACTCTGATTATGGACCTTTATTGTGAAGAGGGGGATTTCCTCATTTCTGGTCTGTTGTACGAGAGTACAAAAGCCAACGTGACAGCCTCAGCAGTGCATATTTTGCGGGGTCATGCGAACTAACAACAGCCTAGAGACGACTATGGCGGCGCCCAGGGGAGCCTTGAGTGAAAAAGTCTATTCAGTGTGTCAGAGGCCACAAAGTGTGGCTTGAAAAGCAGAGTGGTCCGAAGACAAAAACAAACTGTTCCGTGTCTGCCTAGTCTGGCTGAATACGCTTCTATGTTTTCTGTGAACAGCAGGTGAAAACACTTAACCCTTGGGATTATATTACTACCACTGCTTTATGGGAGTTATACTGATGACCGGTTCTCGGTGCCGAAAAGGTGTCAAAATTGAACACACTTCGAAGAGGTCTGCCTATTTACACCTCACGGTGACCTTTATTATGATTCTAACGTTTTTCAGTTATATGAATGGCCACTCGTAGCGCACAATAGTCAGCTATGCGAGGTATGAGTAAAACAGCATAAGTAAACGACGACATTGGTGCCTCCTCTAGTGCTAACGCAATTGTAAACAAAATATGAGTGCAGTGTCAGCGTCTAATGATCGAAATGAAACAAGCCAACCACTGAAGTAAACTTTTGGTATACAAGTGAGCAAATAAAATTCACTATATTCTTCATTGTATGTTCCGAATAGACAGTTCTCAAAATATATACCCTTATGTAAAGCTTCACGCTAGCACACAACCAGTAATTCTGGTGCATTTAATGGTGATAGCTACAATGTATAGCACTACAGCTACTATGGGAATGGTGGATGGCACGTTGATTTGGCTGACGTTGATCCTTCCAGCTTTATGTGGCTTCGTGCGACCTGCAATCACTTTGTTGCTAGACATAGTTCAGCAAAAGTTACATCATAAGTGCAAGGCAACTGTATAAAAAGTTAATTTTAAATATTAACCCATTTAGCTATCTCTAAATAATATTCTTCACTGGTGGTAAGTTTAACGAATGATTAGCATTTGAAAAAAAGTTGTTCAAATGAGCATAATGTTCTTAACTTTCAAGTTACAAACTGTGAAGTTTTCTGTGTTTCACGATAGTTACCTGATAACTTCTATAAATACAACATATTACGTGCATTGTTCTGAAAGGCCAGTGCAGAGGTCCAGACAATAAAAGGCTAAGTCCTGATATTGTTACTGTATTCTCTAAATATTTATTTGCTTTTGGGGCAGCCTGAGGTCCGCACTTTTGAATAAAAAGTATGGCCCTCGTATTATGCTCAGGTGATCCAAATATTTCCACGCGTGGCTGCGCACTTTTGCTAAAATCAATATTCCTCTTTTATGAGCAAAAGGTGCCTTCTAAAGGCTCTGTACTGTGTAGAAAATGAGTGGAGCGTAAAGAGAAACTTAAGTTTTGGCGCTAACAACAATTCAGCGTTTTTTTCCTTCAAAACTAAACTCTACTTCAAGGATCTCTTGTTACTGCCTCGTCACTTTTTTTTTCGCATAAGTATTGAATCTGCATGTCAAAACAAACCTCGGCATGTACACTGCTTATCTAAGAAATACAATATTAAGACACTTAAAATTAATTTGTGACTGCCGAGCAGCAGCCCACATAAACAGGGTAAAAACAACGACATATTAATCACTTTTTAATATTTTTGCAGTGTTTGTGTAATACATTAAGTCAGTCTTTTCAACGTCTTGACAAAGCGATTCCGGCAGCAGGTACATTACTTTTATAATTATTGGAAAAACAAATTATTTGGCATATGCAGTTGATTGAAGCCAATAAAAGGAAGCACGTTTTTTACGCTTTTTCGGTGCAACAGCTGGAAATTTCGGTGCCTTATAACAATGGTTTCTCATCTTTCACAAGGTCTTAGTGCAGACAAACGACAGCCTCTTTTGCATCTCCCAGAACTGCCCCGCCGCGGTGGTCTAGTGGCTAAGGTGCTCGGCTGCTGACCCGCAGGTCGCGGGATCAAATCCCGGCTGCGGAGGCTGCATTTCCAATGGAGGCGGAATTGTTGTAGGCCTGAGTGTTTAGATTTGGGTGCACGTTAACGAACCCCAGTTGGTCGAAATTTCTGGAGCCCTCCACTACGGCGTCTCTCATAATCATATGGTGGCTTTGGACGTTGAACCCCACATATCAATCAATCAATGCATCTCCCCGAAGGTAATTAGGCGATTGGACGGAACATCGGATACTGTAGGGCTGAGTAACCTTGCAGTGATCAACATTTTCCCCATATATTTCAAGTTTAGTGACAAAGCGAGAAATAGTCGAAATCAATGCTCGACCCCAAAGTGCATACTTCTGTATTGAAGTCGCCGATTAGTGTAAAGCTGTTGATATTGTTCCGTCACAATGGTGATTGCTTTGTGTATTGTGAAAACTTCTTTTAGATTCACATATCCACAGATGTTTCAACTGTAGCAACAAATTTCTATATACCAGGACAGCTTACAGTGAAAGTAAACGACAAAGGTAGGTCGTAAGGTACCAATTATGTTCGTCAAAGTCGCCGACTAGTATAAAAAGTTTCTGCTTCTACGTGTTTTGTATTGTTCTGCCACAAATCTAAGGAATATTAGTTCATTTCTAAAGTTTTCTTTTTTGTGGCTCACGTGAGCATCCACGTACCTTCCCGTATAGTACACCCCGGACGTTCATGAACAAACATTAGGTGCTTCACTCCTGAAATCTAAGTGATAAGTAGTTCCTTGCCGTCATTTTCGTACGAGTCGTTGGTGCCAAACACTATACCACTGCCACGTATGGTGGTCTGACAAAACTTCTTTGCCGGTTGATTCGCAACAAAGTTCACATTAACAGATTTTCTGAACGGCGTCATATCATGATGACAGCTCGTACTTTATGAATGGTGATGCGGCATTACCAAATCAATCTATAGTACGCCTATGAGCGCTGTTTTGAGGATGTTCCGACGATAGTCATAGCGCGAGAACAACACATTGACACAGAGACAAGAAGGACACGAAAGACACGAGCGCTATGTTTCGAGTTATGTTGCCACTCTATTTTTGGTCTTTTTCGTATTCCAGTGACAGTGGCACTGCCAAACAAGTTGAAGACCTTCTCGCCGTGCCACATTTTGGCACACCGAAGCCACTCGCATATACGTAGTTATCTCATGTGAGACGAGGCCCGGAATCTACATCAAAAATTACCGGTATTAGCGTCAATTAAACCTTGAAAGTTCCCTGAAAAAAAGTTCATTGAAGTGCAAGTTAACTGAAACGAAATAGTTTTGTTGCAAGCTGTGAAGAGGAGCTGAAAAAATCATCAGTTACTGAAATGGAAGTTCAACGTATTCATTTGCCAATATGGTTCCTTCAACGGGAATTTTCTCTAACTAAACAAGTTATGAGAATGGACCAAACAACAGTATTTATCTCTACCACTTACCAGTGTAGGCGGGCATTTATAGGGGGAACTATCGTGTTTTAAGCATTAGAAGCAAGAGGGCGCAATGAGCGCGCAGCGGCTCTCATCTTGCGCGCGTACTTTGGACTGCGCTTAGGACTGCATTGGTCACGAACTTGTTCGCGATATCTGCACACTAATAGGCACAACACTACTGGGCAACGCAGGCCACATTCTTTCTCAAGAACATCAGTCCCGGTTTAACTGAGAAATGCTCGGTGCTTTCTTTTCAATGGGCTATTGTTTCGTTTCCTCTTCTCCTCAAGGTGAGACGATTCCTACAATCTCTTCTGTAAAAAGAGTGGCGCATGTCTCAACACAAGTATAACTGAGGACGCAGTCTACAAAAATCAAAGCAATGTTCGTATTCCGTCTTTAAGGCAATTTATGATCAATATATTGAGGAGCACTGGCAGGTGTCACAAAATGTGTTATTAGAACTGAAATTTCCGCTCACGAAATGTGTTAAACTGAAATATTAGTGTCATTCAAACGTGTATACTCAGTAATATGTCTAATAAGTAAATTATTTTGTCATTGTGTTTTATTACCCATCTGTCACGCCTTTATGTGCTCTAGGGTTAGTGTAAATAAATAAAGAAATAAATAAATAAACAAACAATAAACTAATAAATAAATAAATAAATAAATAGGTAAAAGAATAAATATATAAATAAATAAACAAATAAATGCGTCAGCGTTGGGTACAATAGCATTTCGGCGGGGGATGCGAGAAAGCTCGCACAACTGAGTAGTTGCTTAAACTCATGTTCACTCGAGCGATATTTCAGTGCAATCATTTGCCGACATCAGGTTATCTTGAAACAAGTACTTAGTGTTATGCACACCAAACAAATATTCACAAGAGATCGTAACATTGTTCGCTGGCTTGAAAATTTAGTTGTTTTGGAAATAATCGAGTTCATTTGTAAGAAATCCAGGTGAATTTAACCTGCGGAATCTCACGCCGTTAGAGGAAACCATTAAAGAGTGGAAATAGGCGTCCACGAGAATTGATTCTTTTTCCAATTATTCAATGCTTGTTTGGAGACCGCTGAACTGTTCACACACAGAGATGACGTTCTTTTGAGGCTCGTACTCTGTAGTGCGTGTGTCTGGCACTCTTTTTGTGCTAGTATACCAAAAACTTATGCCTCTTTTTCGTGGCCTTCACTAAGGCTGGACTCACACTAGGGATTTAATTTTTGTTGTTACGTATTGAGCCTTTCTCGATTGCGGCCACAGGCACTACAAAGCGCACCCATGGAGCACAACGTAAAGAACCATGCAATGAGATCTCGTAGCAACCCGTAAACGTTGTTTATTTTGTCAATTACTTGAATGACGCAATGCCCACCCTGCAGGTATCCTTCATGCGCTGATCATGTCAACTCCCGGTGGACAGAGGTCAGCGAAGAAGCGAGGAAGTCAGTTCCACACCAAGAGCGGCGTCCCGCTTTCCGAATGCCTCCGACAGGTTTAATCTATTAGCAGAGAGTGTCATATTTTCTTAGTTCCGAAAGCTGCAGACGCGTTAGCACACAGAGCGACACGTGATGCAATTAGTCGTATCACAGGGTATTTTTATTTACCGGACCACTTTTTTTTGCGACCAACTATATTTCTTGGTAGAATCCCTTCAGGCAGGCCCTCAATCACTGTATTCGGCTCACAGCGTGCTTCGCGTTCTGCAGCACAATCCTGTGATGATTTGAACACTACATAAGGAGATCAACTCATCAGTGAAGATATTATATATAAATATACCTATTGCTCACTGGTGTCACACGGGCGCGTTTATAGGTGATAAGGGTGAACCGGATCTTTTTTCTTCACGGCGATCAACTGGACGGGTGCTGCTGCCCAAGCGCAGAAAATCTTGAACATGTTTGAACACAGCGCACGACTGCACGGAGACAAGCGAAGACAAAGTGCAGCGCCGACTCGCTACAGGAAATTTCCTGCAGCGCCGACTCGCTACAGGACTCGCTACAGGGAAAACAAAACGCAAAACAAAAAAAATATTTTGTTACCTGTTGTTCTGTGATGTTTTTAGTCTTCAACTTTCTTTCGTATGACCCACTCACGGCCATCCAGTTGCAGCGAAGCGGCAATTTCGTTGTACACACCTGAGTTTTGTTTTAGGCGCCTCGTGTCCCAGCCGCTCTCTTCAGCGATCAGTTATTTCGCTTTTCAGTCGCTCCGACGTAATCCAGAAGGTGCAAATACTAGTAATCAATCCACTTCAAGGGGCTCCAACTGCTCTGATGCGCTAAAGACAACGGTTGTCTCCTTGTCGTCTGCTTTTTACCCAACTTCATGGAGTCCTTACAAATCTGAAAATTTCAAAATTTTCAATATTCTTTCAATTCAAAAAATTTAATTGGTTTTTATAGAGAAAACTGACCGTTTAATGTGTTTGTATTGAGCAATGCTCATATTTCTAGTTTATTGTGCTTTGAGCAAGCTCAGCCACAGAGCGGAGACGTCAGCGAAATTGCGATCTCTGAACCAGATAGCGACGCGCGAATCACAATAGTCTTGATCACGATCGGGCCTAACCGCAAATAATTGTGACCATGTAGCAGGACCCAATCCAGATCGTGCTTAATATGAATCAGTGTTTATCGCGAATAAAAATGTCCATGTGACATCGGCATTGATGACGAGCCCCTGATAAAATATAAGAAAAGAGGGATAATTGCCACACATGCTTAAAAGATCACATCATATCCACAGAGTGAATGATGATGAGTGGGGCGAAGCTTCAACGAGTTTTATAGGCAAACCGTGCATCATCCACTGGTCGCGTCTGTCTGTCTGTCCGCCCATCTATCCGCATGTCTCTCTGTCTCTATGTCTGTCCTTTAGTCTATCCGTCCGTCTATTTAGTGAACGCTCTAATACCGCCATCTCGAGTATTTTCATAATATATTCATCATATGCAAGTACGGCCATCCAGCGGACTATCCAAGGACTAAAACAACACGTCGGTACTACATACAAGAGACGCCCGATCCACCGATCCAAGCCTTAAGGAGCTTAGCCTCTAAAAACTTTTATTACGTGTGTCAGTACAGCTCAAGTGTACGTAGTTACATTGGCACATAAGCGCCTTGAAAACAAATAATTGGTACATATAAAGCAGAAATAGTGTGTAAGCGTATATTCTTAAGTTATGCGTGCTGCCGAATGCAACATTTGGATCGGCAGTAATACGGCCATCTTTGCTTTGAATGCCTAGCAGAGACGTTAAAGAGGATCTCTGATGTAAACAGCTGGGGCCGGATTCACAAAACTCAATTACGAAAACATTCTTGCGCAAGAGAAATTTTGTTGCGTAAGTCGATTCACGAAACGAAAAAACGTCGTAAGAGGCCATCGTTGTCACATCGGCCGCTGCAAGTAAAGCGCGCTGTGCCTGCCCGGGAACATGTCAGCGATGGTGATGCAGTTGCTATATTTGCTTACGTCACCGAAAAGTGCTCGTAAGTGGATTCACGAAGCGAAAATTGCGCGTAAAAAAAGCATGGCTGAAAGAAAATCCTAAGAGTGGTTCGGACCACTCTTAGGAACAATGTGGCTACTTAGAACCTGCTGCCGCGGCGGTATACTTTGGTGCCCTGGCTGGTTTTGAGTTAATTCACGCCCATTAAGGGCTGCCTGATGACTGCTGGTGCGTTTTTATTTCTTTCGGCGCTTTGAGCTTCGCGTGTTGTTTCCCTTGTACGCAGTGGATGGTGTTGACAACCACCATCGTCCAATGAGTTCGAAGTCGCAGTAATTGAAGAATTCTATTGGGCGTCAATGGCATAAAACTACGCATGTAAAGATTTGTGGTTGGATGAAAACCAATGTGATACGTGAATGGTCGGTGCATTCGAACGCGGCATGGCATAGGATCAACCTTATTTGTTATGTTGTTGTGTTGCGCCCCATCTCATCCAATTAAAAGTGCGACTCGAGATCCTTGCCTCATTGTTGGAAATTACCACCAAAGAGGTTAATGGGAGCACATTCTTTGCACGCTATAGGAAATAAAAATGAGAGGAAGTTTTCAGTGAGTGGTTCATAAAGTTTGTGCTCTAGTGTACTTTCATTGGCTCTAACTGTCCAATGGTTGCGATCTCTGAAATACAGCTGTCGATACACTTTGGGACGATCTGGAAGAAAGCGTACTTTGTAAACCAAAGCGCATGCATCTTCACCTCACTGTTCAGACACCGATATGGACCGTGATACTGTGGCAAGCAATCGGAATCAAATGACCCTAGTAACTTTGTATGACACCGAAAATATGCAAACCCTCACGATTCTGGAGCAAACCTTGGCTGAATTCACCCCTGCGTCAATTACCAGCCATTTAACTTGGCTCACGAATATCATTCAAAGGTAGAGCGAGCCACTGACATGTATTTTGTGCGACGCAGCGACCACTTGACCTGAGAATAATAGCGTTGCGAAGGCGAATCCCCTGTCGCATGCTCTGATTGAAGCAGACGACAAACGTGAGCAGACGACGGCTTGGCCGACCAGCATAGCTTGTGATTGGTTGTGAAGCAATACCCTCTACATCAGCTCACTCCGTGACGTTGCAAAAACACTTCTTTCATCTGGCTCGCCTGTCCTGTTCGTCATATCACCCCCCCTCGCACATAAGAGAAAAGTTTTTCACGCCGTGAAAATAGTGCAAGTACTTTCTAAGAGCTCTCTTATGTGCTGCACAGTTGTCGAAAACAACATGGCGTCGTAAACAGCATATCGGTCGGTGCGACTTTCAGCAAACGCTTCTCGCACGAGTTACCTTAGCGTTTGACCGGATGTGTTGTGATTACAGCAGCTCTTTCAGTGCGTGTAAGCAGTGCGGAAAGCTGTGGCAGTGCAATGGTGTACGGTGAAGCGCAGCGAAGCCTGTGCGTCGGTGTGGTTATCAAGCGGGGATCGGCGTCGATGTATCGACGGCAACTAGCACTCGAAAAGCCTGCAATGTGTGTTTGTGTGCCGGTAACAGTTCATTCGCTTGACTTTCCAGTCTCTCAGTTGGCTGCTGTGCGACATTTCTGATTGACAGCGTTTTGACACGTTACTTGAGTGACCCCAAGTACGTACGGAAACGTATGAACTACGCGCTTAGCCCGTACGCTTCTATTTGAGAGCAATGTACTGTTCTGGAGTGAAACGATGTTCGTTGTGAACAGTGGTGCTGTGTTGACGTTCCCAGACTTGTGAACAAGCTGTGCTCGTGTGACCGAAAATTGAAAGACAGCGTTGATAACTGTTTTGCCCTGCAAAGTTGTGGTGGGGCAGCTTGGCGCTTTTGTTTGTTAAGTCGTCACTTCTCCTTTTTGTGATAACCATAGTCCTAGCGCTGTGATATGATCAACCACAACTGCGAGATGCTACATTCTGTTGTGGATCGTGTTACTTTGGAAGCGCGCCCAGACTGTTCTTCGGTAACAACTTGAGAGTTCTATGTGGCAGAGAGAGCCCATGAACGTCAAGCTTCCCTCCGGCCCCCCGACCTAGCGCTGTGATGTGATCAACCAAAGCTGCGAGATGCTACATTCTGTTGTGGATCGTGTTACTTTGGAAGGGCGCCTAGACTGTTCTTCGGTAACAACTTGAGCGTTCTATGTGGCAGCGAGAGCCCGTGAACGTCAAGCTTCCCTCCGGCCCCCAGAAAAAGCAAAGATTTCAACGGTGCCTTGCTTTGGATGAAGTTGTAGGCCAATATTGCCTAACTACACGTTTCCGAGTTCGTATGGCCATCGTTTTGCACGGCACTAGAGCCTTGACAACAGCCGGTCATGGCCAGTTCTTACACTTTATCAATGGACGTGCACGCCTGACCAGCCCTTCATTGCTGTCATTGGCAGCTTCCAGTCTGCAGATGCCCTTTGCCTGTTGGCCGTACTTGGTTCCTCATGACACCGACGGCTACTGAATGCTGCCATCGGTGAGTTCACCTTGCACAACTAAATTTCACCGGTACTCTAATTTACGCAGTTCTATAACGTGTGCAAGTTTTTAAGCCCATCAGATGTAATGTTTCTCTATGATAAGTTGAAGCATGAAGAATTTACTACTACTGTTATATACATACATATATTATGGAGCAAATACATAAAAAGTTTTTTGTGATTTGATACAAGTGAGCTCTTGTTTGATTATGAGGTTGGGCCTGTCGATTGACCACGTTTGATAGTTGGAAAGTTAATGTGAATTTATTTTTCAGGAGCCAGGTTGCACTTAAAAAATTTATGTTATTTTGGAAAATTAGTTCTATAGACGATTACCATTGTGGTAGTAGTATACTTCAGTAGGACATATATATTGCGGTACGTAAATTTTACATGAGGCTTCAGTTTATTTCAAAGTGATTATAGCAGATTTTGGTCACTTTAACGAAGTGATAGCATTGTCAAAAAAGTATTCAAAGTGAGTGCTTTTAATGATTGTTTTTAAATATCTCGTTTTTGGCTCTTCACAGATCGCAGTGATTGGCTTGCTAAGGTCCTGTGATGCATCAGTTTGACACACTGGCACATCAATCCTCATTATGACTTGGAGCACCTGTACAAAAATAGGAAAGATACGTGCTCCCTAACTGTGCAAGCCTATGTCACTGCTGGGACTGTTATCTTTCAGCGGATGTGGCGTGGAAGCATGCATGGCAGCCTCATTTGGAAGGACTGCGATCTGCTTGGGAGCTTCGAGGGCACA
This sequence comes from Rhipicephalus microplus, assembly GCF_043290135.1. Taxonomy (NCBI): domain Eukaryota; kingdom Metazoa; phylum Arthropoda; class Arachnida; order Ixodida; family Ixodidae; genus Rhipicephalus; species Rhipicephalus microplus. The sequence continues at coordinate 103,989,961 of NC_134706.1, read as the reverse complement.
AAACTGCCTAACGGCTGGCTGCAAGGTTAGTTTTTCTTTAATACATACGATTACGTGAACACCACTTACTGTGCACAAATTGAAAGCCCAAGCATGGTTGCTTTCAGTGTATACCTGTAATATTCTTACACATAATTCTTATTCAACATTTATAGAACTAAATTGCAAGATAATTGAGAATGTTGAAAGCTGAAAACCTGCAGCTTATGAATGAAACTCCAATAAGCTGAGACTCAAAAGCTTGTGCTTAGAAACGAGCACAAATACTTTGATTCTTTATTGAGCTCTCGAGCTTGTGACTCCCTCTGTGGATCAAGTGCTCTGGAAGGAAATAGCAAGTGGGTGAAAATTGCCTGGCTGTCCACAACTTGCAAGGAGAAAGACCTATTGAAGAAGCCTCAGATGACATAGGGCCAGTAACTGCATCTTTTACCTAATGTAGCTTTTTCTCTCTCAGTGCTGTTGTTGTGTTTCAGCTAAACATGTTCACCACGATTGCATAGTGATATATATTTTTCTACAAATTGTACCTGACCTAAGTATGCATTGTTGATCTCTAAAGGTGACGTTCAGTGTGTTTCGAAGCCATGGCTTCTCATTTCTCTGTCTGTGGCTAGCCTATTTCAGCAGCAGAGCGATGCAGCTAGCACACATGCAATCCAAGTCATGGAGCGCTCCTTCGGTGTTCTGTGCAGGACGCCGCATATCCATCCGGCAAGACACTGGTATCAACAATAATGGTGAGTGTTGGTGGCACCTGTAGGAGCCCGTTGTGTTTGTTGCGTACGACTATTTCCCCTGAGGAAGTGCATTTTTGAAAGGTTTTCTTCATTTAGTATAATAGATGTCAGCAACAAGCACACTCATAATCCACAAGTTCTTTGTGTCTTCTAGGCTGCCCATTTGCTCCTATATGTGGTATGGTGAGCTGGCTATGTTAGACAGCCTAAAAGTTATGTACATTGGCTGTTGTGTTGTAATGCAGTCTAACTTGTGTTTCTTAGTGAAGTTATTTGAGGTCTACTTCTCGCACCTAGTGTAAAGTCGAAATAGAAGAAACTTTATTGGCTTTTTATGCCTGTCAGAAGTTTCATGCCTTCATCTATAACATTGTAGTTTTGCTCTTGTATCATATTCAATATATTTTCAGCCTTCGCTGTGTGTGTGTGTGTGTGTGTGTGTGTGTTGAGGCTTGTCATTGGCTTCTGAAAATACGATATCTGTAAATATGAGCACATAATTGACAACTATACACTCTTGCATGTAGCATGGTTGTAACAATGATCTGTATATTTCTAAGTTCCAGCAGTAACAAGGGTCTCGGTGCTCCACGGTCATGTACAGTGTATCAAGAACAGAGCACAAAAGACCAACAATTATAAAGGGACTGTCAGTGACTGTTCTCCTGCTCAAAGTTTACAACAGCAGAAAGAGCACATTGTGATGTCAGGAGCAGCTGCTGCTTAACTTCTTAGCAGTGCATTATTCAGCAGTTCATTTGCTTGCATTCGAAATTATTTAAATTTTGCATGAAAGATACCAAACTATGACACTAATTTAAAGGCTGATGTAGTGTTAGTGGGCAAAATATAATTGAGCTGAAGTTTTTAACATGTGTGTTAAGTGCCTGCTTGCCTCTACATTTACATGCCAGAAATCACAGCATCCATGGTCGCCAATGGTAACTGTGTTTGCATTCTTTGTAGTACAAGAAGTAAAGCCATGGATGCAGTAATCATGTACTTAGTTGGTGTAATCCTTCAGTGTACACTCATTTGTATAGCACCAATGATGCCATGAGTGTATAGGCTCTGGGAATTGAATCTATGTGGATTATTTTATTTGGAAGGAAGAGGATCATCACTACTCCTAGTATATCTTAACATTAGATTTTAGTGCTTGGGTATTATCCCACTGCCTGTCCGTCCTTCAACAGTCTACTTATCTACTATGTAAGTGTAGCTTTTTAAATGTATACTTTGCTCGGATAGGTTTGTTCATAATGTAATGCAAGTGACTTATCATCTATGCAGCTCTACTCAGACTAGAAATAAAAGTATTTATTTTTATATGTAGCTATAACATGCAATAACTTGTGTTTTTCTAGGTGCCTGTACAATTGTTTAGCCCCACAAAAGTGCTGGTATACTCTAATATTGAATCTGGCATCTTAAAATAGTTTGTTAGTGGAAGTAAGAATGTGTTTACAACCAATATTACTATCCTCAGATGAACTGTGAAAACTCTGTGGAAATTTCTTTACATTATTTTAACTTTGTGAAGTCAAATGTTTTTATGTTCTTTTATTGTGGTCCCTGTTTCATGCAAATGAGACATGATTACTTTGCAGTAGCATAGTAATAGTTGTTATTTTACACATATGTGCTGAGCAACATCGCGGTTGAGGCCACCAGCAAGACATACATGCAGTGCACTGGAGCATGACCTCACATAGTGTACAGTCTTCGCCCACCAGTGAACTCAATATTTTTCAAGCAGACTAATAGATAGCTGTATGGGAACTTTGTTGATGTGCAAACTTTGAAGTCTTCTTGAAGAGTGTTTTTCATTATTTTTGTCCAAGTGAAGTAGCTACCCAAGGCCACAACTGGTGGGAATGTGGTGGTTTCCTCTCTCCAAAAGCACTCCTACCAGCTGCCGCAATGTTAGCATGGGGTGAATTCACGCACTGGAAAAATAATTGGTCTTTGTTTTCTTGGCCGAAAGAGTCACTTCCACCGTTGAGCCACCACGACGCGCCAGAATAGAAACTTTTAGCTAAATAAAATTGATTCTGCTTTTGAGAAGTGTTTTGGGGAAACGAAATGGCACCTATAGCATTCAATATAAGCACTGTTTGCACCAAGGAGCTTAGTAACTTATAATTGTATTATTCGTGTATTGTCTAGAATTTACTCGCGCTGTGCCAACTTTCAGCCCAAGTGTCCTAACATGCTTTGTTAGTGGGTTGTGAATGAGCCAAGCTATGTAAATAAACGAAGTTATAATGCAGACATGTACAAAATATTGATGCACATCTTTTTTCTTTATCATGACATTGTCAAGGGCTTTATTCTTGTGTTTTTTATAAAAACTGCTTGTCACTGGGCAGCAGCGGAAAACTATGAATCAAGCTTTTGTGAGATGGTTCGAGAAACACCATGTTCAGACATAACAGTGCCGGTGGATTTCTCTCGTAAGTTACTTTCTATAGTATATTCAAAATGAGTGTATTAGAATTGTTGTTTTATAGCCATTCATTTTAATATTTACACCTGAGTGTATGTATGTATGTATGGGTGTACATATGTATATGTGTGTGTGCGTATATGTATGTATCTTTTAAATGAGAATCCGTGTTTCATTGGTGAGTAAGTTTGGTAATGATTTGGCTGAATTTGTTTCTAGTTATTTCTCTTTTGAGCCATTATACATTTCAATTTGTTTTGTACTGCATAAATAAATGTAACCTTACACAGAATATGTGTGTTCGAAGAAGTTCTTTCATTTACCAACCTACAGTCATGGGCAAGAAATTGGGTAAAATAGAACGAACCTGCGAAGATTAGTTTAGAGCATAGCTACTCTATATGGCATATCTCGTACACATTGCGTTGGTTGAATATGTCGATTTCAACCTTTCAATTTTAATCAGAATAAGCAAGCTATCCCCCGTGGTTGTATATGTGTGTGATATTTATGCATATTGTGATACTGGTTCGCAATTACAATTAAGGTCACAAGCCTAGTCAAGCTGAATACACGAATTTTGTCCATGCACCTTTCATCTGCACTGGAACTGTTGTTAATAAAAAATAAACTTCGGTTTAAAAATTTATTCTAGTAACCAAAATCAGGGTATCTCTTTCTCACACAAATCAAATTGCCATTGTTCTGTTCCATTCTGGACAATAGGGGACCCTCTCAGCAGAACTCGATTAACTGCTATAGTTCATTTTAATCATTGACAGCGACATTACACTGAAGCGTGCAGCATGACAAATAGCGGGAGAGAAGACACAAACTAATCACTCTGTTTGCGTCAGCTCTAACTGTCCGTGCTCTTTGGTCTTGCTGCATGTGATGATGCCCACCAAATTAGCACGAAAGCGTGTCCCTACAAAGGCAGTCAATTTGGCTGCAAGAAGTTAGCTCACTGCATCTGTAGATTTTCTTCAAACACCGTGAGGACTGATTGCTGGTCGAATATCCAAACACGTGAAAAGTAATATACCAGGTATGATATTGGTATTTCAGCACTGGACACTTTTGCGATAAGAGAGGATGAAGGAGAAAATTATGAACCCTGAATTGTTTAATTTTTGAAGGAGCACAGTACAGCGCTTTTGGGTCAAAAAAGAGTGAAAGAAGCAAGTGCGAAAGCCTACTGCTCATAAAATTAGTACCCGCCACCAGGCATAATGTCAGGCCGGGCAACCTCTTGAAAAAAAAAGTGCTCAGTGATTCTGCGAATCGAACCAAGTACCTCCTAGATTGTAGTTGAGCGCTGTAACTGCTCGTCCACTGCAGCAGTGCTTGCATTTGCTCTATTGCTGATATATCGTCATTCCTTCGAATGAAGTCAAATGCAAAAACGTCCGGTGAAACTTTGTCAAAAATAGAAAAAATAGTTAGAATGCGTTGACCCAAGGTTACTAGAAGATAGAAACCGCCCCGTGTGACTGTTTAACCGTGCGCTATTTACTCTTGTACATTACTGTCATGACGTTGGGATAGCCGGCTCTAACGTAGGCTACCTTCTCATAGTTTGCCAAATATAAATAAGAAAATAAAAATATATGATGGCCTGTGACAACGCTAATCAAATATTATGAGTTCACTGTCACTAGTGTTACGTTCACTAGATGAATGCTCAGTTTGCTTCCATTATTGTTATTTAGGAAAGTTTTGGCTCATAAACTCAACTCTCCTAATTAGCATTGATTCTCATATCTAAGGACAGTCACACTTCATCTCGCTTTCTGAGTGGCTGTCACTCCCACATAACGCGTACTCCACTTTTTTATGCTCTCCGAGCATCTGACGCTGCTTTGCGGAGACTTTCACTGACGTCTGCTGGGCCAGAAAATTGTCTTTATTATCTATCAATTTCAAGCTTTCGCGAAGCCGAAACAAGAGTCTCTTTCTCTCTCTTTTCATCCTTTTCGCACGTGTGATAACGTCTCTCGACCTCAAGACTCGTATACACGTGCCTTGCTTTGTTTGCGCACTCAAACAACGCTGGACGAAAAATTTGCACCGTGTTTTGTGAAAAGCATTAGCACTGAGACACCTCCCGACAAGTCTCCTTCATTTTACGTAGACATATACCTAAGCGTAAGCGTATGCACGTTCTCGCATTCCGGCTTTCTAAAAATGCTGCGGTGCATGGAACCAGCGAAATTGCGCTCACAATTTCATTTGATTACTGCTGTTATCTATTTCCGCACAATTCGTCTGCAGGCACCAAAGTCGCTCATGTGTCTTGTAATAAGAATATTGTAACAAAGGCTACCTTTGACTATAGGTACAAAACACCATTACGTTCACCACTATACCGTGCTAGATTGCACCGAATTAGTTAAGTAGCAGCGCAGCTTCATCGAAATGTAAGGTAACTGGTCGCGTTAAATAGGGGAAGACATTCGAGGCACATTTTCAAACATTGCATGCATCGATTTATGTGTGGTTTCATTTATGTGGTGCACCTGGAGTGTTGTTTACTTGTACTTGGCGAGACAGTGCATGAATTGCTCGATGACTTAAGGCCATCGAGCAATTTCGTTTTTAGCTACAGTCGTTGATGAAAGGCGAGTGCTTGGCTTTGCACAGCCCGCCAAAACGGCTATTTTAACGTACGCGGCATCCCGTAAGCGCTGTAGCAGACGCTCGCGGAACTGAAACTTAGATGCAGCAAATCATTGGCTATCATCGTATACTCTCGATGCTAGACGCTTTGCGTGCTACCTTGATATTATCAGCACACACTTCTTTCTTTCCTTGTCGTTTCATCGGCTATCGTGTGTCCTCCTTGCCCTCTTAAGTACCGAATAAGTTAAATTCATACCCGCGCTATAGTAATCCCTCCAGATAAGAGAATTTTTGGCTAAGAAAATGCGTAGCCAAAGAGAAAGCTTTGTGAATTCGGCCCCTGATTCTATGAAAATTAACGCGTAAAAACAGCGGCTATCAGTACAAAATTACCGCTACACCACGTTCAAAACACATAAATCAAAAGGTTATCCACACACTTTTAGGTTACATGGAAGAAACTGTCGTCCTCAAAAGGTGATGCGCAAGAAGGGCAGGTGCACTAGAATTAAATATTACATGAACACAGCAATCGTCTGAAGATGAGTTACCAACTTGACGAGCATTCTGTCGTTCACACACTATTGCTTTGGCCGAAAAGCCACTCCTCCCGTCAATCAAGCGGCATAGGATCGGGAAAGCGTCAATGAAAATACACAGACTTGAGCTCACTTTAGAACTACTGGTGAAGCATGTTCACCGGTGTTTACAGTAGTGACCGAAATGAATGGTACACAAAATAAGGCACGACACGAGTGGCCGCAGCATTCTAATCATGAAATTCATTCTCACGAGGCTGTTTTGCTCAAGATGCAAAAACGCTCTTCATTAGAAACCCTGAACACATTGCATTTGGTTTAACTTGCACTGAATTTACTGATTTGACGGGTATTAGTGGCTGAAGTTTTTTATGAGACTTTGTTTTGATGTTCATGGTGTGCCCGATTGTGGAATGAGTCAGCTGGGCCTCAAGGTGCACATGGCTGATTGCACTTTGAGGTGCTGCGAAACTAATCTTCGTTCAGCTTTTATTTTAAAGGCACAGCGCAGAAAAAATACTAAGAGCCCCCAACAAACCCGATTCTTTGCTCTGAAAACACTCTACGCGACAGGTGTTCATGAAGCCCAAGATTATTTATATATTTTTACCTTAGTAGCGTGGTGGAATTTTTGGAAATTGTGAAGGAATAACAAACGACATCGTTGGGGACAAACTTCAGTGGGAGCGGTGGAATAACGCTATTTCTTTGTGTTTATGTTATGCTCAGTGGATGCACATGGTGCGAGCACCTGAAATAACGCGTATTTGTTATTATTTATTGTATAAATGTACACGTGAAAAAAGGTGGAAAAAGTCCACCTGTCTTTAGCAGACTCTCTTCAGCAGCACATACAATACGTCACCTAAATGGCTGCTGCTGTTTACCTATTTTTCTGCAGCGAGGAGAAGCCCCTCGCATTGAGGTATTGTAAGAATAATCAAAACTAAGCAATCTCTCTGAAGAATCGGTGTTTTCATAAGAACGTTGCGTTTACCATATTAATAATATCTTAAGTATTTCCTCGGAGAAGCCATAGCAACTCTCGCAGCGCTTGCTATTGAGACAGACATGCTCTATTCTTTTTATTGGGATAGTAATTATATGGACACTCTCGGCTGAATTTTGCCACCGGTGTCGGCGTCACTCACCGTGTTTGTTTACGTATATATATATAATATATATATATATATATATATATATATATATATATATATATATATATATATATATGTGTGTGTGTGTGTGTGTGTATGTGACGTATGAAGCGATGGTTGGTAGAAGCTGAGAAGGAAGAAGTGAGATTAGAATAAACATGGCGTATGAGCCAGGCTACGTCGCCCATTCATCATAGCGTCGCACGAGTTGACAGGATGGAGACCTGCCAGCCCCTCATCAGTCGCTCATCATCTACGCAGCTCTCCGCATGACACCCTGAGCATACGTGAACTACGGTAAAAGTGCCTAGCATTACGCATCGACCAGCATCATGTCAGAAGCATCTACTGACCTTCCCATCCCCAAGTACACCGGAGCAGCGGATGATGGACCCATACAAGACTGGTTCGACCTGTTCGAGCTCCACGCTACCGCTGCATCTTGGTCGGAACGGGAGATGGTTATGAACTTTAGCGACTACGTCACCGGTGAGGCTTTTAAATTTTACCTCACCCACATTTTTCGACAACGGCGGGTCTTGGCGAAAGATAAAAGAAGAAATGATCGTCTGGTTTCAAGACAATAATAAAGATTCGGTTAGAACACACACTCTCAGTTCATTCGAGCTCAGTCATCGCAGTCATAAACAGCCTTCACGCATTCAAGCGCAGAGCATGAATTTACAATTCCCGTCAGGCGAAGTCAATCATCTGCTCATAGAAAGACATCCGAGCCGTTTTTCTGCAAGGCCCAACCTTTGACCTGGTTTCGCATCTGCACAAATATGTGACGTATGAAGTGATGGTTGGTAGAAGCTGAGAAGGAAGAAGTGAGATTAGAATAAACATGGCGTATGAGCCAGGCAACGTCGCCGATTCATCATAGCGTCGCATATATATATATATATATATATATATATATATATATATATATATATATATACGAAAACGCAAGAAAGAAAGAAATTCAGAAAATACTCTGGTGCGCGGAATCGAACGTAAGACCTCCGGGTCGTGAATGCGAGGCGTTAATGCCTAGCCCACCAATGGGCACCTCCTACAACGTTCAAACGGCAAGCTATTCTTTCTACCACTTACCACTGTCGGTGGGCATTTATAGGGGTAACTATCGTGTTTTAGGCATTATAAGCAAGAGGGCGCAATGAGCGCGCAGTGGCTCTCATCTCGCACTCGCACATTGGCCCGCGGAGAAGAGGAGGAGTGGAGGATCACTAGCGCGCTTTTATCTCCCGTTGGGAAGGATCATACGTCTTGGCTGCGTTGAGCTTCCATTTGAATTATTCGGTCGTAGTTACAGGGCGCACAAAGGTCGCTGCAATTGTTGCACACACACCGTTTGCGAAAATTGCGTGCTTTTCAGACACAGTTAAGAAACAACTGAGACGCTTATTCGCGTTCATCTGTACCCCTAAGTATGTGTCGGGTGTCATTTGAGCGTGAGAATCGCGGCGCACCTTTTGACCAACTTGCTATTCCGCACGTAGCCTTCCCATTTCTTGTTATCGCGTTCATTGCTTCGCCTTTCCGGCAAAGCTGTGTTTCTTTTTTAAGTATGCGTGTCTACAAAGGTAGACAGACAGCCGAACACCTATGATCGTGCTGAGGATGTTCCTAACAATAGCAAATAAACTTTCCAACGTAGGTAGAACAGACGGCATAATTGCGAAATAAAGCTAAACAGAGAAAAAGATGAAGTTTGCACGTTTGAACATGGTAGCGCAATCCTTTGTAACAGCCACTTTTCACGAACGATATCCTCGGTAACATCCTTCACTCTTCAACTTCGTTCAATCATGGTAGTGATGTAGGCGTTCCGGACACGTAAAGCCATTTTGGGCGCTGCATTGAGTAACAACCACGCACAGTTCTGTTCCCGTAGAGAAATCGACTCTACGCTTGCAGTTTAGAACCTTTATAATGGAAACCTCTAAATACAACGTCAAACATACCAGGGAACACGGGAAGCCCTGTCTTAATCCTGTATTTTTTTTAATCTGAAAGCTACTGATCACTTCACTGTTGAAATACAGACATCTTGACAGAGCCTGGCAGAGTGTTTCTACGACTTCAACACAATACTCTGGGAGGCACAAGAAATGCAAAACAGAGGAAACGTACATGTGTTTGACTCAATCAAATGCGTTGACCTGATCAAGAAAAAAAGCACTTCTGAGATCTGCTTTCTATTGGCATGTACGAAAAGGCCTCTAATATTTGTTAGAAGCGTGATGACGGAAAACCTTGGTACTACTCGTGACTGCAAGAGGGGAATGGTCACTTTTAAAGGAACACTAAAAAGAAATGTGGAGCCTCGTGAAGCCTATTGATGCGAATATATATAAGTGCCACATAACATTACTAGCTGTGTGATCATGAATATATTCACAAAAAATAATATTTCTTTTGAACAATCATTTTTTTAAACACATTCAAATGATGTTTTCATTCTGACAATTACCTTAAGGAAGGAAGGAAGGAAGCAGGCAAAGGGAGAAGGTAGTGAGGTTAACCATTAAGACATCCAGTGAGCCACCCTACACTGGAGTTTTAGGGAAGGGCACAAGAACCTAAAGTAGTGCGAACAGACAATGAGAGAAGTCAAAAGCCTCGCACAATAAAAGTAATATTTCTAGTTTGTTCACCTTGTGTTTGTGATATTGTAAAAGCTGGAGATAAATATATTGCGTTTGTGAAATATGCGCCACAAACTTTTTCCTAATTCCACGCACACACTGCTTCAACAATAGAAGGAACATAGTTAGCTAATTTTACGACTGCCTTAACCCATGGGCACAGTAGCGACAACCATTCTGGGTAACCAAAGATGGCAAACAGAACTATCGTTTTCTGCGATGCTTTCTCGAAGACCTTGCAAAGTTTTTGCTAGAAAATGAAGCTAGAGCTGATCGACTTCACTTCATCGGATCTAGGCAACACGCACGTCTCAAAAGACAATCGTTCTCTTCGCTGAAAACCTCCAACAAATGTTGAAGCAGGGTTCATTTGGCTTTACAATTGGCGTCCTCTCAGAAGAACTTATGCCCCTCACAATGCGTGTTCTTTGATTCATCTGTGCATGAAAAAATATTCAAATTCAATGGAAACCAATAGCAGTGAAGGCGCTATAAAGGCGGCAGCGAGTGTAGCAAATCTGAAATTAAGTTGCACTTCAGCATTCAGAGAGAACGTAACCGTTTCCATCCGGTTCGTCACGAGAATGGTCGGAGAAAAAGTGCCTTTTCGGAGGCGAAGCTCCTTAGGGCGTGGGTGTGTCGCTCCTCCTCCTCCTCCTCCTCCTCCTGTCCGTATGTATGTATGTATGTATGTATGTATGTATGTATGTATGTATGTATGTATGTATGTATGTATGTATGTATGTACGTACGTACGTACGTACGGAGCCACCAGTGGCACATACCCGCTCTAGCGTGGGTATGTGCCACAGGGGATGCGAGGTGGCGGTACTTGAAGTGTTCACTAGATGAACGCACAGAAGGACAAACAAACAGGCTAGCAGATGGACGGATGCATGGACGAACGCGCGGATGTACGAATGAATGGACGCAGGAACGGACAGACGGATGGACGAACTCATGAATGAACGCATGGATTAACGCACGGATAGTCGCGCGGACGATCGGAAGCACGGATGGGCTGATGGATGCTTCGCCCCATTCTTCATTATTCACTCCGTGGATATGGTGTGATTTTAATTAAACTGACGTTTGAACTTGTGTGGAATTGTTAGCTCCGAGGAGTGATTGAAGAAGCATGTGTGGAACGAGTATTAGTAAATAAAATGGAGGTCAGAATGCAAATACTTAGGCAAGACAATGAGAAGGTCAGGCCCGTCAGGTCGGAATTTGCGGCGGTATAGCACACCCTTTTGAAGGACAAAGTAGTGGACGGAAGCGTCGTTTGGGGAGTATTCCGTACAGCTGATGATGTCAAGAAGCACTGGATCGCGTTTCTGTTCTTCCCCATAAGGAAGTCGGACACTGAGAAGACAGAGTGCTCCGTGTGCGCGTCAGTGTCCTCAGGATTGTCGACAGGGTACCGGGAGCGCCAATCGGCATCATGGTGTAGGCAGCCAGACTTGTACTGTACCGAACAGCAAAACTCTTGCAGGAGCAAAGCCCAGCGACCAAGGCTTCCTGATGGATTTTTCAGAGAGTTCAGTCAGCAGGGCGCGTGGTGGTCGGTAACTACCGCAAGTGAGCGTTCGTATAGATAAGGCCGAAATTTCGCCACCACCCATACGAGTGTCAACAACTCACGCTCTGTGATGGATTAGATGGGTTCAGGGGCGCATAGGAGGCGGCTGGCATATGCAAAAACGCAATCATGGCCCCGTTGTTTCTGAGGCAGCACTGCACCAATGCCCCGTCCACTTGTATCTATACGGATTTCTGTAGGGGCAGCAAGGTGGAAGTGAGCCAGAATCAAAGAAGTAGTGAGATGAGCTATGATAGTCGAGAACGCAGAAGCCTCTTCAGAGACCTAGGATAACGGGACGTCTTTCTTGAGGAGCTGCATAAGCGGCTTCACTATGTAGGCAAAATATTTCACAAAGTGTCGGAACTAGGAACATAGTCCGATAAAGCAGCGTACATCCTTCGCAGATCGTTGTACACGGAAGTTTTGGACGGCGCTGATTTTTGCTGGGTCTGTTTGGGCACCATTGGCGCCTACTAAATGGCTAAGTAGTGTGATTATTTGGCATCGAAAGTGAAATTCGGATGAGTTGAGTTGCAGGCCAGCATGACAGAAGCTGCCTAAATTGGTTGAGAGGCGCTTTACATGAGTTTTATATGTTGGTGGAAAAACAACGACGTGGTTCAAGTAGCACAAACAGGTTGACCATTTGAATCCTCTGAGCAGGGAGTCCATCCTTCTTTCGAAGGTGACTAGAGCAATCAAAAACATCAAAAGGCATGAACTTGAACTGATATAGGCCATCGAGGGGGATTAATGCGATCTTTTCACGGTCCATTTATTCTACCTCAATCTGCCAGTAGCCGGATCGAAGGTCTATGGAGGAAAAATAGTGGGTTCGATCCTACCATAATCCGGATCGAAAGTCCACAGAGGAAAAATTGTGGGTCCTACAATTTTACCTCCGTAGAACTTCGATCCGGATACTGGCAGGATCGATGGTGAGACCGGTGAGAGCGGGTCCGCCCCACTCCACGGTGTAATGTCGCTGGGTGGTTTAGCGATTGGCTGGTGCACCATTTGATCCAGACACGGCGGGTCCCCGCAATTCACGTCCATGACCTTTGGTAGGCTTTGTTCCCAGTGCGCGTGAGCAATCTGTAGTGGAAGGGACTGGTTTTCATCTATATTCCCATGTTTTTGTGACATCATTCATCTGTAAGGTGTATAGTTTTACATAGAGCCCACCAAGCTCCACAACTGGCCAGGTGAAGGGTCCAGAACCCTGAATTTAGATCTTCCCCATAGTTTTTCCTAATTCTGAAAATAATTTGGCCCCATCTCCCCTAATAGAGAGGTGCACCTGTCTGCAATTGGGCATCATTTATTCGTGGCAGCGGGTACACGTCTCTTTTGATAATTTTGTTTAGTTGTCAATAATCGTCGCAGAAACGCCATGCACCGTCTTTTTTGCAGGCTAGCCGGACAGGAGAAGACCAAGGACTGCAGGATAGCTCAAAGAAGACCTTGGTGAGCATTTTGTCGACCTCACTTTGAATAATGTGACGGTCGGCCACCGACACCCGATATGGACGCCCATGAAGTGGATGCTTATGCAGTGGGTTATATCAGCAGCTTTCCCAACAGACGGCCGCTTAGTTCAAAAACGTCTATGTAGGACAGCCGAACCCGATGGAGCTCGTCAATTGGCTGTGGCGTTAAATTGGAAGCCAACATCGACCTAATAGCGCTGTCGGAGCAAGTGCCAGATTGATGTTAAGCATGTGGGTCACAAGGAGCGCCCATCATGAAAACATCTACCGCGTTGTTTTCCAAGGCGCAAGGCAGCGTCATATAATTACCTTGCGGCAGCACTTGAGGTGCCAAACTAAGGTTGACAACTGAGAGGCGCATGGAATGCCCTGCGATAGACAGAATGATGTGCGGTAACGTAATGCCGCGGTTGATGGGGACATCGGTGATAGGGGTCAGAACATTGTCACCGTCGGGAACTGGCGGTATTGAGACAAGCTCTCGTAGGTTAGTCTCTGGAGGTATGCGCGAATGTCCCGTTGTGCATAGGCGACTTGGCCGTTGTGCAAGGGGTTCTGTTGCGGGCAAGTGTAGACAGAGCGTACTGGTCAAACAATGTATGAGGGCAGAGTGCGCGGACAAGAAGTCGAGGTCTAGGATAACATCATGGGGGCATTTATCAAAGACGGTGAAGAGAACAACAGTGTGTTGATCCACGATGCTTACATGAGCAGGGCACATTTCTAAGATACATCCTATTCTGCCATTCGCAACACGACCGAACTGAGTGGTCCCAGATATGAGAGAATTCTTGAGCTTGCGGCGAAAAATCACTCATCACGGAAAGTTGAGCACCGGTTTGGACAAGAGCAGTCACATGGGCGCCATCTACTTGAACCTTTATAAGGTTCCGTTTTTTCTGTATTGTCAAAAAAGAATTTTCTGTCAGTCCGAGTGATGCAGCTCGCTTTGTGTCGGGGAACCTCGTGGAAAGGCGGAGAAGATGGTCGGCGGGGCAGTGGAGAACGAGACTGGTGACGTTAGGCGGATGAAGAACGGGGGTAATGGTGTTCAGTACCAGGTTCCTGGGCAAAATGGTCGTGACTGGTCTCATGGCGATAGGCGGGACGAGTATGGAAGGTACGAGGGGAAGCTTGTGCAGGAGGATCCCTGTAACTTCTGCAATGGCGAGAAATGTACCTAATTCGGTGACACGAGAAGCAGATCTGCAGGCCATCGTGTGCTCGCCATGCGGACGGATTACGGAACATTGAGGGAGAGCCGGTCGGAAAGGTACATGCAGGCATGTACTGGGGCTAGAAGTAGGTGCGGAAAGGCGGTGAGATAAACCTAATTCCCAAGCAGGAGATTTTCTGCCGGGCGACTGCTTCAATGAGGGGCCAGGTAATTGAAGGAGAGGGGTCATGGGTCGTTGGTGCCACCTTAGCTGCAGCAGCCGCTTCCAGCAGCCGCTTCAAGTGCCCTCTTGACGAGTCGCGTAAAGTTGTCACACGTGTCTGGTGGATGATATGTGTCGAGACACTAGGACGTCACGGTGATATTCGGAAGGCGCTGGAAGAGATGAGAGGTGCGCCTGCTCTTAGCTTGTTGGAGCCGGCAGCACTTATAAATTTTCGCGTCAACAGATGACACATTGTTGAATACCAACAAGTTGAACGCAACGTCGGCGATACCTTCGGGTAAACGCGCTACTTTGTCACACTCGAACATGTTTTCGTCGGCCGTGCGGAATAGGGCGAGGAGACCTTAAATAACCCGAATCTTCACCGAATATGTTACGAGGAGACCGACTCGGAATAAGAGACACAGATATATTTTCAGCCTGTTATTCGAGCAGCGCACACCACAGAGATTAGCTCGCGCCAGTCTATCTACTTTGTCCTCTTCATCTCGATGCACTGGCATGTAGCAATATCCACCTGAGGCAAGAAATGAAGGATTGACGGCTGCATGCAAATGCAAGGCACGGGACAAATCACGTCTGATTGTTCGTGTATGTGATCAAATCAAAAGCGTGCACACTGCAAACGTCACGAGAATCACTGTCTGCCTGACTAGATGAACAAGAAAGAGGAAAAACGCCAGGAGAGAATAATGTGCTTATTTTTTGTCTTCTGAGAGCCTAGGGAAGGGCTCTTTAACAAAGCCGAACAGACACTTGTGCGTCAAGTAACAAGTGGGACATCTTTCCCGAATTATACTGCAAAATATTGGCTTCTTAGGCTGGTTGGTATTGCATTTTCGTAAGAAATGTACCTTCTTATTACGCGGGGAACGTTTCAAAAAGAAGATAGATAAGAAAAAGTGCACCATTTTATTGCACTCTATGGAGTGCGCTCTGTCCTATTTTTAATCTTTCTGAAACGTTCCCTGCGCACTAAGAAAGTGTTTTTCTTTCAAAAATCTTTCCCGAAACCAAAAAGAAATGCACATTATTGAGGAATGTATTGCGAAAGCAAGATAAGCACTGGCTATTACAGTAATAGACTGGATTCCAAAAAAGGCAAGCACATAAGAGAGAGAAATAAGTTTAGGCGGGCTGATAACTATTAAAAAGCCTACGGGGAGATTGTAGCCACAGAAAGCACAGGACTGGGTTGATTGGCGAAACCTGAAACAAGTCTTTATACAGCAGTAAGCGTGACCATACTGATGACGTTATTTCAATATGGTAGGTTGACTCATGTTTTCTAATGGCGCATATGTCTTTGGGATATTATCCAAGCAAAGTACTCATTGCGTTGATTGTGTACTGTACCACCAGCTGGCCGTTTCCTCTGTCTACGTAGTAGCAAAGCAGCGTTTCTGCAGCTTATTCATATATATATTGTCGCTAGGTGAAAATAACAGAGCACAGGACGACGGTGCGACCAGAAAAACGAGGTCTGTATTAACAGAACAAAAAGCAGCCACTTCGACTTCTTCTTTCTCAGAGGAATCGTGGGTGCTGTCCACGCTCATCACTTCGTCGTCCTTTGTCTTCTTGCCCGGCCTTTAGCCGTGACATTAGCCTCCCATTCAAGAAAGCATCGTCCCGATGCTTTATAATCAAAGCGGTTTGTACTCGTTGGAAACGCATGAGTTCATTCGGCGAAATAAGGCTTCATGCGTACCACGTGCACAACTTCTGGAGCATACTTTCGACGCCTTGAAGAGTGCGCATTATCAGGAACAACCTCATAATTAATGTCACTGAGACGTCGCAGAACTTTATAGGGACCGAAGTACCGTCTTAACAGTTTTTCTGAGAGGCCACGGCGCCGAATAGGTGTCCATACCCAAACTTTCTCTCCTGGCTCGTAGGAGACTGGTCGGTGACGAAGGTTGTACCGTCTTGAATCGTAGTCCTGCTGGCGACTGTAGGCGTGCAAGTTGTCCCAATATGTAGGCGTGCAAGTTGTCGGGCTTCTTCGGCCAGCTGAGTGATATAATCAGCATCCGTTTCAGCGTCTTCGCACTCGTGCGGCAGCATAGCATCCAGCATAGTGGTGACTTCACGACCATGAAGAAGGCGGAATGGCGTTGTTCTTGTTGTTTTTTGATAAGCCGTGTTATAGGCGAACGTGACCTACGGCAAGATCTCATCCCAGTTTTTATGCTCCACATCGACGTACATGCAGAGCATATCCACTAGTGTCTTGTTGAGACGTTCCGTAAGACCATTCGCTTGCGGATGATACGCCGTTGTTCGCCGGTGGGATGTGCCACTAAGTCTTAAAACTGTCTGTAATAGTTCGGCTGCGAATGCAGTTCCCCTGTCACTTATTACCACTGATGGAGCACCATGCCTCAGCACCACATTCTCTACGAAAAATCGGGCTGCTTCACTTGCCGTGCCCCTCTCCAAAGCCTTGGTTTCGGCGTAACGAGTGAGGTAGTCCGTGGCTACTATAATCCATCTGCGACCTGCTGATGAGGTTGGAAATGGGCCCAAAAGATCCATTCCGACTTGAGCGAATGGAGTAACAGGCACGTCAATAGGATGGAGGAGGCCTGCTGGTTTGACGGGTGGAACTTTTCTGCGCTGGCAATCAAGGCACGTCCGAACGTAGTGTTGAACGGTTGCCGTCAGTCGTGGCCAGTAGTATTTCTGCCTCACTCTGCACAACGTACGCGTGTAACCCAGGTGGCCGGATGTTGGTTCATCGTGGCATGCCTGTAATACTTCGCTCCTTAGAGATGTTGGGACGACGAGTAAGTAGTCGTTTCCGTGTGGCGTGAAGTTCATCTTATACAGGACGTCGTTGCGCAAGCAAAATGACGAAAGCCCTCTCGCAAACAGTCTAGGTACAGCTGAAGTGCGACCCTCTAAAAAACGTATTATGGGTTCTAGTTCGGGGTCGTCTCGTTGCAGCTGTGCGACAGTTGCCGTGTTTACAACTCCGACAAAGGCTGTATTGTCATCTTCTGCCGTCGCAGGTTCGTATGGCGCACGAGAAAGGCAATCAGCGTCTGAATGTCGCTTTCCCGATCTGTAGACCACCGTCATGTCAAATTCTTGAAGCTTAAGGCTCCAGCGCGCCAACCGTCCTAAAGGGTCTCTTAAAGTCGTCAGCCAGCAGAGGGGGGGATGGTCGCTGACAACATTAAAAGGACGACCATACAGGTATGGGCGGAATTTTATAACCGCCCACACCACCGCAAGGCACTCTTTTTCCGTAGTGGAATAATTTTCTTCCGCACGTGAAAGAGTTCTGCTCGCGTAAGCAATTACTCGTTCGGTGCCATCCTGCCACTGCACGAGTACAGCTCCTAAGCCGACATTGCTAGCGTCGGTGTGCACTGTTGTCGGTGCGTCATCATCAAAGTGTGCGAGGACTGGTGGCTTCTGAAGGCGTTGCCGCAGCTCGTCGAATGATTTTTGCTGCTCTTCATTCCATACGAATGCGACGTCTTCTCTGGTAAGGCGGGTCAACGGCGAGGCAATGCGCGAGAAGTTCTCAATGAAGCGTCGGTAGTAAGCACACAGTCCTAAAAACCGTCTGACGGCCTTTTTGTCAGTTGGCGCTGGAAAATTCGTAACGGCAGCTATTTTTTTCAGGGTCAGGCCGCACACCTTCACTGCTGACAAGATGACCCAGGAACAGAAGCTATTCGAAGCCGAAATGGCATTTTTCCGGCTTAAGTGTTAGTCCGGCAGAACGGATAGCTTGAAATACTGAGTGCAGTCGCCTGACGTGTTCGTCGAATGTGGCAGAAAATACGATGACGTCATCTAAATACACTAAGCACGTCTGCCACTTGAGGCCTGATAGTACGGTGTCCATTAGCCGCTGAAACGTTGCCGGTGCTGAGCACAAGCCAAATGGAAGTACCTTGAATTCAAAAAGGCCATTAGGTGTCACGAAAGCTGTTTTCTCCCGGTCTCTTTCATCGACTTCTATCTGCCAATACCCACTCCTTAGATCCATCGACGAAAAATAACGCGCGTGCCGTAGTCGATCGAGTGAATCGTCGATACGTGGAAGTGGGTAGACGTCTTTTTTGTGACCTGATTCAGCTTGCGGTAATCCACGCAGAAACGTAAGGTGCCGTCTTTTTTTTTTCACTAATACAACCAGCGAAGCCCAAGGGCTTTTCGACGGCTGAATAACGTCGTCTTCAAGCATCTGTCGCACCTGCTTTTCGATGGCTTCACGTTCTCGCGGAGCTACCCGGTACGGGTTTTGCCTGATGGGTCTGGTCATGTCGTCCGTTATAATTCGATGTTTCGTCAGCGGCGTTTGACGGACCCTGGAAATTGAAGAGAAACAATCTTCAAACTTGTTAATAAGCTGCATGATACTTTGCTTCTGCGCCGGCAGCAAACTTGGGCCAATATCAACAGATAGGGGTGCAGGGGTGAGATCAGTTGAATTATCTTTTTCAAGAGTTAGGCAGTCTGTCATCTCAGCGAGCTCTTCCACGTACGCGACTGCCATGCCCCTCGTTAGATGTCGGCGTTCAGAGCTGAAGTTCGTAATAAGGACGTGCGTGTGTCCGCATTTTATGCTTACGACGCCTCTTGCGATAGATAAACCATGGCTGAATAGCAGTGTTGGAATTTGCTCGGCGATGTTTTCAGAATCGCTCGACGCGTCACATGTCACAGCCACGAGTGCACTCGACCGCGGTGGGATGGTCACGTCGTCTTCGAAGACACGCAAAGGCTGACGTCGCTGGTCTGTACAGGGCACATCCGAAACTTGATCTGGGGCTGTCCAAAACGTAACCGATCTCTCAGGAATGTTGATAATGGCACCGTATTCACGCAAGAAGTCCATGCCCAAGATCAGGTCTTTGCAGACTCCGGTAAAATTAAGAAAGTAGCGACGAAATCTGAACTGCCGATATTAATTCGAGCTGTACATTTGCCTGTCGGCGTCACCAATTGACCCCCTGCGGTTCTAATGTTTGGTCCCGTCCATATTGTTCTTACTTTCTTTAGGCAGTCGGCGAGTTTACGGCTGATAATAGAGAAGTCCGCACCAGTATCTACCAGTGCTGTTATTGGGCGTCCGTCTATACAAATGTCTAGATTGGCGCTTACGATTTCCGTTGATGTCGGTGACGTCGTATCGTCCTTGGTATCGTGCGTCGTACGATCCGTGGTATCATTCGTCATATCACGTCGTAGAGAAGATGTTGGGGGTGTGTTAGCATCTCGACGGGCGGCAACCTTCCCCCCAAAGGTCGCAGCTGTTAGTTTCCCCGACGAGGGCTAGGAGATCTGCCCCGGACCACGTCGGAGTACCTGCGCTGCGGCGGCGAGTTCGGTGCAGGTGAAGGAGAGCGGGGTCGACGATACGGCACTTCGGGTTGCTGTGCTTGCGGGCCTGCACTGCTGTCACGGCGGTTATCGAAATAGGCACGAGGGGAGGTTTGTAAAAAGTTATGATGTCTACGGTCACGGTACGGGCAATGGCGGAAAATATGGCCGGCTTCTCCGCAATGAAAGCAAAGTGGTCGGCGGTCGACGGTGCGCCACAAGTCCGTCTTACGGATGAATGGTCGACTGGTGGGCATACCTTGCGACCAAGATGCAGATGTCGGCGGAGTGTACATTGGCGCTGTTTGCATAGGCACGTTGGACTGTGGATACGGCTGCGGCGGATTGGGAGCTGGGGCCCACGGCTCGTTGTAAGGCCCTTGGCTCACGTCACGATAAGCCAGTGGTGACGAGTTGTAGGACACTGGAGTGTGTCGACGGACAGCTGATGCGTAGCTCACAGACCGCTGGTCTGAGGGCGATTCGGGCAACGAAAATGCCTGGCGGAGTTCTTGTCGCACAACTTCTGCAACGCAAGCCATGGTATTTTCTTGCGGAGTCACAAGGAGGTTTCGGATCTCCTCCCGAACGACCTCACGAATGAGTTCGCGCAGAGAACACTCACTACCGGCACTCAAAGCAGAGAGACTGGGAGATGTTTTGATTGGTTGGTCATGGTATCGGCGCCGTTGCTGCAGTGCTCGCTCGATTGTTGTAGCCTCTATGACAAATTCGGCTACGCTTGTTGGTGGGTTGCGTAGGAGACCGGCAAACAGCTCTTTCTTGACGCCTCTCATCAAATGTCGTAGTTTTTTACCTTCAAGCATCTCGGGGTCGGCCCGCTGAAATAGGCGGGTCATGTCTTCCGCAAACATGGCGACGCTCTCGTTTGGTTTCTGTATGCGTGCCTCGATGAGCTGCAAAGCAGAATCACAGCGGTTGGTGTTTGCGAATGTCCCGAGAATGGGCTGCCGAAATTCTTCCCACGAAGAAAGCGTTGACTCGCGGTTCTCGTACCACGTACGAGCGCTGTCTGCCAAAGCAAAGTAGACGCGCGATAGCTTTTGTTCAGTTGGCCAGCGGTTGGCTTTGGCGACTCGCTCATACTGGGCTAACCAGTCCTCGACGTCTTCATAAACCTCACCGTGGAAGGTCTCAGGAATTAGAGGCTGATCAACAGTAAGCTGTGAAGGCCCTCCGGTAGCCATTTCTCCCGGTACGGTGTGTTGCTGGAGAAGTTCGAGTGGGATCACCTCGGGACTAAGGCCTCGCTGTCGGCGACTGTAGCGGTGGACAGGAGTATCCACTGCAGGAACGGATTGCGGTGGTGGACTCGATGTGCTAGGGCGCGGAGGTGTCCGAAGCATCAGTTGGAGAAGTCCAGCACCTCCACCAATGTCGCTAGGTGAAAATAACAGAGCACAGGACGACGGTGCGACCAGATAAACGAGGTCTGTATCAACAGAACAAAAGAGCAGCCACTTCGACTTCTTCTTTCTCAGAGGAATCGTGGGTGCTGTCCACGCTCATCACTTCATCATCCTTTGTCTTCTTGCCCGGCCTTTAGCCGTGACAATATATATATATATATATATATATATATATATATATATATATATATATATATATGTGTGTGTGTGTGTGTGTGTGTGTGGGTGTGTGGGTGTGTGTGTGTGTGTGTGCTTCATAACATACTCCATGCTTGCACTCTAGTGAATGTGCCATATATTTTAATGCCGAGATTTAGCGCATGGAAATTTCCACAAAGCATCGGGAAGCTATCTAATAAAGTAGGAAATAATAGCGAAGGTAATGCACATAGAATGCGCGTCAATGGGAAGAAAAGGCCGTCAGCATTCGATAATGTGATTTGAAAAGTGCATAGGCAACCATGAAGTACAATTTTGGCCACCAGGCCGTATTTACTGTGCACCTAGATCTAAATACACGTTTCTGAAGCATTTGCGCCTCCATCAATATTGCAGCCGCAAGCACCACAACTAATATACCACTGTGGCGGGCATCTTAGCTGATGCCATCAATTACGTTATGCGAAAACTTGCCCCATCTTCCACTAAAAAAAATGCGTAGCATGCGAAGCAGCGAGTGGGAACCTTGCCCGACGTTAACGCGTTCTTGCAAGTGAAGAACACAAATAATTCATTGTAGCTTATGTTGTTGTTACTTGTCCCGAACTCTTGTTGAAGCACACCACGCGGGCGCATCGCCATACCTTGCGGGAGCGCGTGAAATTATTGCGCGTCTGCAGAATCTTTGTAAACAGAAAACAGACAAATGTACAGACAGACAGACCAAAGTTTTTGCGCCCAAGGTCTCCAAGAAAGACTATCGTCTTTATTAAAGTTTGTTTTGATAAACCCTGCAAGCGCAGCTTGCAATAATCGTTCGGGTTTTTTAAGAGCAAAGCACACACAACATAATCAAGCATTGCACATAAGTCCCACGAGGCTGAAATTATGGTGCAGTTTTTTTTCAGTGATCGGAGACTATTGTTATGAGTGCATGGACACTTCAATCTGTTCTAATGACGCTGGTAATGACTTTGCAGTGGAAGGCTAGAAATTTCCGAAGAAAAAGTTTAACTCAATAGAACGAATGAAGGCAGCTTTAGGTTTCGAGTGGTTCTCAGGTTGGTAGCTTCAGAGTATGGGATCGCACTTTTGTTATTGACGTTTGACTTCACAATTATTGCAAGTGAGCAGTATTGTAACTTTAAGCCACGTTTGGGATATATCTTGGGTAATGCCTTTCTTCCCCTTGTTGTTCATTAACGGGCTGCTTGATATTACTGGTTCTTCTTACGCATAACTGGCTGATATACTGTCAGGAGGGCTTGTCATCTGGAATTACGTACAGAAGAATGCTTTTTTCCTCTCCATTAAGATTAGGTTTTTAGATTGAACCAGATTCGATTTGACGGGAACAACATAGAGACACCTAAACAGCTTTCTTGAAAGCAAATAGGTGAAAGAACGGTGCAGTATTTGCTTAACACTGAATATAATTACAGGAAACAGTGTCGATATACTGTGCTTCACAGCGATGTTCACGGAATTTCTGCGTAATGCCCGCTGATTGTTCCAGCAGAGCAGTAAGCTTTAAGAATTACTGGCCCGTACTACTAGGCACAGATCTATCTATCTATCTATCTATCTATCTATCTATCTATCTATCTATCTATCTATCTATCTATCTATCTGTCTGTCTGTCTGATGAAAAAGTCTATCACCGTACCAACATAGGGTACTAAAATATGCACTGAATATTCCTGGCTTAGTATGAATACTTCTTGGCAGTCGGACTATATATCTTTATTGTGCGTATATGTATTTACCATAAAGAATTTTTATACGTTTTTACACCCCTGACTGAGCCATTACACTGTGAAATAGAAAATGCGGGGGATGTTCGTGACAGAAATGTACGATGTAAGAAGGTTTGATACGCGTGGTGAAGGAGAGTAATTTATTAAAGCGAAAAAAAGAACAGTTGAAATATTCTGGGAAACACCCCACAACAAAAAAGCTCGACGGTTTTGGTGGTGCATCTACTTTGTTTCGCAGCCGCAGTAAGAAAGACATTATGACAAACCAGAATAAGAACAGCAAAAAAAAAAAACTGAAAGGAAAGGCGCTGTATCAGATCTTCTTGAGCGTGCCCTAAAAACGTGTAAAGGCCACTTCAATTATATATATTTATTCTTACTGTAGACTTCGCAGCTTGTGCGAACTCGCGGCTTGTGCAAACTTTCACTATAGTTATCTACCAGCATCATGAATATAAATGAAAAGAGTGCGAGCCTAAATTGAATCTTTTATGAGATAGCGTGGAGCGTCGCCGAAGAGGTTGAGTGCCGGGACACGGGCCTTTCTAGTTTAAGTGGATGGCCGTACGTTGAACGAGCTTAGTTATGCATGGACCGCAAAGGAGGGGGATCACAAAAAAAACAGACGTGTATGTAGGTGCAGTGCTAAAAGAAGAAAAACTTACTTCTTTAATTTGTGGGAAGTTGCATAGCCAAGCCTCTGTTTTCACAGAATCAACCACAGTGTGGCACGGAACAGCAATTTATTCTTCGTTACTGTTATTGAGAACAACCGCGTATTTATGTCAGGTTACGACCTGAAAAGACATAATACTTCGTAATAGTAAGCTCGTAGGCCAGAAGAAGCGTGTACATAAATGAGCAAGCGGCAGGGGAACTTGAAAAAACCAGGGTGCACAAAGCGCTGCAGAAGTCTCCATAGTGAATGTTTTGCACGTACCGCTCTCTTCTCCTTTCATTGTCCAAACGCACTCAGTCTAAAGAACCCAATAACAAACTCATTAGGTCCCTTTGTAATAAGGAAATCACGTAAAAAGTTTTTCCAAATATCCTTTTCGTCTCAATTTAGCAACATATTCACCCAACTATGCCAAGCACCATTCCCACTTCACACGGTAAAAAAATTCGGCAGATCCCAGATACTATCCGTCGTACTAAGCGACGTTACGCGAGGCATGCGGAGGGAAGGTGACCATGTTGATTTTTTATTGAGTGACACATCGTGAAATGACGCTAAGTATAATGTAATGAGAAAGAAGTAGATCGGCACAAGGGTCAGCAGCATCGTGGGTGGAGCAGAGGCACGAGCTAGCGTACTGCGCTCGAAATTTTGCACGATCAGCCAACAGCTCCAGTACAATAAATCACCTTTATATTTGGTGGAGTTGCAGGGTAGACTTGTGGCGCTGGCATTCATGACAAGAGCGGACGAAGTTACAACAGAAGGTATACATACCATGCCAGTAGTACCGGTGCCGAATTCTTTCATACGTCCTGCAAACTCCTGCGTGGGCGCACTATGGGACAGTATGAGAGGAGGAGCATATCTCTTACCTCAAAGCTCGCGGTACGACAAGCAACCATGTGCGCACCTCTGGAGCATAGTTGCGTTGGTTGAGCAGCTTGTCACGAATTACAAAATGGAAAATTTCGCCGGAGCGTTCGCAATGGTGACACTTTAGAGGTATCTGAGAGAATGTCTTGGATAGATGTCGTCCAGGGGTCGTTGCGTTGTTCCGCAGCAATTTTATTAAAGTGAAGAGAATACAACGTGCGCTCACACGAAGGGTCATCGGCCGGTTTCAGGGAACGAGGTGAGTGGGAAAGCGCGTCAGCGTCGGAATGTTTGCACCCTGAACGATAAACCACGCGTATGTCGTACTCTTGAATTTTCAAGGCCCAACGAGCAAGACGGCCAGATTGGTCTTTCAACGTCAAAAGTCAACACAGCGCATGGTGGTCGGTGATGACATCAAAAGAACGACGATATAAATATGAGCAAAACTTGCCAAGCACGCACACAATGGCAAAACACTCCTTTTCTTTCACGCTGTAGTTGCTTTCTGCCTTGGTGAGTGTGCGAATCGCGTACGCCGTGGCATATTCTGTGTGGCCAGGTTGAAGAACACCCAAGGTTGCGCCACGTGCGTCGGTGTGGACCTCAGGGGGATCTTAAGGGTCAAATCGGTGAAGAGTGAGTGGCCTCGTAAGGAGACCTCGCATTGTTGTGAAAGCCTCGTCGCAGTCTGATGACCACGACGACATATCGTGAGTTTCACCAAAAAGTTGCATCAGAGGTGATATTATCGACGCGAAGTTTCCAAACAAATTGCCTAAAATAAGAACATAAGCCAATTAAATTGTGAAGTCTTTGATGGTAGCGGGTTTAGGAAACTGAGTAACGGCGCGCAGTTTATCAGAATCCTGGAGAATGTCATCTTTGGACACAACGTGTCCTCGAATGGTGAGATGACGAACAGCGAATCGGCATTTCTTCTGATTTAATTGTAATGCGGTCTAGTTAACCACTTAAGCATGTGCTGAAGTCGTAGAAAGTGGGTTGGAACATCAGGGGTGAACACCATGACGTCATCGAGGTAACATAAGCAGATGTTCTATTAAAGACTACGCAGAACGTTTCCACCATTCTTTCGAACGTAGCAGGTGCGTTGCACAGCCCTAAAGGCGTGACGGTAAATTAATACAGGCCAAAAGCGGTGTGGCAAAAGCGGTTTCGTGGCGATCGGCCTCGGTCATTGACACCTGCCAGTAGTTCCACGTTAAGTCTAATAGGGAAAAGAATTCAGCACCCTGTAAACAGTCAAGAGTATTGTCAATGCGAGGCTGTGGGTAAACATTTTATAGCGCAACCTTGCCCAAACTCCAAAAATCGACGCAGAACCAAATGGACCCACCTTTCTTTGTTACGAGTACCACTAGAGAAGCCCATGGGCTTTGCGAAGGTCGGATGATGCCTGAGCGGAGCATGTCGTCAATGTGCTTCACTGAGAAACACGTCGTTCTGTAGCCCGACGTTCTGTGGCTGTCACAAAACGAGCGCTCAAAAAAGGGCGCGCCGCCAAATTCTCGCGACGAAGCGCCGAGAGGTCAACGATAAAAAAAGAAAACAAGCATCCAAAGACTCCCCGGGTGCGCGTCCTTCTCCCCTCGGAAGCGTGAGTTCGCCGACGAACCTCCTCTCATCGGCGCCCGAGCAAACCCTGGAATGTTCTAGATGGAAAGGGCCGTGGTGATGCCGGGTTGAGTCATCCGTCGCGGACGACCCCCGTATCGTCTCGCCCTTTCCCCCAGCCTTCGCTGCGCATCGCGCCGACGAAATGATGAGAATTTTCTGGAATCTCGCGCGGAAGGTATTTAACCAAGCAGCCGAGATGGGAGATCAACAGCAGAAGGAAGTTAACGCCAGAGTGCGTAGGGTATCCCGCCGCCTCTGTCGGTGAAGGTTTTGTCCTTAGTGACAAAGCAGGAGAAGAAGAAAGTATGCGCCAGAGTGCGTAGGGTGTACCGCCTTGTGGGCGAAGCCTTTTGTCGTCCGTGACAAAGGAGGAGAAGAAGGAAGTGGAGAAGAAGTGGATTTCCACCTTAGGGGTGAAGTGTCGAGCTACAGGCAAGAGTGTGTGTCTACCGCTATCGAGCGAAGACGCGTGGCAACAGCTGCGTGTGGGAAGCCGACGTGTTGCCGGCGAAGAAGTTTGAAGCTTGGAGAGTGGCCAATTGAAGACGCGAGGTTTCCTGGAAGAGAAACTTCGGGGACAGCGGAGCGACAACAACACTGGACTTTGAGTGAGTGGTTCTTGGAAGAGTATCATTCAGGCTTTTGTTCCAAGAACTTTGGACTGAATAAGTTTTCTAACTCTTTATTCTATAAGTGTCTTGGTTGTTCAATGCATGCGACTGCATTGTAGTGCGTATTGTTGTCTGTGTCCGTTGTTTCGAGTGTGGCTGATTGTACTGTGTAGTACGTTGTTTGATTGGTGACATATTGTACTCAACTATTGCGGAGTGTGCATACTTGTGTATTGTTTTTGATCTGCCATTATTGAGAATATAATTTTGTTTTGTTTATCAACTCTCGGCTCTGACTTGTTCTTTGGGTCACAACCGGCGTTCGCTGGCGCGCCAAAAAGGACCACTTCTAAATTGTGCACGCTTTCGTGGTGCGGTTCGGAGGGCCCATACTTCAGCCCTTGGAATTAGCCCGGCGATCGCCTCCCGAATTAACGGGACCTGTGACAATTATTCTGGCGTCCGCGACAAGGACCTTTGGTGCACAGTGTGTCCAAAGTAGTGAGAAAGGGCCTCGAGTTATTGATAGTGCTATCGGAACGATTTTGTGTGTTGTTCAGTGTTCTCGTTAACGAGTGCAGGGGAGTGTTCCGATATACTGATTTAGGCAGATACTTTTTACACGCGGCAAGGTTTTATTTGCGAGACACAATGGACCTCGAAAAGTTAGTCGCTCTTGGTGAGAAGTTAGTCGCTCTTGGTGAGGTCTTTCTGGCGCCGAACTACGGAAGTGGGTCACCCAGAAGGAAAAAGAAGAAAAAGAGAGGGCCAAAGAAGAAGAGGCAGCTGAGCTGGAAAAAGAAAGGTTGGCGGTCGAAAGAGCCGAAGCGGAAAAAGAAGCTGAGTTGGAGAGAGATAGGTTGGCAGCTGAGACGGCCAAGGAAGAAAAAGCCGCTGAGTTGGAGAGAGAAAGGCTGGCCGCTGAAATGGCGAGAGAAGAAAGAGAGGCAAAGAAGCGACAGCTGAAAGAAGAAAGAGAGCAGCAATTGAAGTTGGAGCTGGAGAGAGAAAAGCTGGCAGCTGAAAGGGCGAGAGAAGAAAGACAGGCGAAGGAGCGACAGCTGAAAGAAGAAAGAGAAGCGGAGATGGCTGAAAGGGAACGGCAGCGACAGCACGAGATGGAACTCGAGCGGCTCCGTTCGCAACAGCGAAGTGAAACTGCGGTCCAAGTTAGAGTTGAAAGCAGCGAACGGGAGTACTACGGCCTCCGCTTGAACCCAAGCAAGGTGCTCGTAGCGTTTGATGAAAGGGAGGACGACCTTGACGCGTACATTCACAGAATTGAGACGATTGCGAGGAGCCAGAATTGGCCGGAGCATCAATGGGCAACTGCTTTGAGTACTTGCTTGAGTGGTGAAGAGCTCAGTGTGTACGGTAGGCTGACGCCGACCGATGCAGCCAACTATGCAAAGGTGAAAGCTGCTTTGCTGAAGCGATTTGATTTACTGTGGAAGGATTCCGGGACAGATTTCGGACAGGAAAGCCAGCTGATGGTGAGACGGCTACGCAGTATGCCACCCGACTTTGCCATTATTTCGACAGATGGATTGAACTTTCAGGGACAGCGCAGGAGTACGATGAACTTAGAGAGCTCCTTATTAGAGAGCAATTTCTCACTAGTTGCCACCCAAGCCTGTCGCTGTACTTGAAAGAGAGGAAGGCTGAGTCACTTGAAGACATGCTTGAATTGGCGGATCAATTCTTGGAAGCGCAAGGTGGCACTAATTTGGCCAAGGTCAAGAAGGAGTGTCCTGAAGATTCGAAGAAATCGGCTCCCGAAGAAAAGAAGCGTGCACCGGAGAGCGGGCCGCGATGTTTTCTGTGTAACCGAGTGGGCCACCGCGTTAACAACTGTCGAACTAACTTTACGAGCGCTACGATATTAAAATGTTTCAAGTGTGGTCAGACTGGGCAAAAAGCAGACGACTGTCGTAACGGAGTGAATCAAACTCACCAGGTATCCTGTGTGCTAGAAGCACCGAAATCCGATGGTGATGCCGTCAACAACGGATTTGTAGAGTTGAAAAATGGGGAGAAACTTCCTCTTGTGGGTACTGTAATGACAAAACAGCCGACCGGTGTTACGAAGGGAATGCCAAACGCTGCCTGGAAAAGTTGCGGGCAAAAAGTTTACGGTGTTAAGAGATACCGGTAGCTCCACGGTTATCGTGCGGAGAAATTTGGTACGGGAGAGTGAGTTGACAGGCAGAACGAAACCGGTTTGCCTAATTGACAGTACGGTTCGGATGCTTCCCGAAGCAGAAATTGAGGTCGAAACCCCGTACTTCAGCGGGAAGGTTACTGCTCTATGCATGACGACCCCCCTGTATGACCTCGTCATCGGAAACATCGACGGGGCGCGAGGGCCGAATGATCCAGAATGTTTGGGGGAAGACCCGAAGATGGAGCCCTCGCCAACCCAGCGACCGCGAGATACAGTGGAGGAGCATCCCGTGACGGATCTCACTCGAGCTCAAGGTGGAGCCTGGGCGCAAGAGACCGTGAATGAGAACATGATCGTATTTAATGAGTTTACGTGCTGGGCAGCTGGACTTACGACGGCACGACCTCAATCGACCGACAGTGTAAAGGTGATGGAGTCGGCCAGCCAGGCCAAATGTCGTGACATGAACAAGCGGGTGCATAACCGGGCAGGATCGGTTGAGCATCATGACCCGTTAACAATGTCGGAAGTGACAACGATGGCTGAGACGCCGCCTCAGATACCGTCGTTGGAAGGGGCTTGCCGGAACAAAACGAGGAAAAACAATAAGAAGAGATCGAGAAAGCACCACAAGAGAGGGCGCAAGCGCCGCTCAAGGTACACAGGATAGGCGCTGAGGTCGAATCGGAATGTGTTTGGCAGGGCTGAGTGCCATATGTTTGTATTAATGTTCTTGTTATCCTGTGTCACAAGGGTATGTCGAGCGAGTCAAAATGTTTGTTACGGTGATGGGATGTATAGTATTGTACAATTGTTGTAAAGACAGAACATTGTACATTTATATTGTTTGGAATATGGGATGGAGTGTTGTACTCATGTACCTGTGGCTATATTCATGTGTTGTGAGATTGAATTACAATGTACAGTTGTATTGAGTGATCTATTGTGAATGTGACGTGTCATGAGCGACGAACTAAGTTACAGTCTCTGAGAGTGTGGGGACTGTTCGCGCTCGTTTTTGTGGTTTTGAATATTATGAGATAATAATCTTAAAGGCGGGGGCAGTGTCACAAAACGAGCGCTCAAAAAAGGGCGCGCCGCCAAATTCTCGCGACGAAGCGCCAAGAGGTCAACGATAAAAAAAGAAAACAAGCATCCAAAGACTCCCCGGGCGCGCGTCTTTCTCCCCTCGGAAGCGTGAGTTCGCCGACGAATCTCCTATCATCGGCGCCCGAGTAAACCCTGGAATGTTCTAGATGGAAAGGGGCGTGGTGATGCCGGGTTGAGTCATCCGTCGCGGACGGCCCCCGTATAGTCTCGCCCTTTCCCCCAGCCTTCGCTGCGCATCGCGCCGACGAAATGATGAGAATTTTCTGGAATCTCGCGCGGAAGGTATTTAACCCAGCAGCCGAGATGGGAGGTCAGCAGAAGAAGGAAGTTAACGCCAGAGTGCGTAGGGTATCCCGCCGTGTCTGTCGTTAAAAGTTTTGTCCTTAGTGACAAAGCAGGAGATGAAGAAAGTATGCGCCAGAGTGCGTAGGGTGTACCGCCTTGTGGGCGAAGCCTTTTGTCGTCCGTGACAAAGGAGGAGAAGAAGGAAGTGGAGAAGAAGTGGATTTCCACCTTAGGGATGAAGTGTCGAGCTACAGGCAAGAGTGTGTGTCTACCGCTATCGAGCGAAGACGCGTGGCAACAGCTGCGTGTGGGAAGCCGACGTGTTTCCGGCGAAGAAGTTTGAAGCTTGGAGAGTGGCCAATTGAAGACGCGAGGTTTCCTGGAAGAGAAACTTCGGGGACAGCGGAGCGACAACAACACTGGACTTTGAGTGAGTGGTTCTCGGAAGAGTATCATTCAGGCTTTTGTTCCAAGAACTTTGGACTGAATAAGTTTTTTAACTCTTTATTCTATAAGTGTCTTGGTTGTTCAATGCATGCGACTGCATTGTAGTGCGTATTGTTGTCTGTGTCCGTTGTTTCGAGTGTGGCTGATTGTACTGTGTAGTACGTTGTTTGATTGGTGACATATTGTACTCAACTATTGCGGAGTGTGCATACTTGTGTATTGTTTTTGATCTGCCATTATTGAGAATATAATTTTGTTTTGTTTATCAACTCTCGGCTCTGACTTGTTCTTTGGGTCACAACCGGCGTTCGCTGGCGCGCCAAAAAGGACCACTTCTAAATTGTGCACGCTTTCGTGGTGCGGTTCGGGGGGCCGATACTTCGGCCCTTGGAATTAGCCCGGCGATTGCCTCCCGAATTAACGGCACCTGTGACAGTGGCGTACATACGATATGACCTTTGCCACAGCAGTGAGTGAGAGCCAGTATCGATGTCGTGTTAAACTGTGCATGCACGGCTTAGTGATGCTTGGGACGTCGAATGAAGGGCGGAAGTGCTGACGCACGGTAAGTAGCTGCGACTGCTGCGAAGGCGTTAAATCTTCGGCGATGAACAGGCTGAATACATCCGTAGACGCTGCATCACGCATGAAGAGGACACCCAGTTCAGACACGGCTGTTGAAAATACCTCATCGGGCACGGAGGCCATTCGTGCAGAGTCCATCACCTCGAATTTACCAAGGCACTCGCAACGGAGCAGTAACAGTGGTGTCAAAAGAAGGTTGTGAATGGGTGATACGCGAAATCTTCCAGCCAAATCAAGAGCGCTGTTCGGCACGCATTTCTCTGACAGCAGGTCGATAAAATACTGCGCTCACTGCAGTCTTGAAGAGTAACTATGTTCTGACGTAACCCTCGTGGTTTCTGAACCATTGACTGGCCACACTCGAGAAATAGATTGATATCCGCGTTGACTTCTCAGCGTCGTTCCACTTGTTCAAAGCACTCACCCGTTTCAAAGCTGACAGCCAGGCTTCAACGTCGGTTTCGTCGGTTCCGCTGAATATTGGAGGATCTCGTAGGAGAACACTTCAAACGCAGGTGACAGGTGGCGAAGGAAGCGTCTGCTGGTCCACTACCGACATGGCATATGGTAATTTCTAGGAACAGAGTTCCAGGCTGGCACGGGAAAACGGTACCCGGCACGGCTTCACCAGATATAAAAGTGATTTATTGTACTGGAGCTGTTGAGTGATCTCGCCCATGCAGTTCCGAGCCCAGTACGCTAGCTCGTGCCTCTGCTGCACCCACGATGCTGCTGTCGTTGCGCCGATCCTCGAGAAGTGCTCAGCGACCGCGGCCGCGCCTTCTTATCTGTGGTCATCACAAAATTGCTTGCTGACTGCGCTATTGTTCATCGCATATGCACTACTTACCATCCGCAGACCAATGGCACAACGGAGCGCTTTGATCGAACTCTTGGTGACATGCTTGCTATGTATGCCACACATGATCACTCCAAGTGAGACCTGGTTCTGCCGTTCATAACCTACGCCTGCAATACCGCGACGAAAGTCAGAATCAGGTTTTCTTCTATTTACCTCATTTACAGCTGTCACTCTACGCACACGATTGACACCATTCTTCACAAGCGACCAGACGCCTCCGAGTGTTCAGTTCAATTGGACGCCAGCAGAAACTCTGAAGATTGTCGCTAGCTAGCCCGCCACTTTACTTCAAATGACCAAACCGCCAGACAGCTATTCACGATTTCCACAACTCGACTCCTGTTTACCTGCCAGGTGACATTGTGGGGCTGTCAGTGCCACATCGCACACTGGGACTTTCTTTCAAACTTATTCCAAAATACGACGGGCCTTACCGCATCCTCAAAAAGACTTCTCTGGTCACCTATTTCATTGAACCTCTCACACCACCTTCTCATATGCGACATCGTAACCGCGAGGTCATACACATTCACAAGGCTCAAGGCGTATGACGGTTCCACAACACCTGAAGATGGCTAAGTCTCCAGGATAGCACCTTTTTCTACGGGGACAAATCGTAATGACGAAAAAGTAGATCAACGCAAGAGCAGCAGCATCGTCTGTGCAGCAGAGGCAGGAGCTAGCGTGGACTCGGAAGTATGCGCCATCAGCCAACTCCTCAGGTACAATAAATCATCTTTATATATGTACAAATGTTGCATGCACAGACATAAGATGAAGATTCTCAGAGTTTCGTATAACTAGTTGTTCGCACTTGAGCGACAACGCCATCTTGAACTTGCGTATTACCAACACCAGAAGCTGATATGAAGCGCTGATGCTCGTGAAGATGGCGGGCCTGGTCACTGCTACATAAATCGGCTTCAGCGCATGGCAACTAACCACAATTGACGTTAACCCGACGTTACGGCTGTATCAAAAGAGTACATATGTAATGTTTAAAAAATTTGATTGGCAGCACTGTAACCACTACTGACGTTCCATGAAGATTAACGTCTCTTCGAAAAGTACTTCTGAGACCTAGCGTAGCTCTGTAGTATAATGCGTGACTGCCCATGTGTGTTCTCTTCGTTCATGGGTAGATACTAAGTGTCAATCACCTGTGGCACATACCCGCAAACCAGCGGCACATACTCGCCCGTGGGTATGTTTCACTGTCTGGCGGGAAGTGTTTCACGACGTAGGCGACGGGATTGTAACATTATTCATGTCTTGAGCAGCGCGTCATATTTGTCGAACCATCTTACCCTCCCATGCTAGTTTTGGTTAACGCCATGGCAAGGGGGTGGCTACGAGAACACCCAAACTTAAGCTGCTTGATAGATAGATAGATAGATAGATAGATAGATAGATAGATAGATAGATGGATAGATAGATAGATAGATAGATACGCTCTAAATCACTGAAGCCCGCTCAGAAATGCTTCGCATTAAAAATTTAGACCGCAGAGGCAGGTACGTCACTAGCGTGAAAAATGAAAAAGTGCACCGCTGTCATATCTACCGCACATTTCCAAATCTGCATATGCGTAAACAGCATGCGAAGCAGCGTATTGGTTGCTTTGAAATTTCATTCATCATGAGCACCTTGCCTAATGTTAATGCACTCTTGCAAGTGAAGCACGCGATGAAATCAGTGAACTTTCTGTTCCTGTTACTCGTCCCAAACTATTGTTGGAGCACATCACGGGGGTTTATTGACACGTCATGTGAGAGGACGTGCGTTCATCGCGTGTCTGCAGAATATTGTTCCACTACGCCATCACGTGATTTCTGAGAGACTGTTAGGTTAAGAGGCCAAAGCCACTTATGCAGGACTCAGCCACTTACGGAGGTCCAAACGCGCTACGCGTGCCATGGCGTTCTAACTAGAACAGAACGCATCTGTTCGTCGTGCTTCCACAGCATCTCATTCCCCGATGACATCACATCATTGCTGAAAGATTTTAATGTGGAGAGGCTACAGCGTCATACCTACTCCATGGTCATACCCAGTCTTTTGCACTGGCATGAACACGCTAGCGCGTGAGCGCATTCTTGGGCCAGTGCTTGGGCCAGTTGTTGAGCGTGCGCAGTAAGGGTGGCCACATCAGACGGAATTTGGACATAAGCTGCTTCGCCCCTAAGGAAAGAGACACCCGTGAAATAAGACTGCAACAGGCTTCTATCTAACGGTGATCTTTGAGTCATGTTATGCGGGTAGTGTTGCGCCAAAATAGTAAAACTTTTTTACAAAAATGTACTAAAATTGGCGCCCGCATTTTCCCCCGGGGGGGAACAAATGCGTCACAAAGTGGTGGGGGTATCAGGTGAATGTTTCATAATTGGGTATGTTTTGAGAATGCCTAATTGTTATTTTGCCTTTATTATTGTTATTTATTGAATGAATCGCATGTGAATGAAAGAAGTGCAAAGTGATATGTGTCTTTATTGCTTGATGCTGTCGTTGTAATAGGCGGAGAGGAGACGCCCTTGACTGCATTCCACACACTCGTTGCGCCGCTTGTATACACACCACCCGCGTTCGAGGGAAACGAGACGAGGCGCGAGGCACGAGACGAGCCGAGCATCCACAGAGGTTATGTGGATAGCACCGACGCCAGGCACGACAGCGTGAGACTAAGAAATGCTCCGCATTCAAAGATAGGTGAAGTAAAAAAAACTTGATAGTTATCGTAGTAGCACGAGTAATTGAGCCTGTTCATCTTTTAACATATTAAGGGTGAGCACACAGACATGGACACTAGGTGCTCTTGGTCTGTGCAATTTCCTGTTCTAGTGTCTGTCTCTGTGTGCAAGCCATTAATCAGTTAAAAGATTATAGTTATCGCTATCATCATAAAATTGGAGCTGTAAAGGGTGGTCTAAGCTATGTGTCAAAAGTATATTTTCTTCAGATCACAACACCCTCTGTAACGTAAACATGGTGAATACTCATTGATTGATTGATTGATTGATTTAGATGTGAGGTTTCACGTCCCGAAATTAGCATAAGATTATGAGAGACGCTGTTGTTGATGGTTTCGGAAGTTTCGACCACCTGGGGTTCTTTAACTTGCACACATATCTGAGCACACGGGTCTACAGCATTTTCGCCACCATCGAAAATGCAGCCGCTGCAGCCGGGATTCAATACCGTGACCTGCGGGTCAGCAGCAGAGTATTTTATCCCCTAGACCACCACGGAGTGGCTGTTGAGTACTGATGAAACTTGTTTAGGAGCGAGTAAGCCCTCTTAGTGTGTCTTTTGACGTGTTTTTTTAGTGAAAGGATAAATAAACGAGTGATTTGTCACCATTATTAAGCGACGAGCTACTCCTTTCAACTTTATTCTTAGACATGAAGAATTAAAATTAATATATTTATATAATTAAACACACCTACATATATAAATATACTCACCTAAAGTTCGTATATAGGTGAGTCCGAACATATTTATTTGGGTAGAAGAAATACGTAGCCGCCACACTCCCTCTTCAGTAGTAGTCACAAGTCTTTTTGTTTTCGACAAAAAGGTTTCAGCACTTTCACAGCTTTGCAATTTATTATAGGTAGCCATGGGCATAGTATTTTCTGCAACTCAAACGTTTGCTCAGAATCTAGTGTATGCCGTCGGTGTGCGACGCGTTTTTGACAGTCTAGTAACAGGTGTTAGATATATTCGTCTTGTGGCCACACTAAATATGAAGTAGGAATTGCTTTCTGAGTCTTAGGCGATGTATGAGAGTTTCGATATGCCTCGAAAGATGAAGACCTAATTGTCGCTCAAAATTAGGATTTACAGCAAAGAGGATTAATTCCTTCGTTTTGTCTAAGAACCAGAGGGACAGGCTTAATTCACGTTTTGTTGTTCTTACAATTCTGTTCACATCACACTAAGATACACGAATGAGGCGAGTTTGCGTATAACGATGAGAAGTTTTCGCCAACTCATCTGCCATTTCATTTCTCTTGACTCCGCAGTGACTAAGGACCCAACAATATGCCACTATGTGACTCCACTTCTAAGCTTATGAAAACTCTTTTCATATCGCGTATACTATACGTACACCGATATGTCTTGAAGTTGTATTTTCCGCACATGCAAGTGCCACCAGAAAGTCACGTAATTATGACCTCACTGACTCGGCGTCGTTGATAGTTTTGTGAAGCTTACGACTACCAGAATTGCTACGAGCAGGAGAGATGGCCCAACTTACATGCATATTCTTAGCGTAACTCTGGCATGATAACTGCTGATGTCACAGTCTCTTTAGTGACAGAGCCGTCCGTGTGCACGTGAGTTTAGTCTTGGTACCTGTCAAACAGGTGATGCGACGTCAACTGCTGTGCGGCAGGTTTGCTGCGAAGTGCTTTTATTACCGTTTCAATAGCTGGTAGCTCAAGCAGCCATTGTTAGTAGTTTTGGTCCGGTAGCCGATGCGTCGACACAGAAATCCGTGAAATGTATTGTTAGAACACGTTGGTCTATTTGCGCCCCAGCACGGTTCTAATTGTTTGATATGAGTGGATGTGAACGGTGTTGCGGGACTAGACGAAAGAGGTGTCGACAGGTCTCCACATATTGAATTACTATGAAGTTAGGTAGGTGTGTCTTCTAATGTCAGCTAGCTTGGTGTAGCCTGTGGAACTCACTGACATATTCGTAAGCTTCGTGCTTTGTAACAGCTGAAGTCGGCATAGAGGTATCTTAGAGATGCTGTTGAGAAGTAGCTTAAAGTAGTTAACCTTCCGTCGGATAAGTACACAATAAATGTGGAGTAGAGACGCTGATGTACCGCCTCATTTTGTTCCCGTTATGCGACGATAACATTTAATGCACAGTTCACTTAATTTTCTGGATTAGCCATATGCTGATTTCACCTGAGTTGGCTGTCTAAGGTGACACCAAGAAAGCGATGCTTTCTCGCGATTTCGATTCTTTGAGCATCCACAAGAACTCTCAAGTTTTTCACTTTCTTTTTCGTTAACGGCAGAACCATACCAAATATGCTTGAGAAATCTGCGTGCCTCGCTTTTGTAGGTAATCGCTTATTGCGTTTATCTCTTGCTGAAGCCGACGCTTGATCACTTCCAGCATTTTGTGAGACGCCTACATGCATATGTCATCTGCATATATGGATATGTTCAAGCCTTCAGGCAGCACGTATGGAATACCTGCCATTGCATAATTAAAAAAAGCGGACTTAGAACGCTTTCTTAAGGTACACCTCTGCTATGTTGATGCGATCGCTGTCTCCGTTATTAGTAGACATGTCTATTTGTCTGTCGTGCAGGAAGAAGCCAATTCATTGTAGAATGTGACAATGGATGTCTAGTGAAGTAATTCCGTACAGCACAGCTAGGTGGTTGCCGCAGTGGACGCCTTTTTTATATTGTTACCACATATAACCGATCCGGCGTTACCAAGCACCTCCACCATTCTGTTACGTCTACGAGAGGGGTTTATTCAGAGCCGACGTAACGGTCGACTGGACGGTATACAGCAGTGAACACGCACCAGCGAGCCCTTGCCATCAACCGAACGTCCTTTTCTTCTGCCACCACCGTGTTCCCCGCTACACAGGTGCACATACTTAAATTACATATGTGGTAACAATATTTATGATCACCGCAAAAGCAATGTCTCCACCGCACTTCTCATCTTACACAAATGTAACGTGGTCAAAAACGCAGTTCATAGCGGATCGGCGTCGTCTAAAGCCAGCCATCTGTTCTGGGAGAGAGTTGTTAGTATCAAATGACAACTATAACTTTCTGCCTACCATTTTCTGCCTCACCCCTTCCCCAAGTGCAGGGTAGCAAACCGGACGTGCGTCTGGTTGACCTCCCTGCCGTTTATTTCTTACCTTCCTCGACCTCCTTTTATACAAAGCTAGTGAGGTTTACTGGTCAAGATGAATCAAGCGAAATGATAATTTACCGGTATTTAGCAGTGGGGCAATTTTCGCGACCTTCCAACACGTTGGAAAGTACGCCTTTGCCCTCATGTAGTAATAAATCTGTAGGAGAACTAGCCTGACGTTAGGACCTCGACTATTTAGAACACTGTAAAGCGGGAGACACTTGGTGTGAATTCGCATGCGATTTGCTATACGGCTGTTCATGCCAACAGCCGCATCCGACAGGCGTCCAATAGCATGCGGTGACGATTCGCACGCCGCGCAAGCATCTAACTTGCTAAATGTAGCCGCGCAGCAGCCGCACCGGTTTGGCAGCCGCAGCCAATGGCAGTGTGGGAGCATGACTAGGGGTGCCACAGGTGGGCGCCGTCACAAGTTTTTGCCCCGCCTCTCCGATTGCCCTTGTATTTTTGGATATCGCCGTTGCCAGCGGCATCAAAAACATTGGATAGAATGTTTCTGACGTGAAATAACTCAGTATTGAATATAGTGATGCTTGAAGTGTGCTACTTCTGCAAGGCAATGCCGGTTTCCGAACCAACGACAAGATGTCGAGCCGTGATGGAAGGCCATTCCGCAGGTAAACAAACAGCGGTACCGGCGGTCTCGGTGAACCAGCCCGCTTCGTTCCCACCTATGCTTTTTACATCGGGGCCGTCGATGAAACCAGTTGCACGGGTGAAAGCGTCATAAAAGTGTACGAGTTTTCATCGTGTTAGTAAAAAGAAGCGCTCGACAATGAG
Organism: Rhipicephalus microplus; assembly: GCF_043290135.1. Classification (NCBI taxonomy): domain Eukaryota; kingdom Metazoa; phylum Arthropoda; class Arachnida; order Ixodida; family Ixodidae; genus Rhipicephalus; species Rhipicephalus microplus. The sequence goes on along the minus strand of NC_134706.1, from coordinate 103,950,665 downwards.
CTCACGTTGGAAAGAGGGCGGCGCTACCGAGAACGTCGGCCTTGCTAGGCCTACGCTCGGAGTCGATAATGAATGTGGGCTGTGTCGATGTTTGTCGCTTGTGAAGGCGTAGCTTTGTTGGCGATGTTATTAGACAACAAGGCATGGCTGCGTGAGCTTCTTTATTTGGCGCCTAGTAAAGAAGATACGATGTCTTCCGAGCGGGCAACCTGAGGGGGCCGTATGTGGGCGGAGCCTGAGTGCTGATGGCTGTTCGCCCCATGTGTCTTGAACCGTCGCACGCCGCGTGCGCCGCCGCGCGCCGCATCGGATGCCAAATCGCACCATGTGTCTCCCACTTCAGTCATGTTGTCTAGACCTGCTGCCATTCCTACGCGGGCTAGTGATAGAGCAGTGCACAGCTCTGAGTATGTGGTAATGCATATGCATCTTGGATTTACTTCTCTACGAAATTGGGTGGCGTATTTTGAACCATTTGCCCAGTTGCAGTCAAATTTAGAAAAACATATTAGAAACATAACGTTCGGATAATCTAAAAGATATGATGAATGCTCTGAATGGGCTTTGCTGGGATGCTGGATGACTTAACAAACTGACTATTTGCGACATTTTTTCAAGTGGAGTAGATTAAGTGAATGAAGTGCAGAAATCGTACCATATTTTATGACTCAACTTTTGCCTGTGTTGGTTAGATTCGACGTGTGTGGCTTGATTCTCCTTGTAGTCTTCCAGCCACTCAGTGCAGCGATAGAGACATTCTGCTCGTCTTTTATTTGCTCGTAGGTGCTCAAAGGCTGTATCTAGACTAGAGTTGCCTGCTGAGACGGCTGTAAACGTTGTCGCACGGGTTTAACTGCTTGAAATACAGGACATAAACGTAACGAGTTCATTAGCTCCCACGAAGTCGTGTCCAGTATGTTCACGAAATTGTTTCCAGTTTGTCAGTATTGAGGTGAATGTTTTGTTGGCACTTGTATTCGTGGGTGTTGCGTGGCAACTGTATAATGGTGGCTACCTTGTGTTTCGAGATTATTACACCAGCTTATGTCTTGTGCGGTGTCAGGACAAGTTATAGTGAAATCTAGACAGCTCGCATAATTATCACCTCTTAGAATCGAGCCTCAGCCATCATTTAGTTGAAGAACACATCTATAAATGGCGTTTTCAAGTGCTCTCCCGCGAAAATCGCTATGATTACTGCCCCACGTGCTATTTAGCCCATTTAAATAACGCAAAAAGAGGGCAGGTTTCTGACATTCCCAATAAATTATCCAGGGTTGATTGGCTGATTCGTGTGGATGGTTGCAAATAAACATAAAAACTGGGAAAAAATTTTATAACAAAAGCTTCTTTCACAGTGACTTTGTCGGCCAGCATTTATTAAGCGTAAAGGTGATGCCTTTGGGCTTACAGATAAACTGACTGCGGCATCCTTTTTAATGCATTCACACTGCACGAGGCTCACTTTAAGTTTTTTTAGCGCATCCTCCTGCTCGTATACGCGCTTTTATGTTAACATTATTAGCGCAAGAACATCTCTTTGACTATCCTGTGTAACGCTGTCCGTTCGTGTCTCCGTGTCAACGCGCCACACCGCGCTCCCCTCGACAAAGGTGTTCGTGCAGTGCCCAGTAGGTCACGCCTTCTTTCGCAGTGTGCAGTGACATTACTCTGACCCTCGCCTGCCACGTGCTCACTGCGTGTCACCTTTCTCTCGCTTCACGCTCTCTACCACTCGCAAGGTCCGAGCGAACATCGAGTGAAATATCTTTCGGCTCTTTTGTCTGTGTCTAGCATGCCATATTTGTGAAAGTATCTTACCTTCCCATACTAATTTCTCGCACCCCAAGTTAATGTAGCGATCATGAGAGCACCCAGAAGTAGGCGGCTCGATAGATAGATAGATAGATAGATAGATAGATAGATAGATAGATAGATAGATAGATAGATAGATAGATGGATGGATAGATAGATAGATAGATAGATAGATAGATAGATAGATAGATGTGAAAATATTTTGCAGTACACAAAGTCTTCACTTTTGATGCACTGTGCCATTGTTATGACTTTTATTACGAACAGGTGCTTATGTATGATGGGAGGGGGTGGAGCATAACGTCAAGTAAACTGTGATTTTTTCAGGTCGATGTATTTCTTTCATGCTTACTCTACGTAATTTGGTTCTGGTGTTGCTCGTTCCAGTGCCTTCTTGCTTCTACCAATTAGGAATGCTGAGACCACAACATCTTTTAAATGTTTGTTGAACTTGAACCAGCACGTACCTGCAGGGCCTAATTATAGTGGTCTGATTTGTGTAACGTTACTGTGGTTGTTTGTTGGCCATATATTGCGGAGTTCTTTAAAGAAAGGAACTTTCGGCGCATAACACGCCGTTCTTTCACGTCACTTTTTTGTATTTGCGTAATGCCTCTTTTCATTCCTTGAAGCACGTGTGAACCTGCACAAGTTTTTATATTTTTACTTCAGTCTGAAGACATGATAGTGCCATTTAAAAAGAAGGGTCCATGCACGCAACGCACAAATAATTTTGTGATGCATGATATGATAACCCTTGTATTCATGAACGCTCCTTGACTCCAATCTCGTCCTTCACTTGAACGAGCTGACCACAGCCCCACCGCTTGTCTAAAAATGATGACGCTGCGTTTCTGAAGAATCGCTGTAGATTACCTGTGAAATTGGGTCACTTGCTCTGCCTAGAGATGGCGTTGCTATCAATTTTCTCAAGTCAACGTGAAGCGTTGAGTAAAGGGACGTTCTAGAATACCGGGGTAACAAGGCTCATAGGCTCTCTGTCAACACGGAGAGCACAAATATCTTAAAATTGTATTGGCCATGGCCTTGGTTTTACGATCACCCTGGTTCTACGCGACCGTCGTTATGCTAAAGGCAGTCCGGAGTGCACGGAGCAGCATTTTCAGATAACTTCGTTTTGATGACTAAAACAGTGGTGTTCGAGACTCGATGACTAAGCACGCAGCAATGAGCTTTCAAATTCTGACGTCAGCCGAAAGAAAGCGCAAGCGACAGATTCCTTGTCGATATGCAGACAAAAAAAAACACCCCATAGGCCACGTGCCTGAATAACATTTACATATTGCAGAAGACGAGAATACCGATGTTGCACATTTGAGGACCTTAAAAACTCTTCTTAGAACTTTTCTGAGGTAACAGCAAGTATGAAATAAACAAAGATGGCATACAAATGGCAGCGTGTAAATTTATTCGAGGCGATGTGTACTTTTTGTATATGTGGGATGGTATACATGTTCTTAAGGTGACAAGAAACGTAGCCGTAAAAGAGCGTTACATACCATGGGCAAGACAATTTTTTCTTTTTTTGTATTTTATGGAAGTAAATCACAAACACTGATTCAATCCGTGCGGTTAATACAGCAACTTTCTTTACCAGACCAGCATTGACAGAATAATTCGGTGTTTTGTGTTTTTTTTATACATTGAAGACCTCAATGTGATAGCGTTGTAGGCATCGGTGATTCCTAAAAAGAAAAATTGGCAGATCCTACGTACAGTGGGAATCGATGACATGCGAAGCACGAATGAGGAAGGTCGATGTCACTTTAAAATCACCACAACGTTACGAGGTGAAGGTAATTTATGCCGTACAAGACTTCCGTGTCATATTATAATGTTTGGATGTGTCATTTACCTTCGTTATTTATTCACGTCACGTGATGCCAAATTTAGTATATGTGAAGCAAGCGAAATGGCCACGAACTTACTATGAACATGGTAAGTTGTCATGTTCTTGCATGACACGCGAGCCATGATTATCATGTTTGCACAAGTGATATACCTTTGTCATTCATTGACGTCACGTAACACCAAATTTGATATATTTGGAGCTAGCGAAATGGCCGCGAGTGCATCATTAAGGGCCCAATATACTCCAACGTGACGTTGACGCACACGCACGCTGGGCACAGTGACGCTATACCTTTAAAAATGGCAGTGGCTTAGCTCAGCTATGCCAGGATATACGTAGAGTTAGCAAAGGTTCAGCTGATTATTCTTAGCTTTCAGAGTGTCTAGGATCAGCTTGAGTATCATGCTTACAGCTGTTCCTATGAGACACACACGGTATACGTATTATGTGCCACATGTATAATTATGTTGCCGGGAAACTACTTCAGGATCCGATGAGCTGAGCTTCTCCGCTCTACTGCACCGTTGAGCAGCATTTGCACTCTCCTTCTCCATGGCTATACCACAGTGGCAAACGCCTGTAAGAGGCGCTATCAAGCGGCTCCAGCGCAGTGTCAGATGGCGACTGCACAGGGAAGGCGCGCGCGTCGGCGTCCATATGTCTACCAAGGCTATGACGGCACTCCTCTGGAAAGTGCACACCGGCGGCGACGAGTCGTGCGCGGCCGCGGCCGAGTGCGATGGAGGTGGCGGCTTTGGTGCACGACACCACTGATCGTCTGCGCAGCGCAACGAATTGCGCGCACACCGGCGGCGAGCTGCGCGCGGCGGCGGTCGAGTATCAATGCGCATGCGCAGACCAGTGCCACGCGAAATTGGCTCAGCGAGGCCAGTGTAGCTAACGCTACAAAAACGCGAGAACTCTATAGTCTCACGCCAGGCGCGACCAGTGCGACCAACGTCCTTCGGCGCGGCCCGATGGCAACCGGCGCGAAATGTGACATGCTGCATTTCGCGCCTATGCATTACCCACACAGCGCTGCGTCTGCCTATTTTCGTGGCGGAGGGACGCCGGACGTGCTGAAACACGCATGCGTCAAAGCAACGCAGCCAGGCACGCGCTTGCGAGTATACGGCAGGACCGGTGCCTAGCGTGGCAACGCCGGCATGACGCGACGAGACGAACGCCAGTGCGCGCACGCGCCATGCCACGTCGAAGTGTATTGGTGTATTGACTGGGGCATGTAGTCATGTTGTCACATGACACGCATCTCATAATTATAATTTTTGCACCAGTCACATACCTTCGTCCTCCATTGATTTCAGGTAATACCAAACTTCGCATAAGTGAAGCTAGCGAAACGGCCGCGAGCGCATCATGAATGTGGCATGCAGTCATGTTGTCACATGACACGCATGTCGTTATTATCTTGTTCGGATATGTCATTGCCCTATGTTGTCCGTTCGCCTCACGTAATACCGAATTTGGTACATGTGCAGCTGGCAAAACGGCCGCGAGTGCATGGTGAGTGTAGCAAGTAGTCATGTTGTTACATGACAAGCATCCCATGTTTCTCATGTTTGCACCAGTCTCATACCTTCGTCATTCATTCACGTCCCGTAATACCGAATTTGGTATAAGTCAAGCTAGCGAAATGGCCGCAAGCGCATCCTGAGCGTGGCATGTAGTCATGTGGTTACACGACACGCATGTCATAATTTATATGTTAGGTTTGTTCGCTTGGTTTTGCCATGTAATCATGTCATACCATACCAGTTTTGCAACATGTCATGCGAACGAGACCACCGCAAGAGCAGCAAGACCATAAAATGTAAATAATGACATTCATGACATACATATCATGATTGTCCTGTCATGACTAGTCAAGTATGCTATTCATACAGTCAGGTTATGCCATACCAAGTTTGGTATCGATACCATTATCCAAAGGGCCAGGAAAGCTAAAAGTCGTAGGCGGCTAGATAGATAGATAGATAGATAGATAGATAGATAGATAGATAGATAGATAGATAGATAGATAGATAGATAGGTAGACAGACAGATAGATAGATAGATAGATAGATAGATAGATAGATAGATAGATAGATAGATAGATAGATAGATAGATAGATAGATAGATAGATAGATAGATAGATAGATAGATAGATAGATAGATAGATAGATAGATATTGTAACCGCCAAAGTTGGAGGCGTTTGTAGTGCTGATGGCCCTAGTGATGCACTCTGCTGAGATTGCAAATGAGTTGAAACGTGCAATGAGGCGGAAGGATTAAGAAAGGAACTGTTTCGTATTTTTCGCAATTGCTCCTACGTCTACGGTGACCGCAGGAAACTTATTTGAAACCGTTTCAACTTTACTGAAAAGCGATCTTATATTCATGATACTAAGATGTAAAAGCACAGTTGCTACCTAAACGTCAAGAACAGAGCACTGACGTCCAGCAGTTTTTTGACATTGAGCACTGCGCCACTTGTTAAGCTTCACCGCAATACATCGCTTTAACCTAAACAACACACTAAAAATGTATTTGTGAAAGCCGGCTGCATTTGAAGTTCTATTGGTTGACCACTGCTGGAACGTATTTGTCCTTGTAATATTACATACATTATTCACGTGCTTATGATAGTATACGAGCTCCTTCATGCCATTGTGTATCGCGGCACCACAAAAGTACTCGCTGCGAGTACTGAAATTGTCTGAACCTAGCACAATAGCTATAAAAATGAAATGGGAATTCGCAGCAAGCAATGTGTTATCTGCGGTCATTTTTTTAATGAGCTACTGGTGCACCGCAGCATCATTGCAATCGGAGCTACGTAAAACGTTGCACAAATACTGTTCAGAACAGGTATGATTTGCAGTTTACGTATGATGTAATGTATATTTTGAGCTACAGAGAACGAATAAAACCTGTAAACTGTATTCCCTTACGTGGTTCAACTGCGTTTCAAGAGCACGATGTAGCAATGCTGTGAGGTATGTGGTAGTGGAACTTTGCATTGACATTTTTGAATTATTTACAGCACTATGTTTTCCATTGCATTCCAAAAGCCCGAGCACAATTTCATATCCCCTCCATCAAAACTTAGCTCACGTCGAAGAAACAGGTGCCAGTAACCCTTTGCTCAGCGGATAAATATTCCACCCTGTTAGACAGCGCAATACTTATACGCAAGTTCATATTCAATAGAACAGAAACGACGTTATGCGCGAAAAGAGAATAAACGCACCAAAAACATCGTCATGTGCACGCTACGCAATATTAGCGCAAAATTATTTCATATGTCGTATACCTGCGCAACATTGAAGTGGCCCAAAGGGCTTGCTCGCATTTATAAGCAATGCAGTTTTAGATTCCGGTTCTACGAGCACTTGCTATACTGTACCTAATGTAGAGACTTTTGTGCATGTCCTACACAGAACGGGCCAGTGCGTGTAGTGACTCGCTTTGCATACCACAATCACCCCTCACCATGCCTTATTATTCGCTTACCCTCGTGAGGAGTTGTTGGCTAGAAACCCGCTTTCCAAGTCGACCTCTCCTCTTTCTTCAATTTAAACGCCTTCCTGTTCTTTTTTTACAAACCGTGCGAACGAAATAAGAAATTAGAAGCATAGATGACAAAACACACACGTTTGTCCTTTATCATTTATTTTTCTAGTGTTTCCTCGCTGTCTTCGCTCTCATTTTAAAGATAAAATTTCAGAAGCATATTTGTTATAGCACTACAGAGTAAAAGGGCTGGATTTGATAAAATTCCTGCATTGGCGTCGGCGCCGTTGGTTGTGAGTGAAAGATAATATTTTTGCCCGTGACGTTCAAATCAATAAAAATTCAAAAAGATACAAACAAAATAAATATAAAAGACTTTCGAATCAAAGTAAGGTCCGAAACCCGGCCATGTCCGCGGCAAGCAACTGCTCTAACACAGAACGTTGAAATTAACATGAAAATGAGCCTAAGAATGACATGGAACAAAAGGAGCCTCCTTAACACATTTTATTTCGCGTGGCACAGGCGTAGATTTGTGCTAGGTACCACGTATTGTGAATTGAGCAAAAATGGGTGTTTTAGCGCCGACCCATTTTATTTAGTCGCGATCGTGAGCAGCACCATCACAAAGTGAACTGCTACGTTAGTTCACTTGTTGTCTTATATACGTACGCGTAGTCACTTCAATTTTTTTCCTATACTAAAACTGGCGTAACGCTTACACAGCCTAGCCACTCCGCTGAATGCGACATTATATTTTATAATTCTACATATGGATATATTCTTAGAGCACAGCATCGTGCAACAGTTTGAGGACTTGCATATAGGCATTGCGATACGCTGATTGTGGGCATGACCCTGTCAAGAAAAAAAATGCACTGCTGAACTTTAGTCAAGGAGGAGAATAAAGGTCTACCTACTCTGAAACTGGGGGACGGCTGTAATCCTGCGAAACCAATTATTGATAACAAGTGGAAGCAACGGGCCATGCATTCCTACTGAACATATATATCTACTGCGCCAAGTCAACAAATATGCGGAGTGACATAGAGATTGGATTTTGATTTACCCCCCAGTCTGGCATCTTCATTGGTTTCGACAACATACTTGGTATGCTTAACCACATACCGCCTGCTGTATGGGCTGCTTTCGTGAACTGCAATTGGCACTTGCGAAATAATTCCCAAATTGTGGACCTAGAGCCTTAGGTTTCCAGGTCTCCTTTTCACATCAGGCACGCACGTCACGTAAATATTCAATTTAAGGATTGCGTTGACAATGTCTTGCTTTTTTTCTGTTTTTTTCTTACTCGTTTGAAGCCTCCTACGCTGTCTATAGTACACGCACAGAGTATAAATAGAAGCAATGCATCTCCAAGAAGATGAACTTATGATTGAATAAAAATTTCTCTACTATGCGACCCACTTTGCTTGTGCCTCGAGGACGATGCAACGGCTAATATTTCTTAACTTTAACTGAGAACACTAGCTGAGCGGATCTCTGTCACGTAGTCTATTGAATTTGATAGAGGGGCGCATCGCGTTTTGCTGTCTGAATATCTGTGTTACATATTAAACTTTGCGCAATATAACTGGCGCGTCGTATTGGCTGGTAAATGAAGGGCCACAGGGAAAGAATATTGAAATCGAGATAGCTACGTTATGGTTAACAATAAGTGTGTCGAGTTCTCTAAGGCAAAACGCTATTGAGATGAGTTGAGCAGACCTTGATACCATATATGTCCCTAGAGTAGATACATTCAATGTAAAAACAGCAGCATTACTTATGTCACCAAGATATATTTTAAAGTGATATCATTTCACAGCATCATTTACTTCTGTGCAGTTTTCGAAAAGTAAGGTAATCAAAAGCTTTATTCAATATATTTTGGACTGATATCAGCAAAACTGCAACAGAAGGTATATTAAAACTAAAAAGATGAATTCCAAATATAAAATACTCAAGATCGGATACGACAGATGGAAACACGAAGTGGTGTTTGCAAGCTTACTTCAAATGAAGCAAGGGCTGCAGTTTTCTGCTTTATTGGTGTTTCCTTTCAGACGGCGATTACCAACACGGACACAGGCCACCACTAGGAGATTACGCCACCGTTGACCTTCTCATAACTAACACGCTAAGTTGACAAGACGCCTTGACAAGGACAGGTCCTCCCATCGAGCCGTCGGCCAGCTTATCTGGGGCACTTCCACTGTTCACCGTCATTGCCCCACTCAATATCCAGACTCGCAGACAGAAAGAAAGAAAAAAGAAAGAAAGGACCAAAGAGAAGCTGGAAGAAATAAAACTATCAAAGGAGTAGTTTTCTTGTATGTGTTCAGTGAGCGTGCAATACATCTGTTCAGATATGTATTAACACTTCAAGAGTTACTGTCCTATTTAAAAACTGTACACTAGGCAAGCTCTACGTGACACCCCTCCAACCCCCATCTTGTCGGCTCTAGCACTTGTATGTTGCCTTCGAGACCGAAGAACTCATGAATATAAAGGACCAGTCATTGATCAGTCATTATTAGCACCAGTAAGTGATTGCGCATGAACGTCTGTTCTGTGCTCCTAATTTCCTGCTGTATTTTGAGTCCTTTTAGGAGCGCAGCTCCTTAGGCACTCACGATATCCGACCATTGTCGTCTAAGCTCACCGTGGTCCCTAGTCGAAGAGAAAGTGGGAAACACCTATTCATTTATTTAGTTTGGGTACCTTACTGGCCTCTAGAAGCTTTGTGTAAAGGGGTGGAGGGTAATGGAAGGAAATTTTTAAACCATGTGTAGTGCACAAAAATATAAAAAAATTATATGTCAACGTAAAACTGTTCCTCTAACACACATTCCCAGGAGGAATAAACTTTATTATTCAGAAAGAGGATGGAAAATGGGGGAAACCAAGTTTGACGGGGGCTACGTTGGGGCACAAAGGGCCGCAACACTAGCAGACCAGTCTGCAGCTTGGCGTGTATATGGAAATTCGGGCTCCTTAAGGACCTCTCCCTGGCTTCCGGTAAAGGAGATGGCTGCAGGAGCTCCTCGAGTGGACGGTTGTTGGGTCAACCCTATTATACGTGGTCTTGTCCTGCCAGTGCTCGGCCACAGTTGTGTAGCTTTTCATCTTTCACTATTTCGGGCAGCCTCTTCAGGCTGAGTATACAATGAGTCTGAGCCCTTCGCAGTGTAGTCGCTTGGGCACGGGTTAATGCTTCATCTTGAGGTGAATAAAGCCTTCTTTGTTCCCGGTGCCGGCTGAGCCGGTCTCTGTAGCTGAGCACGAGGTCATTCGGATTTGGTTCCTGGGACTGCATTACTGCCCGGTTTATGTTCCCTCGGGCTGTCTGGTGAGCTGCCTCATTTTCCAGGTTCCCACAATGGCCCGGAACCCAAATGAGCTTGATTTCTTGTTGAGGTCGTGCAAATTTTGGCAGTTCCGTTCTATTTGTATACGCTGCAGCATATGCCTTGATAGCCGACATTGAATCCAATATAATAAATTTCGTGCCCTCAATGGTAGTTCCAATAGGAACCGCTATTGCGACCTGAATGATTTCTGTCCACAATGTGTGTTTACAACCATCAACTGCCGCAATAACATAATTAATCCCGCCGGTGTGACTGGCATTCATGGACATACGCTGCTGGTTTGTTATTTAGTGCTTTTTTGAGTGCGTCCGCCCGCGCTTGCCGACGCTCTTTGTTTACACTACCCACGTTTTTTGGGCAGTGGTAAGATTTTTATCTTAGCTCTGATTTCGGGCGGTATTTTAAGCCTCAGTGTGGGTCTAGTTAGTGGTTTTAAGTTTAGGAGCTTCAAGACGTCATGTTCTTCTCGAGTGCAGGATAGTCTCCATCACTGTGATACTCGTTGTGCTTCAATTATTTCGTTTACGGTGTTATGTACACCCAGTTCCAAAAACTTCTTGTTGCTGACCCAAGTGGATAACCTTAAAGCCGCTCTGTAGACTGACCTAATTAATATGTTGATTTCATTCATTGCATTGCTCCTGAGGTACAAGAACGGGCTTGTGCACGCGATTCTACAAATGAAGAAAGACTGCATTAACTTGCAGGCTTCTTTTCCTTGTAGCCCATGCTTCCGTCCGCCTATTCTTCTCAGGAACCCGATGACTTGTCGCGAAGTGGTTTCCAGCTTTTTAAGGGTCTCTCGGAAAAGCCATTTTTCTTCTAAAAATAGGCCGAGTATCCTTATGGTGGTTAATTTTGGTACTGTTTCTTTGTTTACCGTGATGTTAAACGTGTCTCTTATAGCTGGCGGTAGTTTAGCCGCTATAAAGAGGTCTGATTTGGCTTGAGAACATTTAGGTCCGTTCAGTGCCTTGAAGGTTTGCATTGTTCACAGGAATTGAAGACATCTGCACGTGGCGCCATCTCTCGGTAGCAGGAAGGGATGCATATAGTAACCGAGTGGGAAATAGGCGAGAAAAATTACATCTCTCGCACTAAGCTAGTTATCGAAACCAACTCCTGGTCTTATATAGCAGGCACCCACTGGTGGAACATTTCGGTAAAATCGCAGTACTTAAAAGCGTGTAGCTTCCTAGGAATATTGAACACAGCCCAAAGAAACAGAGGGATTCCGTTGCTTAAAAATAATAAACACTGTAAGAAGCCTGGTTATTTGTAGTGCGGCACTCAATCATTGCAAGCTTGTTCAAATAAGTATCCGCTGTATAGAACCGGGAGTTGTTTTTGACAACTATCTTCTCTTGTCAGATTTCACTTTTTTGCTTATTTTCTATTCAGTTACGGCAGAGCACCATTTTGACCCATGAGAGACGTCAGTACGTGCTATTGTCTTTGAATCCCGGTTAAGAGTGGGAACGCATTATGCATATGATTCCTTTATGTGCCATAGAGTTTTTATTCTATATATCGTTTACCTATATCTGTGTGCCATACCGTATACACAGCGCACATAGCGCTCAAATGGTCGAAAACACTATCTGTATATAAAACCGTCAATGGAACGTACACAGTGTCTCCCCCCTTTCGATGGTTTAAAAATAAACACTCCTCATATCGTCTCTCATGTCACCAATGGAGCATCGCTCCATCATCATCATTCACTTTCTGGATCTGTAGGAAGGAATATTCATCTTGGTACAGCGGCACGCTTATAAGTGTCGCCGCTTATCTGCCATCCTGGGATAAACTGAACCTGCTAAGGTCGCCCAGAGGATATGGTGCATGACTTCTGAGCCGAACGTCGCGGAATTCCATCTCGGCCACGGTGGCCGCACAGCTTAGTTGAAGAGCAAAATGCATGTTGCTTGTGTATTTACGTTTAGAGGCACGTTAGTCAACTACAGGTTGTCGAAATTTTCGGAACCTTACACCACAGCTTCACCTTTAATGTAATTAGGTTTACGGGGTGAATTTGGTATTAAGAAACAAATAAAAACGCGAACTACAGCAAGGTTGTCACACTGTACAATGACATTGGTGAACAGCGCGTCGGCTGTACATAATTTATCAATTAGTGAAGCGCGTTGGTATTTAAAAAGGTGTTTTCGAAGATTGCAGCGTGAACACAATTGCAGTGTTGCTAACACACATATGAGTATGGGAGCAGATTTTTTCGCGGATTATCAGTAGTAATCATTAGAATTTATTGTTTCTATGGTTTTGCGCTTAGTCACTTAATCAGGAAATCAGCCATTATATTAGTAATCTTGTGTAGAGTACTATACCTTTCATCCAGTAGTAAAAATAATCACTCCGAGATTACTGGTGTCCTGGTGATGTCAATCTAGCACGATACAAGACTGCTTAATCGTAAAAATGCTTCTGATGTCACTCAGCACGTTGAAGCTTTAGTGTTTCTGGTGTGAATTCAGACACGATGAGCCGCCTTCTAAAGACGACGAGTGAATTGAGAGTTAAGCAGTGTCATTTGCGAGTAGGGGTGGCGAAAAATTTTTCCCAGAGAAACTCAGCTCATGGGCAGTGTATGGTGAGCAATGGGAGGCCCTAACTGATCCTCTTCATGGAAGGGGATATTGGAAGTACAAAATAAAAATTAACTGGGAATGAGGTAGTTCGGCAGATCTCTACCAGCTCTCCGGATCTGATTCCGAAATTGAGAGTGCTTTACATCATGGGTGCTTCAATTTAATGAACCTAAACAACCCGAGGTTATAACAAATTCTGAAGCCTTCCACTACAGCGTCTCTAATAATCATGTGGTGGTCTTGGGACGTTCAACGCCAAGAATAAATTCTAATATATCCATCACTGATATTTCGTCTTTCGTCTTTGTGCGCTATTTCTTGTGTAAGTACATACTATTTAGCGAATGACCCTACTCTGTTGGCATGTTTTCTTGATCATTTTTGTGCTTAGAATAACTTTCTTTCTCAACGTACATTCACACGGCTACATTTCAGGGAGAGTGCCTCGAAGCTGTCAAAGCTTTTCCAAAAACAATGCCTGAATACTTGACCAGCAAGCAATTTTAGTTGATTTTGTATACTGGAAAAAAGGGAGAACTAAGTGGCAGATTTGAAAAGAAGAGGAGGGGCCATGAAACAAAAATGGTTTATACTGACAGTGCAGCTTTGGTCCAAGGCTGCTCGCTTATAAAATTCAATTGCTCACGCATTTGCAAGTGAAATCTCGCGAAATGTCGATTTGATTTAGAAAATCTGCAACCGGATTTTCTGCAAGAATACTTCACACACGCCAACACTGGCGAACAGGCTCGTTCAGCGCTCTCCGCTTGTTTAGTGCTTGTTGATCTATACACATTTCAGCGCAGGTAGCGCACTGCGGGATAACCATGCCTCGACTTAGGCTGTACGGCGTACACACCTAAAGGGAGAAGCAAAAAAAAAAATTCACAGCTTTGCCGCGAAGGTGAAGCAATAAATGCGATAGCAACGAATTCGCAGGACACGCGCAGAATTGCAAGCAGATCGAAACGTGCTTCGTGTTTCTCAAGTACAAATGACGTACAAAACGTACTCACAGGTACATATGAACTCTAATAAGGGTCTCAGTTATTACTACGCTGTGTCTGAAAAGCGCAACCTTTTCGCAAACGGAGACTGTGCAACAATTGCAGAGACCTTTGTGCGCCCAGTAACTACAACAGAATCATTCCAGGTGAAGCCCGAGGCCAGCCAATACGTACGATTCTCCCCTTCTTGCCACCGCGAGATAAGGACCTTTGAGAGCGCGAGAGCGTCATTCCCCTTCTTTAGGCGGGGCAAAGTACGATTGCGGATTAGAGCGCGCGCCGAAGCGCGATGTTGCGATGCGCGCTCAATGCACCAGCTTGCTGATAATGCTAAAAACCCGATAGTTCCCCCGAGATGCCCGTCACTAGCGGTAAGCGGTAGTCATAAATAGCTTGTTGTTTGAACGTTGAAGGACGTGCTTCTTTGTGACTCAGTGGTTAAACCTCACACTTCAGAGGTCCCACAATCAATTTCGCGTGCTGGAGCCTTTTTCCGATTTATTGTTCTTTCTTGGATGTTCATAATATAGATGCGTGTGCATATACGGTGAGTGACGGCGATCCCGATTTCCAGCCGAGAGTGTCCATATTATTGCTTTCGCAATAAAAACAGAAAATCAGAGACACGTGTTGGTGGAAACAGATATATAAAATTTTTTCTGCTATTCTGTTTTCAAATTGTTCATTTGGAAAGTACGCTCGCTGACGCAGTTCTAGGAATTATATTGCTTTTTCCTTTGAGCGAGTTGACGGCCTTTTCTCTTCCATCACCACATGGCACAACGGTAAAATAAACATACGCTGTAAAAGTAGCACCTTTTGCGATAATATCTGTTAAAATAAAGTAAATTGATTCTTATCACTTTAGAGGTAGAAAAGTTTTGAAATCTGTAAAATTACTGGTAAATCAGGATCCGTGGCTATACTGTGCTACTCTTATCGAAAGTTTCAGAACAAACTCCAATGTTCCCGTTTGGTGCCTAATCTCATTGCGAAGTTTAAATATCATCTACATGGTTAGCAGTCATCGTCCACAGCTTGAACTAATTAGTTTCCACAGGTGCAATGGAGCGGTAACGTAAAAATAAAAAAACAATGAGCACGTGCAGCGAGATTTTGTTGGCAAAAATTGCGTGAAAAATAGTTTGTGGAAAGAGGATTGAAGACCGCTAGCGAGAAAACTTTGTTAGATTGAAGTGCGTCAAGTTTGAAGCTCTGACAGTTGTTAGTCTGCGCACTGTATGTTATTTTCGTGCATCTTTTCTACCTGGATAAATGTCGACAAGTTCCAAGTTTATTGCCGCTCTTCGCATTACCTTACAAACGGTTGCTATAGCATTCATATATTCGCCCTTGTGGCAAAACAATGCACAAAACAAGCTCAAACACCCCTATAGAGACATGTTTCGTTTTATTGTAATACCTATCTCGACGGCAGACTGATCAGTCATGTTTTTTTTCTGTTACTCTCATATTCATGAATCTCATATTTGATTCTGGCACACTAGTGACGAGTTTGGTTTATTGTATAAACAAGTCAAACTCACCACTTTTGTATGGCATTGTGATTTCACAGATTTATCGTTTCATATTTTGCAACTCATAATTACGGAGTACCAATGCTACGACTTTTGTGGTTATTAAATATTTGCATAGCTCCAATGACTTAAAGTTGTCAAATTATACATCCTTTTATTTTCATAAAGGCTGCCAAGTACTACTATTATAAAACACAAGAAAAGTTGAAAAAGCAATGAAAGAACGTACTATGTCAAAGTCCAGAATGTCTCCCTGGTCATGTGTGCTTCGCAGCATTTCAGTGAGTGTAATAAAGACCCTCAAATATGAACACCACCCAGCTATACGGCTTATGTGAGCACTCGAATACACAGGCACGCATACATAAAGCTCGCGGGAATTATTGACCCATTCGTTGAGAAGAAGCTACCTACTACCTTAGTCTT
This sequence comes from Rhipicephalus microplus, assembly GCF_043290135.1. Classification (NCBI taxonomy): domain Eukaryota; kingdom Metazoa; phylum Arthropoda; class Arachnida; order Ixodida; family Ixodidae; genus Rhipicephalus; species Rhipicephalus microplus. The sequence continues at coordinate 103,934,511 of NC_134706.1, read as the reverse complement.
CCGATAGTTCCTAAATCTTTCGTAACGAGTTAGTTCAGATTCCGCGCGCGAACTTCATATATATGCGCGTGAGAGCACTCGCCTTTCGAGTAAATATTCAGGCACTGGCCCACGAATACTCTAGTGCAGGTGATCAGGGAATGCAGGGAATGCAAAGGTGAGTGCAGGGAATGCAACGCGTCACGGGCAAAGTGAGTAGTGCTCTTGAAATGGCCAATCTATCTTTGCCCCAAAGCGACTTCCTACAAGTGAGTTATTGCCTAACCACTCGACTGAACCCGCCTAATAAGCGCGCAGCTTTGCAGTGGAAAGACAGGCAGTGGCGGGAGTTCGGATTTTTCTGGAAATGACAACAAAGCGAAAACGTTCGACATATACGTTACGCTGGCTCCTGAAGTTCACTTGACGAGTGACTTGCTGCGATTCTGTCGATACCTTTATTATGGCAAGTATAAAGCTCGATATATGCCCTGACACATAAATAAGCGTATTCTAGAGGAGTGTTTCGAATGAAAGGTGATTTGTGTATTGAAAAACATCTCTTTAGGACTCAGAAAGAGCGCTGCTAGTCGAAGGTTGAGTCGAGCACGGCTTGTAAGGGGCTTACGTTCTTCAATATAGTTGTCTAGGAATGCCTACATCACTTGAGCCTGCACTAGCAAGCGAACGAGCAGAGCCAATTAGATTGAGTGGCTGCTGTACAACAAAGGCTTGAGGGCGTATTCCTTACCACTAATTCTCAAAAACAGCCAACGCCACCAGAGCCGTCAAGGGCATAAAATTTTCAACTAAACAGCTGAGGAGCTAACAAAAGACAAAAAAAACCTATTTACAATGTACGCATTACCCACTCCTTTTGTGGTACGCCAGCTGAATTATAATCAAGCGAGATGCTCCAAAAGCATGCACTCATTGGTTTCATTTATGCCGAACTATAGCGAATAACCGTTGCATCACTGTGACTTGCTTATAACAAGAATAGCCTGATCCATAGGTTCTATCCTATTTCTTTTCACACACTGGGAGTGAGGCACAATGGTGAAATTAGCTAGATTGCTTATTCATTCTGATAAGTGGATTGGTGGGAGAGCTCGTATATAAGGAACGAGTGCAAAAAGGAAGACAGAAACACAAGCGCTTGTATTGTCCTTCAGCACTTTGTTTCCGTTATTATTACTACTTCAACATTTGATCAAGCTCGTCAGTATGAATACTTTTACATGGCTCTAAAGCAGAAGGACGGGGTACACAAGCCAGTAAAATTGAACCTATTATTGGTTTCACGTTTTCCAGTTAAAAAAACGTTTATTTGAAGTTCTGTACAAAAAAAATCGGTTATCTGTATTCGGGAAGCGCTGCACTGCGAAGAGTCTCGATCCGTTCAGCGACGGCAAACAAGCACATTGAAGCACGTTAGAGTTACTGTACACGCTCTCTACCAAAAGGTAGCATATACAGTAACTCTAAGGCAAGCAAGACACCATTGCTATCTGGCAGTTATATTCAATAACGAATGAAAACGTGTGCGACCACGGAGAAAGATGCGCGCCAGTCTCGGAGGTGATAAGGTGAAAAATGCAAAGTGACGGGCAGGTGCCCTCACCGTGTCGTCTTAGCAAAGCGTTGGCAACACTTGCCTTTTTGAGCACCGTGTTGCACTGAAAGTGCAGCGTGATAAACGCTACGGTCCTTAGAAATACTTATGCGTGCCTTCTATAGTATAAAGACACATAGGCGAAATATTGACGAGTCCTTATGGTCCCTCAGATATGTGCCATAATTGCTTTTTAATTAACAATCGCATAAGTATTGACGCTTAAACTTGAGCAATATAGGTGGGCGCTGCCGATGGGGTAGGCCGTTTAGAGTATCGTTTGGTTCCATTTAGGGAATAGTTACAGCGGACAGACAAATGTATAGACAGACAGGCCCCAATTGTGGAGTCAAAGCTCCTCAAGACAGACTATCATCTTTGAAAAAAGTAATAATTACTGTGCAATCAATGTCATAAAAAGAGTACTCATTCCAATACCACTACTATGACTGATATGTGGGGTCTAACGTCCCAAATCCACCACATAATTATGAGACACGCCGTAGTGGGGAGCTCCAAAAATTTTGCCCACCTGGGGTTCTTTAACGTGCACCCAAATCTTCGCATAGGGCCTCAGCATTTTCGCCTCCATGGCAAATGCAGCCTCCGCAGCCGGAATTCAATCCCGCTACCTGCGGGCCAGCAGCCAAGTACCTTGGCCAGTAGACCACCGCGGCGGGGCAATACCGCTACTATTCATTTTCAGCGCACACCTACCTGTTTGTGGAGCACTGCTGTATTTTTTGTGGGCTTTATTGTGTTAGTGCTGTACGTAGCATTGGGGTATGTACAATATTTTACACATCTACAGTCAGAGCCGCTCGCAACCTGTACACACATGTAACGCTTCAGAGTAAATAAAAAAAAATGTAAGGAATGTGAAGATAGAAGCTTGCGATGGAAAAGTCCTCAAACCGGAGTTCTGTGCTCAAGCTGACGTTTCAACGAGTGTACTTGCCTTCTTCAAGACGTGTTTTCTAGCATTGAAGAAACGTAGACTTCTGAAAACGTCGGCTCGAGCACTAAACCTCTTTTCACAGACTAATTGAGTTTCAAAGTGAGTCATTCTACAGGAGGTATATTATGCTCGCAGAGAACGAGAAGTTGACTAGCCCATCATCTGACGGCAGAAAGGTTGACTAAGCCACACAGAGAGATTTTATATTTTATCGGATTACACATCGCAAATATTAACGGCCAATAGCTTTACCTAAAGCCCCTTTTCTTCGCTTAAATTACGGAAGGAAAAACTTGAATGGTACTCAGCAAACGAAACAAAAAGAATTCACCATGGAAATTCATACATCGCTATTGCTATCCCACCAAAACTAGTGCTACAAATAATTGAGATAAATAATAAAAATAATAATTATGCTATTATTGTTATATTACGCATGCTTTGGCATTCCTAAACAAAGATATGATTGTGTGAGACGCCACAGGAGTGAGCTTCAGTAATTTCCACCATCTCGTGGTCTTTTACCTACGCCTACATCTAAGCGTGCGGCGCTTTAGGATATTGGCCCCAATGTAATTCTATCGCCGTGGCTGGGATCAAACCCAAGATGTTCGGGTCAGAGGCCGAACTTCATAGCACCTGCTACAACGCGGCGGGCGAGAAGTCTGAGAAAACAGAGAATGCGCTACTATACAAGTATAATTACCTCCTTTCTTGCTCAACCATTTAGTTTTATTCAGAAGCCTCTACACTTAGCACTCCATTTCCGTGGAAAGGCGATACCGAAGCAAGCGAAACTCTTGAAGAAAGTACAAGGTGTTGCGTGTTTTCGCTGATGTTTGTCCTGCGAAGTATTGGCTTTGGCATTCACCGTGGCATGCCTTGCATTTCACTCAACTGCAGGATGCTGGCATTTGAACTCCTCAAAAGTTGAAGAATAGAAACGGAATTACGTATTTCCTCATCTCTCAACTTGCACACTAGTGTGTGTCCCTCCTGTTTGAAAAGCTATGTTCGCAAGGAGCACCTACAAATCATACGTCTAGGCTTTCATGCAGAAAAATAACACCCTACGTACCCGCTACGAATTTTGATTTCATGTGTCTCATGAAATATTTGCGACTGTGTTATTCATACGGAAGTGAACAAACTGAACTTTCCTACTATGAAAGTTCTGTTTGACTTTCGCAGAAACGCAAGCCATACAAGGTGCGATCGAATAGTTACAGGCAGTGAGAGTTACTGCGTCTGTGTTCACGTCCCTTTCCTGCATTGAATCCCTACGTTCAACTCAGCACGCAGACAGTAAAAGAAGCAAACCATCGAAAGTTGCTTCGCAATGCATGTGTTCATTTGCTATTCATGTTCCTACCACACTGTTTTCACTCTTTCAAATTGTATTTTTTAACCATCTCGTCATTTTTATTTACCTGTGGGTACAAACTTTAGTATAGTCTTGTCCCGTACATTTGCAAAAGGTAGGGAGCAAGTATTTCAGCGTTTTCATTTGTGGAGGTGCCTTGCTTTTGTTTCGCATTTAGGTTCACGAAACAGCCATAGCCTGTCACTTCTGCGAAATATTTCGTAGTTGTTAAACTTAATTTTTGTGTATTATTGTGTTTGTTTTTTGCTGTCACAGGTAGCATATGTGTCTGTCACGTTTAAAAAGGAACAGTGCACTTGTCTACAAATATCATGAGGAGAATCAGAATTTTCCATCGGAATCGGCATTGTTGCTGTCGGATGGCATACAACGTAGTTCATTTCCCCCTACTAAAGAGATGACATCGTCTATTCACACACATGACATGTGCCTGCACCAAACTAGTCAATGTTTGCAGTTGTATTCCTTCTACAAATTACAAAATGTTCCGATGCTGTTAAATGCGCTAAAAGAATAGGAGTTTGCAGTTGTGTTCAAGATTGCAAAGACAGCTGTTCCTCTTTGAAAATACGATTATAACCATTTCAGCCTTCGGATTTACATTCGTAGACGCGACTTTCAAAGTGCCATCACACGCCGACTGTTTCTTCAAATGGCTGCCACACTAATTGTGCAATGAGCGTCGAAACAGCGGGCTGTTCACAACATGCAACCGGTATGAATAATACACTTCAGAAGCTTAAAATTTTATATCGCGAAATAATACGGTATACATCGTATCGCAGAAAGCATTGAAACCAGGTTCGAGTGCCCAAACTTAGCTGCGGGTGAGTGTGTTTTTTTATTGTTAAAACAAGACATTTTAGACTTTTTAATGTCGTTTACTCAATGAATTGTAATATATTCTCACTAAACACGAAAAATAATTGTTATTCGCGATCATATACAATTTCGGGGTTTAGTAGATGAGCCGTACATTTTCTCGTTGAAATCTTTAGGAAGAGAAAAGCAGCGTTTCTTACATTTAGATATTTTATTTCTCAGCGACGTGAGTGAACGGCCATTTCTGTAGCCGCACCCTAAAGCTTTGCCTGCAGATCTGTCACCAAAGTTCTTCATGCGGGAGTAGATAGATTTGTTCATTTTTTGCTGCAGCGTCTGATAAGCGTTGCATAAAAAGTGTCTTGGGAGGCAGCGTCCTCAATAGGAAGTTGAAGGGTGGCTAATTATCAATAAGGCGCCCCACACATGGCACTTCATTATCCCAACGTTGTGCGCGAAGCATTTTAACGCTTCTGGTTAATAGTATCGCGGGAGTTTACGAGACTTCTCACGCTCCTCGCGACGCCAGTTAACATTTCTTTTTTACTCGAAAACACCTTTCTGACTTTTGGAACTGTGAAGAACACAGTGTGACTGTAACTCAGACTCGTGAATTCAAACATTTACATTCATCACGTCTCCCTCATGGGCGTTGACATCATTTCGCTAACAAGCAATGACACCGACGTCGACGCCAGTATTGCTGCAAAACAAGCTCTTCAACGCTATGAATTTATTCATTGCTGATACTTGCTTCGCATAGATTGCACTGCAAGTAATAGACACTCTCCAGCGAGCATTTGCGTTTTGTGTCGGTAGATCCTGCGGCACTTAAATGGGGTCAAACCCGTTCCTCGGGATTTCTAGTTGTCGTACACATCGGACATCATCGCTGCTAGAAAGCGTCGCAGGTGTTCGAAAGAAGTCTTATATTGTTAAAGCCCTGACCTAGCCACTGATAACATCAAATCATAATTCGAGATTTCCTCTCGCACATAGTGTTTGCATACGTCTGCAGAGATGCGAACGGTACAACAAAGCTGGTGAAAAGACAAAGTATCACATGAACCCAATCACCGTGTTTGTGTGATCACTAGTCTTTTCTTCTGCTGTGTTGCACCATTCTAAATTCATGCATGCGTAGTGACTCACCCAATTGCAAGTGCTTGCGTACGTTTGCGCCTACTAGTACAAGAGTGTAATGCATCCAGTGTACGCTATACAGGAGGCACTATATACAAGCCTATTCTATTCATGTGCAGTAATATCAAAAGGCATCTGAATTAGATGGAAGCTTACTGCACAATTTTCCAGTGTGAAGAAGAGCAGAAAGTTTACCGAGTGCCCGGCAGGACGTAAGGGGCGTGATGAGACAAGGTCGAGTGGTGAAATTAGCGCAGCAGCATCGTTAGAACTGCACTGGTTTTATGCGTTTTTCTTTGTGTTTTAGTAGCGCGCTACAAGTTATGAGATGCGCCAGTTGTTAGTCCGCACTCGTCTTGTGCATTCTGATTCCATGCGTGCTTTCTGCTTGAGGGGCGCGATGCCAATTTTTTGACCTGTTAGTCTTTCTTCACTCGAATTTGCAATTTGTTGCTGTTATTCAAACAAAGCACAATGAACGCTCAACTACCTCTGTGTAGACACGCTTCAATTTCGTGTTATACCAATTTCTAGATAGTGGGATCAGCCATGTTTTTTTTAATCTTGGAGTAGTTCACATAAAGGATGGAATGACAAGAGCACGTAGAGTTCTGAGGATGACTTGATCGAGATGTGGCCTTGTACATTCAGGTCCAGCACTTTGCACTGGTCCTTCAGCTGTGTTCTTTCCGCGTCATCTCATATCCATGCTCATGTAAATGAAGTCTGCTTTGTCATCATCGTTAATGCATGTATAACAAGAAAATGTTTTGTTGTAATGTTAATGACGTCTGTGACAATAAATACTTCTGAACACACACTGGCCTGCCCTTTTGCGTTATTCTGTGAGAGACGCGTTTAGGCCTACCTGGTTTCGGTAGGCTGATGCTCGTTCAGTACTGATATATATATATATATATATATATATATATATATATATATATATATATATATATATATATATATATATATTGTAGGCATCTATTATGCGCTTCATCCTCATCTGAACAGCAGTCAATCATCATCATATGTTCTGGCTGACAATCATCATCTGCTTGGCACGAGCGCTTCTTTGTCGGGTCCGTTGCGCTTGTTCGTTCCCGAGTTCACGGCCAATAAACCTCGCTACAACCGAGTCGTCATACGTGGTGGAGGTGGATTGACGTTCCCAGTACCTCTACTTACAACGCCTACTCGCTGGAGCTCCGTTCAGGCCGCCGCTTGGACCCTCAGTCCGCCAACATGTCTCAGAGTGAGTGGGTGGATGCCCTTTCGGCTCCCGTCTCTGCGCCGCAAGCCGTCTCTGCGCCGCAAGCCGTCACTGCGCCGCAAGCCCCTCCTCTTTACATCGTAAACCACCAGCGTGACCCTCCGATCTTCGCTGGTCTCCGCGGCGAAGATGTGGAGGACTGGCTCGATAACTACGAGCGGGTCAGCGCAACTAATCACTGGGACGACTCTAACAAGCTCCGCCGAGTATCGCTTTATCTCACGGGCGTTGCCAAGACATGGTTCTTGAACCATGAGATCGACCTCACCGACTGGCCTGCCTTCAAGCAGCAGCTTCGCCAAGTATTCGGCACGCCAGCCGTTCGATCCGCTCTAGCGAGGAGGGCCCTAGATACTCGCCAACAACATCCCGGCGAGTCATACACATCTTATATCGAGGATGTCCTTGCGCTTTGCCGGCGCGTCAATTCTTCGATGTCCGAGTCGGACAAACTGCGCCACATCCTGAAGGGCATCGGAAGCATTGCCTACAATGCCCTTGTTGCCCAGAATCCTTCTACTGTCACGGACGTCGTCTCTACGTGTCAGCGTCTCGACGAACTTGATTCTGTTCGCCTTCAGTCGGGCAATAGTGAACACCGTGCCGCAGACCGGGACCTGCGTGACATGATACGGGAGATCATAAGAGAAGAACTTCAATCAATGGGTATCTCAAAACCTTCTCCATCTGTCACACAGCCTTCAAGCATGGCCCTCCGTGACATCGTAAGGGAGGAACTAACATCATTCACCGGTCCAGCCTACGTCCAGCCACCTCCGTCTAGCCCTCCAACGTACGCGCAAGTTGCGGCCGCGCCTCCTCGCAACGTAAACTCTACTTCACCGCTGCCATCATTCACGCCGGTTGCTGCTGCATCACCGGTCCACTTCCGGCCAATCCCACCCGAACCTCCGTCAGTCCACTTGAGTGCGCTATCTCCCGGTGTGCCGAACGCCCTCTACTACCCGCCTTATCGCCCGTCTCGCCCAACATGCTTTTACTGTGGATATCGTGGCCATATATCGCGCTTCTGCCGCAAGCGCCAGCAGGACGAGCGTCGCGGGTACGACATGCGCGAACGGGACTTTTCCAGAGGGGACTCTTACGCTCGGAGTTATTTATCTGGACAGCAGCGGTCTCCATCTCCGCCCGCGTCGACTGAGACGCGGAACACTTACCGTTCAAGCCGACGCCGATCACCTTCGCCCTTCCGTCGCTCCTCCTCTCCTCTTCGGCCAGCCTCGTTTACTACTGATAACCGGTCGGAAAACTAAATGATGCAGTTTTCGGAGGAGAAACTGCATGTAACAGTAGGACTCATATTCCTCCAGCACGCCCGTTCAACATGGTTTCTGTTACGGTGGAAGGAGTTCTCGTGGACGCTTTGGTGGACACCGGTGCTACAGTTTCTGTGATTAGGTATGATTTGTGCAAACGCCTGAAGAAAGTAATGACACCTTATAATGGACCCAATCTAGTCGAAGCCCAGGGGAACGCTATCCGCCCTTTTGCTCTTTGTACTGCTCGTGTGTTTATTGATGACATTTTGCATTACATCGAGTTCACTGTGCTTACCCGGTGCTCTCACCAGCTGATTCCAGGGTGGGACTTCCTATCTTCTTCTTCAGCCGCTATATGTTGTGGTGAACGGATTCTGCACCTAACTAATACGGACTCCATGTTCGACGAAGGCGTCTACAAGCCTCTACGCCTGTTCGCTCGCGAAGATCTCGAACTACCGCCACACCAAGAACGAATTGTGACCCTGATTTCTAAGGACATCGACCACGGTGACGTCTTGGTGTCCCCTTCGTCGACTTGCGTCGCAAAAGGCATAGCCCTTGCATCAGGTGTCGTACGCTTTCACCATGGCTCCGCGCTCGTCATTGCTACGAATGAAACGCCAGAGAAAGTCCTCCTGCCAGAGGGCACTGCAGTAGCCTGTGTTGTGGATGCTGAGCCTGTCAGCGTCACGCCACTTAACCCTGCCTCTACCAACGACCGTTCTATGAGTAAGCCTGCCTCATCCTCTCCCTTCACAGCTTTTATCAGTGATGACTTAACAGCTATGCAGGCGCAGCAGTTGCTTGCGTTATTAACGAAACACGCCGATTCTTTCGACACCTGCTCCTCAACGTTGGGCCGAACTACCACTGCAGCGCATCGCATTCAGACGGAGGGAACATCTATTGTACATCGCCGCCCGTACCGCGTGTCCCTCGCTGAGCGAAAAATCATCGAGGAAAACGTCGCTGACATGCTCCAACGAGAAATAATTCGTCCATCAACTAGCCCTTGGTCATCCCCTGTTGTTTTGGTACGGAAAAAAAGATGGCTCCGTGCGCTTTTGCGTTGATTACCGGGCACTTAACAACATCACACGCAAGGACGTATACCCCATGCCACGCATCGACGACGCCCTTGATTCACTGCAAGGCGCCGAATACTTTTCAAGCCTTGATTTGCGTTCGGGATATTGGCAAATTCCCATGCACGAAGACGACAAAGAAAAAACGGCATTTGCAACCCCCGATGGCCTATACGAATTTAACGTGATGCCTTTCGGGCTCTGCAATGCGCCCGCGACGTTTGAACGCATGATCGACACCGTCCTGCGTGGTCTGAAATGGAAGACGTGTCTCTGCTACCTTGATGACATTATCATCTTTTCATCAACGTTTTCTCAGCACCTGAGCCGCTTGGATGACGTCCTAACATGCCTCGCCGGTGCGGGTCTGCAGCTCAACACTAAGAAGTGCCGTTTCGCCACCAAATCCATCAAGGTTCTCGGTCATGTCGTCAGCAAGGATGGTATTCGCCCTGACCCCGAAAAGATCGCTGCCGTCCTTCGATTTCCATGCCCCACAAGACTTAAGGATTTGCGAAGTTTTCTTGGCCTCGCATCATATTTTCGTCGCTTCATACAAAATTTCGCTTCAATAGCTGCGCCACTTCACAAACTACTTGCATCTAATGCACCCTTTGTGTGGTCCGAGGAATGTCAGTCGGCGTTTCACCTATTGAAGAAAGCTTTGACGTCAGAGCCTGTACTCTGCCATTTTGATGACGCCGCCCCAACACTCCTGCATACCGACGCCAGCGGCTGCGGTATAGGTGCTGTTCTCCTCCAACGCGATAACTCTGGACGGGAAAGGGTCATCGCATATGCTAGCCGAGTACTAACTTCTACCGAAAAAAACTATACCATCACTGAGCAGGAGTGCCTCGCTGTGGTTTGGTCCATACAAAAGTTCCGTCCTTATCTGTACGGCCGTCAATTCACCATCGTAACGGACCACCACGCCTTATGCTGGCTTTCTACAATGAAGAACTTGTCCGGACGCTTGGGTCGTTGGATTTTACGCCTGCAGGAGTATCAGTTTGAGATTATTTATAAATCGGGCAAAAAACATCAAGACGCCGACGCTCTTTCTCGTTGCCCACTACCTACAGCGTCGTTCGACACTCCAGCTGCCACCTCCAACGACACCAGTGCGGACGTGACTCCCACTTCTGTTGCCTTGCTCGCCTCGCTGTACCAACCGCCAATCGACGATGAACAACCTTTCAGTTCTCACCAGGAGGCTGACCCGTATTGTCGGCGCATTATAGACCACCTTTCAGGAGCTACGCGTCCACCCAATGCACGCCTTCGTCGACAACTCGAGCACTTCAAGTTTCAGGACGGTGTGCTGTATCGTCACATATATCATCCTGACGGCACACGCTGGGTACCTGTTCTGCCACGCGCTCTTCAACATCATGTACTTAACGCCTTTCATGACGATTTAACTGCTGGCCACCTAGGCTTTCAAAAAACCTACGACCGCATTCGAAGCCGCTTTTATTGGCCTGGGATTTCTACCAGCGTAGCAAAGTACGTGGGTTCCTGCTCTCCATGCCAACTTCGCAAACTTCCGACATCTCCCCCAGCTGGTCAGTTACAGCCAATGACGTGCCCTACAACACCTTTCGAGGTCGTCGGTGTCGATCTTTATGGACCCCTTCCTGTTACTGGTGCTGGAAATAGATGGATAGTCACCGCCGTAGACCATATGACACGCTACGCCGAGACAACTTCAGTAGCTACTGGTTCAGCATCGGAAGTTGCTGACTTCGTCCTTCAGGCCATAATACTACGTCATGGTGCACCTCGTGTACTTCTGAGTGACCGTGGAAAGGTGTTCTTATCACAGCTTTTAAGTGAAGTTCTTCGCGTTTCTGGTACCACACACAAGATGGCGTCTAGCTACCATCCTCAAACAAATGGTCTGACCGAGAGATTTCATCGAACCCTTGCCGACATGATCGCCGTATACATTCAACCGGATCACAGAAACTGGGATAAACTTCTACCGTTCCTCACTTTCGCCTACAACACCGCTGTTCAGCGCACAACAGGCTACTCACCGTTTTATCTCGTTTACGGACGTTCACCTACTTTCTTTATCGATGTTTCCTTCTTCACCAGCAATGACCCTACATCATCATCTTCTTGCGAAGAATATATTTCTCGCCTTGCCCAGTGCCGCCAGCGCGCTCGTATGAACACGGAAGCTACGCAACAAGTAAGGAAGGCCGTCTACGACACCTCTCATCGTGTGGTATCATTCCGACCGGGTGACGAGGTGCTGCTATTGACACCAATTCGCACACCTGGTCTCTGCGACAAGTTCCAGCCTCGATTCATCGGCCCATATGTTGTTTTAGAGCAGACTTCACCTGTCAACTATCGTGTGACGCCTCTTGTCGTGCCAACTGACCGCCGTTACCGCAGCACCGAAATTGTACACGTTTCCCGCATGAAGCTTTTCACACGGCGTTCCTCGTCACCTTGACTACCCGCCCGCAGCGGCCAGGCTGGCCGCTTCCACGGGGGGGGAATCAGTGTAGGCATCTATTATGCGCTTCATCCTCATCTGAACAGCAGTCAATCATCATCATATGTTCTGGCTGACAATCATCATCTGCTTGGCACGAGCGCTTCTTTGTCGGGTCCGTTGCGCTTGTTCGTTCCCGAGTTCACGGCCAATAAACCTCGCTACAACCGAGTCGTCATAATATATATATATATATATTGTATACCACAGGATGTTCCCAAGTATATATTTTTTAGCGAATGTTTGTGTCTGTTAAGGTTCTGTTCTCTGAAGTAGTTGTGTTGGAATGTTTTGAGAATAAATTTCTCTAAACAAAATATTAGTAGGGATGCTCTCCCACAACAGAATACTAAGTACTCTAAATCGTTGAACACTTTTTCTACACACCCTTGCATGTATTGTTTTATTGAAGTTCCCTTTGTTATTGTGGTAACCTGCTTTGGTGGCATAGTGCAATCACAGAGACGAAACCATGGTGTCTTCGTTTTCGTATAGGTGTCTAATAAACACTGTTTCTTCTGGTTTCTAAAGTACTCAACCGTCCGTATCGAATACTTCAAGATCTATCTAACTTTTTTATTTAGTACTGTAATCGCTCTAGCCATCTTACCAAGTTTACCGCGACAGAAGCAAGAACTTATGAAGCCAGCGAGCAAATATTTAACTTTCCTTCATTGGAGAATTTCCCGCCACATTTCTGAAGACACCCATTATGGACTATCTTTCATTTAGTTGTAGTCCCAAGCCATTTCTTATGCGATGCAGCTTATGGCAAAGGTAAATCCAGTGGTGTGTGGTGTGACCACTCTCACTGCGTATGCGCAACAGCCGGCCCCAAGCACTGCCAAAACACTCTTGTGCATGAGCGTGATTCCGCCGGCGTAAGCGGCTGGATAAGACGCTGTGGTCTCTCCAACACACAATCTCTCGGCAATCATGTGATGGCGTCGAGGAACGAGATTCAGCAAACGCGTGATGAACCAACGCGTTGTGCGTTGTATATAATTCTGAACGCACTGGCACGCGCTAGCACGTTTCATCGTGTGTAAGTGGCTGTGTAAGAGATTGTAGCCTCTCCCCTTCACACTCTCTCAGCAAACACGCGATGGCGTCGTGGAACAATATTCTGCAGATGCAGGAGGAACCACGTGCTCCCGCGTGGCGTGGCAATGAATCCACATGGCGTGCTCCTACAAATGTTCGGGTCGATTAACAGCACAGAAACTACAGTGAATTTGTGTTGTGCTCCCCTCGCAAGGACGCGTTAACATCAGGCAAGGTGCCCGGGATGAACGCAATTTTAAGTCGACCAATGCACTGTTTCGCATGCTACTCATGGTACCTTTGGTAGGACACTGTGTAAGTTTTTTTTTACATTTAAACTAATACTTGCCCAAACTGATCGCCAATACATGTTAGATATTCTGCATTTGGCACTCCATCAAACGAAATATTTTTCGCAAGAATAACATCTGTGTAATTCATAAGAAACTTGCAGCAGGTATAGGTGGCACAGCACTCTACTGCAGAAAGGCGCCACCAATGCCACGAGTGACGACTTGCAGCCACTTCAGTTTGAACTACGAATAATTGCCTGTCTGTAAGCTTCCCCACGTTATATGCAAGCGCATTGGTACGAAGGAACCAGGTTCGCTATAATTGGTCGGCTTTTAGAAAGTAAAGCACGCATGATTCTTCTGGAACCTCAAACGATGCATTTAACGTAGTTAGAGATGGCTGTAGTAAAGTGGTTTCTCAGCGAAGGAAATTATGTATATTTACTGAATAAAACCATATTTTTGATGTGCCGTAATAATGACTCGCCATAGAGTGCTTTTAAAGACCAATATGTCCGGCCGGCCAGAGTGAAGCTCGAAGCATAGGGTGACATCATCAACCTTCCTGACCATTATTTTAAAGGTGAAGTATTTTTTGCGTGCTGTTAGCAATTAAGGAGTCTTTATGCGTGTCTATGTGTCTATCTATCTGCCTACCTACCTGGCCGCCTACGTCTTGGTGCTCTCATAACTACTGCCTGAACATGGGGTAAAACCAAATCAGCATGGGAGGGTAAAAGGATTCGACGAATACGATTCCCTGGTCATGACATGAATAATGTCGCAGTCCTCTCGCCTACGCCGTCAAGCACTTTCCAAAAACAGAGGCATATACCCGGGGGAAGGTGTGTTTCACATGTGTTTGACAGTTTAAATCAACTTTGGAACGGCGAGAACACACGTGAATGATCGTAACGCTTGATCGTTACGAAAAAGCGGACATCGGCAGCGTTGAGAGGACAAATGCAAAGAATATGTGTCATTGACCCAGCAGAAATTGAACCCTAGCAATCTGCATGCCAATCAAGTATTCTACCACACAACCACGCCAGATCTCGGAGATATAGTATACTTTTCGAATGGACCCTAATGTTTGTGAAACGCCGATTGTGGTTGCAGTGCTTGCTTTCCAGTTTTATAAACATTACTTTTGTGCTCCTACAATGGAGCTGTAACGTTGGGTTGAAATAAATTGTAGTCAGGTGCCATCTGCTTAAATTTTTTTTATGTAGCACTGTTTACTGTTACGATCCTCGCGAAGAACAGCGCTTTGTATTGCCTGACCTCTTCTGGGGTTGCTAAACCTATGTTGCTGTTGACATCGTTACGCAGCTGTGAACTGTTAATACAAAATATATGCGGCTCTGTAACATATGCCGGTGTGTGCACGCGTACACATCTCTCACTCAACTTAACATATCGCTCAATAAAAAAATTACAACACAGGCAACTTGCCTCCACGCCAGTGGAAACAAGTTTTGCTTCAAATTATGCCGCCTTGAGCGCGTCGAGTGACGTCGTATTTCCGAGCTGCAGTGTTTGCAACGGTTATTATATTCTATGTCTCCTCGAGATCAGTCGTTAGTCTCAGACAGCACAACTTCGGGAACGCATGTGCCATTAACTTGTACCAGAGTCATTCAGTGTTCCTTATGCTACAACATATATGAAAGCTACGAAAGATATGTTAACCTGTTGTGGTTGCTATACACGTAAGAATATATATACCCGTGAGTTCTATGTATTTATTCCTTTTGTCTATTTTTAGGTAGTGGAAATTCGTTGCAAGTCTGTGCCTTCATGAGTAGGTAATCTTTCTTTTGTTCCTTTACCAGAGAAACAATAATGCTCACATTAAGAAAACAAAACATCGTTGTTCATCACACCATAAGTTGAATGCTTTCGAATAATATACTTTTGTGGTTAGTTTTTTGTTTCTGTCGAAAAGCAATTCAATAGAGTTTCTTTCTATTCAAAAATATCTGCCTAAGTAAGGGCTGATTCGACAGCTCTGAACAAAAGATCAAAGATTGGAAAGCATAGCTCTCTAAAAAATTGACTAAGGAAATAATCTTCAACGACAGACAATGCTCTTGTTGAGCTTTTCATTCGTTGGGGTCAACAACCCAAGTGCCGCAGCAATTAGGGCACAAAAAACAAACCTCTCACTATAACGATTGAGAATACTAACAACCACCAAGCAGACAGGGGTTCTGAGGCAGCGTTTATTATGGTCTCGCGCAGCGCCAATGCCGGGTGTCTTAATTGGGAGTTTCGCAACCCGCAGTAGGTACTCACCATGACCACGTGCTCGTAAATGACGCAAATAGAGATCATTTGTTTTTGTGCTCCTTCAACTTTCAGCAAACGGTTATGGGAGCCAAAGACCACATTTCCACATAACGAGCTTCGTCAAGACAAGCATGAAACGCTGTGTGGGGCCTCTAAGTCATTAAAACTTCATCCATCAGGAGGCACGTACTTCTTTCTGTCTACATTTTCCACCACATTAGGTTTAATTACCACACGCCACACTGCACAGTTCGCCGTCGTTCAGCACCTTCATTATTTAGAGACACGCACCACCCGGGAAATCAACTACCCATCCCCGTTTCTGAAACGATTGTCCTTGTTTCCTATGAACACTAAAAACAACCCACGTCTTACAATAGCACTATTCATTAACCTGCAAATCTCCATGCAAACGAACATAGCTTCCATGGGCATTCACTAAAGTATAAAATAGAGTATCAGTACGCGCTAAGCAGTATTCCATATTGTACTTACTAAGAGCACCGAAATAACTGACAAGGAACCCACACATTCATTTGTTCGTTTGTTTGTTTCCTTCGATAAATGGCACGTACCCACTTTGTGTGTTGGCCAAGATTGGGACGTTGAGATTTTAATTGTCATTTTGGGTGAGGCATGTGAATAAAAAACTAAAAATAAAGAAACGAAATGGCAATGAGACGTGAAATATCCAATTTAAACTACGAGTAGTTTGCTTTTTAACTTGTACTTCAGACTGGCGTATTAACCTGATGGGGAAAAATTTGAAAAATTAGTTAGGTTTTATTTTACTGAAATGAAAAATAATAAAAATACCGGATCAAATAGAGTTTCTCAAGTAGTTTTATTAAAATTACACACAGCATCAAAGGCATCCGTGTGTCACTATCCCAAATTATAGCCAACGAAGCTTATAACAATTTCCTCCACTAAGGACAAACTATTTCTTGCGAAAGGAGTATTTAGAAGTCAAGTTTTAATACGAGAATATTTTGAGCATGACAAAAAGTAATCTGCAATATTTTCCAGTTCTCTGCATAATTGGCAGGGGAGTGATATCGTCAGACCAGCCCTGTACTAGTAATAGTTTAATGGGGGGACAGGACTTCAAAATCTGGTGATCGTCAGTTCTTATTATCGGGATGGGGCATTTTGTTCGACAGGTGTCACAACGAAAACGAGCCCATTCAGCGATAATAGCGCGTGCTGGTCCAATCTACTGCGTGCCTGTTTGTGTGCGTGCGTGTGTATGTAACAAAACATAATAATAAGTATGCACTTAGCATTTGAAAAGTGCACTAGGGGATGAATATCACTATCGCATTCAACTCCTGCAGGCAAAGCTTAAGGGTGCCTCAATTATTTCATTTGTTGTTAACCCACAGTGACCTGGCACAAATACTCATTTCAGGTACTTCAGCTGAGACGAAACTAAGGATCGTCACGTCGTGATGACACGAGAGGTATGAGAAGTTGTAAGAGTTTTGCATGCCGGGAGCGAATCAGTGATTATTACTGCCCTGTTCTCATTCATCGGAAGTTTTCACCGTGGCATGATGAGCGGCACGAGCTCCGTTTCAAAAACTGCAGCGAAATCGGGTAACTTCATGGCAAACGACCAGCAAAATGATTAGGAGACTATTCCTACGCCTGCCCTTTCCTCATTGATGGAAGCATCTGTACCAAGTATGTAGCGTGTCTGTGTATGCTGCAGAAAATCACCAACCGTTTAATCAAACCAAATGAAACGAAATGTTATTTCAACATTTGAACAATGTTGAGCACCATGAACCAGCAGGTTCGAGGAAGCTCATAGCCCCCATTTTTCAGGCAGAAGCAAACTACAAATGACAGGAGTAGTTTAACACTGAAACAGAACTTATAAATTATAAGGTAGTGACACAACTCATAATACACAATATACAAACCTATAAACTTTACTCGTCTATATACAAAATAAACGCTCATAAGTAAGCGATGTAAAATTTCATATTGATGACAATGCAGAAGCTGATGAACGGAATACACAGTAAAAGTGGAAACAGGTTTTTTAGACAAAATATATACCGCATTTTGGGAACTACCACTTACGTATTTGCAGAGACAGCATATGTTCACTCTCTGACACAAGCAAATAAACTGTTATAACACGTTAATCATGTTTAAGTGGTATAGAAAACTCATACCGTAATATCGGGTAAGTATAATTTGTTCTGAACCTTGGTAGTTCCCACATATAAGAGCTCATTGTGTTGATTGTTTGCAAAGCTTCTTGTGTGGACGAGATGGTCTCGCTATATTTCTGCATTTCATTATTCTGGTCAAGCTCTCCTTCACCTTGCTTCGATTGTGTTGTGTTGAGAGTCTAATTATTGCGTTCGTTCAATACCCGAACAATTCTTAGTTCAGCGGTCACATCATCACTTGTTCTGTATGACTTCTCATTTTCTTCACGCGGGCGTGGACTTTTCAATATGTGACACCAACTTGCGCAACGTCGTACCCTTTTAGAGAGGATGCTATTACAGATGACTAAATATGAATTGCTTGTGAGGCTAGAAAAAGTACTCTTTCTTGTTGGGTAAACATGCGCTTGTGAAAAGAAAAACAAATTCAGATAAGGCGGCCTCAAGCTTACTGTGAGCGCCTCATAAAAGGACACTGCCAGCGTTGTTATTGGCGAAAACGAGATAAGGGTTACCAAACTCATGTATAAATGGTGGAAAATCGTGCTAGCGTGGCTGGTAGTATGGTAGTATATATAATGAGCAGATAGCAACGAGTTTAATTTTAACTACTCTCGAATACTGCCTCCTGTACCGTTCCGGGTATAAAGTACTGGCATCCTACGTCTATGTGGAGTATGATTGCAACACCGCCAGATGAGGTCAGAGCATCCTGGTTGTATTTGCGGCAGAAGACTTACTGACGAAAAACATTTGTGTGTTTATGAGTTACCTTTGTCTCCTGACCACGCAATATCATTGGAAAAATTTTATAAGCCTTTCTAGTATTCTACCTCTGATGTGAACAGTAATCAAACGTTCCATTGTGATATTGTGTCCATGTTGAAATGGTGCGTGTGCTAGTAGTCCCAAAGAAGAAAAGATACCTATTTTACACCACCATTGTCAGAATCTGTGATTGAGGCTCTCTATTTTTTGGGACAAAATCCCAACGGCAGGCACCAGCACGACGAAACTTCGTCACAAGAAGAATACCACTAACACCACGTAGAAGCTACAGAACAAGCTATCGGGGAACCAGGGCCGTGACCTAACGGCAGCGACAGACAATAAACTAGCGTGCTAGTCGTTGTCATCGACAGCAATCATAGTCATCACTCCCGTCTACACCAAGGCCAACTATTGCGTGATCTATAGGCCATTCCCCGCCAAGCTAAAAAAAAATAAAGACCACTTGAAATCAACCTCACACAGGGACACCTGAAGACCAGCTGATAACGGCAACTAGATTCTGCACGACAGAGTCATGACTGACTGCCAGATTTATCCGGCGTGTGGTACTCCAGCATTAGTCCACGGTCATCATTCTAGTCATAGGTTGTCTACATCAACAGGGCGCTGTCATTAACCCGCGATCCCAGTTGATAACGCTTTCCGCCGACTATGTGATTCTGCTGGACAGGGAAATTGGTCACCATACGTTCAATGAGATTGAAGAGCATCCCACCAGTCTGACTCTCTTCAGCGTCGTAATTTCCGTCGGTACCAAAGAACCCGAACATTTTGAAGGTCTCAATGAAGGCCACCAGCGCTTGCTTCTGAACAGTCAGGTATGTGTAAAAGGAGGCATTGTCGAGCTTCATAATAACAAAGATAGAGGAATGCATCGAAAGCTTCAGCCACGATTACAGGCACCTCAACATTGGTACGATGATCACCAACGTAGATGCATTCGGGGACGTCATCAATGTTTTCACCCTAATTGACTCTACGAAACCTGCCTCCATGAATTGAGATTCCAAACCACATTTCGATGTGATTCCAAGCTTTCCAAAGCAAAAGCAACATCAGCTCGAAGCCCCTGCTCCTGCGATTCAAGGAATAAAGGAATGCTTTTCGTCCTTGTCAAAAACTTGACATACCCCTGTCCCAAAAATGACATCATAACGGAAAAAAGTGTCTGGCCAATACGCCAGCACCCGTATCGAGCGTTGACGCGATAAAGCGAAGCAGTAAAAAAACACAAAATGATCCGTGACGATATAATTAAGCCATCTAAGAGTCCTTGGTGTTGGTGAACGAGGACCAAATCTTAAGTGTTAAGTAGCAGTTCATTTGCATGTAATCGTTTAAGTCCACGTTTAGAAACAAATCATGAGGCAAGTAATATTACGCATTTCATAAGTTTCCCTTCTGAAGTTTACTACTCCGCCACTAAATCAGTGCACAGAAGCAACTTTTCTATAGTAAAAACAGAGTGTCAGGCCTGGGAGGAACGCTCAGCACAGTCACGGCGAAAGCTGGAAGAGCACCCTTTCAGAACCTTTTAAACAGTCATTGGGCAATTGCTACAAGCACACTTGCAGGGTACCCACTACGCCAGTAACCAATATGTTGGAGGATATTCACTCTGCGAACCTTAGTCATTCTTCGGAGAAGCGTGGTACCCACTACACACTTGAAAGGAATTTTTTAGTATGTTTATGCTATGACTGACGACGATAAAAAAACATGCCTGATGTTTTTGTAAGAGTTGTAACACTTCACAACCCCCTCCTAGGCAATCCACATTGTGTGACACCTGGTTGTTCTTTTGGTTGTTTGAAAACGCTTATTTAATCGTATTGACATGATTATTTTCCTGAAAATAGGCGTGCCTATAGGCCAGTTTGTAACGGAGTTGTAAGCAACAGCATGTCTTCATTTTCTCTATTTCTGCTTTGAAGTCACACATAAGGGGATAAGATAAATCTAATAGAACACTCAACAAACATGCCAGAAGAAACCCTACTACGTCTGCAAGATATTCTAAAGGACATCACACCCTAATATTTCTTCATAGAGAGCAGGGCGTCTACCCTTTCTAACCATAAAGGAACACACTTCGTTCTTACTACCCCGCCAAACTTTCATACACTTTCCTTAAAGAAGTATGGTAGGGAACCCCTCAGCCCCCAAAGTGTCGAATTCGCAAGTCTGACACTGAAAAGTTTACAGCACTTTGAGGAACAAACTTGTGGAAGTGGCACGTCGAGAGGTCACTTTACGTGGTTTGAATGCCGCGCCACTGGTTCCGCCATTGGGTACGTGACGACTATGATGGTCGTCACGCGCCCTTTGATGGAAGCAGTAGCGCACACTGAACTTGCTTATTCTCAAAGTGTGTTTTTTATTACATTCTCGAAGTTCTATGTGC
Source organism: Rhipicephalus microplus (assembly GCF_043290135.1). Taxonomy (NCBI): domain Eukaryota; kingdom Metazoa; phylum Arthropoda; class Arachnida; order Ixodida; family Ixodidae; genus Rhipicephalus; species Rhipicephalus microplus. The sequence goes on along the minus strand of NC_134706.1, from coordinate 103,913,449 downwards.
TTTTCGAAAAGTGCCTAATCAATCCTGATAAAACTATGCATACTGATAAAACCCGTACTTTGCCCCGCGGCGAAAACAGGGGTGGACGCTCACTCGCACTCACTTATCTCGCGGTGTGCTTTCACCAGAACAATTCTGTTGCAGTTACTGGGCGCAAAAAGGTTACTGCAAGTGTTGCACAGTCTCCGTATCCGAAAAAGGCATGTTTTTCAACACAGCGAAGTAATAACTGAGGCGATTTTTCGCGTTCATCTGTACTTGTGAGTACGTTTTGTGCGTCATTTGTGCTTGAAAAACGTGGGGCACGTTTTGTTCTTCTTGTCCTTCTGCGTGTGACCTTCCAACTGGTTGCCATTTCATTCATTGCTTCAGCCCCGCCACGGTGGTCTAGTGGCTCAGGTGCTCGGCTGCTGACCCGCAGGTCATAGGATGAAATCCTGGCTGCGGCGGCTGCATTACCGGTGGAGGCGGAAATGTTGTAGGCCCGTGTGCTCAGATTTGGGTGCATGCTAAAGAACCCCAGGTAGTCGAAATTTCCGGAGCCCTCCACTACGGCGTCTCTCATAATCATATGGTGATTTTGAGAAGTTAAATCCAAGATATTGTTACGGGGAAGATTTATTCACCGACAGCAGGTCTTGCTAACGGCTTAAAGAGCGCAAAGTCATGCAGGCCAATGGGGGAAGCTCGAGAAACCAACCCACAACAACCACCTTGTCTTCTTCTTCCTTTCGGGTGTCATTCTAGCTATGCCGAAGCGACAGTTCCATACACGTATCATCACCCCGGCCGGTAAGTCACCGTCTCGGTGCCTGTTAAATGAGCGAGTCCGCGTTGTAGGGCTTGAGACGGGAAACATGGATTATTTACGTTCTGGGTGCAGCAGCCGATAAGTTTGTGGTAGTGGTAAACTCATAGGTCAAAGGTGTGACCTGACGAAGGACTCGGTAGGGCGCAGCGTATCGCAATAGTAGTTTCTCGCAGAGGCTGACACGTCGAGATGGGAGTTACAGGAGAACAAGAGATCCCGCAGAAAAGACGGCATCCCTATGTCGACTTTCGTAAGGGTGCTTTTGTGCTGTCTGCGACGTTCATAACCGAGCGCGGGCTACCGCGCGTGCCGTGAGAGCATGGGTGATCGCATCCTGAGCGTGCGAAGTGGAGGATGGTTGGTCTGATCAAAGCAATGTGTCAAAGGGCAGTAAGGGATGACGTCCGAGGAATAGATAAAATGGAGAGTAGCCTGCTGTTTCATGACGCGACGAGTTATAGGTGAAGGTGACAAACGGCAGAGCTATGTCCCAATCAGTGTGATCTGTAGATACGTAAACGGAAAGCATGTCTGTCAATGTGCGGTTTAGGCACTCTGTAAGACCGTTAGTCTGAGGGTGGTAAAATGTTGTGAAGTTGTGACGGGTAGCACAAGATCGGAGTAGATTAGCAACCACACGAGATAGAAAGTAGCGACCACAGTCCGTGAGCAGGTAAGACGGAGCGCCATGCTGCAGAATAATGTCGTAGAGCAGGAAGTCGGCAACGTCTGTTGCGCAGCTGGTTGGTAGCGCTCGAGTGATTGCATACCGAGTGGCATAACCTTTGGCCACTGCAATCCATTTATTTCCAGTTGTACAAGTAGGAACGGGACCTAGCAAGTCCAACCCCCCTCGATAAAACGGCTTGACTGGAACTTCAATAGGTTGAAGAAGACCGGCAGGGAGAGTTGTAGGCTTCTTTCGGCGCTGGAAGAGGTCGCAAGATGTGACGTAACGGCAAACTGTGCGGGAGAGACCCTTCCAGAATACTCGTCATCGAACGCGGTTGTAAGTTCTGGAGACTCCTAGATGTCCAGAAGTTGGAGCGTCGTAGGATTGTCGCAGAACATCCTTTCGCAGGTGATGTGGTACTACGAGTAAAAGTTCCGTGCCGTCGGGGTGTAAGTTCCGGTGGTACAAAACGTTGTCTTAGAGCTGGAATCTGCTAAGGGAAGGGTCAGTATGACGCGATTAAGGGCGATCAATGATGGTGAGCAGCGATGGATCTCAGCGCTGTTCATGGGCCACGATCAGAAAGTCAGTAACGGAAAAACCCACGCACCAGATTCCAAGTCAGTGGAGTTAGGTGGATCAACAGGATTCCAGGATAAGCAGTCAGCATCGCTGTGCAGCTTTCTCGATTTGTACACAACCGAGAACGTGTACTCCTGTAATCGAAGTGCCCATCGGCCGAGTCTTCCTTTAGGGTCCTTCAGCGTAGAGAGCCAGCAAAACGCATGATGGTCTGTGATGACTGCGAACGGACGTCCGTATAAGTACGGACGCAATTTCGCAACGGCCATACGAAGGCTAAGCATTCCCGCTCAGTGATGGAATAATTTTTTCCGCTTGTGACAGAAGGCGACTAGCGTAGGCTATCACACGGTTGGTGCCATTCTGTATCTGAGCGAGTATAGCACTAATGCCATGGCCGCTTGCATCGGTGCGAAGCTCTGTTCGAGCGGCTGGATCAAAATGAGCCAACACAGGTGGTGATGTGAGGGTGGTAATCAACGACGCGATGGAATGTTCTTGGTCCTTCCCCCAAGAAAAAGCCACGCTCTTTTTGAGGAGATCCTTGATGGGCCTAGCAATATCCGCAAAGTTGAAGACAAAGCGGCGGAAGTATGAGCAGAGCCCAATAAAGCTGCAAACTTCTTGTGTAGAACGCAGAACCGGGAATTCTGGGACTGCACAGATATTGTCAGGGTGTGGTTGAACACCAGTGGCGTCAACAAGGTGGCCGAGCAGTGTAATCTGCCGGCGTCCAAATGAGCGTTTCGACGAATTCAGAGACCAGCGTAACGAAAAACATCAAGAATTGCCGAGAGACGAGTCAGGTGGCTTTCGAAGGAGGGCGAGAAGACGATTACATCGTCCAGATAGCATAGGCAGGTTTACCATTTGAAACCTAGGATAAGAGAGTCCATCATACGTTCAAAAGTAGACCGAGCATTGCACAACCCAAAAGGCATGACCTTGAATTGGTAAAGGCCGTCGGGTGTGATCAATGCTGTCTTCTTGCGGTCGTGGTCGTCGACCGAAATTTGCCCGTATCCGGATCGAGGATCAAGGGTCGAGAAATAGTTGGCGCCATGGAGGCAGTCGAGCGCATCATCGATTCGGGCTAGAGAATAAACGTCCTTCTTGGTGATCCGATTCTGGTGGCGATAGTTTACGCAAAAGCGCCAGGTATAGTCCTCTTTACCTAAGACCACAGGAGATGCCCAACGACTCGATGAAGGCTCAATGACGTCTTTCCTCAGCATTTTCTCGACCTCCGTCTGTATAACTTGGCGCTCAGCATGTGACACGCAATAAGGGCATTTGTGGAGTGGACTGGCGTCGCCGGTGTCGATGCGGTGGGTTACAGCACTTGTGCGGCCCAGGCGACAGTTGCCGACGTCAAAGACATCCAGGTAAGAAATTAGAACATTCAGGAGTGCTGCAAATTGGGAAGGTAAGAGGTCGCTGGATATCATTTTGTCGAGGAACGCCTTATATTGCGAGGTGATGACAGGATTCGCCACGGTCTTAGTGTCAGGGTTAAAAGAACAAATCGAACAATCATCAAGGGTAGAAAGATTGAGAAAATTGATGCCTTGGGGAAGAACTTGGGTCGACGTAGAGTAGTTCAGAACTGGAAGTAGCACCGTGTTGTTAGCAACAACTACTATAGTATGTGGCAGTGCGATGTGGTGCATAAGGGTCAAATCATTGAGGGGAGCCACCAGATAGTCTCCATCAGGAATGGACGGAAAGGGCGACACAGGAATGTACATAGCAGCTTAGAGCGGTAGCCGTAGAGACTCCACGGATCGCAGCTGAGTGCGACTTGGAGGAGTGAAATCGGTGCACAAAGGCAATTCGAGCCGTAAGATACCTGTCGAACAATTGATGAGGGCGGAGTGGGCGGTTAAGAAATCAATTCCACGGATGATGTTGTGTGGGCACGCCTCAACGACTGCGAAGAGAACGGAAGTGTTGTGGCCGGCAACAGTAACGCGGGCAGTTCACATGCCAAGCACCGATGTTTGACTTCCGTTGGCCACTCGAACAGTAGAGAACATAGCAGGTGTGAAAACATTTTTCAGGCGAGATCGAAGTGTTGAACTCATAACAATTACTTGGGCACCAGTGTCAATTAGAGCAGTAATGGCGTGGTCATCAACGAACACACGAAGTGAATTGCGTCTTGAATTTGTAGCCGGTTGAGTGTTTTCGTTTTGAGTCGTCAACGCAGCACCACCTTCAGGAGCTGCACTCGTCAGCTTCCTGGGGGATGACCAGAATAAGCCGGTGACGGAGAGCGGCGGCATTTAGGGGAGCGTGACGGCTGACGCTGAGGTGACGGCGAACGGCTAGACCGGTTTCTTTACGCGACGACGTCAGCGTAGGACGGTTCGGAGCGTGGAGATGAACGGCGAGGTGAAGGGTCCAGAAGATGGTCATCCAGAAAACCGGGTTCCGAATATTGTCCACGGTCCTCACGGCGGTCGACATTAGGAAAGCTTGGCCGGAAATACCACCTGTTGCGGCAATGCCGGGAGATGTGCCCAACTCGAGAGCAAGAAAAGCAGATGGGTCGATCATCGTGCCTACGCCACTCAGATTGATTCCGGTAGCGTGGTAGAAACTGAGGAGTCAAAGCTGCCGCAGTGACAAGTGGAGCACAGTGGTGGTCAGCGTTGTGGACGGGAGTGCTCATGGGCTGTGGCATGATCCTGGCAGGCTGGGAAACCTAGACGCCCAGGTTAGCAAACTCCTGACGTACGACGGCTTGCATAAGCGAGACTGTTGCCCAGTTGTCCTGCGCAGGGGGCTGATAGGAAGCGGGTGCCATGGCCTCCAGCTCCTGGCGAACAATCCTTGTGATATTGGCAGGAGGCGCAAATGAACGGGGTGCTGCAGCATCCTCGCAAGATGAAGTTGCGGCGGTGTTTGGTAGTCTCGTTAAGTGGTGGGTTATTCGCCTGCTTTTAGCTTGTTCACATCGTCGGCATTCAGATATGATGGATTCGACAGTGGCACAGTTCTTACACATTAGTATGTTGAAAGCATCATCAGCAATGCCTTTTAACTTGTTGCTGATCTTGTCTGCCTCGGACATGTTTTTGTCAGTATTCCGGCACAGGGCCAGTACGTCTTGGATGTACGTGACGTACGACTCCGTCGATGATTGAACACGCGACGCGAGTTCCTGCCTGGCTGCTATCTGACGAACAACTGACCGACCGAACGAGTCGCGAAGCTTTTGCTTCCATGTGTCCCAGCTGGTTAATTCTTCTTCAGCGTCTCATACCAGGCGCGTGCAGTACCCCGTAGGTGAATAGAATATTTGCCAGCATAAGCGTCTCATCCCACCTGTAGTGCTTGCTGACGCGCTCAAATATTGCGAGCCATTCTCCGACGTTCGTGCTGTCCGTCCCAGAAAACGTGCCAGGGTCATGAAGGTGGGGGGGGGGGGGGATTACAGGTGATGGAGCCGGCTCGGATGGCAAGGCCTGAGTGCCGGTTTCAGGCATCGCGGCTGGACATAGCTGGCGTCCACTGCAGAGTTCCAGAGCCAGGTTGTGTGAAGACCCCGAACCTTCCACCAAAAGCTGTTACAGAGAAGATTTATTCACCGACAGCAAGTCTTGCTAACGGCTTAAGAGCGCAGTCATGCAGGCCATCGGGGGGAGCTCGAGATTGGTTGGTTGGTCCCAAGGGGAATGGCTCAACCCACTACGGGGGATCAGCCATGAAACGCGCGGCAGTTGGATACAAAATGAATAAATACAGTAAAATATATGAAATAGACTAAATACGAAAATAAGAAATGAGTTTGTACCTATGAGATTAGCATTATTCTTTTATATAGTTATCTATGGCTCCATATGTGTCGCTGTTGCAATGACCTAGTTCCGAAGCCCCTAGGGAGAGTAGTACTGTTTCAGAGAGCTCAAGCCCGTGTTTTTGGAAAGCTGGTATTAGAAACTTTTTTCCTTAAATTTGGATACCTGCGGCATTCTGTGAAAAAGTGCTCTATCGTTTTTGTTTGTGTACAATAGTGACAGTGAGGGGAAGGAACAAAACCAGGTCTGTATAAATAAAAGTTTAAAGGTGGAATCCTGCATCGCAATTTAGTGAATGTCACTTCGATTCGTCTTGTTGCACACTATGCACTGTACCACTGAAAGCTAAGGGGCTGAAAATCTGCGCCATTTAGAACAGAAGAGTTTGTGTGTTCCTGGCGTATACAGAAATTCCGAAATCGCGTGATTGTATATAAGCAGCAGGGTCTTATAATATTGAGAATGGGGCCCTGAATTGGTACTGCCGCCAGTGTGTCCGCCGCTTCATTTAGTATTAGTTCAGTGTGACCTGGCACCCAAGCTAATCGGATAACACGAACGTGACTGGGTATGTACGTATGGAATTCTAATAAACCAGGCGATGTTTTTGTGGCTGTGAGAGCCGTGCAAACTGATAAAAAATTTGTTAGTATAATAGCCGAAGAGATATATGTTGGTAGCTTGCGTAAGGCCAGAATCACGGCCAATAATTCTGCCTAGAATATTGGCCTAAAATTGGCAGTCGCAGTGAATAAGACCAATCTAATGCTGTTGAGTAGATGCCCACTCCTGCTTTCTCGGCAATAACGGAAGCATCTGTGGCTATACCTGAACTTATCTGAGATGGTTTCGGAGCAACCCATTCCACTATTTTATCGGCAAAAGTTCAGCATTTTTTGGAAATATAATGTCAAACTCTATTGTGACCGTAGGATTCCGTACCTGTGAGAAACTCATATTACGAATTTTCACCCCTAATGGGTGTAAGAGTTCTTGCACATAAATTATTTGAGGTCAACGTTGCCGAGACACCTCACAATCAATAAATATGGAAGGCTCTCTTATAAATACATATTGGGAGCGTCTCTGTGGGGAGGCGTAAATGTTCATAAATGTTTGAACAGTCAGTATGCGAAACCAGGTTCGTAGAGAGGGCAGATGTGGTTCATGATAAAGAACATTAATAGCGACAAACTTAGGGAGGCCTAAACATAGGCGCAGTGCCTCACACTCTATAGAAAGAAGCGGGCGTAATTTATAAGTCGGTCGCCCACAAAACAACACACATTAAAACTCTAATGTTGGGCGGACATACATGCAATATGTCAACAAAGCTCTTCTACGCATTCCAATTCGACCATTGCTGATGCGCTTGAGCAACCTAATGGCACGGAATCCCTTAGACGCAATATACCTAATATGTTAACTCCGATTAAGATTTGAAGTGTATATTAGACCCCAATATTTTAATGAGTCTACCTGTGGAATGAAGTCCTGTCCGTACATCAATGCTATCCAGACAGGAGAACTCAATGGAAATGTAAGAAGAGCACTTTTCTTAACAATAAGGGACAAGCGCAGGTCACTAAGCTATACTTTATTAGCATTTAATTATGATTGTAAAATGTTGTACAACGAGTGTATATCATTTGAAGCTGAAAAGAAGGCTATATCATCTGCGTATAACTTATACTTGCACTTTATCGTGGGTAGGGTTACAGCTTAATAATATATTGAATAAAATGGGCGCAAGAACCAATCCCTGAGGAACTCCCCTTGTCTGTTTGCAATGCTGTGAAGGTAGCCCATTCTGCGAACAATAAATTGTACGTCCATAGAAAAATTTTGAATCCATGAAATTATATACTCGGGAACGTTAACGCTTCGAAGTATACTAATCAAGATGGCGTGCTTCACACTGTCACACGCCTTAGCAATATCTAAAGTCACAAGAGTGGCGTATTGCTTTCTGTGCCGAGCCAGTTTATTTCTAGCTTCCAGGTCAACATGCGGACCCCATATAGAGCAGCCAGGTATAAATCTAATTTGAGATTCACTCAATACACCATTTTGCTCTATCCATTTTTCAAGATGTCGATATAGAACCCGTTCTATTAGCTTAACAAGATTAAAAGTGAGAGAAATGGGCCTAATGTTGTCTATAGCATAACCAGCTCCCTGTTTTTTAAGTAGTGGTGTTACTTTAGCAACTTTCCAGTCTGGATGCACCCAGACATTTTCAATAGAAAAAATTACAATGTTAACGAGGTCGCTGGGAGACAAATCAAATATAATTTTTGTCATCGCTGTTGTTATGTTATCGGGACCTGGAGGTGAAGCTGGTAGTGATTGTACTACCTCTGATATTTCTTGTAGTGTTGTTGCATTGTATTCATTAGCTTTTCCTGAGTACGGCAAAGGGTGGGGTAGTACCGATGTAAAGCAATCTTCTAAGCCTTTCCCGATCGTTTCCAATGACTGCAGGTGATATTCTGCAATTGCAGGTGATAAACAATTCTGCAGGTGATAAACAAATGGATTCTAGATTTATTGGTGTCGAAACAATCTTTCAGAATCGTAATACTCTAAAAATGGCTTTCTTATTTTTGTCTCCGACATATAACTGTAATGTCTAGAGTTGTACTTTTCTTTTGCCCTCTCAACCGTTTGTCTGAATATAGCAGCAACATATTTATAGTCATTTCAGTTACATGTACACTGGTTGTAGATTAGTTTTTTCCACGCTGCCTTTCGTCGCCTATAATCGCGATCGCAATCAGTGTTCCACCATGGTGAATGAGTAGTACTGCTAGTTCACTGTTTACTGAATTTAGATTTATTCACAGTGGCACCTAATAGCTGACTTAAATTAAGGGCCTTTGCCTGCTCCCTTTGACCTCCCTGTTCATTTAGGCGTAATTGTAATGTACCTCTAAATTTGGTGTAATAACGTAATTTCGGACATAATTATTTGTCGAAGTAAGAGGGCATATTATTTCAAAGAATATTAGAAGGTGATCACTATTTGTGGCTGCTGTGATGGTGGACCAGGACGAAAAGATACAACCTGAGTTAAAAAAAGTCAAGTCTATTGCAGAACGTCATAGGCCAGGTATATAAGTAGGGCATCTTGAATTCACACACTGAACGCAATTCAGACTGGCCCATTTTAATAACCGTTTTCCACTGCCATCGAATCTATAACGCCATGTTAAGTGGTGTGAATCGAACATTTCTGCGATGATTATATTCTTTTTACACCCGGCTAATGCAGAATCTAATAAACTAGTATTCGCAACACCTGTGGGGAAATAAGAATTGATTATTGAAAGTGATGTACAACAAGAAATAGGTATATCTATTGCTAAAATTTCACACTCTGTCGATGTAAGCTGATATGCTATTACGCTCTATGTGCAAATCTTGTAGAGATGAAAATCGCTGACCCCCCCTTGCATGTACGGCGATCTAAACAATAGCATTGATAGCGTCTAAGATTAAAACTTTTTCCGTAGATTACCATGTTTTTTGTAATTTATTTATTTTAGGAGAAAATTCAGTACAGAGATGTAAAAGATCAGTAGTTGCAGCGAGAATTGAGCGACAATTCCACTGAAGCATTTTCAAGGACTCTATGTTGAAGGTATACCAGCGGCCTCAACTGCCTTCTGAATGATGTTGTCCTTCAAGAAATCATCCTTTGTCAGCGGACTGTTGTCCTGGCACTTTTTTACCTTCAATTTATGGAGGATGGTGGATTTCGGTGAGTAATGGGAAGCCCGGCGTTTCGTGGCTTTATTGTCCAAATCCATATTTTCAGTAGTTTGTGAAGTGGTCTCGGAACCACTCCCATCATGCTGTTCGCAAGGAGATGGAAGAGTATCAGTGTACTCCAACAGTTTCTGCACCAGACGCAGTTGCTGGCGTGGTTTCAACTATGCCTTCGTGGGTAAGCGCGATACTTGTATCGATAGTAGGGTTTACAGCACTCTGTAAGATTTAGCTCATCTGAGTTGTCAAATCTTGCCCAATTGTTTCTGACAGGGTAGACAACAGGGCATTCAGTGCTTTCGACATGGCCTTTTCAACAGCATTTGCCACAACTTCTTCTATAGAGCTTTCCATAGCTTCAGAATGTCGACCAGCAGCTTCCGCGTACCCGCACGATCTATCTAATACTGTGGCTAGAGCTTCACGGCGTGAGCATCGCTTCCTTTCTATTATCTCTAAAATTTGGAGCTCTTGATCTCCAGCCGGGCAGTTTGAATGATAAGCGGGGTATGCATCTTGGCAAAGACAGTATCGTTCATTTTGCGAGGAACACGTTTTCGGGTCATGCTCTTCTCCGCATAAGCGGCATCGAGGAGACGATCTGCACCCCTTAACGGTAAAACCATATCGCCAGCACTGGATGCATTGAAGCGGGCGGGGAGTGAGAGCCTCAACTCTATAAATAAAGGCCATTCCTTAATCTCTGTTGGTCTGTGTACGCCTGCAAATGTTACAATGACCGACGATGCGGGGACTCTCTGTTTTTACACAACTCGTGAGCATCGGTAGATTGATGGGGCGCCTGCCACTGAAGAACATTTCTAAGACCTCTGAGGCGCACAGGCTCGAATCTACACCACGGACTAGGCTTTTTACGCATGCAAAATGAACAGGAATAAATGGGCTCACCGGTTGAGATGCAAATGCGGTGCACTTTAAAAGGTCAGAAATGGAGGCCTGTTCCGGAGAGCAGCACAGAATGCCACACCTGCCGAATTGTCGGATATCAGTGATATTCTGGTAGAGTGGAGTCGCTTTCCTCAGCTCTTCCTGCATAACCTTCGGATTCTTGATACGGATAAGTCCCCCATTCCTCAGTACTAAGGCAACAGGAACGCTATAGATACCACTGCACAAAAAGGCCTCAATGGACATGTCATTAGTGGGAAGAGAAGCCGTCCAGAGGTAAGACCTCTGGCCAGGGGAGAAAAGGGACATTAGGTACTCACAGTACTATCGGGTCAGAGAGTAGAGCAAAAGAATGGAAATCGAACAACTACAAAACACTGCCGCACGACATACAGCCGACACCCTACGGACAGGTCTTACCAAACCACCGGACACTAGAAGGCAGACTCGGCAGACTCGGGTAAAAACAGGTGTGCCTTCGTTGGTTGGTTGAATGATCCCCAACCTAGTTGACTTGGAGAGGTGGAACTTCACAGGCCTAATTAAACAATTACACAATTAAAAGCTCGAGAGACCAACCCACAACAACCACGGTGTCTTCTTTCTTTCGGGTGCCATTTCAGCTGTGCCGAAACGACCGTTCCATACACAAATCAATATCAAACAATCAATCAATCGTTGCTCCGCCTTTACGGCAAAGCTGCAACTTTTTTTAGTTGTTATAACCTACGTGTATCTACAATGACACGGCTGAATATTAATACAGTCCTTTTCCGTGGTTGCTGAGAAAAGGTACATTGAATAAGTGCACCAACTTTAAAAGTTGCTAGTTGGCCGTACGAAGCATTGTCAACGTAGGCATAAAAACCAAGATGTCATGTGATACCCTGTGCTACTTTTCCTTAGGAAGTGCAACTTCACATAGATATTTGCAGCCACTCCTATATTCTTGCGTTTAAACTAACATATGCGACTTGCCTTTACATACCCCTTAATATACTGTCTATGTTTTCTCATCAGGACCGCAGTAAAATCCAGCCATTCAAAAGCACCTTATAATTTGCAAGGCAGCCTTCTAAATTATTGCAAAAAGTATTGTGAGGTGAATCTGTGTTGCTAAATACCCAATTTTACGAGCGTCTAACGAAAATCCTTAGCTGGTGCGCTGGGCATCCGGTTTTGCATCCGTTTGCGTCATGCGTAATTGCTATTTTCGATTGATTGATATGCGGGGTTTAACGTCCCAAAACCACCATATGATTATGAGAGACGCTGTAGTGGAGGGCTCCGGAAATTTTGACCACCTGGGTTTCTTTAACGTGCACCCAAATCTGAGCACACGGGCTTACAACATTTCCGCCTCCATCGGAAATGCAGCCACCACAGCCAGGATTCGAACCCGCCACCTGCGGGTCAGCAGCCGAGTACCTTATCCACTAGACCCCCGCGGCGGGGCGATTGCTATTTTTATTCAGTGCGATACTGGTTACGGACACCGGCGGTGGCGGAGAAGTACGATGCATGCGCCCTATATTTTGATCTCATTGAGCTTTCACTGTAAATATTGCAGGCGCTACATTTTGTATAGAAACCCGAAACTTGGCTTATAATAGCGCCGCACCATTGTTATGCTCCAATACCGGTTACTTGTGCAAAAAATAAAAAGATCCACACAGCAGAACGAACCAAACGCCGCGGAAATATAAATATCGAATTTGTTTTACTCTTCAGCAAGCAATGTGCTTGTTGTCGTAGAAAAGTAGCATGAGTATTATATAATTCATAAGCACAAAATATTTTTTTATGCAGTATGCTTGATAACGCGAATGCCGAAATTCATGGGCACAAAAAGTAACGAGAAGCACTCAACACACTTACCATTCACTGTTCTCTTTATTTCACACAATTTAACAGGACAGGCATCTATAGATTTAAAAAGAAAAATGAAGAAGACGCGAGTCGTGTTGGGAAGGTAGAGCAAGGTTCGCGTCACTATCCTCTTTGACGGTTCATTGGTAGTTCGTCCACATCTTCTTCTTCATCCTCTAGTTCCTCCTCCGCATCTTCAGCCCCAGAAAGCTTGACAGCACCGATGAGACTCAGCACGAGAAGAGGTGCCGTCCAGGTCATGGGAACCCAAAGCGACGTCATTCCGCGAAACAGGGGCACGGCCTCGAAAAAGCTCAGGACTGTTTTGCAAAACTGGGAAGCGCACAACACAATTCGTTGACTCCAATTCTCGTTGATACACACACACACACATTATATATATATATATATATATATATATATATATATATATATATATATATATATATATATATATATATATATATATATATATATATATATATATACCAATGCACATTGAATTGATAGTGGTGAACAGAGCGCAGAGCGTCAGCTGACGATAGGCTAACAAGTGGTAGAACGAATTGGCTTTTCTAGATGCGTAATCGAATGCTCCAGCTTGGTGGCCCCGTAAGCTCTCGATTAAACTAGACGATTCGCGTCCTGCGTGCAATCTTAAAATAATGATCCAAAACACTCCGGTAGATTGCGAAACACTGCTGCGCGGTCTGTGCCGAACATCGCATAGTTCGTGGGTGAAATCTGATTACGACGAAATAACACTCATGGCAACATACTGTCACGCGCACTATTTTTATTTTCACGTGCTAGATACCATCACTGTATCTAGCGCAAAAACGTGCAGAATATTTACGTTTCCTTTTAACTGATCTGATAAGCTTGATTACGCAAGGCGAGCAACAGCTTTTTATTTTGCTTATGCTGGAGCTAACTTGTTCACTAACGACAAGACTGGAATCATCGATCGTTTTTTTATAAAAACCAGCGTGCTTCACCACAGATCAGATTAATCGACGACCGACGACTGTTCATACCGCATCGTGGTCTTCAAGTGTACTACCTTTTTTCATATGTTTTATTTTTCAGGTCTACCATACATACGATATTTTATTCTCATAAACCTATTAGTAATAATACTAGTAAAATATAACTAGATAATTATGAATATTTATACAGAAATATTAAGGTTATTTGTAGCAGGTAAGCGGCCGCATATATCGATTAAATGCAATAGTGTAAAGCCACCACACCTAGAGGCCATATGGCCTCTAGCTGCGTATACACATGTATTGAACATGAAAGGGGACGCTTCACTTTCGAGAAACAGGTGGCATAGGCCGCCTCTTTCAACCTATTCCGCTCTCACAACGGTCCCTATAACCGATAATAATGGCACAGGCAGTGAACAGTGCTCACTGAGGGTATGCGTCTCAGTGCCTCTGTGGATGGAGAAGTGTGTGATGCAGAGTAGAAATAGGGGCGAGGGAGTAGCAGGACAGGATAGCGTCCACTCTACTTCCTCTTCCGGCACGCTAGACATCACTGTTGTCAACATGCAGCTCATCGCGCACTGGCGCGGAGCCATCATGTGCGAAGTCCTCTAGAAATATTGGCCAATGTTGTAAAATACAAGCAAATAAGCGTTGCTCGAAAAGGTAACGTCTTAAGAATGCCGACTGAGATAGCTTCAAAATTTTTCATACAAGCACTGAGACCCCACAGACCTCGCAGTCAGGACTGCAGCAGCACCGCGCGTGCTGGCGGGTGGAACCACTACATATCTGAATGAATCAATCAATCGCACGAGCATACGTATAATAAAATTGAGCATCCCCTACCACCCCAAAAATTTCTGAGTCAACTACTGTTTCTAGAGGAATTTAGGCGACGTACTGCATCCAAAAGTGTTTGCGGGTTCAAGAATTGAATAAAGCTTGAAAAGAGAGTGAATTGCCGTGTCAGCCTAATGGCTTTGGGTATGTATGAAGTGGTAATATCAAGGATGCAGGTACGATTTCAGAACGCGACCTTCTCATAACATCTGCGTTAAAGAGCAAGAACATTCGCGTATGCAAATTTAGGAACCTGTTAAAACACCACTTACTGTCAGTAGTTTCGAACCTAGCCCTTAAAGCGGAGTTCATGATTACACCTTGCATTTGGCACGAACATACATCCACAGAAGTTCGTATTCACATAAACCTTACATCTGCGAAGCAACAGTACACTTAAGAGCCTCATGAGCGATTGCGTACGGGCCACACACAGCCAATCAAAATAAAATAATTCATGGCATGACTTAGAAAAGACAGCTTCAGATCTGACAATTGACAACATGCTATTACTTTCTTTGCACTCAGGTAATGGATGTGCAGCATATCATTTCGTGTAGCGCCACTGTCACTGAGCATGGGCATAGAAAAAAGGTTCAATCTCACCCGCCCCCCTTCTGTTGTTCAGACTTTCAGGAATCTGTTCTGTTCAGGAATCTGTAAGTCTGGTACTTCTCTTGACCGAACTGGAGACATACGTCTGATATTGAAACCTACACTACCTTTCACAATCGACTCCAAAATTTATAATTTTAAATGAACCATTTGGAAGGTTTCTATACACATAACAAATACCTTCACTTTGTCAAGGTGCTATTTTATTACTCATTTATTCATGGACACGTAAAGCAAGATTACTTTCAAAATATTTGTTCCCTGTAAGTATTTGATGCGGCCATGAGAGTGCATTGTAGTATGTTTTCTCTATGTTTTTGTTCGCTTCACTAAAGTAGCCAAGAGAAAAGCGTGTTAAAGACTGCGCAGTGAATATTGCTTACCGCCTTGCTTAAGGCATTTGCTGCGAAACGCAATAAGATGAAAATAATCGGAAGCAAGGTGAGCGGTGCCATCAATTGATACATGGCCAGCAGCCGCTTGCTTCGCCCCAGTGCGCTAAAGAAACCGATGACTGCGACGAGTAGGCCCACAACGGCGATCCAGCGCGTTTGGATTTTGTGGTAGAGAAACTGCACAGGGGTCTGCTGGAATGCCTCGAGGCAAGATGGGTAAGGAGACGGATCCTGAAAATTTCAAGTTGATATAAGTGTTTTGCTTGTCTATTCCTATGCATAAAAAATATACACCAGGGAGCACAAGTTAGGTATTCAGCAAGTGGATAACCAATTGAATGAGGGTGTAATACAACAAGTGTATTTAAATAAAAGCACATCTGTAGGCGCTATTTACTCCGCAAACTAAAAATCAACCCCCTAAAACACTAACACACACAGAGAGAGAAAAAGTGAATACATAAAAACTTTGCTACGCATTGTATTGTGCAGAAATACAAATTTGAATGTTTCATCGTAAGCAAGAGCTTATTGAGAATTTTTTTCTATTATTACTGGTTGTTGAGCTATTTGGTGCACGTAGAGAGTAGTTGAGAATTGTTAACATATTTATTATGTTAATTTCAAAGTTTCTTTTGTGTTGTCAGAGAGATGTGACAAAAAAAAAACAGCTGGTGCTACGCGAAACTTTTAAGACCACTATTCAGTTGGCCTCGAGATCTTGGAGTGGCGCCCTCTCGTGTCTGACGTAAGTTTGTGGACTTCACCCTCAACTGCACTGCAGCAGCCGCTGCTGCTGTGCGTGGATCGTCTGAACAGCCTTGCGAGGGTCAACTAGCGTTACAGAGCTCGTGTCGTAAAAGTTCAGCCGTCAGCGTCGGCACCGTTTGTTGTGAGCGAAAAATCGTGCGTGAGCGAAAAATCGCGAACAAAGCAAATAAAATGAAGAATAATTTTTTTTGATTTTATTGAGGATAGAACCTGGGCTGTTCGCGTGGCAAGCAGGTGTCCTACCAGAAGGCCGTGATGGTACTTGCAGGTGGATGGGGATGAAACAGAACATAAATGTCATGTAATAGAATGATTCATCTTACCGCATTTGGTTCTACAGGTATCATGACGAAAACGAGCCCATTCGGTGATTTGTAGGTGCATTTTGGAGGACATCAAACTACGTCAAAAAAATGTGGGGTAGTGCAGGCATTGCCGCTGAAAACACACAGGAATTTTCAAATAGCTCTAAAGATGAACAACTATGTCCATCTAGCGGAAAACATATCATGCCTTCCCAGAGGCGTTGATCAAGCAAACAGCAAACGCTAGATAATGTGCTGCCATCTGTGAGGCTGTGTGACCTTTTTAAGACCGAAATGGCAAACGCACGGCGCCTACTTGGAGGCCTAGCGACTCTTCCTTTAGATGAAAAACCATTCGCGCGCAAGTTTGCTCTCTGTCTCCCTCTCTCTCTCTCTCTCTCTCTCTCTCTCTCTCTGTGTGTGTGTGTGTGTGTGTGTGTGTGTGTGTGTGCGTGCGGGCGTGCGTGCATGCGTGCGTGCGTGCGTGTGTGCGTGTGTGTGGGGGGGGGGACCTGGGGGCAAACGGAGAGACCGTGTCTCCCGGCAGCTTCCTTGGCCTGCTGGATTGCCCAAAGTTGCTTGTGCAGGCCCGAACAGAGCAGCGCAGTACGCCAACGCGTTCGAAGGCCTTCATTGGAGGCCGCGACCCCAGAATTTTTGACTAATGCTGGACATTCCCATAGGATATGGTCAAGAGTGGCTCTGGTGGTAAAGCTTAGGGGCTACAATTTTGCATTTGCAGTCCAATCGAAGGGGCCTGAAGCCTCGCAGATGGCCGATGAGCATGCCGATGCCGCCCACCACATTCCTGGTAAGAAAGTGGAACTATGTGTGAGTGTTCTCTCCTGTTATCGGCAGTTTACGCCTTGCGATACTACTTGGTTCGGGTAGTTCAAAATTTCAATAAGCGTGCTTCTTTCCAACAACCGCAAGCATGTGGATGCAGCTAGCGAAACGTCATGCTGTCTCATCGACGGCGCGGTAGTGTATGACGCAGGCAACGTTATTGAATGCGCGCAGCAGAAGCCGTCAATGAAGATTGCATCATTGTCGCTGATCTGTCCCTGCAAACAAGTGGACTTGTGAACTTCCCACAAACGTCCCTGTGGCGATAGAGTGCTGCGCAAAGATGAAGTACTACTCTAGATCTTAGTGTACTTCATCTGCCCGTGAAGAGAATGTTAGGTTTCATGACTATCCTAAAGAAAAGGACATGCCTGCTCTTTTACTCTGCCTATTTTTTATGCAGTGCAACGATAGTGACAATGAACACAAGGATATGTGTGAGAGTCACTGCTTTCTGCCACTCTGGCAATGGCAAAGAACACATGAGGTAATTACTGCATAGCAGCTGTTTAAATTGCTGATTCGGCAGTCCATCGACCCTCCATGGCATCTACTAAAAACGCAAAGCAGTAATAAATTACCCATTTTAAATATTCGCGCTTGGATTGCAGCTGTCAGCATAAGCAGGTGCGTTGTATCGCAGTAAGAAAAGCCATGAGGGGGGGGGGGGTGTAGGTGCTTGTGTGACTCGGGTGTAGTGGGCAAGTTCCGCCTTTAATGCACGCTCTGACTGCTGTTTGTCTCAGTAACGATTGTTCTGTGAGGCGGACATTCTGAAGTATTTCCTATTAATACCACACAGGGTCGCCGCTTGGGTAGCATAATATAACAAATAGTTGTCACTGATTTTTTTAAAATTGAATGTTTAGAGGAGATGATGGTGCCAATGCGCGGCCCTGGCTACTCCTTTCTTTTGCACAATAGCCAACATCGCATTTTAGGTAACAAACACAAGGCTATACACACGCGCAACACTTAGCACAATACTTGGGCGCCGAGTCCAAGTTTTTCAATATATACACCGTCACGGCCGGACTAGAAACGTGCGTTCTGTCTTACAGCCTTCGCAATGAAGTTCAGAGCAATGGTAGCGTTTATCCACAGTTAGAGCCACTGCTCAACACGAGGGGCACAGTGACCATGTCATAGGTGAAAGCGTTCTTGCCTACTGCTTGGCGTATGAAGATCTTTGTTTTTTTACCGTTGCGCGTCTGCTTTTGCATGGCCTGCAGTCACGAATGCAACGGGGATCAATGGCAGGGTCGCAGCGACAACACGGTGCTGCGGTGGTATGTGGAAACAGACGCACTGAGAAGGCCGTAAGACGGAACGCTCGCGTGCCTTTCCAGTCCGGCCGTGATAACGTGCACAGCGCCACAAAGATACTGTGACAGCCTTTAGTGAATGTGCACTAAACAGCGACAGCAGGTTTCGCTTATGAATTTATGGTAAGCAGTGCACTAGGGGCCTGCTAGTTTTGATTAGTAAATTACGCATTTATTAAAGTACACCAACCAAATAAAGCTGTAGTTCCAGATGTTCTGCGCAAAGTAAAGCTGTAGTTCCAGATGTTCTGCGCCGTTCAGCTGCCCTCACGAGGCGCACTGATGCTAGGCAATTTGGAGGCCGCATCTTCGGCTTGCTGTCTTGGGGGTTTTCCGGTAAATTTTCAGGCGCAACTCACCTGCTTTGTGTCGCCTATGACAGTAGCCTGCGTGCAATGAATAGCTGAAGTACTGGCGAGGCGCTGAAACATGGTTACAAGCTTATCAAAGAGTGCACGTTAGGCGGGTACAGCAAAAGTTCCTGTCGGCGAAGTGCTTGCCGCACATGGTCGATGAAGACGTGCGCTGCTTTCCCTCTTTGAGTTTGACTATCCACTCCTTTCTCAGCTTCGGGCCCTTACGATAGTTTTGAAAGCTTACCCACCCTTTTTGCGGGTGGTTGATCATGTAGAAGCAGGAAGCAGTAATTCACCATTGCACAGTACTCTACGTGGAGACAAGCGGCAACAGTTTTAAGAAAATGGCAGCATATCCACGGAATGAATGATGGAGAGTTGGGCGAAGTATACGTCCGTTCATTCGTTCTTGCTTCCGTCCATCCATCAGTCCGTCTGTGTGACCATCCGTGCATACATCCGCCCGTGCGCACGTGCGTCTGTTCGTGCGTCCACACGTCCACCCGTGCGTCCGTCCCTGCGTTCGTCCATGCATCTATCCCTGCGTCCGTCCATGCGTCCATCCGTCCGTGCAGCCATCCGTGCGCCCGTTCATGCATCTTTCTGTGTGTCCGTTGATCCATATATTAAACACTCCAATTACCACCATCCCGCATCTTTTCATCATATATTTTCCACATAGAAGCACCGCCATCCAGCGGACATTCCAAATACTAAAGAAGAGGTGTCACACGCACACTTTCTTATGGCTTGCGCTCCGGGTATACTTCGCACCTTTAACCACCTCTAGTTCATAGTATATGCTAGTTCACCGTATTCATGGCACTGCGGCCCAAGGCTCACTAAACCTTTCTAAAACCAGAGAGGTTACGCCCAGCGAGTATAACGAAGCACACTTTTCCAGTCAGATAGTGCTCAATGTACATGCCAATGGCTGCAAATGGGGAATGAGAGACAAGAAAGTTCGGCTTTTAGTTATTGCGCACGCTGCGACATTTTTGTTGTTCAACAAAGCACAGGAGAAATCTCCCGCCGGCACCACCTTGCAAGTCAAAACGTAAGAATGGTTGCACACAACGACTGCGAATACTACGAGCGACGAACGCGTGCCGCTTTAAGGAGCTTCGCCAATAAACTCTTTCAAAGGGGGCTTATGTGATGTTTGGTGCGCGATTCAGTAGTGCGCGTTTCTGAGTGCCTTGAAGAAGTGAGCAAAGTGGACGTGCATTGTTCAGCATAAACGACGATGATGTTGTAGACATCACGTGTGAGAGCGTAAAGACGTGTGACCCCACGTCAACAAGAGAGAAAGGAAGATATCCAATTGTCAAAGAACACGACTATTCCGGGGGCCAATAGTTGGACTCTATGAAACTTCACCGTCGGCATTCATAAACGGACAAGTGGGACAGAAAGAAGAAGCTCAAAAGAAGAACAAGGGGAGTTTGAAGAGGACGCTGGCACGGGAAGGTCATCATGGGACTGAGCGCTGAAGATGGGCCAAGGGGTGTCAGACTCGAGCCTCCAACATTTCAACCCACCGGGGCCTCCTGCCGCCGCGTTCCCTTTCGAGGGGACTTCTACCAGCCGGTTCTGAACTCCAGCCCAGGGCCTGCAGAGTTCAGTTTCGACCGGCAAGCAACAGCCGTCAGGCGACAGGCCCTAGCTATGCATCTATCTGCCTAACTAGTTTGACCCTGAATCCTCGACGCGTCACCAACAGCCAGCGTTCACACATCAGCAACAGCCAGGCGTGTCCACTGCTAAAGCCAGAACCACCACGTCCCGGTCTGGTTTCAGGACGCACCGCCCGCAGCCAGCGTTTCCTCATCACCAGCCACCTTGCGTTCTGAGCCGGAGCTACCACGGTCCTGTTTGTTAAGCGTCGCCAAACACTCAGTGAGTTGGTAAGACTGAACTGCCGCCTTTTTCTGCTCCGCCGCTGAGCCGCGTCAGGACTATCTTCTGGAGGTAGTTGTCTTGAGGTTTACTTTTGTGTGCCACATGCGTATTTCACCACGTGTAGTGAACTTTTAGATGCGGAGCATCTAATACTCGAGGCTTGTAGTGCGGCGCCGTCCGCAAGCTTCCTCCTCCTTCTTCCACCATCTGTGCATCCCTTCCTCCTCTACACACCGCGCGCGCTTCACTCCTCCACCATCTGTGCACCCTTCCCCCTCTACACACCGCGTGCGCTCCTCCTCTTCACGAACATTCGCTAGCTGTGTAATGTAGCGCGCATGCGCCGTCACGCTTCGAGAACATCGGCAGCTGACGCACGCGCATGCGCCGTCGCGCTTCGAGAACATCGGCAGCTGACGCGCGCGCATGCGCCGTCGCGCTTCGAGAACATCGGCAGCTGACGCGCGCGCATGCGCCGTTGCGCTTCTCCCCCTTCTCGAACATTCGACAGCTGACAGTGCATGCGCCGTCGCGCTGTGTATATACTCAAGGTCGGTGCTCGCTCGCTCAGTTGCCGCTCGTCAGTTGGTTTGTACGGCGCGTCGACGTCCGAGGTCGCAATGATCGACGTCCCTTCGACCAGCGCCGGCCAAAGTGTTGGCGGAACCGCTCAAAGTTCATCGCAATAAATAAACACCGCCCTTTCGCATACGTGTCGCACGTGTTCACTCATTTAACACCCCTCCTACAACCACGTTAACCAATTTAGCCAGCGACCCAAGTAAGTCGCAATTTAACACCCCATTTCACAACCACGTTAACCAATTTAGCCATCGACCCAAGTAAGTCGCACTTTAACACCCCTTTAACCAATTATATGCTCCGCATCCTCCTCAGTGTTCCCCCGAGGGAAGCTGCGGGCAATTTTTTTAAATGGGAAGCATTTCTTAGGGAACTTCGTTGACTTTGAGCGTATCCATGTATTATCTATCTATCTAGCCGATAATGACTTTTGCTGTCCCGGCCGTTTCGATAATGATATCAATACCAAACTAAGTATGGAATAACATGACTGTATAAAGAGTATAATTGACTAGTCATAACATGAAAATAATGACATGTATGTAATGATTGTGATGATTTACTTTTCATGGTCCTGCAGCTCTTGCGGAGGTCTCCTTCACATGCCATGTTGTATGGTATGGTATGGCATGATTGCATGGCGAACACAACCGACAGATCCTAACAGAAATATTGGCAGATCCCACGTACAGTGGGAATCGATTATATGCATCGATGATATGAATCGATGACCTATTTATCTATCTATCTATCTATCTATCTGTCTATCTATCTATCTATCTATCTATCTAGACGCCTATGAAATTTAGCTCTCCTAGCTGTTTGAATAATAGTATCAATACCAAACTTGACTGTATGACGAACATATTTGGCTAGTCATAACATGAAAATCGTGAAATGTATGTCATGAAGGTCATGATTTACAATTTATGGTCTTGCTGCTCTTGTGGTGGACTCGTTCTCATGAATTGTTGCAAAACTGGTATGGTGTGACATGATTGCATGGCGAACGAAATTCACAGACCCTAACATGGAAATCATGACATGCACGTCATCTATGTCATGAGTCATGACTACACGCCACGCTCATGATGGGCTCGCAGCCGTTTTGCTAGCTTCACATATACCAAATTCGGCGTTACGTGATGCGAATATATTATGAAGGTATGTGACTGGTGCAAACATGATAATCATGAGATGCGTATCATGTGACATTATGAATACAAGCTACATTCATGGTGCCCTCGCAGTCGTTCTGCTAGCTTCACATATAATAAATTTGGTATTACGGGACGCGAATGGATGACAAAGGAATGTGACTAGTTCAAGCATGATAATAACGTTATGCGTGTCATGTAACAACATGACTACATGCTACACTCATGATGCATTCGCGGCCATCTTGCTAGCTTTTAGATGCGGAGCATCTAATACTCGAGGCTTGTAGTGCGGCGCCGTCCGCAAGCTTCCTCCTCCTTCTTCCACCATCTGTGCATCCCTTCCTTCTCTACACACCGCGCGCGCTTCACTCCTCCACCATCTGTGCACCCTTCCCCCTCTACACACCGCGTGCGCTCCTCCTCTTCACGAACATTCGCTAGCTGTGTAATGTAGCGCGCATGCGCCGTCACGCTTCGAGAACATCGGCAGCTGACGCGCGCGCATGCGCCGTCGCGCTTCGAGAACATCGGCAGCTGACGCGCGCGCATGCGCCGTTGCGCTTCTCCCCCTTCTCGAACATTCGACAGCTGACAGTGCATGCGCCGTCGCGCTGTGTATATACTCAAGGTCGGTGCTCGCTCGCTCAGTTGCCGCTCGTCGGTTGGTTTGTACGGCGCGTCGACGTCCGAGGTCGCAATGATCGACGTCCCTTCGACCAGCGCCGGCCAAAGTGTTGGCGGAACCGCTCAAAGTTCATCGCAATGAATAAACACCGCCCTTTCGCATACGTGTCGTACGTGTTGACTCATTTAACACCCCTCCTACAACCACGTTAACCAATTTAGCCAGCGACCCAAGTAAGTCGCAATTTAACACCCCATTTCACAACCACGTTAACCAATTTAGCCATCGACCCAAGTATGTCGCACTTTAACACCCCTTTAACCAATTATATGCTCCGCATCCTCCTCAGTGTTCCCCCGAGGGAAGCTGCGGGCATTTTTTTTAAATGGGAAGCATTTCTTAGGGAACTTCGTTGACTTTGAGCGTATCCATGTATTATCTATCTATCTAGCCGATAATGACTTTTGCTGTCCCGGCCGTTTCGATAATGATATCAATACCAAACTAAGTATGGAATAACATGACTGTATAAAGAGTATAATTGACTAGTCATAACATGAAAATAATGACATGTATGTAATGATTGTGATGATTTACTTTTCATGGTCCTGCAGCTCTTGCGGAGGTTTCCTTCACATGCCATGTTGTATGGTATGGTATGGCATGATTGCATGGCGAACACAACCGACAGATCCTAACAGAAATATTGGCAGATCCCACGTACAGTGGGAATCGATTATATGCATCGATGATATGAATCGATGACCTATCTATCTATCTATCTATCTATCTATCTATCTATCTATCTATCTATCTATCTATCTAGATGCCGCCCCGCCGCGGTGGTCTAGTGGCTAAGGTACTCGGCTGCTGACCCGCAGGGCGCGGGTTCGAATCCCGGCTGCGGCGGCTGCATTTCCGATGGAGGCG
This sequence comes from Rhipicephalus microplus, assembly GCF_043290135.1. Lineage (NCBI taxonomy): Eukaryota > Metazoa > Arthropoda > Arachnida > Ixodida > Ixodidae > Rhipicephalus > Rhipicephalus microplus. The sequence continues at coordinate 103,889,384 of NC_134706.1, read as the reverse complement.
GAAATGTTGTAGGCCCGTGTGCTCAGATTTGGGTGCACGTAAGAGAACCCCAGGTGGTCGAAATTTCCGGAGCCCTCCACTACGGCGTCTCTCATAATCATATAGTGGTTTTGGGACGTTAAACCCCACATATCAATCAATCAATCTAGATGCCTATGAAATTTAGCTCTCCTAGCTGTTTGAATAATAGTATCAATACCAAACTTGACTGTATGACGAACATATTTGGCTAGTCATAACATGAAAATCGTGAAATGTATGTCATGAAGGTCATGATTTACAATTTATGGTCTTGCTGCTCTTGTGGTGGACTCGTTCTCATGAATTGTTGCAAAACTGGTATGGTGTGACATAATTGCATGGCGAACGAAATTCACAGACCCTAACATGGAAATCATGACATGCACGTCATCTATGTCATGAGTCATGACTACACGCCACGCTCATGATGGGCTCGCAGCCGTTTTGCTAGCTTCACATATACCAAATTCGGCGTTACGTGATGCGAATATATTATGAAGGTATGTGACTGGTGCAAACAAGATAATCATGAGATGCGTATCATGTGACATTATGAATACAAGCTACATTCATGGTGCCCTCGCAGTCGTTCTGCTAGCTTCACATATAATAAATTTGGTATTACGGGATGCGAATGGATGACAAAGGAATGTCACTAGTTCAAGCATGATAATAACGTTATGCGTGTCATGTAACAACATGACTACATGCTACACTCATGATGCGTTCGCGGCCATCTTGCAAGCTTTTCATGTACAAAATTCAGTACTACGTGACGTGAACCGACGACATACAAAGGGCATGTCCAAACATGATAATCATGACATGCGTGTCATGTAAAAAATTGCCGCCACATCCACGAAGTGAATGATGATGAGTGGGCGAAGCTCCGGAGGTAAACCTGGTAAACCATGAATCCTCCGTACATTTTGCCCACTCGATTTTATTGCAACGCTCCCCCTAGCGTACGTCGCCGCACTATATTGAACGATGACACGCGCCATATGTGGCATCATTCCTATTTTATAACACCTCGCATCTTTCATAATCAACTACACGTACCGCCGTCTAGTTTATAACATCTTGCATCTTTTGTACGGACGGACGGACGGACGGATGGATGGATGGATGGATGGATGGATGGATGGATGGATGGATGGACGGACGGATGGACGGATGGACGGATGGATATGGCTGTACCCTTTAGATCGGGCGGTGGCTAGCGTAATACTTAATGCCGTCAGCTACAAGTACCGCCATCTAGTGAACACTGCAAGAACTGAACGAGAGGTGGCTACATACAGGGGACGCACAGCGCACGCCTTAAGGAGCTTCGCTCCTAAAACGTGACTACATGCCACACTCATGATGTGCTCGGGGCCGTTTCGCTATATTCATATATACCAAATTTGGTATTACGTCACGTGAATAGAAGACGATAGTATGCACTGGTGCAAACATAATAATTATGAGATGCGTGTCATTTAAGAGCATGACTACATGCCACACTCAAGGCGCCAATGCACTTAGACGTGACCTGGTGCGCGTGTGCTACAGCGTTCGTTTCGTCACGTCATGCCGGCGAGGCCACGCCAAGCGCCGACCTGCCTGGCATATACGCGCAGGCACGTGCCGCACTTCGTTGCTTTGACGCATGCGCGTTTGCGCACGCCTCGCGTCCCTTCGTCATGAAGTTAGACAGACGTGGTGCATTTTGGGTAACGTGGCCTGTGATGTCGCATTTCGCACGGTTGCCGCCGGGCTGCGCCGACAGACGCTAGTCGCGTCTGGCGTCAGACTATAGAGTGTACGCGTTTTGCTAGCATAGCGTCGCTGCGTCCAGCGTGCGCTCGTCAACGTTGCGTCGCAGTATATTCGCCCTTCATGATGCTCTCCCCGGCGTTTCGCTAGCTTCACAAATTGCAAGTTTGGTATTACGGGACGTGAATGGGCGACGAAGATATGTGACTGGTGCAAACATGATAATCATGAGATGCGTGTCATGTAACAACACGACCACATACCATACTCATGATGCACTCGCGGTCGTTTCTCTAGCTTCACAAATACCAAAGTGGCATTGCATGACGTCAATTGACGGCGAAGTTGAATGACATGTCCGAACATGATAATTAAGATATGCGTGTCATGTAAAACATGGTATAACTGGCAGTTCAAGCGCACGAACAAAGATAAAGAAAGAGAGGACAAGCGCTTGTCCTCTCTTTCTTTATCTTTATTCGTGCGCTTGAACTGACAGTTGTACCATGCATATTCAACTAGCCCAACTTTCGACTGTGATGTAAAACATGACTACATGCTACTCTCATAGCACGCTCGTGGCCGTTTCGCTGGCTCCACATGAACCAAATTTGGTATCAGGTGGCGTGAATAGATCATGAAGGTAAATGACACGTTCAAACATAATAACCATGGCATGGAAGTTATGTACGGCATAATTTACCTCCGCCTCGTAACGTTGTTCTGAGTTTAGGCTGACATATAAACCTTCCTCAGTCGAGCTTCGCATATAATCAATTCCCACTGTACGTGGGATCTGCCAATTTTTTCGCGTTTTATTTCCTTTTTAAATTTGTCTACTTCTGTTTTCTCTTTTTTGTTTCTTACTACCTCTTTTCTGTTTGTGTGCAGCAGGTCTTTCACCATCTATTCTTTACTTTTGTGCATGTATATTTCTTCCAAAGTTTCCTTTCATTTCTCTCACCCAGCATTGTTATTAGATGCGAAGCGTCTTATGCTCGAGCATAATCAGGTGTGTGACGTGACCTCCCTTACTGCGTATGCGCGTCTACTCAACTCCCCTCTTTTATGCTCCCCCTCCCTCCCCTTGCAATGCCAACGCAGGCAGCGCCTACGCTTGCTCCCCTCACCCTCACCGCCACGCTTACACTCCCACTGAGCGTGCGCGCCCCCTTTCGCTGCTCTTCTACGCCATATAGTTTCCTAATATACACTAGTGGGAACTCTGGTGCTAGTGTCTATGGGAGCTGCAACGCACGGCGCTTATGCGAGCATGTGAATGATGGGTAGTGCACGCATTTGTCTAATCTTTGTACTTCTTGCCTGCTTCTGTCTCCGTGTGTGTTCGTGTGGCTTAAAGCTGTTTTCTCACGACACAAAATTAGCCAATGTTCAGAGATTGCACTTCAATACCTTATTGTTTTGGGTTTACTATTTAGAATCAGGTAAGTTAAAAAGAGTTAGTACTTTTTTAAAAATAAAACCGAAACGAGCAATAAACGAAGCCGCAAGTACGATTCTTCCCCTTAGAGTACAAAGACTAGGCAAATTCATGTACTACTTGTCTCAACAATCGCAGCGCAAGAGAAGCCTCTAGCTAATTTTAAAAAATCTCTTTGCCCTACGCTCCAACTTTCTCACATCTCGCAACGCTGACACAGACAGTGTCTGCCTGTCTACGCTCACTCCTCCTCTCTCTATAATTGGCATCCATACCAGCAGCGTTCGCACCTGCATTGTGCATGCGCCCCCTCCCCCTCCTTCTCCTCTCCTACGCTCGCTTTCTATCACCTCGCAAAGCTGACGCAGATAGTGTCTGCTAGCAAATTTTTTGACTGAAAAAATTGGCAGATCCCACGTGTAGTGGGAATCGATGATATGCGAAGCACCAATGAGAAATGTTGATATGTCAAATTAAAATAAGCACGACGTTACGAGGTGGAGTAAAATGATGCCGTACGTGACTTCCGTGTCATGATTATCATGTTTGGATGTGTCGTTTACCTTTGTCATCTATTCACGTCACATAATACGAAATTTAGTATATGAGGAGCTAGCGAAACTGACGCGAGCACGCAATGAGCACGGCATCATGTCCTTACATGTCACGCGTGTCAGTATTATGTTCGCACCAGTCATTTATTTCGTCATCCATTAACTTCTCGCAACACCAAATTTATTATATGCGGAGCTAGCAAAACGAACGCGAGTGCATCATGAAGAGCCCAATTTACTCGAATGTAGCGTTGACGCTCACGCACGTTGGGCACAGCGACGCTACGTTATCAAAACGCGAGCACTTTACAGTCTGACGCCAGGCGCGGACAGCGTCCATCAGCGCGGCCCCACGGCAACCGACGCGAAATGCGGCATGCTGTATTTCACGCCGATGCGTTACCGAGACAACACTGCGTCTCCCTCTCTTCGTGATGGAGGCACGCCGGACGCGCTGAAACGAACGTGCATGAGTCAAAGCAACACAGCGCGGCGCGCGCCTGCGATTATATGGCAGGACCGGCGCCGGGCGTGGCAACGCCGGCGAAACGCGACGAAATGAACGCCGAAGAGCACACGCACTACGTCACGCCGAAATGTATAAGTGCCTTGACTGCGACATGTAGTCATGTTTCCACATGACACGCGTCTCATGATTATCATGTTTGCACCAGTCACATACCTTCGTCATCTATTGGTGTCACGTAGTACCAAATTTGGCATATGTGAAGCTAGCAAAACGGCCGCAAACGCATCATCAGTGTGGCATGTAGTCTAGTTGTTACATGACACGCATGTCATGATTATCATATTTGAATGTGTCATTTACCTATGTCGTCCATTCGCGTCATGTAATACCGAGTTTGGTACTAGTGAAGCTAACGAAAACGCCCGCGAGTGCTTCATGAGCGTGGTATGTAGTCCTGCTGTTACAGGACACGCACCTCATGTTTATCCATTTTCCACCAGTATCATACCTTCGTAATATATTTACGTCCTGTAACACCCAAATTTGGTATAAGTGACGATAGCGACACGGCCGCCAGCGCATTATCAGCGTGGCATGTAGTGGTGTTGTTGTTTTATGACATGCATCTTATGATTATCATGTTTGCATCAGTCACGTACCTTCGTCATTCAATCACGTACTGTAATACCAAAGTTGCTATATGGGAAGTTACCGAAACGGCCATGAGTGCATTATGAGCGTGGCATGTAGTCATGTCGGTACATGACACGTATGACTTGATTTTCCGGTTAGGGTCTGTCACGTGTGTTCGCCACGCAATCATGCCATTGATTGATTGATTGATATGTGGGGTTTAACGTCCCAAAACCACTATATGATTATGAGAGACGCCGTAGTGGATGGCTCCGGAAATTTAGACCACCTGGGGTTCTTTAACGTGCACCCAAATCTGAGCACACGGGCCTACAACATTTCCGCCTCCATCGGAAATGCAGCCGCCGCAGCCGGGATTCGAACCCACGCCCTGCGGGTCAGCAGCCGAGTACCTTAGCCACTAGACCACCGCGGCGGGGCACGCAATCATGCCATACCATACGAGTTTTGCTACATGACATGTGAACGAAATCATAACAACAGCAGCAGGACCATGAAATGTAAATCATGACATTCATGACATACATATCATAATTTTCATGTTATGGCTAGTCATATCTGTTCTTAATACAGTCATCTTATGTCATACCAAGTTTGGTATCGATACCGTTATTGAAACGGCCAAAAGGGCTAAAAGTCGTGGGCGGATAGATAAATGATAGATAGATAGATAGATAGATAGATAGATAGATAGATAGATAGATAGATAGATAGATAGATAGATAGATAGATACGCTCAAAGTCGCCGAAGTTCGCTAAGAAATGCTCCGCCTTTAAAAACGGACTGCTCGCGCTGCGCAACCATTCGCTACTAGCCCCGTGTATACAAGCACTCGATCTTGACGTCCAAGATAGTGCCAGTGGAAGGTTTCTCCTTTGCGATTTTGAATAAGAATTCGCAGCTCGTCCGTAATGTGGACTGGGGGACTCTGTGTTTAATGCCTGTCGTCTCCCATTGCCCATTAAAAGCGATTCAAGTAGAAAAACACAGGTCCATCAGTGCGTGCTTTGCCCTCCCCTGGTTTAGCTCTTGCGCAACAACGAAATGAGCACCCGCGTCAACGCCGCCGCCATTGTAAGCATTAGCAATCACTACTTCGCGTTTGCATAGGGTTTCCTATAGTGGGAGTTGGTCCAAGTTTCCGTTCCACGCAGGACATAAGGCGTTAGTGTTTCCAACTTAGTGTTGGAAAATACGCCAAGGTCAATGTTACCCTATTTTACCTCCTACTTTTTGTTACCATACGTTTTATCCTACAACTAGAAATAGCGCCATGTAACAATAATACCGTACATATAACGTACACTCTATGACGTTCGTACATATGGGGTGCCTCTAGAATAGGCTCATCAATGACCATGCGACGATCACCTCCGATAATGCCGTCATATTTGACGTCACAATGACTTCATGTTGACAATAAAACTGCAGGTCATATGGCATGCCACAATTGCAATATGACATGGCGCCGTTATGTCATGGTACTTTTGGCACCTTGATATAACGACACTCGTTGATGCTGACCCTCACATTTCGTGTATTATGAGGCGTCTAGAGCTTTCATCCAAACACGCGGCCTAATTCACGCCTGGCCTCGAGATCTCAAAGTGGCGGCCTCTCACGTGTTACGTAAGTTTGAGCATTCCACTTTGAAACATGCTGCAGCCGCCGCAGCTCCTTCACGCAGGTTGCCTGCTCCGGACGAAAACATAATCAAACTAACAGCCTTGCGATGGTCAACGAAGGCCTCCAGCGGCTGTTTTTGAGGGCGATTATAATCTTGTTTTCGTTGCAGCCCAATCGAAAGGGCAAGCAATTCCCCCAGATGTCCACCTCGTGCGCCGAAGCTGCGAACCGCTAAGCGCGTAAGAATGTGAATTTGTGTGTGTGTTCTTCCTCGTTACCACACTTTTCGCCATTTCAGGGGCGAAGCTCCTTATAGCGGCACCCGTTCGTTCCGCGTAGTATGTAACCAGTCTTACACTTTGACCTGCAAACATTTTGACCTCCAAGGTGGTGCCGGTGAGAGATTCCTTCTGTGCGTTGTTGAACAACAAAAAAATAGTGCTCAATGTACATGCCAATAGCTGATAATGGGGTATGAGAGACGGGAGCATTCGGATTTTAGTTAACGTGCATGCTGCGATCCCCATTAGCAGTCATTGCATGTACATTGAGCACTATCTGAAGGGAAAGGGTTGCTTCGTTATACCCGCTGGGTGTAACCACCTTAGTTTTAGAAAAGTTTAGCGAGCGTTGAGCCGCAGTGCCATGAATACAATGAACTAGTATATACCATGAATGAACTTGAGGTAGTTAAAGGTGGGAAGTAGGTACGAAGTGCAAGCCGTAAGAAAGTAAAACCCGAATTCTCCTGTCTCTCATTTCCCATGCAGCCATTGGCATGTACATTGAGCTCTATCTGCCAGGAAAAGGTTGCTACGTTATACCCGCTGGGCGTAACCTCCTTGGTTTTGGAAAGGTTTAGCGAGTGTTGGGCCGCAGTGCCATGACTGCAGTGAATTAGTATATACCATAAACTCGAGGTGGTTAAAGGTGGGAAGTAGACCCGAAGCGCAAGCTGTTAGAAAATGTGCGTGTGCCACCTCTCGTTTAGTCGTTGGAATGTCCGCTGGATGGCGGTGTTTCTATATGGGGAATATATGATGAAAAGATGCGAGATGGTGGTACTTGGAGTGTTGAATAGATGGACGAACGGACACACAGACAGATGCATGAATGGAAGCATGAACGGACGCAGGGGCGGATGCATGGACGAACGCAGGAACGGACGCACGCACGGACGGGCGGCAGGACGCATGGACGGTCACACAGACGGAAGGAAGCAAGAACGAATGGACGGACGAATGCTTCGCCCCACTCTCCATCATTCTCTCCGTGGATATGCTGCCAATTTTTTTTTCGGGTGTTTTTTTATTGTTTTAGTAATCGCGCCTTCCTCCAGCATTTAGAAGTATGTAGATAAAGGTTGTGAAATGTCGTCGTATCTCATCGAGGGCGAGGTGGTGTACGACACAGGCCGCCTTGTTGAATGCAATTTCGAGGTGGTCAATGAAGACCGCATCACCATCGCGGCTCTCGTCCTGCAAGCATATGGACTTGCAAGCCCGCCACACAACGTCTTTGTGGTGATTGATTGCGGCGACGTGGCGAATTCTCGCTGTTCATACAAACCAGGATGAGGCAACATCTATGCGTGTAACTCGACATGCGTGAAGCAGATTGAGGCAATATCACCGTGTAACCTAATATAGAAGTCATGTTCACTGCTGGTGTGTAGTTGCTTTCGAGCTTATATTGCATTTTGCTCTTTGTTAATGCTTCTAATTGTGGAACCTAGTTAAAATTCTAACAAGAGTAAATATTTAACGTTCTCACTATTCTTTACCTGATAATGATAATTTTAGCTGCATCGCCAGAACTTTCCAATATTTCTGGTAATAAAAAGCGACATTAAATAGTTTACAGCTCTACAGTTTCCATTGCCATCACAATGCACGTTAGAATGTAAATTTGTATTATCTGCATGAGCCCGGAAAGGCCAATAAAATTGTAGTACAAGGAAGTTAACATATTCGATACGTGTTTTTAACAATTAACATTACACAGTACATTACATAGTGACAAGCGGCCACACGCAGTTCAATGAAACAAAGCATTGTACTTACAAAATGACTTAAAACAGATACCCAAGGTTGTTCTAACAGCGTTGGTAGCCACCGCACTTCCCATAACCAACTAAACTGCCTTTTTCTTCAGCTTTATCAAACACAATGGTTTCTATGCGACGTCAGGCCTCAAAAGGAAAACGCGCGAATCTCTAAACATTTGTCATAAAAGCGCTATTCACAGTACCATTTGGAGTGCCACCATCGGTCGCACACCAGAGCGATACGTGAAGCAGATGACCGTTGCAAAGTTCAGAAACCCCTCCACAGAATGGTCAGGTAGGAGAGTACAGAGAAGAAAAAATAAACCAAGAAAACCAACAACAAAGCTAGCCCAATGATGTTGGGCGTATCGTCTACCGTTTTTCGGGCTTCAGACATTAGAATTAAGCCAATCACAATTCAAATATCTCCAAGAATGTTCTCTTCAGACAAGTCGCGCAAATCTTCGACAATTTTCACTGATGTGACTCTTCGACATATTTCACTGATATGACTCTTCGACATATTTTACTGATACATGACGAGCGAAACGATGATATTATCTGATGTCACAGCCTAACTACCCTCAGATGTCTGAAAAATGCCCCTACTTTCCCGAAAGTAATCGTGACAAAATGCGAAGGAATTGCGTAACGTCCATAATTGCATTTCGTACGGGAGAACGCAGAGTTACGAGAATGTTTTCGTTTTGAAAGATGATAGTCTTTCTTGGGGACCATCAACGCCAAAAATTTGTTCTGCTTGTCTGTACATTTGTCTGTTTGTCCGCGCTAACGATATCCTAAATGGCCCTGAACGATACATCAAACGGCCAACCCCATCCACAGCACCTACCAATATTGCTCAAGTTTCAGCGTTCATACTTGTGAGAGATTCAATTCAAAAGCAACTGTTGCGCATATCTGAGGCACCATAAAAACACGTCGATATTTTCTATGTTTGTCTTCATACTAGAGAAGGCACACATAAGTATTTCTAAGGACCGTAGCGTTTATCACGTTGCGCTGACAGTGCAACCTGGTGCTCAAAAAGGCAAGTGTTTTCAACGTTTTGCTAAGATGAGATGGGGGTGGCAGCTGCCCATCGCTTTGCGTTCTACACTTTATCGCCTCCGAAACAGGCACGCACGCCTTCCTTTGTTTTCGATGATAACTGCCAGATGGTGCTCGCGTTTAACATGTCTCGATGCGTTTGTTTGTCTTCTCTGAACGGATTGAGGCTCTTTAACGCAGCGCTTCCCGAATACAATTCACCGATTTTCTCGCACAGAACATAAAATAAACGTTGTGTTCACTCTCTCCACACTCAAGACCATCGCCTTTCGAAGACATTTGCGGTGAAACATGCTGATACGGGGCCAATTTCTATTCTTACCACATGGAGCCACGAATGGCATTTTCTGCCGCGAGAAACATGGTGTGCGTCTCCAGCTGTAGTAGCTAGCATGCACGGTTAAAGAATAGTATGAAGTGAAGAAAACAAACAACATTTTTGGCTAGACGTTGGCTTTTCACAGCGGCGTCTTGTTCACATATTTCCGGTTGTTCTTGAGAGGCACCCAGCCAGTGCACGGTCGAGAGTGCGGTGCGAGTGGACAGGAAAGTGGAGCGCCGGGAGCAGGAAGAGTGAACGGCAAGAGAAAGAGCGGTGAAGCACAGCACCTACCCTCTCCTAGATTCTCTTGCACCACATGCTCCGTTTGCTAGGGGCGAGGATAAGTGCACGCGCCTGCAGCTGTTCCTTTCGCAGAGGGCGGTGGACGGATCCTGATGAACGCCTGACATAGCACTACTAAGAATCGCATTCGCAATAAAAAGTCGGAAATTGTGGAGTCCAATGTTAATGGCGAGTCTGGCGTCATGCCAGGGGCCACTTATACAGGGTGCCCCAGCTATCTTTAGGAAAAAAACTAGAAATATGCTGACACGCGCAATTACGACGCGACTAAATGCACGTTGCTCACCGATGCCTGGAGTTGGACTATTTTTTTCTGTTCTAAATTACTATTTAACTAGATCTGTTTAATCAACTAACTTAAGAAAGAACAATGTTGGATAAAAAGTTTCAATGTAGATTGGTCTGAAAAACCTCCAATTAGACAGTTTAAAACTTTTTATAAGTTGTTTATTAGTGTTTTTGCTAACTGCAAGTGCCAGCACATTACCAAAAAACAGCGTGACAAACCAACTGGCATGCCTACGCGTGCGGTGATTCTGGTGCTCTCTAACGTTCCGCTAATGAACAATATGCTTTCCTCGCACCGGTTCATGACAGCGATAAGCAGTCACAGCGGTTATCGCTTATGTGGCCGATAGCAAAACGGGTTCATCGCAAAGCCGCCACTATTGTTGCGGCCCTGTCGAGACTGCACAATCGGGCAAATGCTATGGTCGTTCGTACGTGGAACGTTAGGGAGCACTGGAATCATCACGCGCACTGGCGCACAAGCGAGTGTGTCACGCGGTATTTTTTTGTATTTTGCGGGCATTCGTAGTTAGCACAAAAACTTCTTAATGAACAGACATGAAGTTTGAAACTGTCCAATGTGGCATTGTGCAAACCAATCCACAACTTTCTCCTTGGAATACTTTCTTCATATTCGTTCTTTAAAAAGTTAGTAAATAAACAAATTTAATGTCAAAATATTTTGAAACACAAAAAATAGTCTGACTTAATGTCACAATATTTTGAAACACAAAGATTAGTCTGACTAAATCCAGGCAACGGTCAGCAACATGCTTTTGGTCGTGTCGTAATTGCGTGTGTCGGATATTTTTAAACTCTGGTTAAAAATAGCTGGGGCACCCTGTATGCTACTGATCGCGGGCCGCATGTGGTCTGCAGACTGGCGGTTAGAGACCCTTCTCTAGTGTAGTAGCACCACAACTATTGCTCCAAATGGTAAGGAAGTACTACTTTATGAAGCTTTTTCAACCTCTGTTCCAACAATTGATATTAAACGCGAGAGATGCTGAGAGGTGTTCCCTTGAAATGTATTTCAGAATAACTTCTTAGACCACCCTTACATTTTAAAGCGTTCCTACAACCCCACCTGATGTTATCACGCAAATACCTTGCTGTTAACTGTCCTGCTTCGGGATCTCCAGCTGCACACATTTTCCGAATCCCTCCTTAAGAAAACGTATCTCAGAAAATCCATGTGTTTGTTTTTCGCTTTTCGTCACAACCTGCGCGGCACACGCTCGACAAGCATTGGGTTAGACCTATTGCACACCATGGACTTGCATATTTTCATATATTATTTTGACCGTCTTTATCAGCACTTCTACTTCAGATTACTCTGCCACTGACGCGTGACTGCACCATGTGGGTCAGCGCTCTATCTACTAAATATAGCATGTTGCCTTCTGAATTATCCATTAGCAAACTTTTCATTGAAGCGGCCATTATGCGTCTGGCCCGCTTGCATCTACCTACCGCATAGTTAATGAAATTGATAATGAGTGTTTAGCTAAGAGTAAGCCTGTTTATTTTGCTTTTTGACTCGAATTTCAAATTCATTTTTGCAAGAAAAGGCATCATTAGTTGGCTGACATGCTCACAGAAGCTTTAAGTAATTATCGGCGGTGTTTCATGAATACCGCAAACAGCCTTGCGGTACCTTTGTAACACGTAAAAACCCTAAATAAACGAATAAGCCTTTGAGAGTCGCAAGTAAAAAGATACGATCGTTCCCCTAGGAATCAAGCATGGTGCATTAGAAAAGAATGCTACAGCATCTGTGACTACTAGCAGTGACGTGTTGCATACACTGACCTCTTTACAAATGGCAGTCGTGCTGATGGCGGCCATAACCAGAGTCCCCATGATTAGGCTGACCTGTCGACGCAGGTACTTGGTAGCTGAGGGCCTACCCATTTGGTAGGGCTGGTAGTGCACAATCTCTTCGCCGAGTTCTAGGTTGGCCAAGGCAGGGTATATCTCTTCTACCTCCACGTCTTCCCACTCATCGTCCTCGTCACCGTCGGCCTCAAGCAATTCGGGGTCCACCTCCGGGACAACTAATTGTGCATTCATCTTGCAGAACGTCCTGTCTGCTCTTGTCAAGACCTCGCTCGATTTGTCGTTCTTGTCCACCTTCTTTTGTGGCTCATACCCACTGTCAGAGATTGCCCGATAATTGAGTGATTTCTGTGGAGAATACAGAGATCGTATTGACATCCACGTTTCTATTCACAATTAGGAGATGTATCTGCACAAGTTCCGATTTGCAAAAATATATGCAGCAGAAGAAAAACAATGAAAATGCAACTACATACATGGTAACATGTACTGCGGAACGAAAAAATTCTTTATTGCATTGGAGAATAAAACAGGTGTCAATTCATGTGATGCCACAATTATATTTCACAATGAATGGTTTATGAATGCTAATAATTGACGGGGCTTAACGTCCCAAATCCTGGGCATCATTGTTGGAGATGCCCTATTGGAGGGCTACAGAACTTCCGACCGCCTGTTGTTTTCCAACTTGCTGCTAAGCCTAACCACATGGGTCTCTCGCATTGCGCCGCCATCTAAAAGCAGCCGCCTTGACCCGGGTTCCAACCTGAGACCTTTTGGTATGCATTCACCTGCTGTAACTACTACAGAAGTTGGATGGGCAAGATATACGAAACTTTGACGAAAAAGAAAATAAACACATTTTTTCTCTCTTCGTGTGCTTGTGTATGTGTGTGTGGGGTGGGTGCAATGTTTGTGTGGCGAGCCAGGTCTTCTATCATGCAGCCACGCGTCTGCTTAGAACTTCTCTGAAAAATATCTCCCTTTGCAACTAAATGCAGTGAAAATAATGTCCACACTTCTACACACACTCGCGTCGTGTATGCAGGCTTCACAATACAACACTATTATCACCTTAATATATACTGGTACAAGAGTACATTGCATCAGGCGTCAGAACATGTGATTATCCTACCGACTTCTGGGTTTAGAGCCGGTCACTTTGCACAAGAGGCGAACACCTCACAGCACGTATCCAGTTAAGCGCCAAGAAGGGGGGTTGTAAAGAAAGTTCGAAAAGGTTTCACGTGCACAGTTGCTCGTGTTTTAAAGCATCCTATTCATACACCGAACGCAGCCTTATGCGAAAGTTTCTTTAGCAAAACCCACTTTCAACTTTATCGATTGCATTGTAGTAATCCACCATTTAAAATTGCCGAGTAACATCATACAATGAAAAGTATTCACTAAGTGGTTGAAGTACGCACTACACGGATTGTATATCGCTGTCGCATGGAGCCTTTAAAATCAAATTTATGAGTGCCAAATTTTCGTAGGGACTCATCTTGAAATGAGGCTGATGGAGGTTCCCTAAAGGCCCCTGGGTGCACCTTAACCTACAATAGCCTCGGCAAAATGGCTGAGCATTCGCCGTGGATGTGGGCTGCATCAAATAGCTGCCGCCATGTATCTGCCAATAAAATAGGCACAAGCGCTCTTGTGACCTCGTGCTCGGCAGGACGACGCCCACAGTGATTAGGGAGAGCATCCACTCTATGGGAAACTGGCAGCATGGTACTGCTAGACCTAAAAAAATATAGGTCATATTGCTTTTCAATGATAAATGTGTCAAAATTAAAATGATAAGATTCATAACAAAAGTGAACAAATACAGTTGAGCAGCGCGATTCTTTGTCTTTTCGTCTCTTGTTTTAATGCTGCGTCTACAATTTTCTTCCCAACTATGGGCCAACAATCCTCTCAGCAGACCTTATTGAAGAGGAGACTGCGCGCATTGTCTTGTTAAGTGGGCGTGGCTTACCTACTGTTCATGCGCGGCTTGGCCAGGTGGGGCTGTATAACTGGTCGTCATAACACGCAATGCTTGCTTCCTCTTTCCTTGCTTTTTCTTATCTCCCTGTATTTCTTTCCCTCTTTTTGTTCTGCATTCCTCTCTGTCTCTTTCTCTTTTTCTCAATTTCGCTTTTGCTACAATTAGGGTGCTGCCAGCCCTTTGTCATACTACTCCTTGCCCCCAACTTCAGTGCCTCTCACTCCCTTCTAATTCCTCCCTAATGTTTTTCCCCTTCTCCTCCAAGTGTTGTGGTTGCGGTGTCCTCCCGTGAGAGATAGTTACTGCGTCACTTAACCCCACCCTTCACCCTCTTTCATTTCAAGAATCTATTCCCCGCTCCCATTCTCCTTTCTCTTTTGCTCAGCCTTAGTTTCCTACCCCCTAACCTCGCTATGTTTAGTATAGACGGCTATGCTAGGAATTCAGCTCTCATCTCCTACTATTCACTTACAATGTGCATTAGAGTATACAAATCGTGGCTGTGCTCCGATTTTTTCTCGCTCGTTATGTTTGAATCTCTCCGTTCTTCACTCCTTTTTTTCTTATCATATTCTTGTGTATCTACTCCTTCCGCTCTCGCTTCTATCAGTGGAGTCATAATACAGTCTAAATATATTGAGCGAGTATTTGGTTCACCCTTGAAACAGAGGCTCATTGTCGTTCTTGGATGTTCCTGCAACCAGAAAATAAAGCTGCAAACACACTTACCCTAACTGACATCCTCAGTTCAGTTCATACGCACTGAAAATCTGCGATACATCAGTAGTAAAGACAGTAATGAGAAGACTTGCAATCTGTGCTGCACACAACTAAAAAAAGAGAAGAAAACACGATATATTAACAATCTCGCCAACAACCATTACCCAAGATGGCTTATTCAAAATCAATTCTCTTCCAAAAATACAATCATACTGTTCTAGAAGTGTAGCAGCAGTAATCGCTCTATCAACACCACAATAGAGAAATATCACTCTCCCTTGTCCGAGGCGCCAGCATAACCATCGTTCGTTTAGAGTGAAGTCTTACCACGTGCCATTTGTGGAAGGCTGAGTCGGGGGATAGCAAGAACACGAGTGGCCCGCTGACTTTCGCTATGGTCACACACACTCGCACCCCGAAGCAGGAGGGAAAAAGTTCGAGCTAGGGCAAGTTCTAAACCGGAAACGATGCTGCGCACGTGACTTCAAAGTGAGACCACATGTTCTAAGAATTGCTTACGTACGCAGTGGCTGAAAAAAAAACAGCAAAAAAGCCCCGCTGACTTCTCCCACTCAGAATGCGTTGCCCGCAGCCAGGGATGGGGACGGGTGGTTCGTGCCTCCCCTCTTTGAACTCTAATTAGGAACCGTATGCATTTTGAAACGTTGGGACAATGCCTGCTCAAAGTTCTAAAAATAAGAAGGCGCTTCGAAACACGTGTTTTCTGTTTTCTTCGGGGCTTGCGTTTTCTGTAGGCAAATGGTGTCTCCAGAAGGGTGGTCGTGTATTTTCTCCTAGGGAGTTACAATGAGCGCTGGAGCGGCGATAAGAAAGGCGACCTTGCACGCTGCTCGTTCATCGAAGCGACCACGAACTGTGGAGACATTGAAGCAGAAGCAGATGGCGATATTACTTTAAGCAAATACGTACGCTGTGGTTCCTCTATTTCCGAGCGAGCCTTAGAGCTTGTGCGCCGCCAGCCTGGTCGCCACCCACCCCGCAGTACCACAAACATGCAGGGACCCCAAGCAAGCACGACTGCCCTGCGATACCTATAGTTTCGAAGAAGGGAGCAGTGAGACGCCGCTGTATAATGAGAAAAAATGGCTTTGGGAACTTGCAAAATGTATATTGGTAGAGTTCACTTCTTCTTGTTTTTTTTTTCAGGAGCTGTGCATCATGCTCTCTTTTTTCACCCCTTCTTTTACGTGGTAAATGGGACGAAAGCCACCTATACATGCATACGTTAAGTTAGCTCACTACAGCTTGCACTCTGCGTCTGCTGCGCAAGGTGCGGGAGCAGTGCGCTTCCAAACAGACCACAGGCATCGCTGAAGTGCCAGTCGAACACGATCCTCACTTTCTGCCCGAAAAAGATTCCGCATTGAGATTCAAGACCCGCAGCCAACATTCCCGGAATCCTCGGTTACAGCCAAAAAGGAATCGATTACTCGGCTCATACCGCAGTCAGATGCGTCCATCGATTAGTCATCACTGAGGATGCTTCAGTCACCAAACTTGAGCACCCGAATGACATTGCGAATTGGTAAGCGTAGTTACAATGCAGTTGACCTGTAAGCTGAGAAGTTTACTACACTTGCGCTGCGTTGAGCTGTACGTACTCTTTATAATCAATACCACAAAGCTTATAATCAATATTTAGGGTGAAATTTCATACTCGTAGTCTGGCCAGGCTCAAAAGAAGTGGAATATATAGGATATTCTGTTCGCATTATCCAGAAAATCCTTAGTTGCAGTTGTTGAACTACTAAAGTGGCCAATGGGGCTTGTTTATGTGGCATTTACTGATTACTCGGGTAAAAAGACAAAACGCAATAATTGGGACACAAGAAAGGCACACTGCGCCAGGTGTCGCCGTGTGTCTTTCTTGCGTTCCTTTTGTTTGCTCTACCATAGAAGTCATATTCTTTTTAAACACAAAAGTTTGACCGCCATCCAGCCGACACGTCCACCCCAGAATCACTAAACGGTGCTGAAAAGCTTGAAAGAATAAGTAGTTGCCATAAATCTCTGTGTTGAAAAATATGTTACGCCTTGTTTTATTCTATTTCCTGTTTATTTTCTACGTGCACTGATTCGTCAAAGGGTTTCTTTGCCTTCTAGAGGTTTTTCAAGGTCTCCCGGTAAAAACACCTAAAGACCTGCTCATAACAAAATAGCCTACGCTTGTGTCTACCAAAGCATTCGTTTCGTAGCCGTCATAAGTACCGACAAATTAGAAGCGTCGTTACCGTTTCCCCACCTAGTCTCGTGTCCATCATCACATTTCACATTTCGAAATGGACACTAGGAGTTCTTTTCTTGAGTCAGCAGCGGCCTTATCTTCACAGGTCGCTGAATCTAGTTTTCCCGAAGCGGACTTTGGGGAAGTCACCTTGGAGAGTTTGAAGATGAGCGCGGACTTGGTGACCGATACCTCAGTGGAACTGTAGACTGAGACTGATGCTGGTACGACGAACGAGTACCTTGACGCATTGAAAAGTACTCCTCGATTTCAAACGGTCTTTACCCATTTCTCGGACTAGCAGCGTTTATGGGAGAACCTCGAAGTCCTGTTCGGCAATATTCACACATCTGATAAAGATGGCCAGCTTCGCCGCAGTGATGACAAAACGGAATTAGATGAGGAATGCACCATATGTCAGCTTTTGGGACCGTTGTCTCGGATGGGGACGGCGTGATTTGAGGTTTCGGCAGATCAGTGATTGCTGCGGTGAAACGGGGTCCAGGGTCGGCGAAAGGAGGTCTAGAGGCGCTTATCAGCACCTCGGCGTACGAGACTGCGGGTTGCATCGGAACCGACACTTGAACTGGCTCTGCTTATGGCTGCTGCTCACGGAGTATACCTGTCTCACTTCTTCCCGAACTACTTCCACTAGCGACGAGACCGTTGAGAGGTCACCGTTGAGTTTCTGGAGCTCTTCATGAACCACAGTTCGAACGACCTCTCGTAACATGTTGATCTCATTCTTGAAGACTGCTGACACCGAGTCTACAGAAGCGACGTTCACATCCCGATTGTAGTGCCTCGCTCGCTGTTGCAGATTCTTTTCAACCGCTGTCGCCTTGGTGCGAAGTTCAGCGACGCTGCGTGGGGGGCATCGAAGCGAACCGGCAAAAATTTCCTGCTTCACCCCACGCATCAGGTGCCTAAGTTTCTTGTCCTCTTTTACATTTTTGTCACACCCGCTTGATCGGCGGCACGTATGTTCGACACGCATTGCGACGCTTTCATTGCTTCGCTTGTTTCTTGCTTGCAAGGCAGCTTCAGCTCTTTCTTTGCGGTCCATGCTCGGGTATGTGGCCAGTAGATCCCGTCGGAAGTCATCCCACGACCAAATCACGCCTTCATGGTTTTTGAACCTCGTTCGTGCTCTGTCCTGCAAAATAAAATAAACTCGACGGAGCTTCCGTTCTTTGATGCATCCGTTTCAGTTGGTGACGCGCTCAAAACCCTCCAGATAATCTTTGGTGTCTTCTTGAGGATCGCGATGAAGAGAGTTGGGCATTCGTAGCCCATCGACAACGACGTGCGTGGCAGTGGTTGGGGACGACATTTTGGTACTCTCCCAGGGGACAGCTGGAGACACTCTAAGCCCTGGTGGCAGATGAAATTCTGGTGCCTCACCACGCAGACGACGGCTGGCGCACTGATTGACTGGCTTGAACTCCGTTGATTCGAGTGTTCGTGGTTCCGGGCTGCTGCCCCGAAATCTAACCTTGTTTGCGATCATTACCCAATACCTGCACCAGAATTGTTGCGCACAATCCAGATAGTTTAGGAATAACTATTTATTGGGGAGAAGTTGTGCCCGAAAACTAGAGGAAAATGTAGCAGCGGTTCTAACTGGTGATTCGAAAATGGAATCAATCTCCGACAAAGTTTGTATGTTTGTTTGTCCCTTTTATCCTGGCGTAACCCACCATACGGGATCGGCCATGAAACGAATGGTGTCTTGCTATTTAAAAGAAAATGTTCATAATTTCTAAATGCTATGTTTTTATTGGATATGCTTGCTTTTGATAATTTTTCAACGATGAAATTAGCTATAAATTCTTCTCGTTTCCCGAATGAAATCGCAAAGGGCTTCGCAAACGCTTCTGTGGCTTTGTGGCTAAATCCCCGCACGGTAGCCCCAAAGGAAAGAAGAACCGGAAGAAATAAATTTATTCTCAACCTTCGAAGTGGTTCGTCTAGAAGTCTTTTCCTCTGATTGGCGAATAATCTGCACGTTAGAAAGAATTATCAAAAGATTCACACTCATAGCAATGAAGGCATAAAGGTGACTGTACCGCACCAGACTTGTGTAGGTAAAAATTCAGTGGGGGGACTCGGCATCGTAATATGGTAACTGCGGTTTTGGTCCTTCTGGAGGAACACCATCGATTCTTCCAACGATAATTGAGGTGATGGAACTCAGAAACTGACAACGCAGACTTAGCGAAGTTGTTTGATATTGCAAATTTTTCAAAACGCGCCGCATTTGCAAACACCAACGTCGGCAAAATAGACATTATTGGACCATTACATGATAGAAGTGCGAGTAAATTCTGTTGTTCATTTAGAGATATACCTTTGTGCCCTGGTACCCACACCAAGCGAATAATACGTATATATCTTGGAATGAGCGTTTGAAATATTTCTAAAGAATTGGAAAAATTTGATGCACGTAATGAGGAACCTACGAATAGGCTGTCTGTCAGAATGGCGGCTTCTGTAAATGAAAGGGTAATTTCTGTAGAGCTAATATAATGGCAAGTAATTCTACACGATAATTAGAAGTAAAAAAAGTAAGCGAATTGAAAAAGACCATGCAATCAAAAGATAATGATGCAGTTCCCACTCTTGCCATTTCTTCACAAACTGAAGCGTCAGTTGCTATCATTGCAGCCTTTTCTTATCTAGTTAATTCGTTCTCCAAAATGCAATTTAAGTATATACCGGGCTTGCGATTTTTGGGAAATATATCCTCGAGCGCTGCCCCACTTCTTTTTCATCATAATTCCGTGCTGAGGAGGCACGCGCCGTCACGGCCTTCTCTTGTTTCATCATCTTGCGGGGCGCACGAACTTGCACGCGTAGTTGGAATAGCGGGTCTGTGTCGACAGGATAATCATGACCACTGTACAGGATGGCAGTCCTGTTGGTTGTCACGACACTCGCTCTAAAGGTCTAAACATTGCCATCAAGCCCACGAAACAGAGCACAGCACCGTCAAAACGCACGAAGAAGGTGTTATTTCGTAGCAAACTATTGCTATACCAATCACTTTCATATATAGCATTTTAGTGGCTATGGCCGAATCACATGAAGTGTTACAAGCTATAAGAACCCGCACCAGATTTGACTAGTTTTGCTTTGTATTGGCCACTGGGAATGGATGGAGTTTCCAATTGCCAAATGAATATCAAACAAGGCATGAATATTTGTCGCACTCGCTCACGTGTCACAACTATGAAACGTATTCGAAAGAAGAAAGACTCAAAGAAAACGCCCAGAACACGGCACTTGGTGGCAGCCATCTTGCACGGTGCTTCCTCCGGTGCTTCGTGAGGTCTCAGCGTCCGGTTTCAATTTGGGATCTACCCCCGCTGCTAATTCAAGGGCACCTTCATGCTTTCTCCTGTGAGGGAGCGGCCGGATCGGGCGGTGATGTTAAGCTTATTAACCTGATGTCTCTTTCCTCTCCCGGCCAGGCATAATCTGCCTGGTCGGCTTCCCTTCCTAACAGTGATTGACCAATCGATCTATTTTTGAGCAGTGGTCTGAAGAGCGTTCCTGTGGCTCTGGTACCAACCAACGGCGAGTCTATTCGCATGAAAAACCCGAAACTAATTCAGGAAGAACTCCGGAAGATTTCCGATTAACACCAAATGATTACTGAGGTGCATCAATTTGGGCGTGGAGGCATCCTGTGCTGCTCGCCGGACCAGGCCTGCATCACAGATCTTCTAAAATGCACAACGTTCGCCTCAAATCCAGTGAGCTGTTTCGTACCTGTCCATTTGGCCTGTGTGAAGGGACTGGTTCAAGGAGTGGACTTGAGCCTTACACCACCCGAAATACTTGAAATGTTTGCGGCCGCAGGAGCAGTCTCTGTATTTCGATGCTCGCTAAACGTTGAGAACAAAAAGGTCCCCACATAATCAATGATTGTGACTTTTGCCGGCACGGCTCGACCGACCGAAATTAAGGCATGGCCACTAATTTATCGTGTAGATGCACTATCTCCTCGTCCACTGCACTGCAAAAAATGTTGGAGGTATGGGCATACCATCAAGGGATGTAGATCGGATGTGAGGTGTCGCACATGTACTGACCAACATAAACCTGACAAATGTTCAACCCAAGAGGTGAGATGCTGTCTATGCAGAGGAAATCACGCGGCTGACGATGAAAGTTGCCCCATGAGGACATGTGAGTTGCAACTTCTAGAAATCATCGAACAACAACGATGCTCCCGGCGTGAGGCCCGATCTATTCTTTCTGAGCGCTCACGTGGCTATGCCTCCGTTGCCAACAGGGCAAACCAGATGCTTGAGTCGTCGTTGCCTGATTTAATAACATCAGCGGTTGAAAAGACCATGACGAAACTTATGGAATCTCTATTCGTGAGCCTAACGGAGTTATTGGCACAAATAGTGAGCACCCAGTTAAATCAAATATTGCAGGGAGGTAACCAATCTACCGTGCCCCCTTCTCTACCTTCACCAGTTAAGGTTACCGATATTCCATCGGAACCAGGCCCTTCGAAGTCAAAGCCAGACACGCCGAACACTGGTCATAGAATAATTATGCCTCTTGTACAGGACCTAAATTGGAGCTCGGACTCCGATTCTCATGTCTCAAAACCAGAACAAATGGACTCTGACTCAAAAAATATGAAATGACGTGCTTCTCCTGAAGCACAACGGTCCTCAATTAGTCCTAAATCAAGAAATAAGAAATATCAGAAGGAAAACCTATCAAAAAAGATTTTTTAAAGGATAGCATCTTAGAGAAAGCAGTGAGTGCTGCTGGTATCTCTTCAAAATAGGGAATTTAAAAGTACTACAGTGGAATTGCCGCTCCATTTTTTCAGCAGCTACAGACTTACTTCAACTTTGCTATAACTATTCTCCTGATATTCTTGCTTTACCAGAAACTTGGCTTGCAGAAAATAAGTATTTTAAGATTAAAAATTACCGCACATTTCGTCTAGACTGCCCAACTCGGGGTGGAGGTTTGGCAATATTTATCTCATCTAAAATCGCCCATAGAGCTAAAATTATTTATGAGTCATTGGCTTCAGAAAGCGAGATTTTAGCAACAAGCATTACTATTCCTGGGTCCCTCCCATTCTCAATTATTAATGCTTATTTTCCTGCGGGTGTTCTAAATTCTTCCGTCCTAGATACTGCAGTTAACTATTGCCAAAAAGATATTGTATTAGTAGGTGACTTTGATTCTCATCATATTTCTTTGGGTTTTAAAACTGATCTGAATGGCAAACGTTTTTGGGATTGGGTGAACAATAATAACTTTATATGCATAAACACAAAAACTCCTACTTTTATGTGTAATCAGTCCTCCTCGGTACTTGATCTCACTTTTTCTAACGCTAACCTCTCCATCTTATCATGGTCTGCGATTAACTCGGGAACATGTAGTGACCATATGCCAATATTGTTCGAGGTGGTATGTCCAACAACCTCCAAGAATAGATCTTCCGTAACACAAGTAAACTTTAATACTTTCGAGAAATCCTTACGAGGCGCTTTATCTAACCAAACGAATGGTGCAGAAGTAGACGCCATCAAAATTAGCGACATTTCTAAAGAGTTGTTAAATAAATCAAAATTCACCATTGAAAGCTCTAAACCGTCTACGAACCCTTGGTGGAATGCGGACTGTTCGCGGGCTTATAAACTAAGAAAGGCTGCATGGGAAAAATTATCTTCAACCAGTGTCCCAGGAACTGGAGTGATTATAAGTATGCGGCCGCTATTTTTAGGAGAACCATCGCTAATGCGAAGGACAAGTTTAACAGTGACTGATGTGAGTTCCTGTCAAAGCCGGTCAATAGAAAAGCACTTTTTCGCTTTCTGAGAACTAAGAAAGTTCTTCCGGTACAAAGAAATATAGAATCTGTAGTATCATCACCACTTGAACTGAAGGCCCTTCAAGAAGAAATAGCTCAGGGCCTAGAAAGTCGCTTTACAACACTTCTCTCATACCAAGCCCTGTCCCCCCAAAGGGCTGAGGATTTTGAAGAGGTTACGCCTGCAGAATTAGCAAACGTAGTCAGAACTCTACACCATTCGGCTCCTGGTTCTGATGGCGTGACGACATCGGTGATAAAATCAGTACATAAAATATACCCACTTCGCCTACTCGAAATTATTATTATTTATTTTATTTATTTATTTATTTATTCATACTGCAATCCCTATTACAGAGATTTTAGCAGGGTGGTTACAGATATAATTTTCACAATGGTGGCACTCAAGATTGCATAAACCAAACAAACAAACAAAAAAAATAGAACAGCATGATGTAAACAATCAGGTCAAATTTGCTGCAAACAACTCTAAGGACGGCTCCATCACTTGGTTATTAGTTAATCCATTCCACTGAGTTACTGTACGAGGAAAAAAGGAATATTTGAAGCAGTTATTTCGGGACCGGAAAGGGGTTATTGTAAGTTGATGCCTTTGGCGGGTGGCGTACCCAGAAGAAAAGGAAATGATGTTGGAAACATCAAGCTTATAATGCCCTTTAATTATTTGGTAAAGAAACTGTAGTCGTATTACACGATTTCTTTCGGTAACTGAAGGCTCATTGGCACGATGTAGGAGTTCAGTTATAGAGGTGCGTCACTTTCACTCACTTTGAAGCTCTTAGATGCCACCTGATTGGAGAATGACATAAGTGATTCCAATTATTAAAAAAGCAAGGCGCTGGGTTTACCTTAGATAATATCAGGCCCATTTCACTTACATCATACTTAGTAAAACTTCTTGAAAGAATTTTATATAGACGTATAGATCGATGGATGTCAGAACAACTGACACTGAGCCTATGTCAGATTGGATTCAGGCGTGGTTCCTCCATTTGGTGTGCGCACGTGGATCTCGAAAGCAGAAATCCACTTGCTCAATATCAGAAACAATACTCCACTTTGGTAACCTTAGATATCACAAAAGCCTATGATAGCGTGGAGCATGTTAAACTGCTAGATTTACTTCAGAATTTAGGACTGCTTCAATACTTTGTGGCCTGGATCCATGCTTTCTTAGGTGATAGAGAAATTTACTGCTCGCAATCTGGTGTCAACTCTTCAATATACAGGCAAACGAGAGGTATACCGCAAGGGTCAGTACTATCGCCCTTAGTCTGGAAACGTGGCTGGAGGATATCAACCTATGCCTCAATACAAACAAAAGTACAATCATAGTTTTCGCACAAAATGCCTCAGTGCGAATTTCACTTATGTACCGACAGGACGCCGTACCTCAGGTCGAGTCAGTTAGGTGCTTGGGGGTAACCTACACCGAAACACCTAACTGGAGTCCCCACAAAGAAAACATAGCTGCTAAAGGAGCACGTGCCGTAGGGATGCTGCGCAGGCTTAGTAATTATCGTGCCGGTTTGCGTAGAGACGTGCTCGTTATGATATATTGCATGTACATTCGACCGATATTAGAATTCGGCTGTGTTTTGTTTTCTGGCGCTCCAGCCTACAAAGTTCGACCTCTGATTCTGCTCGAACGCGAATCTTTACGCTTTTGCCTAGCGATACCCAAATATGTTGCCAACAACATCCTATACGAAGAATTCCGCCTGCCTTCTGTTATCAAAAGGTTTCTTATTCTAACAGTACGTACATTCCCTCAAATCTATGCATCACCTCAGTGGAGGGCACAATATGTGTTCATTAACCAGGAGACCTCATTCTTCAACCACGAATGGCGTAAAATAAGGTGTACTCAAGTAATATTTACTCAGAAACTTTTGGAGCCCTTAAGAGTTAACCTTTGAGAAACACTTGTGCTCAACACTGTAGATGCAATTAGGATAGAATTTGACGATATATATCCCAAGAATGCAAAAAGTTTACCATATCAGTACATAAATGGCATTTTAGAAGATCATTTAGCCAATCTAGAAACATCCATTGTGATACCGACTGACGCTTCGGTTTATGGAGAGAAGGCTGGCTTAGGAATCGTATCATTCTCTCTAGATTGGGTTTTCTCAATTCGATTACCTGACTTTACACCTATTTACCAAGCTGAACTACTGGCAATAGTCCTTGCATTGCGTAAAGTGCCGCAAGATCTATCAGCGGTGATTGTTCTAACAGACTGTCTCTCGGTCTGTACTGCCTTAAGCTCACCAACTTTTTCGCGTACCTTAGAAACTTTCAACTCGCTCATTCCTACACATGTGCGACTTGTCCGACTAGTTTGGGTACCAAGCCATAGATGTTTAGCTCTGAATGAGCATGCAGATGCACTAGCTGTATCTTCCCTTGATTGTCCTGTTTTACCTATTTTGCCTACTTCGGAATATATCACAGCAGCACGCTTTGAAAAACGCACAACGGCGAATAACTTTGAAAAATCCCCTTTGTTTGTATCAGACTTCCCACAGCTAAAGTTTCCTTGGAAGAACAAGTGGTGTTCATCAAGAAAGGAAGAAATAGTGATTACCAGGCTGCGTTGTCGAGTCCGCTCATTGAACTTTTACCTTCACAGGTCAGGTCTGGCACAGTCGCCTTTGTGCCTTTATTGTAATGAGAGGGAATCTGTCGAGCACTTCTTTTTGTCATGCCGGAAATTCAAAACTCAAAGGAAAAATCTACTAGAAGAACCCCTACAAAAGTTGGGCTTAAACTTGACACTTCCGGTGATTCTTTAATTTGGCGCAGTCGCATTTGAATTCAGCCACAGGAGCGTTTTTACCGCTGTTACAAATTTCTTACGAGAATCTAAAAGAATGGAATGCTAAAAATAAGTAGCTTCAGTTGTTTTAAGTATAATTCTTTTGTATGTTTATATGTTTTCTTTTCAAGGTTATTTTTAGAAATTTAACACCTTTTTATTATTACCTATATTACCTAATTAATCCAACTCTCTTTTTCAAGAAGTGAATTAATTTAAAAAGCAAGGCACCATCCCATTCATGGCCTATCCCCCTAGGTGGGTTGCGCCAAGGTGTTGAGGAACCAACCAACCAACCAACTTGGTGGGATGTTAACCATCATTCACAGCTTCGTTGAAACTACAACAACGGGAAAAAGGCGTGAACGACGCCTTTTTGTTAGTCACGATTTTTGGGCTTGCTTTAAATATCGGCCGAGCATCGACTCTCAGCGCACGTCGGTGCATTAAGATGATGAGAAATGATGAGAGCGGGAAGTGTAAAGTAGCAATATTACTTCCGAATTCTGCGTGTTGTTCACTTCTGGCGCGCACACACTGTGTCCTTCTTATCAGCAACAACTCGAGCGCACTCTCGTATATAGAAGGGCCGACATATTTAGGCGTACGCTTTTGTGTTTGGATATCTGTGTTCTCTCTATAAATTCACAATTCGTTGTTGCATCGGCCCTAGTATTAGAAAGAATAGATGATATAGGGTATAATAAATAACACTAATGTAAAACGTATTTTTGGCACCTACTTTTACACTGGCATTCCAAAAGCAGAACTCGGCAGGTTTCTGATTGCAATATTGGGACTTAAAAAGGCTATCAATAGTTCATCTACTTTAGCTCGAGTAATGAGAATTCACGTCACCCAAGTTCCCATGCAGCTCCTCTCGCTAAGCAATATTTGTTGGTGCTTTCATGACAGGTTCGGTGAAGGGAAAATTGGATGATAAGGGTGATGCCTTCACATTCAAGCGGTGGCCTCTAAGTGGCCATAATAGTAGATGCTTTATTTAGTGTAAAGCCTCGCCTACATGAACAAATATTATTGCATAAAAATAAAAAAGTAAAGATTCATATTTTTGAAGCAAAACTTAAAGGCAATCCATTGACAATAATTCACGCTTCATACGAAGCGCTTTTGTTGTGTACTTCCTTGTTCTCCTCATTTAAGCGTGCTGTGTAACTACGACCATGATTGATATCTTTATTTTAAATGCTTTACAGTGCAAAAAGCGTGGCTTCTATGCCATTTTGGTTGCCACTTACTACTTACTTTTCCGCTAGCATAAAGTTGATCCCTCTCAAACTTTTTATCGCGTGATTGAGGCGTGCAGACGCATTGCATCGCCTGACGTTTATTATTCTGAGTACAGGAGTCCATTCATTACATAAACGAAATACTGCCGGAACGTCACTTCTCTTTTTTAAATTGTCTCCTTTTCTGTTTGATTAGGCATTTAAAAGCCGTTGCTCACAAATTTATAACGTCACACTTTCGAGCGTGAAGAAAAAAAGTCACATGGTTCCCCTAATTATTTACTGCCGTGAATTCACGACATTCAAAAAAAACTTCAGGAAGCAAGTCATGAAGTGCGTAGCGCACTTAATCAAGTACTCACGCGGAACGTTGCAGTGGTATTCAACATGAAATATCTTTCTCTCTCTCGTCTAACCTATTCTCTGCTACAACAAATTGTTCTGTAGCTCATGCGACGCACGTGCTGCAGCTTTAGCTTTTTATTTTTTCTCACCTGGTTGACGTAAACTCTATTTTCAATGATTTCGGTAAATTGGCGTGTATCTTCTCAAGAGTAAACACACAAGATTTTTCGTTGGTCTGAAGAATTTTTTTTGCGAGGTCTTCATTTTGGATGCACATCAAGAAATTGCGAAAAAGCAAAAACTGTGCTTTGAAGTCATATTTGACATCATTTACTAGCGGAATTGATTAAAAGTCGCTATTTATTGCTTCAAAATGAAAACTATTTGGTTTTGATCCGCGCTTTCATAATTCGGGTCTTAAAGGGTTAAGCAATTGTCAAAAGCGAACCAAACAAGTTCTGCCACTTCTATAGCTTTTGTGTTTTTTTTTGTTAATCTCATCGGATCTATGCTTTCTTGGATGTTTCGGTTGTTTCGCACAGCCTCTGGAATCTGGGGTATTGCAGTCTCTGCGCCGACTGTCCTCCCTAATCTGCCCGCTTATGAGCATGGGGCGAAGTGATTACACAACATATGACCTCACAGTGACGTCAGTAAAACTTCTCATGGCTTTTCTACTTCAGTTCGGGACTTAGTGTACTGGCTTGTTCATTTGTTGAGTTAACCTTGCGGAAAATTTCTCATCCTGAGATTGATCCTTATTGTGTTCGCGGGATACGCAGGTGGAAAACCTAAAGAACAAAACTGTCTCAACTTGGCTAGCTGTAGCCTGCTTCATGGCTATCTATAGCGTTAGAAAATAATAATTCACTAACAAAAACAGCCTCGAAAATAGGCCCTCTAAGGAAGATTATGAAAAGTGCATTAACCAAACCCTTTCACTGTTTTTTCACCGTATCGCATTTCGCGCCGGCTCCTTTCATGATAAGCCGCCTTAAAATGGAACAGTAGTGTTTAGACATCCATGAGAAAAAGTATTCAGGGTAACCTAAAAACTAGATTTTGTAAAAAAAAGCAGAGGATTAGGTGGCGCACCACAATGTGAAGGATTCAGAATTAATTTTCCCCACGAGGGTTTTTCAACGTACACGTCAACATGAAACATGTTTTTTTTTTTTGCTCTCGATGCATGGTTGTGGTTGGCCGGAATCGACTCATATATTTCGAGATTGACAGCGCAACACTGCATAACCGCCTAGCTGTCACAACGTATGATTATTGAAAGTTCGAAAAATATTATCGAACGGCAAATAAAAAATAAACCCCACTATATTTTAAAAGTATTTATGTACTCTGATGAACCGTGTTATAGATAAAACAAAACTTTTTCTTAATTTGAGAAATTGGGCATGTGTGTCGATAGTAGTAATCAACACGTCACCGTTACTCACTTTAGAAAGTGAACGTTTCTCGTGACACGTAATGGACATTTCCAGAATATGGCGTGCGCCACCTAGGCTGGTCGCAAAGCAATATGGCAAACTGGAGCGCCCGCGGAGTGTCGTCTGCTCGCGGAAGCTTTGGCTCACCTCTTTTCCCGCTGCGTGGGGGCATACTAAAGCATCCTTGTGGGAATATCGCGCGTGATAACCCTGCTTCAATCTGCACCCTCAGGAGAGGCACAACGCAGAACAACGTAAAGTAAGCAAACGGTAAGTATTCGTGACATATTAGAGACCCGGTAAAATGCTAACGTATCCGCGAAAGAGCCCATTGAATTGGAAACATTACTCGGAGCCCGTGCGCTTCCTTGGTCGTATTTCTATGAAGCTGAAGCTTTTCTCTTTTGTTTTATTTTCTGCATGACCGTGCAGCTTTACTTTATGTTAGACACTGTCACTCGTGATATGCTTCCGGGCGAAACACGGTGCAAGACCGTGGCACATCGCGCATGATAATCAATGTCAAAATACGACCCCTATAAATGAATTTGAGCCCCACTATGCTGGTGGATCGGAGTTTTACTTGCCTGTTACAAAGATTGTGCCTGAGAAACTTTGAACTTGGGGCACTTAGAGTATACTAAAAACTAGCTCCACGAAGCCTATAGAGCGGACATAAAGTGAGTACTGTCGGGCGCGGAGATTAAGTAGTTATAACAGCGCCATCTCACACTTCATGAAGTGAGAATATTCTGCACGTTTCACTTCACAGTATTTTTTTATAAAACAGCGTAAAACATGCTGTCTTTGTGTGGTTCGCGTTAAGAACTTAGAAATTTTGGACCTGAATGCGCAAAAGCTAACAATGGGAAGAAATATATAACAGAATGAGCGTTATTATGTGCAGTTCACACAATATTCCATTTTACTGCTTCAGCTCCTGTGATCCCTTGTTTCATTACAGTTTATGTTTATGCTAAATTAGTAATTCGATGCAGATGGCTCTCCAAGCCACAAAAAACATACAGCCGTTCCTGTCACCTTGGACAAAACGGCCATCGACAGAACATCTGAAGGACTCGCTTCAGGCGTATTCAGAAGGAAAAAATTCGCTGAATAGGGCGTTCTCATGGTGGTAATAAACACGCAGTGTTTTGGCACACTATGTTCAAGCTACAACACGTTGATAAGTAAATCATTTACAGGCTCATAACGTAGAAACTGTGACTTTAAAAGCATTAGTGGAAGCCTCATTCAGTGTGGCAAAATGTATAGAATACCGCAGCAGCGCTACATCAGTTGGCAATGTTACCTGGCTGCGAGTGTCGCTTTTGTATCCGTAATAATGAAACTACAACTAGCACTCTTTGCATTGACACAGTAACCCCGCCCCGCTAAAAAAAATGAGGTACGGGAAGTCACAATAGGTGAGGCCTCTAGTTTTATGGTGACTTATGATCCAATACAATTGAACATAACCAAGCAGTTAATAGCAAAACAAACACTAAGTAATAGAACAATAAAAACTGCACAGTTTTCTTTTTTTATGTATTCACCCAAAACGATTTAAAGGCGAAAGCCGTCTTTCTTTTGATTCAGTCGATTTATTGGTCCTTCCCACACCCATCCGAAGGTTTTCTGCTCCTAAAATAAATTTTCACTAGTTCTATGAGCAGAGGCATTCCAAACATGTAGTACCTCACCTGGTATTTCTCGGCCTCCATGATTGGTGGGCCGATCACCCGGACATTGCAAAGCTACGATGTCGTGTGATGACCATCATGAACTTTACACGTTATGTGTAGAGTCCAGAACGTTGCACAATGTGCAAGGGGTGTGGCCTTACACATTATGTGATCCATGATGTGACGATGACGTCCTATCGTGACGCGATCACGCGATAATTTTCACGTCGCTCTTGTTGACGCCACCGCCATAGGATGCCATAGCCACCAACAGAAATGTTTAGTTTTTAGGCGAAATTTATAGGTGCCTCATCAAACGTTAACCTTGACCGTTTGCGTCACGCGTCGGCGACTTCCAGTGATCCTAGAAGTTACACGGGTTGACGACAACATATATGACGTAGACACCGCCAAAAAAGTGTGACATCATTTAAACGTCATGTGACTTCACGTGATCATACCATCGCGTGATATCCTAGATTGGTCAATGTGGTCTGATTATGGAAGCAATGCAAAACCTTCCCATGTGCAGCAATTTTTCGAAGGGTGGTGTGGATGGATGTGGACAAAGGCCTCGGCAGGAGGCGCAAAAGGGGCGATTACCCCACTCATGCACACGTACCAGCACTTTCCCACGCTGAAGCTACACCAGTGCTCTCCCCCAGCCGCGATTCAAGACGGATTCGCACCCATGGCATCATACTTCTGACACTCATGAACTGGCGAGGTATAATCTGCACATCGACTGGCAATTAAAAAGAGATTGCGTTCACCTTCGTGTCGTGTTAGCTGAATGCGCAAGAGACCCTGTGATGCCTTAATGAGGCATTTATTGGTATCGCCTCTATAACTTCATCTATCAAGTGGGAAATGTATAGAGTAGGAGAACGTACTTCAAATGTCAAATACCAGTACCGTAATCACAGTGACTGAGAACTCAAATATCTAAACAAAGATCAAACTTAGCTGCAGCATCACAAAAATTCAAGTCCTGAAGTATCACTGAGCAATGAAATGAAACGTCAGATGTGTTTCGTGTCTTATGACACCCAAGAACAGAGGAAGTTTGTACGCCGCTTTTCTTCTTCTTCGGCATGTTCTGTGATGAGTCTGGCTGTATGTGGCGAGCACTACAACCTAGTTGGCGTGCATGAAAGTTGGAGCGCACAGAAGTATACCCGTTTCTTCACAAGAGCAGCACCTTACTCCAGCGAAAACCACTCACGGCAATCGATGAAAGCAGGCGAAGGTGGGAAAGCGTCGTCTGCTCTGCCTGCCCGGCGCTACGCTTTCCCATATTGCTCCAGCCCTGACCCGGCAGAAGAGGGCACGGTGCGGCGATTTCTGAAAAGGTTCATTGATAAGTAGCCCTTTTTGCTCTTCTTGTGTCCAAAAACACCAAACCCTAAAAATTCACTTTTTTTTCAGGAGTAGGCCACGAATATTAGGAATGATTTCCGAAGTTCTTCATGTACCGTCGCACTTGTTAAAAAGTATACGTGTCTAAACAAAACTACCAGGAAACACTGTTACAGTATAAAAAGCATTGCTCGTTAGGGTGTGCGTACTTTGGGCCCACTTGTGAGGAACCGTGCTAAGGGCACCAAACCAAATGGAGAACGCACCCTAGACAAGGAGAACAACAGGAACAACCAGACCGAGAGAAATCCGGCTGACGTGCTCATTATGGTCTCGTGCAAGCGCCAATTAAAAAGACCCTAGTTTCCATGGTTCATTAAAAAGTTGAAGTCATTAGCCACTCCCAACCCGTCTGCTAGAATGGTGCAATTCAATTGCATCCGTCGCCAGCAAAATTAGCCGAGCGCAATAACAAAAGTCCGACACCTGAGTAGTACCACACTATGTCATCGGTCGGAGCACGAAATGTTTCAGCCTAAAGTTCCCCGAGTCACTCGTGCTGTCAATCGCGAGGCATACTTACTTGTGCGAGTATTTATTATATAAGTAGAAATTTTTTTTCAGAATCGAGTGTTTCACAATTGCCTGTATAGCTATGCAAGTCGCAGGCAAAGAGTATGCGTTGGTTTTCGTGTATAATCGAGAGAGAGAACTATAGCACTAATGGGCGAGACTCTATATTGAAAAATAGATGCTCTTATGTGAATGGACTTTTACATAAACCTCGCCTATGAGCTCATTGTTTCTTTTGTGCATTTTTTCTATTCAGTGCTTTTCAGATCCATCCAAAGGAATACTCTTTGCTTTGCGAAATCGCCAACAGCTCTTATATCTTTTAAAACAAAAAATTGAAAGTTTTCTGGTTGCAAAGCAGAAAGTGCAGTTGTGGCACGAAATCAGCTGAGACAGTTTCGAATAGGCACGCGCAAGCTGAAAATAAGAGAGTGCTAATGAATACGTTGTTCGAGAGCTGTGCGCGCGTGTTGTCTGGTTGTCGCGAAATGATTTATGTCACCTCATGAAATTAGCACTAAGTATTATAAAGAACTATAGGTTATAGAGGCAAGCAAGTAAACCCATCATTTGAGGAGAGCTTCTCACTACTGCCTCATCCACTAGACACAGATCTTAATTTTGCTTACGGTGGCATCCAACTAGCTGCGGAGAATGGCGATCCCACTGAACTGTTGCAGATGTTTGAGCTCGCAGACTCCGAGTATGATAAACGAGGAATTTTGTAGGTGGGCGCGATTTCTCGCCCCTTACGCCTGCATTGCGTGCTAAACTGATATAACGGAATTCTATCACTCTGCTTATTTACTCAACAATTACTTGTTGTCACAGGTCCCGTTAATTAGCGAGGCGATCGCCGGGCTAATTTCAAGGGCCGAAGTATCGGCCCCCCGAACCGCACCACGAAAGAGTGAACAATTTAGAAGTGGTCCTATTTGGCGCACCAGCGAATGCCGGCTGTGGCCCAAAGAACAAGTCAGAGCTGAGAGTTGATAAACAGGATAAAATTATATTATTAATTATGGCAGATCAATTTGATACAAAAATATGCACACTCGACACTAGTTGAATACGATATGGCACCAATCAAACAACGTACTACACAGTACAATCAGCCACACTCGAAACAACGGACACAAACAACAATACGCACTACAATACAGTCGAATGAACCGAACAACCAAGGCACTTAAATACTAAAGATTTTCAAAACTTATTTAGTCCAAAGTCCTTGGAATTAAAGTCTGAATGATACTCTTCCGAGAATCACACACTCAATGTCCAGCGCTGTAGTCGTTCCGCTGCCCCCGAAGTTTCTCTTCCAGGAAACCTCGCGTCTTCAATTGGCTGCTCTCCAAGCACCAAACTTCTTCGCCGGTAACACGTCGGCTTCCCACACGCAGCTGTTGCCACGCGTCTTCGCTCGCTGGCGGTAGACACACACTCTTGCCTGTAGCTTGAGTCTTCGCCCCTCCGATGGAAATAATCTTATTCTCCTCCTTTGTCACTGAGGACAAAAGCTTTCGCCAACAAGGCGGAACACCCTACGCACTCTGGCGTGAAATTACTTCTTCTCCAGCTTTGTCACTGAGGACACCTTCGCCGACTACACGGCGGAACACCCTACGCACTCTGTCGCATACTTTCTTCTTCCTCCTTATCTCCCATCTCTGCTGCTCGGTTAAATACCTTCCGCGCTAGACTCCAGAGAATTCTCATCATTTCGTCGGCGCGATACGCAGCGAAGGCTGGGGAAAGCGCGAGACGGTTCGAGGGTCGTTCGCGACAGATGACGCAACCCTGCATCACCACGCCCCTTTCCATCGAGAACCTTTCAGGGCTTGCTCGGCCGCCAATGTGAGGAGGTTCGTCGGCGAACCTACGCTTCCGAGGGGAGAGAGACGCGCGCCCGGGAAGTCTTTGGATGCTTGTTTTCATTTTTTTATCGTTGACCTCGAGGCGTCTCTCTGGCGCTTCGTTGCGAGAATTCGGCGGTGCGCCCTTTTTTGAGTGCTCGTTTTGTGATTTGTGCCACCAGCGAAGGACCAAGCTACTCACGTTTTTGGGGCTCGATGGTAGCTTACAGTAGAACCGGAGAGATGAAGAGGGTCCTGTTTTCTTCTCTAGTAAGTGTTACTAGAAGAGCTCAACACACAATAAACAGTGTTAAAACGTGCTCAGATAAGTGCTACCACTGAGTTGTTTTAATTGATTTTGTAGTTGTAATAGATTATCAAAATTTAGCTCAATGAATTCACGGACCGCCAAACTTCAGATCAGGCCTGCAGCCAGTCAAGATTTACTAAACCACCCCCCTCCCCCCAGAAACTCGTATAAAGGGGGTGTTCCCCCGAGGAAAAAAATGAAAGTACGGTGTATTCGTTCCCCTAAACATGTGCCCCCCTCCTACACTAAAAAAACTTTCCTGGCCATGGGCATGCTTCAGATATAGGCACGTTTCGCAGCTCTATGTGTTAGTGTATAGGAACTTAAGGCGCCCGTGCGTATGGGCACGAATTGAATTCCGGATGTAATAAATGGAGCTTGGGTAGAGAGTGCTTACGCAGGATTTTGGCGAGAAGCGGGGGCAATCACTTCTAACGTACCGCCACTCTTGTAGATCTGCCACTGCATCCCACCGGCAGCATATATTCTGTAGAGACTCTATCCCGCAGCCCTTATAACAATTACAACACCTTTTGGGTCCTGAAAAGAAGAAAGCAAAAAAAGAAGTTCATGTCTGCAAAGTGAACTGGTGAAATTATTAGACTGTTATCTTTTAACAAGCTTAGCGAAAATAGTGGGATTCAAACGATCATGCACAGTATACGCTGAGAAAGTCGTGGCGTTTACAATACGCATCCTATTTTTCAAGATACAGCGTTACCTGGTTGGTGTGTTTTACGTAGGGCGCATAAAACATGACGGTGAATTTTAAGGCCCGCTTCGTACTGAAGTTGTCCTCGGTGTTCAAGGATTCACATCATTCGCAGCAAACGAATGTGTTAAATGGTTTGTGGGTAAGAGTGGCAAGCCTGTGGATAAGAGTGGCAATTTCGCAAAGGATTGTGTATCGATGCATTTATCCCTCAACTTACTGCACAAGTCTGTGAAAATACATAATGTTTCGGAGATAAAATCATCTCTCCCGAAAACCAAGAAAAAGAATATTACCTGGCATTTTCAATGTCAGGATCTTTACACATTAAGAGACAAAAATCTTCAAGGTCCCGCAAAAAAAAGGAAGAGAGTATAAAAAACAGAAGAAATTTCAAAGGGCACTGGGGAACTCGTTCCGCCTTACGAAATTATGGTAAAACAATTCCTCGAGCTTACATTCACTCTGCTAACAGAGGAGTCACTTCGTTTGGCACGATTAGCGACAGGTTATGTGGGAGAAAAGAAAATTCTGCAAAATGAAAAGTAGGGCTCATGTGTCCCACTGACGCACAAAGTGAAATGAAAGCGAATACATGAGTTTAAAAAAGGCAATACAGTTATACCTGTAACTAACTAAACTTGGTTTTACGACGTTCGCTGTGTTAAGCAGAACCTTTCATTCCACGGCAAATGCCCATAAGATTCAACTTTTTCTGTAGCCGGAATTCAGAAGCTATTCCTGCTGAAAAGTAGAAATTAACGAAGATTATATTTGAATGATTGAACAGAATTGTGGTTTCATTGTTTTTTTTTCAACAGTTAACAATCGGGATTTTTCTCTTCAAGCGTTCACTAACGCATGATGTAAGCATCTTGGGGCCCTTGTTGGAGGCCTACACTCATTTTAAACAGTCTGCGCGCCCCAACGTCGCATAGATTGATTTGATTAATTTGTGGGGTTTAACGTCCCAAAACCACTATATGATTATGAGAGACGCCGTAGTGGAGGGCTCCGGAAATTTTGACCACCTGGGGTTCTTTAACGTGCGCCCAAATCTGAGCACACGGGCCTACAACATTTCCGCCTCCATCGGAAATGCAGCCGCCGCAGCCGGGAATCGAACCCGCGACCTACGGGTCAGCAGCCGAGTACCTTAGCCACTAGACCACCGCGGCGGGGCCCAACGTCGCATAGAACCGATTAGTCTTGAGTCCGAAGAAAGTTTGTCTGGTCAGGCATCAGATGCGATAAAACACGGTCACTCACAAATTCTTCCTAATTGATTGGATGGTTCGGAAGCGCACATGATTTCCTTTTAATCAAGCACTTGGCGAGCGATTGTCTGGCCAGGGAACAAATTTGCTCAGTAAACGCACACTCGTCAAGGTGATAATAAAAACGAATAGGCAGTGACGTTTTGGAAGCCCGTAACTCTCCCTCGATTACAATAGATACCTAAGCATGCACTTGGGGCTAGTTATGAGTCAGGGTGCGCTGAGCGCGTGCGTATATCTCACATAAATTGCGATTTGTCCTGCTTAACGTACGGCTAGTCCACTGAGTGGAAAATGATTTAAAAAGCAGACGGCCAGATAGATGTATTTTTTTGCGATAATAGCTGGTGCGTCCAAGTCAACACTGTAGCCAGTTTGATTGTGGGGTTCCGCCATGGCATTCATACTTGTGTGGCGCTTGGCGACGTAGTTTTGTGTTGTTTCAAACGCTGTTAGAAATCGCCGCTCATCGCACCGTGGTGGTCTAGTGGCTAAGGTACTCGGCTGCTGACCCGCAGGTCACGGAATACCGGCTTGGGCGGCTGCATTTCCCATGGAGATGGAAATGTTGTAGGCTCGTGTGCTCAGGTTTGGGTGCACGTCAAAGAACACCAGGTGGTCGAAATTTTCGCAGCCCTCCACTACTGCGTCTCTCATAATCATATGGTGGTTTTGGGACGTTAAACCCCGCATATATATATATATATATATATATATATATATATATATATATATATATATATATAAATCACCCCTCTCGCCTATACAACCCGTCACATTCCCCGCATGGTATCTTGTATGAATTTCCTGGGAAGTACATGTGCACAAGAGGAACATTTGCGCTTTTTTAGTAGGTAGGTGAGCTATTTGAACATCATAGCCTCTGCGTATTCTTCCAAGTGTTCTCTTGTTGCCGCTGCGTGAAGAATCGCGGCACGTTTCGCCCTTTCATTTTACTTCGCAGAGTTACGGTGGAGTTTGCCTGCACTGTACTACTCAGTCCTGAGAAGGTATTCAGAAGTGTAATGCAGCCGAACTCCGCCGCGAAACAGCGAATTAAAAAGGAAAAAATTGGCAGACCCCACGTACAGTTGGAAACGATGATACGCGAAGCACGAATGAGAAATGTTGATGTGTCACTTCAAAATCAGCACAACGTTACGAGGCGGAAGTAAAATATTGCGTACATGATTTCAATGCCATGATTATTATATTTTCACGTGTCATTTACCTTCGTCATCTGTTCAGGTGACTTGATACCAAATTTGGTATATGTGGAGCTAGGGAAACGGCCGCGAGCGTTCAATGATCGTAGCAAGTAGTCATACTTTAGATGACACGCATTTCGTGATTATCATGTTTGAAGTTGTCACTTACTCTCGTCGCCCCTTCACGTAACGTAATAGCAAATTTGGTGTATGTAGAGCTTGTAAAACGGCCGCTACCACGCTACGAGCGCAGCATGTAGTCATGCTTCACACGACACGCATATCATGATTATCTTGTTTGGACGTGTCGTTCACCTTCATCGTCTATTCACGTCACGTGATATCAAATTTGGTATATGTCAAGCTAGTGAAACAGCCGCAAGCCCATCATGAGTGTGGTATGTTGTCATGTTCTGATATGGCACACGTGTCATGATTATCATGCTTGCACCAGTCATATACCTCCGTCATGTATCGATGTTTAGTAACTCCATATTTGGTATATGTGGAGCTGTCGAAACGACCGCGAGCGCATCATGAAGGGCCTTATATACTCCGACGTAACGTTGACGAGCGCGCACGCTGGGCACAGTGAAGCTGCGCAAGGAAAACAGACACCAGGGGCGACCGGCACGGCCAGCGTCTGTCGGCGCGGCCCGGCGGCAACCGGCGCGAAATGGAACATGCTGCATTTTGCACACATGGCGTTACCCAGCTCTACCCAGACAGCACTGCGTCTGCCTCTCTTCGTGATGGACGGGCGCCGGGTGCGCTCGAACGTGCGTGTGTCAAAGCAACGCAGCACGGCACGCGCCTGCAAGTATATCGCAGGCAGATCGGCGCCTGGCGTGGCATCGCAGGTGTTGACGGGACAAATTGACCATTTGCGGGAAAACCACGGCGCATGAGCAGTAACCGCACAGGTAGCGTTCCTGTACAGGCGTTTTGGTTTTGGTTGGAAAACATCAGCCTGGCGTTCCATCAATATGACCCGTAGTAACGGCGAACACTGCCGTTTTCACGCAAACACCGTACCTCACAGACGGTGCACAAGCCGTCCTCACTGAACCTATAGTTAATCGACAGACATTTCAAGGTTCAACTTCAAGTGTATAACATAGTGTTCTTCTTAAAAGAGCAGGCGTAATGAGCCTGGCGAACCGTCGAGGTAGCGGAGTGCAGGTATCACCTCACTTGGTTATTTCTCAGGCTGAAACGCGAGAAATTCTTGTTTTACACCGTGTATACAAACGTCAACAGAATGTTTTTCTCCTTTACCTTCTTGTTTCAGTAACGGGCATGCGTTTTTGGTCCTAAAGCAACAAAACAAGCGCATTTAAACCGCTAAACACTGCATTGAGCGTGTTAGTTGACGAAGATGTTTTCCAACCAAAAGCGAAGCTTTACTGTTTACACGACAGGGGGCGCTCACTTTTCCGCAAATGGTCAATTAAACGCCGGCACTCATACGCGTTGGGTCACGTCGTAACTGTATTGCCGCCCGTAGTGTGGCACGTAGCCATGTTTTTACATGACACGCATCTCATGATTATCATGTTGGCAAAAACGCATACTTTCGTCATCATTTCACGTGAAGCAATACCAAATTTGGCATATGTGAAGCTATGGAAACGGACGCAAGCGCCTCATGAGAGTCGCATGTTGTCATGATGTTATATGATACGCATCTCATGATTATCATGTTTGCGTCACACACTTTCGCCATTCATTCATGTCCCGTAATCCCAAATTTGCTAGATGCGAAGCTAGGGAAATGGCCGCGAGCGCCATGAGCGTGGCGTGTAGTCATGACTAGTCATAACATGAAAACCATGAAATGCATGTCATAATTTCCACGTTAGTGTCTGTCACATATGTTCGCCATGCAGTCATGTCGTACCATGCCCGTTTTGCAACCTGCCATGTGTACAAAACCACCGCAACTGCAGTAAGACTATGAAACGTAAATCATGACATTCATGACATACATGTCATGATTTCATTGTTATGACTATTCACTTATGCTCCATCTTGGTAGGAAGTGCAGCAACTATTACACGGAACTCACAACACAAGCGCTTGTGTTGTGTTGGCCCGATGCAATTGTTTATTCACTTACGTTCGTCATACAGTCATGTAATGACATACCAAGTTTGGTATCGATCCCATTATTGTAACGGTCAGAAGGGCAAAAATTTGTAAGCACCTTGATAGATAGATAGATAGATAGATAGATGGATAGATAGATAGATAGATAGATAGATAGATAGATAGATAGATAGATAGATAGATAGATAGATAGATAGATAGATAGATAGATAGATAGATACGCTCAAAGTCGTCGAAGTTCGCTAAGGAAGGCTTCGCATATAAAATTGGTCCCGGATCAGCATGTCACACTGCCAATGTCGTCCAAAGACGATAGTCTTGCATCTGGCGAGAGTGAACGAAACCTTTATTTGATGTTCTGCGCGAGGAAATCAGTGAATGGTATTCTGGAGACGCTGCGTTAGAATGCCTCGAGCATGCAGTGGAGGTTAACGAGCGCATAAAGTCAGGTCACACGTGAGACATGAGCGCTATCTGGATTTTATCTTGGAAAATGGAGCGCGCGACCTGTGCGCCCGTCTCGGAGGTGATAAGGTGTAGAACGCAAGACGACGGGTAGGTGCCACCACCGTGTCGTCTACGCAAAGCGTTGGAAACACTTTCTTTTTCGTGCAAGCGTTTCATGGTCAGCGCAGTGTGATAGACGTTACGTTCCCTATAATTACTTATGTATGCTTTTTGTAGTAAAAAGACACACATGCAGCATATCGGCGTGTTGTTAAGGTACTTTAGATATGCGCAACAATTGCTTTTTAATTGACAATTGCACAAGTATGAACGCTGAATTTTGAGAAATATTGGTGAGCGCTGCATTCGGATGGAGTCGTCTGCTTGGCGTATCGTTTGGTGCCGTTTTGGGTACCGTAAAGGGTGAACAAACAGACAAAATTACAGACAGACAGGTACACAGACCAAATATTTTTTGTCGAAGGTCCCCGACTAAGATCATTGTCTCAAAAATAGCTTTCGGCTGCCAGACATGTTGTGCGAGTGGATCATGGTTGCGTTGCAAAACCGGGGCCACCGCGTGCCGGCTTGGTCCTCCGCTGAGCCTCAACGTTCTGGTTAGTCTGAGCGGGTATTGTAATCTACTTCGCCACTCATTCATGCCAGGACTAATTTCAGCCGTTTATTAGGTGTTTAGTTTTGCGTAACTTTCGGCTTTTTAGTTTTTCATCAAAAGTTTTTAGTGAAGTTTGTCAAACCACACAGCCTTCTGCTTGTTCAAGACTTTCACAGGCTCAAACCAAAATAGTTGTTTCAAACATAAAAAGGACCTGCACTACAATCCGGAAAGATAATAGATGATGTAAGTTCTGAATCTTTCCTGAATTTCGTCTTCCTTCAAAGCTACTGTACAGGTTAAACGGAGCCGATAGAACAAAGCTTAGACAACCACATCAATCCACATTAGGTGAAGAGCGATGCGCTGCGGCTCAGACGTATACATGCACCAATCTTTTTGTTTAGCGTCTCAGCAAGAAATTCATGGCTCTAGCACCACCTTAGAGAATGTTGCACAAAGTCGCTGCCATGATTACTCTTATAGCTGGAGGGAGCTCAACCAGAGATCAACAAAGCCAAAACTTCTATACTTTCTTTGTTTCAGTTATTTATTTATTTCGTGCGTCAACTAGGCTCTCCGCTGCTCGAGCGAGAGAATCTTAGCATTTTCCCTATGTCCTGTTGCGGTGCATAAACCCTTAGAGGAGTCGATTATAGGAGGTGAGTCTAAACGCCTAAGTTCAACAGTCTTTACACCATATGTGTGGGCTTCTTTAAGAGTGCTCTGACATATAATAAAGCAGCGAATTCAGCAGCTTTAACCCTTGCTCTATTGAATGTGAGCAGAGCTGACCCACGCGGTTTGTACCACGTTCGCCAAACACGAGCTGGGATCTCCCACACTATAAGAAGGCGTGTGTGGGCAGCGCAAATAAACAAGCCTGATTCGTTTCCCGGGTAAACAATTGTCATATGAGCGAAATCCTACTAGGTATTTAAATAGCCGTGCTGCTGCTGCTGCATTTGATTGCTAGTTAAGCCTGTGTTCTGTGCATATTAAATTTTTCCTCCCTGTTTTTTGTCGCACTTTTAATTCATGATTTATTTCACTGAGTCATCTTACGTTTACGCAGAAAGCGCCGCAAAACAATAAGCATAGCTTTCAGAGTATGTATTTTCGCCGCGCAAGGACTTGACTTTGATAAGCGGTATGAGAAATGTTGTTTCCCTCTGTGCGAGAACTAAGGGCGCGTGCGGGCAATAGCTTTATTAAATGGGAAAAAAAACGACAAGGAAAACTGTTCTTTGCCAACATTTTCTGGCATAAGGAACAATTTCGGTCCTCATGCGGTTCTGGCATCGGAGATCCAGAAAAGAACATGTTCGCTAAATCATCAAATTCGGACGACGCGTCTCGCCGTTCAGGCAGTGCACTCATTCTGGCGAAAAAATAAAAAACGAAAAATCTAACCGGTGCTCACAAGTATTCTTTTCGTTTTTTTACGTGGGTGCATGGTCTAGTTTTTCATTTTTGAAATTTCGCAGAGGCAGTTTAGGTACCCGTACACTAAAGATGTTAGGGCACTTTCGGTTATGTATTGAAGCAAACATTCTGCATAATCATAAAGTATTTTATTTCAGTAATCTACAAGCTCTGCGGCAAAAACTATATCGTTCTACAGGCCCGCTAGGCACCTCTGAGACAAGATACTGACGTTTAAATAAAGAATACCTGAGCCGATGTTTCCAAAAAAACCCTGCAGGACAATACAATAAAATTTTACTTAATTTATTTGAGTGGGATTAAGTCGTTTTACACTAGTTTTTCTTAGTTATTTTAGGATGTGTACAGTCGAAGAGGCAGAAAAAAAGAGTATTCTTTCGAACAGAATTGGACTAAGAATAAAATACATATGATGACACACAACGGGTGCCTTCACCAAGTTTCAGTGTCTTATTTTCTTTGTCCAGTCGTATGTGCCATACTTATCTTCCTAACAAACCAACAAGTCTTAAGAGGAACTTCATTTCACTTATTGTTGTATCGTTTTTAGATAAAAACTGCGCAGCCTTGAAGATTGTTCCTAA
The DNA here is from genome assembly GCF_043290135.1 of Rhipicephalus microplus. NCBI lineage: Eukaryota > Metazoa > Arthropoda > Arachnida > Ixodida > Ixodidae > Rhipicephalus > Rhipicephalus microplus. The sequence goes on along the minus strand of NC_134706.1, from coordinate 103,846,108 downwards.
TCAAACTCGCTTATTTTGGTAATACTGGCTATAGTAGCTCTTATACATATATTTTTGACAGCTTTCGAAATGTTCAAAAATGAGCGCCTGTATATAGCGTTAACCTACATTAAAGGGGCTATGGGATGGTCAACCAAGATTTCGTGCTTTTCAGCGAAAACCTCATGCTGAGGTTGCAACACACTTTGAGCTGTCGGTGTCTGCATCTAGCTCAGCAGCACGCGCATTGCACTGACCAGGGTGCTAACCATGTCGATAAGTTGTTCTCCGTCCGTCAAGTTGTGAGGTACCAATGAAGTGTCATTCACTGTTGAAGTCTGATTCCTCTCATCAGGCGAATGTATCCTTGGAAGTTTGGGCCAAGCGTCACCTGCATTCCTGGTAGAGGCATCATTTTCCGTTAAAACGGTTGCGTACTGACTGGGTTATAAGGATGATGCGTCTGCCCCACTGCTAGCAGAAGCGCCTTTGTTCTTGGATCGGCAGTGATTGGCCAGAGTAGGGCAAGTGGAGATAGTTTTTGGCGTGCTTCGCGAGGCGACCAAGTTTTGGTGGCTTTGGTGCAGCGCTGGCGACGGGACCGTCGTCGCGTAATGGAAGCCGCTGCTTCTCGGTATGAGATGTCATCTGTGGCCATTTTCTTCAGTATTGTAAGCTCCTTTCTAATAAAAGGACAGTCCATCGAAGAAGCATCATGTGGCCCATTGAAGTTTGAGCACTTCAGAGTCGTGGCCTGGCACGTGTCCTCTTCCTGGGGCCCAGTGCATCGGGAACAGATAGCAGAGTTCGTGCACGCACCCCTTACGTGACCTAACTCCATGCACTTCCAGCACTGAAGTGGTTTTGGTATAAAAGGACGAACTTTGTGTCAGAAGTGTCCCACTTTTAGGTGTAACTAATTCGCCCTTAATTGTAATTTTTACTCATCGTGATATCCCGATACGACATATACTTGCAATATTGGCATCTTCTGAAGCAGGCTTAATCAAGACTGGTAGGTCCGTGTTGGCAATCGCTTCGGCAACATCACGACGTCAAAACAGACGTCGTGACGTCGTGTCACGACGTCAAGACAAAGGTCTTGCCGTAGAGACTGAGACACCAGAAGCAGGTCGATCTTTTTAATTAGAACGCGCAAGCAAGTTCTTCTTCTTCGTCCATTTCGTAGTCCTTCGTGGCACATGCACAACTGTCATCGTCTTTCTTGAGAAAGCACGTGACATTTGCCTCCCTCCGAAAGAAGCATCGTCCCGATGCGCTTAGGTGCTCTACCAGGCGTATGAAGTGGTCGTACGAAAACGGTAACCGGGAGCTAATTAACTCGATAAATACGGTTTCATACGCATGACGTGCACGACTTCGGGCAAACGCTTTTGGCGCTTAGAACTACAATTAGTGTCGGGAACGACTTCGTAGTTCACGTCGTTCAAGCGTCGCATGACGCTGTATGGACCAAAGTACCGTCTTAGCAGTTTCTCAGACAGTCCACGTCGACGTATCGGAATCCAGACCCACACTTTGTCGCCTGGTGAGTAGCTAACAAACTTGTGTCGGGTGACGTAGCGTTGTGCATCTTGATGCTGCTAATGACAGATGCGCACGCGCGCGAGCTGTCTGGCTTCTTCGGCACGCTGAGTGAATTCTTCGGCGTCTACATGGATGTCGTCACACTCATGCGGCAACATGGCGTCCAATGTTGTCGTGACTTCGCGACCATAGATCAGACTGAACGGTGTCATTCCAGTGGTTTCTTGTCGAGCGGTTTTATAGGCAAAGGTCACGTACGGCAATATCTGATCCCAGTTTTTATGTTCCGTGTCAACGTACATGCTGATCATGTCTGTGAGGGTCCTATTGAGGCGCTCCGTCAGTCCGTTTGTCTGCGGATGGTATGCAGTTGTTCTCCGGTGAGCTGTACCGCTGAGTCTGAGAACCGACTCCAAAAGCTCTGCCGTGAAGGCAGGTCCTCTGTCTGTGATCACTGTTGTCGGAGCGTCATGCCGAAGGACAATGTTTTTGATGAAAAACTGAGCGGCTTCTGCTGCTGTGCCACGCTGCATAGCTTTCGTCTCCGCATAACGGGACAGGTAATCAGTGACCACAATAATCCATCTGTTCCCTGTTGTGGAAGTTGAAAAGGGACCCAGAAAATCTATTCCAATCTGGGTGAACGGCTTTTCTGGTGCTTCGACTGGATGTAAAAGACCGGCTGGCTTGCTGGGAGGCGCTTTGCGTCTTTGGCAGTCGGTGCAAGTTCGCACGTGATGGTTAACAGCAGCAGGTAACTTTGGCCAGTAGTACTTGCATCGTAGTCGGCACAATGTTCGGGTGTAGCCTAGATGACCAGAAGTTGCTTCATTATGGCACGCTTCCATAATTTCTTTTCGAAGAGAGGCAGGCACGACGAGCAAGTGCGGGTTACCGGTCGGTGAGAAGTTTTTCTTATAGAGAACATCGTTTCGCAAGCAAAAAGATGGCAGTCCTCTAGCAAACAACCGCGGCACGTCTTTACGTCGTCCTTCTAAATATTCAATGAGTGGTAACAGCTCAGGGTCACTGCGCTGCTCTCGTGCAATAGTGGCCGTGTTGACAACTCCCAAGAATGCCGCGTTGATATTTTCGTCATCAGGAGCGACAGTTTCCACTGGCGACCGTGAGAGGCAGTCGGCGTCGGTGTGCCTCTTCCCAGATTTGTAGACGATGGTCATGTCAAACTCTTGAAGTCTTAGGCTCCAGCGCGCCAAACGACCAGATGGATCTTTAAGGTTGGTGAGCCAGCACAAAGAGTGATGGTCGCTAACAACCTTGAAGGAGCGGCCGTACAAATACGGACGAAATTTGATGACTGCCCACACCACAGCGAGACACTCCTTCTCGGTGGTCGAGTAGTTCTCCTCCGTGCGAGAGAGAGTTCTGCTGGCGTAGGCTATTACTATTTCACAGCCGTCTTGCCACTGCACCAGAACGGCACCTAGACCTACATTGCTGGCGTCAGTGTGAAGTACTGTAGGGGCGTCCTGGTCGAAGTGCGCAAGGACTGGAAGTGTTTGCAAGCGTTGTCGCAGTTCATTGAATGCCATTTGCTCCTGTTCACTCCAAAAAAAGGGGACGTCCTCACGTGTGAGTCGTGTCAATGGCGCCGCAATAGACGAAAAGTCCTCGATAAATCGCCGGTAATAGGCGCACAACCCTAAGAAGCGTCTCACAGCCTTTTTGTCACGGGGTGCAGGAAATGGCGCGACGGCGTTTATTTTGGCCGGGTCAGGTCGAACACCCTCGTGACTGACGACGTGGCCTAGGAAGCTGAGTTCGTTGAAACCAAAATGACATTTTTCTGGTTTTAAAGTCAGGCCGGCCGAGCGTATGGCTTGGAGTACGGTGGATAGACGGCTGAGATGTTCCTCGAATGATGCTGAGAATACAACAACATCGTCCAGATAGACCAAGCATGTTTGCCACTTCAGGCCCGATAGTACGGTGTCCATGAGACGCTGAAAAGTGGCTGGCGCCGAGCACAACCCAAAAGGAAGCACCTTAAATTCGTAAAGGCCATCAGGCGTCACAAAGGCCGTTTTTTCACGATCTCTCTCGTCGACTTCTATCTGCCAGTAGCCGCTTCGGAGGTCCATTGAAGAGAAATAGCGCGCATGACGCAGCCGATCAAGTGAATCGTCTATGCGAGGCAGTGGATAGACGTCTTTTTTCGTGACTTGGTTCAACTTGTGATAATCAATACAGAAACGCAAGCTGCCGTCTTTTTTCTTGACCAAAACCACGGGGGACGCCCAAGGACTTTTCGAAGGTTGTTTGACGTCATCCACGAGCATCTTCTGTACTTGCTTCTGAATCTCCTCGCGTTTTTCGGAGCCACACGGTAGGGGTTCTGCCGAATCGGTCGCGTGTTGTCTTCAGTAATGATGCGGTGCTTGGTCAATGGTGTCCGCTGGACCTTTGACGTACGCGAAAAGCAGTCTTCGAATTGGTGTATAAGTCCAAGCAGACGCTTCCTATCAGAGGGCAGTAGCGTGGAGCAGATGTCCACTGACAAAGTTGTCGAGGCAGGGACTGTCGCGTCATCTGGTTGCAAAGCACAGCAATCCCCGGCTTGGTCTATATCGTCGAAGTAGGCAAGTGTGGTACCCTTCTGGATTTGATGGCGCTCGTTGCTGAAGTTTGTAAGGAGCACTTCTGCCTGTCCACCAGTAAGCGTTAGGATGCCTCTCGCGATGGAAATGCCTTGCGTGAGGAAAAGAGCGACTATGTGCTCCACTATCACATCCTTATAGGAAGGCCACCCACTGGACACAGACACAAGGCAGCAGGATCTCAGTGGGAGGGTCACATCGTCGGCTATTCGCAAACTGCCGCAATGTTCGTCGCTGCTGTCGTCGACATACGGATGTGCGCAAAACGTCACCATACATTGAGGGATGTTGATAACAGCGCCATGATCTCGGAGAAAATCCATGCCCAAAATTAGCTCTTTACAGCAGTCTGGCAACAGGACGAAAGTGGCTACGAAGCTAGAATCCCCAATGCGAAGTCGAGCGGTGCATTTACCCGTGGGAATCATCAGCTGACCACCAGCACTCCTTATGTGTGGCCCTGTCCACGGTGTCTTGACCTTTCTAAGGCGGTCGGCGAGTTCTTGTCGCATGATTGAGAAGTCGGCGCCAGTGTCGACCAGTGCTGTAACGTAATGTCCGTCAATGAACACACCAAGATCAGCACGTACAACTTCACTGGCATTAGTATTCGTCGTCGTATTCGTTGTCGCCATCGTCGTCGTATTCGTCGTCGTATTGGTCGTGGTTGTCGTCATATCTTTTTGCGATGATAGGGGGAACTTTTCAGTGTCTCGACGATTGGCAACCTTGCCTCCGGAGGTCACAGCAGTTAGTTTCCCCGGCGCGGGCTAGGCGAACGGCCTCTGGTGACGTCCGCGTAGCTCTGAGGGAAGTCACGGTGACGCGCAGGAGATGGAGATCGCCAGCGACGCGGTGTAGTTGCTTGGCCAGTCGACAGTTGATCGGCATCGTGGGCACGACGGTCTTCAGAGCGGAAAGAAGCGGGACGAGAAAAGTTCCCGAAGCCGGAATCGCTATGACGGCAATAGCGAGCAATGTGACCTGGTTCTCCGCAGCGGAAGCAAATAGGTTGACGGTCGGCCATGCGGTACAAGTCAGTTCGGCGAACTGGTGGTCGTCTCATGGAATCCCGTCGCCACCAAAGTACGGCCGCGGGTCGTGGCTTGAAGGGTGTCGCCACAAATGACGGTGGAGGACGACGGACCACATCAGCGTAGCTCGCTGGATGTGGCTCAGGACTTGGCGCCGGTGGTGTAACGGCTTGCCTCAACTCCTGGCAGACGATTTCGGCAACAGATGCGACGGGCGGTTGGGTAGGAGAGACGCAGAGGGCCTGAAGTTCCTCACGCAGTATTTCCCTAATCATTTGTCGCAGGGAACTTTCACACACGGCAGTGTTCTGAGCTGCCACACTTACTGCCGTGTGGTTCGGCACGCGGTCAAAGTGTCGGTATCGTATTCGCAGTGCGCGCTCGATGACAGTCGCCTCTCTTAAGGCGACAATACACTTCGACATGACCCGGCGCGCGCGCGCGCGCGCGGTGGTTGCGCTGCGTCACGCCAAGTTGGCTACGCCGCGCCAGGCGTATGTCCGTCCCCCTACAGTTCAACGTCACGCAGTTGCCGCAGCCGGAGTAGCGCATGCGCAGAAAACCGCGCCGGTTCGTGCCGCCTGTGGTGGAACATCGAAACAAATCTTTTCGCGCGCTATCTCTGTCTGTAGCGATCACCACCGCGGACCGGACTGTTTTCTCGACGATGGCACGGACACAGACACATGCGGCAAGACGAAAGATTATTTTCGCGTTGTTGGTGCGTCATCTGCGTCGCAAGAGGAACAGACCTCTCTACATAAGGGATATATTTGAGAAGCGTCCAGAGTATGGAGAATACCACCACCTAGTACAGGAGCTTCGGCACAGTGATCCTGAATATCATTTCAAGTATTTCAGGTAAGTAACAACGTTGCTCCTTTCGGAATTGTGTAGCTCCAGCTCGGATAAGTATGTTATACGTAACTGTCATGCATTTGTGGCACGCAGGATGACAAAGGCATCATTCGACAAGCTGCTGAGCCTTGTTTACCACAAGCTTGTTCATCCTCCAACTCACAGGTGACCCATTTCACCGGCGGTGACATTGAGGTAAAATATATGCTGATCATATTTGCTTGCTGTTAGCCGATGCGGCCACGAGCCGACGTGCATCAATGTGTACTGTTGTTCTAGAAAATTACGCTTTTTGCTGACATGTCGCAAGAATTCGTTCCCGTAATATGCTTTTTTTTCGTGTTCCCTACTTTTCGTAATTTCGAAGATACGGAACCCACGTATTCACTTCCCTAAACTTCCCTGTGCATGACATTAAAGTAAACACTGGTTCACGTTAACTTTTTTCCTTGATCGGTTATATTTCCGAAAATTTTCGCCGTGTATAATAGTGCTTCCTATGCAGCCTATATAGAGTCACCGACGAACTATTCTCGCTACTGTCTGTGGCCCTATGGCGTCTGTGAAACGCGATGCAGACATTAAAGAATATAATTATGCTGATAACACTTTCGTTCAGTGTAAACATGTATGTCAAAATATTTGAACCGTAATTATATGGACTGTTCTTTTAACAACTTTGCAAATTTCTGGCCACAGGAGGGTCCACGGAGGACATTGCATTGAGCTTCCGAATGCATGCTTCTACTGTAGCTAGGATACTGAAGGAGACATTACCAGCGATCTGGGACTGCTTGAGGCCCCTGGTACTCGCACGCCCAAGCACACAGAGGTGGCGCGACATAGCTAAGGAATACCATGACAAATGGGATTTTCCAAACACAATAGGGAGCATTGATGGCAAGCATTTTGCGATCAAATGTCCTAACAAGAGTGGCTCCGACTTTTACAATTATAAAGGTTTCTATTCACTAATTATGCTGGCTATAGCAGACGCAAAATATAGATTTCTAACGGTGTACATCGGAGCCCAAGGCCGATATTCAGACGGTTCTTGATTCAAGGGAAGTCCTCTCCAGGCAGTTTTTGAAAAGGGTGCTTTGGGGCTGCCTTCAAATATTTCGGAGTGGCCACTTTGTTTGGTTGGCGATGCAGCCTTCCCTTTACGGACCTACTTGATGCGGCCCTACCCTGGGAGAAAGCTGGATGATAGAAAAAAGGTCTTCAATTACCGCTTGTCGAGGGCACGCAGGTGCATTGAAAATGCTTTCGGCATTCTGGTCTCCCGGTGGCGGGTGTTTCTTGGAACGGTGCAAGGCGCGCCAGAACTCCTCAAAAACATGATTCAGGCTGCCGTATGTTTGCACAATTTTCTTATGGAGGATACTGCCTACTGCCCTGACGAGTACAGCGACACGCTGTGCGGCGAGACGGTGCATGACGGAGAATGGTGCCACATTGTCACTGAAATTGGCACAAAGACAGTGCCGTCGAACAACCGCCCCACCTCAGCTGCCATGGCAATGAGGGACGAAGTAGCAGACTATTTTATGTCTCGAGAAGGTTCATTGCCGTGGCAGCTGAAGGTTGTCAGGTGATGCTAAAATCTCCTGTAAACATACATGCATAGTTTGTACCCTTAATGTTCTCTTCCTTTATTCCTAGCAGAATACAGCGCATTCAAGTACTGTGTTTTGTAAGACTGTATTATATGTAATACTTTAAGTATTTTTGCCGCATTTCTCTTAAGTTTAGCACTGCCTTACAAACAGATTTTTTGTGGATTTTTCATTGCTGTTTGTTTATGTGCTTGAACTATGTACATATTTTGCTGGTTTTATACGCAGGCAATCCACCGCTTTTTATGTTACCAAGAATTGTAGTTTTCATTCTTTTTCTGAGCAATCTGATTGTTTCCGCATTCAGTTATATTTGTAACACAGTTTTTCAAGCGCATTATTTTAGGCATTTTCGGCTCTTATGTGTTTTTTCTGTCATTTTTCTGTGGTGCCCCCTTTCCTGAGGTACCTTGAAATAAACAAATAAAGCATTCACATTTTTTTAGTCTTTCAACTAATACAATGTGATTTCGAAAATGTCACCCTGACAGGTTAATTTCAAACCCTTGTTGCATAGGATTTGTTAGCAATTTACGCCAGTGAGTGAAAATCAATGACCAACAAGCTGTTATTTTGTTATATGTAAGCTAAAAGCACACTGTAGGGAATGTTTTGAACCGCGAGGCATTTGTGTGTCTTTTTATATCAAGAGTGCATGGCAGAGGTCTGTGAGCTCGTTGTTTTTAAAAACATTTACCGCATGCATAGATAACATAAAGAGCATCACGTAGAAAAAATGGAATTTAATGATAACTTTCGAATGAAGTGCACAATAAATCAAGAGCAGTTACACTTACCTATGTGTTAATAACATGATATACTTCTGTGAAACACAGAGATAAAAATGCAGCAAGTGAAAAACAAAATGGAGATATTCAGATAATTTTACACACACACGCACACACACAAGGTGTACGTATGCGTGTTATCTCAACTGCCAGCCTGCGTTGTCTGCTTGTTCTGGGATTTTGCATTGGAAGAACATGAACAAACCTCTGAAATGTGTAGAAAAAACACCTGAGAATAAAACATTCATCGTCACAGTGAAATTGAGCCCTTTGTTTGATGCTGCGTGAAATCTGTTCCCTATGTATTAGACATATTGTAAAACTTTTGTACTACTATATACAGTGCTCAAATACATTGCATGTGGCGCAAAAGTGAAACGTTTGATAAGGTGCACAATAACATAAAAAATAGGCAAAAATATCTGTCACATATTCTAAGACATTGCCACATTGGAAAGACAGACTAGAAATGCAAAACAAGTGCACTTTTTAAAGCATGTCATGCTGGAAATTCGCACAATAAACAGAATACCACTCTTAATTTAATGCCAGAAAGAGATCTTGGATAGTAATGGAACACACATCACCGAGAAAGAAATGCTCACAGTAACATACTATGTGGTGTTCAAGATACATAGTGTTGTATACATATTGTCCGTGTACTGGCACTTAAAATATTTTATCACAGCATTGGTAAACAGCGTATCACACTTGCATTATATCACATTGTATTCTCTGTATTGATAACCCGGCATGGAAGCTTAGCAGGCGAAGTGTAGCTCTGCGAATAACGATGGTTTGCTTCTGAACCTTGTGGCCGCATATGGATAGGGGCGAAATGGCAGAACACCCGTGTACTTAAATTTAGCAGCTTCATAGTGTATCACAGGCAGTCAAAATTAACTCCATTTACAGTGTGCCTCATAATGAGATCATGGTTTTGGCCTGTAGGAAACCATAAATTGAATTTGTATCGATTTGCTACTTTTTAATGCGATAGCATTTAGGAAATTGTTTCGCAGAATATTCGGTGTCGGCATTGCCCACGAGCAAAAAGAGAAGCATAACAAACAATCAAGCAAGTAGACCTTACATGATTTCCGATGCGAACCTAGTACATTTACGCTATCCTGTTAACTCTAGAAAACTTATAATTTTTGAAGTGCAGCCTTACCTAAAGAGAAAAAAAAACATATTCAAGAATTATCATAACCAAAGTTTAACTAACATTGATGGTGTGCACATCGTTTTCTTCCTCCATTTCTGCAATCAATGTCATTATTCGTGCTTTGCATTTCAGTGCCACCTTACGTGGCATGTTGTCTAAGCTGAGGCCAATGGATATTCCAAATGCCTCATTTTCTGCAATTTTGCTGTCGAGTTTGCACAACAGCTGCTCTTCAAAGTTGTCGTTCTTTTTCCCTTTTTTATGCTTTGGTGCAGCCTCTTGTTTACCGGTTTCCGGTGGCCGTTCTGCCAATGGTGGCGGCGTTGCTGGCATCGATAGCTCCTGTGGGGAATCCATGGGACTTTCAACACCTGAGGGTGATGGCGGCGTATTTTCCATAGTTGCAAAGATGCTCTCGGCGGTCTCGCCATCATCACCATAAGTGGCTGGCTCCAGACTGCATGTCATTCTGCAGAGAAAATGCATACATTGTTGCAATGGGAAACAGGGGCACGACTGTCAAGTAAAAGCATACTTTTGTCCCCTTTAAATTTGGATGCATCGCTCGCTCAGAATGCCGAAGGATTATTCGGACCAATAGTATCAAGTGTAAACTACAATACCGCTCTACTCACTTAAAAAAAATGGGTTTCATAAGTGGCGTGCCAATCGCGGAGCCGTCCACACGCGGATAACTCAGCTATGTATACTTCCAATGGAATCGGCACTAGCCTTTGGCAATGGGACCATACAGTTTGTGCCTATTTTGTATAACATATGTGTGCAATAAGGAACTCAAATGAGAGCAGAAATTTTGTCGAAGTACTCAGTGTTCATTTGCTATTTCGTGCAAGGATTAAAGGGACAGTTGTATAGTACCCTGAACATTCTATGGAGGATGAAATAAGTGGGCGCGGGCCGAGGCAAGTACAACAAACTCGTATATCTTAAGTGAACAAACACAAAAAATGTTACTGATGTGCACTCCGAAAAGGCAAAACGAATCACGATCGCATAAAGGGCACAAAAAACTCCCTCTGCTTCACTGCATGACACGATTGTGGTGCGCGGAAACCTTCATACAAGAAAGCAAGAAACCCAGTCATAAAAACATAGTCGTCTAAGTACACGCAATATAAGCAGGTATGAATGTGATCACACAACTTCAAAAATGCGTAACTTACTTCCTCTGACGGCCGCAGTGTTTGTAAAAGGCCATGGACTCTGTGAATTCCCAGGCCCGTCGAGACACGTAGCCGCTGCCACTCCTTTTCGTCGCTTCAATAGCTTTCAGTTCACGAGTATACCGATCTCTCAGCCGCTTCCACAGTTTCAGGCACTCATCGACTGAAACAGGGAAAACAAGACAACAAACAGGCGCTGAGTGTACAGCATGTCCGGACACGTATACAATGCCAGAGGAGGCACTGACAATACACACACGTGTGTAGCATAGACGCACCTTTTGAGAGGCCGGAGTACACACGTATCTGCTCCCGCGCGTTGCTTTTTCGCTCCGCATCCCGGTGGTCCATTCTTTTGATGTCGTAGACACAAGGATGTTGCTGGACGGCGTCCAAAAACCTCTCGATTTCAGAGTCGCACAGGTCCGGTACGCTTGCTTGCGAAGACGCCATCTTCTTCTGACCGCTCGCCGAGTAGCGAGTCTACTTCGACGAGAGAGGGCGCTAGGCGCTAACTTTCTTGGCGTGGTCGGCGCAAAATGCACTCGGTTGCATTCGGCGCCGGACGACGCCAGAGCGCGCTAGATGCCGCCGTTCGCGTCGGCGCCAGGTGCCGCCGGACTATAGAGGGTCGCGTTTTCGGCAACGTAACTTCGCCATGACGCGCGCGCGCGCGCGCGCGCGCTACGTCGGAGTGTATTGCCCCCTTTAGGCCTAGTAGGCGCCGATTGAATCGGTGCACCGGAGTCGTGACGAGGGGCTGGGTCTCTGGACTAGGTGAACGGGTCCGAGCAAGACTGTCCTGCATCCGGTTGTAGGCTCCAGCACCTCCACCAGTGTCACGACGTCAAAACAAAGGTCTTGCCGTAGAGACTGAAACACCAGAAACAGGTCGATCTTTTTAATTAGAACGCGCAAGCGAGTTCTTTTTCTTCGTCCATTTCGTAGTCCTTCGTGGCACATGCACAACTGTCATCGTCTTTCTTGAGAAAGCACGTGACAATATATCACCCCAGTGCTCACTTCTTTGTCCAGCGGTATATGAGAGCGGACTTTCATTCCATTGAGTTCTGTTACTTCACGCAATTTGTCAAGCGCAGTCACATGATTGACGTCAGTCGCTAGGATGTTCTTGCGGCTATTAACTCTTACTTATTTTTTTCACTTCAATTGGCACTAGTGTCTCTAGCTGTACAGACACGGCTTGCCGGTTAAGGCGTCTCACGTCATCACTAGCGAGAACTGGCATGAAAAGGATGGTTAATACCTCGGTGTCAGCGAAGATCGCATGGTGGGCTCACTCGAATCGGTAACATGCTCAGAGCTCGCCTGGTAACATGCTCAGAGCTCCTTGTGGTTTCTGACGAACTCAAAATTGTCGCCCCTGATTCATCAGTGCTGACGTTGTAGGGTTTATTGTAATCACTGACAGTGCCACTCTCGGAGCTGTAGCGCTTTCTAGAAGCAACACCCCCGGTCATTCCAGTGTCCGGAAGTCTTCCGTAGGGCTCTACCTCCATCGCACACCTGCAGGAGACCACGCTTGACAGGCGAAATTAAAATATTCACAATAAACAATGGAACTCAAACATTCGACGTTCTGCCGCACCGGAACTTCGTCCTCCCACGTCCATGAGCTGACTTATTGTGAGTGGCATCCGGTAGTGAAGCATATTCTGCCCATAATTGGTGCGGGTAGCTGGTATAATTCAGTGTGTATTGGGGCTGTGTTGGTAGGGAGACTTAGTCTCAAAGTCTCGACACTGCGTCAGCTGCCTTGATATTTTAAATAGGAAGCGTTTATTTGCGTATACTGCAAGGACTTAGCCGTCCATCTATGCATCTGTCTATGTATCCATCTATCTATCTAGCCGCCTGCGTCTGCGTGCTCTCGTGACCACCAGCTTGACTTAGCGTAAACCAACATTAGTATTGAGGGTAAGATGGTTGAACGAATACGACTCGGTATTCATGACATGAGTAAGTCACAACGCTGTCGCGTGCGTCGTTAAACATTTTCCGCCAGACAGTGGCACAATTTTAATGACGTATCACGTAAAATATGTGAGACACGGGAAGAGGGAAGGCACAAAGGTGAGCGCTCTGACCATTTCCTTTTCCTGTTTTTCAGTCATATTACGCGCTACTTCATTATATCTTACCAAGACGCTCCATTTTATACTCTAGTGGAACATACCCGCGGGCGAGTATGTGCTACTGTCTGGAGGAAACGTTTCGATGATATAGAGGGCACCTTCACGTAGGCGGCTAGACAGAGAGATGAGCATGTTAATACGTAGATAGAAACATTCAAGGTATTTTCATCTTCCTAAGAAATGTTTCGCATCTAAAAACACACAACAAGCAAACAGAGAGTAAGAAAAAGAAATAGAAAAATTAAGATAAATAAGGACGGTGTCCAAGCTCTCCTCTTCATTCAAGCCTGGCACTGCTAGTATAAAGTGCCATTTTTTTTTCAGTTGAATTCCCAACTTCACTTACGCGGCGAAACTGTGGCGTTTTACAACGCAATTCATTTGCTGAGTAAACGTTTTTTTTTTTTTGTAAACCTTAAACTCCTCCTACTGATCGCGAAAATATGCGAATACCCACGAGTAAAGTTTTCGTTAGAAATTAAGCGCTTACCCCTATTTCCGTCGATGACCTGGCTAACGTATTAAAATTTTCTACTAGAATGCCGAACTGAATACGATGTTCGTGCTCGTTCACCACTATAATCTCAGTCGCAATGCATTCACTTGATGTGGTATTAATTTCATTGATATTAGAAATTACTGCATAAGTTCTTTATGCCTGGAGCATCTGTCCTACTATAGAAATCAGTGATTTGGGCACCGCGTCTCGGAAAAACAGCTTTGTAATTTACTTTGATTCAGTAAGGCGCCAGGTATACATTAAATTGTCATGTAGCAAGTTAAGCGAGCTTTTATGAAACGATTGGCACTGCAAAAAATATTCTTTGGAGGAACACATTGCACTTGTAAACTCGTGCGTTGAATTTCGTACTCTCTTCTGCGGGCTGTCCCTGCACACTATTTTTTGAAGTAGAGGTGTGCATATATTTTCATGTACACATTGAAATTGGTTTTCTTTTACCGTAGTCCGGAGATTCTACTTTTGTGTTTTTGAGTTTGTCATAATTTTTTTAAACGAAATAACACACCTATATATTTAACGAGAAATGCCGGGACAAGTTAGTCTAATGAAATTAAGATTTTCTAGACAAGTAGAAAAGCCAAATCTCAATAAACATGGGTGCTTTCGTGTGGTATTTCTGTGGTTTGCGCAATAAAACAACGCCGTTGAGTTATTGGTGCTTTGCAATTCAAACATCTACGAAATGTAAGCTTAGCCTAGCGAATGCGAACTTGAGCGATGTGTTGTGCAAGTATGCTTCGCTGCAGATGCTCATATTTACAATATTTGGCGTACTTGACACTGAATAACGAAGGTTCGCTTATGTTGCGAGGATCCCTTTATCACCAACGTAAGTGCACGCAGATACAGCTTGCAAACTTCCACAGTTCGAAATGTTAGGGAGCTCATATGTGAAATTCTGCAGCTTTTTGAACGCAGCCGACGGCATACGCCAGGCTCAAAGGTTTAAAACGTGCCCGGGTCCCTCAATGCAAATTTGTAAGCTTGCATTCTTTTGCGGAGATAAGCGATGTGTCGGAGTGATATTTTATTTTCTGTCTAACATCAGACGCTACCTTTCTTATGCTCGCGTGGTGGTTTTCACTTAAATGAGGCTTCCTAGTTAAAAGCATATTACTTATATCGCTCTCCTGAAAAACTATGCAGATAGTAGCGATCGTAATTATACTGCTTCTGACCTTGTAGGTGTTAAATGTAACACGTTAAGTTACCTGCTTCTCTAATATGCAAAGCACTTGAACAGGCCTGCACAACAGTGCTTCTGAGAAAGCGCGTTATCCAGACCACCACGCATTGACAATAGTTGTCACGTAATGATGACATCACCCAGCGTGACATCGCATAAGGACGCTAAAGTGAACCAATGGATCACTCGGTGCATGATCTATGGTCGTTTTATAGCACGTAGGTATATAACACGGATGACAAGCAGACGCCCACTGCACTTGTCCCCGTATGCTTGTCCCCAGTGTTTTCTTGCACGCAGTGCAGACCAATAATGACGCTATCACATCACGACGTCACTTGGTAAAAGATGAGCCGATACCGGGGGCAGTGCGTTGGCAATTTCATGGGTGTGGGCAGGGTTCCCCTTTAGGCAGGGTGAAAGTTTGTCACAGCGCACCCATTTCGTGCTATATTATTTTATGGGGCTGACTTTGCGGTTACCCAAGTCTCAGCGCCCCCTTTCTATTGAGTCAATATGTGGGGCTGATATCCTACCCCTCCTCTCTTTAGTGACTAGGAAGCCTGTAGCCCTACCGCCATCCCTCCTTCCACAATAAGCACTACAAGGGCTACTGTCGCAATAGAAGGCTTTGGGAAGGAGAGAAGGAGAATCACTTCATAAAGTACGAAAACAATTGGTTCTGCATTTGCATGTTACACTGCAAATGTCGTCGAAAGACGATAGTATTGCGTCTGGAGAAAGTGAAAAAAATGTTTATTTAATGTTCTGTGGAAGAAAATCCGGAAATGGAGAGTGAAAAAAAGCGCTCATGTTTCACGTCACACGTGAAACATGAGAGCTATCTGGCAGTTATCTTGGAAAATGAAGCGCGTGGCGTCCTCGTCCATCTCGGAGGAGACAAGGTGTAGAACGCGAGGCGACGGGTAGGTGCCACCACTGTGTTGTCTTCGCGAAGCGTTGAAAACAGCCTTTTCGTGCAAGAGTTGCATGGTCAGCACAGCGTGATAAACGCTACGGTCCTTAGAATTACTTATGTACAATTTTAGTAGTAAAAAGACAAACATTCTGAATATTGACGTGTTGTTATGTTGCTTCAGATATGCGCAATAATTGCTTTACAGGCTGATCAATAATTGCTAATTGCTAATAATTGCTAATTGCTAATGACCAATTATTTCTGTAATAAGCTGACCGCAATTATTGCTAATAACACTGACTAAATTTTTTGCATCGAAGGTCCGAACAGAGACTATCGTCTTTAAAATGATTTTCGGCTTCCAGACATGTTGTGCGACTGGGTCAGAATTGCGTCTCGAAGTTGGAGCCACCGGGTGCCGGCTTGTTCATCCGCCGAGCCTCAACGTGCTGGTGAGTCTGAGCTGGTATCCTAATCTGCTTCACCGCTCATCCACGTCAGGACTATCTATCGTAGATGAAGGTTCAGCTACAGTTCTGTGTGTAGACAAAAGTAGACAAAAGCTGACCGCGTCGAGTCAGCTGTTTATTAAGTGTTTAGTTTTGCGTAATTTTCGGCTTTTCACTTTTTTATTAAAATTTTTGTGTGGATTTTGTCAAACCAAATGGCATCTCAATCTTCAAGAGTTTCACTAGCTCAAACCAAGATAGTTGTTTTAAACATAAAAAAAAACCTGCATTACAGTCTGAAAAGATATAAGTTCATGGAAGTTCTTAATTTTTCCTGAACTTTGCCTTCTCTCAAAGCTACTCTACAGGCTAAACGGAGCCGATAGAACAAAGCTTGGACTAATCACATCATTCCACATTAAGGGAAGAGCGATGTGCTGCGGCTGGAATATACACAAGTGCCATCTTTTCCCTTTAGTGTCTCATCAAGAAATTTGATGGATCTAGCCACACCTTGGACAATGTAGCGCAACGTTGCTGCCATAATCTTCATTCCTATAGCTTGATGGAGTTCTGCCAGAGGTCAACAACGCCAACACTTCTATAATTTCTTTGTTTCAGTTATTCTTTTATTTCGTGCGTCAAATTAGGCTCTCCGCTGCTCGAGTGAGAGAATCTTTGCATTTTGCTTATGTCCTGTTGCGGTGCTTAAAACCTCAGAGGAGTCGGTTATAGGAGGTGAATCTAAACGCGTAGGTTCAGCAGACTTTAGACGATATGTGTGGGCTCCTTTAAGAGTGCTCTGACATGTATTAAAGCAGCGATTTCAGCAGCTTTAACCCTTGCTCTATTGAATGTGAGCGGAGCTGACCCACGCAGTTTGTACCGCGTTCGCCAAACACGAGCTCGTATTGCCCACGCTATAAGAAGGCGTGTGTGAGCAGCGCAAATAAGGCAGCCTGATTCGTTTCCCGTGTAAACAATCGTCATATGAGCCAAATTCCACCAGGTTTTTAATAGCCGTGTTTCTGCATTTGATTTCTAGTTAACTGTGACCTGTGCATATTAAAAGTTACGTCCCTGTGTTTTGTCCCACTTTTTAATCATAATTCTTTTCACTGAGTTCTTTTTTTTACGCAGATGGCGCCGCAAAACAATAAAAATTGCTTTCACAGTATACATTCTCTCCACGCAAGGATTTGACTTTGAGAAGCGGTATGAAAAGTGGTGTCCCGATCTGTGCGAGAGTGAAGGGCGCATGCGAGAGACAGTACTATTAAGAGAAAAGGAAGGAGAAAGAAAAAATTTGTTTGCCCACGCTTTCTGGCAAGAGAAACAATTTCGGTCCTCATGGGATTCTGGCATCGGAGACCCAGAAAAGCACATGTTCGCTAAATCGCCGTTCACCCCTCAAAGACGTCTTTGTGCGAACAATAGTTTGTTAGACCATACGGCGTCTTTGAGGGGGACACCTTGTTGAAATCTTTCGTTACACTGCAGGGAGTGCAGCTGCGCACCCTTGCTATCTGAGACCAGGGTGCTAGCAAGAATGAAAGGCCAGATTGCACGAGAAACGAAGAGGAATTGAAATTAATAAATTACTTGAGATGAATTACCTGAGTGCGTGCCACTAAAAGGATTTTGTTTTCTTCTAATATGACGTGTGACTTTGTTGACCTGTATATATACTGGGGTAAGGGAGCATGCTGCTGCTCAGGTCAAGGTGGAGGTTCTGCGTTTTATCCTGGCTAAAAGTAATTCAATCGATTAACAATCCTAAAATACTGGGCCTTGTTTAGATAGCATCTTCATTGGAAATTTAAAACTAGTTGCACGTTTCATCTCAGACACGCTGTGTAACGTTTTAAACCTGACGTTTTAAAAAGACCTATTTCTTTCTTGCTTGAAAACTGCTAAGATTGTTCCCATTTTTTAAAGGTGACAAACAAATGATTACCAACAATCCCCCAAATCACTATATATTCTCTCCTGCCTTAGTAAACCGATTGCAAAATCATTTGTCAAACGTCTTATTAACAACATAACGTAAATTCTTATGTTAAAAAATAACCAGTTTTACTTCCGCCTTGAAAGTTGTACTAATGTTACTGTGTTGTCTCTAACTGACTACATTGAAAGTGAATTGTTTTTTAAAATTTAGTATGATCTGTTTTCTTAGACTTCACTAAAGCTTTTGAAACAATTAACCATCAAGTGGTGTTTGATAAACTTGAGTGTTATGACAAAACCAGCCCTGCGCTAACATTTCTAAAAAACTATTTACTTGACAGGCAATATACATCACACGTAGCTTACACATATTCGGCAACGAAGGGCATTAACAAGGGTGTACCACAGAGCTCAGTTTTAGGTCCTCCGCTTTTCATAATATACACTAACAATATTCTAGATTCTCTTAACTCCTCCAACATGATCATTGCATCTTGTACGCTGATGACATTATCATATCTTCGTCCAATAAATCTATTACTTTTCTTATTTCAAGGCTGAATATTGTATTGAGTAACATTATGGACTGGTTTATCAATAACTAATTAGTTTGAAGTCCATTTAAATAAAATATATGGTGTTTCATCCTCCTCAAAGACCCTTAATGCTAATTCCCGAACTAAAACTTGGGTCTCATTCTAAAGCTGTTTGCGGGGATGTCACTTTTCTCGGCATACATCTTAACCCTAGCCTCAGAATTGGCTGCCACGTCCATTTTTACAAGCAGAAGACTACGTTTGACATCCGAGCTTTAATCTAAGCTTGCCCTGCTTTTCTTCTCGGGAGGCTCGGCAAGCGTTGTATTTTGCTTTCACTCATAGTCACATTACCTAAGGTATCGCTTCATGGGGAAAGCCGTGCGCTTTACTCAAACCACTTGACTTTGATGTGTTCAGCTATCATCAATTAAACACATCCAAAATGAATCAATACGCATAATCACTTCTACTTCCATACAGTCTTCTTATGCCTCTGTATTACTCCGCTCTTGCAATATCTTGCAGGTTATTTATTTTTCCCGTTCAACGTAATCGTCTTATTCAGCAAACTGCTTCCCTGCAACCTTCCGCTTCCATTTATGTCACGTTATTTTTCACACAATAAAACTTGGCGAGATTTGCAACAAATAAAGAATTTTCGTAATCCCCCAGTTCATAGTATTCATGGCGAAAAAACATCTGCGTTCACTGCCATTTTACTTTGGGGTGATTTGCTTACAGCTATCAAATCTCGTGTTGCCTTTCGATTTTTTAAAACTGATCATAAACATCACTATCTGAACTAAGCGTACTCATGTCGCACCTCTTGACAAATTAACTTTGTTTATTTGTACCTTTGCTTTTTTTGCTGCTCTTTTTCGCGTTCCACTTATGTCACTGTAGACGTTCTATCTGTTCTGTTTGAATTTCATTCCTTATTCCGTTCACTTGCGGTGTTAGTTTATACGTTCTATATTTGTATAATTACCCGATGGTCCCACTACAGTTTTTTTTTCACTTTAGGATCCTCGCTTGTAGATTTATTGATCATGTAACTTTTTTTTTAGAGCAATGAACTGAACCTTAACTAAACTTTAAATACTGAAAGGATCATCAATGTGCCTGTATGCTGAGTGAACAGGGTTCACCAGAGTTAACTAAAGGGTAAACGAAAAAAAATTGGGCAGATCCCACATGCCTGGGAATCGACGCTATGCGAACCATGTGGAGGGAATGTGACCGTGTTGAAATTATGTATTGTGTGACGCGTCATAAATTGACACTAAATATATGTACAAATGTTGCACGCACAGACATAACTTGAAGAGTTGCAGAAGTTTATATAACCAGATATTTGCACTTGCGCAACGATGCCAACCGGAACATGCGTATTAGCAACATCGAAAGCTGATATGAAGCGCAGATGTTCCCGAGGATGCTGGCCCTGGACATTACTACACGAATCAACTTCAGCGCATGGCGACTAACCACAATTGGCAGCAGCCCGATGTGAAGATTCTATCAAAGGAGTACAAATGTAATGTTTATAAAATTGTGTAGGCAGTACTGCAACCACTATCGACGTTTAACAAAGATAAACGTCTATTTGAAAAGTACTTCCGAGACCTGGCGTAGCTCTGTGGTAAAATGCTTCATTCCCACGCAGAATGCTTGGGTTCGATTCCAGCTGGAACCCTGACCTTTATTCTTAGCATTCGTTGGATCGACGCTGCCGATGTCGAGTACTTAACGCTCGCGCAATAAAATTGCCCATGTGGGTTATTGTCGTTCCTAGGGAGACTTTGTCTATCACCTGTGGCACATACCCGCATAATAAAGGCACATACCCGCCAGTGGGTATGTGTCACTGTCTTGTGAGAAGTGTTTGACGACGTACGTGATGCGATTGTGACATTATTCATCTCTTGATCAGCGCGTCATAATTGTCAAACCATCTTACCTTCCCATGCTATTTTTGGTTCACACCAAGTTACGGAGGTGACCACGAGAGCACCCAAACGTAAGTGGCTAGATAGATAGATAGGTAGATAGATACGCTCGAAGTAGCCGAAGTTCACTAAGAAATGCTTCACATTTAAAAAGACAACAGTAGCAGTTGCGAATCTGTCTGGGCAAAAGTGAAACTATACAACCAGTTTATCGGTGGCAGACGCCACAAATTTTGCGTGTAGCAGGAACATGTGTGTGCACCATTCCCCACATCTGAGTTTTCGCTAACGCAGTTATGACCTGCAATCACAGTTGCACCGCAAGTATTAGGTGCAAGATAGTCTTAATACACCTGTGATTTTTCTTGTGTGCATAGTGAACTTAACGAGCGGAGACGATCGCTGCGTTGTGAAAGCGCATGCCTGCGTGTACTGTTCCCAAAAGCTGAAAGCCGCGCTGACTGGAGCTCCTGCTATTCAGCTCGAACAACATGAACTTTTTTTGCGAACAGAAACAATGTCTGCCGAGGTATTTGGCGGCCATCTGTCTTCCGCGACCAGTCTAAGCAAGCAAGACACGAGGGAGTTAAGGTGCTGGTAGAAGATCTTCGTTCGCATTCACTTCAAGGCAAGTACGATTTTAATTGTGTGATAGATGCTGGCGCCTTCAAACGTTTCTCTAGCAGTACCACAGCACTCGTGAAAATTTAGCCGCTGCGGCCAAGTCACTGCGAAAGTGAACAAACCACAGCACCCTTGTCGATTCTCAAGAAACATACCTAGCTATAGTTCCACTCGGTGTTGTCTTTCTTGCTTATCCTTTCGCTGCCCTGTTAATGTTACAGCAACCTTTCGTAACTCCTAAACTTCAGTTCTGATAAATATAGTTGACTCGCCATTCTAAGCCAGCAATTTCTAGGTGCAGTCAAGTATGTTTCACTCGAAGCGAAAAAAAAAGCCTTACATTCCCGCTATCCAGCAAACAACACTGGCCAACTGCCACTATTACGATCTTATTTCTAAGAAGCCGGCCCTTTTACTTTTCTGCAAGAGCTGGCGACGTCTGGGATAATGGAAATCCCTTGTTGCTATGTGTCGAAAGTAACAAAGCGGCAAGTTACAGCGACAGCCGGGACGTAAGCAGTGAGCTGTCACTATATCTGGGCGCAGTAGATGCTCTTTGGTCAAGAGCATCTTACTTACTGCACCCAGAAGGGCATCAATGAAGTACTTAGGACTATGCGCCCACCTCTCTTCCAAAAACTTATTCTTTGAAACAATCCCTAAACGAGCATATCACAGCGGTCACGCTTGAATAAATAATTGAACGTTTGACGATTATAAAACAAAGAAAACATACGGTATGAACTGTCGGCGAGTACTTCTGCACTTTTCTATATTCATTTGTTGAATATTTACCATTATATTTAAATGGTTCTACGAATGACATAGTGATATTATAAATTTCTGACACAATTAACGGTTACGGAACCAAGCAGCAAAAAGTCTCCTGAAGTATGATAAAAGTTTGATTCTAAAGATCGCAGACAACTAAAAGCAACGGTGCGCCTTACGTTACAAAATAGCCCAGACCTCATCAAGGTGTTATGTGGCTTTTTGTCTTTCTTCTTGTTATCTGTACCCAGTATAGGTGAGAAATATATTTCAAAGTTCTATATTGGTCAGCTACCACGTGTGCGCCCTTGTGTGTGTGCATGACTGATTGATTGATATGTGGGGTGGTTTAACGTACCCAACGTATCTGCATCAATTGACCTGATTATTAGAGACGCCGTAGTGAAGGGCTCGAGAAATTTCGACCATCTGGGGTTCTTTAACGTGCGCCCAAATCTGAGCACACGGGCCTACAACATTTCCGCCTCCATTGGCAATGCAGCCGCCACAGCGTGTGTGTGCATGAGAATGTGTGTACCTTTGTTTAGGTGATGGTGCTTAAGTACGTTTGCGTCCATCCGCAAATATAATTGTGTGGCTGTTTGTGTGCATTTCTGTTTATGTGCCTGAGGGTACATTTATGCTTGCTTCGTATTATGACTGTGTGTGTGTTCGTTTGAGCGCGCGCGTTCACTACTCTATGCAGATATGTGTGTATATATATGGGTGTGTGTGGCGTAGTGGAAAGAGAAGAAATGTCTGACACATGTATTTAACTCTTCTATCATTCCCTCAAGTGCGCAAACGTCACGGGCAGGTGACTGCGTATACAAATATTACGCTATCAGTTTACGAATCTATTACGAAGCATTGGCTCGTATACCTTCAAATCGTGGTCATGAGAAGTGTTATATACCGTGGGCATTGTATTATTGTATAATACGCCGCACAGTGGCTGCAAATTACTGCTGAAGCTGCTGTAGATGAGAAAAAAAGGGGTGGAAGTGCGATATTGAATCATTACTAAAAGTAACAACTTATGCCAGTGGTGTGCGGGTAGTGGTATTCTTGCTTTAGCAGCAAATCTGAGGTGTTTCGAAGGAGATTTAGGGGATATATAAATCTGCGTGATAGATTACCAATACCTTGATATTTTCTCATTTTGTGGTCCCCCATAAACATATAGTGGTGTTCGGACGTTAAAATCGAAATATAATACTAGTTTGCTCTTTGTACGGCACGCGAACTATAGTGAAAAGAACATATATAGAATAATATATGAACAAAGTCAAGCATTCAGTTTTTTACACTTTTCCGTAAACACTGTTAGGTAGCGCAAACTGTAAGGTTGTGCAAAACTCAGGGACAAGAGACAAGAGAAGCCGACGCACACACGGACCATCAATGTGTGCGGATTGTGATACATATTTTCTTTTCATAGGCTGGTCTTAATGTTTCGCGCAGAGTTAAAATGAAGTTATTAAACAGTGCGAGCCAAATATTAGCAAAACAGTAAAATTTCGTAAATAATGACGCGCTTGTTATTCTCGTTCACTGACAATCCTAAGGAAGAAAGGAACGTCAGAGATTCCCACACTCCGATACCTCTCTATTTTCTCAGCTTGATACTGCAGGGGCACTAGAAGCAGTATAAACTATAACCAGTGCATTTATTTCTGTGAGCTTGAGTACATTGAGTACGTGAATGCTCAGAAGACAAGCACATCTTGCCAAGAGGTGGTGAAAAAGCAGCAGGGAGGCAAAAGGCCAATACTTTTCCCTCGGTGCCTGATGGTAAAGGTTTCACAACGTACGCGACAGTTTCACGTCACTGCTAATTTGATTAGACAGGCGCATTCTTCCGACTCTCTTACACACCCGTATCTACTTTAGTATGAACGAAGTTAACGAGGTAATAGCGAGAGCACTCAGACGTAGGCAGCTAGACAGAAAGACAGAAAGGCAGAAGGAAAAAAATAAAGATAGATAGATAGAAAGATAGATAGATAGATAGATAGATAGATAGATAGATAGATAGATAGATAGATAGATAGATTCACGGACGGACGGATAGACGGACAGATGGACCGATGGATGAATGAATAGACGGACTGGTGGACGGATGGATGGATGGACGGAAAGAAGCGCCGAAAGCGCGTTTGCTTTGCCAAGAAATGCTTCTCATTTATTCTTGTTACCACCAAACGGTAATTACCTTTTTCTTTATAACATACCTCGCATATTTCCTACATGTCCATGAGTGCGAAACGCCGTCTTTCTGAAAGTAGCATTCTTCTTGATGTCTTCATTGACACTGTGGCACATGGGCGCTTGTGGGGAGACCACCTTGCCAACTGTTTTCTAATACGTGTTGTTGGTGTCCTCCCCAGCGTACAGGTTTTGTCTCGGATGAAGTAATCACGAACGCACTAAAACACAGGTTTCAAATCGTTTGGAAGTTGTCATTCATTAAAAACATCTTTGAAGCCAATATGTTTTAAATTTACAAGCACGTTTAGATGGACCGAATGAAGCAGTCTTACGAAAAAAATTGACCCCGTATCTGCATGTTAATCTGCAAATGTCGTCGAAAGACGATAGTCTTGCAAGTGGAGAGAGTGAACAAAACATTTATTTGATGTTCTGCGCGAGAAAATTGGTGAATGGTATTCTGGAGGCACTGTGTTAGAGTGCCTCGAGCGAGCGCCCCGCCGTGGTGGTCTAGTGGTTAAGGTACTCGGCTGCTGACCCGCAGGTCGCGGGTTCGAATCCCGGCTGCGGTGGCTGCATTTCCGATGGAAGCGGAAGTGTTGTAGGCCCGTGTACTCAGATTTGGGCACACGTTAAAGAACCCCAGGTCATCGAAATTTCCGGAGCCCTCCACTACGGCGTCTCTCATAATCATATGGTGGTTTTGGGACGTTATACCTCATATATCAATCAATCAGTCAATCAATCAAGAGTGCCTCGAGCGTGCAGTGGAGGCGAACGAGCGCATCAAGTCACGTCACATGTGAGACATGAGTGCGATCTGGCAGTTTTCTTGGAAAACGTTGCGCGTTCGAGACGGGCGTGCGCGCCCATCTCAGTGGTGATATGGTGTAGAACGCAAGGTGACGATGATACGGGGCGCGAAAAAAACGACACACAACAGAGAAGAAGTACACGGGACGACGCGCTACTAGCAACTGGAATATTTTATTCAGGAAAGACCATTTATACCGCAGTGACATCAAATTTAACCCAACGAATCGACCAAAAACTAAAAATACATGCTCAGCATGCCTATAAGTAACGCTGCAGATAGGCTATCTCCCCTTCCTGCAGACTGATAGAGGGGTGGCTGATGCAATCATGCCCCTCCCTCTGGATAAAGAGGGCTTCTATAATCTCCCTCTCCGCTGAGCCCCTGTGCCTGTAGATTACAGTTGTCTGCTCAAATACCGGCGTACAGTTACCCTGATCGCATCCTCTGCAATGCATCGCCAGATGCGTGAACGGCCTTCCTATTAAAGAGCTGCTGTGCTCTCGCAACCGCACGTTGAGGCATCTACCAGTTTGCCCTATGTATGCCTTGCCGCACGACAGTGGTATTCTATATACAACACCACGTGCGCAAGGAACGAACTGCCTTACGTGCTTAATGGCACATCCTCTTTTTTCACACTGCTTTGGCCTACCTGTCTTCTTACCAACCGCTGAGCAGATGCGGCCCACCTTGTTTTCTGCGGAGAACACGAGATCCACCCCATACCTCGAAGCCACTCTCTTAAGGCCGTGCGAAAGCCAGTGGATATACGGGATTTTTGACACTCTTTTCCTTCCCTGCGGGACATTCGTGTCTAGGCCTGTCCCAGGCCGTTGCTTAATGGACTTTTTTATTTTTTCGCAAGCAGCAGCTAAGACACTATCAGGAAACGCCGCGTCTCTTAGTCTTTCCACCTGCGCGAAAAAACTTGTCTCCATAAGATGTGGGCATGACCTGTCCAACGCCGTTTTTAGGCACGTCATGGCAATGCCATTTTTTACTAGGCGAGAGTGCCTAGAGCTGTAATCAAGAAGCGGCTTCGCGGTCCTAGGGGAAAACATCCAACACACGTGTTTTTGTTGGAATGACAGCTGCAAATCCAGAAAACGCAGCTTTCCATTCTTCGGCACTTCGCGCGTGAATGTCAAGCCCCGCCCCTTATTACCAAACACACTGAGCACTTCATCAACTCTGCTATCAACGTTGTCTGAATTAATCAACAGCAAATAGTCGTCCACATATCTGTACACTTTTTGGACCAAACCATCAAGGCCAGTTACAAGATCGTTGTCAACTCTGGCTAAAAAAATGTTGCTCAGTACTGGAGCCACTTTGGATCCAATACAGATCCCTGATCTCTGCACAAAGTTCTTACCCTTCCAGCTGACGTACGTGTGTTTTATGTAAAAGAACAATAATTCTAAAAAACTTTGAACAGAGATGCCGCACTTGGACACAAACTTCATTTCATCATTGTTGCCAATGCACTCTTTCACACTAGTCATCAGTTCATCATGAGGCAGTGAATAATATAAGTCTTCTATGTCGATGCTAAATCCCGAAGTGTTCTCATGGACATTATAGAAGCCCTCTTTATCCAGAGGGAGGGGCATGATTGCATGAGCCACCCCTCTATCAGTCTGCAGGAAGGGGAGATAGCCTATCTGCAACGTTACTTATAGGCATGCTGAGCATGTATTTTTAGTTTTTGGTCGATTCGTTGGGTTAAATTTGATGTCACTGCGGTATAAATGGTGTTTCCTGAATAAAATATTCCAGTTGCTAGTAGCACGTCGTCCCGTGTACTTCTTCTCTGTTGTGTGTCGTTTTTTTCGCGCCCCGTATCATCATGAACCAGCACCAACTCGCCCAACTTTTTACTTTACTGAGCAAGGTGACGAGTAGGTGCCACCATCGTGTAGTCTTAGCGAAGCGTTGGAAACACTCGCCTTTTCGTGCAAGCGTTTCATGGTCAGCACAGCGTGATAAACGCTATGGTCCTTAAAATGACTTATGTGTGCCTTTTGTAGTAAAATACGCACATGCAGATCGCATACGTGTTGTTATGGTGCCTCAGATATGCGCAATGATTGCTTTTTAATCGACAATCGCACAAGTATGAACGATGAATTATGAGCAACATTGGTGGGCGCTGCAGATGGGGTCGGCCGTTTGGGGTATCAGCTGGCGCCGTTTAGAGTACCCGGTACCGTTAAGGGTTTTCAAACAGAAAATTTTACAGACAGACAGACCCATATTTTTTGCGTCGAAGGTCCCCAAGAAAGACTATCGCCTTTAAAAAGCTGCTGAACTGCGCGGAACGCTATATTGCCATCTTCAGGATCTATAATCGCATTTTCAGTCAAATGCTCACTTCGCAGTGGCTCTCTTAAAATTACAGACCGTGTTTTGTACTCTAAACTGGCTCTTAAAAAAACCTTCAGATAAGCTGTTATCTCGTATGAGAACTGCCTTATTGGAGATTAACACGCCTATATGTGTTTGTTACTAGTATGAATGAAGCAACACATTGAACTTCATCCTGCTTAGATCACCGCAACTTGGGGCACGTCTGCTGCAACGTTCTTTGCAAATCGTCGTTTCTTGTTTGCGTTGGAGGACCTTTTCTCTGGTAAAGTATTGCTGGAAGTTGAAAAATAGCCACTAACTTAGTTGCACAAGGGCCGTAACAAAATGTATTATGGTTTAAGAGAAGAAATTAAAAGATTTTTTACGGAATGGTGAGGTGACAAGGTTGCCAACAATAATAGGTATTATTATTCGATTTTGCTCATCGACAAAGCCATGGTAACGCTTTTTTCGGAGGAATGTTTGAGACCTCTTGAGTTGAGAAAGACCGACATACTTGCCAGTGCTCTCTGGAGACGCTGTTGGGTGTTCCTGTGAGAACACGCCGCACTTCAAATGCAAATATGATCTTCGTGCAGTGTCATTTCGACACCTTTCAGCAGGTTTCTTTTAAGATGAATAAACGCTAGATTAAATAACTCCGGGCTTAGCACAGCTTCTTGCGGCGCTCCCTTCTCGACGGCATAACGCGCTATATGGCTCTCGGCAGTACAAATAAAAAGCTGCCGTCCTTCAAGGTAGTCTGCAATCCACGCGAAAAGCCGTCTGTCAAGACCAAAGGTTTCCAAGGCATCGAGTATTGCTTTGTAATGAATGAAGTCATACGCTACCTTAATGCCCCAAAATAACGCAGTATAGGTGTGTTTCCAAAGACTTACTCTTCTTCAACTGTTGAGTTCAAGCCTATGACATTATCAATTGCAGAGCTATTTTGACATAAGCCATTCATTTCTTTAGGATATTTTTTTTTGGTTTCTAGAAACGAAAAGAGTCGCTTCTGAATCATTTTCTGAATAGCTTCCCTACAAATCTCACCAGAGAAATGAGTCTGAAGGAGGCGTAATCTGTGGGCTGTTTTCCTGGCTTCAATACAGAGGTAAATTTTGCAAGTTTTTACGTTTAGAACCTTCCCGTTTCTCCATAATGCGTTATTACACTCTAGAAGACGTGGTAGTGATGTGTGGCTTAACTTTGCGAGCGCTGCATAACTCACTCTGTCATGGCCAGGTCGATTGTTTTTGTCGCTAATTGCTGCTGTCAGCTCCTCAATGGTAAAAGGCACCTCTAAGTCATCTGAGACAGGGAAGGTTACTCGAGGTGTACCAGGCTTATGATTTGCCGTGTTCAGGGAAAAATTAGCTCCATATCAAAGGAGCCTGCCGTACTTTACTGCCACCTCTTTTCACGATGCGCGCTCATGTAGTGACAGTCAGTTGAAATGATACACATGTTGTGGCTCTTGGCGAAATCCCCAAATCACTCTCCAGACTTTGCTAAGGGGTTTCCGTACATCCAGCGTCCCGTAAACCGCTCAGCTTACATGAACACAAGCATCGTGCCAGCATCAATACGCATTAAAACGTAGAAAGGCGTTTTTCCAAATATTAGTCCAAGGTGCCGATGATGGCAGAAGAGAAAAAAATGAAGGAAAATGCGGGAAGACAGCAGGCAGATGGGATGTTTCCGAGGGTAAACTGTGCTGCCTGCATGTTACCACGTGGGAACTCGAATAAATTCGTCGCAGAGTGGGTGGGGGGGCTACCATGTGAATGTTAAGTAACTGGGTATTGTTTGATAATACTTGATTGGTTGATATGTGGGGTTAACGTCCCAAAACCACCATATAATAATGAGAGACGCCGTAGTAGAGGGCTCCGGAAATTTCGACCACCTGGGGTTCCTTAACGTGCACCCAAATATGAGCACACCGGCCTACATTTGATAATGCTTAAGAATTATTTCATATTTGCTATTTTTATTTATGAAATGAAGGAGAAGCGTTGCCTCCAACGTCAAGTGAAAGCCAACTAAACACGCCCTCAAATGAATTCCGAACGCGCGTTCTAGTGCCGACATATACATGATGGCGAGTGAACGGTTGTACAGCGGGAGCAGTTGCTTTGTTGTAGTTTTTTTACTAGCAGGCACTGATTACGTTGGTATTGCGTGGCGAGCAAAAGGGAGAGGAGTGACAGCTCTGCGGCTGCCTTCCTGAGCCAACAGGGACGCCATTTCTCTCCTTCTACACCCATAATACCCTCACCACATCCCTACAGGCAACGAGCCATGCTCCAACTTAGAGCTGAAAAAGTTGCGTCTTTTCCTTCCTTCGACATCTCTCTCTCTCTCTCCGGGTCGGCACGAGACGCGAGCATGCGCAGTTGGGGTGTGGATGGCGCCCCCGCCGATAGATTATACACTGTAGCGTGGACGCTAAAGCTTGACATCGTGCAACTAAGAAATGCTTCGCATTTAAGAAATCACAAAACGTCGGGGCCGGGATGGTGAGGGTGGCTACAACACCACCGTACTTCCGCACGACGAATTGTAATGGCACAGGGCCACGGTTACGCGAAGATCAGAGAACAACCTCCGAGCAACGCAGTTTATATCACAACAGAAATGTAT
Source organism: Rhipicephalus microplus (assembly GCF_043290135.1). Classification (NCBI taxonomy): domain Eukaryota; kingdom Metazoa; phylum Arthropoda; class Arachnida; order Ixodida; family Ixodidae; genus Rhipicephalus; species Rhipicephalus microplus. Next base: position 103,816,220 of record NC_134706.1, on the reverse strand, counting down.
TAGGTACGTTGATTATACGCGTACCACGTTTCCAATGAGCGAATGCATTTTTAAATTAATGCCTACTTTTAAATTCGAGAGTCATCATTCACTAAGGTTCGAAGTTTGATAAATAGAGAAACCAGGAAAATCTACTCTATTGCCAGAAAAAGACGTAATGCTATTTGTATTCCATTCCCTGCAAAAGGCGCCTGACTCCACTCCAATTCTGTTCCTTTAAAGGTTGACCCCACTCCATTCCAGAGTCATGAAAATGTGGAATGATTCATGACTCATTCCAATTCTAGAGTGGCAACTCCGCAACGCTGGTGTGACAATCTTATAATCCTCGTGCCTGAACAAAACTTCGTAAATTGTGAAATCTCTCTTTCTCAGTATGTGTGAGAGAGAGCGGACTCGCACGTTTGGGTTGCTGTGGGTGTTTGTTTGCGATAATTATTCAGCGCCAGGAGCAGAAAGTCAAGCGCATAGCCAGAATAACATCTCGAGCTCCTTCCTAATTAAAGAATTTTCCTCTGCCTTTACTTACTGATTTTTTTCGCATTTTATTGGATCTGTGATAAACGGATGGATGGAATAACTTTATTGGTAGTCTTGAAAAACGCGGCTTCAGCCCCGTGGGCGTCTCCCGCGTTGAGACAGGCAGAGATGAGTACTGGAACTTCACCCAATTTCAATGGCACGTATTCGCTGTGGCTTTTCTGCTCCTGTTACTGTTTTGTATATATTGTGTACTCCAATACGTGTGCTGCGTTTCACGCACATTGTGATGTAATACTACGGAACGCAAGTTTATCTTTTTATTGGTGTGCGACATCTCTAGAGTACCCCGCACCACAACTACTGCTGGTTTATGCAGCTTCTCACAAAATTGCTAATTAAGTGGTTTCTCTCAATAAGCCTGCACTTTAGCCAATCATGTTTCCAAACACCCAAAAGGGCACTGAAGCCTGAAGTGCTAACTCATCCCTTCGATTAGAATCCTGGGTTAAAATCTCTCTTAAGATGTTGTACCCGTGAACAAACTGTAGGCGATAACGCTACAGGTAGGGTTGAATGCACCGAGCCTAAAATTCATTACCACAGACACATCAATGCTACTGAGTTTAATACTTTAATAGCATAAGACCTGAAATTTTGTGCTTCGTGCATCTATCTTTGCACATATAAAATATTTCGTTTTTCCCCACATACGCACCAATGCTCTTCCGAGCCTTTTCAAGCGATAAGCAGCTTAAGCGAGGAGGAAGTGCTACCATTCTGAAAAAGACGGATATAATGAGGAAGCTCTTTGAAACACTGTCTTTATGAAATTATATACGGAGTACCACTCTATTATGCACGCAGAGGGTGAAATTTGATTCACAAGTAGATTGGATGGTCTGTATGTCCCAACTGCTGGAGTCACACCTTGACCGGAGCCATAAAGTCACACAGTGAAACAAAAGCTCAATAAAACTGACGAATGCAAGTTTGAGAAGCCCGGAGGAATAAGGTTCCTGAATAATTATTACCATAGAGAAGTACGCATGCAAGAAACGAACGTAAAGTCTGAATACATAGGAGGGGGGAACTCTCTCGTATAAGTGTTGATTATTTCGACTTCTTAATTAGATGCGGAACTTCCGCTCTACCTAATTAAGCCAGTTTGCTTGCACAAAAGTACGCAGTTAGCGCTTTGAAAACGAGTTTGCCAGGTGCACCGTCGTATGTGATGGGAGTGATTGTTGACAAACGGGGCGTGCTAACCGTTCAAAATCTCGTGAACAACAGCCGTGGTGCAGAACATGAACAACTGCAAATGAGATCCTGAGTTTTGGACGGCAGAGAGTTCTCGAAGAACTTTATTGCACTGTCTATTGTTTCACAAAGACGCCTTCAGAAGGTCCAATGTCACGACGGGGCATACGTTTAAGTTGAACGAAGTTTTTTTTGTATTGTACACAATTCTTCACTTCTAAAATAGCGATAACACATGAATGAAGGTTTTTAGCGGGCTTGTTTCCTTTTACGTATTTCTTTGTCAGTGTGTGTTGTGCGTGTGCGTTTTAGGATCACGTGTACTTGTTAGTGTGTGTGTTTTGTGTGTTTGTGGGTGTGTGTATATGTGCATGAGTGCGTGTATGTGTTTGCACGTGCGCCTGTTTTGATAGAACGCACGCAACCTGTGTTAGCCATCATGCTCACTTCACGCCTCGAGTGAATTGCTCGAGTATTAACCTTCTCCTCCAGTAAGGTTTGCTTTCGAGGATGGTCGGAGAAAACGTTTGATGTTTTGCGCCGTTCGCTGTATATGCAAGACTTGAGTCGTAAATTTATCCTCCAGTTAGTCTAGCTTTCAAATATAGTACAATTTTAAAATTAGAGTAACTGCAGGACAAGGTTATAATTCACTCGCTGTATATGCCACTCCAGTCGTGGCATATACCGTGAGCGGCCCAAAACATGTACCGTTCTCTCGAAACCCTTCTCCCGCTTTTGCACACGGACTACGTTCAGCAGAAAACCAGGAAAAGAGGGGAAGGGGGTGTCATTAACCGCCCTGCGAGTGCTTCGGATACGCCGCCGCCACGTAACCCTGCAGTCCCCCCTGAGGAAGGAACCAAGTCAGTTCTGAAACGTCGGGTTTACGAGTTTTCACGCACTTTTTTTTATTAGAGCCAAAGTCGTTTCCCAGTTTACATACCCAACCAGGCAGACATCTGTCGAATTTTTACATTCGAGAACTCCACCGTTTAGGTTTGTGCTTATACCTATTTTTTGTTTTATGCGAATTTTAAAGAAGGTACAAACGCAGACTGATTGGCTAACAAAATATTTATTTGGGTGCACAGCGTTTCTTTACCCGAGCCCAGATGTCTCACGCCGATATGCCAGGTTTACCAACGACAATTTTCGTGGTCGAGATAGCGTGCGCGATTGAATCCCGTGAACTCCTAGCCAGTCTCGACAGTAAGTGTAGCTTGGGAGGTAACATGAGTCTTGGAGCTTGCGTGCTCGATCCATAGACATATGCCCCCGACGCGTAGATCTGGTTTTGATGAGATAATGAGCGCACTGCATTCCCGTCAGTGGTAAGCTGAAGCATCTGCGCCCGCCAGTTGTCTCACAAGCGTTACACGCTGTTACAGCTTTACCTGTGATAAATCGCTAAGTATCCAGCATCTCATACAGCTAGGGCAGTTCACGGCGTCCGAGAAAATATAACTTTAAGTGAGCCCTTTCACGCAGCTCACGTTAAATGGTTCCACATCGTAACAAAAGCAGACGACTCTCGATGTTCACATCATATCCTGTGACGTAGGCTGCATTTATCAAATAAAACTAGGCACCTAGATAATGCGAGGGGTAATCGAAGTAGTCATTTGAAAGTTCATCGGCTGTGCCGCATTTATATTTGGCAATTGTTGTTTTTACGGTGGTATAGTAATTGAAGGGAAACAGCTCAAATGATGAAAACTGGGCAAAGTAGGGAACATACAAGAGTTATGTCTAACAACAAAAGCTTCTTCGACAAAACACGCATTGTATGTGGCCGCAGTTGAAACGAAAAGAAGAAACGAAAATGACTGTCAAAGAATTATGAAATATCAACACAGTCATAAATAATATCATCCAATATGTAACATCAACATACCGAAAAACTCCTTTAGCTGCGCTTCTAACAAATACAAATTTCATGTAGAGAGCTTAATTTAAATGTAATTGATCCCTTGGGCTTGCTGTAGCACCTTGACGCATTTCTGCAAAACTTCTAAAGCTGTTTCATAGTCCATCTGAAGTATGTCGCTGCTGGAAACAAGTCCACCCTTTCTACTAAGTAGGTTAATGGTGCATGAAAAGAAGTTTATAAAAATAAAACGAGGAATCTTTTCCAGTGGGTTTATTTATTCCCGAATACTGTCTGCTGTTTATGCCAAAAAATTACGCTACGCTTATTTATTCAAAAATATTCGAGCATCATCTTCTATCTCTCAACGATTGGCCAGTGTAACCCCGAGGGAAGAGCATACACTTCGTTTTCTACCGTTGGGCCACCTTCTCCGGCGTTTGTCGCTTTCTATTCTTTGTCAAGACGTCAACGTTTCAATAGAAAGACCTAACTTTGTCAAAGGAGCCTTGTAATTCTGCCAAGGGAGACAAGGCACATTTGACAAAGATACGTCCTTCTATCCAAACGTCGGCCAGCGTATCTGAGGCACTTTCGCTGTTCACCCTACATTTCCCGACGACTTGAATTATATTTCGTGTGCGCAAATTTATTTGAATTTATTTGGAGATATGTTTTCATAGTATAGCCCATTGTTTTGTGCATCAAGTTTTTCTGCTTTTGAGTTCTTGTTTATTAAGGTACACATTAGCATGTGCTATTTCTGTTTTCATGCATACCGCAGTTTCGATGTATCCACTGGGAAAGGAACAACGTCAAGCCGCGACTGCGTGGCTTTCCCCCCCCTCTTTCTCAGCCATGTATTTTTTGTATGCATATCTGAAATAAAGACTCAGACTCCGACTCTATGTGTATCCATCTGTCGAATTTCATTGAGATTTTGGATTGTCAAGGTTTCGTTTATCTGCTCTTTCATTTTTGGGTGTGAGGTGCTCAAACACTGCCTGAAAAAATGTCCTTTCTCTTTCCTCTGAATACGTTCTGAAAACATGATATACTTAGAAAGCTTTCTCAACATCCTCCAAAATATACAAAAAAGTTATAACACACGCTTCGGGCGAATAGTAATATATTGTTGTTATTGAGTGCGTATGCTTTGCTTCAACGACTTTGGAGGAAAACAGTAATCGTATATATGTCACACCATAATCCACGTCGCAGCTATGAGTTACACTGCAGGGAATCGAGGTTTGTTTTAGCCTTTCGTTTTTCCAACTCACTTATTTTGTACTTTGGCTTATGCGGCGACTTTCTCAAGTCTTTTCTTCTATGAAAGTGACAGAAATGGCAAAGTGGCGCTTCAGTTGCCTCGCAAAGCAAACCGCTGTTGACCGAGAAATAGAACAAAGAAGGTACGCGTGAAGGGAAACATTGCCACAGAGAGATCAAGCAAAAATCACGTATCTTGCCCCTGTTCTCCATCACGGGCCACGTGAAATAAGCTGAAAATGTCGCCCACAGCGCACACAGTGGCTCAACAAGTTCATACGACTTAGAATGTCTGAGGTTCAGAGTCTACTGAGACACATTTCATTGCTATTTATTAGTGGTGCTTGAATGTTGAATTGCAATGGCAAATCCAGATCAAGTTTATCTGCTCTCAGTGGAGCAATCACATTCCAATGGCGAATTGGGAGCATGAAATGTGTGTTCCCACGGTAGATTGACAGCAACCGCAGATCCCAGATTGCGCCGCGGAGCAAGAAGTCTCGCTCCACGAAAATCGGTGGATTTGACCGGAAGTTCAATTGTCATAATCTGTGCACCCGCCTTTATTCCAATCACCGATAAATGTCTTGAAAAATATTGGCACTCCCTCGCAACCTCTCGTGCTTCCTCGTTAGATTTCCGTTGACCAACAGCTCCCGTCGAGACGCGCTCGTTCTAATCGCAGATATGGCGAGAGCAATCCCGCTCGGAACTGTGCGCTTCATTCACCATCCAGCCCAGTGCTCGTGATCTGCCAGTGGAATTCAAAATAAATTTATCAAGGCTTTCGCTGCAGATACATATGAACAAAGTAGCACCGTGACTGAGAGGATAGTTGCCCACTGTTCCTCTGCACCTCCATAGCACTGGCGAAAGGCTCATCTTTGCGCTACCACGTGTTCAATGGTGCACACCTAAGAGAAATTGAAACGCTGCGAACGCACTTTGAACAGCGTACTCTTCTTATATCTCCCGGAAATCGCTCAAATGAAACGATCACTCTTAATCATCAAAGATTTTAAGGACAGTGATACCTATGAGCAACTGAAACTTTGTGGTGGCTAGGTGGTCTACCTATCAAAGAATACTCTGTCATGTGACGATCGGCTTAGGTGTCAAGCGAATTAGTTACCGGTCTTTGTGTGCGGAGTACTTCAAGAAAAAGGTAAGTCAATTTCTACCCTTAACTGACGTGATCATGCTCACAGCAAAGCGCTCAGTACAATAAGAAGGCACTCATAGGGCGAAACGATATAAATGAACACAAATTGTTTGAAATGACTAATTTACTTATTTCACCAAAACTTACTTGCTGCAATTCGCCCTAGAATGCTCGATACGTTTCTGAAACATCCGGATGACTCTGGTTTCATGCGTGAGAGGGCGCCACTACTTTGCATAGTGAGTGCATGTGCCTCACCTTTCACTTCAGCACACAGTGTAGCTACATGTGATTGGGAGAACAACCTCAAGGAATTTGCTGCAGACGTCACGTGTATGAACTGTTGTAAAAGCAGGATGTCGTTGAAGTGCAGCAGAAAGTTGAGCACATGTGGCGCTTCGAGTTTGCGAATGTACTTTTAAAAAATCTCTGGTTGGGCAAGTGTTACATGAACATCTCACACATTCGCGTCGTCGACGCTTTGGTAAACGAGGTGGTGTAACTCTAACAACGTAAAATACTGGATGCCCGTACTGAGCGTTTTCTCATGTTTTACTGTAGGGAAGTGGACATGTGTTTCAGACGCGAACCATCTCTTCGACTCACGTGTTCAACACCATACGTAAGTGCGTCTATACGAACACACCCCAATGTGTTCTTCTCACCGCAACAGTTAGAGTGGTACCAAGGAGGTCATGCCTCAGCTTCGCGTTGACGTCACACTCTCTTTTCAGGCATCCGGCGCATGTGCGCACTGATGTCGCTCCCTCCCTTACCTACCGCACGCGCTCACCGCAGCGCCCACAGCTGCCGGCTCTTCCGCCCACTCGCAACACACTTATTTGTTTAGAAAAAAATTATTGCCAGAAACGTCAATAACACTCAGCAGAACATTTCCTTCTTAGACATACTCTAACAATGATGACGAAACAGACGTCATTTACATGAACATGGATATGAGATGACGTTGAAAGAACATGTACGTTCCGTGGTTCACACAAACACAACGACAAAAAATACTTCAAGGTAAACAAGAGACACAAATAAAACATAAATATGTACGTTTGCATGTTTACATGTTGGCATGCCATTTCTGCCGGCGCATCGACAGATTAGCCTATCAATACCAGGCCGGCCGAAAGACAAGTTTCACTCGTCCGTCGTAGACCGACACAAAAGGGCAAGATCAGTGCCGAACAAATTCCTCTTCACCGAGAAAGAAGAGTTCCTCCGACAAAACAGACAGCAGCTCCGAGTACAATTGTTCTAGGATCGGGTAGAGTGCGCGGCGGCAGCGGCCAGCTGCAACTGCCTCGAAGCGGTTGCGCCAGAGGCAGAAAGAGCCGGCAACAATGAGAAGACAAGCGAAGCGGCCTCGCGAACAACGCCCAGAAGAAACGAAACGATTTATTCTGAGGCAGCGAAATTCGGCATGTACGGCTCTCCAAAAACGCGAGCAATGACACAATGCCTCAGAAAATGCTGATTTGTTTCCCGAAGGGAGCAGTTCGGACATCTTGCTGACTGGACCATTCCCCACCTTTCGAGGTGGTCGATAGTGGGAAGCACACTCCATCCCAGGCGCCACATGAAGTCCTGGAGGTGTCCAGGCAGAAAACAAGCCAATAAGGTGATCCAAGACACCCGTCTAGAGCGAGCACGGTGGGCTGGCGGGACCAACGGAAGCAACAAAGCAGCAGTTGTCTCAACTATATGGTTGTTCAAAACATCTATGCCAGGACAGCTCGACTTGACATGGCGAAAAAATGCAACAGTTGTTGCATAAAACGCAGGAAGTGATATCGACTGCGGCCCCCTGTTAGGTTGCACATTAGGCATCAAATGCCGAAGGTGAGTACCCAGAAAGTAATACGCAAGCGTTCGTGCGGGAGATTTCTCCCCTTGCACTTGGCGCAAAAGGAAGCGCAGTGCCAGCAGCCGACAGCGTATGGACACTGAAGGGAAAGCAAAGCCTTCCTCAGAACGCTTCTGTCCCAGTGCCGGGCGAGAGACCAACTCAGTGCCGCCCGACCAAAAAAAAAAGGAACACAAAGTAGACTGCAGTGATCGCACGATACGTAAAATCGGTGGCACGACGTGAAAAAGGTACCAAATGTGACCGCAAATTACAGTCTGCGTAAGGTACCTCCGCTCAAGAAGTGGGAAGTCAAAATCCCGTGCATCCCGAATTTTCAGTCTTACATCTTCGAGAGCGTTTAACCAAACGGATTCGCAAATGCCGTAGTGGTTGTATAAAATACCTGAAATACGACGGGACGCGGCCGGCTGAATGGGAAAACCGGCGATAAGCCTCGAGTTTGGAGAGCCAATGAAAAAATAACGGGATCTGGAGATGTTCGACGCTGCACCTGAAATGTCGCCATACTGGCAAAATACACGCAGGCTGCGTGAGAGGCTATCTTCATTTGAAAGGTACAAGGTTATATCATCAGCGAAAGCTGTGACTTTTATGACGCCGCTACTAGGAAGCGCAAGACCCTGGACACGTGAATCCGCGTCAAGAGCACGCAAGTATGGCTCAAGGCTGAGGACAAACAGCACAGGAGACAATGGACATCCCTGACAGAGCCCACGTGTTATGTAAAAGGCGGCACTTTCCCAGCCACCCAGAACTAGTGTGCTTTTCAGACCAGTGTTTGTATTTTTAATCATTTCCACAAACGAATGAGAAAAGCCAAAAACTGTGAGCACATTAAGGATATACGCGTGCTCTAGTCGGTCAAACGCTTTTTCCTGGTCCAAAGACACAAGGATACCACGCGCAGAACGCGACAGAGAATAGGCTACGATATGCCGTGTGGTAAGTGACAAGCTGTGTATTTCTCGTGCAAGAACTGAGGAAGTATGGTGATGACCTACCAGGGTGTTCAACAGATCCCTCAAACGTTGAACGGCTACCGCCACGAATATCTTATAGTCAACGTTGATGAGCGTGATAGGTCTCCAATCTTCAGGATTAACAGAGGAAGCATCACCCTTTGGAATAAGCACAATGCGTCCATCTCGAAAACTTGATGGAAAGACACCGTCCTCGTAGCATCGCTGGATTACCGCGGTAAAGGTAGCACCAATCTCATCCCAAAATTTCAAGTAAAACTCAACAGAAAAACCGTCTGGCCCTGGGGCCGTTCCACGTTTCATAGATTTCAGTGCCGCCTTTACCTCTTCAGCGGACGGAGGGACGTGCAGGCAATCCGCACCTTCTTGAGGAATACGGGGCAAACTTCTAAGCATTGGCGGTGTTTCATCACATTTAGTCCGCATGGCCGAACACAACATTGCTTCAAAATGCGCCAAGAAAACAGATCGATCACGCGTAGGAAGCCACTGCGCAGGTGTTACTTGTGCTGTCATAGAGACAGATGGCTCTGATTGCTCAAAAAAACGAATGTTTCGCGTAGCGCAGCACTTCGGGATGTGCACATGGGTTGTGTCTACAGCGCCATGCTCCTGCCGCCAGGGACAAAGCAGCAGTCAAGCGTTGAAAGCGTTCACGCATTTCACGCTGCCACGCTCGCATCAGAGGAGAAGCCGTCTCGGCGCGCAAAGCAATGCGTAACTTCAACGCAGTATCAGCAAGCTCTTCAGAAACCCGTCGACGATGCGAACGCCCCTCTACTGCGCAGCGAAGGCGCCACTGTGTTTTAGCGCATCCCAATCTTCAGGACCAGACGCCGTGAGCGACACACGTATTGCGCGTGACAAATCTGATCTTGAGCGCACGTCCTGCAGGACGCGAACATCAAGACGTCATGGCTTTTCCAAAAAAGAGAATGGAACTTCGAGCTTCAAGCCAATAGGCCGATGATCAGATACGTGCACAGGAGAATGTGGGAAGGACGGAACGCATAAATCGGAGACAAACGCCTCTAGCGCTCGTGGGATATAAGCCCGGTTGAGCCTGCTGGAGGACCGTCCACGTCGCCATGTCCAAAGAAAGTTATTTCCGTGCACTACGTTGTGCGCGTCTAGTAATGAAAAGCGGTGGACAAGGCGACCCCGCTCGCGTGAATTCCAAGCAGACCGGCCCCAGCCAGGACCTTGTACATCAGTTCGCGTATTTAGAACGCAGTTGAAGTCGCCAATCAGAATGACATCCCGACCGTCAAGAAAAAACACATCCAGGTCTCTAAAAAGCGATTAGACTGTCCAGTTTGCGCTGGCTCATACACATACAGTATCCTTAATCTGAAAGATTAGTAGCGACAGTCTAAAGCCAAAACCCTGCCCACGCCATTGTAAAAAGCATGATGACCCCGTAATAGAGCTCGATTAAAAATAATAATACCTACTCCCGTAAAGCGAGATGTAGTGAAAGAGAAATAACAATCTAGATTGAACTTTTGTTTAAAAGCAAGCACGTCCGATAGCGAGAACAGATTTGTTTCCTGGAGGCACAAAACATAACAATTTGCAGCGCGGGCGACACTAATCACTTCAGCCTGCTTTGCCGGACTGCAAAAGCCCCGAACGTCCAATGAAATAATGTGCATTGTAGTAGCCATAATAAAAAGTAAAGACTAACCTGGACGCATAGTTCTACACGGTGTCCTTGAAAGTGTCCAGGGGACACTTGCTCACCCAAATTTAAACGCACTGTTCGACCCTCCAGAAGAGGGTTGAGGTTTTTTGGACCGTTGGGATTTATCACGGCAATCACTGCGTTCATCGGAGCAAGAGCTGCAAGTGTGCCCTCGCTTTATTTGACGTGGAGTTCCCATGTCGACGTCAAAATCGGCAAGGCTAAACAGTCTGATGCTACTATCCAGTCTCAGGCTGAAGCCGTCTTCCGAAGACGTGTCCTGAGGAGGTAGGGACTGAGCCGCCGGCAAGCTTGGATCTACATACTTGATGCTGGCAGCATTGTCCACGTCTCAGCAGGCCGGTGTAGGCACCCTTTGTGTGGGCGATTTTTCACGTGTACGACGCGATGTCGAAATGGTCGGAGCGGCCGCAACAGAAGAGTCTGGTATTTTCGCCACTGTTTTCCGAAATGACAGGGCTCGTAGGGTCAACCCCAACAGCAGCAGCCTGAGAACTGGGGTCACTTGCGCACTGAACATCAAGTGGCGTCAGAGAAGAGACGCCGACGCCGTTTTCAGGGCAGTACGTTGCGTCTTTCGAAGCGCACGGTTCCTGCACCAGCGGGGAGGCCGACGTGCCAAGCGTGGCATCGACAATCGCGCTTTCGTTGTGCGCTTCGTTTAAAGGAACTTGTAGAAATGAGGCCAGGACAGCATCGTTGACCTCCTCTGCATCCCCCGAGTCAGTAGTTGGTTCCGTTGCCGGTGTTGTGGTGGAAACACACCAGCGGTAGCGTCTGAGTAAGAGCGGCGGACAGGGCAAATCACAGTTGGGTGGCCTTCCCCGCAGCGTCGACACGGGTGGTCACATCCTTCACTAACGTGACCGTGCACACCGCAGCGACCACAATACGGTGTTGTGCACTGGGCTCGTAGATGGTCCTCTGAGCCGCATCTTCGACATACACGCTGGAGACCACGGTAGTCAAACGTAGCACGGTGACCGGAGATGCGCAGGTAGTTCGGCACAGGACTAGTGGCGTTCATTTCCATTCGAACATACCACGTTCCAGTGAGTACGCCGCGTCGCCCGCTCATCAAACCACTGGTGACAGTGAGCACCTTGCCATATGGGAATAACGCTTAGACAAGAACTTAGTTTGAGACAAACGATGGCAGGAACAGGCAGGCGACGTTGGTCACTTGTGGGCCAACGGGAACGACTTTAACACGCTCGCCGCCAGTCACCCAGCAGCCAGCATTGACGATTAGAGACATAGAGGCCACGCTCTTCACGGTGACTTGGAAGTTTCGAGCTCCCTGATGCTGCACGCAGTATACCTCTGAGAGGCCGACTATTGAGGCCGTCGCATCAACGACGGTCTCGGCACTAGTCCCTGTAGGGACAACAACGTCGAAGACAAGTACCTTCAAAGGCGTCCAAGACGAAACGGGCGCCCTGACTCGCACTGACGGACGCCCCTGACGTAGAACGATCAGGGACGTCCTTAGCACTTGCAAACTGGAGTCAGCAGCCGACGTGAAGCTCCTTACAGCGGCACCTGTTCGTCCATCGTAGCCGTTGTGGTATGCGACAAGTATAACATTTTGACCACCAAGGTGGTGCCGGTGAGAGATTTCTTCTGTGCGTTGTTGAACAATAAAAATAGTGCTCAGTGTACATGCCAATGGCTGCTAATGGGGAATGAGAGACAGGAGCATTCGTCTTTTAATAACGCGCGTGCTGCGATCCCCATAAGCAGCCATTGGCATGTACATTGAGCACTATCTGACAAGAAAGGGTGGCTACGTTATACTCGCTGGGTGTAATCTCCTTAGTTTTAGAAAGGTTTAGAGAGCGTTGAGCCGCAGTGCCGTCAATACAATGAACTAGTATATACCGTGAATGAACTCGAGGTGGTTAAAGGTGGGAAGTAGATACGAAGCGCAAGCCGTAAGAAAGTAAAAGCCGAATTCTCCTGTCTCTCATTTCTCATTAGCAGCCATTGGCATGTACATTGAGCACTATCTGACAGAAAAAGATTGCTACATTAAACACGCTGGGCGTAACCTAGTTGGTTTTAGAAAGGTTTAGCGAGCGTCGGACCGCAGTGCCATGAATACATTGAACTAGTATATACCATGAACTTGAGGTGGTTAAAGGTGTGAAGTAGACCCGAAGCGCAAGCCCTACGAAAGTGTGCATGTGCCACCTCTCGTTTAGTATTGTAATGTCGGCTGGGTGGCAGTGCTTCTATGTGGGGAATATATGATGAAAAGATGCGAGATGGTGGTACTTGGAGTGTTGAATAGATGGACTAAGGGACACACAAACAGATGCATGGATGGATGCATGAACGGACGCAGAGGCGGATGCATGGATGAACGCAGGGACGGACGCACGAACAGACGCACGCATGGATGGGCAGATGGACGCATGGACGGTTACGCAGACGGACGCATGGAAGGACGGAAGCAAGAACGAATGGATGGACGAATGTTTCGTCCCACTCTCCATCATTCACTCCGTAAATACGCTGCCAATTTTTTTTTTGCTTCACCTTCTTCCCCACTTGCAACGCTCGACCACACATCGTGCAGAAACACTCTTTGGGCTCTCTTATCTGCGATGAAACGTACCGAAAACCATACCCACCTCCCTTGTTCTTGCTTGAAACAAATGTTTACTCGAGTGAACACTGCACCAAGTTTCGCTTTAGACCGTTCTTCCAGCATCCGCGTCGACGCCCGTCTCAACTGAGTCATTGCCAAGCGCACCTCTACTTCTTTGGATCCCATCAGGGCTCTCTTCGGGGACATGGTTCATAATTTTTATAGGCTGTTCATAAAATTATATGTTATGTAGGTGCCAAAATAACTTTTCGTTATCTGCTACTTTTACACATAATCCTTCCTCAGAACAGAACACAAAGATTTTATTAGAAGTATATGTGATTCCTTATGGTGCAGGGGTTAGTCAAGGTCTCCACTGGACTTAGCCACCCTTGAAACCTGGGTGGTCAGCACTTGCTGATGGGTCAGGTCTGAGCTGGGCAGTCGTGCTTCCTACTTCTCTATTATGCGCGTTGGTTTCATTTCTGTAAGTGTCAGGTGTGGGTGATGCATTGAGCAGCCCGCGCTAGTGTTATAGAGTCTCAGCTTTGCGCGTTCGAGGGGCAGAAAGTTAGATTGCAGGTCAAGAACGCGTCTTCTAATTTTTTCAATAAGAATAATCACCAGTTTGAATTGCTCTCCAGTTGATGGCTTTCAATCCTGCCAATTGTTTGCGGGGGAACCATAGGAATGACGGGTAAAACGAAACGATGATAAGCAAGGTGGTTCCTTAAGGATTTATGGTTGTAGTTTTCGTAAGACGTTGGCATTTGAAAGACTGATGACCGGCCAATGTCGGTGTTCGGAAAACTAGTGGCGAGTTGCAGCACTCATCTTCTGATTTACTTCGCACCCTTGGTGAGCCAGCCACCAGGAGATCGTGTAGTCATTATAAGTGTGGTATTCCGTTAGACCATGGCATCATCTGGTAAGTCTACCTCGTAATAAGAAATGAAGTTTTAAGTGACAGTCCATGAAGATGGTACTGTCACAATCTCCACATTCAGCCACATGCTTGACGAGTGCGATGATTCTGGTTTCAACCTCCGACACGAAGAGTCATCTGAAGGAGAGCGCATTTACAGCTTTGTGGTATTTTTTGAGTACCACCGCTGGTGAGGAAGTTTGCCTAGAGGGTTTGCTTGCATGTAAGCAGTACCGTCATCATAGTAGATGTCTTGCCTGTACAGTCCCGCTGTGGCAGCCCTACGTCTCTCACCATGGCACTTTTTGTGCATAATTCTCGGCAAAGAGGCTACCTATAAGTGGTTCCAGTTTAAAGGATCCAGCTTGTCGAGGTTCTTTCCCACTTGCTGTAGGTAAAGTGAAATTTTGATCCTCGTTGACGACAAGCTTCTCTCACAGTGTTCGCTGACATCAGTGTCTCCCTAACCTGCCACGTGCTTGCCGCGGATGCTTAGCTGTCGCCTCGCGAGTTCTCCCGCAATACCTGCCGAAACCTCCACTCACTCCCCTGCCGACTCGTCGGTTTACGCCGAATAAACCTGCCGCGCACCTCACATATGCGTTTAGACGTGTCTGCAAGTGTTACCTAGAAGATCTACGCCAGCCATCACTTCAAACGAATCTCCCAGCGCTCACTGCAACACACGTGTTAGCCCCGTTCAACCAGTGCCACTACCTGTGCGCAACGCTGCAACTTCGCATCCCATCAGGGTTGCCTATGGTGAGATGGTCTAAGATTTTCGGTAAGAAAGAATATGATCCCAGTCACAAGTGCTACCCCATTGATGTGCAACACTGCGTAAATTAAGTTTTCACTACCAACTGTGGAGCCTACCGTTTATGGTCAATGGGCACCACTAATATTGCGGGCTTATGCACAACAACTGCCAGCTGGGACACGCAGTAAATTCAAAACAATACTGTAATTTGAATCTGCATTAGCCACACAATGCCTTCTTGTTGTTTGTGTTTCTTACTCTCCTAAATTTTCCCTCAATTGTATTTATTTCACGTTCGGGGGCATCATGTGTTTTGCATTGTATTTTCACGTATTCTGAAGCATTGTATTTCTTATTGTTCCTATTTTACAAATAAAGTTCAACTTAGGAATTTTTTTATTAGGAAGCTAATCAAAATAAAACTGACTCCTCAGAATAAAGATTTTTCGTCGATTTCCCCGAATTTCATCATAGTCATCATTCCCGTTTCAACGATCTCCTATTAAAATACTCTACTTTCTTATGGGCATTATTTTTTGCGAACCTTGGCGCCTATATAATTGCACTTTCAAGCGAACCAGTTGTTAGGCTGGCGAAAAATAAAGCTTTTATAGGAATTTTTCAAATTTGATGCGGATGATTTACTCCTTTCCTACCGAGTTATAGCTGCGTAATCTTCACAAGCTGATCAAAAAACAATAGTGATACAAAGCAATCTCTCGCTAGTGTAACGAAAACTTAGTCTCCCTACACAGAATATTCATTATTTTTATTGTCATGCTTTGTTTTTTATTGAGTTGGGTATTTATTGTCAGGGCCTTAACACATTATAGGGAGGGCGAACAGGTATATATACACGCCGTAAACCTAATACACGAGAAAAATCTTGCTAATATAGGGCGGCAGATATAAAAAGAAAAAGAAAAGCACAATGACCCCTCATACAGCGAATAAAATTTTGGTGAGAAATTCACTGCAATAAAGATGATTGCTGAGAGAACTGACCAACTAACGCTGAAATAAACAGCGTTAAATTAATGAGGCGCCTAGTGTCACCGCAAGTCTAGAAAATTTCTCCATCATATAGATATTCAAGAAACCAAATATGGTAAACAATCAACGGCTTAACACGATATAACGATTGCGATAAAAAATGAACAGTGAGTGATAGCCTAGATATTGGGAAAATTTATCTTCGCATAAATATCTTTGTATAAATGCATGCGGAGGAAAAATGTAAACGCTAAATTATTCAGTGACGGCACAACTATTCCGTCTTCTAGGAATTTTTTCATGGTTCCATCAGTTGTGATTGCCTTATATAATGAAAGTCAACGCTTCGTTTTCATTACAATTTAAGCTCAGAATATTGTTTTCACAAAATTGTCTTTTTTATCTGCAATTTGCCCGTCTATTTTGGCCTCTAACTAACAGAGTCTATTGCGCAAATATGAACGACTTGAGTGACAAATCAATCATCGCCATCTTTCTTTTCTAGTTCAATTTGCTGATCGTTTTCTGTTCTCTAAAAGTTTATTGTTCACTCATTGATTTTGCTCTGCATACTATACCGACGACATTGCAACCCTTCTGCTGCACTTGAGGTGGTTTAACAACGCCACCGGGGTGAAACCCTCCTTAACAAAGTGACGGTGCCATGTGATGTCCTAGTCATGTGATGTCATATTTTGTGACGTCACATAACAAGTTATGCTGATTGATGATGTTATAGCCATTACGTATGAGTGCGTCATCGCGTGACAATAATCGTTTGCAGCACTTAAGTTGACACCAATGCCGCCGATGGTCACCTTCATGTTTGATGATATGCAAGTTCATTTGCGTTATTATTAGTTACCTAAATTTTACTTGAAAGTAACAGTGGATGCACTTATAACTAATATGACTGACGCTCCACTAGCGTCAGTTAAAATATCCTAATTTACTTTATTATAAACGACATAGCTTCAAAGAGCTCGCTTCTCAGAAGCTCGGGCGTTGACCTCGGTGTCTGTGTCGCCGATGTTGGTTATAAGCGAAAAGTCATCATCAGGTCTATGATTGAACTGCTGAGAAAGCTGTAAATACAATAAGAAATAAAATTCTCGGTTTGCAGTGCGAATTGAAGCCAAGCCGTCTGCGTGGCAAACAGCTGGTATACCACATACCCACGTTATTTCAATCTGAAGAAAAATCACTATAAATGTGTTATGTATTGAAACGTGTCTCGCGGATGCATGTATTTTTGCATCAGAATTTCAGAATCATACCTGGCGCCAAACATGGGAGTTGCGTTAGAAGTGGGTAGTTTGACTTTAAATCTGCCTATTACAGCGTACGTAGCACACTATGGACGAGTGGTGGGTATACTTAAATTGCCAATAAGAAAAGAGAATAACTATGACGGACTGTCCACTCGACAACTATATGCGTTCAGTAGACATGCTATATTTCTTTGAAACGGCCAATATTACCCGGACAAATATTTCTTTCTTTACGGCATGATTCAAAGAAATGCGCGTGCCAATGTTACCCGCACAAATGCTTCTTTCTTTACGGCATGGCTCAAGAAAATGCTCGTGCAATTGTTACCCGAACAAAGGCTTCTTTCTTTGCGGCATGGTTCAAGGAAATGTGCATGGCGTCCGATAAAGCTAAGGCGTCCCATTTTTGAAAGCGAAGATCAAGCGTCTTTCAAGTTTTTATCGGCTGCCATAAGCTTGTTTGCACTGAACATGCAGCACCACCTGAGCATCTCACGCCTCCAGACCAACAGCAGTATACAAACGCATCCTAATGGGTTTTTTGCCTCTCTGGGTAGCAAATCGATCAAATTCAGCAAATCTCACGTGTCTTGAGAACTGAGTTCTGCGAATAATGCGGAGGGAAACTGCAGACTGTTTTGTAACGTTTTTATTGAGCGGAGTGTTGCAAATGATGCTAAAGTTATGCACAGATGTTGTACGCACCAACACATTTTCAACAGTCACCTGTTTGCTGTTCCGTAACGATGCCAACAGCAACACGGGTATGAACAACACCACATGAAGTAAACTGTTATGTAGCGCTTGTGCCTGCTACGATAGCGGCCCTGGACACTGCTAGACAAACAAGCTTCACTGGATGGCACTTCACTGCAATTGTCGTTAAACCGGCGTGACAGCTGAATGATAGAACACGAAAGTGCTGTTTATAAGAATTCATTGTCAGCATTGCAGTCATTATTGGCTTTTCAAGAACATTACGGTCAACTTGAATACCAGTTCGGAAAGCTGTCGTGGTTCTCTAGTAGAATACTTGATGGCCACACAGAATTCTCTGGTTCGATTCTTGCTGTGACCATGATATATATGCTAGGCTTTCGTTCGGTCAAGACTGTCGATGCCAGCTTTTACGGTTAAAGGTTTGTAGGGCCTACCTAGTTGGCGTTCATCATTTCCAAAAATCCCCAAAGTGAAACGGCACAACAAAAGAAGGAAACATATGAGTAAATAACCGACATTAAGTAATCTCTTTAAGAAGCGTCAAAGCATCAAAGTTTCAAGTACAACAGACAAAATAGGACTGGCAGAGCTTTGGAAGTTGATTATTATGCGTAAGGTATCCGATGTAAGAAAGTATAACATGGAGAGAATTGAACACGCTCTGAAAAACGGGGGAAGCGTCAAAGTAGTGAAGAGGAAACTTGGGATAGGCGAAAATTGAATGAATGCACTAAGGGACAGAGAAGACAAAAAAACGACCTATATGTATAGGATAGTTAAAATAGTGGAGGAGTTTTACAAAAATCTGTACAGCAGCCGGGACAACCACCACCCTAATACTATAAGAACTAGCAGTAACCTAGATGACACTCGACCAGTAATGATAGATGTCAGAAATGCCTTGAAGAGCATGCAAAGAGGCAAAGCTGCTGGTGAGCTTCAGGCAACATCAGATCTGCTGAAAGATGGACAGATTGTGTTAGAAAAGCTGGCCACACTGTTTACGAGGTCTCTCCTTACGGGGAGAGTACCAGAGTGTTGAAAAATTGGTAACATCATCCTAATACATAAGAAAGAAGATGACAAGGACTTGAAGAATCATGGGCCGATCAGCTTGCTTTCCGTAGTATAGACAAGAGCACGCCTATCTCGCACCCAGGCGCCTTCGGCGGTATACCCTCGCTCCCAGATACGCCATAATTTGTTTGCAACTGCCAAGGCGCGCCTCACTAGCATGGAATGCAGTGGCTCTGGGAGTATAAAATGGAAATAAGCGCCTGTTCATGCTGCGCCTGCTTAAAAACGTCATCTGGTTAGCAGTGCGCTGTCATCTGATGCGATAACAACCAGCGCCGGAGTAAGAGATTGCTGAGCACTGACTGTAAAGTTCACAGCGCATAGCGGGAACCGCGCTGGTGCGGTGTCTTGCGATTGCACAGATTTCCGTTCACAACGAAAAACGCCGAGCTCCGCCACCTTAGGATATATTCGCCATCAGCAGGAAAAACTACGGGCGCAATGAAGTGTACAAGTATACTTATCGCGTTTATTCAAGTGCGCCTCCAGCTGTTTCACTTTACAGCAGCGATTTGCATCAGTATACCTGTTGTATGGGGCACAGAACTATTTCTGTACTTTTTCGCAGGCCGCATGTTAATATAGGATATACGTATTACGACTCCCGCGTCAATACACGCACCGCGAAAGTTTAGCACAACTGCAACGGCCTACTATCGCGATGCATGAACGGCGCGGAAAGCATGACTTTCAGCTCGGTTGAACCGCGACATGCCTTGACTGTCACTAGGCGATTCTACACGTGCTCTCGGCTGGCGTCACCGTAGCATTTTATTATCTTGTTCTGGCTGGCACCTATTTAGCGCATGTGTGTTCCAAGTGCCCGGCAGGACTGGTAATTGATAGACATGTGGTGCATGAGCGTAAGTTGGAACCAGATTCTAGCGCTACGTTGACGGCGGCTTACAGCACAAATTCTGTCTTGTCACAGCCAAGGCACGCCGCAGTTCGACCGAGTCAAAAGCAACGCTTTCCGCTGTTCGCGTTTCTTTCAATCGGAATAGTAGATACCTTATGAAGCTGCTTCCGTAGTCTGCAATGCACATGCTGCGAACATTCTAGACTGTCGAGGAAGGTCTCCTAGACGTTTCACACGACATCAGCATAACATTCCAGCACAGAAACAGCGCGAAACATGCTTACAGCCGGACTCGAGTTGTGAAGTTTTACGTTTGATTTGCAGGACGAGGCAGTTGAGAGTGTTACTTCTCCGCGCCTGCAACACATGGCACCTCGCACTTAAAGCATACCTAAACATCCTGGAAGAAATCTACAGGAGAACAACTGCTACCATAGCACTCCATAAACAAAGCAACAGAATACCAATCAAGAAGAGTGTAAAGCAGGGGGATACAATCTCCCCAATGCTATTAAACGCGTGTTTATAGGTGGTTTTCAGAGGCCTAGAATGGGAACAGTTAGACATAAGAGTTGATTGAGAGTACCTTAGTAACCTGCGTTTCACCTATGACATTGCATTGCTGAGGGTACGAATTACAACTCATGATTACAGAGTTAGACAAGGAGAGCAGAAAGGTGGGTCTTAAAATTAATCTGCAGAAAACGAAAGTAATGCACAACAACCTCGGAAGAGAACAGCGCTTCGAGATAGGCAATAGTCCACTTCAAATTGTAGAAGAATATGTCTACCTAGAACATGTAATACCGTGGAGCCGAACCATTAGATTGAAGTAACTAGAAGAATAAGAATGGGGTGGAGCACATTTGGCAAGCACTCTCAAAATATGACAGGTAGATTGCCACTATCACTAGAGAGGAAGGTATATAGCAGCTCTATGTTGCCGATTTTTAGCTAAGGAGCAGAAACCTGGAGACTTACAAAGAGGGTTCAGCTTAAAATGACGACGCAGCGAGCAACGAAAAAAAAATGGTAGGTGTAACCTTAAGGGACAAAAAGATAGCAGAGGGGATTAGGAAACATATGAGAGTTAAGGATATCATAGTTGAAATCAAGAAGAATAAATGGACATGGGCCGGGCATGTAGCGCGTAGACAGGATAACCGCTGGTCATTAAGCGTAACTAACTGTATTCCCAGAGAAGCCAAGCGGGTTAGGGGGATACAGTAGCTCAGGTGCGCAGATGAGATTAAGAAGTTTGCGAATATAAATTGGCAGCAGCAAGCGCAGGACCGAGTTAACTGGCGGAACATAGGAGATGCCTTTGTCCTAGAGTTGACGTAGTCAAGCTGATGATGATGATGATGGTGGTGGTGGTGATAATGATGATGATAAACCGACATTATGTGTGCATTATTCACC
Organism: Rhipicephalus microplus; assembly: GCF_043290135.1. Lineage (NCBI taxonomy): Eukaryota > Metazoa > Arthropoda > Arachnida > Ixodida > Ixodidae > Rhipicephalus > Rhipicephalus microplus. The sequence continues at coordinate 103,794,995 of NC_134706.1, read as the reverse complement.
CAGGTGACAGCAGAGTACAAGATCACCTGCATTGTCCATGTATCCGTCCGTCCACGAATCCGCTCATCCACTTATAAATCTTTTCGCCCTTCCATCCGTGCGTCCATCCATCCATCCGTCCGTTTGTCCGTCCTTTATACTAGTCGGCAACTTCAACGCAGGCATTATGAATCATAAGACCTATAGCTTTGCCCACTGATCTTCATGCACCTTGTGGAGCTGCTCTGAAATTTCCTAACACTATCGAATTAAAATTACGACTGTCTGTTCGTAGCGTTCCTTGATTGATATAAGCTGTCGAATACCTTGAGAGCATTGTGCTTAACTACATCTGATCTTAATTCGATGTGTCGCCGGTTTTATAGGAGTACATATGTGATGTTCACTAAATTGAATAGCCAACACTGCATTCCCAATGTATGCTTCACGAACATTGCAGTCTATTAAGAAAGCAGTGTTGAGACTTGGCGCGGCTCTGTGGTAGAATAGCTGGTTGCCATGCAGAATGCAGGGCTTCGATTCATGCTGCAAACTTGTCGTTTTTTTTTGCTTTACCAATCATGGGTCAAGTCAGCCGGTGTCAGCTGCTTTTAATGATCAGGCGTTAAAGTTACCCATGTGTATACTCGTTGTTTCTAGGTTGATGTAAACTGTGAATACCCAGTGGCGCATGCCAATAGCACATAGCCGCCTGCGGGTCGTATTCGTGAAACCATCCTATTATTCTTTACTAATTTTTGTTCACTCCAAGTTATGAAGCCGAAGACGAGAACAGCCAGGCGTATGTGGCAAGATAAGTATATAGACAGATGCCAAAAGTTCTTGCAGTACGCGAATAAATGCTTCTCATTTATTAACACGTCGAAACAACACTCCTGGCACTGCGACATGAAGGGGCACATACACAATAATTAATTGATTATACTTCAGATTGATCGTGGAGAGAGCCACTCACACAAGCGAGCACCGATCAAATGCAGCATTATAGGGCTATATTTTAATTTATATTCAAGCCCCACCCTAAGGTACTTGGCTGCTGACCCGCCGGTCATGGGATTGAATCCCGGCAGCCACGGCTCCATGTTTGATAGAAGCGAAAATGCTGTAGGCCCATGGGCTCTGATTTGAGTGCACGTTAAAGAACTCCAGGTGATCAAAATTTGTGGAGCCCTTCGCTACGGCGTTTCTCTTAAATATATGACAGTTTTGGGACCTTGAACCCCACATATCAATCGATAGATCAATGCTTATTGAAAATGATCACAGTAGAAATCAAAAGCATACGTTTTACTGCTTAAAAAATTAGGAACATGTACCAAAAATTGTACTCCTGCTCTTCCACCAATGATTGAGGCTATTTATGGAGTTAATAAACGGTACTTGTATTCTTGTATTTGTATGTCTTATATTTTAGAGTAGTGCTCCACTTTTTTGTAATTTGATTCTGTTTACTACATCTTGTGTTTGTTCTTTTTTCTTTCCTTGATAATGTTGAATGAACTTATGCTAGTAGCCGTGTGTTATATCTTGCATAATCATATCCATTCTCATGGTATACTTCTGCTGGCTTTAATTATAACACCTTGTTATGTATATATTTAAATGAGACCCCAGCTTAACTCTGATTGCGGAACCTCTACAGTTTGTGCATAATTTATACAAGAATATGTCTCTATTAACACCATTATTTCATTCATTAATCCATCAATTGGAAGCTGTAAAAACATGATGCACTGTGCCGTTTATACACCTGCCAATATTTTAAACTGTAGGACTGCACACAACTTCCAGCGCCGATGTTAACACTGGACTAGCGTTCGCTAACGAAGTGTCACTCGTGTTAAACCATAATTGTGATGGTTTTACTCTATCAGGTGATCTCTATTGATCTAGTTATTTCTGTACGCTGAAAATTTTACACTAGCAAACTTATCGCGTTTCGTGAAGGTATATACTCCCATGTCTTCTTGCTTTGATTCAGTAATCCGTTCGTTCCAAGGAACTACACACAAATTTATTGACAGAACATGGCATCTAAATTTCATTCATCTCGTTCTTGAAGATTTTGTCTATTTATTACAAGGAAATCAGCGCCTACTTGAGAAGCATACTGCTTACTTCAGAAGCCACCCTTGTCTTATTGATGTCTTTTTTCTTTTGTGTGTTTTTAAATAGCGGCAGAATGCCATACAGTAAGCATTTTGCATGGTTTATGAGCAAGAATCTGAGCCGGTCTTGCTAAATATTTGTTGCCTTACATATTCATTGCTCAACGTGTCTGCGTTTCCCGGTACGTCTCAAAGCTAAAAGCCGTAATTTGTGTCCGCTCACTCCTCATACCTTGAAATTTGCGGGTGGGCGTGCGATCATGGCCAGCAACGGGATACTTTGAGCACTTTCTGACAAAGTGCACCGGCTCTTAAGTCATATCGGCCTTCTCCTAAGCAAGCAATGCTTGATTGATTGATTGATATGTGGGGTTTAACGTCCCAAAACCACTATATGATTATGAGAGACGCCGTAGTTGAGGGCTCCGGAAATTTCGAACACCTGGGGTTCTTTAACGTGCACCCAAATCTGAGCGCACGGGCCTACAACATTTCCGCCTCCATCGGGAATGCAGCCGCCGCAGCCGAGATTTGAACCCGCAACGTGCGGATCAGCAGCCGAGTACCTTAGCCACTAGACCACCAAGGCGGGGCAAGCAATGCTACCTTGTGCAGTCAATATTTCAAAAGTTTGAAACTGATGAAGAAGCACAAAATATACCTAAATTGGAATCAGTAAGCGGCTGATAAGCACTGTCATACGCCAACTTTTGCAATCTCCGAGGACTTTCCCCCACGACCTAGTTTCCAGATTTAGACACTCGTTCGCCGCTCAGCCCTTGTAAGTCTCAAGTTCAGATTGCTGTGTGATAAAGACGTGACGCCAATGATGGCGAATTACTTCCTCGGGAAAACTGACCCACTTCCAGCAACGCCATCCCGCAAAGATGCTTAGTGGTTGACAGAGGGCACTAAGAAACAGCTTAAAAACTGCCATTTCGGGGATCAACTTGATATGAATGGCCAGAAATCACGCTGGCGTGCTTTTATTATGGTCAAACTTGATGACACACTCTTCGTTTAGTGGAACAGTATATTTGTTTTGTATTGCTAGTACATAGTGCTCGTTTGCTCTCTCAGTGGCCAAGACCTGTCCGTCCAAGGTACCCGTGATCGGGCCACCAAGTTTGAATTGGTACTCTCTACGTGGAGCTAACGGGGTTTCGCAGTGCCTTCCCTGCATCTTTTCTGGCTCAAAATAAATTTATTTCAACAACGACAGCCAAGCTGTCCTTCTTCTGCCATGTACCGTCGTCGGCCGAAGGCAACTCGCTCCGCATGATGTCCTTGTAAAGACACCATTCGCTCAACGAAATGACAACGAGAAAGCCGCCTTTAGTGAGGCAAATCTGATAATTTGCCGAAGAAACTACATCTGGTTGCGTCATTTTGCCATGCCAGACATTCTATATATTGAGTGTTCCTGCTAATATTGTTCGATGCAGCCGTCTGTTTCCTGTAAACCGTCGTTAAAGCGTTAGAGTGTTCGAAAGTAGTTCAATATAAATAAAGCTATGAAGTTTAGAGTAGTTCGTCATAGTCGGCCACGACTGTACTTTGGCTTAAAAAATCAAACTTGCACTTTTTAAAATCAGTAATGACAACTGACTTACAATAAAGACAAGAAAAATATAGTGAATGGTATTTGTGGTAACACAAGTTCACTGAAGTAAACAGGAAAAAAGAAGAGTGGACTAAAGATAACTTGCCGCTGGCAAGAACCGAACCTGCGACCTTCTAATAACAAATATGATGCTCTACCAACCTATCTACAGCAGCGGGACATATATGTGAGGAGCGTTTCTTCTTAAACGGCTCCAATACAGATTCTATACTTCCTTTAATAGGCTCTACATACCATATTGATACTAAGCTTTTCTCTAAAACAGCAATAGTACATTCCTATTATTATTTGCAATCAATTATTCCCACTCTACAGGAAAGTTTAGAGTGCGCATGTGCCAACTGCCAACACAGCCTTGTTTTAGCTAGTTTTAGTTTTGGGCTTGCCACACTAAATAAAAAGTTCCTCATGTATATGTTCGTTGAAAGGTGTTTCACTAAGCCAGCGGGCCGAAAAAGAGTGTTCAACACTTGCCGTATTGACTACTAGCGGTGCTCACTGACACTTCCACGTTTAAATGTACATACATAGCCCATATTGTGGAAGGCGAGTATGAAAGCCGCTGCAGCTCAGTTTCTGGAACATTGTAAGCGTTATTCAAACGTCGAAGGCTCGGTACCTGCTAGTGGGAAGTTCTTTTCGTCCACTGCACTTGCTTCCCATTTGCATGACAATTACTGGAAATAACAGCCACTATACATTTTTTTGTTTCCTCGTCTGTTACATCTCATTAGCGTTGAGCTTGGGAAAAAAAACTAGCGCTTAGAATCCTTCATTTTCCAACCAGCCATTCAGATGAACCATTCGCGCGTTTAAACACGCTCGTTTACACACGCGCTATTCGGTCCCACGAAATATTTTCCCATCGGACAGCAGGATTTGGTAGATGACGAATACCTTGCAATCTGCGAGTTGCTAGGCATGTTTGAGGCGATACTCTGCTTTATTCCAATCTAGAAACATTGGTTTTTGAACAGAGACTCATTGCCTTTTGGAGCACAAAGAGAACCACCCATTTCTTCAAGCTATGAGACAGTTTATGAATGCATGGCACTGTGTGTTCCCGCGCTCATGAGTAGCGAGACCTCATGGGTCAGGATCACTGGATCGTGCACGAAAGTTTTTGAAATTTGTTTCTACTACTGAGACCAAATCTTAATCTGGACAGCAGCCTAGTTTTAGTCGTGATATCTGTTGCGCGAAACTATGACCTATATTGTGTGCAAGACTTTATGGTGTTACTAATGCACATAGCAGTACAGCCTCTCTTGGTCAGTTCTTGAGTGGTAGAAATGAACGCAAGTAGTCCCTTGTTGCCGCGAGATGCGTAGCAGCAGCATAACAGGTGGTCCGCACAGGTTAGCATAAGGTGCAAATTTGAATTCACCTGTCAATTGACCATTCAACTATGACTTCCAGTCCAGGTGGTGAAGACTATCGCGACACGTATCCAGCACTTTGGTACTCTCTATTAAATAACACTCAGAAGAGCAGTCAATAAAAATAATAAAGTGGTCCACTTACCGAACAACTTTTCGTACATTGGTTTCCCTAAGATGATAAGCCTGGCATCTGTCAAGTTCAGCTAAATCTAGATTACTCAACACAGGGGCGATACAAAAACCAATACAACACCCTTTTTCTCCAGTAACGCTGATTCGTTCTATTTTATAAAGGTTATAAAGGTTGAGGTTAACAAAAATTTCAACAAACACAGGAAGTCGTCACCTGAGATTCCCACTTCAGAAATAAGCTGGAGCATGCTATGCTCATCTATGCTCTTTAAAACGCAATCTAGCAACAGACAATGCGGAAACAAATAGTGCAAGTCAGTGACGCTGGCAGAGAAAGTATTCAACCCCCGATCTTCATGAGCTTTCAAAATATTGTCACTTCCTGCAAGAAAGACAAAGGCAACAGTGCATACATGCATCTGCAAGCTTTTATGCATAACGCAACAACGAGAAAGACGACAAATTCTCAGGCGCGCGGTGAATAAAAAGACCGACCCGCCTGCTGCTTTCTCAGCTTCTTCAAATACGACCTCTGTCTTCACGTCGCGATACTGGTGGAGGTGCTGGCATCTGCAACCTTATGCAGGAAAGCGTTGTTCTGCACCGTACACCCAGCCCGGAGCCTCAGCATCTTGTTACAACTCCGGAACACCAATTCAGCCGGCGCCTACTAGGCCTAAGACCACAACTCTTGACTGTATCTCCTCTAACCACATGGCGGCCCCTTCAACGTCTGCGAATCTTCCTCCGACCCAGACGACTCTTCCTTACCAGGTCACTGTTGAGCCTCCTTGTGTTCCCGAAGTCTTCAGTGGAGAACCGTATGAAGATGTCGAGGACTGGCTCGACCAGTTCGAGCAGACCACTGTGGCAATTCGCTGGAGCGCACAAGAGAAACTTGGCCGTGCCTACTTCGCTATAGAAATCAGTGCTAACACAAGGTACGAGAACAGGTAGCCTACTTTCCAAACCTGGGACGAGTTTCACCAAAAGCTTCTCAAGAAGTTCCTGAGCGTGGACCGACGGGATCTCGCACAACAGATGATTGAATCCCACGTGCAAAAGCCGAACAAAAGCGTCGCCATATTCGCTGAGGATATGGCCTTTCTATTTTGCCGTGTTGACTCTGCCATTTGCGAGGCAAAGAAAGTTCGTCACCTAATGCGGGAAGTTAAAAAACCGCTTTTCGCCAGCTTTGTACGAAATCCGCCAACAACAGTGGATGAATTTATCAAAGAGGCGACTGTCATCAAGCGGGCGCTCTGGCAACGATGCCGCCACTTTGACCACCTGCCCGACCAAACGCCTGTAGGTGCCGCCGCTCAAAACGCTACCGTTTCTTAAAGCTCTCTACGGCAAATGACTAGCCAAATCTTGCGGGAAGAGCTGAAGGCCCTCGGCCTTCCATCTACCGAGCCTCCAGTTGCTTCTGTTGCGGAAATCGTGCGCCACGAACGGCAACAAGCGTTTGTATTACTGGCGCCACCGCCTGAACCACGTCCGTTGACCTATGCTGATGCCGTCCGCCGTCATCTGCCTTCCCAAGAAGAAGTACCCTTTCAGCCACGGCCCGTTACCTTGCCTTGGTGGCTGCGGGAACCTGTGCGGTGACCACCAGTACGCTGGACTGATTTCTGGCACACTGCCGAACATCGACCCTATTGTTTCAACTGTGACGAACCAGGCCACATCTCGCGCTCCTGCCATCATCGAGAAGTTCGGTTTGGAATCTTTTCTCGTCCCGCTTCATTTTGTCTTGATGACCCTCGTGACTATGGTGCTGATCACCTGCAGCTTCTTCACCACGTCGTCGCTGGCGGTCTCCATCACCTGCTCGAGGTCACACTTCCCCGAATTGCCAAAGTTACGCTGACGCCGTCAGAAACCGCTCCCAAGCCCGTGCCAGGGAAACTAACTGCCCCACTATGCATGTATGACGACACAGAACACAAGAACTGGGATGAAGTCTTGCCTTTTGTGACCCTCGCCTATAATACCGCCCGGCAGAAATTTAACGGAATGACACGGTTAGTTACATGGGCGTGAAGTCACTACAACGTTGGACGCTATGCTGCCGCGCCAGAGTGATGACACTCATGCTAACGCCGAAGAATTTTGTCAGTGCGCCGAAGAAGCCCGACAGCAAGCCCTGTACGTAGTTTTCACCAGCAACACAAAGACGCGAAACGGTACGACCTATGACCTAAATTAGTAACCTACACACCAGGCGACAATGTATGGGTCTGGATCCCGATACGTCGACGCAGACTTTCAGAGAAGTTATTACGACCATATTCAGACCATATCGAGTCTCCCGACGCTTGAACGACGTAAACTACAAAGTTATTATCGACGGCTATTGCAGTTTCAGTCACCGAAACCGCTCACCCGATATCTTGCCTGTCATCCGGATGAAACCCTACTTGTCCAGCTAACTCTCGCTTGTCTAGTGGGTGTCCATGCATTTGTACGTTTTTATAAGTAGAGCGCTTTGACTGCGCATCGGGACGATGCGTTTTTCATAGGGAAGCAAACGTCACGTGCGTCCTGAAAAAATACGAAGACAACAGTGCATACGCGCATCTGCACACTTTTATGCAGAAAACAACAACGAGAAAGACGAGGAACTCTCCGGCGTGCGGTAAATAAAAAGACCGACCCGCTGCTGCTTTCTCAGCTTCTTCAAATACGACTTCTGTTTTCACGCCACGACAATATATACTACACTTTCTGAACGATTGCCCAAACAAAGGTCTTCAACCTCGAGGTTTTTCAGCTTGTTTAGCGAGAATATTGTCAATTCTTGTTGTCTTTCAGGAACAATTACACTAAAAGGAATACCGTCTTTATGCAGCTTGGCGCTTAAATACCTCTAAACTGTATCATAACTGTTTTCGATGACCTTGAGAGTTTCATTATTGTCCAGCTTTTTGCATCACTGAGTAGCTCCAATTTTCATTTTGCTGAACATAAAAGAGACAATATGTTGAAAAACGAATATATACAGGCTCATTACTTTTTGGCAAGAAGCATTTGTGCAAAAGAAACGGCAAAGTTCCTGTCTTTGTACGATTTTTCTTCATGAACGACACCGCGTGGTTGAGAAAAAGTTTGAACAATTTGGCTTACAGCGCCTCAAGGTTTCCACGCCTTCGAGGTCAGTTTGGCATCTTCCCGGCCAGTTGCTTTCTGCGACACCCGAGGAAACATAGACAGGAGCTCTGGCTATGCCATCGTCTTCTCGCCGTTTAACTTCAGTCAAAGTCCTAGTATACATTGACCGACGCTATATGGAAGAAGGAAGCCCTGAGAAATCTTGACGCTGTACGTCAACTTCCTCGATAACATAAAGTTATCACGTCGTCATGACTTCTTAGGTTACCAAAGTTTACCACGTATTCACGATGTCATCTATGTTCACGTCACATTATGGCTTCATTACATGATGTCGTTTGATGAACTATACGGAAATCGAAGAAACAACATGACACCGTGTTTCGCTTGGAGAAATGTAGAAGAAGTGGGGACATTTTTTTACAAGACTAGGTGAAATCAAACCTTATTCTCTGAAACGTTTCAAACGCAATGATTTCCTATCATTGTTGGTTAAAAGGTTAAGGATGTTGTAGGTAGCCGGCGGATCTAGCCTTGCATAATTTGCAGGCAATTGGCCCGCCCGGTTTCCTCTTTGCGAAATTATGCTGTGTCCTTTGTTTGTTTCTTAACTAAGCATGAGCAGGCTTTTAATATAAAAATTGTTCATAGCGCGACGTAAGCCTGCATAAGACAGCGGCCTTTGTGCTATTCCACGTGCAGTACTGTGCCGGTACTCTATCTCGCTGAACTATACCCCAAACGTAATTGTCACTTATCACCAGTCACACGCGAAGTTTGTAGCAATCAAAAATTTCTAGAGAAGTCGCGACACTTGTTTCCTGAAGATCGAGGAACAACGCGGAAACACAATATCAGTCACGCTGTCACATGGCGAGCCTAACTGTTGCAGTTCCTCAAGTAAACTTTGCCGTTCCTTTTTAAGCACACAACATTTAAGCAAATAGTGTTCTATATCACCGTTTTTCTTGCACTTCGGGCACAAGGGCGTCGCGGAGAGTCTGATGTTGTGGAGCCATGCTGGTGTACGCGCTGATCCCGTTCGAATGCGATGGAGCAAGCAGGCCTCTTCCCTTGATAGCCCTTGTGTCACACATGGCTGGTGAGGCGTCAGCCATAACGAGTGAAAATGCTTGTTTACAGCTTCTCGTAAGATACGCTGATTGTCTTTGGGAGCATTCTTTGTTGGTGTAAGCTCCAGAGCACTCCGGGAAAGTCTGTCAGCCGCCTCATAACCCGCTATACCCACATGTGATAGAATCCATTCAAACGTAATTTTTATACCCATGCCATGCAGGTCTTTAAGAATTCGCAGTGATTTTTGAGTGCATTGATCCAAAATCAATTCATGTTTAAGCCGCTGCAAAGCGGGGTGACTGTCCGACAACAGCACGACTTGTTGCTACCTACAAAACTTCAGTTGTTGTTGCTGTGGGGCCTCTACATGCTTGGGTAGGGAAGTGTTTAGAAGTTCCGGGAATGGTTTAAACAACCGAAGACAAACGCGTCATCCACCATGAGTTTCAATTTTGAGAGGGAGTGAGATCTAACGCATAAAAATACAAAAATCAGGTAAGTACACGAAAAAAAAACGCCAGGCTCGCATGAAAAGGCAGCGGAGTTACAGCGAAAGCTAGAAGAGTTGTTCCAAAAGCACTTCGACTTGAGTGAGTTCGTACACAATTGTATTGGCTTCAGCGCAATTTAGACGACGACAAATGGTGATTATGATGATGATGATGATCCTTGACACCCTGGCGCACACCCACAAAGGGAGATCGGCCAAGAACCGGGCGGCAGGATCTCAACTAAAAGGCTAATAGACCCACCGTTACCTCTGTCTCAAATCGCATCTGATAGCCTGCATCGCTCCCTGCTCAGATGTACTCCTTTTTCGATTTTCGGCTTTTCTTTCCATACTTTTTTTTCAGCGCAAAATTACGTTTTCTTTGAAAAACGACAAATGGGCAAACGATCATCTGTGTTCTGTGTGTCTCCCTTTGTCTTCGTCTAAATTGCGTTGAAGCCTATCCAAACAGAAGAGTTGTCTATCAAAGCATAATCTAAACATTCTTGTTCATGCTACAAGCACTCTGCTCGGTACCAACTACGCCATTATTAATCATATTTTTTGTGTAGTAGGCCAACATTCACTATGCGTACACACGTGTTAGTAGTTTCGTACAATTTTTTATGCAGTGACTAATGACCATGATGATTTATACCTGAAGTGGGTATGTGCCACAGTTATTAGGTGTGAAAAGAAGTTTTTTTTATATTGGTGCAATCGACAATCTACTCTTTACGCAATTCGAACTTTGACGCCTGTATCTACCTTTGATCTTCTAAAACACTCTATTACTCATATTAACACGATTATTTTCATGACATAAAGCCTGTATAAGGTCACTTTAGAAGCGAGTTAAAAGCACTGGCGTTGCTCAGTGGTATAATACTGGGCCGGCACGCAAAGATAAAGAGTCTTAATGCTCGATTACACCTGGAATACCCTACACATTTTGCTATTGTGTTTGTATACACTACCGCAGCTACTTTTAAAAGTGTTGATATCCGCACAGGCAGCATGTTCTCATTAAAATACAGACCACTGCAACAAGTTCGGTGACTTATACGTGCTCATTGGTCACGAAACAACCAAATCATAGAACACACGTGAAACCTGCGAAGAGAGTTTAAAAAAATAACCAAAAAAAAATTTATCAGGCGACTAATAAAATGAAGCCATGTAATGGAATTGTGTTCACTTCTAGTAGCACAGTAATATATTTCTCAATGTGATAATTTTTTCGTGGCTGCTTATTTATTTTCATTTCATTTTTTCCGCTCACGTAGCAATTTTTATTGTATTTTCTCGTGTTAAGTTCATCCCTGATGCGTAAGCCTTTACCTCATATTCTGAACATTGCGTAATATGAGTAAATGAAGTGAATAAAAATTGCAAAAAGAGCTCTGCAAGTAGAAAGGTTTCTTTTTTATCTTGGAAAACGAATTCTTCTCACGAAAAGATAAGCAGTGATTCGTCGAAGTACGAAATGCCAAGGAATGACCTTTAAACTACATCTCCATGAATTCGAAAATCTGGCTACTTCTAAAGGCCATGAAATATCGGGACAGGCTTTTGAAGCGTTGATACGATCATATCGCATGTCACCAAGTTGTATTACTGCCTATTTTTCGGACGTACTCTTACAAGGAAGGCCTCTGGTTATGGAAGAGCGCTAAAACATCAACCCTAAATAAAATATATAATAAAGGCACGTTTAAGATGTTCGAGATGTCTTCTGACATTTACCTAACGTAGGTCTACTGGCCCGGGCCCATTTTTTTCTCCAGTGCTCTGAAAGGTGACTTAAACCTGACTCCCGGTAGAAACGTGTATTTTGAACACCACAAGAGCTGGTTCTGAGTTTGTTAGTATGGTATATATATAAAATGTTTGGAGAAAGTATCTTATTATTTGCTTTTGCTATATACTTTAACCGTCAACATTCTTCAGTAATATGATCGCCACAAACTTCCTCCCGTGTTTCTGAAGACTAAGCTTTCGAAACCGCGAGTAACTAAGTTCAGATTGGTCTCTTCATGTAACACAGTTTCTTGCTGGTACTGTTTGCATATATATTTTCGCGGTTACACATTTAGTTGTATATGTCGGATTTGTAATACGATATATACTTTGTGACGTGCTCAATGCGAGACATTTCAGTGGCATTTGGTGAAATCTGACAGGCCAACGATGTATTAAGTTCCAAATTGCTGGTGCTCATGCACTCAAAGAAACCCGAAGCTGTTATGTTAAAGACCGTATCAGTTTACGGCAAACCTAAACAAGAAAAAATGGCAGCATTACCACGGAGTGAATGATGGAGAGGGGAGTGAAGCATCCGTCCGTCCATTCGGTTTTGCTTCCATCCGTCCATGCGTGAGTCAGTGTGGCCGCCCGTGCGTCTGTTCGTGCGTCTGTACGTCCATCTGTGCGTCCGTCCATGCGTTCGTCCATGCATCCGCTTCTGCGTCCGTTTATGCGTCCATCCGTCTGTGCAGCCATCCATGCATCCGTCCATGCATCTATCTGTGTGTCCGTTCGTCCACCGATTCAACACTCCAAATACCACCATCTCGCATCTTTTCATCTTATATTCCCCATATGGAAGCACCGCCATCCAGCTGACTTTCCAAGGACTGAACGGGAGCAGGCACACGCACACTTTCCTTCTGCTTGCGCTTCGTATCTACTTCCCACTTTTAACCACCTCGAGTTCATGGTATATACTAGTTCACAGTATTCATGGCGCTGCGGCCCAACGCTCGCTAAACCTTTTTAAAACCAAGGAGGTTATGCCCAGCGAGTATAACGTACAAACCCCTTCTTGTCAGATAGTGCTCAATGTACATGCCAATGTCTGCTAATTGGGAATGAGAGACAGGAGAATTCGGCTTCTAGTTAACGTGCACGCAGCGAATTTTTCAACAACGCACAGCAGAAATCTCCTACCGGCACCACCTTGGACGTCAAAGTGTAAGGCTGGTTATTCACTGCGACTACGACTACGAGGGACGAACGGGTGCCGCTATAAGAAGCTTCGCCCCTAAAAACTTGGCAGATCCCACATGCAGTGGGAATCGATGATATGCGAACCATGAATCAGAAAGGTTGATATGTCACTTTAATATCAGCACAACGTTACGAGGTGGAGGTAAATTATTTCGTACACGGCTTCCGTATCATGATGATCATGTTTGGGTGCGTCGTTTACCTTCATTATCCATTGAGGTCATGTAACGCCAAACCTGGTGTATAAGGAGCAAGCAAACGGCCGCGCGCGCACGCTGGGCACAGAGAGACTGTGTTAGCAAAACTTAAGCGCCAGGCGCGACCAACGCGACCAGCGTCCGTCGGCACGGCCCAATGGCAACCGGCGCGAAATGCGACATGCTGCATTTCACGCCGATACGTTACCCAGAGAGCACTGCGGCTGCATCTTTCCGTGAAAACAGGACACCGCACTCGCTGAAACGCGCATGCGTCAAACCAACGCAGCACGGCACGCGCCTGCGAGTATATGGCAGAAGCGGCGCCTGGCTGTGGTAACGCTGGCGTGACGCGACGAAATGAACGCCGGTGCGCACGCGCACTGGGTCAGGGCAAAATGTATTGGTGCGCAGACTGTGGCATATAGTCACGACACGACACGCATCTCATGATTGTCATGTTTGCACCAGTCACATACCTTCGTCATCAATTGACGTCACGTAATACCAAATTTGGCATATGTGAAGCTTGCGAAACGGCCGTGAGCGCATCATGAGTGTAGCATGTAGTCATGTTGTTACATGACACGCATCTCTTGTTTTTGCCATGTTTGCACCAGTCCTATACCTTCGTCATCCATTCACGTCTTGTAATACCAAATTTGGTATAAGTGAAGCTGGCTTAACGACCACCAGCGCATCAAGAGCATGGCATGTAGGCATGTTGTTCCATGACACGCATATCATGATTATTATGTTTGCACCAGTCGACTACCTACGTCATTTATTCACATACCATTATACCAAATGTGGTATATGTGACGCTAGTGAAACGATCGCGAGCGAATTATGAGCTTGGCAATAAGTGATGATACATGACACGCATGGTATGATTTTCATGTTAGGGTCTGTCGCTTGTGTTTGCCATGCCATCATGTCATACCATACCCGTTTTGCAACATGCCATCTGAACGAAACCGCCGCAAGAGCATGAGGACCATGAAATGTAAATCATCACATTCATGACATACATGTCATAGTTTTCGTGTTATGACTAGTCAAACATGTTCTTCATAAAGTCATGCTATATCATATCAAGTTTGGTATCGATACCGTGATTGAAACGGCCAGGAGATCTAAAGCTTGTAGGCGGATAGATAGATAGATAGATAGATAGATAGATAGATAGATAGATAGATAGATAGATAGATAGATAGATAGATAGATAGATTATTAATTTATTAATTTATTATACCCTCAGGGTTTTCACATTACAAGTTAGATAGATAGATAGATAGATAGATAGATAGATAGATAGATAGATAGATAGATAGATAGATAGATAGATAGATAGATAGATAGATAGATAGATAGATAGATAGATACGCTCAAAGTCGCCAAAGTTCACTAAGAAATGCTTCGCATTTAGTAGAGGCTAGCCAGAACAACTCGACTGTTCTGGCTAGCTACATCGCTACTTGCCTACAAAGAAGTAGGCAAGTAGTGACGTATACGAAATAATTTTGTTGCTTTGGGTCAAACGTTGCGACTTGCACAGCCTTGTTTCTTTCTGCATTTTGAGTAGTGATAGGTATATTGTGGACAGGCCCATAGCGAGGAATATTTTTCAAAAAGAGGAGCCCTTGCTGAAGACCCTGACGATTATGAAAACACCTTATTCGGCCCTCGCCTTTTTTAAGTGATTGATCGTGCGCTCCCCACGTGCTTCACCTACACTTGCGCCCAAATGGCATGCTATGGTTCTACGTCCCGTCGGCACCTACTTAAGAACACATGTGTCAGTTTTATTGAACTTAATTGCACATTACGGTATGATAATATACCCTTTATATGAAGGTGTTTACATGCCTTGTTTCTTTTGGTGAAGCAGTCCATGGTCGGCTTAAGTTCAGCCAAGCGTTCTTTTGAGCAGCCCACCTCGTTCAACGATTGTGACATCCCTGTGTATTTGTGGCTTTCTGATTCTCTCTCTAACTCTCTCAATTCTCTCTTGCCTACTTTTCTGTCCCTCTCACCCCTTTCGCTGTGCAGGGTAGCAAACCAGATATTTGTGTTCTGGTCGACATCTTATTACACTGTTACAAGCACTGATACCTAATCCTGCATAATAGTTGCCAGTTCTGCTTTGATTAAGTGGAACTCCGCAACTTTTTTCGCCAAGTTGCTTGCAGAATTTCGTAGCTCTTGTCTTTTTATTAAGAAAGGGGGGTGGAGCATTTGCATTTTCCCACAATTATAGTTATTTATTGACCATCGCATTCACCAATAGCACGTTTTTAGATGGCTTATACAGTCGATTGTTGAAGTCGAACATACTTTGGAAAATAAAGGAAGTTCGACATACATTGGTAAACGTACACTCATTCTGACATAAACTATCCAGGAGACAATGATTAAAAGGAAATATGTGCTTTTGTGCATAGTTGCGTATATTCTTGAACAAAATATCTAGTGATTTCTTTAAACAAAGTTCCTCGGAATAGTTTAGCGGATACCACGCTTTTCCTAAGAGTGACGAAAAATAGCATAGCGAATGCCGGCTCATTGTCCTAAAATTTTAAGCACTTGTTTCAAATTTTCAACGGCTTAAAAATTGTTGGATGCTGTTTTGTCAGCCGTTCCTCAGTCATAAAGTATCATTTCAGAACTAGATGGCGAGAAAGCAGTTTAGAAGCCGTGGACACACAAACACACAAACACAGAAACACACCCACCCGCATATACACACATTAGCACAAACAAGCATACACACACAAAAACACGTGCGCACACACAGACGCACACACACGTGATGTAGCTGTGTGAATAGGTAACGCAGGTAGTAATTACTGCTTAGAACTTTCTTTGCAATAAGCGTTGCGCAACGCAGACTTCGTGCGTTTTCAGAGGCAATGCGCCACTGTCTACCGCGGTTTTGTTAGCTTTATAAGCTAGAGCCTGTGACACTATTGAGTGAAAGTCAAAAAACTGCAACCTTTAACTTTCCCATCAAACACAAAGTTAATCGTTTCACTGGCTGCTTTTTAAGCCTTCTCAGATGTTTGCGGCATTTCGCTCGTTATTTCAGTCTGTGCGCGGTTCGGCAACGTAAATATAGAGTTTCACAAACGCGACATCTCTAGAGAATCAGACGTACTTTTGAGATCACATTCCAGACAAATTGCAAAAGCGATAGCCAACATTGCTTTAAAAAAATACTTCTTTGCAGACTAGCTGTTTATTGCTTGAAAAGTCGACTTGCTGCGCAAGCTGAACGAAGAGACAAGGCAGACAGGAAAGAGCGCAAATCAAGTCTTTGCGTGGTTGGGATATCGCGCTCTTTTCTGTCTCTCTTCTCGTTTCCTTCAGCTTTCGCAGCAAGACGACATTGCCATTATTATCCGCGTGCAAGCTTTTTTGATGCCTAAGCATTGCTTTAATCTCTCTCATGGTATCGCTGACGAGGATCGCTGAACGCATGTTTGGGTTTCGAAATGTCATTTCTCTCGTAATCTTGAACGTACGTGGTTGAACAATCCTAAGGAAGAAATAAGCTACAAGATTATGAAGTTTCGTCAAGTTTTTCATGGAAATAAGCTGCACCAGATGTACAAAAACTCTTTTTAGTATTGTTCTTTTTCTAACGATAAGCCCTCTGTGCTTTCTTTAGTCTTGCAAGAACTTTCTAGTGCAATGACATCTCATATATAAATTTTTATTTTGTCCTTCGAAAAAATAACCAAAAGTAAACGGAGATGGCACCCATCAAGCCGCCTATACGCAGCTTCTATCCTATCATCTTTTCTGTTATGGATGTTTTAACTCTGTGTGGCAATAACCCTTCAACTTCAAACTTGAAACGTCAGGGAAGAAGGAATGCATGCAAACTCTTTCAATCACTTTTGCTGAGCAAAACAGGAGTAGCTGATCACATGCTGGTGGACTTGTTATTGCGACAGAAAGAATGTCTGGCAGTGATCCTTTCGCCCAATACCAACGCTGCTGCGGCCTCAATGATTCTGCAACGTGCACATTTTGTCTTGACATAACGCAGTCAGCCTACGTAGGATTAAACGAACGGTTTCTGGATCAGTTAGTCGAGAGCCACTTTCGTGATTATATTATCTATACAGGAGTAAGAATATGGTTGTTATACGCATGAAAATATATATTTCGTCATACTTTGCCCAAGAATAGACGAACATCGCATTAGCCCGCATGACGTCCTTGTGGACACTTATCATGAAGTGAAATGACATTTCACTTCACTCATTTAATTTATAGACTTACTCACTGTATCGTAGTGATCATTATGTCGACAAGCGAAAGTACAGCTGCCTCTTCATACAATTCTCTTCAATGTTCTGTTATTTGAATATACTTTTTGTTAAGGAAACTTATGCTTGCTGTTTCCTAAATCAATTGCTTAGGTTTTATTCAAAGAAAGTAACTTCGCGTAGAGCAGTTTCTTCGATCCGCTCAATTTGTTCCTTTGGGTGATCATACTTTTTGTAGCAACAGTAAAAGTCAAGTTAGGTGAGTTATCGCTTTGGTAATTCTTGCGTAAATATAGGTTTGCTGGAAATAAGAGCCCAAACTCATACACAATATTGTTCTTGGAGGTAGCTGGGCATATTGTATAGGATAAAAGTTTACTTGTTGTATTATTAGCAAGTTGCTTGAGTATTATTACGGAAAATATAGTTTACTTGCAGATAAAATTTCTCACAATACATAGTCATGTTTACGCTTGAACAAGCATGTTTTTCTACTACATAAAAAGTCTACAAAACATATCACTCATGTTTGAAGTCGCCGGGAAATGACACGTTTAACAACGCCCAACCACCCCATCTCTCGTGACATACAGGAAGATAGAGGCTACCAATGAAGGTAGAACTATTTGACAGCCCTAAAAGCGAGAGCGGTGGCATGTATATATACAGGCAAAAGGTTATTAAAGGTCAGCTTCTGAACAGAAGGGCTATTTTTGTTTAACGATTGCCACTTTAAACAGCTGCCAACTTTGACTGTATTACGACTTCATGCTGCAATCAGGAGAAAATCATAGGCGTTCATGTTGCGCTAGTGCTCTTCAGTCATAATCTTTTTGTTTCTTTTTTTCAGCTGTTTCGAAAGAAACGTAGATGTGGTTTAGTGACGACATTGCCCATAATAGAAAATTAGTTAGAAGAACTTTCCTACGTGGCTGCTTTCAAGAGCCGGTTGTCACCAACGCGGCAGCTGACTCTTAAAAGCTTTTCGGCACTTTACAAGTAGTGTTATTTGTTTTGTTTTGAATAGGAGGCATCCAATGCGATAGGAAAAAGACAGGAGCAGTTACGGGAAAGGCCCTGTAGAGAAATCTGCTGTGAACTCTCGTTGCGTTGTGCTATCATTAGGGCACCTTTAGCTCTCCTTTTTACACTGAATACCACACGGTCTGGCGCACCAAAAGTAGGCTTAATATACGTCCAAATATTGAATTGTCAGTAGATCGTCTCTACAGATAAAGAGACATGTTCATTCAAGATGGTAAACAGCTCACACTCCATCGGATGCATTTACGTTAACTAATACATAGATATAAAGAGTGCCCCAGCTATTTTTAGCCAGAGTTTAAGATATGCCGGCACACGCAATTACGACGCGACCAAAGCCATGTTGCTGACCTTTGTCCGGAGTAAGTCAGAATAGTTTTGTGTTCTAAAAGAATAACCTAATAAATCTGTTTATTTAACTAACTCTTGAAGGAAGAAAAATGAACAAGAGTTTCAATGAGAAAGTTGTAGATCGGTCTGCAAAACGTCTGTTTAAAAAGTTTCAAGCTTTATATCTGTACATTATCAGTGTTTTTCTGGTAACTCCTAATTCCCGCGAAATAAACAAAAAAACACCACGTGGAAAAATTGGCCCAGTATCTTCATCTTACACTGCAATTGTCGTCCAAAGACGATAGTCTTGCGTCTGGAGAGAGTGAATAGAACCTTTATTTGATGTTCTGCAAAAGAAATTCGGTGAATGGTATACTGGAGCGCTTCATTAGAGACTCTTGATCCGTGCAGCGAAGGCTAGTGAGTGCGTGAAGGCTAGTTAGACACGAGCGCCATCTGGCAGTTATCTTCGAAAACGAAGGAAGGCGTGCTCGCCTGCGTATAGAAGGATGTGTGCCTGTCTCGGAGGCATTAAGGAATAGAACGCAAAGCGGGGGAAGGTGCCACCACTGTGTCGTCTTAGCAAAGCGTCGGAAACACTTGCCTTTTGAATGCGAAGCATTTCTTAGAGAACTTCGGTGACATTGAGCGTACCTATCTATCTATCTATCCAGCCACCTACGAAGTTTAGCTCTCCTGGCCGTTTCAATAATGGTATCAATACTAAACTTGGTATGGCATGACGCGAATGTATGAAGAACACATTTTACTAGTCATAACATGAAAATCACGCGATGTATGTCATCAGTCTCATAATTTACATTTCATGGTTTTGCAGCTCTTGCGGTGGTTTCGTTCACATGGCATGTTGCAGAACTGGTATGATATGACATATCTGCATGGCGAACACAAGCGACAGACCATAACATGAAAATAATGACATAAGTGTCATGTAACAACATGACTACATGCCACGCTCACCATGCGCTCGCGGCAGTTTCGCTAGCGTCAAATTTACCATTTGGTATTACGTGAATGGTTGGCGTACGTATGTGACTATTGCAAACATGATAATCATGAGATGCGTGTCATGTAACAACAAGACTATATGCCACGCTCATGATGGGCTGGCGTCCATTTTGCTAGCTTCACTAATACCAAATTGGGTATTACGGGACGTGAATGAAAAACGAAGGTGTGATACTGGTGCAAACATGATAAACATGAGATGTGTGTCGTGTAACAACAATGACTACATGCTACGCTCATGATGCGCTCGTGGCCATTTCGATAACTTCACATGTACCAAACTCGCTTTTACGCGACGCGAACGGACGACATAGGTAAATGACACATCCAATCATGATAATCGCGACATTCGTGTAGTGTAACAACATGACTACATGCCATACTAATGATGTGCTCGCAGCTGTTTTGCTAGCTTCACGTATGACAAATTTGGTATTACGTGGCGCCAATAAAAGATGAAGGTATGTGACAAGTGCAAACATGATAATCATGGGATGCGTGTCATGTGAGAACATCACTATATGCTACAGTAGAGGCGCCAATATATTTCGACGTGACGTGGTGCGCGTACTCACCGGCGTTCATTTCGTCATATCCCGCTGGCGTTGCCACGCCAGGCACCTGTCCTGCTATATACTCGCAGGCGCGCACCGTGCGGCGTTGCTTTGACGCATGCGCGTTTCAGCGCGTCCGGCGTCCCTCCGTCACGGAAAGAGGGCGACGCAGTGTTGTCTTGGTAACGTATAGGCGCGAAATGCAGCATGTCGCATTTCACGCCCGTTGCCGTCGTGCCGCGCCGACGGACGCTGGTCGCAACTGGCGTCAGACTATAGAGTGCCAACGTAGCGTCGCTGTACCCAGCGTGCCTGCGCGCCAACGCTACAGTGGATTATATTGGGTCCTTCATGAAGTGCTCGCGGCCGTGTTGCTAGCTCCAGATATGACAAATTGGGTGCTACGTGACGTCAATGGATGACAAGATATATGACTGGTGCAAAAAGGATAATCCTGACACGCGTAAAATGTTAAAATATGAAAACATACCACGATCATAGCATGCTCGCGGCCGTTTCGCTAGATCCACATGTACTAAATTTGGTATTACGTGATATGAATAGATGAAGGTAAACGACACATCCAAACATGATGATCGTGACACGGAATTCATGTTCTGGATCATTCACCTCCACCTCGTAATGGTATGCTCAATTTAAGATGACATATCAAGCTTTCTCATTCGTGCTTCGCATATCATCGATAGCCACTGTACGTGGGATCAGCCAATTTTTTTAGCATCGTGTTGCACTGTCAGCGCAGCGTGATGAACGCTAAGGACCTGAGAATTACTTATGTGTGTATTCCATAGTATAAAGCCACACATAGGAAAGATCGACGTGTTGTTATGGTGCCTCAGATATGCGCAATAATTGCTTTCGAATTGACACTCTCACAAGTATGAACGCTAAAAGAGAGAGAGAGAGAGATGAACAACAAGAGAGAAGGCAGGGAGGTTAACCAGGCACATGCCCGGTTTGCTACCTTACGCTGGGGGAATGGGAAAGGTGGCATAAAGCTGAGATAGAGAGGAAAGAGAAGAGAAAGACAGAGAGAAAAAAAGATTGTCAGTCAATGGTCTGACGCGTATGCAGTGGTGGAGAAAACTTGAACGCTAAAACTTGAGCAATAATTGGGGGGGGGGGGCTATGGATGGTGTCCGCCGTTTTTGGTTTTCTTGATATTGTTTGGGGTACCATTAAGGGTGGACAAGCACACAATTGTACAGACACACAGACCGAAATGTTTCCGTTGAAGATCCCCAAGGAAGAGTATCGTCTTTAAAACCCGCGCGCACGCCAGTATGCTCGATGATGCTACTGCTCACTAACATGACGCGTCCGAACGTCGATAGCGTTTGCCCGATTGTGCTGTCTCGACAGGGCCGCAACGATGGTGGTAGCTATCCAATGAACACGTTTTTCTATCGGCCACAATAGCGATAACCACTGTGACAGCTTATCACTGTCTTGAACCAGTGCGAGAAAGCTTATCGTTCATACGCGGAGCGGTAGGGAGCACCAGAATGACGGCGCGCGTAGGTGCGCCAGTGGGTCTGTCACACGGTATTTTTTTTTCACGGGGATTTGTATCTAGCATAAAAAATATTAAATAACAGATATATATAGCTCAAGACTTAATCGGACATTTAGCAAAGCATTTTAAAACTTTCTCATTCAAATGTTTTATCATTCTTCGTTTATTTGAATGTTACTTCTTTAGAGATACATAATAAACAGTAATTTAGTACACAAAATCTTTCGCAGATCCCACGTGCAGCGGGAATCGATGATATGCGAAGCATGAATAAGAAATGTTGACATGTCACTTTAAAATTAGCACAAGGTTACGAGGTGAAGTAAATGATGCCGTACATGTATTCCGTGTCAGGATTATCATGTTTGGATGTGTCGTTTACCTTCGCGCTCTACTCACGTCACGTGAAACCAAATTTAGTATATGTGGAGCTAGCGAAACGGCCGTAAGCACGCTATTAGCGTGGTATGTTGTCACGTTCGTACATGACACGCGTGTCTGGATTATTATGTTTGCACCAGTCATATATTTCGTCACCCATTGACGTCACGTAACCCCAAAGTTGGTATATGTAGAGCTAGCAAAATGGCCGCGAGCGCATCGTGAGGGGCCCAATGTATTCCAATGTAGCGTTGGCGCGCATGCACGCTGGGCACAGCGACGCTATTGCTATACATACTTTCGCAAAACGCGAGCATTCTTTAGTCTGACGCCAGGTGCGACTGGCGCGACCAACGTCGGTCGGCGCGGCTCGACGGCAACCGGTGCGACATGCGAAACGCTGCATTTCGCACCGATAAGTTACCCAGACAACACTGCGGGTCCCTCTTTTCGTGTTGGAGGAACGCCGGACGCGCTGACATGCGCATGCGTCAAAGCAACGCAGCACGGCACGCGCCTGCGAGTATATGGTAGGACCGGCGCCTGGCGTAGCAGCGCCGGCGTCACGCGATGAAATGAACGGCTAGCACGCGCACCGCGTCACGTTGAAATGTATTGGCGCCTTGACTGTGGCACGTAGTCATGTTCTTGCATGACACGCACCCCAGCGTTACCATGTTTGCACCAGTCACATACCTTCGTCATTCATTTATGTCACGTGATACTAAATTTGGCATAAGTGAAGCTTGCGAAACGGTCGCGAGCGCATCGTGAGTGTGGCATGTAGTCATGTTGTTACGCCACACGCATGCCGTGATTATCATGTTTGTATGTGTCATTTACCTATGACGTCCGTTCGCGTCACGTAAAAGCGAGTTTGGTACATGTGAAGCTAGTGAAACGGCCGCGAGCGAATCATGAGCTTGGCAAAAAGTAATGATACATGACACGCATGTTATGATTTTCTTGTTAGCGTCTGTCGCCTGTGTTCGCCAAGCAATCGTGTCATACCATACCAGTTTTGCAACATGCCATGTGAACAAAACCACCGCAAGAACTGCAGGACCATGAAATGTATATCATGACATACATGTCATGGCTTTGATGTTACTACTCAAATAATTCCTTCATACAGTCATGTTCTGCCATACCAAGTTTGGTATCGATACCATTAATAAAACGGCCAAGAAGGCTAAAAGACGTAGGCGGCTAGATAGATAGATAGATAGATAGATAGATAGATAGATAGATAGATAGATAGATAGATAGATAGATAGATAGATAGATAGATAGATACGCTCAATGTCGCCGAAGTTTGCTAAGAAAAGCTTCGCATTTATTAGTCTGGCTAGCTCCAGGCAATGGGCACGAACATGCTTTGCTTTGCGTCGCAATGGCGTGTTTCGGCGTGCTTTTAAGCTCTGGCTAAGGATAGCTGCAACATTCCGTACACACAATTGGCTTAAGTATTTTAACCTCTTATTACTATTATTATCACACTTGAATGTTGTGAAATAACCTAAATTATCTGGCGTGACGTCGCCTACAGCGGCTGAGGTACTAATGTTCTATTAGATATTTATTTTATAAATTCTACAACAAACGCGAGAAAAGAGTGCTTTTCAGCAATTTACTGGTAGCTTTAACAACACTCTTATGTGCAAACATGACCGTAATCAGTGAGAGTATAATATACGAAACACTTAAACTGTTTGAAGAAACAAGCCAGGTGACACACGAGATTCAATTCTAATAGATACCTGAAAACTTTAATATTCCTGGTAACACTGGTGCCACCCCACCGGTGTAGTCTAGTGGCTAAGGAACTTACCTGAAGGTTGCGGGATCGACTCCCGGCTGTGGCGGCTATATTTCCGATGGAGGAGAAAATCCTGCAGACCCGTGTCTTCATATTTGGGTGCTGTTGTGCCACAGACATGTTCCTCGTTCGGGAGCATGTCCCACGAGATAGAGCCCTGTTCCGACGAACTGTCTCCCCCCCTCCCAGCGCCGCCTTCCGTGCAGAAGAACCGTGCAGTTCCGGGGAAAACGTCGCTTCCTCCACCGAACCACCTTGCAGTTCCGGGTATGGCTGCGTCTCCTCGGCCGAGCCACTGTGCTGTTCCGGGGAACTGGTCTCGCAGAAGAGTCCCAAAGCGCTATTTAAGGCCGGGCCGGCCCCATGTTAGAGGGATTTGCCCCAGCCGACGTTGTCGTGCTGGCCGGCTCTGTACAAACCTGCTACAGTAAACGCTCCCTTTTGTTGCTGTTTCCAAAACGGATTGCCTCCCTGTTTCGCCTTCGGGCTAAGGCTTCAGCGAAGTCCGCTCGACGGCTCGCCGCTCTTCGCCACCGCTACCATCGCGACAGAGCAAATTCCTAACAGTGGTTGGCAACTTCGGGATACGATATCCTACGTTTGGCACGCCGGATCAGACCCCTGGAAGCTTGAGCACGACCGACCTGATATCAGCGTTTGGATACGCTGGTATACGCTACCCTGTTCTCATCGTTCGGCAAGCTGGGACAAGCAACCCCGGATCTCAACATTGGCAAGTTGGACCGGATCCCTGAAGGCCTGATACTGTTCGACGGCAGCCACGATTTGGACCATCGTCGGCTACTTTGGTTGGGTGAGTGCCCAACGTTTACTGTTCATTTCGCCAGACCTCTCTAGCACAGGCAGATGTTAGGAGAGTGTTTTGTTTTGTTTTGTTTTGTTCTGTTTTGGTGGTTATAATTTAATATTCACCTACTTTAAACCACGAGATTAGTTTTGGAGTACGGTGAATATCAGTAGTAGAGCATCACGAGGGGCGAGATCGCGATGAAGCAGTACCTTGTGGAGGACCTCCTCGAAATTTGTCGAGCCATGGGGATTTCCACCAGGTCCGCTAAAACAAGGGAAGCGATTCTCGAGGTGATGCGGACAGAGAATGTGACGGCCGAGGAAGCTGACGAGTTTTGGGAGCTTATTTGTGAGCAAAAGCAGAAGGCCGAGAAAAGCCACGAAGAGCTCGAAGCTCAAAGGCACGAACAATGGAAGGCCGAAGAGAGTCGCAAAAGGACAGAGCATGCTCTCAAATGAGAGAGCTTGATCTTAAAATTCAAGCACTTAAGTGGGAGCGAGCGAAACAGCAGCTCCACAACTTTCAGACAGGCGAAAACATCGCGCATTTTCTGGATGATTTTGAAGTTGTTTGCAGTAATGTGGGTGTTAGCCGCGACCTTTTGGTGGAGAAGCTCGCCACGCTGTTGCCGCGCAAGATTGCACATGTTTTGAATTGCTTACCCTTCGAGGAAGCAGGAGACTTCAGTCATGCTAGATATGCCTTGATAAGATACTTTTTTTTTCGAGTCCTGCTGACTGGGAAAGTCGGAGCGATAGAGACAGCGCTGAAGGGTGTCGAAGGGCGCTAAAGGTAGACGCCTGCCGAAAAGAGCGTGAGGATGAGGCGCGACGTGAAGCGATGGAGGCTGAGGCCCGCCACGTGGCGCTTGATGATCGCTCACTGGAAAGTGTTAGATGATAAGGACAAAAGCAAAGCGCAAGACGCCGAGACTCGTTGCTATGCGCAAGCCGCTGAAGTGCGTCAGAGAAAGCGGGGCACTGAGGAAAGTCGAAAGGTATCTGACGTTGAGGCCCGTCACAAGGTGCAGGACGCCGAAGTGCGCCTGACAGAGCCAGACGTTGAGGTGCAGCGCGAGGAGTTAGGGGCCGAGGCCCATCGCATAGCTAAGGACGCCGAGGTACATCGGAAAGCACTGGAGATGGAGCCGCTTCGCAGCGCACGCGATCAGAATGAATCGCGTCAAAGAGAGCATGAGGCCGATTTCGAAGGCCAGAGAATTAGGGCTATCCACGACAGCGATAGACCCTCACAGATCAAAAGCTCTCTAGGCGTGTTTGTTGGCTTTGATGGCATCGGGAATCCCGTTCTGTCGCAAGCAGAGACAGCTAGCAACGGCCCCGAAGAAAGGCTAGCTAACTAGTCTAGAGTCTTGGCAGTGCCTGTCAAAGGCAGCGCACATGAAATTAGGTGTGTCGAAGCAGCCGGCACTCTTAGCCTTTCCGTCAAAAGGAGGCATCGGCGAAAGCATAACACCAAAAAGACGACAGGCGCCAAGTGCGCTAAAGCCGCTATTAAGGTCCATGACGTCATCAGTCGAGACACCAGATTGAGGGCTAGGCGTAGGATCACGAAAGGGCCCTCTAAGAAACGTTTGAAGCTCAGACCGTCACTGAGTTCAAGATTAGGCGGGAAGCGCGCTGAGAAAAACCGACTTTCGGGAAAATTTGGACAACGAGATATTCGCCTGGCCTCATCAATTCTGATGCCGCGTAGATGCAAGCAAGTGGGGAAACGTTGAGAGCGCTTGAGCTGTAACACAAGCGGTTGTTCCCCACCGTGGCGAAAGGGTCGCTGGTCGAACGGGTGGCGTAAACGATGCAG
Source organism: Rhipicephalus microplus (assembly GCF_043290135.1). NCBI lineage: Eukaryota > Metazoa > Arthropoda > Arachnida > Ixodida > Ixodidae > Rhipicephalus > Rhipicephalus microplus. The sequence goes on along the minus strand of NC_134706.1, from coordinate 103,768,253 downwards.
TGCAGATGCCCCCTTGTTCGAGTTAAGCGGCTGCACGTCAAAAGTTGCTGCTACCGAGTTCGGCAAACAGGTTTGTTCCTTGTGCCTTTGTCAAGACCGGATCCCTCGAAAGCTATGGAGTGCGCGACTCACCAGAGTTCGTCTGAGAGGGGCCCCGTCTTGCCATTACTATGAATGGACATTGTAATCAGCCTTTAAAATTGTTACGAGTCTGTCGTAAGCCGTTCAGTAACAAATTTGTTTGAATTTTTGTTAGTTTTCTTTTCCTTCCAATTGGAGAAGCAGGCATTGATATGTTTGTTTGATTAATTTTGTTTTCATAATATTTCAAAAGTAACAGTTAGTGTGTTTTATTTTAACAGATAAGGCTAAGTAAAAGCCCCTGTTTAAATATACCTTTTGTGTTTGACATTACATTTATTATGCGCGTCAGTGTAGGTCAACTTTGCCCTTTGTTTTGTTTAACGTGCGCAAGTTTGATTTTCATTGTTATTTTCTAACTTTTCAAGCGTGTTTTATTTTGTTGGGATGCTCATTGGCTGGGCACCTTAAATTAGGGCTTATCGAATGACTTTGTTTTGTTTAGCGGTCTGAAGCTTGCAAGAGACGCCAATGTGCGTGATTCGGGTGTTCTTGGTATTATAAATTGTAGATTCAGGGCCAAATTGAGTTAACCTCAGCAGCTTCGATCGTCCCCAATCTGCCCGGGTCACAATCGAGAATCGCTCATAAAAAAATTCTGTTTGGTTCAACAGTGTCATGCACTGACACTTGGCTAAAGGTGTGCCCACATTATGTGTTGCTCCTCAGGTACATTGCTCGTGATGCTATTTTTCTTAGCTCAGCTTAATTTTGAGGAAATATTTTCGTTTCCGCTGGTCTGGCGATTTGATCAGCATTTGGAGGGTGCTTGCTTTGGCCAGAGTGGTTCAGCTTTGTGTTCGACTCCGTCGTTCCAGTGAACCTCCGCAGGCCTATGGAAGTCTTAACGGGCGAAGAGAGCGGAACGGCTACCAACGGTCAACCAGCATCCCTCCTTCCGCGCCGCGCTGACGGCTCAAAACTGCGGATGCATTGTCTGGCGGCCGGGGTGCTGTTGTGCCACAGACATGTTCCTCGTTCGGGAGCACGTCCCACGAGATCGAGCCCTGTTCCGACGAACTGTCTCCCCCCCTCCCAGCGCTGCCTTCCGTGCAGAAGAACCGTGCAGTTCCGGGGATAACGTCGCTTCCTCCACCGAACCACCTTGCAGTTCCGGGTATGGCTGCGTCTCCTCAGCCGAGCCACTGTGCTGTTCCGGGGAACTGGTCTCGCAGAAGAGTCCCAAAACGGTATTTAAGGCCGTGCCGGCCCCATGTTAGAGGGATTTGCCCCAGCCGACGTTGTCGTGCTGGCCGGCTCTGTACAAACCTGCTACAGTAAACGCTCCTTTTTGTTGCTGTTTTCAAAACGGATTGCCTCCCTGTTCCGCCTTCGGGCTAAGGCTTCAGCGAAGTCCGCTCGACGGCTCGCCGCTCTTCGCCAACGCTACCTTCGCGACAGAGCAAATTCCTAACAGTGCACAAAAGAACTTCAGATGGTCGAAATTTGCGGAGCGTTCCACAATGGCGTCTCTCATAATCATAAAGTGGTTTGGGGATAATAAGCTTTATATGTCAATTAACACAGCTACCGATGAAGCTGCTCATTTTTACCAATCTTAAATATTGACTCCCGTGGTGTTCAAAAGGCAGAAGTATCCTGAATGAGTAAGCGTACTTTGTTAGACCAAAGTTCAAAGAGTTGTGATTTATATCATGTTTCTCTATTCATCGTATACAAGATACACTAGCATTATACTGCAAACACCAGTTAAGTCTAGGCACTGCATTCACAAAACATTTATTACACAAAGCTGCATGGCTGAAACTCCTGTATGCGATTGTGGTTTTATAGATGAAGATCTGGGTCATGTTCTTTTAGACTGCCCACATCATAACACACCGAGACACCGTCGTAAACCGGAATTGTTGGCATTAAACCACTGACCCTTCAGTACCTACAATGTGCTGGGTCCGTCACCCTCCGCAGCTTTAGAACCTGTGCTCAACAAGCAACCGAACGTATGTTTAAAGACCCTAGGTAACGGGCGATTACCAAAAATATTACCAAAAATAAGGAACTTATTTTCATATAACAGATCTCATACTTGTTATAGGCAGTATCATATGACACCCATCATAGGCGTGTGCTGGAATATATTTGACGTGTACACTGTTATGCCTACATGAGCAAATTTATCGCCGTAAGGACTAGACGTGTTGACTGGTGTTTTGCTGGTTCGATTCAATAATGACTACAGATATTATCCGAGACATCTTTTACTAACTTTTGGACATTTTTCTGTAGGCCGTGATGGTGGTTTTTGATATCTGCCTATGGGTGCCTCTAGATATATGTGCTCTGCGCCTTATTTTTCATGTATACTGTTTTTTTCTTCTTTCAGATGTATGCACAATGTTCATCAAGGGCTCAAGAGAAACCGGAGTCTTAATTACGCGCCAACATTACTGAAGTCTCAATTTGCATACGGTGCAGTCATATTGGGAATCGACGACTAGAGTAAAACAGCTACTTAACGATTACCTGTCGCACCATGTTTCGTAAGTTATCCATCCTGTGTGAACATATATGTAAATGTCTTATCATTGTGAATATATTCGATACTCAGTTTTGATTCTCTCAAGACAAGGTGCATATATCTTAAATCATGCAGTTTAATTATTATTTTAGCCTTTATACTCTATATTTTCCATCACTAACATCATAAACGCTCATGCAACGTTCAGGCGTGATGGCTTCAGGATTTGTCATCTAGTCATCTTACGTACTCCGACTGCGAAAGAGGCGACTTCGAGTCAAGGCACCAAGACTTGAGTTCACAATAATACTATGTCGGTTATTACGTCCCAAACCGGCCTTATGATTATAATAGACGCTGTAGCGGAGGACTCTGGTAAGTTTGGCCATCCCGTTTTTGTTTTACGTGCACTGATACCACACATTTTACACACGGGCCCGAACAGTAATGCCTTCACCAAAATTCGACTGCCGTGGCCGGGACCAAACCCACGACCAACGGTTCAGCAGCCGAACACCTTACCTACTACAACCTTATGGCGGACGGACTTTCAGGTCAGTCACCTGGTACTTCGGCAATAGCTGCGTTTCAGAATCCGTTCGCAAATGAATTACACTATGGTGAGATTTGTCAGAAACACACCAAGCATCCTTGCGTAAGCGTTACCACATGAAAATGAAGGAGCCCCCATCAGTTGTAAGTGAAATATGAAGGTACTGTATGGTATTCACGCTGTATAAAACATACGTCATTAGCAGTGCAGGGAGCTATAATGAACTTGGGAAGCATGGTTCTCGCATGTTATATTCTAGATGATCTAAGAACAATGTCAAAAAATCAGTATTTCATGTACGAGGACACCATCCACTTTGTGGAAATACACTATAATATTTGAAGCTGTGTCATTCAGATCTATTGCGTTGAGGATGACAGCCATGTCTTCTCAAAAGATAGTGAGCCTGTTACAGAAAGCAAGCTACCGTTACGCATAGACTGGGTATGCATCAAGAACACGTTTCGTTTCCATGGCGTCTATTGGCTCCACTTTGCGAAGACAGACAACGGGTGCTTGTTGACACTTAGATTTAGATTTATGCGGGCTTGTCTCCAACTTAGATGTAAAGACTGTACAAGCACAAGTGTTTTAAAGCTGTATACTGCAGGGCGCTTACATTTACGCGATAAAGTACTGACATGGCAAGACAAAATCTTCTGTGTCACCGACTTCACAGCATCATTATTTTTATTTGACCAAGTGCCAGCGCCAAATAAGCATGTTCCAATGGATTACAATTTTGTAGCTGTGTAGTATTCACACCTTTTACATGCTCCACGGCGAGGATTGAAACTTTGTGGTTTGAATCGCAGCCCGGCGCCCTGATAAATGGGCCTCTGTGGAAGCTAACAATGAAATGTCAGCCATGAATAATGCAGAAATGCATGTTTCATTTTTGCTGCAGGTTTTTCATTATAGCCTGTAAAATTGCTGGACTGTGGATGAGTTCGGTGTTGTAAAGCGGTAGCAATGTTGATAACTCTAAAAAACCTGAAAGCTAGCTTAAAGGACGAAATGACAAAAATGTGCCCAGACGAGGCGGCGCCATTCTGACATTAGTCAAAGCTGTGCGTTCAGAGCAGAACTGAGAATCGCGCATGTCCCATAGAAAGCCCTCCTCGACCCACACACGAGCCATTTTGTTGAAACAGTGAACTGTTGAACTGCTACGATCATTGATGCTGGTGTGATGAGCAATTCAATCATGCGATGTGGAGCAACACATCGCGTGATGTGGAGCAACACACTATAGCTGAATTTCTTGGCAGGGGAAATAGTGAAGGACGAAACCAGGTGCACGAGAAAAGAAGAAGGACTTGTATCGGCCTTTGTTTTTTGCCTGCGTGAGCTGCAACCTTACCTTTCCTTCGGCATAAACTGTGAAGTTTCATACAAATATACCTAGAGCGCGATCTGGTACTGCAATTTTGTGCTCCCTGCGAAATATGGGAAGTACAGGCTTCGAATTGTATTGCGTTAGCTAGCGAAGTATCCACGCATTCTTTTCTACAGTTTATGTTTCTTCCATAGCGTGAATAGTTGGGTGTGGTGCAAAGAACTGAAGCCACGCCTTTTCTGTTCAAGGATGCTGAAGACCACTAGGTTTGAGATTTGCAGTGGAGTCAGAGTTTTACGAGTCGTATTTGAGAATTTCAGCGAAGCGTCGTCCACTCACTGCTGAGCATATATGTTGCGTCTCATGCCAGTGCGGAAAAGTAACATCAAGTTCGCGCTTTTTTCTTTAGCGAACCTTGCCGAAACTCGTGTAAATCAACTGCATAACGACAACGAAGCTAGGTAGACGCACCGTCACGCTCCCCTGACCCGACTGCACAACAAACCAGTGGTGCGTTGGAGGCTCAGGCAGACCACTTAGACAGACGCACCTGGCATCGCAGCAGAGGAAACGTTAAGTGTTTGTCACTTAGTAGTATACTGTAAATTCCATAAATAGATATTGCGTACTTTCGAGGGAAAAACAGGAATGTGTTTTCGAATGATGTAAAGAATTATTTATTACTTCTTGATGCCAAATCTGGAACGCAATGAGAGCTATGCATACCTGGTGGTTATATTGATTCAAGTTTCACTTTTACCGCATAACCACAAAAGAGTTTTGCAATAAACTTTATGTACAAAAGAATAGAGCAAGTTTATTCATCATACTTTATATTACTTTATTTTAAACTCGGCTAACTAGCATCGAGAATCTCAAGAACGCGATCCATTCGAAGTAAATCCGAAGCCTGTACTTCCCATATTTCCCATGAGGGTACAGTGCCTCTGAAGGAGCCTGTGTAGAGACTAGCGCTAGATTCCCCTCTAGGCATTATTGTATGAAACTCTACAGCAAGAACCAACTAGCCCAACAACGCGTTCTAGGAATCAGAGCTCCCAATTCAAACGACTTGGTATTTTACCATGTGCTTTCACCTGCTTTAAACTGATTGTGCCTATAGAAATATATTTCACATTGCTCAATGGGAAATCATCTTTACTGTAATAATAACTTGCCTTAACTTCTAATGGTACCGCATTGCGAGAGACTTAGCAAAGGTACCTAAATTTGTGAAACGACAGTGAGCTCCTGGATGTGCTAGTTAAGCTGCTCGATTCGTTCCCAGTGCTGAAAATGAATACATTTAATCTTTAGAAAAATAAACGGCAAAGTAGGCCCAAAAGCATTTACCCTCTTCTTGTTCATTTTGTAAACCAAAATATAAGAAGACGAAATTCAGTTTATACAACTATTGTTCAGCTAGAACTTCATAAAACATTTTTTTTATTCTTTCACTGAGCTCTATTGTTCTACATTTAGAGGATCTCCGCTCTCATTTAGATTTGCCCTCTGTAGAGGATGGTAAATGAAACCATGAGGTTCCTACAAACCCTTTATTTAGGCTCAAATTCAAACGGCTTCCAAGAGTGCTATTGTAATTTGATTACCGAGTGCTATTCCACCCATATGCGGGGGAAAAGACTTGTAATAAATGTTTTAACTCAGTTGATGAGGACATGGCCCATTGTGAGCGACCCGCAGACCTTTGCAATATTTGAGGGGCGTCTTACGCATATGTACGTGACGTTCACTCCCTGCTTTCAGCTTCTTGGAATTAAAGAGTGGACAGATTGCCTTCTAATCGAAGTGTGGGAACCCAATTTCCTGAAGTGATTGGATCAGAGATGCCCGTATGTCACACACAAGAGTCACGATAAAGTGCAGAAGTGACATAGTTTGGTGCCGCAGTCACGTTGGTATGATTGCTTCGAGTTTTTTGCTTACCTCTTTATTGTTCCTGCTAAATGTTAATTGTTGATTCAAAATACACTTTTTTACCAAGACGCAGAAAACCAAGTATAGTAAATTGTTCAATACACACACCGCGAAGTTATTGCTGGCACTTTTTTTTCGGCATCCTCTCTATAGAAGGCAGTCAATTTATGACTGTTGATTCGGAAAACGCATGAAATGCAAAGTTTCGATGTCTTTATCGGCAAACCTATTGTCATGACTATATAACTAGGTTTGGAAGGATTACCGTAACAAATTTCCCTGAAAGGGTAATGTAAAAACATCAAATTTCATCTCAGCTTTGGCATAAAGTTAGAAATATGAAATGCCAAATTTAAGCACCTGCACAAATGAAAGGCTGTCTCCAGGCACTTTTGTTCCTAAACACTAAATTTACGCATGACGTGTGTGGTGATAATTGATGTCTAAACGATACCATTTCCGAAACCTTCCTTTCCTAGTTGGTGTAGCTCGATAATTTATGTCTTTTTTTCGCGCAATTCAACTTTCTGTCAAATTATTCTGAGTTTGTGTTGTTTAGAAGATAACATAACACCAGTTTTGTTTCGGAATCTTCTACACGTGCCAGAGCTCATGTAAATATAATATGAGGTATCTTAGCGTTGAATAAAGTAATGAAACTGGTGATTAAGTAGAACATCACAGATACAATAAAAGCATAGTATTGTGTAACAAGGCTGCGTGATACGCTGATTTGCAAAATCTACTTAGCATATATAATTTAAAGCCAATGCCCAATTTTTCTTCTCTTTAACTTAAAATATAGGGTCACCTCTAATTCTAGTGTGATAATGTTGGTTAACATAATGTTCACTATCCACACATTCAGCGACTGTTTGGCAATACTGACGACTCATGTCTTTGGACTTATAATGAGAGCATTACTTGATGATAATTTTCTCGGCGGATGACTTTGCCGTGACGGAGCGCAAGAATGATAATTCTTGTAGCCTACATCTAAACCCCTGCTTCTTCTTCTTTTGGTAATGGGCTGTGCAACAAGTAGACTAGTTAAGCGTACTCGCAAAAGAACAACGAGGTGTCACACATTGAAAATTCCGTAACGAGGGGTTGTCCGATTCTCCAAACCATTACTAAAGCTTCAGGCATAATTCATCAACGTCAGGCACAGCATCAAGAAATCCACGAACTTCCTTTCGAGTGTGTAGTGGGTTCTACAATTCCCCGAAGAATGAAGGAGAACATTGCTATTAGATCTCTACTACACACAAATTACGAAGAATAATGACGTAGGGGGAACTCTGCAAGCTTCCTCGTAGAGGTTACCCAAAGAGTGTTAAAAAAAGGCCCTGAAAGGATGCTCTCTCAGCTTTTTGTGTGACTGTGCTGTGCGTACCACGCAGGCTTGACGGTTTTTTGAACAGAATCGTCTTAAAACAAGAAAACTAAAATCTTGTGGCCTGTTGCGCCGTGCTGAAGCTCACTGACATAAAGGGGAACGCTGTTTCGATGATATGGCTTGAGTTGGCACTAGGAGCTACGCACAGTGTCAAGGCAGCCAACGGCAAGCTATTTTTATACACCATATAATGTTTCGCAGTCCTCAGAGCTCTGTTTTTTTGGCCGTTTCTGTCATCAGTATTGAAATAGCTTGACGGTCTTGCGGAGCGCACTCTCGAGGTCGTCATTGGCTTCAGTACTCCAATGAGTACTGCCTATGCAGAGCGTGGTCTCTCCGGCACGCGCACTTATCAGACTCAGGATACGAGAGTGCACGAAGGTCACTTCGCTCATTGCCGCGGCCGCACTGACAAAAATAGCACGCTGCTCACACATAAAAAAAAGCATTATGACTGCTTTTCGCGCTAGTTCTGTGTATATTTCTGCGTTCGTTTCTTCCGTCTTTTTTTCTGCTTGAACCGCACGCTTCAAGAGTCGAGCTGTGACAGTTGTTCGTCCGCATGCGTCCTGTGTATGCTCATTTCGTGCGTACTTGAGTAGCGCTGTGTAAATTTTGAGCTGGTTGTCATCGTGTGTGTGACTTTGCAATTTGTTGCTGTACTATTCAATCCCCCCCCCCCCCTTGTGGTGAAACAATGCACAACAAACACTGCACTACCTCGGCGAAAACATGTTTCACTTTCGTATTATAACGACTTCTAGAAAGAGAGATCAGCCACGGTTTTTTCTTGGATCTCGGAGGACGCTTTTTCAAAGCTTCTTTTCACCCATTGATTCACCGCTTACTAGAGTTTCTTTCTCATACATTCCCAGTTCTTCTAAATTTGGAGTTAATTATTCATTTTTTTCAGTACTCCAATGTATTAGCTAAAGTGATAATCAAAGAGAAAAACACGAAAATACATGAATTGTACTTTAGTTTTCGGGAATGTTTGAACAACAGAAACTGATTCCCATGAGTAAACCTTTTATGGGAAACACATACGCTTATGTGCATTGCCATGCTATAGCTGGCAAAAAAATGAAAATAACCACACATGAGCTCATCTTCAAGAGTAGAACGCGATAGCATAATCTTACCCTATTAGCCCTGCCTTCTCAAGTGCTAGTCTGACATTACTTCCCGATGGACCCCTCAAAAGCGCTACAACGAAATGGATCTTTGTTCGCGTTACATCCGCCGTTTCCAGCTATGCAAGTATGCCTACTACATTAACCCTTAATGGATGGACGGGTAGCTGTTTGTAATGCTGTGGGAAGACAAAGCGTAAAAGAGTGCGAGCTCTCACTGACTATTACTCGGTTGTGAAATTGCTCCATGGCGGTGTTGCCAAACATGTTTTTAAAACGCCACTTGTAAAGTATTTTCAAAAATTTTTGGTCAGCGAAGGACACAAAAATGGCAAAACAATTTCCCTATAAGAAGTAAGCTAAGATGCACATATCGCTGGTCATAAATTCGAAAAAAGATGTAGTTGATATGCTCGTCATAACCAAAAGATACATTCCTAAAGAGATCCTGTAAATAAATATTTTCAAAATAAAATATGCCTGTTGTGATGATGTTTAATCGAGCAGAGAAGTCGCAACGAGGTTGCAACAAAAAGAAATGGAACAGGCTCTTGCGCAATCAGAGGACGGGGATTTTCGTTATCTTCCGAAGGCGCATACGCATTGGTGCGTATGCTCCACTACAACAGCCCCGTGATGAAGAGTAGCCATCCTGGCGACTCAGGGAGTAGGCACAATGAAGGGGTCGTAGTAGGGTTTGAGACGGTCGACGTGTACGGTCTCGCGTCCTCGACGGCGCAAATCTGGTGATTGTGTTAGTGGCTCGATCATGTTATTCACCGTGGAGGTCGCGTCAATGACACGGTACGGACCATGGTACCGAGCCAGAAGTTTAGAAGACAGGCCAGGAACGCGCGAGGCACCCAAAGCCACACAAGGGAGCCAGCACGAAACGTAGGAGCTATGTGGTGAACGTGGTCATGTCGAGAATTTTGTATACCTCGAGCCTCACTTGTCAGAGGCCAAGCCAACTGACGGCAGTCTTCAGCGTATCTGGCGACTTCCGAAAGCGGGGAGCACTCAGATGCATCAGGGCGGTACGGGAACATAGTGTCGAGTAGGTGGGAAGGTTCGCGGCCGTACAACAGAAAGAACGGGTGAAAACCGGTAGTCGCTTGCGTCGCGGTGTTATAGGTGAGGGTAACAAAAGGTAAGACAGCGTCCCAGTTAGTGTGGTCGGAGGAGGTTTACATCCTCAGCATGTCGCCATGTGTGCGGTTGAAGCACTCAGTGAGGCCATTTGTCTGTGGATTCAGCGAGGATAGCTTCGGTGACCTCCGACAGAAACACTCGACCCCTACTGAGCGATTCCCGCGGAGCACGATGGCGTAGAATAAAGCCTCGGAGAATGAAGAGTGCAACTTCGTGGGCGGTCGCTGCCGGTAGAGCTGCTGTCTCAGGGTAGCGTGTCAGATAATCGACGCCTACAATTATCCACCGGTTTCCAGAGCCACTATATGGGAGGGGGCCATATAGGTCAATACCCACGCGGTCGAATGGGCGAGCCGGGCACGGGAGCGGCTTAAACATGCAAGTAAGGTGCCGTGGAGGTGTCTTGTTCTGTTGGCAAGTGGGGCAAGACTGAACGTATTTCCGCACAAAGCGGTACATTCCTCGCCAGTAATATCGTTGGCGCAGCCTTTCGTAGGATTTCAGGACACCTGCGTGAGCACTTCGGGGATCTGCATGGAAATTCATGCTGATGTCAGAGCGCATATGAGTTGGGACAGCAAGGAGCCACTTCCCACCACCAGGCATGTAGTTGCGGCGGTACAGAATGTTGTATCGTAAGAAAAAGTGGGCTGCTTGCCGGCGTAACGCTCTCGTGGAAGGGACAGCAGAGGGATCGGTAAGGTAGTCAACTAACAAGGCAAGGTATGGGTCTTTACGCTGCTCCGAAAGCATGTCAGTAGTATAGAGTGGTGACAAAGTGATAAAAAGGGGTGACAGAGAAGCCACATCTGGTGTTAATGTCGATCGGGAAAGTGCATCGGCATCCGCATGCTTGTGACCGGAACAATATACGACACGGATGTCGTATTCCTGCAATCGAAGTGCCCAACGCCCCAGGCGTCCGGACGGGTCTTTCAAGGTGGAAAGCCAACATAGAGCGTGGTGATCTGTGACCACGTGGAAAGGACGGCCGTAAAGATACGGGCCGCGCATAGGTCGGCACTTTGAGAGAATACTCACTCATACTCACTCACCACAATTTTTTCAGCCTTCACCCTCACTCTCGTTCATACTTACGTCTACTCCCACTCATAGGCCCTCACTCACGTTCATACTCACGCCTACTCGCACTCATGAGTACTCACTAACGTTCATCATCTCTCCTTGTCACACTCAGAGTACTCACTCACGTTCATACTCACTCCTTCTCACACTCACTACTACTCACTCACGTTCATACTCACTCCTTCTCACACTCAAAGTACTACCTCACGTTCATACTCACTCCTTGTCACACTCAGAGTACTCACTCACGTTCATACTCACTCCTACTCCCACTCATGAATACTCACTCATGTTCAAACTCACTTCTACTCACACTGAAAGTACTCATTCACGTTCATACTCACTCTTACTCATACTCATGAGTACTCACTCACGTTCAAACTTACGCCAACACACACTCTAGGCCCTCACTCACGTTCATACTCACGACTACTCACACTGATGAGTACTCACTCATGTTCATACTCACGCCTACTCACAGTCACTCACGTTCATACTCACGCCTACTCACAGTCACTCACGTTCAGACTCACGCCTACTCACACTCATTGTTCATGGCTCACGTTCATACTCACGAATACTCACACTCTTAGAGAAACACGGACTGCTGGGCGAGTTGGTAATTCATATTAACTGAGGTGCGCGAAAAATTGAAGTACAAAAGGAAGACACCTCTAGACAGCGCACCGTGTCCAGGTGTCTCCTTTTTGTACTTCAATTTTTCGTGCACCTCAATTAAGACTCATAGTTACTCGCTCACCTTGATACTCACACCTGCTCAAGATCATAAACCCTTACTCACCTTCGCACTCACATAAGAATTCACCTTCATACTTACGCCTACCCATATTCAGGCGCCCTCACCCACGTACTTTTACATTCACATACTCATCATCATCACAGCAGGACAAAGGCCTCTCCCCTGTTCCACCAGTCAACTCGGTCCTTTGCTTGCTGTTGCGACTTCATACCCGCAAACTTCCTAATCTCATCTGCCCACCAAACTTTGTCTCCCCTTTTCCCGCTTTCCTTTTCTTGGAATCTACAAAATAACCGACAGAAAAGGAAAGTAATGAACAACAACCCCGAAAGAAAACAGCGCTTCGAGATAGGTGGCAGAGCACTTGAAGTTGGAAAAGGTATATACGTCTACTTAGGACAGATAGTACCTGCGGAGCCGAGCCACGAGACTGTAGTAACAAGAACAATTAGTGTGGGGTGGAGAATATTCAGCAAGCATTCTCAGCTCATGGCTGGTAGATTGTCACTATCTCCTGAAGACGAAAGTATATAACAGCTGCATCTTTCCGGTACTTACCTAGTGAGCAGAAACCTGGAGGCTTACAAAAAGGGTTCAGCTTAAATTGAGGACGACGGAGAGAGTGATGGAAAGGAAAATAGTAGTTGTAACTTTAAGAGTCAAGAAGAGAGCAGAGTGGATCAGGGAACAAACCGGGGTTAAGAATATCATAGTTGAAATCAAAAAGAAGAAATGGACATGGGCCGGGCATCTAGCGCGTAGGCAGGATAACAGCTGGTCATTAAGCATAACTGACCGTATTCCCAGAGAAAGCAAACGGGTCAGGGGGAGACAGTAAGTTAGGTGGGCAGATGAGATTAGGAAGTTTGCGGGCACATAATGACAGCAGCAAGCACAGGACCGAGTTGAGTGGCGGATCATGGGAGAGGCCTTTGTCCTGCAGTGGACGTTGTCAGGCTGATGATCAATATTAAAATTGAGGTTGCGTTACGTGTACTCAGCTTTCTCAAGAAACAATCGAGCTGAACAATTGTCGCTTTCTTTTAGGGTCGGTAGGCTCCACAAACAGGCAATGACTCAGCGCAATTACGACGCACCTGCACATTTATTTGTGTGCCATGACGCCTAGGAGACGCCGAGACATCGTTTATAGAATCTCAGTAATGTGTTACAAGCACTCAAAACGCGCTTACGTAGGCTACGACGCACGCGCGCGAAATAGAGACGCTCTCGACAGCTTCAGTATAATACACGGCCACCGCTATGATTACCCGCCAGAACCCAACACGTTGCCATGCCATCTGGCTCGGCCCCTTCGTTCGTTCCACTGCCCCTAGCCCCTTCTGACTGCACTTGCGGGACAGGCGGGCGCCGGGGCCTCGCCACCACGTCGGTGCCACGGCCACCCCGGCCGCCCGGCCACTGGTAGGTGTTCTGTGACCCGGCGCGACCGTTGAGATGGCGCCTCCCCTCTCGGCTTCGCCTTCAGATGGAATGCGTTGCGTACGGCAGTTTTTCATTCGAGAAATTGTGCGCATGTTCGGAGATGTTTTTCTTCCTTTGTGGCTCATGCTCACGCGGAGACTTGGTTGGCTCCGTGCCCACACTGACGATTGCAGGGGGCCTTATTTATGGATCTGCGAATGCGGTTAACGTTCCTTGGCAATGTGCGTACGCAGCGTTATCGCGGACAGCCGAATGAAACGGTAATTAACTAGTTGCGTTATGTGTGTTTTTGTACTAGCCCGCGTTATGTGAATGATAGAACAAATTATCAAGGGTGGTTGGGCGCTTATTGCACATTGTTTCTGCACTGTTGAAGGCATAATAAGCCGCCAAAAAGTGAAGCTAGGGTAGAGATTGACACGGCGATGCGAACAGGGTCCTATTACGCTATCGCATACTACACTATCGACGGCGAAGCTCAACCGTCCTCCAAGCTTTCCTTTTCTTTTCTTAATTGGGCACTGAGAAGGCGAAGGTTGCAGGCAGCTTCGCGCTTGAGAGGTCATGAGATCACTTGAGGTTTTCGTTCAAGGCAACCTTCACTTGAGGGACAACGCAGAGATAGAAACTACAAAATCGCTGCGCACAATGTGCGTAGCGCACACAATGTGCTTTCTCTCGCGGGCCATTTCAGCGTTGTTTTTTTTTGTCGCTTGCGCAGTGCATTTCTTCTTTCTGAACCGGCTCGCGTGGCAATTTTCGTTAAAGGGCTTCTTAAGACCTTGTTTTTTTACATGTATTATCAACGCTTTTGCGTAGACTGAAGGCGCAAGCGGTAAGTGCAGCAAGAACGGTTGCTATAGAGACAGGCACCTCAGAGTAATTCAGCCTAGAAAACTGAAATTACAATAAAATGGAGGGCTACTTTCAACTCGAGTTTTGCGTGGTCCTCTCGCCCCCCCCCCCATCTGATATAGGATGGCTTTCCCAGTTTCCAAACTGAAGGCTTTTGAGTACAGGAAGCTTGCATGCCAAAGTGCCCGTTATTTCCAACGTATTGAGGACGCCGTTGCGATGGTTACAAATATTTATCACACTCATAGTAACTCACTCATGTTCCTACTCGTTGCTACTCACACTCACAGCAACTCACTCACCTTCGCAGTCACGTCTACTCACACTCATGAGTACTCACCCACGTTCGTACTTACTCCTACTCACATTCATGAGCTCTCACTCACTCCTAATCACCATCATGAATCCTCACTAGCGTTCATACTAACGAATACTCACACTCATCAGTACTCACTCATGTTCAAACTCCTACTCTCACTCATGAGTACTCATTCACGTTCATACTCTCTCCTTCTCACACTCAGAATACTCACTCACGTTCATACTCACTCCTACTCACACTCACAAGCTCTCACTCATTCCTACTCACACTGATGAATACTCACTCACGTTCATACTCATGGATACTCACACTATTGAGTACTGACTCACGTTCAAATTCATATCTACTCACACTCATGAGTACTCACTCACGTTCATACTCACTCTTACTCACACTCACAGTACTCACTCACGTTCATACTCAATTCTACTCACGCTCAGAGTACTCACTCACATTCATACTCACTTATACTCACACTCAGAGTAGTCACTCACGTTCATACTCACTCCTATTCACACTCAGAATACTCATTCACGTTCATACTCACTCCTACTCACGCTCAGTGTACTCACTCACATTCATACTCACTTATACTCACATTCAGAGTAGTCACTCACGTTCATACTTACTCCTATTCACACTCAGAATACTCATTCACGTTCATACTCATTCCTACTTACACTCATGAGCACCCACTCACGTTCATACTCACTTCTACTTACACTGAAAGTACTCATTCACGCCCATACACACTCTAACTTATACTCATGAGTACTCACTCACGTTCTACTCACTCCTACTTATACTCATCAGTACTCAATCATACTCACACTCACCATGTTCAAATGAGTATGAATGAGTGTGAGTGAGTGTACTCATGAGTGAGTATGCCAAGCTATGTACGGGCGAAACTTCATCAGCGCCCGGATTATGGCAAAACATTGCTTCTCTGTCACGGAGTAATTCAATTCAGCCTTCTTGAGAGCGCGACTTGCATAAGCGACTACGTATTCGGTTTGGGTGCCTTTGCGTTGTGCCAAAACTGCACCAAGACCGATACCACTTGCATCGGTGTGAATTTCTGTGGGTGTAGTTGGGTCGTAGCGGCGAAGAATGGGTGGTGAGGTCATCAGACGGCGCAGCTGGTGAAATGCGTCATCACATTCAGGTGACCATGCAGATATACCTTTGCTGTTGCAAAGCAGACTCGTCAGAGGTGTGATGATGGACGCGAAGTTGCGCACAAAGCGACGAAAGTAGGAACAGAGACCAATGAAACTTTTTAGGGCTTTCAGTGATGTGGGCATTGGGAAGTCAGTGACAACTCTAAGCTTATCAGGATCCGGAAGAACACCGTCACTTGTGATGACATGTCCCAAGATGGTTAGTTTTTGTGCTGCGAAGTGGCACTTCTTGCTGTTAAGTTGTAGGCCTGCAGAAGTTAGACACGTCAGAATCTCGTGGAGACGACCAAGATGTGTCGAGAAATCAGCTGAAAAGGCTACGATGTCATCCAGGTAACACAAGCAAGTTTTCCACTTGTGGGCGCACAATATGGTATCGATCATTCGCTCAAATGTCGCAGGCGCGTTGCAGAGCCTAAATGGCATGACTTTAAACTCATATAGGCCTTTCGGCGTTACAAAGGCTGTTTTAGGGCGATCACATTCAGCCATTGGCACATGCCAATACCCAGAACGCTGATCCAATGATGTAAAGTACTCGGCGCCTTGTAAACAGTCAAAAGAATCGTTTATTCGTGGTAGCGGGTAGACTTCTTTCTTCTTAATCTTGTTTAGGTGGCTATAGTCCACGCAAAATGGAACGGTGCCATCTTTTTTCCTTAACAGAACCACAGGTGATGACCAAACGCTTTGAGAAGGCTGTATGACTCCACGTTTAAGCATGTCATCTACTTGCTCCGTAATGACGTGGCTCTCTTCGGCGGAAACTCGGTAAGGACGCTGTCACAGAGGTGAATGTGAGCTGGTGTCAATAGTATGTGTGACAGTCGTGGTGCGGCCCAAAGCAGGTTTTTGAAAGTCTAAAGGCGAGCGAAACTTGTTAAGGAGAGCAACAAGTTTGCTGCGATACGAGGGGGGAAGGTCTGCGTCAATAGCGTTGTCAAAGGCTAACGAACTTGATGGCTCAGATGCATGAGTGATTGCGGCAATTTGATATGGCATTTCGTCGGGAAGAATAATATCATCGATATGGTCGACAGGTTGTACATATCCCAAGGTTTCACCACGGAGTAAGCCATTGGGGTAGTTGCAATGGTTGGTAACCAGCATTACGGTTAAACCTGACGCAATTGTAAGAACGGCAAATGGGAGAACGATGCCCTTGCGTTCAGTAAAAAACGTAGATGATGTGAGCACCACCGTGGCGTCAGGTTGTGCTACACAGGAAAGGATAATAGGGACTGAAGCTTCTGGAGGCAAGGTGATGTCGTCGTCAGCGATGAGTTTGCAGAGAAAAGGAGAACGGTCGGGCGATGGAAATTCACATATTGTCACAAGGGACACTTCCACACGGGAACAATCGATGATAGCTTCATGACGTGATAAGAAATCCCAACCCAGGATGAGGTCATGAGAGCAAGATGGTAGAACAAAAAATTGGACGATGTACAAAACGTCTTGGATGATGACGCGCGCCGTACACACAGCCGAGAGATGAATGCGTTGCGCGCTAGCCGTGGACAGCACCATGTCACAGAGAGATGTGGCCACTTTCTTCAGTTTGCGACAAAATTTTGCGTTCATCACAGAAACGGTGGCCCCAATATCAAATAACGCTACTGTTGAACATTCCGCTCCATGTTGAATACTGTTGAATAACGCTCCATGTTGAAAATGGAGGCCTTGATAATTGCGCAGAAGTTGCAGTTCTTGCCTCCGGAACTGCACTCATTAGTTTCCTTCCTCAGGAGTGGCCGACGACACATTGGCGATGGCGATCGGCGACGAGGGGATGGGAAACGAGCAGTTGATGGGCGACGATCCGAGTCGGAGTGCCTCTGTTCTTATGCAGACGTGGTGGCCTGCTGCGACGCGTAGGTGGGAGTTCCAAAGGAGGCGTACGCTGGTGTGAGATGGCGAAGGCGGCAGAAGCGTGCAACGTGGCCAGCGATGCCACACGCGAAGCAGATAGGACAAGCAGATAGGACGGTTGTCATGGGTGCGCCACTGATTAGACGGACGGAAAAAGCGAGGTGGGGGCCTGTATACCGGAGGCGAGGCCGGAGGAGGTGGAGCCGAGAAGGAGACTGGATGCGGTGGGGGCCGCGCGAACACAGCTGCGTAGCTGAGAGGTGAAGGGGGCGCGGGTGGTGCGCAGCCGACAGTTAAGAGATCAGGTGCTACTGAATTGCATGGGTAAGGGGCCGGCATTGCAGGGAGCACATTGCAAATTTCTGTGCGTACGGCCTGCTGAAGTGTCGAAGGCAGGCTTGCGGTGGGCGCGTCGCTATGTGGCAATAGGGAGGGCTGCCGGGCGACTTCCTCTCGGATGAAATCTTTGATCTGGTTGGACAGACTTTCTTGGCGAACGTTGGCCTTTGCGAGTGTGACGGCTGAGATCGAATTTGGTGGTGGGACACTCTGTCGGGCGATGGAACGCTGACGGCGCAATTCATCGAAGCTCTGGCACAGGCTTACGAGGATTGCCACTGTGGCCGGGCTTTTCGCTAGCAACATCTGGAACGCTCCATCCTCGATGCACTTGAGAATCTGCCGAATTTTCTCTTCTTCAGGCGTAGATGGGTAAGCACGCCTGCAGAGGTCGAGCACATCATCAATGTAACTAGTAAACGTCTCGCCAGGCTGCTGGGCTCGGTCGCGTAGACGCTGGGCAGCGCGGAACTTGCGGAACTCTGGTCGGCCGAACGCTTCAGTCACGAGTGTCTTAAAGGAGGACCAGTTGGCGATGGTGGTTTCGCGGTTGGTATACGAAAGCTTAGCTATGTCTGCCAAGTAAAAGATAACCTAGGCGAGCTCAGAGTCGTCGCCCTACTTGTTGCTGGCGCTTACGCGTTCGTACAAGGAGAGCCAGTCTTCGATGTCTTGCTCACCACTGCCGCTGAAAATTAGTGGGTCCCAATGGCGGGTAGCGCCGGGGCACGTAGACCGGGCAGCCGATGATGCTGGCAGGGCTGGGATAGGCTGATTGGTGACTGCATCAGTCATGTTTCGTGGTGGTCTCTCGGCCAACTTGCGAGAGCGGAGCTCCAGGTCTGCTTGGGGATCTCAGCAGCCTCCACCGAATGTGATGATGTTTATTCGAGCAGAGAAGTCGCAAGGAGGTTGCAACAAAAAAAAATGGCCGTACGGCAAGTCCGGCAAATGTGGTACAGGCTCTCGCGCAATCAGAGCACGGGGCTTTTCGTTATCTTCCGAAGGGGCACACGCGTTGGTGCGTATGCTCCACTACACTGTTTACGCGCATGTTGTCCACATTTTTTGGCTAGTACGTTTTCCTTGGTTTCACTGCAATGGGTTTATGATCGGCGTGAATTTATGATAGTGCTCTAACCTACAGTCGTGTGTACACATTCAAATTCAAATAGAACAGTTTCCTTATAGACCCAACGCATGCGAAGTCTTCTTACTTAATTTCAATTTATAAGTTTGCTATGCAATGCAACCCACCTTTTGCTTCAAAGAGCAAAACGTTTCGTGTTGAGCTGTAGAATCTATCCTTCTCTTTTGTCGACACCTGTTCGGCAATTACTCGGCAGCCGGTCTTGTTTGCATCTTTGCTATGCGATCCATTTTTCTTGCGTCAGTGATATTTCGACTAATGTTCTTTATTACCATGTTACACGCCCTGATAAGTCTCCCGGACATGTTTGTTTTGGTTTTTGCGATAGCAATTATATGTACATTCTCGGCTGGATTTTGTTTTCGACGTCGGCGTCGGTGTGGGCATGTATGTCGACGTCACTCACCATATATCTATACGTATCTATGTAAATGAAAACGTCAGACAGAAAAAAACATCATAAAAAGACTTCAGAGCAGGGAATCGAACTTTGTACGACGGAAACGTGAGTGCTAGGCGTTTACCACTCAGCTACTATGCTACGAAGAAGCACATCTCTGACCCTTTAAAAAACAAGGTGTTTTCATCTATCCCTTACCTCTAGTGCTGGGCATCTCGGGGGGGGGGGGGAGAACTATCTTGTTTTTAGCATTACCAGCAAGAATGCGCAATGAGCGCGCATCGTCACATAGTGAGGACGTGGCGGCATGCGCTCTGCTCCCAAGCGTACTTTTTCTTGCGTAGAGAATTAGGGTGTTTACGCTTGATCGCCCGCCCTTGTCTTGCAATGGGAAGGCTCGTACGTTTCATTCAGCCTTTGGGTTTTGTCAGAACAATTCTCTTGTAGGTACAAGGCGCACAAACGTCAAGGCAGTTGTTGCAGTCTTCATTTGCGAAAAGAGCGCGCTTTTCAAACACAGTGAAGTAACAATTGAGACGCTTATTCACGTTCAAATGTGCCTGTGAGTACGTTTCGTTCGTTATTTGTGCGTCAGAAACGCGGGGCACGTTTCGGTCTGCTTGCCATTCTGCGCGTGACCTTCCAATTTGTTGCCATTGAGTTCATTGCTTCGCCTTTGCGGCAAAGCTATGAATGTTTTAACTGTGAGACAACTCTCGTCACACGTGAATACCGAAACGGTCTCTCTTTTACTTCGACACTAACTTTCTAACCACTGATATTGCCGCCAACTTAATCGCCACCGCATGTCTGCTAGTCATTCAATGAAATATAGCCGGTACTCTATTTATTACTAAGCTTTGTTTAGGCAGAGGGTAGATCCATTGTAATGAAAGAAATTGGCAGATCCCACAGATCCCACGTACATTGAGAATCAATGATATCCGAAGAACGAATGAGAAAGGTTGATATGTTATCTTAAATTCACCATAACATTACGAGATGGAAATAGACGACGCTGTACTTGACTTCTGTGTCATGATTATCATTTTGGATGTGTCGTTTACCTTCGTCATCTATTCACGTCACGTGATACCAGATTTAGTATATGTGGAGCTAGCGAAACGACCACCAGCACGCTATTAGCGTGGTATGTTGTCATGTTCTTACATGACATTCGTGTCGGGATTGTCATGTTTGCACCAGTCATATATGTCGTCTTCTATTGACGTCATGTAACACCAAATTTGGTATATGTGGAGCTAGCAAAAACGGCCGCGAGCGTATCATGAAGGGCCCAATATACTCCAATGTAGCGTTCCCGCGCGCGCACGCTGGGCACAGCAGCGCTACGTTAGCAAAACATGAGTACTCTATAGTTTGACGCTAGGCGCGACCAGCCTACGGCGGCGCGACCCGACGGCAACCGGTGCGAAATGCGACATGCTGCAGTTCGCGCCGATGCGTTACCGAGACAACTCTGCGTCTCCCTCTTTTCGTGACGGAGGGACGCCGGACGCGCTGAAACGCGCATGCGTGAAAGCAACGCAGCACGGCGCGCATCTGCGAGTATTGTATTAGGCAGGACCAGCGCGTGGCATGGCAACGCCAGCGTGACGTGACGAAATGAACGCCAGCGAGCACGCGCACTGCGTCATGTTGAAAGGTATTGGCGTCTTGACTGTGGCATGTAGTCATGCTCTCACATGACACACATATCATGATTATCACTGTTGCACCAGTCACATACCTTCATCATCTATTGACGTCACGTAATACCAAATTTCGTGTGTGTGAAGCTAGCAAAACGGTTGCGAGCGCATCAGTGTGGGATGTAGTCATGTTGTTACATGACACGTATGTCGTGATTATCATGTTTGTATTTGTCATTTACCTATGTCGTCCATTCGCGTCGCGTAATACCAAGCTTGGTACATGTGAGGCTAGCGAAACGGCAACGAACGCATCATGAGCGTAGCATGTAGTTATGTAGCTGTATGACATGCATCTCGTGATTATCATGTTTGCACCAGTTACATACTTTCGCCATCCATTCACGTATTGTTATACCAAGTTTGGTATATGTGACCCTAGCGATACAGCCGCGAGAGCATCATGAGCTTGGCATGTAATCATGTTGTTACATGACACGCATGTCATGATTTTCATGTTATGGTTGGTCGCTTGTGTTCGGCATGCAATCATGTCATGTCATACAGGTTTTTCAACTTGTCATGTGAACGAAACCACCGCAAGAGGTGCAGGACAATGAAATGTAAATCATGACATTCATGGCATGATTTTTATATTATGACTAGTCAAGTATGTTTTTCATACAGTCATGTTACGCCATACCAAGTTTGGTATCGATACCATTATCGAAACGTTCAGGAGAGCTATAAGTCGTAGGCGACTAGATAGATAGATAGATTGATAGATAGATAGATAGATAGACTCAAAGCTGCCGAAGTTGGCTAAGAAACGCTTCGGCTTTAAAAGTTGTGTAGTGGGGTAGTTTTATATATGACATGGGGAATAATATTCGAAGACTGGTTGGGAGCACCGATCCACGGGCAGGCCTTTTGTGAACTGAGAAATTGCGAAAGTTGATATTTCTTCAATAGGTTTGCTTGCACCGCCAGGATGTGGTCATATAGGCCTCTGGATGGCAACCATTAGCATCTCTAAGCATCGGCAGCGCTCGCTGATTTCCTATCTCCGGTCGGCAGCGCTTCTGAGCGGATTTTTGTGCTACGGTAATGCTCATCTGAAAGGCACTGCGATATCGCCTGCCTTCGATGAGGGCAGCAAGGTGAAAATACTTATACTTTTACTCTGTGTTCCGTGGCCCCACCACGGTGGTCTAGTGGCTAAGGTACTCGGCTGCTGATCCGCAGGTCGTGGGCTCAAATCCCGGCTGCAGCCGTTGGCTCGTGCCACGGTTGTGCCACATGGTTCGTGCCACGAACTTAGGAGTCGTGGCACGAACCTGGGAATCGTGAGTCCACGACAAGGATGCGCAGCCGCGCGTTGCACACCTGCAATGAGTGATACAAAATAGTAATGCATCTATGCTCCAAACAAACCCCTTCTTTCTACACATAAGCCGGAAACAATGCATACTAGTACAGTCAATGGTACAGGCAGTTTCACCTAGAGGGGAACACAGGGACAGGGTGTAGCAACTGAGGAGGGAAGGGGGCAATGACCATTCCCCTGTACACATGGCTACGACTTCCACTGAATGACCGATAAATGAAAACCTACGCCATGTTATTGGGAAAGAACACTCGTAAATACCACAGCTAGCCCAAGCAATTGTGGTTATAAGTACTTTCGTGTTTGAAATACTTCCCTATCGTGCATATAATTCTGCTACGACTACAGCCCATATTCCTTCAAAATGCTCAACTCCATTGCGCATGCATGCCAGAACGAAGACACAAAATACTACAACTGGCTCACTTACACAAACACTTGCCACTTATGATAACCGAGGCCATGCGACCCACCAACTAGCACACACCCATTTCCCCGCATGTTCTCTCTTATTCTTTGAATTGGTACTTTTCCCAGCTCCGTTGTCAAAACTGAACTACTCCGATGGGCGAGTAAGAAAGGATCCTAACGGTACTTACGATCATGACGTTCAGGGCATAATAGCCCTTTCTGGACATGAAACTCGCCGTGTCGGCCAGGCTGTATCCCTCTGGCTTGCGAATGGCGACCAACGTGCCGTCGACACACGCCAGCACGCCTGGGATGCAACCACGTCGTGCAAACTCCGCCTTAGCCTCATGCTTGGCAAGTGTGGTCAGTGGGAAGTACACCACCCTTTTTCTAGCGGCCACGGTAATGATCGCCTCCGTCAACTCGTGGATGGTGTTGCTCACCGCCGGCTGAGACATGCCGATGTGTTTCTCGCGACCAATGCTCAGCTGGAAGCTACCGGTGGCGAAAAATCGCTGCGTGCACAACACCTTTGTCTCTGTGGAAAGACCACTGGCTCGCTGGCATCCGATGATAGGGTCAAGTGCGTCGCACAAGCTACGCACTGTTCGTTTGGACAGACGAAAACATTGCCAGAACTCTTCTTCGCTGAACTCTTCAAATGTATCTTTTACCTCGCGTCGTCGCCTCTGCTCGGTTAAAGCTACCGCACAGGCAAGACGAAGTACCATGTCAGTGGGAAACGTCATGTTGTCTAAGTGCCCCGGTGCTGAATAGTCGCGAATCTTTTCCATTTCAATACAATTAAGGCCACCTTGCAGCCATTTCAATCCATTCGGTTGCTTTCGGACAGTCTCTCCGACCGTTCCTTCGCCTTTCTCTGAAAACCGGAGAAAAGCAGTCACGTGACACCCCAGTCCACGTCACTCATAACGTCACAGCATTCGTCACAGCTTGTATGGGCCAATCGCGTGCGACTCAATGGAAGAGACCGCCTTTGTCCGGATTTGGAACTTGTACATAATTGCGCCACTGTACTCTCTTCAAATGCGCAACTGTCACTGCTGTCAGCTATTTAGGGGCGAAGCTCCTTACAGTCTAACCTTGTGACTAAACACACGTAACCGAGAGAAGAAGAGACGAGAAAGAAAAAAAGGCCAAAGAAATGGAAGATCATTTCTCGTCTCATTTTCTGAATGGCGTTACTCTGCCGCTACTCTCCGATTGGCTGCTGTGCGTGGTTTGCCAATGAATTCGTCGCAGTCTCCTTGACAGTCGCGGTACGTGTCGAATCGTTGTTGGAGCATGGACGGAGCATAGTGGCGGGCGCGTTAAAAGCGCTTGCGGTCAGCTTCCTTGGCTCACATCTCGTCGATGTTAGCAGCGCCGTATGCATTCTAGAACGCGATCGGACGCATGGACGCATACAAGGACACTCGGACACACGAACGGATGGGCGGACGGACGCTTCGGCCCACTCATCATCATTCACTCCGTGGATATGCTGTGATTTTTTAGGGGCGAAGCTAATTATGGCGTCACCCGTTCGTCTCCAGTTATCGTTTGCAAGTACCAGTGGCACGTACCTGTTTGTATACACCGATGGCAAATACCCGAGAGAGCAGGCGTATGCCACAGGGGATGGACGGATGCTGGATGGATGGGCGGATGCACAGCCAGAAGCATAGATGGATGAACTGATGGACGCACGCCCTGACGTAAGCAGGGATGGACGAATGGATGCACAGATGGATGAATGAATGCACGGATGGACGCATGGACAGACGAACGAATGCACGGATGGACGCCCGGAAGGACGCAAGCGTGGATGAACTGACGGTCACTTTGCCCCTGTCATCATCATTCACTTCGTGTATATGCTGTGATTTTTTTGTTTCCCTTCGTGTTCCATCACATCGTATCTGTAACCCTATCCTGGTTCTCGTTCTAGCAGGCTGCTTGGTATCAGGTTGCCTTATCAGAGTATATTGACCAGTTAGTTGTCTGCTCGTTAACGACTCACATTCTACGGGACGCCATCTTTCTCAAAAAATGTGTGCTAATAGCTATCGTAAGAATGAACCAACTTGCGCAACAAGTCACTCTACTGGCTAAAAAAAGTTTCTAAAACCGCCATTATGTCTACGAGTGACTCTCACCAACACTTCCAGGTTTCACGCACATAGATCTTAATAAATTATACGAAG
The DNA here is from genome assembly GCF_043290135.1 of Rhipicephalus microplus. NCBI lineage: Eukaryota > Metazoa > Arthropoda > Arachnida > Ixodida > Ixodidae > Rhipicephalus > Rhipicephalus microplus. The sequence goes on along the minus strand of NC_134706.1, from coordinate 103,743,048 downwards.
GGACGACCACCAGCGTAGCATATTTGGTTAGGGCATCGCGTGAGTGGTCAGGTTCGTTCAGCGCCGTCAGCGAGCTGCGTTTTCAGACGCTTTACTTTATTCACGTACGTAATAAAATCAAAGAAACACATTTTACACTGCCATCAGCGTCCCTGAAACATTCCATGTCTTCATAATTTCCTGGTCCTCATTATGCGTTACCTGAATTATCTTAGATAATAATTTATTTCTTGCATTTTCGCCACTTGGCGCAATCGTTGCGTTGTCGCGACTTCGCAGCTTTTTGAGCCGGCCTCTCTTTCCTGCTTTCTTATGGTGAAATCTTGAACTTCTCAGTTGTGAGTAGGCACTTGTCGTGTTTCTTGATATTTTTCTGTGTGATTCGTGCTCTTTGTCCTAAAAATAAGCGCCCCATCTACAGTTCCCGACCTTTTCAACTACTTTCGTTCGTTTGGGACGTTGCACGCCACTTTTAATAACCCCACAAAAATACCTGTAGTGCATAAATTTATAGCCCTCTTTTTTCCTATTTTCATCTCGTTTTGTGTAATTACTGTGTTCTCAGCAAATAAAACATTCTTTACGTAAAGCCCTGAAGTGGTTGCTCATTTTAAGGTAACTCATTTTTAGGCTAAGCACTCAGCGCTTTTGACATTGGCGTAACTACTCAATCGTTGTGGTACAAGAGACAGAGATCAGCTTGCTAACTGCAGACTTCCTAGAAACCGTACGTAATGTTTGCGTAAGCTTGTATGGTTGCTATAACACCCCAATTTTGGGGTCATTGAGCCAACAGAGGAAAGAACAGACTTACCTAATTATTCAGTGATAGCGCACAAGCGTCAGCAGTGAAGCATGGAAGGAGAATTCCTAAAGCTCAACAATGAACAAAGGTTGAAAAGTATTCCAGATAAATTCAATACCATAGTGTGCTGTCCACCCCCCCACCCCCCAAAAAAAAGTTCAGGCCGGAATGTCTGCTACAGGCAAGTAATGGACCAAATGTTGATCGCACAGTGTATTGATTATTCGTGGCGTTATATTAGGTCGGCAGACAAAGAAAGTCTTAAAAGCTCGAGGTCACATCGAAGGAACGGAAGAAAAAAAACCACCAGGATCATTGGCATTTGTGCACGGACTCGCTGTTTCATTACAGAAGACCCCGGCAAATGGAACTATCGGGCACAACCTAATGCGGAAAGACAAACTATGACGTCTGACTATTCCCATAGACAGTAAAAGAAGGAAAGGAACTTTTACAATTACAGTTGTGAGAAATAAAGTTGTTCGACATTCCAGTTGTTCTGGCATACAAGCGCGAAGCAAGTTTTATAAGCGCAAGCATCTCTCAGTGAACAAAACATCAGCCAATTCGATAGTTTCTATCTATCTATCTATCTATCTATCTATCTATCTATCTATCTATCTATCTATCTATCTATCTATCTATCTATCTATCTATCTATCTATCTATCTATCTATCCATCCATCTATCTATCTATCTATATATCTATCTATCTATCTATCTATCTATCTATCTATCTATCTATCTATCTATCTATCTATCTATCTATCTATCTATCTATCTATCTATCTATCTATCTTAGTTTTTGTATGCGCAGTCTTTGTAGTGAAATTTTTGATTTCCTAATGTTTTTTTAATGCGTCTGGTGCCTTTATGCACTGTGTTACCTAACATAACGGCCTATTTGGTCTACGTACGTGCGTTTCGGAACATGGATTACGCACGATAAACATTATACTCGGAGCATTCGACGAAGTGTTTTCCGTGCGTGACCGCACAACCTTTTCTTAAGTCTGGACGCTGGTATACCAACAGACACTCAGCATTGAAGTTCAGCAAAAAATTTCTTCGCAGTTTTCACACTATACTCCTATCCCTAACTCTTACTAATGTAAAGCACTGAAAGCCTCTCGAAAATACGCCTCTTCTTCATTTGGATCATGTCACTTTCTTCTTGAAAAATTGTGCAGGGGGAGGGTATGGATCCGCTGTAAATTTCCTCCATTAGCTTCTATGTTTTCGTGATCCAACACTGCCTGCATGACCACTGATACCTCCACCTAACTAAATGCCTTGCTATATAGTTCATTAAGGCTACGTAATTTGTACAGTTTCGATATTGTCATGAATCACATGAATAATAGTACCATTATGGTCTATTGTGAAGTAGTCAATGCGAGATTTCGCTTCGTCCTGTTTTTAAACGAACTCTAATGTCATCCTGATTCTATTAACCAATATGTTATAGGTACCTTATACAGAACGGACCGTAAGCTGGTCGGCCTGTCATTTCCAAGTCCTTCACACCTCCTTTCTTATGAATTAGGATGATGGCGTTCTTCAAGATTCTGCTACCCTTCTCGTGAAGAGGCACTTCGTATACAGCGTAGCCAGTTTTTTCTTACACAACCTCTTGAGCATATTTGAACAGAATTTATGTTACCTTAGGCTTATCATGGTTTTTTTCCTCCTTGCATTTCTCCTAGGACTTCCCCTGTCACTAGTGATAGAATGTTCAATTCCTGTAGGAATCGAACATTCTTACGAACTGCTTCTTACGATATCATCCTGAGGTCTCAATTCCTCCACTACCTCACTCTCCTATCGATATTCGTGGTGACCTGGAATTTTTTCTTTTATAGCATACATTTAAGTTTTCCTTATGCACAGTTTTGCCTTTAATTATTTTAGGCCTTTCATGCTTTTTGCAGCATGATTTACTGTCTACATGTTACACCACCTTATGTCGGCTGCGTAATCGATAGCTTTAACAGCGCTATTTCCCGCTGAATTTGAGATTTTCTTGATTTCTCGACTTCTAATAAGATTTTTCGTCTCCAGGGATACCTTGCCGGGGTACTGTTTAATGAGTGTACCCAGGCTTTCATAGCACACTCCTTAATGAAACTAGATGGCGCTAGTTCATTGCGTCAATTCTAACTTCCGTTTCTTGAGCCACGAACCTTTCCTGAAGCGAAACTCTAAATTCCATTGCTTTCCCTCTCAGCGCTAGCTCACTAATTGTCTTTTTGCGCAGCAGTTTCGCCCACTTTTTTCTCGTGGCTAGGTGGATTTGAGACATTGATTTGAGAATGAAATCTTGCGACTACTTGAACACTTTTCAATATGCCCTGGTGTGCAAACAGAACGAAATTTATTTCATTTACTTTTGGTTTCGCCATTACAACTCCTCCAAGTCGACCTACACTCTCAGAAAAAATCCTGCTCAATGGGGCAGTAACATCCATTTTAGTGCTGAAATCGTATCATTAGGCCACCAAAAGACCAAGTGTTTTGAAAAGCGTGTCGTGTAGACATTTGGAGGACTAACAAGAGAACGAGCGGCTCCCATACTCCCTCTGGTAGGGGCTGAAGGGATTAAAATATGCTTTTATTACAGCCCTTGTTGTGTGAACGGGTCAGCAGCCTTTCAAAGATCTGACTCTCGGTCAGGTGCAACTCATCTTTCTCAAACTCGCCCTTCTACTTTTTCGGGGTTGAGGAATGTGGCAAATGTATGTTCAGGGATTCAGAAAACTGATGACAAGGCTCCTCAGGCCACTTAATGTTACGATGAAGAAAATAGTGCAATAAAATAATAATTTGTCAGGGCAGAATACTGCGCTGACCATTAAGTTGATTTGAAACGTACTTCACCTTACTTCACAAAATTTACTAGTGGTGACAATTATGCAAGTCTGAAGACGTTTTAGCACATATATTGTGTATCCATTAACGCCAGACCTCTTCGGAATCGCTCACAGTCACTGTAGTCAAGAGTGCTGCTCGTGTTCGTCCACCAAGGTGATATTTTTTTGCTCTGGTTCCGTTGAAGACGAGAGCCACTTCACTGGCTATCAACGTAGCTGTGGAAAACATAATTTGTCGCATGTACAGGAAATGTGGACGCGTGTGCATTTGTGTGTCTAGTTCAAAATACTGAACACCGCAACTTTCCCGCGAAGAAATGGACACCTCAGCTTATATGCAGGGCTCATTCGCTGCTTCTTTTCTGCAAAGTTTCAAGAATGGGTGCCATCGCCTTGAATTGTGATCATAATTATCTGGATTAACTGGCTCTGGAAATCACGTGTCTCTGTTAATATTCAAGATAAATTTTTCATTTTCGACACTTTGGCACATTACATACCAAACAATGTGAAAGTTGAAAAAGTACTGTGTGCGTCATGTTTTAGCATATTTTATGAGCTTGCGACTGTGTATTTGTTGGGGCTTAGGCAACTAGGTCGTGGTTTTCTAGCTAGTTTAATTTGATGAGAATTTTTTTGTTCGATTTCTCGCAGGTGAGAGGATCAGCAGCCGACGGCGAACACCATTGGTGTGCATGACGCACTATTTGGGGGAAATCTTTCTGGATTTGAATCGGTCTTTGCAACTTTTCGTTCCAACACACATTCACGAATATAGTTCTGAGTAAGGCGCCACTGACGTGAGCTATCACGTTAGTCAGGGGAAGATGGCCAGGTGGATGAATAGTGGAATAATCATTGTCTCTCAAGAACTGTTCAAATGGATTAACAGTTTCAACCGAAGGAGTAACATTCACTCTCCCAGAAATTCACTCTCCTAACAGTTATTCCTTACGAGAGTAACATTTAATCTGCTGAAACCATTTCCGAAAATCAGCTAGTATTCCTTACGGGTGTAACCATTAGTCCTCTCAGAAGCAAGCCTTAGTCCTCTTGCAGTTAATCCTTCATGAACTAACTGCTTATCCTTCTACAATTAGTCCCCAAAAGGACAAATAGTTTTAGCAAACGAGTTAATTCCCAGAAATACTAACCTCCCTACCCCTTTTAGTCCCTCTCTTACTTTGAGTGTAGGATTAGCCCGTTTTCTGTAAAAGGAATTCAAGGCCCGTACGTTTTAACACTGGCCAAACTCTGCTAGAAAATATACTCTGGTATTTCTAAAGCCAATGACATATTTCCCCACACCTCAGTCTCCAACCTACGCTTTGCCTACCTTGGTTTCAAAGTCGCACATCAATACCGTTTACTGTCCTATTACCTTACTCAATGCTTATTGAACGTATTGGTAAAGCGTTCAGCCAAATAATCGCCATGCCTGATGTACGCGCATATGCCTGTATTATTTAAATTGTCCTAATAAACTTTATTACGATACTTGCCACCCTATCACTGAATCTGTAGTATTCGTCTATGTTGGCATCTTTATATTTATGGATAAGTAACCACACTCCTTGTTATCTTCTGTTAACTAAACCATGGCAGCATAGAACATGTTGGTTCTTCAGCAGGGTATAATGATAATCTGTTCTCCAAACTTCGCTGAGCCCTGTCATCCCATTTAACGCTCTTTATTCTCGCGAAAGTCTCGCATTCTAATTTACAGGTTTCATGAATAAAGCACCAACATTGCCACCAGAGGCTCGCGTGAATTAGTACGCAAAAAGCACAGACAACTCCAATTTCTAAAGAGTACAGCTTCAGCAGAGATCTAAACACCATGATCCTTCCCATGTAAGGTGCCCTAATTATTGCAGCTTGTGCCGGCAGTAACCATGACCATGAATCTGGGCACCAAGGCCTGAACTTTCCTGATCCACAGCACACAAGTTTCTCAAATGAACATTTTATAATAAGTTTTTCATACAATGAGTATATACTGCTTGCCCTGGAGATGTCCGTTTCAAATGCTAATGAGTTCCTAATTAGCCTATTTTTCCATTTTTTCTATCTAAGTCACTATTTACATGGCCAGTCTTGACATCACAAGTTGCAAATGCTCTGAGATAAGTAAAGCGCAAAATTAGCTACAGAAAAAGTATTCAAAGGGCAAAAAAATGTATTACGACGAAAGCGGCTGCGTCAGGCAACTAATTACGCAAGCTCGCCAACTGGAGACGTATTTTTCTCTTGTCTCATAAACTATAGGCTGCACAACAGTCGCATACAGGCTTTTGATTCACGCTCCTTCAAACTACTGGATAGTTATACTACTTCGGTTCATATAGAATGCACACCATCTCAATCTGTGCATTGTATATGACAATGCACAGATTGAGATCGTGCATTATTACTGACGATCTCAATCTGTGAGTAATAATGTGGGCATCATATATGTGGTAAACAATAAAATTTTATGAAGGTGACAAGTGAAATTATTGGTTGAAAGAACTTTAATAAATGCATTCTATTATACTCTTGTGACTGGTGGGCGCAGTTCATTTTTACAACATATATTAGAAATATTATTCTCAATGCTCAGCGAGACCTTGCTCTTTCTGTATCTCAGATGGCTTCCTGTTGGAGCACTATTATAAATATAGATGAAGCGTGACACGCGATACTAACTCGTGGCAGGTAAAAGCCCACCATTTTTTTAAGTATTCCTTGTACGAGAAGTCGCATCCACATCGTATAGTGCGATGAAGTGTGTCACGTATAGAACATAAATCTTATTTGATTCAGCTGATATTTCTGCAGTTTCCAGCACTCTGGAGGTCGATTTCATGGGAAGTAGTCAATGTTCAATTGCCTAGCGATTTTTTTAATTGCGTTGAAGCAAGTATTACAATGCGTATCCACGCCTTTCTGTAAATTTTGTAGGTTTTTACATATGAAGCACAATATTTTCCGCCTGGTTGCTGATTCGAGGTTATATCAGCAAGTGCGTCTGCGTTTGCTCACTACATGAAATTTGCCATTTTTAAAAGCGGAAATGCATTTGTATTCCCTAGTTCAGGTATATTTTCTTGTAAAGTTAACCACTGTGTTATTTGAGCCCTTGTTTGCACAACCACGCATCGATTAATAAATGATATTTTGCGCCATTTTCAAACATGTATCTAAGCTTTATACAATTCCTAAATAAACATTCTATAAAGGCATGCTTTTCATAGGCGGCAGGGAGTTCACATGGTTACTTCAGACAGTGAATAACTAACTTATGAGTTTTGTCACGACGACACAGCTAAAATAACATTTCGTAACGTTTTGTGTAACAATGTGTTCACTGTTTCTGGATATAACGTCAACACTTTATTGTTCACGATGTGAAGCTGCAAACGGCTATTACATGGCTATATTTTGTTCTTGCATATCTTTTTCTGTATATATATACAGCATCGATATAAAAAGAAGTGTATACCCTTAGAAGTGTATACAGAAGTGTATACCCTTAGGTATACACTTCTTTCCCATATATATATATATATATATATATATATATATATATATATATATATATATATATATATATATATATATATATATATATATATATATATATATTGAGTTTATGATTTAATTTACAACCGATTCCTGTTTTCTTTTAGCACAATTTTCTCCCCTCTAATATGTTTGAAGTTTTAAGGAAATGGGTCGGTTTTACAGCTGTTCATTAGCTATTAAGCAACTAATCGAAGCACATAACCTTAACGCCTAAACATTTACGCAAGACCCCCGCTGTGCTCTTTCAGCTTTTGCTTCTACGCGTTTTCTGTCTCCTTTGAAGAACTTCCGTTTATTTACACTGATCTGGGTCACCGATCATGGTCGACACTTGTGGTGAAAGAAGCTGATGGCAGGATCACATCTGGCTTTGAGCGTTCCCCCAGAAAACAATCCTTCTTGGACAGCCTTCTGCCAATGTTAATAGCGAGTGGAAGCCCTACACCCGGACACAGATACACAAATATACAAAGTAATCTGTAAAGACAGCTTAAACACTACGCTGCTATACTCACCCGTTATTTCTTTGACTTTGTTTAATGCAGCAGAGTGACTACCAATAAAAAATGACATATATTTCTCGATGTGGGTATCTGTCAAACGAGTGACGTGCTTTGATTATGTGACGTGCGGTTCTTTGTGAACCTACCTTTGCTTTTCCAGTTCAAGAAAAGTGCTCTATATGGTAAATTGTCCATGTTAGCAACCGCAGTCTTCGTAAGTAAGATGCCGATGGGAAGTTCCTGACAATTGTATCATGCATGCACAACACTCTATAACGCATGCCGTGAGAAAGAAATTCATCTGGCTTCCCAAACCGCGACTATGGATAACGAAGCAGCAAGCGTAAATTGCCTTTTATCATTTTACGTTAAATTATTTGTACTGTACACAATGATTTAATAGAATACCTTATCGAATTCATAGCAACTGAAACTGACATTATCTTATCAAGGTTTGTTATGAGAAAAATAGTTTTTATCATGTTGACATTGTCACATTTTGGATCGACATAATTTATTGCAATATTATTGCACTGATACTAAGTATTTATTTTATATTCACAGTGAATGCATACGCTCCGAATTTCTTTGATACGTCACGTTCCTGTTATAATTGTGTATTATTTCTGCGTCCTACATATCTTTTTTCGGGGTAACGTGTTTCACAATTTCATTTCGTTCATCAGTATTAATTTTTTTTCCCTTTTCATCATTTTTTTCGAATTTACCAAGCCTACCCATATAACACCAACCTAAGAGCTCTTGGGGTGTTCTGAATGAAAAAAAAATCAAATTTTATGTAAGTATACTATCCGCAGGGTGTTTACTGGCCTACGGCAACACCTGCAGGGTTACTCCCGTGCCCCGCTTAGTACGAGGAGCCACATTACTTGCACCCGGATTTGGAAGGCCAAACACCACAGGCTAACAAAAATAAGGCATCAGTCACTATATTGGGATAGATGGGATATACCGCGGCTTTTGTGAGCAAGTAATTGGATGAGAAATTGATAACGAAAAGCGGAATGGTTCGCAAGTAGTAAGCAAAAACAGTGAGGAAGTATACACTCTAGTAAGAGGAGTGGGCATGAAGGATAGCGGTAAATTAAAGACGCGAAAATTGTCACTTTACTTGTTTTTTATATTTTTTTCGAAGACTTACTTTCCGTTTATTCTGATCAGAAATCACACATCTGGCGGCGTCGTCAAGTGGTGTTACCTAATTCGCGTGGAGTTGGTGTAGGAACAGTACCGTTAAACACAGAACGAAATTCCCTTCCGCATTGACCTCTTCTTTTAGGCAAGTATACAATTGTTTCCTGTCTTTCGTTTGCTCTCGTGACAATATTGAATACTTGCTTACAGAAACACCAGAAAGACTGGTCGTTTTCTCTTACTAAGCTTAGAGAAAGCTATAAACACATGCTTGTGAACAAAAAAACGCCGTAGCTTAGGTAAATTGCCGCAAATTCGGCTATGTGTGCTCACACGTTGGCAAGAAAACCAGCAAGAAGAATCCGTACGCGTTAAAAGGCGATGCGTAAATTTCCTGGCTAAACAGACAGTGCCGGTAACTACACGACACTTACTAATAATAACGAGATTATTGATGGAGGCAGAAATGCTGTAGGCCCATGTACTCAGGTTTGGGTGCATAATAAAGAACCCCAGGTTGTCGATATTTCCGGAGCCCTTCACTACGGCGTCTCTCATAATTATATGGTGGTTTTGGGACGGTAAACCCCACATTTCAATCAATCAGGTAAGCTTGAAGCTGGCTTATTCGCTGACCGTGGGTCGGACAAAGCAGCGGCAGCTGCGCGATAGTGTCCGGCTCATTTGAGAAACGCAAGGAGGAGAGGGCATCATTTACACTTTCGACACGCAGGGCCCAGGGATGCTTTCGCTTGTTCGCTATCACGTGCGAGATACTGTGAAAAGTGGGATTTAAAAGACATGCCTCGTTCGTATTTCGCAGAAGATGGAATGGGTGCCTCCGATGTGCGTCCACAATCAAGACGTGGTCGCCCACGTTTGCTCGCTGATCTCCCTTGAAAGTGGAAGCTACTATGCCTAGTACTTTCACTGCAGAGCTTGCACTGAAGCTAAAGATGGCAGGAATTGGCTGCGATCCCTGCTGCAGCCACGTTGCTAGCCGGAAGTTGCAACCTAGAAAAAAAAAACTAGTTACAAGCTAGATGAAGTAACAACTGGGACAGTGTTAGCTGGAGTTCCTCCTGCGTATAGCTGTGCGCTTTTTGCATGCACTTTTCTTTTTGTTCATGCAGTGTACTGCAGTTGTTGAGCGGTGACACTTAATTCACGATTTTGTTGCCTATGTTGTTTTAGCATGTTCTCTCTGCTTCAGCAGATTGTTGTGAATTCTAAGCTCTTTAACAATCTTGTGCCTAACAAATCATCGCTATCGCATTCATTGCTTCGCGCTTGCGGTGACGTAGCCACTCTTGTACTCCCTTAATCTCGCATTCGCCAACATTTGTATTCTATTGATTAGTTGCCAGTGTGTAAAGAATAAACACACAAATTGTTTTGATTACGCAGCATAGATATTACCCTACTATAGCAATATCGTACTTCTACTGCACATATACAGGATATACTCAGGAAAATTCCGGTAACTGCGTACGAGACGTAACACAACTTGTTAGTAACGTTTTCATAGCATTTATAGATAACTTACCAACTTTGTAAAAAGTTGAAATATCTTAACTAAAGCGGCTAATTGCAGGCGTACATATACTGCAAGACGTTAACAAGTTAATATACTTCAAATCTGAAACGAAATAGAAAAGACACGCAGCGAGGTAAGCGAAATTGTAGCGCGACATGTGCTGCCATGCAACACTTAGGTGCGAAGAGAATCAAACAAAAACAGAGACTTGCGGCAGTGACAAATAAAAATAGTAAAGAAAAAATTTTTGCATGAGCCAGCGGATTATTTTTGCACACTGTGGCGTACCTACCCATGCAAGAGGTTCACTGTGATGAAGGACGGGTAACGGTGCTACACTGCTGCCTTAAATGTCTAGGCCTCTGTTTAGGCCCCAGAAGTTGCACTGCGATGGAGGCGGAACGCTGTAGTCTTGTGCTCTGTGCGAGGTCCGTTCATGTCGATGAACACCCAATCGCAAAAATTTTTTGAAGCCATCTACAACGGTGCCCCTCATAATTGTATTGTAGTGTCAGCGCATAAAACCTACATATTATTATTATTATTATTATTATTATTATTATTATTATTATTATTATTATTATTATTATTATTATTATTATTATTGGTACCTAGTCGCTCATGCACTTCACTAAAACTTGATCTACGCAGAATACAGCTCAACATTGAATGCCGTTCTAGTTACCAGGCCAAGCCGCAGCTAATACTTATGGGCAGAACAGCATATCAAGTCTTCCAATGACGTCGGCAACAAAATATCTGGATCGTATATATTATCTTGCTTTAGGGACGTAAAACCGGAGTTAGTATTACCACTGCACCTTCAAAAGAGCAATGGACCATAGCTGTCTTGCTAGCACATATTAACAAAAGCTAATGTCTACGATGCTGCAGTCCATGATTATGAATTCTGATTTACTCAGCGAACCACTGTGAAAGATGGAAACAATAATAAACATTCTTATGATCTGCATCAGAGAAGGCTGAATGACCCACTCTTCTAACGGACGTGTGTCAGTGCAGATGAAGCGTGCGCCCACGGACAGCAAAATACTAAATTGTCACGTTCATGGAACGTTGCTACCCAGCGTTTAACTTACACAATACCTTTTCTATTTCAAGATGACCGGTGACATCCTCATCAACCTATGTTATATGTAGGAGGAACAAAAAAAAAAGGCAAAACGGTGAATATGGAAAATTGCGATAAGAGCTTAAAAAACGGGGGTTGGGTGCTGGGGCTGACGTTACGACTAGCAGGCTTGTCTTTTCGCCGCCCTGAAGGGAAGAGGTCCACTTGTTCAAATGTCGGCTCAAGCGCGCACCCCATGTTGTCAAATGTTCTCACCCTGTTGTAGGATTGTACGGTGTGTTGGCCCAATATGTCTCGCCTGCGATTTCTGAATAACTTTAAGATATATTATTTGTTTTGCTGTTGCAATATTCTTCGCATATGACAATAGTGGATTTCCGACTGAGAGCACGAACGTTTTCACTGAGTTAATTTTAATGTGTGCAAGAAAACGAGGCCTTCTGGGCACTGCAGCGAACTGTTGTCCGCTGAAAGTGGGGGGGGGGGGGGGGAGGAGGCGATACCTATACCCTTGAAGGCAAACAGAGCACGATGAAGTTGAGAACGAGGTCTGCTATTACCCAAACTGGGTGTGTTCAAAAACTCATCGTACATGGCAAGAAAGTTAAGTGGACGGCGGCCTTCTTCAGTTCCATACCAATTTTGGCGTAGCCGCCAAAATAGACAGCTTCGGGCAGATGGCATCGCAGACACAAACGATGCAGGCTACTTTGTACTTTGCTGTCCAAATAAGATTGTGGCTCAGCAAATTCCTGTCATTGGTAGGATCTCGCCGGAATGATTGTCTACAGAGAAAGACGCTTCTCCAGATTGTCGATGTGATTAACTTTGTATTTTTTTAGACTTTAACACAAAATAATCTGGAAAAATTATTACGTTTGTTTATTTTAGCTTTTTTATTTTATACCGGAGGTGACGTCGCGTTGTGTAGAAGCCGTGCAGACTCGTTCCATATGCAGAACATGGGCTCGATGTGGTCTTCAAGGCTGTGAGTGTAGACTGTCTACGATGCTGTCTACAAAGGGTAATCAGCCCCTTAGGGTTACGCAGCCCTTCAGATTGCCGATACTTAAGCACTTCACAGTTGGCAGCTCTCCTACCTGGACCTGGAATGCATCCCTTTCTTTAGGGTGTCAAACTGCATAGAAGATTTCTTATCCAGCACCTACTTCTCAATGTGCCCTTCGCAACCTGCCCCATTACAGTCCTTCTGCCGTATAGCTTTGATTAAGGTTGGGCGTCAGCGTGACATGCTTGGAAGTCCTGTGCACTTAGTATTTCTGTGTGGAAAAATATTGATTCCTTGTTTTTATATTTAACTATGTTTTTGGAAGGCAAATGGCTTTGAGCAGAAACAACGTCGGGCTCGGACTGGGAAAGTGCAACCCCACTTAGACATGAGCAACAACAGCAAACTGAAACGGTTTTCCTTCAAGGTGCCTGAGGCCCGCCGTTTTAGATAGAACTTAACTGGAGCTTACTTCCTAAACCAAAATATCTGTTAGTGTTCGTAGACAAGAGAGACACGCCTTGTTATGGAACAAAAATTGCTTAGTTATGAGAGCCTTCTTCATGACCATCAGATTTATTTCTATATGTTTTCATTCCAAGCACTGTCAGCATCTCGATGCTTGTGTCGGAATTTTCAAAGAGAACACACGAATTGCTTATTTTTGACAGTTGCGACATGGATTAAATCACCATGGTAGCAAAGTTGTTTTGGTTTGCTGTTGTGTTATCTTCCTGCGTTTTTTTTCCCTCATTGATAGTTTTGGACAAGCATCGTTATTTTTTCACTTCAGAACTTATCATGATCAAGTAACCGCTGTAAGACGAACATCAATCCCATCCCAGCAAAACATTTACGACCGAACAGAACACGGACTGTATGGTCAATATATCCTTTCAATCAGCCTTTTTGTATAAGTGACACCAACTCTCTTGCGTATGAGCATGTGTGGACTGGAGGCTTTACCTTCGGTGGCTCAAAGAGTACGGTGAATTGTTTTCAGACCTCATAACTAATACACGCTTCAACGCAATACCAAGCTGAGTTGTGACGCAGTTACACTTCAGCTAATGAGTTTTATCCGTATTCACTGTCAGCTAAACTGATTAGGTCAATAGGAAAATAAAGTTGCCTATGTCCGCGACGTCCAAGATAGTATGCAGCGCTTAAACAAGCGCATGCGAAAATTATTACTGTTAATACATGCACGCAACTTGCCGACAGTTAGCTAAGATGCAAACAGACCACCCTGGTAACGCTTCAAGGCTGCTGCTAAAGAACGTGTTTAAAAGCGAACCTTTAATCGTCCACGAGAAATGTCCATACGCCAACTCTTACACAGTGATGCTGATAGCAGGCGCAATTGTTACGCATGAACACATACGTTAGTATTAAAACGTGAAACAAGAAGCCTTTTTGAAGAACATTTATGCTGGGAAACCTCGACGATAGTTCTTTTTGTTCACCGGTTGAGCAACATTCACAAATAAAATGTCATGATAGTTTACGACCGCACAAGGTAAAAATTCTGATGAGCTTCGGTATATGTTAACCATAGATGTTTAGGCACAACAGAGGTGAATGAATAGTAGCTATGATGTATTATTCGTACATTAAAAAGTTGTAATTATTATATTTTTTGCTACAAGATTGAAGAACTCGTGTTTAGTGATTTCCGCTCTTGGCCATCTAAACAATGTATTCAGAAAAAGCGTTCAACAAATTAGAATGTTTGGTACTCTACTATGAAAGGGCATGAAGCCGTCCCGACATCTCATTAGCTAGTTTTGAACAAATCTTCGCAATTCAGAGCACTATGTACTCCACTGCGGGAGAGCAATCAGCTGTCTCAGTTTCAACAAGTATGGCCTAAAAACAAGTTTCGAATAAATTGTGAACACTTTAGAACCCTACACACGCTCTACTATGGCTATGGATGGCTATTAAATGTTCCAATTACGCGCCGTGCGCTATGGAAGGAACGGTGTAAAGGCGACGTATCATGGAAGAATATTGGTGCTGAAACTGTGACGATACGGTTTTTAAAGCGCTCACTCCATGTTTAGGGCTACGATACGTGCACTAAGTGTCCCACATTATCATTGCGTTTATGTCTTTATTCTATTTATTTTCCTCTCTATTCCCCTTCCTGTTTTTTCTATCGCTTTCTTTTTTTTTGCGTCTATCTCTATTTTTTATATTTTTTCTTTTTGTGTATTTTTTCTTACCCTTTCTATATGTTTATTTTTGTTTAAAACTCGCGCTTGCGCAATGTTGTAACGGAGCTTGCCCTTTACTTGTGACGTATATTCTTGATGATGCACAAGTTGCCGCTATTAGTAAGAAAACAGTCGAAAAACAGTAAGCAAGCAGTAAGGCAAACAGTAACAAATTCCTCAAATTCCTCAAAAATTTTCAATGGAGGCGGAAATGTTGTAGGCCCGTGTGCTCAGATTTGGGTGCACGTTAAAGAACCCCAGGTGGTCGAAATTTCTGGAGCTCTCCACTACGGCGTCTTTCATAATCATATGGTGGTTTTAGGACGTTAAACCCCACATATCAATCAATCAAATTCCTCAAAAAAACAAGATTCTTAGATTAGTAAAAAAGTGCCAAAAAGTATCATTCTGCAAAATGTAGAAGTAGATATAGTGGGGACCTAAGCTCGCCGACCAGTGAGGCTAAAGCGCGTCAATATAAAGCACACGAATAGGTGATTCGCCGCCGGCACAAAACCGAATCTCCAAACATGCTCTCTGGGGGGATCGGGGCTGGGGTTTATGTCAAGTAAATTTTCCTCTGTTTTTTCTCTGCTCCTTCTATATAAAATCCACCTGCAGCCTCAACATGGTGTGGTGAGATATAAGGCCGTTGCGATGTGCTAACTGTAGTTCTTTGAAAAGGCTGTATTCTTGTGGGACCGGGCCTGCGGTTATTTTGCGAGTGTTAACAATTGTTGAAAGCATGAAGTATTTCTTCAGCCTAGGGTAAATGCGGCATGTGGGAGATATTACGCAAACTACGCAAGGGGGGCGCCCGACCAATTGGGGAGCCCTTGATGTTTTTCCAAAGTTCTGGTCTTCTAAAACGTATAGGAAACTACGTACAGGGGCGATCAAAGGTGTGCAGACCACGGGATCACGTGGCAGAATCCATCGACGCGCCAGCTAGCGACGATACATGACGAGACACCTGCTGCAGGGTGAATGCGCGTCCAAGTCTACTCACTTGGCTTCTCATGTCACTCTGTTGGACGCGGCTACGCCACTCGCAGAAAAAACGACTACTGGGTGTCGCTTTCTTTGCTACATCGAATCTATGCCGTCGTTTTACAGAACTGCTGTGGCGGGGCCAGTTCAAGCGACAATTCGCGTTGTTATTGACACCGGATGATTAGAATAAGTAAGCATACCGAGCATCGCACCACCTGACGAAGCAAAACGCACAAAATTAAATTTTCTCTGCAAGCTCGCCTTTGGTCGGGCTACTTAATGTTTCATTTAAATCTACATAGCACAGGTGGAAGTTTTAAAAGAAAATAAACATATAGAAAGGGTAACAAAGAATACATAAAAAGAAAAAAATATAAAGAATAGAGATAGACGCAAAAAAAGAAAGTGATAGAAAAACCAGGACGGGAATGTAGACGAAAATAAATAGAAGACATGAACACAATGACATTGGGGGACAGCTAGTGCACGTATCGTAGCCCTAAATATACAGCGAACACTTAGTGAAGAACCATATTGTCACAGCCTCCGTACCAATCTTATTTCATGATACATCGCCTTTACACTATTTGCTTCATAGCGCTCGATGCGTAATTGCAACTGCTAATAGCTGTCCCATAGTAGAGCGCATCTAGGGCTCTCAAGCGTTCACTGTTTATATGAAACTTGTTTTTAGGCCATACTTGCTGAAACTGAGAGAGCTGATTGCTCTCTCGCAGTGGAGTACATAGTGCTCTTAATTGCGAACATTTGTTCAAAACTAGGTAATGAGATGTCGGGACGGCTTCATGCCCTTCCATAGTAGAGTACCAAACATTCTAAATTGTTGAACACGTTTTATGAATACATCATTTATATGGGCAAGAGTGGAAGCCACTAAACGCGAGTTCTTGAAACTTGTAGCTAAGAAATACAATATTACAACTTTTTTATTATATGACTAATGCATCATAGCTGGTTTTCATTCAACTCCGAGGTGCGTAAACATTTATGTTTAAGATATTTTGAACCTCATCTGGATTTTCGTATTATGTGCTCGTAAAGTGTCCGAATTTTTCATATGTGAAGGTTTCCCAACCGGTTAACAAAAAAAACTACAGTAGAGATTTCACAGAATAAATGTTCTTCGTTAGCTGGCACGTCGATGCATTCTGCCACGCAATTCCATGGTCTGTACATTTTTTGATCGCACCTGTACTTACGGGTTTTTTAAATAAGATATTGTATATACGGGCTTATTTTACATCCTTAAAATACTTCTTCGTTTCATCAAAGCCGCAGCATATGACCGCAAAATCTAACGGCGGCAGAAAGAACAAGAGAGAAGGCCGGGAGATTAACAAGGCCCATGGGCAGTTAGATATTCATTGCTGGGAGAAGTGGAAAGGGAAGTTTAAAGAAGAGAGAGAGAGAGGAGAGAGAACAGGATAAGACAAAAAATGGGCTGACATGTATGCAGCGATGACAAAAAAAGAATGTTAAAAGCAGTCACATAGGCCCCTAGTCCTCAGATTGCGCAAGAGGACATTTGCTGCCTTTTGAGCCGATCAAAGAGGAGCATGGTGCTCCAGCATCTCGGATAATGCTCAGAGGCATGAATTCAATGCATGCAATATCAAATTTAATAATTACAATTGATGCGGAGTAAAAGTGACGCAATTATCCCTGCACCAACCAGGCTGTTAATAATCTTGACCTCCTGCTTTATATTGTCATGTAAGGTACTCAATTTAAGACGAGATTAAGGTATTATTTCTATAATAGCCCAGCTTGAAAAATTTCGTATTCTGGTTTTCTCAGAAGCGGGTACAATTGGCGTCGAGATTGCTGGTATTTTATTGCGTTAGCAAATATATTGACACTCTCGGCTTGATTTCGCCGCCGGTGCCGGCGTTGACATAAACATCGGCGTCCATGCCATGCACCGTAAATGTGTACGTATGTATATAAATGAAAACGAAAGAAGGAAAAAAGAATCTCAGAAAAAGGTTTCCGGCGCGTAGAATCAAACGCGAGACCTCTTCGTCGCGAATGCGAGGGGTTAACTACTGAGCCACCGAAAAGTGCCTGCTTGAACGTTGAAACGGCAAGCTATTCATATCTACCACTTACCGTTGTTGGCGGGCATCTCGGGGGGGGGGGGGGGGGAGGTGTACTATCGTGTTTTCAGCATTATCAGTAAGATGGCCCACTGAGCGCGCGGCGGCTCTCATCTCTCACGCGTACTCTCACCCGCGTAGAGAATAAGGGGGTTGTACCCTCGATCGCGCACCCTTATCTTGCAGTGGGGAGAATCGTACGTCTTGGCTAGCCTTTGAGTTTCGGCGAAAAGATTCTGTTGTGGTTACCGGGAGCACAAAGATCACCGAAATTGTTGCACAGCCTCCGTTTGCGAAAAAAGTGCGCTTTTCAGACACAATGCTGTAAAAACTGAGACGCCTATTTGCGTATATTTGTACTTGTGAGTACATTTCCTGCATCCTTTGTGCGTGAGAAACGTGGGGCAAGTTTCGATCTGCTTGCCATTTGTCGCGTGACCTTCCAATTCCTAACTATCGGGTTCATTGCTTCGCCTTTGCGGCAAAGCTGTGACATTTTATTACAGCCCCTACACTCCACCTGAAATTAGAGAGCCATAGATGATTCGTTGATTGCGACAATTTACCGACATGCAGTGCATCAATGAGAGAGAAGCAAAAATCGTCGTCACTTGAACAGCTAATGGGAAAAGGCAATACAGAAACTTGCTGCGAATAGCGTTCATCACTTAGAAACGAAACATCTTCCTTCATAACCTTTTCACGCGGGAATATTTATCGCCCTCATATACGTCTTCAATAATTGAACCTTCCGCAGTAAACTCCATTTTCAGAGAATCTCAGTTTTGTGGTTTTAAATTTTGAAGGTGGTCTTTTGCAGCCAATTATACGCACAGGCTGATGAAAAATCTATAAGAATGCCGATAAATGTTAAACAGCTCTGCTTTCGGTTGACGCTCAATCAAGACTACATGGGCGACCCTCGCCGTTTATTTTTGATGAGATCTTCTACCATAAAATATATAGTAGTCACAGCTGAAAACACATTTCAGAGACGTATTACCAGGAGCGCAACTCTGTGTCTTATAAATCACTACAACGGCTTTCTCACATTTCTAATCGAGTAACAGCAGAAGAGACGCTTTCCTTGAACCAGTCGAATTCTTTACAAACTAGTACACGTAAAGTTCTCCGTAGGCATTTCTGCAGTATTATCGACATCTGGACGTGCACTTCAGAAAGCTCGCAAGTGCTGTTTTCGATGGCCCGTCTTACGCGGTAATGATTCGCTAAACTGCACTACTGGACATTGCTCTCTGGGGAATATCGCCGGTGTACAGGCGTACAGTCAGCACTGGTCCTCAAAATTGCGGAGTGGTACACTCGGTCAGCAGGACAGGAATTAGGTTGAGGCTTGCTGAAAACAAATGTTAAAATATATGCCTCCACCAGCACCACGGAAGTATAACATGCTTTAATCGACTCAAACGAAATGAGTATGACCTGAGCGAAAGGTTAAACTTTGTGAGAATCGATATTAAGAAAAAAGGAAAGAAAATAAAGGAACAGATAACAAAAATAACAGCATATCCACGGACGTAATGATGATGAGCGGGGCGAAACGTCCGGCAGTCCGTCCACGCTACCTCCCGTCCGTTTGTTCTTGCTTCCGTCCATCCGTGTGTTCGTCCGTGAGTCCATCCATGCGTTCGTTCATCCGTCCGTGCGTCCATCAGTGCGTTCACCTGTGCGTCCACCCGTCCATGCGTCCGTCCATGCGTGCGTCGTGCATCCATCC
The DNA here is from genome assembly GCF_043290135.1 of Rhipicephalus microplus. Lineage (NCBI taxonomy): Eukaryota > Metazoa > Arthropoda > Arachnida > Ixodida > Ixodidae > Rhipicephalus > Rhipicephalus microplus. The sequence goes on along the minus strand of NC_134706.1, from coordinate 103,723,442 downwards.
GTCTGTGCATGTGTCTGTTTGTGCGTCCGTTCATCCGTTCAACCGTGCGTGTGTCTGCACATTCATGCGCCCGTCTCCTTGTCTGTCTGTCCAACAGTCCATCTAGCGGACACACAAAGTACCGTGATCTCGCTTCTTTTCATCATCATAGAGAGAGGGCAACCTACTACTTCGGCGATGACTACTACTATAACTACTACTGTAGCACTCATATAGAGCACAGACAGGAGCACCAATGAAATAAGACAAGGAAGAGTGTTGTTGCTGCTCGCACTCGCTCCGCTTGACAGCTGGTCGGCTTTACTTCTGCGTTTCCCCCATAAAAGTGTCTTCGGCTCACTGCTAAGGGCGTAGTAACAAGTGGTGGACAGTGCTGGATCCATTTCCCATCCTGGAACTCCGCAACCGAACTCTACCTTCGCCGTCAACGATGACCATCAACATTGACAGCAGACCATTCTTACATCTCCGCCTGCTCGCTGTCCCATTGTCCCGAGAGAGCGAGACACGTCATCTTCAGAGGCACCGATGAGCAGGACGTCGAGGACTGGCTCTCTTAAGTACGAGAAAGTAAGCGTCAATAATAGGTGGGACGAAAACAACAAACTTGGCCGCGTCCAGTTTTACCTGAGAGGAGTAGTGGAGCTCTGGTTCAACAACCATGAAGCTGAGCTTACCGACTGTGCCACTTTCAAGATCACCTTTGCGGACGTGTTTGGCTGACCAACAGTGCGCAAGCTCCACGCAGAACAGAGCTGGCGAGATCGCGCCCAACTGTCTGGAGAGGGTTTCACGTCCTACATCGTGGACGTTGTGGGTCTCTGCCGTCGCTCTAGTCCCGACATGTCCGAGACAGCCAAGGTCAAACATATTATGAAGCGCATCAAAGATGATGCCTTCCACATGATGGTGGCGAAAGGCCGGTGAACAGTTGAGGAAGTTATTCAGCAGAGCGTAAGCTACGATGAGTTGCGAACACAGCGCATTTCAACACAATGCCCTACTTTCGATATGACGACCACGTCACCATTGACCGTTGGTGCCATTTCATCGGAACAGACGGTATTCACGCCGCAAATCGAACAGTTCATCCGAGAGGAAGTGGCTTGCCAGTTGTCTCTTGCGCCCTTCCTTCCCAGCAATACTCCCGGGCTGACCTTGTCGCTGCGCCAAAGAACTGAAGGGCAAGTCTGCGAGGCACTCCCGCCCACGTGCCAACCACCGCCTGTGTCCGCTCCCCTGACTTACGCTGACGTCGCGCGAAGGCCAGCACATGCGCCGTCAAACGTCGTCGACTTTGCCCACCAAACGATTACCTTCTACGCAACACGCGTACCAGCAGGTTCGCAAGTTCCCCTTTTCCGCCGTTCTTCAACGCTTCCCAACAATCCTTGGCGCACACCGTATAACAGACCCATCTGCTACTACTGTCGTCTGCCTGGCCATGTTGAGTGGTTCTGTCAATGGCGCGTCCCTCATCCAGGTACCATCGATGAAACCTACGGCTACGCCCACAAAGAGCCATCACAGACGCTGCCTCTCAGTGCTACCTCGGATACCCCTCCACCGAGCCGCCGCGTTTTTAACCAGTACCGATCGCCCTCCCGAAGCCGACGTTCACCTTCACCGATGCTTCGGCGTGCACCACCTGCCCAAACGGAAAACTGACCATCGCTGTTCCGGAGGCAAGACCTGCGCCGCTGTCGAACTCTACATGGCCTCGTGCTCCACCCACTAACAAAATAATTGTTTTTATTGAAGGTGTTGCCATTCAACCATTAATCGGTACTAGAGCTGCCGAGTCTGTATTGAGTGAAGTAATGGGTCACAAGTTAAAGAAAGTTACAGTTCCGATTTCTGGTTTCTCCCTACGTACTGCAACCGCGCATCAAGTAGACCCTTCTATAACGTGCAGTGCTCGGCTACTCATCCAGGACGTTCTGTACGTGGTCGAATTAATCGTTTTTCCATACTACTCGCATGACGTGATCTTAGGCTGGGACTTCCTTCCCACACATCATGCCGCTGTTGATTGTGCCCGGGCCGAACTGGAACTATCATCACTTGCAGACGACGTTTCTAACAAGCCTTCCATTTCTCGTGTTGATGTCGCCGCAGACACGGATATCCCACCTATGTCTTCAGTTATTGTGCCGATCTTCTGCGACCATGCTGCTTTTTCGAACGCCATGTTCACGCCATCTGAAGACTTCACTTCTCGCAAAAACGTTCTTCTAGCTTTTGCTCTTCTGATGATCGAAAACACTTCCGCAAGCAATTACGCCACGAATCTCCTTTCAGTGCCTGCCAGATTATTCAGTGGTGATTGCATCGGCCGTTTTGAGGACATAATTGTGTTTGCGCTTGTCAACTGCTGGATCGCGCAACAAGCCTTCAGGGGCCGGATTCACAAAACTCACTTACGAAAGCATTTTTGCGCAAGAGAAATATTGTTGCGTAAATCGATTCACGAAACGAAAAAACGTCGTAAGAGGCCATCGTTGTCACATCGGCCGCTGCAAATAAAGCGCGCTGTGACTGCCCGGGAACATGTCAGCGATGGTGATGCAGTTGCTATATTTGCTTACGTCATCGAAAAGTGCTCGTAAGGGGATTCACGAAGCGAAATTGTGCGTAAAAACAGCATGGCTGAGAGAAAATCCTAAGAGTGGTTCGGACCACTCTTAGGAACAATGTAGCTACTTAGAACCTGCTGCCGCGGCGGTATACTTTGGTGCCCTGGCTGGTTTTGAGTTAATTCACGCCCATTAAGGGCTGCCTGATGACTGCTGGTGCGTTTTTATTTCTTTCGGCGCTTTGAGCTTCGTGTGTTGTTTCCCTTGTACGCAGTGGATGGTGTTGACAACCACCATCGTCCAATAAGTTCAAAGTCGCAGTAATTGAAGAATTCTATTGGGCATCAATGGCATAAAACTACGCATGTAAAGATTTGTGGTTGGATGAAAACCAATGTGATACGTGAATGGTGGGTGCATTCGAATGCGGCATGGCATAGGATCAACCTTATTTGTTATGTTGTTGTGTGGCGCCCCATCTCATCCAATTAAAAGTGCGACTGGAGATCCTTGCCTCATTGGTGGAAATTACCACCAAAGCGGTTAATGGGAGCACATTCTTTGCACGCTATTGGAAATAAAAATGAGAGGATGTTTTCAGTGAGTGGTTCATTAAGTTTGTGCTCTAGTGTACTTTCATTGGCTCTAACTGTCCAATGGTTGCGATCTCTGAAATACAGCTGTCGATACACTTCCAGGGTGTATATATATCGGTTCGTGCCACGAACCATATATTCGCCAGGCTGCAGCTGTGCAGCTAGGCGTGAACGCAAAGGGTTGCGTTCACGCCTAGCTGCACAGCTGCAGCCTGGTGAATATCTGCTTGGTAAGTATTAATGTGAACTAACTGGGGTAGAGCACTCAGCCGCCATTTTTCTATTGCAGGAGACGCAGGGTATCCCCTCGAGCCATGGCTCCTCGTTCCAGTCCCTGGCAGTCACCCCGGCAACACTTCCGAAGGCCGATTCAACAAGGAACATGCATCCATGCGCAATGTTGTCGAAAGATGTATCGGAGTGTTGAAGAGCAAGTTCCGCTGCTTGCAGCTTTTTCGAACGATGCTCCACAACCCCGATCGAGCAGAACGAATTATTTATGCTTGCGCTGCTCTACACCACATTGCATTGGACGCGGGGGACTGGACCTTGGATGAGTATGTTGGGGACATGCCACCAGCTGAGGATGACGATGGGGAGCCAGGAGAGAGCCATGTGCTCACACCGCGCAACGTGCTGCTCAGAGGACACCAGCAGCGCAGCGCTGTCGTGGGTCTTTTTTGAAGTGCACAGGAACGCGGTAAGCTGTCATATCACACACATAATTTATTCATACTAATTCCAGTGCACCCAGGCAAGACAGGGCCGTGTTTGCCACTACACAAAGTACTTACTTACTCGTGCTTCAACATGATTCATGGAGGCAATGGGAGAATGTTGCATTTTATTTAAATGTCACATGAAATAGGCAACGGAAACACCCTTTTCTATATCTGTGATCACAGTCACAACAGACTAGATTGGAGCAAGCGCATATGAGGGGCACCCTGTGCTGACTGTTGCCATCAAAAGATTGTGGGAACAATGCAGCAACGTCACACAACTTCTTTCACGAAAACGCATAAAAATTGCAGTTACATTAGAAACATGTTGCAAGAACGCATGATACGTATGTCCGTCTCTTCTCATAGTCATTGACTGCAAGCATTCAATTGTACACGCTAGGCTTGCCGAGCACAATGCCGTGCCGGCTTTTCGTTCATTGTCCTCAACATTGTATAAATATTTAATTAATATTTCATTTGATTTGAATTCCCAACTACAGTTGTACTGCAATGCTACAAAATACGCAAATCAAAGCAGCAAATAACATGTGGGTTGTTTTGATGACATACGGCATGAATATTTGGCTCAGCAATCTCGCTGCTCCCAAAGCATACCACGTTCAAAATTAATTCCTGCAATGAGTAATTTACAATGAAAACAGTCGCTGGCATGTTGCTGTGATGATAACCATTTTCATTAGTGAAACAGTGCGACATACCCACTTGCTAGTTTAGGGATCTTAAAAAAGACTTGGTTGTAGTTGTACCTTAGCCTCATTGCGCTGAAATGACAATATCACAGTGTAAGCGATTCTCGGCAGGTAAACATGTTTCATAAAGAATGCAGCAAGCTGCGAAACAGTGTGAGGCTAAAAGATATCACAGTCCAACACTATGTGGTAATGCTGCATAAAAAGCGCAGTGAGCTAGAAAACAGTGAGGCAACACAAATATCACAGTGCTGAAAACATTCACAAAAAAATGTCAACTATACGCTCTTCGTCTTTGTGTGGATGACTAGACACCTTTAAGATGGTGGGGGGAGGGAGGAGACGCTGCCTCACTAGTAGGTCGAACATAAATTGAGAAACGCATATATCGAACATCAAAATAGATGAAAGACATGTGAAGAAAAAAATGCTGTACTCCTTGTACAAAGTAAATGCTAACTTAAAGCTAGTGATATGTATTAAATGTAAAAAAACAACGTATGAAATAGTACGTTGACTGCAACACGTAAACATATAAAAACTAAAAAATCAATAATGCATGATAAACATTTAAAACATTAAAAACATGATGAAAAACTTAAAATAACTATGTATCTCTTTTCCCAGTTAAAATAACTATGTATCACTTTCCCGCAGAGGGCCTTCAGCCATGGCCCGCTCCAAGGATTGGACCACCTGCAGGATTCTCTCCTGTGCTGCTGCCGCCCGATCCTGTGCTGCGGCCGCCCGCTCATGTGCTGCTGCCATACGCCGCGCTAGAGAAGTGATGTGGATGGCTGACCTTTTGATCCCCCGAACCGCCTGCAATGAATCATCATGGTGGAAATGTTTGCATGAGCTGCTGAAGAACTCTTGACCATCTCGTGGCTCGAAGCTGCTGCTGCGGAGAATTGCAACGTGCACAGCAATTTCCCCTCAATTGAAAATTCATTGGCCTGGTGGCATCCCTTGAAAGTGTGAAGCTTCGTGTACAAGCTATGCCCTCTTCGTTTGGATCGACAAACAATTGCTGGAACTACTCTTCATTCATCTCCTCAAATGCATCTCTTACCATCAAACAGCCCTTTCCAGAGCTAACCAACCTTTTGCCCGGCAGTTTATCATTGCAGATGTCAGATGCCGTGCCGTCAATACAATGCATGTTTCTTATTTACAGCCCAAGTTGGTTTCAGTCATCATAACAGAGCATCAAAAATGTTCATACCCTTTACGTAAAATTTAAACAAACGGTATACTCACATCAAGCAACTTCTCAGTCAGCTCGAGGCTCTGGTCGCACTGCGAAGACACCCGCAACAAGGTGTCGGTGCGCCGTGGCCTCTGTCGACGGCGAGGCCGCACAGGAGGCTGAGACCATGAAAAAATGCAGCATTTTCGTCACCGCATGCTGTGGTAGGCTTTAAGTCTATGGCCATGTTGTGGATAATTGGGCAATTCGAATAACATACGAGAGGTTATTTTCTCAAAACACTTTGATGATCAATAACTTACCCGGTGCAGCGGGGCCGCTTTCAAGGTAACTTGGGGGGCCTTCTGTGGAGTAAAGAATAAAAGTTCACGAACTGGGGGCACATACGTTCTATAATCAATAAAACACTAAGTTGTCAGATGCTTACGTGTCACTATCACCTGCAGCCGCTTCAGAGGCTTCCACCTCGACCTCCACTGCAGGAGCGGGAACATCCGCCTGCTGGAAATTATCGTGGGCATAATCTTTCAGAAAAAGGGTATTCGTTACTCTGGCTATTTTACAACCTTACGTACTAAACATCTGCGGAAATGTTCTGCAGCTATTCAGTGGTCATTGATATCACGTATTACCATTTTAGTGCATGCACTTGCCCGCAGGCATTTCGTGTCTGTTTGATAAATAAATACGCCTTTTACTGCAAGGGCTGCAAAGTGACATTTCAGTCGACAAACCTACCTGCTTTTGAATTCTTTTTCCTGCACTATCTTACTGTTCAACAAGGTTCCCCTAAAGACACCCCTTACAAAATGAGCAAACTCTCTCATGGCACCGCTCAGGAACCCGTGATACTGCGGCGGCAGTATCAGGGAAGCGAGGGAAGCGAAGACGCCACCGAAGCGTGCCAACCCGGTTAGTTGCAGCAAGCGACCATGGAAGCCTGGCAGACGACCCCCTCCAGTGCCTCTGGAAATGTACACCAATGTCAAAGAACAAATCGCCCGCACATTCAACGGTTACTCACGTTTGTGCCTCCTTGATGGTGGCGGCGTCACGGCGGGCCTCGTGCACCTGCCTGCACCACCAAGCCTGCCACTCATCCACGTTTTTCTGCGCAAGCCTTCAAGGTTCAGCGCGTCGCTGAGCTCTTGCCACAGTCGCCACCGCTCGGCGACCGTGACGCCATGCTGCAGCTCATTGGCTTTCGCCGCGAGCTGCAGATGTTCGGTCATAAAGGCGAGCACCAGCACGCGCTGACCCTCGGAAACGCGGAAGAGCCGCTGCTGCTGTTGGCTAGCGGTGCCGTTGCCCCCCGCCATGACTGCGCTCGACCGAGCCAACGACTTCGAAAGTTGCGCCGTTTAGTAGTGGAGTTTTGAAAACAGTAACTGCTTGAAACAAAGTTGTACCTAGCGCCACCACTAACCGTCCCGCTAAATTTAGCGTTGTTTAGAAAAATAACAGAAAAAATACGTTTGGATTGTATCGTATTCTTTATTAAACAATAGAAAACTAGTGCCAACACATTTTAATAGTGCGCAATAATAGTCAAACGCTTCTGAACATGTTACAAACACTTTTTACTTTGCTATACAGTCCCCAAGTCGACGTCAAAATGATGACGCAAGCCTTCATTTCCCTCATTGGCTGTTCACTTCCTCTCGTCCTCGCGACCTTTGCGGACGGCCTACTTTTTGACGTCACCGACGGACCGCTTCCGTCCGGATTTGGAATTTGTATATAATTCCACCACAGGTGTGGCCCTACACCAGTCGGAATGATACCGCTTTAGCACACGTCGCATATAACGTGGTAGAAGAGTAAAGCAACAACTAGGTGTCACAAAATTTCAACTGTAGGAGCAGTCGTCACACAATCAGAATCGCGTAAATAGTGGGTTGCTTAACCTATTACTAAACGCTACTAGAGCTACCGCTGCCATCCATGCAAACAATGGCAAGTATATTCTTTAATCAGTCATTGGTCATGGACGGCAGTCGTCAGAATATAGATGTATCGTTAAGCGTCAATGTGGGTGGATTTACAAAAAACGGTGCTAAAACTTAGCTGCCAAGCACCAACATACATTGTATAAGCTCTCGTATATCAATGCACAGTAATTACTAAACTACTGCTATAAGGAGACGTTTTACTCTCGCGTTAAACCTATATCTAAGGTGGAGAAATGAACCATGTTTTTTATTTAATTTAGCTGAAATTTCGGCAGTTATCACGGATGCTGGTAGTCACTGTCACGAGAAACAGCCAATGTGTTTCTCTTGTCTCCCCTCACTTGGAAAAGTAAAACAAATGGGCTGTGCCATAACTTTTTTTCACTACCGGGGAAGCCTGATGATGCAGATCGAATCACTTCTGTAAACTCTGTATACACAATTTTAGGTGCGTAGATTTATTGATCCTAGACCTGCACAAACCCTAAAGAAAATCAGCATATAACATGGTTTCAGCTAATGGCAAACTCCCTGAAGTTTAGACTCAAACAGTCTCGGCGTACCAGCTGCACTCTACGATTGCGGGGCGAAAATTCACGCAACAGGGCTCTTTTATGAGCTCTACGGAATTTAATTATCATCTACATCATCAGCCTGACTACGTCCACTGACGGACAAAGACCTCTCCCATGTTCCGCCAGTTAACCCGGTCCTGTGCTTGCTGCTGCCAATTTATACCCGCAAACTTCTTAATCTCATCTCCCCACACAAACTTCTGTCTCCCCCTAACCCGCTTGCCTTCTCTGGGAATCCAGTTAGTTACCCTTAACGAACAGCGGTTATCCTGTCTACGCGCCACATGCCCGGCCCATGTCCATTTCTTCTTCTTGATTTCAGCAATGATATCCTTAAGCCCCGTTTGTTCCCTAATCCACTCTGCTCTCTTCTTGTCTCTTAAGGTTACACCTACCAATTTTCTTTCCATTGCTCGCTGCGTCGTCCTCAATTTAAGCTGAACCCTTTTTGTAAGTCTCCAGGTTTTTGCTCCGTAGCTGAGTACCGGCAAGACACAGCTTTTATATACCTTCCTCTTGAGGGATAGTGGCAATCTACCTGTCATAATTTGAGAGTGCTTGCCAAATGTGCTCCACCCCATTCTTATTCTTCTAGTTACTTCAATCTCGTGGTTCGGCTCCGCGGTTATTACCTGCCCTAAGTAGACATAGTCTTTTACAACTTGAAATGCACTATTACCTATCTCGAAGCGCTGCTCTTTTCCGAGGTTGTTGTACATTACTTTCGTTTTTTGCAGATTCATTTCAAGACCCACCTTTCTGCTCTCCTTGTCTAACTCCGTAGTCATGAGTTGCAATTCGTTCCCTGAGTTACTCAGCAATGCAATGTCATCGGCGAAGCGCAGGTTACTAAGGTACTCTCTATTAGCTCTTATTCCTAACTGTTCCCATTCTAGCCTTCTGAAAATCTCCTGTAAGCACGCGGTAAATAGCATTGGGGAGATTGTGTCCCCCTGCCTTACACCTTTCTTGATTGGTATTCTGTTGCTTTCTTTATGAAGCACTATGGTAGCAGTTGATCCACTGTAGATTTCTTCCAGGATGTTTATATATACTTCATCGACGCCCTGGTTCTGCAGTGTCTGCATGAAGGCTGATATTTCTACTGAATAAAACGCCTTCTCGTAATCTATGAAGGCTATGTATAGCGGTTGGTGATATTGTCACCAATCTTAATGCCGCATGAATTCGCGTGGTTTTCGTGTGGAAGAGGACGAAGAGGTTGGGTTGGAGCAGTTTTTCTTTTTGTCCTAGCTTGACGAGCAGTTCTGCGGAAGGTTTCCTTGAGTGAGACAAGATTGGTGACAAGATTGGTGGAGGTGCTGGGTACGACAACTGACGACGCACCCCATGCACAAGAGCCCATCCAGGAGCCGGAACACAAGCCCTGTGCCCGTGGACACGCCAGTTCACAGAACAAGCCGCCGCCAACGAGGCCTACCACCAGAGACACCGGCACAGCTTATCCATAGAGCGACTATGACTTCGCCTCAAGGCGTCATGGAAACTCCTACGTCGTCGGCACCAATTTATTGCACTGTCCAGAACCCGCTGATGCCTAGTCCCTTTCACGGAGAGCTGTTTGAGGATGTGGACGACTGGCTGAGCGAGTTCGAACACGTCGCAGCGATCAACTACTGGGACGAAGCCGCCAAACTCCGCAACGTCTACGCGTGTTTGAAAGACGGCGCCCGAACGTGGTTCATGAACAGAAGTGATGTCTTGACATCCTGGCGCGAGTTCCAGCATCGCCTCTTGGAGACCTACCGGAGCCCCGACCGCCGCGATCGTGCTGAACGTGCATTGCATTCACGCATCCAGATGCCTAATGAGACCGTCACCATGTACGTGGAGGACATGACGCAGCTTTTCAGGCAAGCGGATCCGGCAATGCCAGAAGAAAAAAAGCTACGCTATCTGATGCGAGGCGTGAAGGAGCAGCTTTTTGCTGGTCTAGTGCGGAGTCCTCCGAAGAGTGTAGCAGAATTCCTGACCGAAGCCACTACGATGGAGAGGGTACTTCATCAGCGGTCAGCCCTACTCAACCGGCAAGTGAATTCTGCATCACCTACTGAATTTTCCGCCAGCTTCGGGAGCAACAGCATTGAGTGGATTCGCGAAATCGTCCGCTCCGTCGTCCGCGAGGAAATCGCGAAACTACACGGGGCGAGACAGCCGGAGGTAAGCAGCATCACCAATATTATTCGGGACGAGGTCCAGCAGGTGCTTCACAGCCGTCGCCCTCAACCAACGGTTACAAATCTAGAACCACCTCCTGCGTCCACTGATGTTGGGAACCGCACATATGCCGAAGCTCTGCGCACTTCCATGCCGGTCTCAAGCCCTGCAGTCCCAATCCAGACGATGCCGCCAGTTTCAATTCAATCTGCGCATGCTGGTTTGGACATCGACGGTCGCCGTGCCCCTCCGCGGAAGTCCGATATTTGGCGTACGTCGGATAGAAGACCCCTCTGCTTCCATTGCGGTGAAGCCGGTCACATCTACCGGGAATGTCCATACCGACAACTTGGACTGCGCGGTTTCTCTATTCATTCGCCTCGTCCCCTAGTTGGTCAGAGGCCAAGAGAAATTGAGGACTACCTCGCGCAGCAACGTCTGCCTTTCCCACGGCGTCAATCGCGGTCTCCATCTCCACGACGACCCGCAGCTATTGGACCACGTCTCAGTACGATGGCACGGGGACGTTCCCCAAGCCCTCGTCGGGAAAACTGAAGGCAGCGACCTTCGGGGGCGAGGTCGCTGGGACTAAAAGTGCGGAAGACCTCCTATCGACGCTTCCACAAAACGCTGCAGACATTGAATTGACGTCTGAGTGCAGTGCGAGAGAAATGCCGGATTGTGCGTCTGAACCCAGTGGCCGAGTCTCACTCGACATTCCCGTGCTGATAGACGGTCTTCAGGTCAGCGCATTGGTGGACACAGGTGCAGATTATTCTATTATGAGCGGAAAATTGGCAACCAGTCTTAAGAAAGTGATGACACCTTGGAATGGGACGCGTATTCGCACTGCTGGAGGCCACGTTATTACTCCATTGGGTCGCTGTACCGCAAGAGTGGAAATACGCGAGTCAACGTTTGTGGTAACCTGCCTCGTACTACGCGACTGTTCTCGTCAGCTCATCCTTGGAATGGACTTCCTTCGAGAGAATGGCGCGATCATAAATCTCCGCGAGCGAATGGTGACTTTCTCGACGCAACTTGCAACCGATCGAGGCGCTGATAGCTGTCGTAGACCTGCGCTGCGTGTTGCCGACGAAAGCGTGACGTTGCCTCCCCGAGCGACTGCTTTCGTAGAAGTCACCTGTGAAGACCTCCAAGACGGTGACGTGGTCGCCGAGAGCAACGTATCCCTTTTACTGCTTCAAGGTGTGTGTGCAGTGCGAAGCATTCTGCGTGTGCGTGACGGACGGTCGCAGATACTCGTCACAAATTTTAACTTCGAGCACCGACATCTTTTCCGCGGCACCACCGTGGCCTTCGGAGACCGTGTAGCGGATGTCACCGAGTGCTTCGCATCCGAGGAAATGGTTGATGGAGATAAGTTTCTGGACCACATCGACGTCAGTTCGAAGCTTTCGGACGAGAAGAAGGCCGCACTGCATACCCTGCTGAAGGAATTTAAATCTTGCTTCGCCTCTTCATCTAGAGTCGGTCAAACACCCCTCATAAAGCACCGAATTATTACCGACGATGATGTTCGCCCAATCCGCCAGCAACCTTACCGTGTTTCGGCTAAAGAACGCGAGACTATACAGACGCAGGTAAAGGAGATGCTTGACGACGGGGTGATACAACCGTCGAGCAGCCCGTGGTCCTCGCCAGTCGTTCTAGTAAAGAAGAAAGACGGAACGCTGCGATTCTGTGTTGACTACAGGAAACTCAATAGCGTCACCAAAAAAGACGTCTACCCGCTTCCACGGGTTGATGATTCTCTCGACAGGCTACGACACGCGAAGTATTTTTCATCGATAGATTTGAAGAGCGGCTATTGGCAGATAGAGGTCGATGAGCGAGACAGAGAGAAGACAGCGTTTGTAACTCCCGATGGGCTTTATGAATTCAGAGTTCTTCCTTTCGGCCTCTGTTCGGCTCCCGCAACATTCCAGCGAATGATGGATACCGTCCTCGCTGGCTTGAAGTGGCAAAGCTGCCTTGTATACCTTGATGATGTGGTCATCTTTGCCGAGAGTTTCGAAGAACATCTGAAGCGTCTAAGAATGGTTCTGGAAGCTATTCGTTCGGCCGAACTCACGCTAAAACCCCAGAAGTGCCATTTCGGCTACGATGAGCTGAAATTTCTGGGACATGTTGTGAGTGCGGATGGAGTGCGGCCTGACCCAGAAAAAACTGCTCCAACCCAACCTCTTCGTCCTCTTCCACACGAAAACCACGCGAATTCATGCGGCATTAAAAAGCGGCTCAATCCCAACCTCTTCGTCCTCTTCCACACGAAAACCACGCGAATTCATGCGGCAATATTCTGAGCATTTCTCTGTTACCTGCTTGATAGTATGAATGTGGTCGATTGTTGAGTAGCCTGTTCGAAATTCTGCTTGTTCCTTTGGTTGATTGAATTCTAATGTTTTCTTTACTCTGTTAGAACGAAATTTACAACTACCTAAACAATAAAATGGAAGAATGCGGAGTCACCCTCGGCCAGCATGTTACGGTATGACATAAGTGCATGGCGAACACAAGCGACAGACCCTTAACATGAAAATCATGACATATGTGTCACGTAACAACATGACTACACTGCACACTCACGATGCGCTTGTGACCGTTTGGCGACATTCACATATGCAAAATTCGGTATTAGTTCACATGAATGGATGACGAAGGTACGTGGCTGGTGCAAACATGATAATCACGAGATACGTGTCATGTAAGAACAGACTACATGTCACACCAGAAATAAAAGCCAATTGGTAATTATGACACACACAAACATCGTTATTCCACTGATAACCATTTCAAAAGCGCAATAAAGAAAAAAAAACAGCAAAAGCAGATTTCTTTCCAAATGAAGGGAAACATTCGTATGGCTCCGTCATGGTCTCTGGGTCATACCTAATTACCCAGCTAACGTAAAAAAAGAAACAAGCGGAAAACAGAAAAAGAATGTTGCAACACCATTACCAGTTTTCATAATTCAAAATACTACACTTCGAGATCCCCATGACGGTACTAGCTGCAACAACATAACAATAACCTACACAAATAAGTAGGTGATCTCTAGAATTCAATACCGACCAAGTTCCACTTAGTTTCCAAATAACATTTCCAAATATTTTCCTCTGAAAACAAACCTATTATAATAAAGGTGTTTATTAAAATTTGAAGAGCCTCATCGGACATCGCACGTCATTAGAAAAGCCAGGAAAATATGAGATTTATAGCTTTTTCTCAAGAAAGAGGAGGACGGAGAGAACAACAACCGGAAAAACAAAAGAGAAAGACACAAAAGAACAAGCCAAGCACAAAAAAACTATCAAGAAAGAAGCCATTGTCAGTCAAAAAATCATAAAAACATTATATTGTACAACTTATGTCTGCATGAAAATAGATCCCGCTGATTGGGTCGATCATCTTTCACGGCTGGGGCGGTGCTAGCGAGTATAGTTTTGTTTTGTTTTTTGACAGTAAAAGCTTTTATCAAATTAGAACTCGGGTCACGCCCAGTTGTCCGCCACTGCTGCCACCGCTGCCGCCAGTGACCGTAACCACATCGCGCGAAGCTAGAAAGAAAACCTAGTCATAAAGACACAGCGGGGCTGAATCCCGGGTCTGCTGGGTGTCAACGGAGTATTCTACTACTGAGCTACGATGATTTTTTATTACCAGTTTCGCATGTGGTAAAAACATCAATATAGGTCGCTATGAACAAGAATATACACAACAGAAGCGATGACAAGACAGTCGCGGATTTATAAGTGGTTACAGTGCTAAAATTTCTTTAGGTACCTCGGGGCTCAACACTGGAGGGCCATTCCGTTAACAAAGTCTTGTTGTTTGTACATATCAATGTATTGAGCAAAACTTTCGCGGAAATGCACGCGCGCAGGGCGCCTGTCAGGATCACAGTAGAAACCGGCCATTCTAGCCCACCTTAGACAATGGAGGCCAAGCAGCATTATAAGATCCAAAAGCAGTCAATCCTGTATTTCTACTGTTAAAAACCTGATACCCTGTGAACGCAAGGGAAGCTCCTTTTTTAGAGTTCTCTGTAAAATATCCCAGAAGCAGAGCCCCTATACATTTTACATTACATTTACATGAATAAAATTCTACAGTACAGAGGAGGTACTGTAAAATTTTATTCATGTAAATGTAATGTAAAATGTATAAGGGCTCTGCTTCCCTATAAAGCAAAAATAAAACGTGATCTATTGTTTCTGGCTTTCGACAGATGAAACAGTTCGAACCCCATGGCATATAAAATTCTCTATCTTCTAAAAAAGTCTTAGCCGGTAATGTGCCCGTGTGAAATTTAAAGAAAAAGCTTTTTGCACTTGACTGAATTTGCATTTTCTTAACACGCTTAGGAACATCATTACCCTCTCCCCCACTAATAAGTAACCTATACATAGGAACCAGAAAAATCACGTGGCGTATGTTTTTATGCAATGCCTTTCGCCCTACCGAAAACAGGTATTCGTTCAAAAGCCGAACTGAGAAGAAGCGGACACTGTCCGCAACTTCATTAGAGAAACAACGCGTGGCTCCGGGAATGCTTGCAGTGCAAATCACAAAGTTAGACAAAACACGTCAAAGGTGTAACTGGCGTACCGTTTTAAACAAGGTTTGTCAAACATCTCGAAAGAAAATAAAACGATTAACTAGTTGTCGCACGAAAAGATTCGACATGCTTAGTCCCCTCTGTTTAACTATTTGGAATAGAATCGGCCTGCTACATCTTTCCCAAGTGGACCCCCATTAAAACACAGCAAATATTTTATGCAGCTTTTACACGTGCACTTGTGAGGAACACAAAACCTGCATCACATACCGTTGTTTGCTCATTGAAAATATGTTGCATACAGTGGCTGTGGCAAACATTGGGAGACAGTTGGCGTTCTACTGCGTTGTGCTTTCGCGCATTTCTTTTATTTGTTCAGTCCAGTAGTCAATAGTGCCTTTGCAGTGCTTGAAGGCACGCCTGGGTATTTTACTTTAGTTTTAAACCACTGAATGTCAGCATAGGTGCTTATGACTTGTTGACAAACTTGCCTTAGGCATGCTTAATGTCGGGAAAGCAATCGCGTTAATACGGCTTATAAAGTGTTTTAAAACACCAAGAGAACAACCAGTCGTCGCGCACTGCAAACAGTGAAATGAATGAGCCGTCCAAAGCACATTACAAAAGCTTGTTCTTGTTCCCCTATAAACTGTGGCGTATACCCACTTCAGCCATAATTCCTCATCGTCATCAGTCACTGCATCAACAATTAGCACGAAATTCCTTGCACATGTTTAGCGGATATCTTGCTCCTCAGAATAATGACGGAAAACAGCATAGCGAATGGCGGCCTACTACCCAAAAAGTTTGCCCTAGTGGGTATCAAGCAAGCGTGCTTGAAGTAGTTACCCAATGAATATTTCAAAAGGCTCTTAAAGGCCGCTCTTCTAGCTTTCCCTGTGGCTGTGCTGCGCCTTCAGCGCAGGCCTTGCGTTTTTTTTTGTATTTCGAATATCCACTTGATGGCGGTACTTGTTCATAGTGAATATATGATGTTGTGTAGCTTTGAAATTTTTGTAGCGTCTATTATCATTCGAGAAAGAAAGCACATACTGTGCGCGAACTATTTGTCCTCATGCGTTTTCCTTCGTAATTTTGTAATAATAAATATACCAAATCAAGCTTCTTTTTTGCTAGAGCAACTACAAGTACTTTACGCAAGTTCTTTTGTAGAACTGCATCCGTTTTTGAGAAAAAAATTGTTGGGGTTCGGTTATCTTTGAAAATTAGTTTATAATTGCCATGGTCTCATCAAGTTTGAAGCCCATGGTATGGCTTTATGCAGTCTCATAGAAGAGTACCTCATGCTCTAAATTTATACTTTTAGGGGCCAAGCTCCTTATACCGTTGGTTGTGCGTCGACGATGTATGCAGTACTAGTAGTATCAGTAGCAGTATTATTTGTAGTGTTAGTACGCCTTTAGCAGTCAGCCGAAGACACTTTTATTGAGAGAAACGCAGAGGTAAACCCGACCAGTTGTCAAGCGGAGCGAGCGCGAGCAGCAACAGCACTTTTCATTGTCTTCTTTCACTGGTGCTCCTGTCTGTACCCTATATCCATGCTACAAATCACTCCTCTCCTCCTAGAAAAGGAGCCAACCTGGCGACCTATGAACCTGGTGGGATGAGTGGGTCGTAGTGCGGTTTCAATCGATTGACATGAACAGTCTCGCGACCGCGACGGCGTCGGTCTATCGATAGCTGAACCGTTTCAACAATAGATTTAACCGGTGATCACTGACGTAGGACTCAGTAGGGGCCTTCGTACTTCGACAGTAGCTTGGTGGAAAGACCAGGAGCAGATGAGGGAATGCGAAGCCATACCAACGTGTCAGGCCAATATTACTGGGCGGGCAGGTTTTCATCGTGACGGTCTTTCTGGTACGCTTGATCTTGTGCGGTTAAGGAACGAGCGAGTTGCCTGCAATCTTCCGCATAGGTGGCGACTTCAGATAGAGTTGTGGATTCTGAAGCGTCCGGACAGTGCAAGAAGATCGTGTCCATTAATGAAGAAGGTTCGCGCCCGTAGAGGAGCAAGAACGGAGGGAATCCTGTCGTAGACTGAGTGGCGCTATTGTAAGCGTAAGTAACAAAGGGGAGTATGCGCTCCAAGTTGGTGTGGTCAGCGCACACGTACATACATAGCATGTCGCCCAGTGTGCGGTTAAACCATTCAGTCAATCCATTTGTTGCGGATGGTACGTGCTGGTTGTCCAATGAACAACGTTGCATTCACGAAGGAGGGCTTGTACGGCTTCGGAAAGAAACGTACGTCCATGGTCGTGGTGTAGCTCTCGAGGCGCGCCATGGCGAAGAACAAGATTATGAAGGATAAACAAGCCAACTTCACATGATGTGGCCTCTGGCAGCACAGCAGTTTCAGCATAGCGTGTCAAGTGATCGATAGCGACAACCACCCAGCGGTTACCATCCGGAGTGTAAGGAAGTAGACCGTACAAGTAAATTCCGATGCGGTCAAAAGGTCGGGATGGGCGAGGCAACGACTGCAGTTATCCATCGGCTATGTTCGGTGGGCTTTTTCGGCGTTGACATTTGGAACACGAACGTACGTACTGTCGGACAAATTGCTACATTCCACGCCAATAGTACCGCAGCCGGAGGCGTGCATACGTTTTTATCACACCGGCGTGGCCACATTGAGGATCCGCGTAAAAGGAATCACAAATAGCAGCACGTAGGTGGCGAGGAATCACAAGCAACCACTTGCGGCTGTCGGAAGGTAGTTGCGACGCTAAAGGAGTCCATCGCGGATGGCTAAATGTCGAGCTGTACGTCGTAGTGAACGATTTGTGGTACCTTGGGGTGGCTGAGACAGTACCTTTATCATAGAGACTATCCAAGCATCTTGGCGCTGGTCGGAGTGCATGTCAGTGAACGAAGGTGCCGCAGCATCGAGACTGGAAACAGACGCACTTCCATGTTCATGGGGAAGTGGAGAGCGGGAAAGAGCATCGGCATCTGAATGTTGGCGGCCCGACCTGTAGATGACACGGATATCATAGTCTTGGAGACGCAATGTCCAACGAGCCAGACGGCCAGACGGGTCTTATAGTGACGATAACCAGCAGAGGGCCTGGTGATCAGTAACGACGTCAAATGGATGGCCATAGACGTAGGGTCGAAATTTTTTGATTGCCCAAACGATGGCCAGACATTCGTTTTTTGTGACAGAATAATTCTCCTTAGCCCTAGTAAGAGTGCGACTGGCATAAGAAACCACGTACTCGTCGAAGCAAGACTTGCGTTGAGCAAGAATAGCGCCAAGGCCGACTCCACTAGCGTCAGTGTGGATTTTGGTAGGGGCATCTAGGTCAAAGTGACGAAGAATCAGTGGAGATGTCAGCAAATGACGTAGTTTCACAAAGGCGTCATCGCAAGCGGGAGACCACGCCGAAATTTCTTCACTGTCAGAAAGCAGCCTTGTTAAAGGGGCTATTATGGATGCGAAATTTCGGACGAATCGACGAAAGTATGAACATAAGCCGATGAAGCTCCGGAGTTCTTTTAGTGTCGATGGGTTAGGAAACTGGGCGACGGCGTGGAGTTTCGCAGTGTCAAGTAAAACACCATCCCTGCTGACAACATGCCCTAAGATGGTGAGCTTCCAAGCGGCAAAATGGCACTTTTTCACATTTAGTTGGAGCCCCGCATATGTGAGGCTTTCCAAGACACTTGCGAGGCGCACAAGATGGGTATGAAAGTTTATTGAAAAAACGACGACGTCGTCCAGATAGCAAAAACACGTATGCCATTTGAAACCTCGATGTATGTTGTCCATCAGACGCTTGAAGGTGGCAGGGGCGTTGCAAAGACGAAATGGCATCACGTTAAACTCGTACAAGCCGTCCGGAGTTACAAATGCAGTCTTGACGCGGTCATATTTATCCATGGGTACTTGCCAGTATCCTGATCGAAGATCCAGCAAGGAAAAGAACTCTGCTCCTTGCAAACAGTCGAGAGCGTCATCCATTCTGGGGAGCGGATAAACATCTTTGCGCGTGATCTTGTTAAGGCGCCTATAATCAACACAGAATCGGATGCTCCCGTCGTTCTTTTTGACCAGTACCACTGGGGAGGGCCACGGACTGTTGGACGGCTGTATGACGCCACTATTGAGCGTATCAGACACTTGATCGTCAATAACTTGGCGTTCAGAGTAAGAGACCCGGTATGGACGCTGACGCGATGGTGCATGGGCGCCAGTGTCAATACGATGAACAATTGCAGATGTTCGGCCCAAATTGGTTTGCTTAAAGTCTATAGACGTCCGGAAGCGGTCGAGAAGCGTCAAGAGGTGGTTTTTCTGGAGAACAGGAAGGTCCGAATCAATCGATGAAAGGATGGCATCCAGGGAAGATGTGGGGAACGTGGGAGCGGGAATAACACTGGTGATCTGAAGGCTTGTTGCGCGATCCAGCAGTTGACAAGCGCAAACACAATCAATGTCCTCAAAACGGCCGATGCAATCACCACTGAATAATCTGGCAGGCACTGAAAGGAGATTCGTGGCGTAAATGCTTGCGGAAGTGTTTTCGATCATCAGAAGAGCGAAAGCTAGAAGAACGTTTTTGCGAGAAGTGAAATCTTCAGATGGCGTGAACATGGCGTTCGAAAAAGCAGCATGGTCGCAGAAGATCGGCACAATAACTGAAGACATAGGTGGGATATCCCTGTCTGCGGCGACGTCAACACGAGAAATGGAAGGCTTGTTAGAAACGTCGACTGCCAGTGATGATAGTTCCAGTTCGGCCCGGGCACAATCAACAACGGCATTATGTGTGGAAAGGAAGTCCCAGCCTAATATCACGTCATGCGAGCAGTATGGAAAAACGATTAATTCGACCACGTACAGAACGTCCTGGATGAGTAGCCGAGCACTGCACGTTATAGAAGGGTCTACTTGATGCGCGGTTGCAGTACGTAGGGAGAAACCAGAAATCGGAACCGTAACTTTCTTTAACTTGTGACCCATTACTTCACTCAGTACAGACTCGGCAGCTCTAGTACCGATTAATGGTTGAATGGCAACACCTTCAATAAAAACAATTATTTTGTTAGTGGGTGGAGCACGAGGCCGTGTAGAGTTCGACAGCGGCGCAGGTCTTGCCTCCGGAACAGCGATGGTCGGTTTTCCGTTTGGGCAGGTGGTGCACGCCGAAGCATCGGTGAAGGTGAACATCGGCTTCGGGAGGGCGATCGGTACTGGTTAAAAACGCGGCGGCTCGGTGGAGGGGTATCCGAGGTAGCACTGAGAGGCAGCGTCTGTGATGGCTCTTTGTGGGCGTAGCCGTAGGTTTCATCGATGGTACCTGGATGAGGGACGCGCCATTGACAGAACCACTCAACATGGCCAGGCAGACGACAGTAGTAGCAGATGGGTCTGTTATACGGTGTGCGCCAAGGATTGTTGGGAAGCGTTGAAGAACGGCGGGAAAGGGGAACTTGCGAACCTGCTGGTACGCGTGTTGCGTAGAAGGTAATCGTTTGGTGGGCAAAGTCGACGACGTTTGACGGCGCATGTGCTGGCCTTCGCGCGACGTCAGCCTAAGTCAGGGGAGCGGACACAGGCGGTGGTTGGCACGTGGGCGGGAGTGCCTCGCAGACTTGCCCTTCAGTTCTTTGGCGCAGCGACAAGGTCAGCCCGGGAGTATTGCTGGGAAGGAAGGGCGCAAGAGACAACTGGCAAGCCACTTTCTCTCGGATGAACTGTTCGATTTGCGGCGTGAATACCGTCTGTTCCGATGAAATGGCACCAATGGTCAATGGTGACGTGGTCTTCATATCGAAAGTAGGGCATCGTGTTGAAATGCGCTGTGTTCGCAACTCATCGTAGTTTAAGCACTGCTGAATAACTACCTCAACTGTTCACCGGTCTTTCGCCACCATCATGTGGAAGGCATCATCTTTGATGCGCTTCATAATATGTTTGACTTTGGCTGTCTTGGACATGTCGGGACTAGAGCGAAGGCAGAGGCCCACAACGTCCACGATGTAGGACGTGAAACCCTCTCCAGACAGCTGGGCGCGATCTCGCCAGCGCTGTTCTGCGTGGAGCTTGCGCACTGTTGGTCAGCCAAACACGTCCGCAAAAGTGATCTTGAAAGTGGCACAGTCAGTAAGCTCAGCTTCATGATTGTTGAACCAGAGCTCCACTACTCCTCTCAGGTAAAACTGGACGCGGCCAAGTTTGTTGTTTTCGTCCCACCTATTATTGACGCTTACTTTCTCGTACTTAAGAGAGCCAGTCCTCGACGTCCTGCTCATCGGTGCCTCTGAAGATGACTGCGTCTCGCTCTCTCGGGACATCGGCACAGCGAGCAGGCGGGGATGTAAGAATTGTCTGCTGTGCAATGTTGGTGGTTATCGTTGACGGCGAAGGTAGAGTTCGGTTGCCGAGTTCCAGAATGGAAAATGGATCCAGCACTGTCCACCACTTGTTAGTACGCCTTTAGCAGTGAGCCGAAGACACTTTTATTGGGGGAAACGCAGAAGTAAAGCCGACCAGCTGTCAAGCGGAGCGAGTGCGAGCAGCAACAACACTCTTCCTTGTCTTCTTTCACTGGTGCTCCTGTCTGTGCTCTATATCAGTGCTACAGTAGTAGTTATAGTAGTTGTCATCGCCGAAGTAGTAGCTTGCCCTCTCTCTATGATGATGAAAAGAAGCGAGGTCACGGTACTTTGTGTGTCCGCTAGATGAACTGTTGGACAGACAGACAAGAAGACGGGCGGATGAATGTGCAGACAGACGCACGGTTGAACGGATGAACGGACGCACAGACGGACATATGCACAGACGGATGGATGCACGAACGCACGCATGGACGGATGCATGGACGGATGGACGCACAGGTGAACGCACTGATGGACGCACGGACGGATGAACGAACGCACGGATGGACTCACGGACGAACACACGGAAGAACGGAAGCAAGAACAAACGAACGGGCGGTAGCGTGGACGGACTGCCGGACGTTTTGCCCCGCTCATCATCATTACGTCCGTGGATATGCTGTTATTTTTGTTATCTGTTCCTTTATTTTCTTTCCTTTTTTCTTAATATCGATTCTCACAAAGTTTAACCTTTCGCTCAGGTCATACTCATTTCATTTGAGTTGATTAAAGCATGTTACACTTCCGTGGTGCTGGTGGAGGCATATATTTTAACATTTGTTTTCAGCAAGCCTCAACCTAATTCCTGTCCTGCTGGCCGAGTGTACCACTCCGCAATTTTGAGGACCAGTGCTGACTGTACGCCTGTTCGCCGGCGATATTCCCCAGAGAGCAATGTCCAGAAGTGCAGTTTAGCGAATCATTACCGCGTAAGACGGGCCATCGGAAACAGCACTTGCGAGCTTTCTGAAGTCCACGTCCAGATATCGATAATACTGCAGAAATGCCTACGGAGAACTTTACGTGTGCTAGTTTGTAAAGAATTCTACTGGTTCAAGGAAAGCGTCTCTTCTGCTGTTACTCGATTAGAAATGTGAGAAAGCCGATATAGTGATTTATAAGACACAGAGTTGCGCTCCTGGTAATAAATCTCTGAAATGTGTTTTCAGCTGTGAGTACTATATATTTTATGGGAGAAGATCTCATCAAAAATAAAAGGCGAGGGTCGCCCATGTAGTCTTGATTGAGCTTCAACCGAAAGCAGAGCTGTTTAGTATTTGTCGGCATTCTTATAGATTTTTCATCAGCCTGTGCGTATAATTGGCTGCAAAAGACCACCTTCAAAATTTAAAACCACAAAACTGAGATTCTCTGAAAATGGAGTTTACTGCGGAAGGTTCAATTATTGAAGACGTATATGAGGGCGATAAATATTCCCGCGTGAAAAGGTTATGAAGGAAGATGTTTCGTTTCTAAGTGATGAACGCTATTCGCAGCAAGTTTCTGTATTGCCTTTTTCCATTATCATCACTGGGTTAAAATATACGCTGCGAATAATTTCTGTAACTTTTCTTTTTGTTAATATACCATTCATTTTAATTTTTGCAGTATTTATTAGCATTAGCTGCAAGTAATTCTTGTTCTTGTGAGCTGCAACTGCAAGAACACCCAGACCCATTGCGTAGCTTCAGAAGCGGGCGTAAGCGCGAAACCGCGCTGCCTGCAGCAAAATTTCGCAGGGTGGGGGTGAATCAATGCGTGGCCTCAGAAAAAAGAGAACACTTTTTTGACCTGAATCGTATTACCAAAACATCTGCGGGACCGCGTCATTTTGTTGCCGAATTTCATGCTTTAATATAGGAGATCTCGCCTAATGAAAGACGCCATGCTGTGCACGTTTTTGTCCGTTCAGGTCTCTGTTTTTTTTTCCGGCTTAGAAGGCGAAAGTTTTAACACGAAACGCGAAAATTTTACCAAGAACCTCAGCGTACAAACAAGTGATTTATGTCTCACCACGCAGTGATATTTTCGTATGTCACGAATTGCCAAAAGTTGTGACGTCCTAGTGAGGTTATTATGACGTATCTACATGACATCATAGCTTCCCCAAAGGTGGCTCATGATGTAGCGATTGCAAAAGCAGGCGGAGTGCTCATAACTTACAATGCCCGTGATCCTGTAGACATTGAGAAATCAGGTTTGGTGAAGAGCGCTTTGTACACTGAATATGAATTAGCGAACTTCAGCGACTTTGAGCTAGCTATCTATCTATCTATCTATCTATCTATCTATCTATCTATCTATCTATCTATCTATCTATCTATCTATCTATCTATCTATCTATCTATCTATCTATCTATCTAGCCGCCTAGGACTTTTAGCTCTCCTGGCCGTTTGAATAGTGGTGTCAATACCAAAATTGGTATGACATAACATGACTGTGTCACAAGCAGGAGTGACTAGTCGTAATATGAAAATCATTACGTGACTGTCTTGAATGTCACGATTTACATTTCAGGGTCTTGCTGTTGTGGCGGTTGTTTTATTCACGTGACATGTTGCAAAACTTGTATGGTATGGCATGACTGCATGGCTAACACAAGCGACAGACCCTAACATCAAAATCATGACGTATGTGTCATGTAATATTATGAGTACATTGCACACTCATGATGTGCTCGCGGCGGTTTCGCGACCTTTACATAAGCTAAATTTGGTATTACGACCAATGAATGGATGACGAAGTTACATGATTGGTGCAAACATGATAATCATGAGATGCGTGTCACACTACATCCCACACTCAAGGCTCCAATACACTTCGACGGGATCCGGTGCGCGTGCGCGCCCGCGTTCATTTCTTCAGGTCCCGCCGGTGATGCCACGCCAGGCGCTGATCTGCCTGCTTGCAGGCGCGCCTCGCTGCGTTGATTTGACGCACGCGCGTTTGAGCGCACCCGGCCGGCGTCCCTTCATCACGAAGAGACGGACGCAGTGCTGTCTGAGTAACGTCGTCGGTGCAAAATGCAGCATATCGCATTTCGCGCTGGTTCTCGCCGGGCCACGCCGACAGATGCTGGTCGCGCCGGGCGCGCCTTGCGTCAGACTGAAGAGTGCTCGCGTTCTGCTAGCGTGGCGTGCCTGCACTCAGCGTGCGCCCACGTCGACGTTACGTCGGAGTGTATAGGTCCCTTCAATATGATGTGCTCTTAACCGTTTCGCTAGCTTCACATATACGAAATCTGGTATTATCTGACGTGAATCGACGACAAAGGTGTGTGACTGGTGCAAACATGACAATCTTGAGATGCGTGTCATGTAACAACATGACTACATGCCACGCTTATGATACGCTCGCGGCCGTTTCGCTAGCTTCACACATACCAAACCTGTTCTCACGTGTCGTGAATAGACGACGAAGGTAAATGACACGTCCAAACATGATGATGAAATAAACATTTATTTTTCGAAACAGTGTTCCCGAGTGTGTGAGCTCGCGGTCACCCTAGGTGGGAGGGTCCTTTATTCCAGGAATCCTCTGACCGCAATCGCCTCCCGGGCCCTGGCGATAAGTCCTCGTTGCTCGTCTAGGTTGCGTGCAGCAATCTTGGCCTCCCACGTCACAGCTAGGTGGGCCAGTGTGTCTAGGTGGGCCAGTAGGTGGGCCAGTGTGTCTGGCACGTCACATATCAGGCAGGTGTAGGCGCATAGCGTTGGGTAGACTCTATGCAGTAGGGTTTCGTGTGTATAGGTGTTAGCTTAACTCCGAGATGCTGTGGCCTCTTCTTTAGTCAGCTTGGGGAGAGGTGGCGGGTGTACCCTGTGAGCTAGACGATAGTGTTGTAAGATGGCGTTGTATGCCGGTGGTACGGTCTCCACTTCTTGTGCAGCGATGGCTAACCGCGGGTCAAGTGAGGCGCCAAGGAAGGCCTGGTTGCCGTGATCACGGGTCGCGGCTTGAGCCACTTCATTTCCCTCGAGCCCCTCGTGCCCAGGCACCCATACCACGCAGGTGTAAGGAAGTGGAGTTCGGCTCTTTCTCAGAATTTTGAGAGCTTTGGCGGCAATTCGGCCTGGCGTGTAATTGCGGACAGCGGATTGGGAGTCTGTGAAAATTACGACCGCCTCATTACCAGTCGTTGTAGTAAGGGCAACCACTGCTGCCTCGGCAAACTCGGAGCTCCGTACCCGGATGATGGCGGATGCCAGCTTTTGTTCTTCTGCATCAAACGCACTTAAAGCGTAGACGTGTTTTCTCGTGTATTTAGCCGCGTTGACGTAGCGAACATCTGGATAGGGCTGGTGTGTTCTGCGAATGGTGTCGATTGAGCGATTGGTCTTTCTCGGTGGTACTCGGGATGCTTCTTACGTGGTACTTGGGTGATGCTGAATGATTCTGGCACGTACGGCGGCATCTTCTCTTTGCGGTCTGCCTCGCAGATGTAGTTCTCGCTGTAGCCAAAGCGCTCAAGAACCGATCTGCCTGTCGACGTAAGCTAAAGTCTCTCGAGTTGGCTGGTCCGTTGGGCTTCAACCAGCTCTTGTCAGGTGTTGTGTATACCCATTCTTAGGAGTCTGGTGGTCGTCGCCATTGGAGGTAGCCTTATGGCGAGCTTGGTAGCTTTGCGGATGAGCACATTCAGCTTGTCAACTTTAGATGTCTTGAGAGCGAGGTACGGAGTTCTATATGGGATTCGGCTGATTGGAAGAGCCTGCACAACTCACAGGGTATCGTTTTCCTTCAGACCACTGCGTTGGTTTGCGACTCTCCTTACAAGGTGCGTGAGCTGGAAAACTGTGCGTTGAAGTCTAGAAAACGTGGTGGCCCCTGATCCGTCCTGGTGTAGTTGCAAGCCGAGCACGCGAAGTGAGGTGACCTTCAATATTTGGACCTCGTGAAGGATAATGCATGGGTCTGGCGCTTCGCAGGTTGGAGGACTTCCTCGCGTGCAGGCCTTGAGCACCAGCAACTCTGATTTTTCATGTGCACAATGAAGGCCGCAACTTTTGAGGTAGTTCTCTATGACATTGAACGCCTCCTGAAGGCAGTTTTCTTGCTCTGCAGTGCTCTTGCGTCACGTCCAAAGCATAATAGCCGCCGCGTAGATGGCGTGACGTAGGGCCTGTGTTCTTTCGAGAAGCCGGTGAGCTTAAGGAGTGCCACGTTGAAAATGAGTGGTGATAGAACAGAGTCTTAAGGTGCATTTCTGTTCGGCAGCTCAACTTTTCGCTCCATATGTTGTGCATTCCCACCGTGGCCGTTCGACCAGTAAGGAAGCTTCGAACATAGCCATAAATCTTTGAACCGCACCCGGTATCTTCGAGATTTTGTAGTATTGCTTTATGGCTAACATTGTCGAAGGCGCTTTTCACATCAAGGGCAAGAAGGGACGACTTGCTATTCTTGCTCAAGTGATCAACTAGATCTTCCTTGAGGAGTAAGAGGATGTCCTGCATAGAAAGCAACTGGTGCAAGCCGAACATGGTGTCTGAGATGTACCCGTTGTCCTCAAGGTGTGACGTGAGCTGGTAATGGATCATATGCTCAAATAGCTTGCCAACGCACGAAGTCAGAGAAATGGGTCTGAGGTCGTTAACAGCTATGGAATTGTTGGGCTTAGGTATCATGATAACCTCCCAATGCTTCTACGCGGCTGGAACGTCAAAACATGATAATCTTGACATGCGTGTCATGTACAGCATGATCTCGAGCTACGCTTATAGCGCGCTTGCAGCCGTTTCACCAGCTCCACAGATACCAAATAAGGTATCAAGAGACATGAAGAGATGACGAAAAAAATACATGTCCAAACATGATAACCATGATATGTAGGTCATGTACAGCTTATAATTCACCCCTGACTTGTAATTGTTGTGCTGATTTTAAAGTGGCATGTCAACCTGCCTCATTCGGGCTTCGCATATCATTGATTCCAACTGTACGTGGGATCTGCCAATTTTTCTATTTGTAGAATGGTATTCTTTCTGTGCGATTAATACTTCTGACCTTTAGTGTTTCATACAATAACCTAGAGAAAACGGTCGCTGCTATAGTGGCACCACCGTAGGAATGATGAAAAGTGCAGGCTTCGGAATGAATAGCCTTTGTGAGTCAACGTTTAATATACGGATCTTTTCCTACAGTTTCAGTTTAGTGCATCAGGCATCGTCAGTAGCAAGGCGCATTGCAATGCGCTCAAGCAGTTCAAATAGGCCGAAGATCCCTAGAATGCTTGGTTTGCTGTGAAGTTGCATTTCTGCAAATTGTGTTGGACAGTCTTAGCAAAGCGTTGTGCACTCGACGCTGTGCCTAGATTTAGCACCCCGTGCTAGTGCAGGATATTGCACATTGTTAACGTCTTATTCTAAGGGCTTCTCGCGAAAAGTCGCTCAAGTTGACAGTGAAACAACGGTGAAGCTTAGGCACACCATCACGATCCTATTACTCGTCTTCACACACACACACAAAAAAAAAGATCCGTTGCGGACAGCTCACTTTACACTCAGCCTTTACACTCACTTTACACTCACTTTACACTCAACATGGTTGAGTCTTGTCACTCAATTATGAAATTTTATTCCCATAAATGTATATTGCATGCTTTCGTGATCAAAACAAGCATGTTTGTTTCCCAGTTTTGTGAAACATAAGGGTTATAAACTGTTCTAAAAATAATTCATCATGTCCTGATGCCAAGTCTGGAACACAGTGGTAGAGAAATTCATACCACAGTAGTTGTTTACATGCCCTAGTTTTACTTCTGCCTCACAGTCACGCGAACGTTTTGGCAGTACGGTTGGCGTACAAAAAGTGGAGCAAGTTGTAATTGAAAACAAATTCACAATAAACTTTAACACTTGACAAACAAACGTCGCGAATCCCAAGAACTCAAACTATTCGAAGCAGATTCACAGCCTGTAATTCCAATCATTCCCATGGAGATTCAAGGGCCTTAGAGGAGCAGAGTAGCATGGTTCCCTTGTAGGTATTATTTTATGAAACCTAAAGTTCTCGCCCTCAAAAGAACACTAGGCTGGAGAGCGCGTGCGCAGACCGGTCATGCAAAAAATATTTCAAATGACAGTTTAAATGCAGGAATTGCTCAATTTCAACATAGGATGCCACGGGCAGCATAATGCTAATGAACCCGTGGAGCCGCGCTTACAACGCCCAGTGCCAAGAGAAAACCGGAACGCTGAACGGCCACTGCGCATCTTGGCCTCAAGATGGGCTCAATAGCTTTTACCGTGTGCTCAGTTGCCTCTAAAGGGAAAACCGGTGTTATGGAAACAAATTGGCTTCACAATTCCACTTCTAGCCATTCGGTAACGTGGTGCCGTCAACACTATTTTAAGACATCCCTAATATCCAACAGATTTAACAAAACGAAGACCTAATGTCAGCTTTTGTTTCTTGCTGCCAAAAGGAAGCAGGCTTGAATAACATTTTTTCATATATTTTATTTTTCGTTTTACCAAGTGCCAACTCAAAACATCAGCATAATCAAGAGAACGTGCTTCGACAGGTGGCCCAGCTATAAGACTTCTCTAAATTGTCTGGGCAATCACTAAATTAAGAAGTTTTCTTTCGTGTAGTGTTCCAGCCCAATACGCTCGCTCACTGCTAATGCAGTCTCGTAAACCAACTTTCGTAAGACACTCTCGTAAGAAAGGTCAAAACTGGTGTTGCAGGTAAGAATAATGAAAATAGCAAGGCAATGATTCTGTGAAATCGGGAGGCGTAAGTCGCAGCTGCTGCTAGCATTTGTTTTTATGCGTGCGGACCATGAACCGCGAATTATCTCAAGACCATGCCCGTCGTAAACACTTAGTTTATGCCGCATTACGCAGCTTTAGAATAGCGTAGCGGTTGAGCCTGATTGGTACTCAACTGCAAAAGGTACGTACTGTGAGTGCGAAAAAATTGCCACACGCATCATGCCTGTATTGCCTTGCGTGGTCGTTTATTTCTGGCACTGTCAATATCTCTACTTCTAAGATAATGACTTTTAAAAAACAAAATCACCTTACGTCAATGTGCGCAATATTTTCATCTGGGTACCTAATAATGAATAGTGCAGCTTCGCATATGTTGCGTAAGCCTGGGTTAAAACACAGCTAGTGGGCTTCTTGCTGGCCTTGTCTTGGCTAGCTCCCCCTCTCACCTTTTTCTTCACGACACCTTGTAGTACTATACTATACGTGATTACTAGCTTTGTGCTTGCTTTTTAAAGACGATAGTCTTTCTTGGGGACCTTTGACGCAACAATTTTGGCCTGTCTGTCTGTCCGTCGGTCTGTCTGTCTGAACATTTGTCAGTTTGTCCACTGTTAACGGCATCGGGTACTTGAAACGGCCGACCCCATCCGCAGCGCCCACCTATGTTGCTCAAGTTTGAGCGTTCATGCTTGTGCGATTGTCAAATAAAAAGCAATTATTGCACATGTCTGTGGCACCATAACAACACGTATACATTCTGTATGTGAGCCTTTTACTAGAATTGGCATACATAAGTAATTATAAGGGCCGTAGCGCTTATCACGGTGCGCTGACCATGACGCACTTGCGCGAAAAAACGAGTGTTTCCAACGCTTTGCTAAAACGAGACGGTGTAGCATCTACCCGTCGCATTGCGTTCTACACCTTATCACCTCTGATGCCTAGTTCACACTGAAACATCCGCTTTCTACAGCGACCGAAATTCCCCTGCCGCCGAAACGCAGCGTCGTTCGCACTGGACGCGCCCCGTGTCGCCGAATATGCCATCTACTACGGGGCGAACGCGGGATGGATGCGCTGTCACCCGGTTGTCGCGGCTCGCAAACGCTACAACGCTATCCGGTGGTGTATACTTCGACGATTCTCGTATGCAAGAAGCAAGAAAAGACAGTACTGCTTACTTTTCTGGCAAGTGGCTGTTTTGCAGAAAAAGAGCAGAAATACCACCGACGCCAGCGGCATTGGTGGGTTCGTTTTGCTCTGCGAGACCGCAGCAAGCTCGGTCACGCCAACAGCAAGCTCGGTCACCTCTTTCACGAAATACGGAGATGAAGTAGGCACAGAGTAGGTTAAACTTCCGTTGGTTTCAACATTCAGTTACGTGCACTGCGGCCTAACAAGTGAGTAGGGCTTGGCCGCCATTTTTCAAAATTCCTTGACTAGCGCTCCTATTGGTCCGCAGTGACCGATTCGGCGGCAGACGCCGCAAAAATCGGTCCGAGAGCGATCGGCGCGGAGAGGGCCCTTTCGGCGGAACTCGCCGCCGCCGAACCGGATTCGGAGCACTTTCGGCAGCCGGAATGCTCAGTGTGAACGCGGCCTGAGATGGGCGCGCACACCCGTCCCAGAGCCACGTGCTTTGTTTTCTAAAAAAAACTGCCAGATGGTGCTTTATGTCTCACGAGTGACGTGACTTGATGCGCTTGTTCGCCTGCGCTGCACGCTCGAGGCACTCTAACGGAGCACCTCCATAATACCAATCATCGATTTTCTTGCACAGAACATAAAATCAAAGTCTTGTTCACTCTCTCTACACGCAAGACTATCGTATTTCGATGAGATTTGCAGATTACATGCAGATACGAGGCCAATTTTTTTCAATGCGTTTGCAGTCCTTTTTTTCTCTAGTCGTTTTGTGATATTCGATCTTTTTGCGTCTTTCTTCTCCTTCTTTCGAATTAATATCCTTTTTCCTCAATTTCTTTTTCTGTACTCGGCTTCTCATGTTCATATTTTTCTCTTTTCTTACATTTTCTATTACATCCTTTCTCTTCTTTTCTGTCCGTATATATATATATATATATATATATATATATATATATATATATATATATATATATATATATATATATATATATATCTGTTTACTCGTCCTACTCTTTCTATTTGCTTCACATCTGCACTCCTCACTCTAATATTCAACATCGCTTCCTAACATCTTGAAAAATCACCATCCTGACTACACCAACTCCATGAAAAAACCCTCTCCCTTGTTCCGCCTGTCAATTGGTTCGTGTGCTTGCTGCGGCCAATTTATACCCACAAACCTCCTACTCTCATCTGTCGAGCTAACTTCTGCTTTCCCCTCACCAGCTTTCCTTCTCTAGGAATTCAGTCACCCATAACGACCATTGATTATCCTGCCTACGCGCTACGTGTGTGGGCCATGTTCATTTCTTCTTGATTTGAACAATGATATATTTCACCCCGGTTCATTCCCTGAATTTTTCTCAACGACACACTGTGAATAGTTGCCACAAAGATTGCACTCTAAAAACACTTGTTGAAAATGATTTTTGTAAATATTTTGCTCTGATGCGGGTAATATTTGATTCTTTATCGATTATGTGCACAAATATGAACGCAAACACAACATCAAGATCTGTGGGCGTTGAGGAAGTTGTTAAAACTTTGGCCGAGTAACGGAATCGTTTTGGTTGAGAGATATACAAGTAGAACAACACAAAGACAGAGAAAAATTTTGCGTTATATTATACCAAGAAAGACTATCGTTTTTGCAAAGTACCGGTATTTGGTAAAATCAATTAAGAAACACCGAAAACATCACGGCCGCTCTTTTTATACCTGGCCAGTCCCGTCGCTTTGTTACGCTCGGCTCTTTGGAGAAGATGACCATTGCGAAGGTTATCAGGTTGCTGAGAAAGCGCGTCACTTCCGTGTATTGTTCTAGCGTTGCACGGGAGATTGTCTGCTGAAATACGCGATGATCTCTGCCACACCATGGAGTAACCAAAGCTTTTTCCTTTCTTGAGTGGTACGGAAAAACAATGAGCATTTTAACAGCGTAAATGAATCTGATTGTAATCCATATACCAGCAGATTGTAATCTAAGTACCAACGAGAAAACAAAAGTTTTTTTGAAATCCTTACAAGCCCTTACGCAAATTGTGCATTTGGGAAAAATTCATTCACCTTTACCTAAATAACATTTCAAACTATATGAAAGTTTCTACAAAATATAGATCTGCCTCCTAAATATAAAATTTGATTTAGTTTCACATATACTAAGGAAGTTATTTTTATTCTTCGTCGTGTAGAGACAACTTGAGAGCAAACATTTTGTGTAGAACATCTAATTCTAAGCATTGTTATCGCAACGCGTTGGTAACATATTCAGGGTTGCTTAAAATGCGTAACCTGTGCGAAGAGAAAGAAAATTGTTTACAATATGGAGTTCATACGTATCAGGTATAGTGTTGTGTAGCATTCTAGGCCATTGGTAGAGCATCGATGCATTGTATTTGCTAGATTATTCACTTGAAAGGCATTGCATTAGATAAAAGCACCACATGAGAGGAAGTGGACGTTTTAGTAAAAGCTGTCTTCCAGCAGATTGAGTGATTGATTGATTGATATGTGGTGTATAACGTCCCAAAACCACCATGTGATTATGAGAGACGCTGTAGTGGAGGGCTCCGCAAATTTGGACCACCTAGGGTTCTTTAACGTGCACCCAAATCTGAACACACGGGTCAACAACATTTCAGCCTTGATCGTAAATGCAGCCACTACTGCCGGGATTCGATCCCACGACCGGCGGGCTAGCAGCCGAGTGCCTTGGTCACTAGACCACCGTGGCAAAGCTCTTCAAGAAGATTAGGTATATCCACTAGAATAGGATTGGGATCTTCTATTGGCTGACCTGTGCCTTGGAAGATAGACGGCGAAAGCAAATTCCACAACAAGCGTGCAAAAGTTGCACAAGTGCATAACGAAGTGAAGTGAATACGGCAAGATGTTTCCAGTTGACATCGAATGGGCGCAGAGCGGTCAAGTCGATTGCCTTTTTGCATCGAATGAGAAAGCCAATCAGGGCAGTTGCAGAAAAGAAGTCAGCGGTAACAAGTGCATTGGCTCTAACCCTCATCTGTGTGCGCAGCAGTGCGCAATCTCCATGCAGCACTTGCAAAGATCGAGAGTAAAGCGAATACTGCTCATTCTAGATAGAGGACCTTCAGCGGAAAGCCGACAATCTACCGGCCTCGCTAGCTAATAGCTTAGTACCGTGATGGGTGGTGGAGCCATACTGCCTGAGCCATGATTACCAGGCAGTGCTGCATAATGCCTAGAGATGATGACGCTTAACCTAAACAACTTTTATGCCTCGCCGAGTAGGCAGTGAGACCTAAAGAAATTGGGGGAGTGCTACAATATTTGGTTCGCGTTATGTTGTACACCGCAGTTTTTTTAAGGCACTTGTTCTAGGAGGGCATTAGGTTCCACAATACGATAGTAAGAATGGGGTTGTTAAAGAATAAGTTTTACTTTCTTCTAGTGCTCACTTTAAACAACCTAATATCATTGGTCAGTCTAGATGACCTTCAGCCCTCATCCGGAGAGTCTTCATCGATCGCCGTTTTAGGATTCGATAGTAAAAGTTGTACGCTGCAGCCTAATAAGACAACATACGACGAGGTTTGGCGAAGCGTTTCTATTCACATTTGTCTTTATATAGTGCCACATTCCTTCTTCGAGTTTTGTTATCGCCCGTTACACTGTACGTAATTTTCAGCAGAAACCTCACCTGAAGTGTTTGAAAAGCTTTGAGACTGTGGTAGATGATTTCGTTAGGATTACGTCCGCTTCGCGAACATTACAGATTTTGCTATAACCTGCGTGGCCACTAGCGATAACGCTTGAATATTTTACAGCACATGTATAAATATCGACGTGCTCCACCGCTTGCCAGTGGATCGATGGTCGAAGCTCTGTTCACTGCTAACAGTGTCGGTGTGTATCTCTAATCTCAGTTCCCGTTTACCGGCAGCTAGTTCGGCCCAATAAACAATGTTATCTTAAACACACAGTCTGCTCCCTTCGCTCTCGTCTCGACTTCATTACAATATTAAGAAAGGAAGGAACAGGATTAAAATAAAAGACACGCATGGTAATCAGCCTAGAACGATTAGTGTGCTACCGTATGCCGGGAAAAGGACTGATCAAGTTTGCATTATTACACTATAACGAGATGTGGTGCCCCTCCGTGGTGGTCTAGTGGTTAAGGTACTCGGATGCTGATCTGCAGGCCGCGGGATCTAATGCTGGCTGTGGCGGCTACACTTCCGATGGAAGTGGAAATGCTGTAGGCCCATGTGCTTCGATTTGGGTGCACGTTAAAGAACCCCAGGTGGTCAAAATTTCCTGAGCCCTCCACTATGGCATCTCTCGTAATCATACGGTGGTTTTGTGACGTTAAAGCCTACAAATAAATCAATCAATCTTCGACATGTGGTAAAATAAAGTGATGCCGAGGTGGGCAGATGTGAAGCTTAGGGTGATGGCAGTGAGAGTATTGTGACATAGCACAAGAGAGATAGAAAGAAAAAAAAACTTGATTGAAAAAAAAAAACTGGAACGAGAAAAAAATGGACAGGCCAACCAAGCCAAAGAAAGAAAGAAAAGAAGAAAAAAGGGGGGAAGCTAGAGAAAGAACGCAATGGTCACTGAGGAAAGTTCACCCTATCGGAAAAAAACAAATGGTGGGCATGGTGGAAACCACCACCCACCATTATAGTGGATTAATGTAGTGGGTGAATGGTGGGAAACGCCCACCATGGCGCATGGTGGTTATGGTGGGTGCTGCAGTGCCGGCAACACTTGAGCGCGAAATGACGTCAGAATCACCGTGACGAGCTGCCACAAAAAATAAAAAAGAATTCTATAAAAACGGTATAAAAAACACCCGTCCCGTAAAAAAAAAACAAGGCGCTGCGGAGAATCGAACGTGCAACCTTCGGATTCCCATTCCAAGACGCTAACCACTGCGCCACACTAACATGACGTTGGCCGTGTGTTAAATACTTAGTTGGCATACAAACTTAAAGCTCAACTTAAGTTATGTTTGTCGTGTACACAACATAGACAAGATCTACACCTGCTACTAAAAATTGCACATTTATTAAACACAACCACCTGCGGCCTGTAACGATTGCCACTATGTTAATGGCACTAGTGCTATTTTTTTATAATTCACAACTTCAAGAAAATAAACCAAGTAGACTGGGGAGCAGCAACAATTTACCGGCGGGGTCTGCCAAGTTTAATATCCGTTTCGCGCTCGTTCTAAAGGGCGACATCTGCTCACGCTTTTTGACGCTTCTAGGCTCATTCCATAGATACGCCCGCCTAATTTATTGGATTGAGTATTGGGATGCTTTTCGTGCAATGTAGAGGGCGGTCGCGGCAGCGCAATGCTGTAGCTCTTTCGCTAAAGCAACAACTACATAACGGCTTGGCCAAAACGAATGCAGTGTGCCGGAAACATTACGCTATCATATTGGTTCACCAAGCACACGAATTGCCATGTCTGAGTTCTCGTACAAGAGCTAGAGAAGTACCGGCGAGTGCGACCGGCGGCTGTCGGTGAGACACCTAATTACGTTCTCTGGGAGTGCTTTAATCGCGTCGCATCGATGTTTGTTGCTTCTTGAGCGGACACCATACACAATGAAAAATGCTTCATTTAGGTTAGTTGATGCCTTATGGCTGCGCTGTATTGTCATACTTAATCGTCGTAATCGTGTATTCTGAAACCCGGAAGCACGGATAACACAATTGTACGGGCTCGGTCACTAGGCCTAACCTTTGGTGGAAATCATGGTGGTAGAACATGTGGTGTACAGATCCCAGCTTGGTACACTATATAAATTGCCCGCCATTATAAGCCCACCCATCATCTGCTTACTG
Source organism: Rhipicephalus microplus (assembly GCF_043290135.1). Classification (NCBI taxonomy): domain Eukaryota; kingdom Metazoa; phylum Arthropoda; class Arachnida; order Ixodida; family Ixodidae; genus Rhipicephalus; species Rhipicephalus microplus. The sequence goes on along the minus strand of NC_134706.1, from coordinate 103,687,221 downwards.
CTTACCAGCATTATCGCGATGGTGGGCAGAGCTTCTCAGCTTGGTACACCATGTGGCCCACCATAACAAGCAGCACCCATCATGTGCTTAGTGCTTCCCAGCATTATCGCAATGGTGGGAAGAGTTTCTCAGCTTGATACACCATGTAGCCCACCATAATAAGCGCCACCCACCATATGCTTAGGGCTTCCCAGCATTATCGCAATGGTGGGCAGAGTGTCCCATTATTGCCCACTATCTAGCCTCTGCTTTCCACCATCATTTCCGCTTTACCCATCATCTGTACACCATACCACCCAGTATGTCCCGGCATAACCACCATATTTTCCACTACGTCCCACCATAGCCATCATAATTTCCACCATGCCCACTATTATTTCCACTACGCCCACCATGTTTTCCAGTATCCACCATGGCAATTTTTCCCGATAGGGCATAGATACAACAAAATGAAAACGACAACTTAGAGAATGAACGACGACACATAAATAAAAGAAACGTCCACAGGGGGAAACAAGATACATGCAGACACTAGAACAGAGTAAAAAAAGGCCAGCTTTCAAGCGCAATTTAGTCCAGCCCGTGTGGAAAAGAAATGTGTGGGCTGAAAACCTAGCCTAGCCAGGCCCAGTTATGTGCCCATTAGCTCCTTTGTGAACCACTCTTGCGCAAGTCACTTGAAGACGCGCTAAATGTATTTGGTTTTCACACAAAAGGAACACGCGCAGACAGGTACAATATGATTCGGTTCATTAGCGTTGATTATTCGAAAAGACAAGACATGGACAGCGTGAGAAATTAACTTACACGCGAGTGAATACGAATGTTCTCTGTGTGCTCTTTTATTCGCGCAGTCAATAGCTTGTGCAGTTATGTACCACTCTGCCTCAACAATCACGCAATTGGAAAGTGGCCTACCAGTTTTACTCATTGTCATGAGAAGGTATAGAGAATAATAGGAATGTGGTTTACAAATTTGCTCTATAGCAGTGAACGTGTGGACTCAGCCTTGTGTGCTTAGATTTGGGCGCACGTTAAGGAACCCCATGTGGTCAAAATTTTCGGGGCCCTCCACTACGGGGTCTCTCATAATCATATGTTGGTTTTTAGGCGTTAAACCCCACATATCAATCAGTGGATTCAGCCGGCACACAACACGCGAGAAAGCACCTTAGTTTAGCGAACTTCCCTTCAATCGGACGAATAGCCCTTGGTGCGCCACCAGTCGAACTCCCTTTAGTTGGTTATGTTAGTGTTTTGCATAAGTATCTGGTGAAAAAAAATGTGATCGAAGTCAGTTTACACTTGGCTGGAATAAAAAAACTACTAATAAACATCCTTTGCTTTGCATAATTGATTGCCCCCGCCGCAGTGGTCTAGTGGCTAAGGAACTCGGTTGCTGACCCGCAGGTCGTGGGATCGAATCCCGGCTGCAGCGGCTGCATTTCTGATGGAGGCGGAAACGCTGTAGACCCATGTGCTCAAATTTGGGTGCACGTTAAAGAACCCCCGGTGGTCGAAATTTTCGGAGCCCTCCACTGCGACCTCTCTCGAATCATATGGTAGTTTTGGGATGTTAAACCCCACATATCATATATGTCTGGGAAGATTATTGACGACACCAGGTCATGAAATGTTTACCAGTGAAGTTGTAAAGCCAGGTAGTTTCCATCACCTACTTTTCAATTTAGTGGCTGCTGTACAGATGGTAAACTCTGTTGTGCCTGAGCTGAGGCTTAAACAAATAATGGCCATTCACCATTCCGGCTTCGTTCTGACACTCGGCGTTCCACTCCTTTCAGGGGGATTTCTTACGGTCAATAACTAAGGTGGCCCATGAATTTGTGCTATAAATTCAACAATTCTTGTATTCAAACCGTCGGTACAAGTATAATTCCGCACGATTTACCTGCACACGCCCTCTCCAGCGTTATGATCTTTCGCTACCACGTGACACTGCTCGAATGGGACAGAAGGTTTCATTGCACAGAAAAAGGACCACTCCACAAGAAAAAAAGTCAGTGTCACTTATGTCTTCCTGCAAGACGAATCGAAGACAAGAGCCTTCCTTTTTTTTCTCGGAAAATGTGTTTCTTCTTCACCGCCATTCAAAAACTTTCTTCACCTAACTTGCTTTTGCAGTGCCTCCAAGATTAGCGGCACTACACACTGTCAGTATACTTCGGAGATATTTGTTATAATATGCAGAAAAGTCTAGTAATGTTTATGCAGCAAAACTTTTGGCTTTTGGTTGTAACATGAAAAGCAAGGTTTCGGCTGTTTGCTTTGTTGCGATACTGAAAACACAGTATGCGAAAACCCCATTATTGACTTTTAAATCTTCTCTATGGCAGGTCCTAGTAAAGAAGGCCTGAGACAGTCACGCGTATTACCTAAAAAGTTGGAAGATGTTTGAGTACAACACACAAATTGAATTATGTGCGTTAGAGGGGCCCTGCAACACTTTTTGAGCATGGTCAGGAAGCGCTGCCGGTCAGTAGTAGAGGCTCCCGACAACATGCGAGCCAAATAATATAGAGTAGCACACGGCACAGAATTCACAATACATTTTCAAAGTCAGCTAAATTTGCTTTACCTTCTTTCGACAAATCACGGAATAAGCCCAAAAATTACTTGTAATAAGTCCATCTTTGAACATGGTCCGCTGGGTCATTAAAGAAATTGCTGTGGGAGGTCGCGACTTGTCCACGCGTGCACGCACGATCACCCTGAAAAATTTGCGCATTCAAAGAAAAAAAAAGAATGTGCTCTAGGTCAAGAAGCGCGTGTCATGTTTTTCTTTGCGCCTGCCATCCCTTCCTGCTTAGCTTCCAGTGCTTTCTTCGGGACGAGAGAAGAGAGAACGCAATCGCAGTACGTGACGAACCTTTCTAACTCCACTCGCACTGGAAAAAGTTTTGAATTTTTAGCGCCGTTTAATTCATAAGGCAATGAGCTCTTCCAGCGGGTTCATTCCATGGTTATTTGAAAAAGTGTTCCAGAGCCCTTTTAAAAATGAACTTAATTCCTCCACCCACCATTCATTTAGGATATCATCATCGTCATCATTTTTCGCACTCTCATACTCCATTTTTACACGGTCTTAATAATATGGCTGGTAAAGGGGGATATAAAATATTATTACCTCATTGTGCACAGACGGGTGGACATACGAACTGACGGTTAGACTGTTCGCCTCACTATTATCCTTCACTCCATGGATATTCTGGGATTTCTTCAGTTACTGCAGAAATGCTGACACCGTGTGCAAACAACCCAATAATGCCTAAATAGGCCCACTTTATTCTTGATGGTGCCGTACAATAGTGTGGTGTTGTGGTTAGTTTATGCGTATGCTGACTAAGTGGTCGCGAGCTCGAAGCCTGTGTGTTTGTTGTAAATCTTCTAGAATTTATTTCTGTATGTCTTACTTGCATTATGAATGTACATCTAATCACTTGGCTGCACAAAGCTCGAAATGCTTGTTAAGTCAGCGACGACATGCTGATTTTTCTTTTGAGTAATATAACTACCAAAGTTCAGCGGAGCTCAGGGACTTCGCGTTGCTCTGCTTTCTCCTCTGGAGATAGCAGAGAAATGTATCATTTTTTTCTGTTGCAGTTTTAAACACGGACTTGGCTTTGACAAAAGGATTCTTGAGTGGCACCCAGAAGGACTGGGTTTTGTCCCAGCTTGAGCCTTGATTTTTCTTCTTTTCGTCCATCGAGATTTTTCGCCAGACAGTGGTTCCTTAACCCATAGGGATTAAAACTGTTCACTTTTTGAATTCATGTTTTTTCTAAACTGTTACCTAACTGTGGTGCATACCCATATTCGGCGGGCCAAAGTACGCTGATATGTGCCACACGGAACCTGCGGAAAATATCAACGAAAAGGATTTCAGTAAGTAGTACGGAAACATGCCATGTTACACATGTGATGATTAGCTAATTGCACTGAAGGTACACTAACAACTTCGAACGAAAACATCGAAGTACACAGAGTAAAGTAAACGGTCCTGACAGCAAATTGTCGTGGATGGATGGACGAATTTAAATGGCGAAAGTGGCTCTGGTTGGCAAAGAAGTAAATGCTACGCACAAAAGCGTAAACACCATGATCTGTATTACTGAAAGCACCTTAGGCGGGCTTACTATTTTCCTTTCAAAATAAAAGAAAACTTCTAAAGTATTGTGACCCTCTGTGTTTTTTAGAACAAGAGTGTAAAACCGTTTTGAAAAGTAAGAGGATAGGCTTTTCGAGATTTAGAAGAACCACACTGTGTTTCTGACTTTTTTAAGAAAGGACTATTAACAGTTCGGTCACCCCTTGGATTGCTTGGGTGCCAATATTTCAGTTAAAATACTTGGTTTATTGCTACTTAGAGCAGCATCAGAGTACATATTCTGATAACAGAGGGGTCCAGCCTATGATAAACTTAGGCTGGACCCCGACTGCAGTTGATTATTCATCTCTGCAGCTAAGCTATTTTCTAGTAAAACGTGTAAATATTATCCTGTTCTTGTGGTAGCTCACAAGAAACGTTATGTTTTAAATATGTTCTGGTAGGCTTTCACAGCATGAAACTCCACATAGAAGCACTGTTTAAAAAAGTAAATTAAGTGTGAATTCTGTGAGCAGCTTCCCGTCGGGGCTAGGTCAAGTGTGAGCAAGTTTCAGCTTTCCACAGGGTGTCAACTACTCCATGAAGCATAATTTTGTGAAGTTGGGCAACACCCACAACAGCCTTTCTCGCGTTTCTGTGGATAAGCGGGTTGACAGCTTCCCATGTGTAAGAAATTATGTGGCCTTTGTTGATGCTGCACGCCGCTGATGATGATGAACAGTTTGTGCCAAGCTCTTTTCCATTGATCGTTTGCAATAAAGTGCAGACTTCATGAGCAATTGACACTCCGTGATGATGGGTTTTTACTTTACCTTTCTTTACACGCACCAGTGCATAGTTTGAAGTGAACTGCAGCGCGTGAAAACAAGGGCGGAGAAGGAATGACAGAGAGCAGGAGTGTTATCACATAGGTTGAAACGATTTCCTTCCAGACATGGTGCTTCTGTAGGGGATTTTTGCTCATTTGATTCGAGCAGCACTTGCCTGTGTGGTACATTACAAGTCTGTCATGGAGAGGGTACGGGTTCGAATCCGATTTGATCATGGGTACTCTTTTGTAAATGTATCTCTTTTCTTAACTCTTCGCTACGCCACCAACGGCAATGGCGACGACGACACCCCTCAAAGCAAAAACAGGCACCTCGGGCTGCCCTGTAAAAAGAAACGCTGGCCCCAGTGGTCATGTTCGCTTCCCAGCGATGTTATTAGTTTCCGGCGGCTTTACGACTGCGCGCTTCAAGAGCAAATCAGATTCGTCCAGTAATGCCCACATGTACAAGTGTCCGTCATTCTAAATCAGTAATAAATGTACTTCCCTGTGTGGACCACGCGTTGTTAGACGTGTGTATAAATAAAATTTCGGACGTGCTTGTAGTAGCATGTCAAGATTTGCACTGCGGCTTCTTATTATTACTTATTCATGAATGTGTTATGAAAATCAGTACAATAGAAATCAGATAAGTTGTGTCAAAATTTATTCAGTGCAAATAACTTTACCACACTTTTCCTCAAACCGACGCTGACGTGCGCAACAAACTCAGCAATGCATAATAGACCCTGAAGGCCTGTTTAGCTCTGTCTTGGAAGGAACACGGGAAACACATTTATTATTGCAAACCAGAAACCCCACTACAATATGCAATTTGAAAATGTTTATAAAAAGGGCTGCACAAGATAGAAATGGGTGTCCTAAATATTGTGTTTGTGTTATTTGTTGCACGCATGAACGATTTGGTAGATCTCTGTGATTTAACATGTTGATATGTCATAAAGCATTCGCTCAGAGTTTTCAAATCTTCATCAAGTAATGGAGATGAGATTGAGAGTTTTAGGCACTAAAAGAAGAAAAAATGTTGAGGCTTGCACTACGGAAGAAATATTCTGACAAGAAAGAAGAAGGCGCCTGTACTTTAACTCTGACTTTATAATTGCGAAGTTTAGTACTCTCTGAAAAAGAAAAAGCCTAACGGCTGGTAACTTGGCGGCCAACCAAAATGTGCAACTTTTGGGAAAATATTAGGCTTATTTAAATAAAACAGGGCGGCGTTTTTTTTTTATTCGTGGTTTTTGCTTCATGCTAGCTTTCTCTTCCCGCATGAGAGTTAGCTCATAGTGCGTGGGAACTAGCAATACACGTTTTATCATTCTTAGTAAGACCACAGGAGACGGCCATACAATGAGAGCATAAGGCCGACGATGCTGCGGTGTTCCTTAAGTTAATTATCTCGTTGCAAGGCCGTATGAGGCTCTCGTCATTGAATAAATGAGTGTCAACAATGTGCAGTTTTCTTTTTGTGTGAAGTTCCTTTTTTATCCTGCTAATCTAGCAGTCTGCTTTCGCGAAAGAACTGTGTTGCTAAAATGTATCTGCCTTCTGTTATGTGTAATTTTTTCCTAAGGGCGACCAGTCTATATAAGTGGGGAGTTTCTTTTTCTGAAAGCCCTGCCCTTTGTGAAAATCGAGTGGAGCATAGGGCGCAATTTATTTAGGCACTGACAGGAATTAACCCCATTGTCTTTACTCGGCTAGCTTGTGCACTGGGGTTGAGGTAGCTGTCCCAGTCTGGTATCATTTTCTCATGCTTTCACATAACTTCTTTAGCGTGAGCTATGAAGTTCCGCATTAAACCAAACCTTGACATGTGTTGATGTAAGTCAAACTAAGAGCTTTATATTTTCAAGATATGCGTTCTTCACCGCATAAACAAGACAAAAACAGGTTGTTAGGCATGCGATAATTGTTTTTTCATCCACGTCTTGTGCAAAGCAACTTAATAAAGGTGTGTTTTCAATGTGAAAAGACGACAAATATTACAGTTACCACAGGTAGCTTTTATCTGCAACCAAAAATACTGTTAAAATTGCTTTTGAGATGTCAAATGCGATGGCAGAGACTATATTTTTACGGATCTCAAACACAACAGCATGAAATAACGCAATTAGACAAGCGTGAAGTATTTACACGGCTTCATCATTACCAACATACAGCGTATACTCAACTGTATAAAAACAAACCAGGCGAAAAAATCATAAATATGCACAGAGGTATAAGACAAGTTTTGGTCATACCAGTGAAAAATTTTTGTTTCACCTTGCTGAAATGTGCTTGCTGTTTAGAAAATACACATGAAAAACAAATTGATCATGATTACTTTGTGATGATACATTTGCCAGGTTATTGGGATAATCAGGGTGAACAGTGGAAGTGCCTCAGACTGGCTGGCCAACGTTTCGATAGGAGGACTTATCTTTTTCAAAGGTGCCATGTCATCTTTGGTGGGTTTGCTTTGAAGGGCCCCTAACACAATTTTTAATAACCATGAAATCAATTCACTGGAGAAGCCGATAACCTGACAAATTGAGCGCCGCCAAAACTTTACGAGTTCGTCCAGTACGAGCGGAGTTAAAATGATTTGTCGCACGCTGCAATCACATTCTCTCTTCTCTCATCCCGACGAAAGCACAGGAGCAAACAAAAAACTTCACTTGCACCTCGTGATCTCGAGCTATTTTTTCTTTTTTTCCCTTCGAATACATGGCTTTCTCAGAGCGATCGTGCGTGCACGCGTGGACAACTGACGGCCCCTCACGACGACCTATGTAAAAACCGAGCGCACCATGTTCAAATCAGCCAAGCTGATAAATGGGCTTACTGGGCATATTTTCTGTAACTTGTAGAGAAAACAAAGCTATTTTTAGGTGACTTCGATAATTTATTGTGACTTTCAGGCCCCGTATTGCCCTATATAATTTGGCTCGCGTGTTGCCGAGAGCCTCTACTACCGATCGACAGCGTTTTCTGACCATGCTCAAAGGTGTTGCGGTGCACCTTCAAATGGGTTTGTGGTGATGTCATCTCCTAGTGGTGGAACGTGTCCCTGTTGATAATCGCCGTCTAAAAATAAAAAAAACTAATAAGCAGAGAATTGCAATCCTCGCTTCACTTCAAGTCAGGTGGTAGTAAGTAAATATTATTCGGACAGTGGAAGAAAAAAGAAAAAAAGAAAGAAACGACAGAAAGTTTGAGTGGTGTGCTGCAAAAGTGGTGGCTGCTTCAGACACGAACAAACAAAAGAGCTCAAAGCTTCAAAGCCGACAGACGGTTGCCGCCTGCGGCTACCGTAAAAGGTTGCCGACAATAGCAGCTACATCTGTTCCCGAACACCTATGAATAGGACGCACAACAATAAAGCAGTTACAAACATGGACAGAAGCAGGTGACGTACTTGACGTACTTTTAAACAATAAGATGTCGAAGGTACGCTATACCTGATGGGTAAAAACTTAATTCCGTTCTCACTGTGAGAACAAACCTCACACATACCTTCGGTACATTGATGACATAATCAAATTATGGGGATATGGGCAGAACAATCCAGATATATTTCCTTTATTCTTAACTCATTTCAAACAATAATGTTCACCTCCGATACCTCGGATAAGTGCATCAACTTTTTAGAGACGACTATATATCTTGAACAAGGTCTACTAAAGACAAATCTGTATAAAAACCATTTAACAAGCGACAATACTTAGATTATATGAATGAGCCATTACCCGAGACACTGTAAACAGGGAATTTTCAAGAGTCAGGCATCAAGGTTACGCCACATTTGCGTACAAAACGAGAGCTACGCAAACAGACGTACCACCCTAAACAAAACACCAATATAAAGAAATCACCCTAACATTCCTTGACAAAGCCTATACAGACGCACTGCAACTGAACTGCTATGGAGCACTCAAAGCACGCTCCACAATCACAGCAACATCAACTACACCTCTTCTCACTACAAAGTTTTCAAATGCACTCCCTAACAGAAACAACATCCTCAGAAAATACTATTCACTTTTAACCACCTAACAGAAACGTGAGAAAATTTTTCCCGAACCGCCTAAAGCCACCTACAGACACAACGCTAACCTTAAAGGCATGCTTGTTGACGTAAAACTTAAAGCAAAGAGTAGGAAAACGTCTGGTCTCTGTGGTCGACCCAGGTGCTCCACCTGCAAACACATACAGCTGGGTACCAACGTAAAAAAGCACATCACCTGATTGCATTCACCAGGTCACATCGAGCTTCACCTGCGCTTCAAACAACCTATTATACTGTCTTCAGTATGCCACCTCTAGAAAACAATGTATAGGCGAAACTGGGAGCCGATTCACGTAAGACTGGGTGGCCACCATGCAGATACACAACATAATTTACCAAAAGCAGTAGCCGGTCACTTCAATAAACAGGACGAAGATTTCGACCTAGCAAAAGTTTACGTTTTACAAACTAGTTTTCCGTAACCACGAGAGAGAAAATGTTTAGAATCATATTTATTACAAAAAATTTATGTCCCTAATCCCATCAGGAATCAATGTAGCAAGTGATTGATTGATATCGGGGGTTTAACGTCCCAAAACCACCATATGATTCTGAGAGACGCCGTAGTGGAGGGCTCCGGAAATTTAGACCACCTGGGGTTCTTTAACGTGCACCCAAATCTGAGCACACGGGCCTACAACATTTCCGCCTCCATCGAAAATGCAGCCGCCGCAATGTAGCAAGGGGAAATTTGAAATAACTGATACCTTAATTGCTGCAGTATTTACAGAGACAACATACACTGAACCTTCAAATTCCCATAACCGGTACTACATTAAATCGCTCCAAGCGTGCATATTGTACTATTATGTTCTCTTTTGATTTTCCAGTTTTAATTGTAGATTTGAATGCGTCCATATACAACGACGAAGTTTTTTTCTAGAACCATTAAACAACTGCTTTGTTTCTCCTCGCTTCTAAAAGCGCATCGTTAATGAGATTGCCAATCCAGAAAGTTCTCTGCGCCTGTCCTCTCTCTGTCTCTATTTTTTTTCTTTTTTTCCAGTCTTTTTACCCTACCCCCCTTTTTTGCTTTTTTGACGTCTACGCGTGTAGGAACAAAGATGCGCAGAGACGCTACGGTCTTTCTCGTGTTGGGCTTACTTGACCAGATCGACTACGTTGTCAATCGATGATCGACCACGCCGAAATCCTGCCAAGGCATGTCGGTAGATGTTGTTACACTCTAAGTACCACTCCAAGCGTCCAAAGATTATCCTCTCCACAACTTTGTCTACACAACTGGCCAATGCGATCGGGCAATAAGATGAGAGCTCCAACAGTGACTTGCCTGGCTTCAGGAGTGGAACTTGGAGACTTGTCTTTCAGCTTGTCGGGAGCGTTCCATCTTGCCAGGATTTGTTGTACAACTCCAGGAGGAGGATTCTCGCGCGTTCACCCAGACGACACAGGGCCCTATTAGAAATTCTATTGGGCCTTGGTACTGACGTGCGTCCACACAAAGCTAGTGCTGCTCTGAGCTCAACGACGGAAAAAGGCATATCGATGCGGGAATTCAGTGTTTGTGGACAGTTGGCCGAGGGCAACTGGCTATTGCGGACTGCGAATGGCCTAGATACTCTGGCACAGAAGTCTTCTGTCACGTCAATGCCGCGTCTCTGTTCAGAAAGTGCGAGAGCCCTGAACCCTGAACCCACTCAGTGGTCACCACTGAGTGGGTTATGTGCGGAGACCTCGTACCATCTTCCACAATTTAGATAAAGGTTTTCGTAGGTCAAGCGACTCACAAAAAGCAGTCCAACGTTGTGACTCGAGTTTATTTATCTGGCGCTGATTCTTGTTTTGTATACGTCGAGCGATCCGTAACTCTTCCATTGCCTCCATTTGTCGGTATCTTCGTTCAGCACGCCGTCGGATTGGTAAAATTTGTTCTATCTCGATGTCAAATCCGGTTACTTTGGGAGAGAAGGTGAGGGTACACGTAGTGTCGTGTATTGTCCTTTTAATTATCTCCATGTCGACGGATGTGTTGGCTTCACATTGCTCTTCCATGCGAGACTGAAATTTCAACCAGTCCACTTTCTGAACAAACGCAAGGAACGTACCCACAGGTACACAAATAAACGCGGTGTAGCATCTCAGTTGTCACTTTGCTGGGTCTGAAAAGTGCACAGTACACAGTGTCTGAAAAGTGGAGTCTGTGCAATGATTGCAGTGATCTCTGTGCGCCCCGTAACTACAACAAACTGTTCCAGTCAAACCCAACGCCAGCCAAGACGTATTACCCTCTCCACCGGTAGATGCGCGCACTCGAGAGATTATCCACACCACTCCTCTCCGCGGGTCAAAGTACACACGAGAGATGAGAGATGCCGCGTGCCAACTGCGCCATCTTGTTGATAATGCTGAAAACACGATAATTCTCCCCCACCCGACCGAGATGCCCGCTAACAGCGGTAAATGGTGGATATATGTAGCTTGCCATATGAACCTAGGACGTACTCCTCGGTGGCTCAGTGGTTACCGTCTCGTATTCACGACGCGGAGGGCCCACATTCGATTCCGCGTGTCGGAGTCTTCTTTATAATTTTTTTCTCTTTCTTGTACCTATATATATATATATATATATATATATATATATATATATATATATATATATATATATATATAATATTGTCGCGGTTCAACGTAAGCAGTGCACCGAGACGTTGAGTCCGAGAACCGACGGCGTGTGTTTTTATGCAGGTGCCAAGAGCAGGCGAGCAAAAACAAAAGCACGTCGTCTTCTTCAGTCCCCCTTTTCACGAGGCTGTTGGCGCGCACATCGTCTTCGTTCTTTGTTTCGGGCGCGGCATTTGCCTCCCCTTAAAAAAGCATCGCCCCGATGCTATAGCTGAGACAGTAATTTGCGCAAGAAGTCACTTTGTAGAAGCGACGGTGCCTCGCAGAGTCACTCGCTGACGTATGGCTTAATGCGCACTACGTGCACAAGCTCAGGTCGGTGCTGGCGACGCCTTGAACAGTTTGGACTATCCGGGACGACTTCATAGGTAACGTCACTTAGTCGTCGCAGCACTCGGTAAGGTCCGAAGTACCTTCTGAGCTATTTTTCGGATAGTCCCCGTCTTCGTACAGGCGTCCACACCCATACCCTGTCCCCGGTTTCGTACGTTACAGGTGTATGACGTTGGTTATAGCGGCCTGCTTCGTACTCTTGCTGTTTGTATATTCGCAGACGTGCGAGCTGCCTGGCTTCCTCTGCGCGTTGAGTAAACGCGTCAGCACTCGTTTCGTTGTCATCGCATTCGTGTGGCTGCATCGCGTCTAACATCGTTCTTACTTCTCGTCCGTAAACAAGGCTGAATGGGGTCATCCGTGTGCTTTCTTGTTTCGCAGTATTGTATGCGAACGTTATGTAAGGGAGAATCTCGTCCCAGTTTTTGTGTCCGAAGTCCACATACATTGAAAGCATGTCTTCCAGAGTTTAGTTAAGTCGCTCGGTCAACCCGTTGGTTTGTGGATGGTAAGCTGTCGACTTGCGATGAATAGTACCGCTGAGCACCAACACATGATCTAAAAGCGCGGCCGTGAATGCGGTTCCGCGATCTCTTATAACGATCGATGGCGCATCGTGTCTCAGCACAATGTTCTCTATGAAGAACCGAGCTACCTCCTCTGCTGTGCCTCTCTGGATGGCTTTTGTCTCGGCGTAGCGAGTAAGGTAGTCGGTCGCCACTATAACCCAACGGTTACCAACACTAGAGGTGGGAAGTGGGCCCAAAAGGTCCATTCCAATCTGGTCAAACGGCGTTGTCGGGATCTGGACAGGGTGTAGCAAACCGGCTCGTTTCGTTGGAGGTGACTTGCGCCGCTGGCAATCGAGGCAGGTCCGAACATGATGCTTCACGGTAGCGGTGAGTCTAGGCCAGTAATACCTCCCTCGAACTCGGCTCAGTGTGCGCGTGTAGTCTAAATGTCCAGATGTTACCTCGTTGTGGCACGCTTGCAACACCTCAGATCGAAGAATGGTAGGGACGACAAGCAGGTAGGTGGACCCGTCTGACGAGAAGTTAATTTTGTAAAGGACATTGTTTCGCAGACAGAACGACGATAGTCCTCTTGTAAAGGCTTTTGGTGCATTCTGGCTTCGTCCTTCTGAATAATTGTTCAAGCCAAGTAGCTCAGGATCGTCATGCTGGTGATCTGCGATGGTTGACGTGTCGAGGATTCCGAGGAACGCTGTCTCTTCATCAAAAGCAGCAGCCGACTCTATTGGTGATCGAGATAGGCAGTCGGCGTCCGTGTGTCATTTTCCCGACTTATACACCATCGTGATATCGAACTCCTGTAGCCTAAGGCTCCAGCGTGCCAATCGCCCGGAAGGATCTTTCAGACTTGTTAACCAACACAACGAATGGTGGTCACTGATAACCTTGAATGGGCGGCCGTACAGGTATGGGCGAAATTTCATAACTGCTAACACAACGGCGAGGCATTCCTTTTCAGTGGTCGAGTAATTTGCTTCTGTGCGTGACAGAGTTCTGCTTGCGTAAGCGATCACTCTTTCCTCGTCATCCTGGCGCTGTACAAGCACAGCTCCGAGGTCAACATTGCTGGCGTCAGTATGGAGCACTGTAGGGGCTGTGTCATCAAAATGGGCAAGCACGGGGGTCGTCTGTAGACGTTGCCGCAAGTCAATGAAAGCATCTTCCTGTTCGTCGCCCCAAACAAATGCAACGTCATCCCTCGTGAGACGAGTTAAAGGTGACGCAATGCGTGCAAAATCTGGAATAAATCGCCTATAATATGCACAGAGACCCAGAAAACGCCTCACTGCCTTTTTATCTGATGGTGTTGGAAACTGCGCAACGGCGGCAACTTTTTCGGGGTCTGGACGAACTCCTGCGTAACTGACGACATGGCCAAGAAACTGCAGTTCCTCAAAGCAGAAGTGACATTTTTCCGGCTTGAGCGTCAGGCCTGCGGCCCGTATGGCCTGCAAGACCATTTGCAATCGTTCAAGGTGTTCGTCAAACGTAGAAAACACAATGACGTCGTCAAGGTATACTAGGCAGGTTCTCCATTTAGGGCCAGAGAGAACGGTATCCATGAGACGCTGGAAAGTAGCAGGAGCGGAGCACAAGCCAAATAGTAAAACCTTAAATTCGTACAGTCCGTCTGGCGTCACGAAAGCGGTTTTTTTCACGATCCCTAGGGGTCTACTTCAATTTGCCAATATCTGCTCTTTAAGTCCATGGAAGAGCAGTAACGTGCGTTTTGAAGCCTGTCAATCGAATCATCTATGCGGGGAAGCGGGTACACGTCCTTTTTTGTAACCTGATTTAGCTTTCGATAGTCCACACAGAAACGCAGGCTGCCGTCCTTCTTTTTCACTAGAACAACAGGTGATGCCCAGGGGCTTTTCGACGGTTGGATGACGTCGTCTTCAAGCATTTTTGTTACCTGCTGTTCTATCGCTTCTCGCTCTTTTGAAACCACACGGTACGGATTTTGATGGATTGGTCTAGCCGTGTCCTCTGTGATGATTCGGTGCTTGGTCAAGGACGTCCGGCCAACTTTCGAGGTCGACGCAAAACAGTCGTGGAACTCGTCTAGCAGCACAAGCAGGCGTTCCTGCTGTTGCTGAGTTAAAGTAGGACTGACGTCAAGGTTAGGTGCTAGGTCACGTGGGTCTTGTGCAGGTGTTGCTTCGAGGGCTGAAAAGCAGTCATGAACATCTGCGATCTCGTCGAAATGTGCCAACGTTGTGCCTTTTGGAAGGTGCCGTCGCTCGGAGGTGAAATTGGTCAACAGCAAGTTCGTTCGGCCGTCGGTGACATTGACTATTTCTCGTGCTACGGAAATCCCGTGAGTGAAAAGCAGCGAGATTAGTTGGTCGGCGACTCCTTCGCCGTCGAACGGTACGTCACATGCTACTGAAACGAGGATACATGATCGAGGCGGCACGACTATATTGTGGTCTTTGAGACGAAAGGATTTGTGCTCTGGTGATGTAGGACCAGTCAGACGAGCACTCTCGTAAAATGAAACCACGCGGTCCGGGATGTTGATTATTGCGCCATGCTCCCTGAGAAAGTCCATTCCTATAATTAAATCTTTGCAGCACTCTGGGAGAACAATGAAAGTCGCGACGAAAGAAGAATCTCCTATGCTGATTCTTGCTGTGCATCTTTCAGTAGGGAGCAGCAATTGACCACCCGCTGTTTTTATATGTGGTCCTGTTCATGGCGTTCTTACTTTTCTAAGATGATCAGCCAGCTTGCGACTTATTAAGGAAAAATTAGCACCCGTATCGACTAAGCCCGTCACTTGCTCTCCGTCAATAATTACATTGAGGTCGGCGCTCACCATTTCGTCGTTGTTAATATTCGTCGGCGTCAAGTCGTTCTGTTGCGGCAGTACTGGGGACATTTATCGTCTTGTGGTCGGGCTGCGACCTTACCCCGAGAGGTCGCCGCCTTTAGTTTCCCCGGTAAGGGCTGGGCGACCTTGTTCCCCGAAGGTCAGCAAAAGTACGTCGATTCGGTGATGATGTCTGAGCAGGGGATGGAGAGCGTGACCTGTGGGCGGAATTGGGCTGGCGATGAGGAGGTGACTCGTGATAGGGAGACCACGTTGTTGAAGGTCCTCGAAAACCACGGTCGTCATGGCGAACAATGTAGTCGTCATTGGCACGGCGACCGTCGTAACCTGGCCGAGACGGGCGAAGCGATGTGTCGCGGTACCAACAATAGCGAGCTATATGGCCGGCACCACCACAGTTGAAGCAGAGAGGGCGCCGATCGACGGTGCGCCAAGCGTCTGTTCTGCGAAATTGTGGGCGTCTTATCTCCTCTTGTGGTGGTGAGTAAGGCGCGGCAAGTGGTGGCTGGTGGCATGGAGACATCGGAGACATGGGCTGACGTCTGAAAGCCTCCTGCAATGGTTGCGACGAAGGTGCGGCTGTAGGTGGCTGGTAGTGTGATGTAATGGGCGGGACGGGTGGTGGTCGGCGGACAGCGTCGGCGTAACTCAGTTGACGCTGATCGCGATCGAGATCAGCTGCTGAAAAAGCGTGGCTAAGTTCGTCACGAACGACTGCGGCAACGGCGGTCACTGGTGTATCCACTGGAGGAGTCCAAAGCTTCTGCATTTCTTCGCGGACAATATCTCTGATAAGGTCACGTAGGGAGCCCTGATTGTCCAGAGTCACTGAAGCGGCGTTGATTGGGGTGGTAGTGGACGAGCGATCATATTGCCTCGATTTTTGGTGCAGAGCACGCTCAATGGCAGTGGCTTCTCTTATAAAATCGGCCACGGTAGTTGGGGCATTGCGCACAAGTCCGGCGAACAGTTGTTCTTTCACGCCACGCATAAGGTAGCGCAACTTCTTCTCCTCGGACATGATGGGATCAGCCCGACGACAGACGCGCGTCACGTCTTCAGCAAACATTGCCACAGTTTCGTTAGGTTTTTGAAGCCTTAACTCGAGCAACTGCTGAGCCCGCTCTCTATAGTCGATGCTAGAAAAGGTGTCAATCAGCTGCTGACGAAAGTCATCCCATGTGGATATACGGCCTTCTCGATTCTCAAGCAACGCGTGAGCGCCATCATCGAGAGTGAAATAGGTGCGGGCGAGCTTCTGTTGAGCATTCCACTGGTTGATGTCGGCAACGCGTTCGTAATGCTCAAGCCAATCTTCAACATCTTCGTGTGGGGCACCACTGAAGCGATCAGGCACAAGTGGCTGAAGAAGTGTTACCTGGGTTGGATTGGAAACGGGGCTGCCTTGTATCCCTTGGACCAACTGTGGCTGGCTAGCGGAGGCCATTGGTAGAGGTACGTAATGCCTGGTAGAATGTTCGTCGAAGGAGGTCAGCTCAGGAGATAGGCCTAGCAACCGCCGACTGAAGCGGTGCACTGGTGTCGTAACAGATGGCTGCGTGTCGGGACTTGATGAACGGCTCCCAGATGGGATGTTGAGCATCGGCAGGCTTGCAACCCAGCGCCTTCACCAGTGTCGCGGTTCAACGTAAGCAGTGCACCGAGACGTTGAGTCCGAGAACCAACGGCGTGTGTTTTTATGCAGGAGCCAAGAGCAGGCGAGCAAAAACAAAAGCATGTCGTCTTCTTCAGTCCCCCTTTTCAAGAGGCTGTTGGCGCGCACATCGTCTTCGTTCTTTGTTTCGGGCGCGGCAATATAATATATATGTATGTGTGTGTGTGTGTGTGTGTGTGTGTAAGTACAAGAAAGAATATATATATATATATATATATGTAAAAATAAACAAGGAGAGGTTAAAAGTCACAAATCTCAAACTTCAAATTTGGTTCTATGCTCCGGGGGAGCATAGAATCAAATCTATCCCCCCAGCCCCTTTATCCTATCCCTGCAGCCACTTTATTGGAAATGTATGTCAATTTAAATGTAGGTGTGTCAGTCGGCGCCACTAGTAGCCAAGGCGGCGAGTGTGGTACATTCTTATTAGCCTGTTTGGCGTCACGTACCACGTGAACTTATTACTAACTGTCAGCTGACCAATGGTTCCCCGTATACAACCTAGAGGCACCAAGTCTGCCAGTACGAGACCCTCGTTAATGAGTAAGGGAAACAAGTGTATACTTCAGGGCTCGTTTTTCGTGTTTTACACAATATTATTGAGATCTAACAGACAATAGTTCCAAGGAAGGTATAGGGAAAGATATTAGGTCAATTGTTATGTAAATGAGAAGAAAGAAAAGTTGGTGAAAAGATAACTTGCCATGGGCAGTATATATATATATATATATATATATATATATATATATGACGCTACAAAATGGAGACACGTCGTAGTCCAGATGCCATGCGTTTATTCTAATGCACGTGCACTTCCTCTTCGTCGGCTTCTCCTAGAATCACCTTGTTAATGCGTCACACTTCCCCCTCCCCTCGAGAAAGTCTCAGTTCAGAAGGTAAAAAATAACACTGCAGTTTGCTAACATGCACAATATCAGAGTTTCTACGTAAGGGTAGCACAGAGTGGTTGATCTCATAGTTCACTGTTGAGACCTTGTGTAGAATCTTGTAGGGTCCTTCCATGACGGAACTCAGTTTGCCGTTGTTGGGATGCCATGGTGTCTCGTAAAGGACAAAGTCACCGACTTGGAACTCTATCGGAAGACATTTTCTATCATGAATGACTTTGTTCTTATTGTGGTAGGTGATAGAATTGGTAACTGCAGTTTTTCGGGCTTGTTCGACAGTTTCTTCTCGTTGTTTCAGTAAAGTAGGATAAGATGGAATTCCATACATCAGGAAGGAAGGTGCCTAGCCGGTCACTTCCTGGGGTGTTCTGTTGTATTCGTCAATTACCTCCGGAAGCAGCTTAGTCCAAGACTTCTGTCGTTCGTCACTGATCTTACATTTAAGTCTCGTTAGGATAGTCTGGTTTGTCCGCTCGTTCATGCCGTTGCACTGTGGATGATGAGATGAGGTGAATAGTTGGTGTATACGATTATGTTTTAAAAAGTGCTTGAATTTTCCTGCGGTAAATCCGGTTTCATGATCTGAAAGGAGCTTCCGTGGTTTTTTCAGAAAAAAAAATTGTTTGTAAGCATGAAATGTAGGCGTCGCTGTTCTCAGTTGTATGAGCAAATGCCAATACGTAGCGAGTCGCATTATCAATAACCAAGTGTATAAATCTTTTTGACGAGCCATATCCAGAAAATCCTCCAATGGTGTCTATTGCAAAGAGGTCGAAGGGCTCTTCAGCTGGAGGCAGTGATTCAAGCGTCCCAAACTTTTTTGTTTTCGTCTTCTTGCATCTCTGGCATGTATCACAATGCCAAATATAAGTGGAAACATCGGTTACCATATGCGGCCAATAATATTGCAGAGACAGGAGTGATAGCGTCTTCTTCAATCCGACATGCCCAAAATGTTGATGTGCATTCTTCAGAATGGTTGGGCGTAGTTCATGGGACACGTATATTTTCCGTAGTCATTTTCTTTTAACGATGATGATGTTATTTTCCAATGAGTGCGTTCCTTTTGGACGCTCATGGTTGCATCGCTGAAGGTCGTCGTGTGAGTGAACATTAAATATTGGGGCTCTGAAGAACGCATCTGTTTCGACATTACTTGCGCCCTTTTGATGTTTGATGTTCACATCATACATTGACAGTTTCAAAAACCACCGGAAGAGACGATTTTGAGGATTTTTAACATTCTTCGGCCACTGGAGTGCAGAGTGATCTGTTACAATAGTGAAGGACTTTCCATGAAGGTAGCAATGCCATTTATCAATAGCATCTACAATGGCAAGACATTCTCTTTCTTTAATAGCATAGTTCCCCTCGTGCATAAGTAGTTTGCGGGAATAGTAGGCAACAGGATGTTCTTTGCATTTGTCATCAGGTTGTTTCAGCACTGCATCGATGCCTTCGCCAGATGCGTCACAGTACACAGTACATGGTCTCGAAGGGTCGTATATGCGAAGCACTGGTTCTTGAGTTATCCGCTCCTTCAGTTCACGAAAGGCTTGCTCGCACGCTTCTGTCCACACCCAATTGCTGCCTTTCTGGAGTAGTTTTGTGAGCGGAAGAGCGATATCGCTGAAGTGGGACATGTACTGACGGTAGGTGTTTACATTGCCCAGAAAACGCTGGAGATCTTTTTCTCGTTTTGGTGTCGGAAA
Source organism: Rhipicephalus microplus (assembly GCF_043290135.1). Taxonomy (NCBI): domain Eukaryota; kingdom Metazoa; phylum Arthropoda; class Arachnida; order Ixodida; family Ixodidae; genus Rhipicephalus; species Rhipicephalus microplus. The sequence goes on along the minus strand of NC_134706.1, from coordinate 103,667,578 downwards.
TTTGAGTATGGCAGTCACATTACTTTGCTTAGGTGTCACTGTTTCTTGTGAAGTTTTGTGGCCCAGGTATTCAATGCTGCAGCGTGCAAATTGGCACTTTTTTCGTTTGAGTTTTACGTTCTTGGTTTTGAGAGCTTTCAATAGCGCCTCAAGATGTCGTATATGATGATTAAATGTCTCTGAGTATACGAACACATCATCAAAGTAATTAATAACATCGGTGAGCTGATGTTTCGCTAATATTGATTTCATGGCTCTTTCAAATGTAGCTGGAGCGTTCTTCAACCCAAACGGCATTACCAACCACTCAAAATGACCATCAGGCGTGACAAATGCAGTTTTCTGAATATCGTCAGGATGCATTTGGACATGCCAGTATGCCGACGTTACGTCCAACGTAGTGAAAAACTCCGCCTTTCCCAAGTGGTCAAGAATATCATCTATACGTGGAATTGGTTGAAAGTCGAGTACCGTTATGGCATTGAGTTTCCGGTAGTCAATGCATAGACGAGTGCGTCCTTCACCTTTCTTTTCTTTTAAAATGACAGGTGCGGCGTAGGGCGATAATGAAGGCCTCACAACACCATGCTTGAGGAGAGCGTTAACTTGTTTGTTGATCTCCACTTTGTCTGTCTGTGAACATCGGTATGGTGCTCGACGAATAAGGACAGCATTGGTAAGTGCAATCCTATGTTTCTCAGTAGTGATGCACCCAATATCTGTCTGAGATTTTGAAACCATCTCGTCATACTTGCTTAAAAGAGAGTCGAGTGCAGCAGAAGAGAGTCGAGCGCAGCAGACTTATGCTCTGATAAGTTTTCTGAAGTCAGGGTTCGCATCAGCGGGGCTTGAATGGTTTTCTTTTCATTGTGATGCGGAAGGTTCATATTCTCACGTGCTTGTGTCACTGACTTGCTTTCCAGATTTACAGAAAGATTGAAGTACGAAGCGCTGTCTAGGCTAAGAATTAATTCCGTTCTCATGCCTCGCAGCACATGTGCATAAACTTTCATTATGACGTTTCCAATTTGTAACTGAATGTTCACGTGACCCAAAGTTCGAATGCTCGATGCAACTTGCTGGACCATGATGCTGGAGTCTCTAATCAACTGAAGCTTTAGCTGTTTGTACACACCCTCGCTGATACAAGTAATTGTTGCTCCTGTATTGAGAATTGCATTTACTGGCTTTCCGTTGATGAGAGCACTGAAGTGTATTAATGAACCTCTGGGTCGCCCTCCTCGTTTCCCCGTTCAGTATCAATAGCGGACACATTGCCGCGGCGCGGACATTCGTTGTGCCAGTGAAACTGTCGTGGGAAACCAGCCGCTGAGCAATATCTACATTCGTTTTGTGGGGCACGCGGTTGAGGAGTTATTGTCGGTTGCTGCGGTCTGCTGAAGAGACGTGGAGCTCTTGATGCGATACTAGCGTTACGAGTAAAGGAAACTCCTCTCACCCGTTTTAAAGATGTCTCGACCCGTTGAGTAACGGTAAGCCACTCTAATAACGAGTTGAAAGACAATCTGGCGAGCGCCAGTTCCACATCAGGAGGAACACCTCAGTCAGTCCAGAAATGATGTGGCACTCTTTCAGGTCAGCCAAGGAACCCAGTCGCTTTTTCTCGTCGTAGTAGTCCTTGATGGTCTGCTCACCCGTTTTAAAGATGTCTCGACCCGTTGAGTAACGGTGAGCCACTCTAATGACGAGTTGAAAGACAATCTGGCGAGCGCCAGTTCCACATCAGGAGGAACACCATCAGTCAGTCCAGAAATGATGTGGCACTCTTTCAGGTCAGCCAAGGAACCCAGTCGCTTTTTCTCGTCGTAGTAGTCTTTGATGGTCTGCCCTCCTTTCAATCGGTAGTGAATGAAGAGACGGAAGGCATCTCCGTCAGTCATAGCAAAGCGGGCTTGCATGTCACGCTTGATATCATCCCAAATTGTCTCGCCGTTGCCGAAAATCTCTGTCAGGTACCACTTGAACGCTTCCCCTTCAATGTATTCGTTGAATTGACTGACCCGATCACGGTAAGCCCAAGACGCCTCGGCTGCCTTCATGTCGAAAAGAAGAAGCCAATTCTTGATGGGGACGTCTTCTGGTGTTCCCTTGTACTTCTGTATATTGAGCGGAGGCTTTGGCTTATCCATGGCACGTTGATGAAGTCGATCCTGTCGACTTGTGTGACGCTACAAAATGGAGACACGTCGTAGTCTAAATGCCATGGGTTCAATTAATTCTAATGCACGCGAACTTCCTCTTCTTCGTCGGCTTCTCCAAGAATCACCTTGTTAATGCGTCACACACACACACACACACACACACACACACACACACACACACATATATATATATATATATATATATATATATATATATATATATGTATATATATATATATGTATATATATATACATTGCCAAGTAGATCATCCGTGAGCGGCCAAAACGTGGTTATTTCGACGTTTCAGCCAGAGTCTCACCTTCATCAAGAATGAAGGTACGATTTGTTGGTGCTCAGTTTAATACTTCCTTAGAGAGAGAGTACGCAAAAAAAGAAAAAAAGCACTGAGAAGAAGAGGTAGACAGCCGCCTGGCCACCTCCTTTGCTTTTTTGCCCTTTTCTGCTCCCTTCTTTTTTTCCCTTTTACTTTTTCTTCTCCTTCACTTTTTCTTGACGATCACCTTTAAGATGTTCGCGGTCTGCATATCCTTCCTTCCACTAAAGTATTCTTCCCGACCAGACAGCGCGGCAAGGCTCTGGCGGTTAGGTGTGGGGAAAAAGAACTTTTTTAGATGTTTACGCCTTCAACTAATCACTGCCACGTGAACTTCTCGTTGTTGAAAGAAGGGCGCCGCGTATTGCCACACAGTCTGGCAAGCGGGCGCAATAGCCATTCTGGCCCCCTCCTAGATGAAGCAGTAGGGGCCTCCTGATAGTGCACAGGGTTGCTTTTGCCCATTTCATGCTTGCCACAATTGCTTGGTTAGTAAGGTAGAAACAGAAAGAGACGACAGCGGTGCTTAGGAAGAGTAGTTCCATTTCGAAGTATTTAAAGTTGTCCAGTGACCATCGAAGCTGCAGTGCCGTGAACTCAATTATTAGGTCCGTTCGATTCGCCTGCACCACATGGACCAGTTCACGATGTGCTGCACCTTGCCATTCGTTCCAATGGTGCAACATTGGTGAACTCTGAATCCTGCCATCCGTTTCGGAAGGTGCAGAAGAGGTGCAGCGCTGGTTCATGATTTTCCTACACCTCCTATGTTGATGGTGCCAGCTTGTTGCAGCCGTGCGTGCAGCTGATCAGACGACGCAGCTCTTTGGCGTATGCGCGATACCCGCCTCCACTAACGCGACGTGTTTCTCTGAGATGTTTGCGCCCATAAACTGTACGCATGTGCTGTTTTCCAACGGTCAGTGTTAGCTGAACTATGTAAACTAAGCGATCAGAAATAACGCCTGCACCTTGTCGGCACCTTGTCATTCGTTTCGGGTGTCGCACTGTGCCGGGATCACTAAACTCCCGATGCACAATATGTGAACTCTGCGTGCACAGCTGTGAACCGGTTTATATTGGTGCAGGCGAATCGAGCGGGCCTAATATCATTATTGCTGTTATTGTTTTTAATGCATTAATTGCTGCAAGTGGACCCAGATTCTCATTTATTTCTTTTTCGAGGGTGTTAAACTGGTGGATGAGGTATGTTTCTCGTTGTTCACGTTCTCGGCTTGATTTAAATCCCGTTTATGAGAATGTTACTGATAGTTTGTTGAACGGATGGTCGGGAAGGTTGAGATGTTTTGATACAGGTAGGCTTGGGGCTGAATTCGCGTGGGCTTTGTGACTGTAGAAACGAATCCTAAATGTTGTTTTTGTTTGTCCGATGTACTGCCTGCTGGACACGTTGTAATCGAGTAAATATAACACAATAGAGTGATCGCATGTTAGGTTACTTGTATGTTAATATGAAAGTTGGATTGTGTGCTGGTTGCCTTGTCTGTATCTCACATCACTTTACATACATGGCATCATGACTTTTAACAAGATCGGCATGAATCATTATGAAAAGAAGTATTGATTTGAAAGTGTACACGTGTGTCCTTGAGGTGGCATGGTCGTCGGTAAACAACGCCAGGAACGGATGGGAATGCGTGTTTCAGACGTTTACTTTGCTCCAGAATGTTGTAATGTCGTTTAAAAATTTTGTTTACATTGGAGAAGTTTGTGCTGTAAGTTAGGCAGAGGTTTGTTCGTCGCGGGTCTTCTTGCGGTGGTCGCTTCATAAGTAAGTCATCAGACTTCAGTTTTCTAGCTTTCTGAACAGCGTCAATAATCACATGTGGGGCTATTTTTATTAATCGAGCATAAGTTTTAGCTTCTGTGAGCTCGTGTCAAAATCAGCGTCTCTTGAGCAGGTTTGCTTAAACCGGTGAGCCTGGCTGTTTGAAATACTTTTTTTACAGTAGCATGGGTGATCGCTTTGGTAATGGAGGTATTGTTGTCGATCCTTTGGTTTGCGAAATAGGGTTGTAGAAAACTTGTCTTCTCCTATCGTTATGGTAACATCGAGAAAATTGATGGTTGCTTGCGAGTAGGTGCGTGTGAAGTGCATGTTTGGATGTACGACGTTGTAATCGTCGATAAAGTTGAGAAGTTCATCCTCACTGTGGGTCCAAATAGGAAAGATGTCGTCTATGTATCTTCTGTATATGAGTGGTTTCAAGAAACATTGTGCGAGAAATTCAGATTCTAGCTTTCCCATAATTATGTTGGCATATTTGCGTGCCATTTTGGTGCCCATAGCAGTCCCGCTGATTTTTCAAAAGTACTCTTGGTTCAATTCAAATGAATTTAATTCTACGACCATCTTCGTCGAAGTTGCGATGGCAGAAAAATCTGGGGTGTCAGATTGTCTATAGCCTGTGTATATGTTTTCTAAGGCAGCTATGCCGTCATTGTGAGGAATATTTGTATACAATGAAGACACATCAAGAGTAACTAAGTACAAGTTTTTTGGCACACACAGACCAGCATTGTCTTGAAGAAAATGTGTGGTGTCTGTCATGTACGACGCGAGGGGATATGAAATGTGGCTTATTAGTTTGTCCACGTACCCTGATATATGTTCAGTTGTTGCACCTATGCATGATATGATTGCTTGACCTGGATTACCAGGTTTATAAATTTTTAGGAGGATTTAAAAGCCACCTGGACGAGGGTATGCTGGTCGTATTAGTTTGTGGTCAGTGTTGGTTATCTTTTTTGTGTCCAAAAGTTTCTTTAGTTCTGTTGATACGATATGTTTGTATTCGTCTGTCAGATCACCTGGCAGGCGTTCGTAAAATTTTGAGTAGTCTAGTTGGCGGTATGCTTCTTGTAAGTAGTTCATTGTATTAAGGAATACAATTACCCCTCCTTTGTAAACGGCTTTTGTTGTTATGTCTGTCCTAGATGCCAGATTTCTCATACTCTTTTTTTCAGATTTGGTCAAGTTTTCTCGCTTCCTTTCTGTACTTGGTATTCGTGTACTATATCTGTCTCTACTGCGAGGATATAAAGGTCCAGACACTTGTCTCGATTACTGTTCGGTGTCCAATCACTTGTGTTACGACGGTGAATTGTTTCGTGTTTAAAAAGCCTGTCGAACAAATATTCGCGCGACCTTAATCTTCTAGCGAAGTTGTCGAGGTGGCGGAGTAAGTGCAATTCTTCAAAAATTTTTGTGGTTGGGAAGAAGCTCGTATTTAAATTACCCCAATCAGTGAAACGTATTTCGAAAGTTCTTTCATTGATGAAATTGGTGATGTCTCCTTCCTTCATGTAATGATTATGTCCGTATACGTTCAGAACAATTTTCATGTTTACCCCCACTACGCTATTATTTTCTGTATTTTTTATCTCGAAACACTGAACCTAGATTTTTTTTCTTTTTTTTGCACTGGCTCGTTTTATTCAATATTTGGAGCAGTTTGCCCACTCGGTACGTAACATCGTCGATAGCAAAAGAAAGAAAGCTGAAGAAAACACTGAGGTTAGAATATATCACTATAGAGAACGTGGATGTTTGATTTCTAATACCTTGGCATATGCCCTCGGGCCTCGTGATGAGGGGAAACACCTGAATAAAGAGAGCTAAGGCACCTTGTTGGGCTAGTCAGTTGGGGTTCATCATTTATATTGGTGTTGAGCACCGCGACAAGGACACAAGAAGAGAGGCACACACACACACACACAGCACTATGTGTGTGTGCCTCTCTCTTTTTGTGTCCTTGTCGTGGTGCGCTAAATCCTTATAAGCAAAGATAGCACTGGATTGCTGAGTGGAGGAGGGTGATAGCGACAACCAAAGTAGCACAAAGGCTGAGAAATTGTTCATTATGGCGTCAAGAAGTGCCAGTTAGGGTGTAGTAATTCCCACGTCCATAGCTGGAATGAACCAGCCTAGAATTGCCACCTAGACAGCACTAGAATTGCCACGCAGAAGCGATTTAGACTCACATTGCACGAGTGCATGACGAAGTGGAAGCCTTGTTCATCAAAGTGCTCTTCAACAGGTGCGCGTGCTTGGAGCGAAGGTTTTCACGACCGTTGTATAGGCTCAAAAAAGTGCAAGTACTGTAATTGTTAACTCAAGGCTTCAGGGGTAGTCATCAAAGCGAAAACGTCATCCGAATACATTGTTGCTGGCTGACTCTCACAGAACTATACCACAGCATCATTACGGTTTCAATGCAGTAAGCTTCGTGGGACTCTTGCCCTGCGGATTGATGCCTGTGCTCCAGCGCCTATATTTACCATTATCTTTGTATTTTATACATCTTACTATTCAAACATGCGTAATAGTTGCACTGATGGTATGTTGGGTGCGAGTTTTTTTTTATCAATAGCGTCAAGTTTGAAGTCAGCGACATGCAGGCATTAAAACCTATTAAAACTATTTCTGGTTCTCAGTAGGATTCATTGTCCAACTGATACACTGAAGTTCTCTATACACCAACCGGTGTTTCACTACCCTCCGAGAACGGGCCACCTTGTGGCAGGTGACGATGTCATGTCGTGAAGTCACCAAAATGCGTCTCTACGTAACGGCTCTCATTTACGACGACCGGATGACATCACCGATTTACATGAACGATGATGTAACGATTACTTAACCACATGACGTCATAGCTCGTTTGGCTTTTTGTTCATTTCCCGTGTTTGCCATGTTTTCTAAGATCACCTTTGCCTTCATCCGCATTGACTTTGGCGTTGAGGCAATAGAATTTTGCTGTTGTGCAGTATTTGAGTCACGGGGTTTTATTAATGACTGTGTTAAGTTTATGCACTTTGCAAGTGAATTTGTGCTTACGATATGTATGACCAATGCTATATTTACCTATTCCACCGACGTGCATCGTGTTTCTAAGTTCGATTCGAGAGCGAAAGGCGCGTCAAGCGGGGGACCAACGCTTTCGTTCACGCCTTTCAACAAGAAGCAGCCATTGATCGCACACGTCCACCTGTCAAACGCTCTTTTGTGTTTCGACGCCCTCGGCGAATAATGCTACTAGTTAGGTCCGCAAATTGAGTCTCTTCGGTGGTACTCTACAGCCGAGAGGAATGTTTGTTAAAAAAGCCGATAAGTTTCGCAAGTGGTGGTCGAGCCAGGGATCACAATAGAAGAAGCCATTATCTGGCGCCTAGAACAGCCCCAGACTGAAAGCCCCACAAAAAGAAGAGATTTTACGTTTGGTATTTGTTTTAAGGGTGTTGTAGTTTTCTTTCAGACTTGAACTGTTTTTGTGTGACTATGCAGTTGAAGAGTATGCTTGATGAAAGAACAAACTATTGATTAGGCACTCAGTTTATTAGTGGTTTCTTGTGCTCCTTTGAGGCATGTGAATTTATTCCGCTAGCAAAAAAGCTTAGGATGCAGTGCATTGTATTGCTCAGAAATCACAATGACGTCATACACACTTTCGTTTCATTCTTGTGGAAAGTATCACTGCATTGTCATCAATACGCTCCATGACGAAGAAAAGATGTCTTTTGCTGCCACAACTTAATACTACACCGCAGTAAAAGTACAATGCTTACTTGAGCATGAATGTAGGAAGAAAACAATGAACTTTGACCCGCCGCAGAATAGTTATTTTATTTTGAAGCGTTCAAGTATTCATGCGTAATTTCTGTTTGGCATTCTTGCCGAGCCAAATCAGAAGTGTCAGCGACTTGAGAGTCCTGTACGGTTTCACATTTCAATGTAATGTAGAAGTGTCCACACATTCTTTTTTTTGTGCATCGACTCCACACGCCAGATATCGGTCTTTTCAAGTGAAATGAAAGAGAATAAAGCTCCTTCTTTTGAAATTGCGCCAACACTGTTCTACTGCTTGATGAATGAGTGCTAAGAACGCACTCATAACGAGCAACAGTGGGGATGAACACTAGAGCACGAGTGCCTACAGCAATTGAAGGGCATTTTAAATAAGAAATATTGCAAGAAACAAAAAAGAAACAGACCACCACTTGTTAAGAAAACAGCACCAAAAATGTGAGAAAGTTACTGAATAGTTATTCACAGTTTGCTGCTTCGCTGATAACCATTTCACAACGTATTTGTCAACCTTTTCTTGGCGAGGCGAGAGGGGCACACACATGCTTCAAGTATGCGCCCATTATGTTTCAGCGCACTCAAACTCTTACGGCGTCATATCTATTCCAGTTATGTGACCATGTGCACTCGTGTTTGCTTTCATGTGCTATCCCTTGAAGCAACCCGCAATAACTATCGCACATAGACTTGAAACGCCTTCGAATATTCGTAAAAATTAAAATGGTAAATATTCAGTGTGTCTAGCGTATTTCTATTGAGTATAACGGCATTTGTAGTCTACATAAGGTATTTCTTAATGAAAATTCGCGTGCAGCAGGAGAGAATCACAATAAATCAAACAAAAAGAACATTCACTTTCACAGTGACTTCTCTCTCTATGTCTATCCGGGAATATATCTGACAATTTGCACACTCTAGCATCGCCGTTATTGAAAGTAGGTATACGGAGTATTACGCAACAAAACTACGAGATGAATATGAGAGACGCCATGCAGAGGGCTCCAGTAATTTATACCATCTAGTGTTCTTTGGCGAGCACTGACATCACACGGTACACAGGCCTCCACCTTTTCGACTTCATCGAAATGCGACCGCCTAGGAAGGAGAAAGGGTTTCGAACCCACCAACGTCAGTTGAGCAGCCGACCATCACCCACTGCCGCTAAAGGACTTATCGTATGAGCTGCATAAAATAATGAAATCACGTGAAAAAAAGACGTGTTTTCATGCCTACTCAACACTGCGTGTCAGTGGTCACCTTGAAGCGCTTGCATCATTATCTTTCTCTTATTACGTCTTCGTGCTGCACAAGGCTGACACATCTCAATGTACGCAGATACATAACGCGCAATTCAACAATCAGTGGAAAAGTGTGTTGGAAGCAGCAGTGTGCTTCCAACACATTTTGCAACGTAGACGTCTAAGGAAGGTTCTGGGTATCTAGAGATTGGTTCTAGATTGATAGGAGGGACATTTCGATTGCGTATAAAGTAAAAAGAAATATTCGCACGTTCCACTCACCGCAAGAGTCCTATAGGTGTTATGCGTAGCAGTCAGCGATCAGTGAGCTATGACGCATTGTATCCTTTAGAGCCATGCGTTCCAAAATTGGTATAGCGATCCCAGCACGGCGGGGTTGTAGAGCAATGCTTGCATATAGGCTGAAAAGTAGTATTGAAATATATGTATGAACAATTTACGTCAATATTAGAGTGGATTACAGCAGAAAGCAATACAACACCTTATAGTAGAAAGCTATTAATAAATATGACCAACCACAATTACAAAGAACACTGTGTTGCATTTGTAAGCACAAGCTACTGGTTCATAAACAATATACAGCTTAATTCAGCGCTACAAACATTACCAAGCTCTAATTACCAAACATTACCAAACACTAATATCGGGGCCTGTCATTGTTTTTGGCTGTGTGCACAAGCTTACGCGCACGCCGTCATTGAAAACATGACCTACGCGGCATGCATGTCATGTTAGATAGATATTCGTCATACAGTCATATCGTTTCATATTATTATCTATATATGCAAATGCAGCGAAACAACTACAACACGTATGCGGCTGTAAACCAGGTGAGTGCACACGCGTTTGACGTCACTGGCTTTATTTTTCATAACACTGCGACAAGCTCTAAATATATCCAACAGTGTGACTGTTATTTACAAGAGGGATATCATGGTAACTTTTTTGTCTGAAAGAGCATTACTGACTTCCATCACTGTGGCATCTCGACTTATGTGTTTTAAGATTTTTTTCTCCGAAGGCACCTATACATGTGCCCGTAAATTTGAAATATGTGAGATATATAGCGTGCCGTTTCAAGATCAGACCCTTGGAATTTTGTAGTTAATGCATTATGCGTCTTCTGAAGCGAAAATTACTGTTTCATACAGAACAGGAGCCCGATTACGTTCTCTAAAAAATACGTTTTTTTTTCTCTGCGTTTGAGTGCTTTGGTAGAACACTACCGAAGCACGTTTCAAGTTCTTATGATTTTTTTCTGCAACGCTAATATCCTTGGGACGCAACTCTGCCTTGTTTTGCAGGCTCTCCAAGACATCTTGGCGCTTTCGCGCAGATGGCTTGCGTTGGACTTTATTGGTCTGATTTTAGCCATGGTCTTCGAATGACTTCCTTTTAAAATTCTCAAACAGCGAACGCTCCCAGCCTTAAAATTAGCTTTTATAGTTCTTCCCTAACTACATGACGTTGCGCAGTGCCTGAAAGCTCATATATTAGGGTAGCGACTGTAGCAGTCAAAGAGATGCATGCCTTAAATTCATAGTAATCACCCTGTACTGAGAGAACGTGCGGGGCAGACTTGCGAAAGAAGTAAAAGAAACTACAGTATCCCGGATGCTGCGAATAAAGGATCGCTGTTAGGCACCACAGCGGAAGTACGAGGCCGTAAACTGACAATTGATGAAGCTCTGCTTTGCGACCACTGGATCCTAAATGAGCGTTTATTGTGTACACATAGCCACTAAGTGCAGTGAAACATAAATATATGCCTACGCACTGGACAAAAGTAACAAGATGTTGACGGGACCAGCGCACACTAACAACTGCTGTTTGTCAGTTGGTCTGCTCCAGTACAGTGCACACGTTTCTTCTTTCTTTCACTATGCAGGCGTTGCTTTATGTTTTGCAGCAAAAACTGTTATGAGATCAAAACACGAGTTACACGAGGCGCCGTAGTTGCCCGCTGCCGTAGTGTACGTAACCAGTATCACAAGAAGCAAGAAAAAAAAAGGCTCAGTAAATAAAACAATGACAGCATATCTTCGGAGTAATTGATAATTAGTGAAGCGAAGCCTCCGTCCGTCTGTCTGTCCAGACGTTTTTTTGTCTGTCTGTTGATTCATTCTTTTTCTGCCTCAAAAAATCACTTGTGTCTGTCCTGTTTATTTTTCTATTTTAATTGCATTGCCTGCTACATGTTTATGGTGCGGGCTGGAGATTTGTTTTTGCTACATCAAAAGAAAAAATGCCCGTTTCTCTGTCCTATTGCACACTCTTCTAATGAACCCATACAATCTAGTAAATGAGACGAGAAATGTTTATGAGACAGCGTCATCTATTATACTGTTCGGGATATACTGCTGGCTAACCCTGACGCAGGACAAGTTTAGACTAAGAGGAGCTTCCCCCTAAACACGAACGACCCATTAGCATTCAAACCCGGGTCCACTGCGTGCCAGCCGAGTATTCTACCACTGAGCCACACCGTTTTTTTTCTTTATAGCATGGAAATATTGCAATCGAACGTGGGGAGATATATTTATACGATCAATTGTTTCGGTCCTGGTAGCAGTTACGAAACTGGCCTTAGGCAGACTTGATGGAGAAAAAGGAATCGCGTTAATATGAGTAAGAAAGCCTGTTAGAACATGAAAAAAACTAGGCGTCACACATTGTCAATTGCGTAACGAGTGGGTCTTCCTATACTCCAACCAATTAGAAAACTTGTTATTCATTGCCTATTAACTGTGGCGCTTACATACTTAAGGCATGATTCTTCATTGTCGTCAGCCATTGCATAAAAATTGCACAAAAGTTCTAGCACGTGTGTGGCGTATACTACGCTTTTCAGAAGAATGACGAAGGGTATAATGGTGAAAGCTGGTCTGCTACTCAAAAATTATGAATATTTATAGCGTATTTGGAACCCAGCAAGTGTGATTATAGCAGTTACTCCAGGAGTGTTTAAATAAAGCTGTGAAAGGCCCCTTTTTTAGCTTTTGTTGTGACTGGGCTGCGCACTCCGCGCAGGCCTGGCGTTTTTTTTTTATGTTTTACTAACTAGCCCCCATCATAGGATCCTTCAGCGCAGTCGCAAGCGTTCGTGGTGCGCATTACGAACATGTGGATATCTTGGGGAGACAGTGGCTTTGTTATGGCCCTCACGACGAGTTCAATAAGAGGCCTCGTGGCTTCAGTTGAGGTTGATGATGCGCTACAATTACGAAAAGCGGAAGGTCATTTTTCTGCAGAAATTGAAGTAACCGGCTAAAAGAAGCCCGGAGAAAAGAATGAACGCATGCTCACGCTGAATTCCTCTCCTCCCAATGATGAGTAATATTGTGAGTATTTACTTATCAATAAATATATTTATGGCAGCCCAAAGTGCGACGACCATTCATACAAAGAAAACTGTGATTCCGCCTAGTTCGAACATAATAATCTTGATGTAGCTAACGTGCTTGTTTGGGCGAGTTGGTACAATATAAAAACAGAGCCAATAATGAGGGACACGAAAATAAGGAGACAGACAGCGGCAGTGACTTACAACAAGATTCATTTGCTGCAACCGCGCAATATATAGTTGAGCAGTATCTTACAAATAAAAGGAATGAAAAACCAAAGAAAACAGAATTCACCTAACAACCGAGTAATCATTGTGATAAAGCGCCATAAACAACACGTGTGGCATCATTCTGAAGAAAATCAATTTTTTTTTTGTCATAGAGCAATCGAAGGCCTGCTGACACATAGATTGCCCAGCCTTTCCATTTCTGCGGCCTCTAAATTTCGCGTATAATCTGCTCCCGATGCCCCTAATGACCTTACAATGCTGAAAGTAGGGGACACAACCGCAGTCTCGGCAATGGATGCCGAGGTGGCTCGATACTGTACAAGAGACAATGTGAGCGTGCTCTTTCAGCCGCTCATTTAAACACCTGCCTGTTTTGCCGATGTACCACTTGCCACAGGACAGGGGTAGAGGAGACACCACCCTTTCGATGCATGGAACGTTCTTGTTCCGATGTTTCATTTTGCAGCCTCCCTCTCGCCTAGAACCCGGGTTCACAGCCTTGCACATCCTACCCAGCTTTTCTGGGGCAGAAAAAAAAACGATTCTACGTCGCACCTGCTGTGGATATAGGGAATAACGACAAGGTTTCGTTTGTCCCATTCTTTTTCCCTTGTGCCTCATTCTGCTTTCTCGGAGTATACACTCAACAACGGCGGTCAAAACGTACATCGAGTACCCAGCCTCAGTAAGGCGTTCAGTTTGCTGAATAAAGCTGGACTTCGCACCTTCGCAGTGCGTTTGTGTAGCATGTCTTCACAATGGCGCGCTTCATCAGTTTCGACTGTGCCGATCCAAAAAGAAGTATTGGCTTGTTTGCACGCTGCTCATAGGCCCAAAACACGTAGGGTGGACTCAACTTTAACATAAAATCTAGGAACCTGATGTTTCCATTGCCCGAAATTTGAAGGGTTATAACAAGCGGAGAAAGGCACTTACTGAAAAACTAGTCAAAGATGAACCTGCCAACGAGGTTCCAGCTTGAAACAACACGACGAAGTCATCAACCTAACTAAATATTTTATTAAGAGATATGGATATCAAGCAATTCCTAATGGCACGAGCACGTCAGGCTAAAAATAAATTGCTTAAAATGGGCGCAAGGCATGACCCTATGCACACCCCTTGACGTTGCAAGTAAATACGTTTATCCCACTCTGCGAATGATGATCTTAGGTAATATTCTAGCAGTTCCATAAAACCTTCAACAGATATATGCCTAATTCATTCTGATAAGTCACAATGACAAAACTGTCAATGCACTCGCGAATGCAAGCTAGAAGCTCATTGTGTGGCAATGAGTAGTACAAACCTTTATTATCTATTCAGCTTGCCTGGTAGCCAGAAAATTTGTTATCTTTCAGCACAAAAATCACATCATTGAAAGTCTTAGTTAGGAACAGATCGTCTTTGTTTAATAACATCAGTTTACCCTGAAGAAATCGCGCCGGTATTTTTTTCCCCCGTGTTAGCCTGTGATGCTATAAATCGAAAAGGACACTTAACTTTGTGCATTTTTGCGTTAAAGAAAACTTTCACGCTAAGGTTTTTCCCACCATATATCTTTTTTATCAACCCATCACGATTCAACCTTCTACCAACACTTTTTGCATCCGTTCTAACCTTCGCAAGTGACACATTAGCTTGGGGCTCAAAAACAGACCAAATCGCTTCACTAGCTTTTTTCTTATAGAGTTCATTCGAAAAAATAGCAAACCACCCCTTCTTATCTGCTGCTACCAAGGACAAAAACTTGTTCCTCAAGAAGTATTTTACATCCTTTACAGGAACCCTGTTTAAGCCTGCTCTACGGTTACAAAGAATGTCTTGTAACCGTAGAGTTACAAAGAAGGTTACAAGAAGGCTACGGTTACAAAGAAGGCTTTTTTTCTGCCCCAGAAAAGCTGGCTAGGATGTGCAAGGCTGTGAATCCTAGTTCCAGGAGAGAGCGAGGCTCAAAAATCAAGCATCGGAACAAGCACATTTCATGCATCGAAGGGTTGGTGTATTCCATACCCCTGTCTTGCGGCAAGTGCTACATTAGTCAAGCAGGCAGGTGTTTAAATGAGCGGCCGAAAGAGCACGCTCAGAATGTCATTTCCTCAGTATCGGGCAACCTCGGCATTCATTGTCAGGACTGTGGTTTTGTCCCCGGCTTTCAGCAATGTACGATCATTAGGCATCATAGGGATCAGATGATACGCGAAATTTATGAGGCCGCAGAAATGGAAAGGCTGGGCAATCTATGTGTCAGCAGGCCTTCGATTACTCTATCACAAAAACTAATCGATTTTCTTCAGCACGTTGGCACACATGAATTTTATGGCGCGTTATCACGATGATTACTCGGTTGTTAGGCGAATTCTGTTTTCTTTGGTTTTTCATTCCTCCGATTTGCCAAATACTGCTCAAGTATTTAATGCGCGGTTCCAGCAAATAAATCTTGTAAGTCAGTGACACTGTCTGTCTCCTTCTTTTCTTGTCCCTCGTAATTGGGGATGTGTTTGTGTGAATAAAATGATGGAGTATTTGCGCAGCCACACGTGGACAAAAACAAGACTCAGACGAGCGCAATGTCACAACCTGAATAGTTTTTGAAAGCGTTCACAAAAAAAACCCTGATATGTGCCCAATCTGGTCAAAAAATACTTGAACAGCGCACATGTGCACAACTTGTGATGACATGCTCAATGAACGAAAGACAAGAGCGAAAGGTCTTTCTCAAGCAAGGCAACCAATGGGCTGGTAACCCCCGTTTTTTTCAGCTAGTCAAAGTAATAGGGTTTCATTATCTCGCTTGATGTTCGGTTTCGATGCCTATATTCCAAGGCGGTGTTATTACCAGTAGGCATGCATGCGCACTCATTGAAAAGCAACGCTAAATGTGTGTTAGGACAACCTTTCAGTGACATATGTTCCCCTTGCCTCGTGGTACAACACCTCCCAGTTTTCCCTACACACACATGACAACACGTCAACGGTATGCTGTTCAGCACATTATTTACACATTTAACAAACTGAAACTTGTGTTAATTGCAATAGTATTTCGGAACATTGTTAAGTTTGTCTTAATTTTGATAAACTAATCCAATTTTTTTTGGCTGAAAGTGCCACTTGAACATCGTAAGTTCTAACTACAGTTTTTATTATGAGCGATAGCCCGTACACATAAGAGATTATCACCACTTTTCAGCTAGAATCAATCTCTCGAGCCATTAATAAAATACGTTTCATTTCTTGTTTATTATTTTTTACTTGCCAGACACCTACATCCAGAATCACAGAAAGAGTACTACGCTCAGCAGCTTGTTCATAGAACAAGCTAGAGCAGTGAATACAAGAGTTTAACAAAGCAAAGCAAAAAGCATTTGCGATAACAGAATTCTTGACCAGGTTTGAATGCTTTGAAGCCAAATTCATGAGCGGTTTGCTATCCCTAGGCGAAAGTCCAGCACACGTGGTCTGCCAAAAACTTTAGCTTAAATCTGAAAAATGCAGCTTATTTTCAACCGGTACTTTCGCAGTGAATGTTTATCCCTTTCCTAGAGAGTTAAAGGCCTCTAACACAGTTTTTCTGAAGCCCTCCATGAGAATATTGCACATTCTGTATAAGTACAATACCACAAAAGAGTTATGATGATGGTGAAACATAATGCACATCTCAAAACAACACATCGATTTTGAATAATAAACGTTGTATCTATTCGTATTCCTTTGTGTCACTCAGTTACACGTGTAAGTGGTGAAGGTCGCTGGTGATTTGTGGTTGCACCGAATGATCCCACTACTTCGCCCACTCATCATCATTGTCTTCGTGGCTACGCCGGGAGTTCAGCCATAATTTCGGCCAACCACATTTTGCTTATTCTGACTGGATCATCAACTAATCATCACATTCAGTTTATAGAGAAGCTTGCTCACCAACAGTTGTTGTTAACTACCGAATTTCATAAATGCGCATGCCATGCTACCCGGCTTTTTACAACCACGTCTATCTAGCCTCTAGGTAAAAGCTGATTAGAGAAGGGCTGTGCTCTTTTCAGGATCAGAGCCAGATATAGCAGCAAGGAGTTAAAGCCCCACGTTGCCTACCTTTTTCCCGTGCCTAGCTGACGCGTGCCTCTAAGGAGCTGTGTCACTCTTAAAACTAACTCCCAATAGGCGAGCATTCCTTAATTAGATGTTCGTCCACCGACTTATGGTACGGAAAAGTTTACCCGCGAGTGGTGCAATTACGACTAACGTTCTCCAACGCCGCAAGATGGTAGCGACGTGCATCAACTTCCGTAGCGTGCAACACAAAGTAAATAGACTTATGCTTAACGGGAGCCGACCCTCCTGAAATCCTGTCAGCAGCACAAGCTCTCAAAGTGCTCATACATTTGTCTCCACTTTATGACGCCGAGCAACTGTCTGATAGTTTTTATAGGAGCACGAACACAGAGACTTTCAGTGCGCGTGTCGAGCGTTTTTTCGGTGTCCTGGTTAAAGGAAGCTCTAGGGGCAAATCTCCTTCAGCTATCAGTCGCGTGTCCCCAATGCATGAAGTAGTAGTAGTAGTAGTTGTAGTAGTAGTAGTAGTAGTAGTAGTAATAGTAAGTAGCCAGCCCCACCATTTTGATTTAGTGGCTAAGGTACTTAGCTGCTGACCCGCAGGTCGCGAAACTGAATCCCGGCTGCAACGGCTAGATTTTCAATGGAGGCAAAAATGCCCGAAGCCTGTGTGCTCAGATTTGGGTGCACGTCCTCAGGTGGTCGAAATTTTGGGAGCCCCCCACTACGGCGTCTCTCATAGACAGATTGTCTTTGGGACGTTAAAACCGACATATCATCAAAAGTAGGTAGCCACCTACATACCATTAGAAGTAGGTAGCCACCACCTACTCAGTCCTTGGAATTTCTGCTGGATGGCCGGGAGTTCAGCCATAATTTCGGTCAACCACTTTTTGCTTATTCTGACTGGATCATCAACTAATCATCACATTCAGTTTATAGAGAAGCTTGCTCACCAACAGTTGTTGTTAACTACCGAATTTCATAAATGCGCATGCCATGCTACCCGGCTTTTTACAACCATGTCCATCTAGCCTCTAGGTAAAAGCTGATTAGAGAAGGGCTGTGCTCTTCTCAGAATCAGCGCCAGATAAAGCAGCAAGGAGTTAAAGCCCCACGTTGCCTACCTTTTTCCCGTGCCTAGCTGATACGTGCCTCTAAGGAGCTGTGTCACTCTTAAACTAACTTCCAATAGGCGAGCATTCCTTAATTAGATGTTCGTCCACCGACTTATGGTACGAAAAAGTTCACCCGAGAGGGGTGCAATTACGACTAACGTTCTCCAACGCCGCAAGATGGTAGCGACGTGCATCAACTTCCGTAGCGTGCAACACAAAGTAAATAGACTTATGCTTAACGGGAGCCGACCCTCCTGAAATCCTGTCAGCAGCACAAGCTCTCAAAGTGCTCATACATTTGTCTCCACTTTATGACGCCGAGCAACTGTCTGATATTTTTTATAGGAGCACGAACACAGAGACTTTCAGTGCGCGTGTCGAGCGTTTTTTCGGTGTCCTGGTTAAAGGAAGCTCTAGGGCCAAATCTCCTTCACCTCTCAGTCGCGTGTCCCCAATGCATGAAGTAGTAGTAGTAGTAGTAGTAGTTGTAGTAATAGTAGGTACCCAGCCCCACCATTGTGGTTTAGTGGCTAAGGTACTCAGCTGCTGACCCGCAGGTCGCGAGATTGAATCCCGGCTGCAACGGCTAGATTTTGAATGGAGGCAAAAATGCCCGAAGCCTGTGTGCTCAGATTTGGGTGCACGTCCTCAGGTGGTCGAAATTTTGGGAGCCCCCCACTACGGCGTCTCTCACAGACAGATTGTCTTTGGGACGTTAAAACCGACATATCATCAAAAGTAGGTAGCCACCTGCATATCATTAGAAGTAGGTAGCCACCACCTACTTAGTCCTTGGAATTTCTGCTGGATGGCGGTGCTTGTATAAGATGAATACATCATGAAAAGATACGAGATGGCGGTACTTGGAGTGATCAAAAGATGGACAGACGCATCGACGGACAGACGTAAACACGGACGGATGGACAGACAGACAGACAGACGGACAGACAGGCAGACAGACAGACAGACAGACAGACAGACAGACAGAATGAAGGACGGATGCACAGACGGACAGATGGCCTGATAGTCGCACGGATGGACGGACACAAAAACGAACGCACGGAGGGAAGCATAGGTGGATGTACTTACGGAAGAACTGACGCACGCTTCGGCCCACTCATTATTATTGACTCCGGGACTATGCTCCAATTTTTTCGCATTGTCACTAAAGTAACGATGAAGTATGTTTTTTGAACAACACCACAGAAGAAAACAGAAGTTGAGCGCCGCAGGTCTCCACTGTCTATCTACTTATTGAAGTGCTCTTCACCGTCGAGAGGCGTTATCAACGAGGTCAAACATAAACACTGCTGACGTTTTCACAATAGTCGCAGGGAAGATGGAAGTTTTTATTGCGATATTTGAACGCAGAAATTTCGCATTACTCGTTTCTCTTTTGGTATGTCTGCCTTAATGACATTAAACCGACAATCACGCAGAGAAAGGCATAAAGGATGTTATTAAAAGTAATTGTAATGTGAAGGTGAAAAAAAAGTGGAAAAGTGGCAGCGAGTGTTGAACATTATTGAGCCTGTTTGGCATCACGCACCACTTAAACTTAAGTAAAAGTTCGCAGCTGACCAATTATTTCTTCTATACTACCTGAAGGCCCCAAGCTTACCAGTATATAGTCTTTGCTGTGCATGCAGGAAAGAAGTGTACATTTAAGGGTTCGCTTTTTTTTCGTAAGACACAACATGAATGACATCTATCAGATAATCATCACAAGACAGGTATATTGGACAGCATTGGAAGTAGTTGTAATGTATACGTCAAGAAAGAAGAGTGGACTAAGAGATAACTTGCCGCGGGCAGGGGCTGAACATGCATGTTGGTCTGTCAAACGATTCAGTCACCATGCCAAAGTTTCGGCGCTTGCTGCACGCCCAGCCACTCTAAACTGTTGGCTGCATTTATACTTATGAACGCTGTCGTTCAAAAAGCAAATATTAGGCATATTTGAGGTGCAACATCACTACGCATTTTGTTGTTTTCTTTCACTAGAAAATACGTATATACGCAGTTCTAAAGAATTTAGTATGTCTTAGGTTGCGCTGAAAATACGACGCTGTGCTTGAAGAAGCCATGTGTCGACAAAAGGGTGCTGCCACCTCGTAGTAGTCCTGCGTTCTGCACATGCTCATGTTTCTTTAATGCCACAGATGGAGAACGTCCATATTTCACACAGCGCTAAATTTCATTAGGATTAGACTAGGGCTCATGTCAGATGGAGTGCGAGGAATTTAAAGTGTGCGCAATGAAACAATTAGAAGGCGATAAAGAAGAAGCTGGAATGGGCGTGCAAGAACAAACAATAAATGACTGAAGCGCCAATAGGACGTCGCTAAAATGACGGTTTGAAGCATACGAGGAGAGAGGGAAAAAAGCAGTCACAGTGGTTGCAGCGAAAGAAGATGGGCCAAACGTCAGTAGTATAGGGTTTCCGACCCCAACTAAGACCTCTCTGCTGTTTACCAGTGGACTGGAAATCTTGAGTACTACAGACCGCTTCAGATCGTGAGTCACTTGTTTTTTGTCGCTGTGCCCACGTGCATGTGCCCGTAGACAGGCCTGAGCTGTCGCTTTCGGGGCCTAAACTCAGACGAGGCTGTCCGGCTGGAACTCCACTTCGGAGGCAGCTCTTCAATTGCAGCATCAACAGGCACAGCGTCTACCGACAGCCTTGAAAGGCAGCTGGTACAAGCGGTCGTGTAGGTGCAAAACGCCGACGGCGACGACAACAACTGCATCAACCTCCGTGCTTCGCGTCCAGACGTCAAGTGACCGATGTTGTTGAGGTGCCGCCACTTTTCTACTCTCCGTGACCGACAGTGTCGTAAGAACTGCATAATGAACACGAATGATTAGGATCCAAACTTTACCACGTGCACCTCATATAAACTTTTCTATCAGGCGTAGGATTAGTTATACTTACGGTAAGCTTTTGTCTTTGTTGAGTTTCAGGGTTATCACTTGTCTGTTGATAAAGGTTGCTTCCGAATGGGCTCGTCCTTCTGGAAATGTCTTGAGGTAGCCCTTGCGACCTTCCAAGAAAATAAAAGAACCTGCACGTTGCGCGAAGTAAAGCCACAACGTAAGATTATGTAAAGGATGGCAGAAGGCTATCGTCTTTCGACGACATTTAGAGTGAAGCATGCAGATACGTGGCCACTTTTTAGGAGCGGAGCCCGTTAGCTCGCACGATGTCCGCTGTCGCTGTCTTCGAAGGTCCCCGTTGGCCGTCCCTCTTTACCGTACGTAGAGCGTACATAGCGCGCTTATTCAAAGCAGAGGCCGTAGTCTGTCCATCCATCTCTCTTTCTGACCAGCTGTACATCTGTCCGTCCGTTCAGGCCCTCATGTATACGCCCAGTCGTGCATCTGTTGTTTCATTCATCCCTGCATCCATCAATCCATCCATGCGTCTATCCGTGTACCTGTCGCTACGTCCGTGCAGCTAGTCATCCATTTTTCACTGAATATTCCTAAGTGCGTTCAGCAAATGACTTTGCCCATCAAGACGGGGTCTGTCCGAATAAAATGCGATGACTGTGACTCCCATCCCGCATAGTTGTACATTTGGGGCAAAGTGATGTTCAAATCAAATAAAATATTTTTTTACAGCGAAGGCTGTTATGAGATCACATCTCGAGTCACGCACCGCCGTAGTTGTCAGCCGCCGCCGCCACCGGTGCTCGTAGTCACATCACACAAAATTACGAAAAAAATTTCACCAATGACACAGTGGCGCTCGAACCAAAGTTCACTGGGTGCAAGCCGAGTATTCTACCACTGAGCAATGCCGTTTTTTATTTATTACTTACTTTTGCACGTCATACAATAATATTACAGTGCATCACAGTGCATACATGGTAACAAACGGAATGGTTACATGAGACTTGTTGGCAAACTTGCCTTAGAAAGGCTTGATGTCGGGAAAGCAATCGCGGTAATACAACTTATTATTCATTTTAGAGCAGCGAAAGAGCAACCAGTTGTCGCACAATGCGGATAGCGTAACGAGTGGGTCGTCCAATGCTCTAACCCATTACAAATGCGCGTTTTTGTTCACCTATTGAATGTGGCGCACACCTACTTTAGGAACAATTCCTCATCCTTGTCAGCCACTACATGGACAATTGGCGCAAAATTGCTCGCAAGTGGTAAGCGAATACCACATTTCTCAGAAGAAAGACGAGAAATATCATAGCGAATGGCGGCCTACTACCTACAAAATTTATTATTAATGCCGTAGTGGGTATCAAGCAAGAGTGCTACTGAATGAGTGTTTAGAAAAAGCACTGATAGGCCACTCTTCTAACTTCCATTGTGACTGTGCTCCACCTTACGCGCATGCCTGGCGTTTCTTTTTTTTCCATGGCGTACAACCTCACAGACGGGGGAACACTGCAAAAAAAGCTGCCGAGAGGTGCCTGCACTAGTCCGTAACCTAACGTATTCTAAGGCGTGTGGGCAACAAAAAAAAACATTTAGCAATTGGAAACACATGGCTTGTGCAGAATCAACAGTATTCAATAGCCTGCAAAATAAAAAGTTCACAAGAATACAACGCCAAGATCAATAAAAAGAGTTTTCCTATTAAAACCTAGGCCTCAATGTGTCTATATTCTCTATGCCTCTTTTTAGAGCAGCGGGCATTTGTTTCCAAGTGTGCTGGGGCGTATAAGTTATGCATGCGATGTCTTACTTTATATTTATATCTACAACTCAACCAATAATAGTATAACTTATGAGCTGTTATCATACCAGATTTTTTAAAGGACTCTATGGTTTTGGCAATATACCCAGCATTGTAAACAGTGTGCAAATATATTTCTGCATAACGCATAATTTTGTAGAAAAAGAAGGAATATGTGTCCCAGACAAGTTGACAGTAATCAGGATGTGAACAGAAAAGAGAAATGTAAGCTGTCATTTTACGTTTTGGTGAGAGAATGTTTTTGAACTGACCCACTATTACAGCTATGCAAGCTACTTTTCTTTGTCCTAAGCTCACGTGAAATTTCAAAGACATGTGAGCGCCAATTACAACACCAAGACTCTTAAAGTGCTCAACAATACGAACTGGGGAAGAAATGTAAATCATGTCTTATGAGGAAGAATGAACTCATTCTTGGCTCTAAATATAACCGCCCTTGTCTCATTTTCTTTAATCTTCATTGAGTTGAGTGAAGACCACTGCTGCAGCTGAACTAAGGCCTCTTTACAATTTGAGATAAGGCAGATGATGCTGTTTTCAGAAAAAAAGTTTTCGCAGCATATTCAGCGAATGACGATGAGTGGAGTGAAGGGTCTGTCTGTCTGTCCGTCTGTATGTATGTATGTATGTATGTATGTATGTATGTATGTATGTATGTATGTATGTATGTATGTATGTATGTATGTATGTATGTATGTATGTATGTATGTATGTATGTATGTATGTATGTATGTACGAATGTATATTTTTCAACGGCCATTGAATGGTTCAGGTGTTTATCGCGAAAATTGCAAGGAGCTGCTAATTTTTATTTGCGCTTTCATTTTATTGTAATTTAAATTATATATACACCTAATACACGCATGTTTTAGTTATTTCTTTCTAAACAGTTATTTAGAGTGTGTATATGTATTACGTATTATGCATTAGTTGATACCCTGTAGATTTATTACAGGATAACATCCTGGAATAAATCTACAGGGGATCAACTGCTACCATAGTGCTTCATAAAGAAAGCAACAGAATACTAATAAAGAAGGGTGTGAAGCAGGGAGATACAATCTTCCCAATGCTATTTACCGCTTGCCTAAAGGAGGTTTTCAGGGGCCTAGAATGGAAACAGTTGGGGATAAGAGTTATTAGAGAGTAACTTAGTAACCTGCGCTTCTCCGATGACATTGCTTCGCTGAGTAACTAAGGGGACGAATTGCCGCTCATTATTACGGAGTTAGACAAGGACAGCAAAAAGGTGGGTCTTAAAATTAATCTGCAGAAAATGAAAGTAATGTACAGTAACCTCAGAAGAGAGCTGCGCTTCGAGATAGGTAATAGTCTACTTCAAGTTGTAAAGGAATATGTCTACTTATGGCAGCTAATAACTGCGGAGCCGAACCACGAAATTGAAGTAACCAGAAAAATTAGAATAGGGTAGAGAACCTTTGGCAAGCACTCTCAAATTATGACACGTAGATTGCCACTATCCCTCAAAAGGAACATGTATACCAGCGGTATCTTGCCGGTACTTAGCTACGGAGCAGAAACCTGGAGACTTACAAAAAGGGTTCAGCTTAAATTGAGGACCACGCAGCGAGCAACGGAAATAAAAATTGTAGGAGTAACCTTAAAATACAAGAAGCGAGCTGAGTGGATTAGGTAACAAACGGGGTTGAAGGATATCATTGTTGAAATCAAGAAGAGGAAATGGCAGAGGCCGGGCATGTAGCGGGTAGACAGGATAACCGCTGGTCATCAAGGGTTACAAACTGGATTCCCAGAGAAAGCAAGCGGGTTAATAGGAGACAAAAGGTTAGGTGGGCCAATGAGATTAAGAGATTTGCGGGTATAAATTGGCAGCAGCAAGCACAGGACCAAGTTAACTGGCAGAACATGGGAGAGGCTTTTCCTTCAGTGGACGTAATCAGGCTGCTGCTGCTGCTGCTGATAATGATGATGATGATGAAGATGATGGTGGTGGTGGTGATGATGATCATGATGATGAGGAGGATGATGATGAAGATTATGGTGGTGGCGGTGATGATGATCATGATGATGATGAGGATGATGATGATGTGTATTTACGATCGCATGTTTGCTTTAAGTTGTTGAGAAGTAAAGCTATGGCCACATTGTCACCGTTTTTCAGTGTTCGGGTGCTCCCGCCGACTTACAGTAAGATCCGGATGGGGATGGCTGTAATTTTGTCGTTCATTTGTTTGGTTTAGGAGTATATCGCGTGAAGTTAGGGGGGTTCCTCGACAGTTGCGGCCGGTGCTTGGATGCTTCTTTTGTGAGCAAGCTGGTCGGCCCTTTCGTTGCCCTCAACTCCTGAATTCGTGGGGCATGCGAGATTGCATAGTTGCTTCTCTAAATTTCTAATAGCTGCCCTTGAAATCGCTCAAGCTGGAAACATATGGCAAGTTATTTGTGACTGCCGACTCTTGAAAACCTGCGCGTGGTTCCACATTGCGACACGAATGTTCAAGCGTTGTTAAAAATAGCTAATGAAATTGCTGCTTGAGATGGACAGCGGAAATAGCAGCACATACGCAACACAGGAGTGTCATGAGTAGTCAAGCATGGTAGTGAGCGGTCTAGTTGTAGTTGAAAACGCAATGGGGCAGTCACTGCGCATGCGTATCAAGCGTGATGACCAGCGAAATGCATTTTTCGCTACAGTCCGCCTTAGCAGAGACATCCGAGTGGGAGTTGAATGAAAACGAAGAGCCAGAGGCAAGCATTGAAAACTTAATGGAAGAATGTGAGCGATGATGGCCACGCGTCACCGCTATTATTCTAACAAAATCGACAAGAACGAGTGAGCTCCATTTTAATGAAGGTATGCCTACATGAACGCGAAGGCGCGGACTCATGAGACACGAAGGCGAAAACCACTGCCATACCGGATCATCTAGTCAAGGCGGGAACCTTTCCTATACCTGCGCCACATTGATTAGTTTTGGCATTTACGTAGGTGAGCTTGAGAGCTTCGCGCTATATAGAACGGTCCTACGCTCTCGCCCACGCGTAAGACCGTTCATTAAAACTATAACGTTTAATGAACTTCCGTAATTAAGGTCAGAATCTTTGGAAACATTGCCAGCTGGAAACGACGATATTGAAATTCAGGCATTCTCCCATTGTCTCCCAGTTCTCAAGCAAGTGGCTGCCTTTCACTGCGGCTGTAACCGATGCCGGCGTGCCGCGTTGAGTTCTAGCGGTATCGCTCTAACATAACCTGGTGAATGCGAATTTACAAGACAAGCTTAGGAAATGAGCGTGAACTGCATATTTTGGTTGCCTAAACGAACCCATGCCTAGAGTAAACTATGGTCTGCTTGGATGAAGTTTTCGTTGATCCAGGCGATCTATTCCTGGAAATACTATACTAGCACACGAGAGTTTCTTCAACTTAATAAAAAAACACATTGAGTATACTACAACTCGTCTCGGCGCACACCATCTGGTGTGCGCCGAAACTTTAGGTGTGTGTTTTTGAGGTACCTTTTATGGAATCTGACGCTCTTAGGGCAATGTTCCGCGAGGTTTTCAAAAATAATAACAGACGGATATATTGAACTTGACCACATGTTTACATTATTTGAGCATAAGCAGCATTTTTTTATTTGTCGGCTCCTTACAACCGAAAACAAAAATATGGTATTGAGGAATACCGTAGAACAGGGAGCCGAAAATTTGTACCCACGAGTGTTTTTTAACCTGCACTGACATTGAACCGCACACAACTAACTTGCATTATGCCTCAAATAAGTGTGGCCACTGTGACCGCAATTGAATCCGCACCCATTGGGTCGAGTATCACGGAATCGGTGCATAATACCTGACTCTGTGACAATAAAAGAACACAATAATCGTTTTTTTTTTTCAAGCTGCAGGAGTGTTGCTTACGAAGGTCGAATTTTCAGATAACTTTGAGCAACTGGGTATGCGTTCGGTTGAAAAGCCTGTACCATAATTTTTTCCATAACCTATTACGCGTATTATGATGCTCGAAGTGATTACTGTAATCCACAGCATAGTAATTGCAACGAAATCGCACTGAAGCCTTGAATAAAGTGTTTTGAACTCTTCAATGTTTGATGAACACGTGAATGCCAATATTTTATAACGAATGTTACTGCACGATGACTTTCTCTCTCTCTCTACGGATAATTAGCCTTAGTAGGGAAGGCGCACAGTGAGGATTTTTTGGGTTTGGGAATAGTGGGCGCCTCCTAACTGAACCGAAGGAAAAGAACGGGTAGAGGGATCAGACAAACAAGGGGAAAAGCGAGAGATATAGGCATTTAAGAGGTCACGTGCTAAAATATAAGGACCAAATGGCGATAGAGTGGTAACGCACAGGCGTAGCAATAAAAATTGTAAATCTGCTGAACGTGTGTTAGGATAAACTGTGGTAGTAGATATTCCAGATTAAATTCAGCGAATAAATGTGGAGGTGCTCTAGCTGCATGACGCGTACGCCAGGCAACCGGTGGATGGTTAGAGGAACGCAATTTATACTGCGCCACAAGATGTTCTAGCGCATTTATTAGATTTAAAATTAAAATTGCTATGTGCCAACCTAAGTGAGCGTAAGTGAATTGAAGCAGATAGTATCAATAGGGTACCATTGGTCAGACTTAACATAAAGTAAGGTTTTATTGATGATTCAAATGAACAAAAATTTTAACAAGACTATCTGTTGGTCTAGTTGGTGCTTTCTTTAAGACATATTTTGACCACGGAATGGCACATACGCAAAGCGAAGAAACACACAACAAGGATGTTGTATCTCCTAGCTTGTTTGCTTTGCTTTATTCTTTTTCTCTCTGTATGTGTTATTTCGTGGCTTAAATATGTTATGAAATGAATACTGTGACGGTTTTATGGGTATCGTAAAATAGAATGTTATATGACGGTATTTTGCGTGATATTCACGTTTTCCTGAAGTCGTTCACTGCCGTTAGTTCCGAGGACGGAGTGGCACAAAAAGAAATTAACACGTATAATGCTTTGCTTTCACTGTGTATACATACGATGGTCCTAAAAATTGAAGAAAGTCGCACAGCTCTCGATGTTTGTACCACAACACCATTGAAAATATATTTCAGATTCGTGCAGTAATGTTTCCTGAGTATGTCGTAAAAATATTACAAAATTGCTTGCGCGTTTGCACAAGGTGAATGAAAGCTAAAAGCCATCTTGATTTTCTGTTAGGTCGATTGTAATGATACTAACCCAAGTTCTTGCAAATTCTTCTTTATCAAACTAAGGCTAGACATGCGGGATTGAATAAATTCACGTGGTTCTTCACTAACTCTGTAATCACGATCACCACTGCTATTTTGTTACCTCCTCAAGTATTATTGAGAACTATATTACTGCTTGTTAGTTCTCACTCATATTGTTATCACTCTCGATCATACAGCAGCCCCTTTGTTGAAGTTCCCCATTTCCGTCAATAGGGAACTGGGCGAATTATTATCTTCTTTTAAAATTTTCTAGCGTAAAACTGGCCATATGAGAACCACCTTTTCGCTTTCAAATGAGATTTAAAGCAATTTTCATTGGAGGACAACGTGGTGGAAATTAGGCCTCAATGTTATCAGTTGTCTAAAACATTTTCACGCGAAATCTACCTCCTGTAGAGTAAGTATGCTTCATTCGGATACTCACACATGGAGCAGTTTTATCAGACAAAAAATGCAAACATGAAATAATTAGCCGATTATCTGGACACATGCAGGACTGAAGAAATCGAGGATTATTACTGACTTTCAAACATCCCAGAATACAATATTTGCCAAATATGACTGCAATGTTGGGATATGAAACAAGAGACGGTGCTCTCAGAATATTTTTGTTCCTCAAAAAGAACATCAAGACATTTTGTCATGAAGTTCAAAGGGCCCTTACGTAACCAGAAGTTCCTTCTTACTAAGCTATTCTAATAAATAAGTGTACTGAATGAGAGACACCACAATGAATTTTAGGGGCGAAACTGAAGCTCCTTAGGGTGTGAGCTAGTCCCACGTCAGCGTCAGTTGCGTATAGCCACCACTCGTACTAGACAGACAGACAGACAGACAGACAGACAGACAGACAGACAGACAGACAGACAGACAGACAGACAGACAGACAGACAGACAGACAGACAGACAGACAGACAGACAGACAGACAGACAGATGAATGCCTGTTTACCGATGAAGCCCTCCCAAGCTTCGCCCTCTCATCATGATTCACTCCGTGTATATGCTGTGAAATTTTCCGAGTGCATTTGACGTGGTTACCAGGACGGCGGCGCCGTTTCGCGTAGAATGACCCATATGCGAGACCTCGTTTTGAAGAAAACAAACTTCAGTGCCCAAAAAGCCTTCTCCGGACTGACCTCAGTAAGAGGGACATGAAAGTCCACTTGCGTTGATGCGAACTGCTGCGGTTGTTTTTCCCTTCGTGTTTCGTAGTTTCAACATATCCTTACCTTAGAATTCCAGGCTTGGATACGCGTTGTACTGCATCCTGCGATATGTATCATTGGTCTAGTTTCATGACCGCCATCGCTCTGAATACTCAAGATTTCTCGAGGAGCGAAAAAAATGATAAAGAATAGTTTGGCTTCACTGCAGAATACACTACTATATGTCAATGCAGCCACGTTTTTGAGCGGCTCCGAAACATAGTGTGTTTTTGCTTATCGCTTGTGATCGAAGTTGAAGTTGAAGGTTGTTTATTTTCAACACAAAGTACAAAAACAATCGCACTTTAAATGCAGTTTGGAGCACGGAAAAAAAGCAATATACATGTATTTTCTGGTTGGCCACACGTCCCAGTAGCGACGAGCAGTAATTTTAGGAGAAGCAAGCAAAACTTGCACACAAAGTCTGTGTGATTTGCAAATTAACGTTGCGAAGAAATAGCTGACACTAGGAAAATGACAATATTACATGCACTCAAAAATTTAACAGCATTATTTGGGGAAGAACGTGGCATTTTGACATGATAGTTGACAATGTAATTACCCATAATTGTTGGAAAGTACGCGCAGATATACTCAGGCATTTCATTATATCGGTACAAATACTACACAATGTGTAGCCCACGTTAGCTAGGCTACGCGAAAATGCGTAACTGTTTATTAGAATTAAAAAGCGCAAATACGAATCACGTAATAACAGAGGGAACTCCTGAACACGTGGGTGAGCCGGCTGCCGTGCTACGCTAAAGTTAATTAGGAGCCACGCGAAGAGTTGCCTTGCTGCATGACTGATAATCTATCCTTTCTTAAATTTTAAGCTATTCATGCATACTCGAGCAGAGCACTGTTTCGTCATGTCACTCCAAATTATGACGAAATATGTTTTTCTATAGCTTGCGTCTTTTTTGAGTAGTTCTGTAAAGGATGTCTGACTTGGCCAACAAGCAAGCTTAGCGTCAGACTGACGTAATTATGGAAAACTGCGATAATCTGCTTTTCGTCAACCGTTGTAGGAGCTTCCAGTCTATTCTAATCAACGCTTAAAAAATTTAACAGCAAAACTTACGTTGAGGTTCATTGTACTAAAGGGTTAAGCTCTTCAAGTGATTGCCAATATGTCTTTGAGGCCCTGTAACACGGGGAAAAATGTCGCGTGTTGTGAATTTACAAAGTAAAGAGTGACGCCATAAAAGTGGAGTGGCAGAGGACATTGAGCGATTGTACGAGTTCAAGGACGGAAAAAGAACAACTTGTTTTCGAGAAATAGGTGTGCTCAGGTCTCTTTGCTATGCATTGTACTTACATGAGCAACAATTTTTTTCTTTATCTAGAAGCAATGTTGCACAACAGATAATGTCGAAATTGAATTATAGACACGTCCTTTAAACAAAAAGAGGCTCTTGCGTAAAAAAACGTGGGTAGGAACTGACCTATTGCATATACTACTGCAAATTTCACTGTTTCTCCACGCATACTGGAGGAGCAAGACGACTGAAAAGTTACCACTTACGAAAGTCTATGCATATCAGCTTTGTAAGGGCATTCAGCTGTGTTTTCGTTGCACCGTTGCTGTCCCGTCAAACAAGAAGTATCTTGTTAACCCCAAAATACAGGCAGCCGTTGCCAGCATTGCAACAACGAACCTTCGTAAACTTCAGGTCACGTGTTTGCTTCAGAAACAAAGAAATTAAAAAAAATCTATCTTGTTGAGGCATTGAAAGAAGAAAGTGAACAGGCATTGAGGCATTGAGGCATTGAGGCATTGAAAGAAAAAAGTGAAATATAGAACTGCATACAGAGCCACTTATTCATAGGAAGTTTGACAAATATATTTGTTGATATTTTCATTACACGTCAATCCAAAAATAATCAAGTTGTAAAATAGCGAAATAAAAAAGTACCTCTTTTGTAGATCGCATACATCCAAACTTCCCGCGGTAAAACAATTACCACTGATGGAAAGGCCACCATAGTTAAACGTAGAGCACGTCTCCATAAAGTGGCTAGCAAGCTTTGGTAACGTTCACAGGAAAATTATGACACCCAGTGTCTACCGACTGTTGATTTCATGTTCGTATTAACCACAAGAGCGGACCGCCCGGGAGTCCCGAGTTACCCTGCTACTAACTCTACTACAGTGGTTATGAAACGAAGACAGGGAATAGAACGCAATAAATTCGTTGATGAAAAAGTATAAAACAGGACATCACGAACAAATGTGCTGCATTTGTGGTGCTTTTCTTGGAATTGCCGCGTGGGAATTCGTTAGGGCCGCCAGTCAGTCAAAATAACACTACTATCAGCGTAGTTGTCGCGCTATCTTTGTTCTAACTTAACGTCGCGCATCCTTCAGATGAATTTGTGGGCGTTTGTCCAGTTCTGGGAAAGTTCTTTTGTTCCTCCTGCCCCAGAAAAATTTCAACACTCTAAGGCAGCAAGCGTAAGCGCAACATTCTAGTACTGCTCATTTTACTTGAATATAACTGGCAAATAAATCAGTAAGTTACTACTACTGGTGCGTCGTGAGCGCGGTGATATCGAATGCAAAACATCGTAGCTACATGATGATATGACGTTTACTTATTCGTGTGTGTGCTCGTAGTCTGCTCGAAAAAACTGATTGATGAATCGTGCGGCTCACTGGTGTTACGGCGTGGGCACTGCTCCGCTGCAAGAGCTAATGTGGTGGTTGTGCCCCATCTTCTCTGCCGGCGTCTGTGAATCAAACTCAATGACGCTCAATCTCGGGCTCGAACTTGTTCTATTGGAGAAGGCACGGTTCATGTCGTTACTATCACAGCACTGGTGTAACTATCTAGCATTTCATATGGTGAATGCCATACAGCAGCTTATTTGCATATGAAATACTTGGTCAAGTTATTGTACTTGCGGAAGGCTGGAGCGCTCAGAGGAGCTTTTGATCCTGCAATGCAATGTGGTTTGGGCATAATAGAACGTTCCTGCCCTTCTGCACTATGTGACAAAACCGAGGTAGGTCACGTGCAGTTAAAAAATTGTAAAAAGCCATACTGATGTACAACAAGGTCACATTGACAATTTCCTACTCATAGACTGTACATAGCACTCTTCAAACGTAGCGTTACAAATAATGCACATTTTGAACATTCATATACAGCATAACGCGGCTCTAATTCTAATTATGGCGTGTGTCCCAAAAGTTTGCAGAGTTTTTCAATTTGGTAATTTTTTATTATATATAAACTTACAATCTTTTCAGGACTTTACAGAGTACCCTGCCCCTGCTTTAATGCGCCACTGCCAACGAGTCACTAATTTATTCAAGGTGAAGCCATCAACGAGAACCTCCTTCAGTCAAGTTGACGAAATAACTTTGACCACCTGCAGCGTTCCTTGCAGAGCTTCATTAGGGGTTTCTTCGATCATTAGGGGCAGAACATAATCTAGTCGTGCCCCCCAGGTGGTCAAAATTTCCGGAACCCTCCACTACGGCGTCTTTCATAATCATATGGTGGTTTTGGAACGTTAAACGCTATATTTCAATCAATCTAGTAGTGCCACACCAAGGCTGCAGTGCCATACACTGGCTGGAGCAGCGTTTCGGCAATCGTTTTGCTTTGCTTGGAGACAATAAACCCAGTGTGTCTTTCCCTTCATCTCAATCACAAGGAATGTCGGCTCCATTTTCGCACAGACTTCTCTCATTAAAAGATACTTTGTGCTAACACAATAAATGATTTTTTTGCATTCAACACTCCTGTGCATTTCATATCCCCCGAACACTTAATCTCCAGGGCGTATCCAATGCACCTTCTGCACCATGCATGCCGTTCCTTATTTTGAAGCATGTTCAGAATGTTCATCGTGATTGACAGACTTCTTATTTTCCCAGAACTTCTTGTGCAACATAAAAAGTATGGTGTTGCTCCACCGCTTCATCACTGTACGCTTTCTGAAACGTGTCGGGCATCTGGGCTTTCTTTGTACTCTAGTTTTACACAAAACTTCACTGCATCATAGGAATGCAAAAGCTTGTCTTTTTTTTTTTACAAGGGTGCGTAAAACGCATATTCCCCAACCACTTCCACAAGTGCCACCTCGGCAGGAGGCGTTGCTCACTACCGAAAATATTTCAGAAACATTCAAAAGAGATCCCGTAAAAAAGTTAACTAAAACCATACTGTTCTATTTGGCAAATGTAGAGGCTGAAAGCTATATATTTAATTACTATACCCTTTTATCTTAAGCCTAAATTTAGTTTTATAGTTCTACAGTTTTTCGACATGTCTTATAATCCGTTATACTGTATGTCAACAAAAGATACCAATATATACTTTAATGAACGCAAACTTCTGTAGCGTTCATTTGTTTCTCGTACGTTAACAAAATGTGACTTTCAATGTATCTTTCAGTAACTTCCTTTCAATGTATCACCACAGCTTTTTCCAGAAAAGAGCAGTACTTTTTCAAGGCAAGCTTGTTACGGCTGACATACTTGGGTCATGTTGGCGGTGATGCCATATCCGAAGAATCTGAAGCCGGGGTATTGCGCAGAAAGGTGGCTTTTGAAATTTCGCCAGAAACGAGGCTCTTTGTGTGCACCATCAAATTATAAAACTTACAAAAATGCAGAATTGGGCATGTTCGTGCAATGTGATAGTTATTAAAAGTTTGCACGATCCATAAAAGGTGACAGTAGAGAGGACATAGTGCACTGAACTTCGCACAATTGATTTCTTTGCAAATCATTTGCTTTTATACAGTTATGGGTAGGGTGGAGTAAATTGGGACACGAGGCAAAATGCGAAGTTCGGACTTTGCCAGTTTTTAAACCTTATACAAAAAATACTTTTTTTTCTTTCCATCTACTAGTGATAAGTTCTGGCATTTGTCTACTTCTTCAAGCAAAAAAGTTCATGACTGCTCGCAGTCTTTCGACGAGAAAAATTACGTGGTTATGATCGGTGTGTCAGTGGCCCGTAAAAAAGAGAAAAATTCTGATCAACTGAATTTCGGATGCATGCATGAAGCTACTCTGGAATCAGCAAAATGAAGTATGTATTTCTTTTGCTACTTTATACGTGTAGCTACTTATCGATAAAGTTTACCTCATTTGATGCACTAATCGTTGTTGAAGACAGGACACACTCGATTCGTGCTGCTTCGAGCTTGTTCCACGTTCCCAAGGATGCTTTCGAAAGGCGCATAAAAACTGAAAAAAAAATCACAGAATATCCACGAAGTGAATGATGACGAGTGGGCGAAACTCAAAAATTGGCAGCATATCCACGGAGTGAATGATGGAGAGTGGGGCGAAGCATTCGTCCGTTCAATCGTTCTTGCTTCCGTCCGTCCATGCGTCCGTCTGTGTGACCGTCCTTGCGTCCATCCACCCGTTCCTGCGTTCATCCATGCATACGTCCGTGCAGCCATCCATGCGTTCGTCTATACATATGTCTGTGTGTCCGTTCGTCCACCTATTCAACACTCCAAGTACTACCATCTCGCATTTTTTCATCATATATTCCTCATACAGAAGCACCGTCGTCCAGCGGACATTCCAAGGACTGAACGAGATGTGGCACACGCACACTTTCTTACGGTTTGCGCTTCGGGTCTACTTCCCACCTTTAACCACCTCGAGTTCATGGTATATACTAGTTCATTGTATTCATGGCACTGCGGCTCGACGCTCGCTAAACCTTCCTAAAACCAAGGAGGTTACACCCAGCGAGTATAACGTAGCAACTCTTTCTTGTCAGATAGTGCTCAATGTACATGCCATTGGCTGCTAATGGGGAATGAGAGACAGGAGCATTCGGTTTTTAGTTAACGCGCACGCCGCGAACTTTTTATAGTTCAACAAACGCATGAGAAATCTCCCACAGGCGCGACCTTGCAGGTCAAAATGTAACACTTGTTTCACACTATGACTAGGACTACGAAGGACGAACGGGTGCCGCTTTAGGAAGCTTTGCCCCTAAAAGGACAAAATTAGCACGAAGACAGGCTGACGATGTTT
Source organism: Rhipicephalus microplus (assembly GCF_043290135.1). Classification (NCBI taxonomy): domain Eukaryota; kingdom Metazoa; phylum Arthropoda; class Arachnida; order Ixodida; family Ixodidae; genus Rhipicephalus; species Rhipicephalus microplus. Next base: position 103,632,278 of record NC_134706.1, on the reverse strand, counting down.
GATCTGCAAGAAATTTTGGAGCTTCAGTGCGCCAGAGTCTCTCTGGAATTAATGCATAGAGTGAAAAACTGTGCTTATGAGAACGCCGTGAGGGCACATGGAGCTAATTTACAATGTTTCTACTGAAACCACTGGAAAGATGATTTTTTTCAAACGGTCCCGTTTCACCCAACAGGCTGGGGCAAAATCGACACCTGATGCATTTTTTTTATTTTTTATAAACTTCCAAACTGTTGAAGCATGGCTATATTTATGTAGGGCATACAATATACGCAAAATAAGTTTTGGTCATCAATATTTAGAGATAACAGGTGGAATAAAAATATACATTATATTGTCGAAGTTTGCCTTCATTTGTCCCACCCTACTCTACACACCGTTGGAACAGCCATGTACGAAACACGACTAGTTGTACAGACATTTAGTAGTGCACAATTTACAGGAGTTCATCATGGGAACAAACCTAAATGCAGTGTGTTGTAATAGTGTGTAAATGTATAAGATCAAAGCCATTGCTGTTGTCTGTGTCTTTTCTTCGTCCCCTCTGGTCAGCGGCTCCGGCTTGCACACATGGTTCATTCAGTGTATTAGCTGTTTTTGACAGGACATGCTTGTTTTTTTGACGCGGTGACGTGTAATTGGCGTTGTCAAATTTATTTTAGAAGAACAGTGTTGGGCGAGTTAGTGTTGCAATGGAAAATGCATTTGCAAGAAAAAAGGAAAAAAAAACTGGAATACGAAGGGGTGAAACAACGGGCCTGCCGCTGGTCTCGTAGCTTCTCCGTTCGGGTTCCTGTATAATTTTCTGTTTTGTTTTTGTGCACTTATCATTCAGATTTCTTCATTTAATGCATACATATGCATGAATAATGTTGTTAGAATTTAGGGTTGAAGTGTCAAGCAGCTGTACATACCGCTAAAAGCCAGATTCCGAGAATAGTGGCAGCAAAAAAAAAGTTATAAAGGAGTCTTCTACTATACGACAGCACAAAAAGGAAAAAAAAAGTAGCAAATCAGGCACACACCCGCCAAGCTTCTCTTGGCCTACTTTTTCCAGTAACGAAGGGGCTCCTATATTTTTATCTATGAAGAATCGCAGTCATTCAACTTTTAGTCCAACATACAAGAAAGCGTCCGCCATGGTACGTCTGCGGCTAAGGTGCCATGCTGCTGACCTAAGGTGGCGGGTTCGATTTTGGTGGAGGTGAAAACAGAGGACATTTTTTATGTTGTGATTTTTTTATAATTACTAGGAAACGAGTTTCTATTTCGTTGAATGCATACTCCTTCGTCAATTTATGTACAATTTCGCGAAACGTAAAAAATACCGAGAGGCCGCTAAGTTTGCAAGGCGCAGAACAAGGCCAGAGCTCACTCGGCGACGGCCTCTCATCTCTTTTTTATTTCTCAATTCGTTATGCCGAACAAGTGAGGGTTCTTTTATTCTGGAATGCAATGCGCAAGAAGGAAATCCTCTAATAAAGGCTTTGTTTCCAAACAAGTTTGTGGAGCCGTATGTACGTTTGAAAACTCGCTGTACGTACGTTTGTGTTGGCTCGTTCAACGTCCACCAACTATACGATTGCATGCGCATATCTAGTCACTTTCTGAACGGATGAGCACCCTCGAAAATTCACATGCATGGTGTATCCAGGTTCGCCCCTATGTAAAATTACGAGAAATCCTATTCTGCAATACATAGTTGAAATTGATGACACTACCCGCCGTCCTGTGCTGTATAGTTAACTGCTAGCGTTGCTTGGCATAAACACTGATTTTGAGGGGAAATACGTAGGTGTCTTATTAAGCTGACCAAGTGACGGGTGGAGGTGTCGGTGCCAACACTAAAAATCCAAAAGGACACATGATCAGGAATAACCTTTGAATAACACCATTATCCCATCATCATGATGTCAAATACCACAAAATTTGTCGACGTGATTATTGCAAGAACAAGAGAGGTTCAATGACGACATCTCACGACATTGTCGCGTTGTTTACAAAAGGAGAATGGCCCCATTTTGTGCAAAAATATTTTGTCTGGTGGGCGGGCTCGAAAATTAATTTATTGTAACAAGATATTTGGCGTCCGCCTTCGGTTCGTCTAAGGCAAGTACATAAAGGATCGTGTCACGTTTTTCGCAGCATCCACTGCTTCATCCTTGAGACGCAACGGTGGCTTTTTACTACCAAATGCATTCGCTGATTCTGCACCAAGTGTATCAATTATGATGACCTCGCTACGCGAGTAAATATACAGGCTTCCACCTTTATTCTCGTTAATTCAAAGTTATTCGCAGTAGACTAAAGGTGTTTCTCGTTATTCATTATGGATGTTGCGAATAGCAGTGAAGAACACTTCTTAGTAAAACTGCAAGTCCTTACGCCTATTCTCAAGTTTCAGAATTTTCCGCAAAAGGTCCCACTTAATGCACAGCAACGTACTGACTTGGGGCTCTATTTTTTCCCGGTAAGTTGAAGCTACTGCGTTACTAATTCATGTATAAAAACAAAAACGTGACAAGCCAGATGTTTCTGCATGCGACGCAGCACCCACTTTTTTTGTTGCAGTAATCACAGTGCGGCTAAAGGACAGCTTTGTAATTCACTTTGATTCACTGACGGGCTTTTTTTTGCATAGAAATGCCTTACGGCAAGTTGAGCAAACTTTAACCAATATCATGCGGGCCACACAAAATTTCATTTACAGCACTTCTTGTAAGTGGGAAGCCGAAGTGGGAACTTTTAAAATCTTTCGTATAAGTAATTCTTACAAATGCATAATTCCTTGAGCAATGGCGCTAACTCTACAAACAGATAAATCCTGATGCTCACTTTCATATTTCTTCATTTTACCGTTTTTTCGTGATTGCAGTATTTTCCAATGCATAGATGTGCGTTGACTATGCACGTAATAACAGTATTGTATAGAGATTGAAAAACAAATATGTTCAACGGCCAAGGCACTAGAAGAAACTTTTCCATTCTACATTTCGTATTGCGACACATTTAGGAAACTGAAGCTGAATTAACTATGAAGTGCCTCTGCGAGATAGTCCAAGGCTTTCACAAAAAGAAAACGACACTTTATATGTCTTCCTGTGTGGACTTTCAAGTGCTCAAATCAGCATAATATTGCCTAACTTCGACTAACTCTGCTGGTGCATATGTTTTCAAAAGTAAACTGACTATTCGCCATTTTATATATCATTATATTCATTAGAAACTGTTCGGTTAAGTTACGAGAAACGGTTCCTGATGAATATTTATGCAGAGGCAGCCAGCGAAATTCTGCGGTTCCCTAAGTTAGGGACATAATATTTATAATGCCCTTCTGAAGAAACCAGCTGCAAGACAGCTAACCATGCTCAAATGTCATGGTGGAATTTACATGTCCATTACACGCGTCGCAAGAGCCTCCTACGCGTGTAGGCACCATGTTCTTTCTCTTGAGTGTAAAATTACGTGCTCCTTTTGTACACTTTCGTGTGGTTCGTTACATTCAAGTTTGGCATTACAGTCAAATTCGGGGCAGCCACACAGGTAGGCACACTCAGAGAAGCGTAAGCCGACTCGAATTCATTTTGATTCATACTGAGGCGTGAGTCCGAGTGAATTCGGCTGTAGAAGATTTTCGTGACTATGTGCCCTAGTCAACACTAAGCAAACAAGATACATTTAAGTGAGTATGAGTGCTGCTCTAGATCTTCCTTCCTTTCTTGCGTATATCGTGTAGGAATACGTACAATCATTGAACACTGTACTAACACAACATAACAAGTGGCCTTCTCAGGTGTTCCGCACGCACACACGTGAACACGCTGTACATATAGTAGAATACGCAAGAAGCGAACCATGTTTATTTCGCTGGCTGCTTGGTGCCTATTCTGTTTGATCTCGCCGCCGATTGACAGCATTATGCCACGCTACATGAGAAAAGCGACAGCATACGACAGTCCGATACCCTAAAGTATTTCGCACAAAAAAATGTAACAATGACTCAATAGCTCAAGTTTTTGTAGGATGTACCATTGGTTTCTAAAGTAGATGTCAGATAGTGTGTGTGCGGCAGAGATTATTAGATCCAAGAAACAGCACCTCTAGGATTTCGCGTTCATTGAAATGCGACTGCCCCGGCCAAGATTCTTGCTGTCTTGGCCTAAGTGAGCATGTGCTCAGGAAGTTCTCTTTATTGCTGTTTCAGCATATTTACGGGTGCTTCGCCTGTTACCGAGGACCAATGAAACTGAGGATCTCTTATAGGGCTTACGAAATTGAGATGACGCGAGTATCGAAGCGGTAAGTGGTGCCAGTGATTTTCTCCGTTATACTTGCTAAGTTTGCTTCCTCACATAATGAACAATCAACAGAGACGTTTGACAAGAAAGTGAAAATGGCAATTCTATAAGGGCTCCTGTGAGTTTTCGGCGTGGTTGGTGAGGTCACATGAGTTTAAGTTTCGTCGGCCATCTCACAACGGTCCGAAGCTCAGTGGTCTATTTTACAAATAGTACTCAGTCTGAACACAGAAGCAGAGAGGTTCAATGAGCGCTATAAGGCTTCCTGAGTTCCACACGTATATCTTTGAACCGACCTCTCAGGATTAATATTGCTTGACTCTGACTTTCCGAAAATCCTCCGATACCCACTTGATTCGGTAGAAGCTTAGCAACTGAAGCAAAGCTTCTACCTGGCTGTGCATTTGGGGAATGAAAGGCAAGGTTCAACCCCATTTTATAGTTTTTTCTAAATTGTGCATGTTTATATGTACTCGCGCAAATGGGCAAACACAAACGAACGTACTTCACATAAGGTCGTACCGCCAGTCCTTACTCACAGCGAAAAAAATTATAGGCTACAGTGCTGTAGAAAGGGTATCATATTGTGGTCTGCTTCCTGATGCGAAGCACAAGAGTGTCTTGTGGGATTATTCTTTTTCTCAACTGCAGGCTAAAGAATGTACCTTCGTGTATATAGAGCGTGATTCTTCTACACCTGACCCACTTTATTGGGCTATTATTTCTTAATTATTCGTCTTATCCCGTAGAGGTTTGCGGCAAAAGATTCAGAAACAAGAAAATTTCAATGACCTTACACTTTTTATGTCAAACTTTAAAAAAGAAGAATGAGCAACAAATATTGAAAAAAAAATTCTTTCCACAAAACTCCATACAAGAGGGAATTCATAACATTGAATTTTGAAATTTAACGCTTAGGGTACTGATTTCAACATTTGTTGTAGGTTTTCAGTTATACATATTTTAACATTTGCGAACTTTTAGTAGTGACGCTGGGCGCGTGGCTAGGAGAGAAATTTTTTAACAATGTTTTATAGGCCTAAGCCATTCATTTTCGTAGAGAATTTCCCACTTGTAATTATTTATTTATAGAGTTGTTTGAGATAGCTCTGATAAGAGCATCGTTGATCAAGTGATGGTCAAGTGATGATCTCAAGCCCCCCATGAGGTCGCATACTTCTCAACAAAACTTCAGCACGAATAAACAGGTCTGTCCTAAAAAAATATTGCTACACTGGGTGTTTCAAGAAGTGTGTCTAAAATCCTGGAATGTTTGAACGAAACTTCAGCAATTTTTTCTTCCGTATAGCTACGGGTGCCTTAAGATAACCACAGAGAGCATTTGGTACAGCAATCACCATTTTATGTTAAATACTTTTCCACTATTGGGGTTATGAGGTTATGGCAAGCAGACAACAAAAGTGCTTCATGCGAATAACCTATCGCGGCTGTGAAATTCTGAAAAATTGACATGAAGTAAGAATTGCGTAGTAATGAAATGCACCGAAACTCAACGTTGAAAGTGAAGTCGCCAAACGTTGAAAACAGCCATGCTCATGTTCCCTTCGTATATTTGAGAGTGAGTGAGTGTCGTTATGCCAAACATCAGCCAGCTTCACTCTGTGGGTGCGCGAGCTGCACTTGCAATCATAGCACGCATGATGGACGAGGTTACGTTAACGAGTGTATAAAAACTACATGCCTGCAATCACTGTCTTGAACAGGCACGTCATTCTAATCTTTTGCTTGTTGCGCTCATTGATTAATCACTGTCGGTTTCGCCATTACAATTGGTTAAACTTCAGTATTCAACAATAATCACAACAGGCCTCATTTTGCATGAAGTGATACAGTGTGCGACTTCGCTTCTATATTTGATTTGGTATTTAGGCGCGAGACGACACCACCAAAACAAATGACAAACATGCCACATGAGCTATTGCATGACAACAGATGTTATAGTAAAACAATTGGCCCCGTATCTGCATGGTACACTGCAAATGTCGTTGAAAAACGATAGTCTTGCGGCTGCAGACAGTGAACAAAATATTTAATTGATGTGCTGCGTGTGAAAATCGGTAAATGGTATTCGGGAGACGCTGCGTTAGAGTGCCTCGAGTGTGTAGCGGAGGTGAACGAGTGCATCAAGTCACGTCAGACGTGAGACATGAGCGCTGTCTGGCAGTTATCTTGGAAAACGAAGCACGCGGCGTGCACGCCCTTTTCGGAGGCGATAAGGTGTAGAGCGCAAGGCGCTGGCTAGGTGCTACCGCCGTGTCGTCTTAGCAAAGCGTTGGAAAAAACTTGCCTTTTCGTGCAAGCGTTGCATTTTGAGCGCAGCGTGATGAACGCTGCAGTCTTTAGTCATTTCTGTATGCCTTTTTTAGTAAGATTACGCACATACATACTATTTACGCGTTGTTATGGTGCCTCAAATATGCGCAATTATTGTTTTTTCATTGACAATCATACAAGTATTAACGCTGAATCTTGAGCAATATTGGTGTTGATGGGGTCGACCGTTTGGGGTATCATTCGGTGCCAATTGGGGTAACGTTAAAGTCGGACAAACAGAAAATGTACAGACAAAGAGACAAACACACAGACAGACCAAATGTTTTGCGTTAAGGGCCCCCAAGAAAGACTATCGTTTTTAGAAACATGCGAGTCTCTTACATCAATGATGGCCAGAAGAAGTGTACAACAACATGCACGGATGGACCATCAGTGCCAACAGCAAAAAAGCATATGGCGAATTTCGCAGTGAAGGTGGCACTTGACTTGTTTTTGAGACAATGGTACTGAGGGTGAGAGTACACACATATCCAGCAACTGCGTGATCGCATGTGCTTCCTGTGTTTATCTTGTTAGAGAATCACAATATTTGCCTGTCAAATTGCACTCTTTATATATTGGTTCACAATGTTTGCTGTCATACTCATCAAATCGACACTCTCGGCAATATTTGTCCATATGTCCCTAAGTGGTTACGTGTGGCAATATGTCAAACTGCATGTCTGAAAAACAGTTTCTACAATGTTTTAACATAACAACGTAGCATGTGGAGCCACTTGTAGCCATGTGGGCAAACACGGCTGAGGCTGTCAATGAGACGAGAATGACATTGAACCTTCAAAACAAATGTAAACATAGAATAATGTGATAGCATAACATTGTGGTCGTCTAAAAGAATGCTAGGAGCCCACATGATCGCAAAGTTCCGGTAGAGTCTTATAAGCACACCTTCAGTAGCACTAGAGAAAATCGAAGTACCTTTACTGCCAAATTTGCCACATGTCTGTTTTCTGTCGGCAGTAATGTTTCATCTGTGCATGTTTTTGATGGGTTTAGTTTGGCCACCGGTGGCGTAAAAGATTACTAGTTTCAATAAAATATTAGTGTTAACCAAGAGTCATGTCTGTCTCATGTACCGTGTTTTGTGCGTTGTCGTCTCGCAATAGCCTATTTTTCACTCTATATATCAAACTTACTCGCTATTCCCAGCCATGAAGATTTAGGCGGGTCCCGTATGACGCGCTCATGGTGGGGAGAATGCCTTACAATCTAACTGTCTTGCAAACAACTATCTCCAACTGCATCTATTTTTATCTTCTTCCTCAGAGGCCGGCACTTTTTCCAGTATTGAAGTTAGGCATATCCGGGTTAATAGAAATCCCTTGCTATGTGTCAGGAGTGTCCGGACGGCCGTTTCATTGACAGCCCACAAGCAGGAATCGAGCTGTCGCTATAACTGGCAGCTACAGATGCTTGTGTGACAAACCAAAAAAAATAATAAAAAAGGCCACAAATACGCCAGACATTGACGCCACAAACTCAGAGTAAGAGACCCAGCCTTCCACAGACAGAAACGTGTTGCACATAAAAATAAAAGAAAACAATACCCAAGAAATGTCCTTCGAGGAATGCTTTTTTCGATATTCATTTATTGAAGAGAGAGAGAGAGAAATAAAAAAAATGGCAGGGAAGTTAACCAAGCTTGGCTTAGTCATTCATTGAAGGCTTTATCCGCTTGTTTAGGTGGCGCAAGCATTAAGCCTTGTTTGACCCGCTAAGTGAGGAAAGGGCCGTGCAGTAAAAAGACCGACACTATATGGGACACGTCTGAGGATAAAATAGACAACTAAGAAGTAGTCCGTCTTTACGTGCGCCTGTCTGTGCTTGTTTGTGTGTGTCTTTTTGTGCATGTGTTCTCTTTTGTGTGTGTGTGTCAGTGCGTTTGCTCTTGCTTACTTGTGTTTACGTGTGAGTGTGTGCGTGCACGTTACTATATGTACCCACGTATCTCAGTGGTTCTTTAGTGTCTGTAAAAAGGAATGAAGGGAAAATACCTCTAAAAAATCAATTTCACCTTCGAACGCTTTCCTGAAGTTCACCTAAACGACGGACAGGCAATTATATTTTGAATTATTGGGCCATGGGAATGTGGTAGTCGTTTTAGTGTATTTAATTTGTAATGATGAGTAGTTCTGCTGAAAATATTAGCTATAGAAGCTAATTCAAGCGGCGGGATATATATAGAATGCCGCTTAGTTATTGGTATAGTAGAAAATTTTATCCGAGGATCATCGCTCTCCTGCGGGCAGCGATGGATCCAGGCCCCACCGTACGCAATCCGGACTTGGCGTCACCTTCGACGTCAACCTCAAGGAAGCGTAACAGCCGGGAGGACGGCAGCACCAGTGACAGCACTGAACTGTACACGGCGAGTAGTGAAGACAGCGACGAAGATTTCATCCCTGCAGTGAAGCGTAAAGCTAAAAGAAGAATGGTCGGCGCGTCTTCGCCAGCAAGCGTCTCTACCGTGAAGGCGGCGTGCAGTTCTGAACGCCATACCATACTTTTTGTTCCTGTCGACTCTTCGATCAACCTGAAGAACATGAACAGGCAAGTGATATCAGCGCGTCTCGAAGCTATCGTGCCTAATGAGATAAAGGATATTAGACTCAACCCAAGGAAGAATATCCTTGCCATAGACGTTGAGCACCCGGCTGCGCTACATACCCTGCGAACTGTCACTGAGCTTGGAGGCATCTATCTCAGAACTTACTTTCCGCAGGATAGTGACACGACGACAGGCGTCATTTATGACGTTGATGTTTCCATACCGAACGCAGACCTTCCTGTTCTGATAAAGCCAGCTACTGGGGCAACGGACATATTGCAAGTATGCCGGCTTGGCAAATCCCGTTGCATCAAGGTGACCTTCAAAGGTGATTGCATCCCATCACATGTAAAGGTTGGTCATTTTCGTCACGTTGTCCGACTATACATCCCAAGACCACTACAGTGCCACAACTGTCTAAAACTGGGTCATGTTAGTGCTGTGTGCAACAACAAGCAAGCATGCCCACGTTGTGCCGGACCCCACAAAGCAGAGGCTTGCCAAGCAACTCTCCTAAAATGCAGCAACTGCAACGGCAACCATGAGACCTCGTCCAAAGACTGCCCAGTACTGAAGAAAGAGAGGAGCATTCTGAGACAAATGGTTAAAGACGGATCCTCACGAAAGGAAGCGGTAACGGTTGTTCAACGACGGCGTTCCCGTCGACGGCGGTGCTCGAAGAAAAGAAAAAGCAGTCCTGTGCCGAAGGTGCCTTCACTAACGCCGCCACCGCCACCACCACCGCCGCCACGACCACAGAGACCTCCACGGCCCCCGCCACCAGGTGGGGTACGTCCAGAGGTACCGGAAGACACTGTGGCGCTACAGAGAACATCCGGCTCTGACTGGCCCACTTTACCGCGGTTACACGTGTCTACGGAACCACAATATCGACAGTCAACAACGAATATGCCCCCAGCAGGCAGTCTGTCCGCCCAAGAGGTACAAGTCTTTTCTGTACTGAAGTCGTTCATGAGTGTTATTCGCACTCTATTGGATAGTCTACAGATCCCTGCCGCTAAATGCGCGCTGCAAATCTTGGACACACTAGAACCAGTTCTTGCCGGACTTCAGTAACAAGATGGCGCACCATAGACCGCATCAGCCTTTCCGAGAAAAAGTCAAGCGTGCTTCCATAATTCAGTGGAACGCAAGAGGTCTACAGTCAAGAATGCCTGAGTTCCGACAATTCATTTTCGAAAATAAGTTTCCCATCATCATCATTTGTGAACCGCATTTTTCAAAACTACTTCGTCTGTCGGGCTATGAATCGTTCATTTCTTCAACGTGCATTGAGCGAAGTCAAGTTGCTGTGTACATCCGTAAAGAACTCCCTTATGTTCTCCAAAGAGTAGATTCTCACAATGGAAATCACTACGTGTGTCTATATGTTAAAAAGAAGAAGTTGTCGTTTACACTGATAGGCGCATATATAGCGCCGTCAGGTCGACTAGATCAACAAATCTTGAATGGTATATTTGCAACGACTCCAGCGCCTTGGATATTGATGGGTGACTTCAACGCCCATCATCCATTGTGGGGAAGCATCAGGACAAATCGAAAAGGCATGGACCTAGTTGATCTCGCATCAGAGCACGGGCTTCAGGTGCTGAACGACGGCAGCCCTACTTATCTCCGAGGAGTAACTTACAGCAGTTGCCTGGACTTGACATTAGTGTCGCATAGCATTGTCACGAAAGTCCAATGGTTCACAGATATTGAAACACGTGGCAGCGACCATATCCCCACGTACGTGACAGTCAGAGGTTTGGACGATTCTCCTTCCCCTGGACACTCAAGACTTATTGACTGGGAAGAGTTTCAGATATCAGTGGAGAGCAAGTGCATGCACGGACCACCGGAATCCATTGAATAATTGATTAGTTGTGCAATGGAGACTTCCACGAAGATATGTTCGAAAGAATCGAGACGCACGGCACTCGACCAAGAGTTGGAACAACTTAGAGTGGTCCGCCGACGTGCCGAAAGACGATACAGACGCACGAAATCTATCTCTGACCTCAGAGAATCCAGACGCATTCAGAAAAAAATCCAGCGTCGAATGCACAAACTTCATGAAAAACGGTGGAAGAATTTTTGTGACTCGCTAGACCCTCGAAAGCCCTTGTCTCCCGTATGGAGGACTCTTCGAGGTATTCACTCGCATCCGCAACAGCGTCACCCCTTCGCCGCTCTGGCGCTACATCAACGTCGCTCACAGCTTGATGTTTCTGGGGAATTTTGTGCAAAGATCGCCGGCGACATCTCTATACCGATCGATCTAATGCCACAGGATGTTCCAGTCGCACGAGATCAGCAAATGGAGGTTGCGTTCACCATGGAAGAACTTCATGCGGCATTGAACACATGCAGACGCTCATCGTCCCCAGGTCCGGATGGAGTGACCTATACTGCCCTACGTCACCTAGGCCCGAAGGCACAGCGCTGTCTCCTGGACATTTTCAATAAGTCTTGGCATGATGGAATGGTGCCTGATGAGTGGAAGTGTAGTCGCGTGGTGCCTTTGCTGAAGCCCGGAAAGTCTCCATTCGATTTGGCATCATACCGGCCTATAGCACTAGCAAGCTGCGTTGGCAAGGTCATGGAGAGGATGCTGCTTACACGCATGGAATGGTACCTGGAACATTATAACATCTATCCTGATGCTATGGCTGGTTTTCGACGAGGTCGGTCCTCAGTTGATAGCGTTATTGACTTAGTGACCTCTGTTCAGCATCAGAAAGCTCAGAAGCGGCTGTCGGTAGCTCTGTTCTTAGACGTGAAGGGTGCCTATGACAACGTGACCCACGAGGCTGTTCTCAATGCTCTTGAAGCAGCTGAACTTGGAGGTCGTGTCTTTCGATGGGTAAGAAGCTACCTCACAAAGAGATCTATGTTCGTTTTGACTGAAGATGGGTCTACGAATAAGTATTTCACAAGTCGTGGGGTGCCACAAGGCGGTGTTTTGAGTCCTACACTTTTCAACCTGGTTCTCGTGGGGCTCATTGAAATGCTGCCACAGACGGCTTATGTATCTCTCTACGCTGACGATATCTGCATTTGGGCGTTCGGCGTGACACGACCTCAAGTGCGCGCAAGAATACAGAAAGCGGCAACAATGACATCGACATACCTTCGCCAGCAAGGTTTGACTATCGCCACAGAAAAATGCGCAGCAGTGGCGTTTACACGCAAACCGATGTCTTTCTACTCATTGTGCATCGATGGCACATCAATCCCATATAAGAGCACTCATACATTCTTAGGCGTCATCGTAGATCGTGACCTAACCTGGAGCCCGCATGTCACATACCTGAAGAAAAAGCTCATTGGCATTGAGAATGTATTCAAGTTCGTCGCCGGAAAATCATGGGGCCCATCCGTGCACTCCATGTTGCAGCTTTATACAGCCCTCTTTCTCGGAACTCTCCGGTACAGCCTTCCGGTCCTGTCCAACACGTGCAAGACTAACATCCGTGCACTGCAAAGCGTACAAGCCCAAGCACTTCGGACATGCCTTGGTCTTCCAAGATGCTCATCGACAGTGTCAACTATTGCTATTGCACAAGAACAACCGGTCACAACGCACATCATTGCCGAGACGCTGAGAGCGCACATTCGGCATTTATCACGGCTACCGTCACATCATTTAGCGTGTTTGACAGCTCGGAGGCCCCATTCTTCGTACTGCGGTATCGTGACAAAACATCAGGACATACTACCGCCTGGCTTCAAACTTGCCATGCATCCAGCAACTGCGCCATGGAGTCTTCGTCAACCTGACGTGCGCTTATCAGTTCCTGGAATCTTTAAGAAGACACGCATGTCAACGCTAGCCCTGAAGCAACTGACTTTGCATCTGTTGGACGAAAGGTACTTCGACCGCATACATGTTTAAACCGATGGCTCCACTAATTCCAACAGCTCCACAGGAGTAGTGGATGTTCCATCTGAAAATGTGTTGCTTCAGTACAAGTTTTCTCACACCACGACGTCGACAGCAGCAGAGCTCGCAGCACTTCAAGGTGCAGTAAAGTACATTCTTCACCAGGAACCTAACCAATGGGCCATCTTTTGCGACTCCAGGTCAGCCTTACAGTCACTACGGTGTGTTCTGCAGCACGGGCTACATGAACAATCAGTATATCAGATAAGGCACGACTACCACGAAGCGCTCGAGGAAGGTCACGATATTGTATTTCAGTGGTTGCCGAGTCATTGCGGAATCGTTGGCAATGACCGCGCAGATGAAACTGCTCGATCGGCTCATGACCAAGACCAGCGCACGCCCATACCACTCTTGAGAACGGACTCTGCAAGGCTACTACAATCACTTGCTCGCCGTATATCTCTCCTACAATGGAATACGCAGGGTTTCTCCAACACGCACCTGTATTCGATCGACCCAAACTTGCAACTTCGTTTGCCATCCGGGTTCCCACGATGCGCTGAAACTTTACTGTGTCGTATGAGGTTGGGCGTGGCATTTACGAATTCGTACTCTCGTCTCCTTGGAATGGCGAGCACTTCGGCATGCAACATCTGCACCTGCGAGGAAACGCTTGAGCACATTCTATGTCATTGCCCGGCATACCAGACCGAAGACGTATTATGGAAGCCAAGCTCTGTCAGCTGGATTCACGGCCGCTTACAGAAGAGAAGATCCTGGGACCTTGGCCAACGGCTTCCCATACGCGCAAAGCCACGAAAGCCCTCTTGTACTTTTTAAGGAACACCAAACTTCACGACCGCTTGTGAAAGAACTGTGCGAGGCCGTGCTGTGTAGTTTCGAGCTGACTATTTATGCTTCTCTTTCTTACTTCTCCTCTTTTCTGTCTCTTTTCGTTCTATTATTCCCCTTTTCCCCCACCCCAAGTGTAGAGTAGCCAACCGAGCCAAGCTTGGTTAACCTCCCTGCCTTTCCTCTCTATTTATCTCTCTCTCTCTCTCTTTAGCCAATGACAGAAGTTCGTGTTAGTGGTAGCCGTGCTAATGTTTGTACAAAAACTTTTATTTTTGGGACAAAAAAATTATTAGGTGACAAGCTATACATCTGCTATATGTTTAAAGAAAGAACATTTTATTCCCAAATCCTCGTACCCTAGTAGACTGTTATAAAAATGAAAATAATTGATAGTTTAAAAAGTAAACCCTTAAGGTTATTCTTTTTTCAACTTAACGCTTTTGGCCCAGACGTCCTATTAAAAGCACATGAAGAAATTTTGCTCTGTTGCTGCTAAATGTGACAGAATTAGGTCGCAAATTTGAGAAGGTGTGTGAATTTTTCTTAGTACACTTGCGCAAGCATAAGTAGTATTTTCCCGTCATCTTCCTTGCAACTCTGCAAAGTGGAAAACAAAAAGGCGAAATGTGATAACGATGACATTTCCCATGTCTAAATAAAAAGGTCGTGAAACGGTCGCTTTACGACGACAATGCGACACCAACGAAAGCCACATGCGCTAACTATATCATCAGCCCGAGTGTACCTGCATAGACACTTTGTCTGTCGAGGAACGCGGAACTATATGTGGCATATCGAGCGCGCGGAAGAGGCGCTCATCGGCGTCTGCCATACGCGATCCGCGTTCCACAACAACGCTGCTTAATATGACGTCAGAGTTCACGGCAGTGCCGATCGCTATTGGCAAAGACGCTGATAGGTGTCCCGGTTGCAAGCACTCGCAAGTACCGAAGAGTTCCGCATTCCTCGATAGGCAAAGCATTACTTATAATGACGTCACCTAGTTAGTGCGTGTGGACGCCGGTGGCTTCGCATTGTCGCTTTGGAGCGAGCATTTTACGACCCCTATAATGAATGACAAAGACATTACTGGTATTGTGATAATACCAGTAATAGTGATATGTTAACTAGTTGCTGATATATACTGAGTGCTTGTTTTATCACTGGGTTCTTCAGTTTCACGGTGCACGCGAAAAGATTTGGTGATGTTTTCAATAAAAAAATTGAGACAAAACGCCTTTATGGAGAATAAACGTTGAGCAACGGACAGTTTTCGCTGTGGTTTAAAGAAGAGCATAAAATGAAAAGCAGGCACTCCAAATTCCTATGAATTTGCCAACTGTGGCAGGCCGCATACCCAATGGTTTTGGCACGTAAAACGCAGACGTTGTTATCATTACTGTCGAAGCTAGGCTAACACCCGCGGCCAGGCTTCGCGATTCTGACGAAGGCTAGCCCACCAGCCGACACGTTAATAAAACCAGATTTCGCACTTGCATCCATATATATATATATATATATATATATATATATATATATTGTTACGAATAAATAATGCACCTGGTACTATATAAACTCTTTATTGAGGGCGAACTTGTGCCCGTAAACTCAAAACTAGATATGGTCAGCCGAAAATGTCTCTTGCTCGCTGACTCCAACTTCGTCGGTATCTTTATCTGCCCCTGAAGTCTCGAGTCGGTCCCGTGGCGTAGCATCGGGGCGCGTACAGGACAGCGTTCCATGGCGCGGCTTTCTTGCTACTTCCTTGGCGGCTTTTACGAACACGAATTGTGGCACGCGTCTTCTGCGATGGTCGAGCTGTGATATTATATATATATATATATATATATAAATATATATATATATATATATAAAAGGGAAACAGGTGCGTACTTAAGGGCTCATTTCTCGTGTTTGCACAATATTAATGACATCTAACAGACAATAATGCCAAGGAAGGCATCGGGGAAGTTATTAGGCCAATTGTGATGTAAATGAGAAGAAAGAAAAGTGGGTGAAAAGATAACTGGCCGTGGGCAGTATCAGAACCTGCAACCTTTGAATAACGCGTTCGATGCTCTACCACTGAACTACCACGACAGCTATCCGCCCAGCCACTTTATTGGGTATTTATGTCAATTTAAACGTGGGAGTGTCAGTAAGCGCCACTAGTAGCCATGGCGGCGAGTGTGGTACACTCTTTATGAGCCTGTTAGGCGTCACTTAGCACGTGAACGTATTAGTAACTGGAGGCTGACCAATAGTCCTTCGTATACAACCCAAAGGCACCAAGTCTGCCAGTACGAGACCCTCGTTAATGAATAAGGGAAACAGGGGTGTACTTAAGGGCCCGTTTCTCGTGTTTACACAACATTATTGAGATCTAACAGACAATAATGCCAAGGAAGGTATAGGGGAAGCTATTAGGCCAAGTGTAATGTAAATGAGAAGAAAGAAAAGTGGGTGAAAAGATAACTTGCCGTGGGCAGCATCCGAACATGCGACCTACGAATAACGCGTTCGATGCTCTACCACTGAGCTACCAAGACAGCTATGCCTCCAGCCACTTTATTGGGTATCTCTGTCAATATAAACGTGGGAGTGTCAGTCAGCGCCACTAGTAGCCATGGCGGCGAGTGTGGCACACTCTTTCTGAGCCTGTTTGGCGTCACTTAGCACGTGAACTTATTACTAACTGGCAGCTGACCAACCTAACGTGTACAACCTAATCTCGTGTACAACCTAACGGCACCAAGTCTGCCAGTACGAGACCTTCGTTAATGAATAAGGGAAACACGTGTGTACTTAAGGGCTCGTTTTTGAGCATTCAGATTGAGCATTGCAGATTTAGCATTCAAGTAGTTAATTTACGTTGCTGCTATCGTAACTCAAGTCACTTATTTTTCCGTGCCAATAATCTTTTCTACTTATTAGATGAATGTTTTGATTTCTAATGTTTTTAAAGGGTTGTGGCGGTAAGTTTTGGAATTTCGGAACACTCATATGTTGATCGAACGTGTTTTGTACTCACGTGTCCATGCCACTGAGCTCCCATAAAGAGGCTGGACGACGCGCCCCTGCTCTGTAATCCGGGCGATTGTGAAGCCAGCGAAAGGACCCTTCACTGTCCCGGAAGCTGGCGTCTTCTGGGAGTTTTAGGCATGCAATTGATTTATTTTATAATGGCAGCTGTTGTGATTGTAACTTTTGTCTTCTTTATATTATATACATTTGTTTGGAAAAAGAAATGAGCGATTTTGAGTACTTGGTACTCTACTTTGGGAGAGTTAAAGCTGTGCCGTGGTGTTTTTCTCTTTTCATTGGTGTGTTTAGTAAAATTTGTTAACAATTTAGAGCAATTGGTACTTTACTATGGGAGAGCGAGTTGCGAATTCAACACTGCAGGAAAAGTAACAGACGCTGTAGCGACGCAATTACCTACAACTAGTGCATGCAACAAAACCTGCAAGTAGGCATTACTTGGAACGCCGACTAACGCTACACAAAAAAGAACAGACGTTGTAGCAATGCTGTTAGAATATGGCGAAGTGCTGTAACGTACAACGTTACAACTACTCGTTAGTCAGGTAACAGAGAAAAAAATGGTCGTGGCCTTTTTTTACAAAAAAAGGGGGGGGGGGCAATGAGTGCACTGGTAGCCAGGAGCGCAAAGGTTTGTCTTTTGTGAATGATCCGGAAAGAAAACAACGTTAGGATGACATCATTTCGAAGATCAGTTTTTGGAACTGAGGGCCAAAACATGATTTTGCAAAATGGTCCTCGCAAATTCTGTTTCTAGGAGACGGCGTCCAGCTGTACATCTTTAAGCTATTGACCCACTTCTTGTACATTTGAGGCCTTGAGGGTGAAAAAGTGGATATCAAAAAACCAAACATCTTAACGCGCCTCGATGAAAAAAATTTGGTGGTCAAATACCATAATGTTTCGCAGAATACGTAGAAAAGAAATATAATTTCAAGTACTTAAGAGTAAAAGTCTCCGAGACGACATTTCCGGCCGATTAGTAAAGTTCGAAGGCCAGAGTTTCAATAAATAGAACAGAAAGTCCTCGCGCCCGCTGCAAACAACTGCTCATGGCGGTAACTTTCCGGACACCAACGGCGTCTTCCGATGGCTTCAATCGAGCGCGCTTGATGCGCCATCCAGCTTTCTCGGTAGAGATTGGTGGCCCTTGCCCACCCATAACAGCGGCCCCACCATCGTTTTTATGTTCATTCTGAGGAAGGCTTTGCCACGGCCGAAATGTGAATCTGTGAATTATATATATATATATATATATATATATATATATATATATATATATATATATATATATATATTGCACAGAGGCCAAGTTTTTACTCTCCCGCTTTCGAGAAACGCTATGACAGAACAGCTAGTTTCTAATTTCAATTGAAAAGGCTTTATTAGCACTAATTTCTTCGCTGTATTATTATTCTCAATGCGTTATACTAGCTTGAATAAACATTTTTTCGAAGGTATACCGCATTCTATATATTTTTTCACGTTAGCTGTCTGAGCTGTGTAAGAGATTGACTACGAAGTTTAATGAGAGATAATTTCTGTAGAAGATCATTCAGGTAGTTTTTGAAGCTGAACAATTTTTTCTATTTTTATTAAAAAAAGCTTCTTAGCAGCTTGTTGCACACTGCATGGCCTATGTGCAAGCTTCGAACATGTCTTGCCACAGTTTTATTCGCTCACATAGTCAAGGATCAACGTGTGGGTCTCGCCCGGATACGTCTCAACAACTGAAAACCATCAGAGTGTTTGTCCGGCGACATCTCATCCACTGCGAACCACAACTAGCTAAAGAACCTGGTTATACTACTACTACTGCTAATAAAAAGTTATTATTATTATTATTATTATTATTATTATTATTATTATTTGAACGTTAACGTCTAAACTTGCGATAGGAGTAAGAGACGGCATGGAGGAGGGCTGCGAAAATTTTCACCGCTTGTGGTGTTTTACCGTGCGCCTAAATCTAAGTACACGGGCTTCAAACATTTTTGCCTCAATTGAAAATGCAGGAGGCACACAGTGAACAACCTGCAGATATGACATAATATTCTTGGAATTCCGCGAATATGTGCCCAGGTTCTTAATTCTTCACGGCCTTCTCTGAGTGAGCATCTTGGGCTTTTGTAACCAATATTTCAAGAGTGCGAAACTTAAGAGGAACTTTGACGACTTGGATTGGAGTCCGCCACCTAATAAAGCTTCTTATTGGGCTAGGTAGTACGTGCTTATTGAAATAAAAAAAGAGGTGTACCATCGAGAAAGAAAATTGAGGACAGAACAGAAAGTCTGTAAGCAGCTTATAGGGGTTGTCATGTGCAGACCGCCGCGATTTCCCGTCATTTTAGGCCATGTAGTAGTAGCCTGATTTGGAAGCTTGTCCCATGTTTATCCTGTGTAAGTCTAAGAAGATTGAAATTTTGGAGTTGAAACGACACAACGCCAAAGCTGGCGGATTACTCACTCGGTGAGTGTTGTGCACCTCACTGCTACGGCAGTACTGAAGGAGATTTAATGGTTGGCGTAGATTTCTAACCTCGTTATCTCTGAGAACTTATGACTTCTCGCTTCTAATGTCAAATTGTTATGAGTGACAGAACACCGCACTCCTACACTGTTATTACTGCCAGGTTTCCTGAAGTTAATATTCGAAACATTTCTGCGCGCATAGAATAGACGAAAAAAGGAAAGGCGAGAAGAGAAACAGGCGCGAACTTACAACTCAGTTTATTAAAGTGCACGAAATATATAGCCCACCGAATGCCCCGCCACGGTGATCTAATGGCTAAGTGTCTTGCCTGCTGACCCGCAGGTCGTGGGATCGAATTGGGGCTGCGGCGGCTGTATTTCCGATGAAGGCGGAAATGTTGTAGTCCCGTCTGCTCAGATTTGGGCGCACTTTAAAGAACCCCAGGTGGTCGAAATTCGCAGAGCCCACCGTTACGGTGTATCTCGTAATCATATGGTAATTTTAGGAGGTTGAACCCTACATATCAATCAATCATATCCCACCGTAGCTCGATAGCGCATGTGCGTAAAAAGGAAGCCAACAAATAAAGTAAACAACAGAAAAATGAACACTAACACATCATGGCAGTAATTTTTTCACAAAAGTGTACACCGAACACACAAATGTGCAAGTCAACTATGGCTGAAAAAGGAGAACCCTTACCAAATTATTACAAACGATGGGCTGCTTACGCATTTACCAGCACACCTTCGGATATGACAGGCTTCTACTATTTCATGGGTTAGCTTGTCTTTGTGATAAAAAGAAACGTTTGTGTTGCATCAAACATGATAACAATGGCAGCTGTTGCAATGCTTGGCTAGGTGGCAGTGACTAATAATTTCAAAATTTCCATGACAAATGCGTCATGAAGTTAAGAGAGCCTTGATGGGATGCGAAGCAGCAACGTTGCGCAAGGGTGGCATCACGGGTTAAACGGCACTAACGCGGGTGCTGCAGTGAGCGCTGGAAGATTCATTTGAAGCGACGGGTGCCGTAGATTTTGTAGGTGACACGTACAGACATGTTCAACGTGTACGTTAGGCTTGCGTCAGGTTTATTGAAAGTGAACCAACGAGTCGTTGGTGTATCAAGCTGTGGTCTCGGCAGGTATTGTGGGCGAACGGGCGCTACGGCAAGCGCGCGGCAGGAGAGGCAAGGATGAATGGATGGATGTATCCAGCTGTGCACTTTATATCAGGTGTTGGCTCACGCCCCCTAGCTATAAAGTTAAGTACTATCACTGTGTGTTTAAGGATTGAAATTCACTGGCGCGTAGATTGTAGCCACCAATCAGTTAGCCCCCTCCTGGTTATTTCTACCCTTTCAAAGTCTACTTTGCCTTAACTGTACCTAAAGCCCAATGCTTCGAAAAATTCGGCCCCATTATCTTTGACTATAGGATGTAGCCAATTACAGAACATTATCAAATGTCCAGCCGTTTCCTCCTCCTCTTCACACGCACTACATACCCCGTCTGTGCCTTCGTATTTTGCTCGGTACGTCTTGGTCCGCAATACTCCAGCTCTAGCCTCGAAGAGCGGAGAACTACCCCGAGAATTATCGTAAATCTTTTCTCGTGCGATTTCCTGCTTAAATGTTTGGTAGGTCTCCAGTGATGATTTCGTAAGCATTCTCATCTTTCTTATGTGCCTCTCTGTTACCTTCACCTTCTTCTTAACCAATGTTTCCTTTCGACTAAGTATCCTGCTGTTGTCTGAATACTTGCTTGACAATTTTCGAGGTCGTTTCCTCCATTTAGTATCGACAATCTTCATGTACAAGTAACTTGAAGCTTTCCTAGCAAAACGCTCCACTCCCGTTTTTCTCAATCGCCCATTAAATTCTATCTTGCTGCCAGCTTCCCTTCACTCAAACGATTTCCATCCCATGTCTCCCTGTATCCCCTGTTTTGGGGTATTCTCGTGGGCTCCTAAAGCAAGTCTACATATTCCATGTTGTTTATTTTCTAATCTGGCTTGAACTTCTTATTTTATGCACAAGACTGCATTGCCGAAAGTCAAACCCGGGACCATGACACCTTTCCAAATCCCTCTCAACGTCATACTTATTGTAGTTCCACACTATACTATTTTTTATTACAGCTGCATTCTTGGTGCCCTTAGTCATTACGTATATTTCATGCTCCCTTAGATACTCAGCCCCATTATTTATCCATACGCCCAAGGATTTGTATTTATCCACTACTTCTATGATGATGATGATTATATGTGGGTTTAACATCCTAAATTACCATACGATTATGAGAGACGCCGTAGTGGAGGGCTCCAGAAATTTTTACTACCTTGGGTTCTTTACCGGGCGCCCAAATCTGAGCACACGGGCCTACACCACTTCCGCCTCCATCGGAAATGCAGCCGCCACAGCAGGCATTCGAACCCGTGACCTGTGGGTCAGCAGCCGTGTTCCTTAGCCACTAGACCATCACGGTGGGATTCACTATTTCTAGCGTGACTTCCTGTATCTTATAGTCACTGTCTTTGTTATCATTAAAAGTCATGATATCTGATTTTTCCCTGCTGAACTTCAAATTTTAAGGAAAAAGTGACATCAGCGCGCACTGCGAGGAGCGCTGACGTCAACGCGAAGCAGCGGCATAGACTGCTTGGCACCGCGCCAACGGCTGCGGCGCGTGGCTTGTTCGTATGAAGACACAGCGTTTAACAGGCTAGTCAAAGAGTTGCTTCGCATTTAATAAACGCGTAGACTGATACATGCGTAAGCATATCTTCAAACTGACAAGGCGTTCACCTTTTTGAGTCATACTTTACTATCACATTTCGCTGCACATTGTAGAATCAAGCAAAAAAATTACTGTGAAGGTCTATTATCACTAGTTTTGCTTTTGTTTTCTTTTTCTTGCTTGTTTTTTTACGCTCCTGTGCTCTTGAGCTACCCTGCGATAGATATTTCTTGTCATTCCTTCAATTAGGTGAGTTATGACTTCGGTAGTGCTTGCCTTCTCGTCTTTCGTTTCCTCGTCTATTGTGGGGCGCCAAAATGTTTCCAAGAATGTTCTCAAACCAACCAGCCCGAATTTCCATACTATTAGATTGCTAAAGCTCATTCGGTTTCTTCGAAACGCGGTTTTGTACAGGGATGCCAGGGCTGGAGACATGTTCTGTAAAACGTATCCCGGAATATAAATATTGAATAACATGCACTGGAAGCCTAAGATAGTAATATTGAGATGCATTCATCTTTTATGTTAGATGAAATTTCGGAAATACACTTACTAGACCAGCATAAAGTAGCCCCGGAATAAAGTTACAGGACTACAGAAACTGGAGTACAATTTTATTGGAGGGGTAGGGAGATGCTGATACTCCACGAATATTTGAATGAATCTGCAGTAGACTATTGTCAATAATAATGCAGTGAATTTATATCCAGGCGCATGTTATTAGAGGTCATCTCATCAATACTCTTCTCGATAGGTTACTTGCAAAGGCTACACTAGACTATCGCAAAACTAGACTATCGCGCTCAAGACGACACAGCCAGAGTATATAAAAACAGTAACACAAAGGTTGCGCAAATCTATATAAGTAGTTTTACTGCCATTCCAAGTCATTGATAGCAGAGCCAGTGTGGGCCACTCACGCTTGGGAAAGCAATTATATACGTGAGGTGTGTTAAACGAAAAAATGCGAGCTCAATGCACAGCAGCTGTCCCCCTATTGCACACGACTACTGGCGAAACCATTTTTCCAGCGCAATCCTTCGTCCGAAAGAAACGTTTTCTTCAATGAGCAACAGAAAATGCTCCTATACGCCTAGACCAAAGTTCTTACATAAGGCTTCTCGTCTATGAGAAGGCACTTGCAG
Source organism: Rhipicephalus microplus (assembly GCF_043290135.1). Taxonomy (NCBI): domain Eukaryota; kingdom Metazoa; phylum Arthropoda; class Arachnida; order Ixodida; family Ixodidae; genus Rhipicephalus; species Rhipicephalus microplus. The sequence goes on along the minus strand of NC_134706.1, from coordinate 103,608,930 downwards.
TTTTGCTATATTCGTGTCGCTTGCAACTGATGTTTTTTATTTCCTAAGCTTTTGAAGACTTCAGCCATGTTCCTTTCTTTTATGTGACAAATACCATATTTCTACCCCTGACTTCGAATGGGCCCCTACGCCGATAAATATCTTTTTTTGTTTTATAGAACATTAGGTGCAGCAGCTGTCATGCTACTCCCACGCAGCGTGTGTGCACGCGCAATTTATAAGCTGGTAAACCTGTCTAGCCAATGCCTCTTATAAAAAACTTTAGGAGGCATTGATTCAACAAAGATCCGTGGCTACCATTGTGCTATTTGGCGCGGTAATTCAATCCTCGATTGTCTCGCGAAGAGAGCTATCCGCCTGCTGGCACGTTGCAGCCTTCCCACATTCAACCATTACATATCTCAGTCAGAGGCTCTTGTGAAATTAAGAAACTTTTATTACCACTAATGAATTATGCTTTTATGGCTGCTGAATGTTTTACTATCTTTGATACTATTGAGTTCATGTATCCAATATTATTCCTAGAGACCAACTTTGGCCATTTTGCGAGGTCAATGGATTTCAATCAAGTTTGCTGGGTACGTTTCTTTGCATATTTGCGTCATTGATACTAAATTACAGGCTTCAGATATGCGCTGATTGTTCACAAATGAATTTTAAAGATTTTCTAGTGAAGTTCACCTCCCTTTTCAGAATTATTCGCAACAATATCTATGGGACGTCATGTTTGGCATCTCAACGGAAGGGACGCAGCCAGTGGCATGGCTACTTTGACCTCTACAACGTTTATTGTGCTAAAATGAGGCGACGGTGGCGGTGTTTGGCATGGGTATAGCACAGGAAAATTTTTTCTCTTCCTCTGTGGTGTTAGGCTGGCACTTCGCATATCTGGCTTTTACAGTTTTCGTACTCTGTGCCGGCGGGACCAGTATCCGGCCTCCGGTTCTTACCAAATAGTACGTAATATGCAGACAGGGCACCCTGTTGAGTTTTGCTGTCGGTATTGTGCCTGTCTTGCTTATTAAATTTATTTTCGATTTTCTTGAGCATTTCAGCAATTGGGCTCGTGAGAACAGTTTCTGAAAAACATAAAAACAACATTACCTTGACATGGTCTTAAAATCGCCGGAGTTGGCCTTTAGGAAAATAATGTATGATATATTGTCAGTATATTGTGGTCAGTAATCCAACAGATAATCTTGCATCCGTCATTAGCACAATAGTATTTGACGTCACTGTGGAGTAGTGGTGCCGAAGGAATCAGGGTTTCCAATACTAACTAACGAAAGAACCAAAAGTGTGGGTGAATAATTTATAAAAATTCGGCCGACAGTACAAGGAGATGGATGCTGCTACATCGAATGCGAAAACAGACTATATTATTCCGTGGCCCACGCTCTCGCCTCTTCGCGTCAATGTCAATTTCGTCGTCGTCACTGCGTCGGCAAGCAAGCACGCGACATGGCCCTCGCCGCTTAGACGGAGTAGCGTCAAAATAGGTCCACTTCGCAGTTCCAGGGTCGAGAAGGTGGAGCGGCTAACCGTTGATGAATCTTTTTTGGTCGGTTGAAGCTGGAAGTTGCGCAGAGGGCGGACAGACATCCTGCGCGAACAGCGTGGGCCAGTGAGCCCGAGACGTGGAGACGTAATCTTCGTATGCATATCGCCGTTAGCCAGGTGTCGTCTAGGATTACATGGCTCATCTGCACTCGCAGGCCAGCGACGTCGCTGCGATTGGGAGATGAGTGGCCTAGACGGGAAGGATTTGATCTTCACGTCTCCTCTTCAATCACACGCAAATCGTCGGTCGATCGCGAACAAAGATTCGGCAGTGCAAGCAGTGTCTGGACTGGCGTCTCGCACTGAATCGTATGAGCGTTCAAACACTGCAGCATCGGCGCGGTGATGGGAAGGCAGAGTGGGAGTGTAGCAGATGTGCTGTGGAAGCCGTCACTCGTGGACTAGAGTGCACACTCAGTGAGATTTGCGAATGCTCAAGTAGCATGATTGCGTCTTGAATAAAGCTGTTTGTTTTCTGGACGGAGAGGGATAAGTAGCTCCGATGAGTTATAGATGAGCATCTGGTGTTGGCTCATCACTTGGTGATGTCAGTGCTACTTCGCTGGTAGCAGTGGTACATGAACATTGGCGTCAGTGAGGGTAGGTTTAGTTGGCAAAGCTGCAGGCTGGAGAGAAGACTCGTTCGTGGCATGTAAAGTGCACGCCGTTGATCTGGGAGCCACGTCGGAAGCTACGTATTGCGATGACTGCATAGCTACTTGTGTATCAGTTGATGATGTATCGTGAATCGGCCTTGACTTGTTTTGTTAGGGCTGCAAAATTGTGATCGCAGGCACGACAGGAGAAGCTCCAGGCGTGAGCCGACACTCAATCGTGACAGCTGATGTGATCAGTGTCGTCTTGGGTGCGTTGTTGGAAACCATGTCGTGCAATCTCTGTTTGGTCACGTGCGAACTGGTTGATGTAGCATCAAAACCTGGTGGGTTCGAAAAACTTGAGTTGGCTTGTTCGAGCAGTAAAATTGTGCTGCCCTGAGGTTCAAAACTAAGATTGAGAGCAAGTGACGTGGCACTTCCGGTTGATGCAGGGCTCGTACGAAATCTCGAAGTCCGTCGTACGCCTGCGCTCCTGGAGGAGGCACAACGCATTGCAGAGCAGGAGGATCTATGGCTACCATGGTGGCGTACCTGTCCTGCTGCGAGACGATAATGCAGAGGCACAAACCAGCCTGCAAATCACTGCAGATCCTTAAGTCACGGTGTCTACAGAACGCTTGCAAGTTTGTTCTTTTAAATACGACGTCCAGTACCTTTTTGTGCGGATTCAGCGTACAGTGATGCAAGCCAGCCATTAAGCAGAAAATACATCAAAAGATGACGGGAAATTTCGCTCATATTCCGTACTTCTGTTAAAGGTATCCTCGCCAGAGCACTCTGTCCAAGCGGTCAACCAGTCAAAGCTGAAGCGTGCAAGCCCGGTGCTCAGCAGTGGCTTCAAGATGACGTGGCACTGAAGCCTTTCAGAATTATTGGTTACATGTTCGTGGTTCTTATTGAGATTCGACACACGTTTCGTTTGGGTATATATCTCATACCGCACATTGCGTCACGCAGGATCACGGTCATGAAGTATTGTAACGAGTGGTTAAACAAGTTTCTTAAAGCAGTAAACCCAGCGGTTGTATTGGAACCACGGGCGGTCACAGAAGTGCAAGCCGAAGCCTTAGTGCCACTGCAGTAGCTGGAGGCTCTTGCCTAAAGCGGGCGTTCACCCCAGAGAACGCGCTTCGGCAATCATCACGATGACACAGCAAGATGGCTTGTTCGGCACAGCGTTGTTGAAGCATTTGACATCGTGAGCTAAGTGGGCGGCGTAGTTTTGCGGGATCCTCCCGCCACCGGCACTTGCATTTCCGTTCGCAATTTAGCACAGACTGTAAGGCTGCCGGATCATCCGTACGCAGTTGTGGCCTGCACGCAGCCTGCTGGGCCTGTTTTTATGCCTAGACTGGAGCATCGACCCGGAAATGCGAGCTCCCCCACATTTCCACTCTTCGCGCTCTTCTAGAGTTCTTCGTGGCTCACTTATGTGTAAGGCCTCAGTAGAAACTGACGCATGCGTGCTCAGTGCGGTGGCTGCGACGGGATGGACAACTTCCCTCATAACGCAGCTAATGGCAAGCGGGATTCAATGCGACGCTGAGAAGGACGTAGATGATAGCACAGCCAAAGGATACCAGTCGTGACACCAATGCCGAATAGTTTTTTTTTTCAATCTACCTAGCCATATACAGCGTGCGCCATAACATTGAGTGTGACCTCGTGCTGAAGTGCCATCTTTGAAGTCGATCCGCGCTTTCATCTATCTACGACAATTCTTTGAAGTGAGCACTGTTCACGGGACTAGCTTAGTTGTCTCAATGGGGCGTTATTAAGTGCACAGCAGAGTCTCTCTGGCTTTAATGAACTTCGTAATGCACTTTCATAGCTATTGGTAGGTGACACATGACTTCTCTTAAAGCAAGAATGGCGATATACGCCAATTTCCTTAATACTATTGCAGCTCATAGCTTCTATAGAAAAATGCCGCTCAGTCTCCTATATACAAGCCCGTATCTTTTTACATGGTTCTCAAAGCGATGTAAAGGAACTTCGCAATACTTAATTTGCATATTGATAGCGACTCATAAAATGACGCAATTAGGGGCGCACACACAGTGGAGCGAAATGGAAAGCGGAGGACTGAAACATGAAGCTTCGGGAATTCGTATTGCTCAACGTTTCAAGTTTCACCGTTAGTATTAAGACGGCTTCCTTTTTGATAGGAAATTTATTGGCTAAGGTGTTGACGTTATACAATGTCTTAATATTCTCGTTAATGTGGAGTCATTGATTTTATATTGGAAGGTCTCTTTAGGGTCACTCGTTCTTCTAGAGTTATTGAATGGTGGAAAGAATTACCCGGTAGTATGGTTGTATTCGTGAATTGTCGTTGTCGGGTTTTTTAGACGCACTGTTATAAATAGTCATTGTTTCTTTTTCTTTGCTATGATATTCCAACCTTGTAATGAGTGTGCTTTGTTGGTGTAAATGTACCCGAATTCTGCAATAGCCATGTATGGGGCTGCCGTATTGGAAATTAAAATAACAAATAAAAAAATAAATAATATTTTTCTTGAGAGTATATTTCAGGCAGGCAGATGGTCCAGAGCATGTATCAAAAGTGGATGCTGAAAAACACACTGATAAATCTATTCCGGCCTTATGCTTTCTCTTTCTTCTTTAGGCTTGTTGATCCTCGAAAGCCCCGGGCATGCTTTTGGGTACAATTCAACTATTAGGTCGTGTCATTGAGTTTGAATTTGCCTACAACAGGGGAATATTCGAAGTTAGTTTTCGCAGTAACCGTAGAGCGTTCACAAATAACTGCTGGAATTCTCGTTGTTTGTCATGCAAATCGGAACATTTTGTAATTGGTTCTGGAATAAAAACAAAATAACGAATTTTTGTTTCTACGTACATTGGGTCTTGCCCTGGAAGCGCATATACTGGTTGTTTAAAACTCCTTACATCCAACACACCCCCTATTCTCAATATTGTTTTTAAGTTAGCACCAGCTTTCATTCATTCGCTTGATCGGCGCACAATCACTTCACTGGGGACCACATTTTCAGGAGTCTCTTCACTTTTGCAAATATGGCGTTTGTTCCCCAGTGCTCGAAATCCAGGCGTTAACACTTTGGCAAGACAAATAAAGATTGATGTGTGGCAGTGCTTTCTGACACGATGCCGCGTGTCTCATTGTTAGTGTAAATCGACTAAAAATTTTGTTTTAGAAAGACAGCATTACTAACTATCTGTCATGTGCTTTAAATTTGATATTAGGAACTTTCTGTGCTGCAGCCATATAGCAAATCAAGTGGTTTGTTTGGCCAGTTCGCGCGACCGACGGCACATCGAAAGAGTGTTGAAGAGAGACGACCTGTGAAAGAAGGACAGGGTAGGTGGCGCTGACTAACTAGAAGGTGCCACAACCATGCATGATATACTTCAGCAGTGTATATATAATAAATAAAACAAGCAACGATCAAATTTTACAAAGCAACAGCTATATTACAGCCAGACACAGCCACCAACAGGAACATCACGTGAACAAACACACTGAAGAATATCAATTTCTATCCGTCCTAAAGAGATGAAAGGCTGGTCGCTGACACACACGCTGCCTAGTTCATTCGCATCTGAAGCCTCGTGATTTTCACGTACGAGCTGAGTCCTATAGCACTTCAATGAAGCACAAACCTGGAAGTCAGGAACGCAGCCGCCGTCTCTGTTGTGAATGCCTAAACTGTCATTCACCGCTGAAGAAACGCTATGCGTACCCTTCTTGAGCCGCTCATTCATCGCGGTAGATCGGCCGTAGCTGCCGGTGTTTGAATGAAGGAGTGGAACAGTACAATAGCAAATTTTGTTCAGTGGTGTCTCACTTCATTGCTATATTCAGAGTGTGCTTTTTCTAGTTCACCATACCGAGACAGCTGTGCGTTTCCAACTGCCTGCGTAGGGCTGTTTATAGTCAATTGCTATTGGAACCTGTTAGTGCTCGAACTTTATGAGCGTAGGGTATTGTCCTTCTCACCTCTGAAAAATTTCTCTATAAAAAAGTATTTACTCATAATGTGTCCTATCACAGATTAGTCGAATTTGTTCTTCATTTATTCTGTGTTACATTTTTATATAAAATATGACCGCATACTTTGAATAATATTTAGAACCGCCTCGTTTTAATGTTTCATAGGGTGCCTATGTCAGGAGTGTTTATATTGTTACCTGTAAGTGAAATACAAAATGTCTTCAGGTTGAGGCTTAGTGGCGAGTATGACCGACCTGGTGACGACGAGCACCTCCAGTTTCTCTAATGAAAACGCTTTTCTTAATCAGGCAACATCAGGCATCCGGTGATGTTCGCGGCGATGTCCGCTCGCCGGCAGGTGTTACTCTTCCGCTCAGACTCTTTCTCCCATAGCAACAGCTGCTGGCGCGTGCGCTTATCTTCGCCCCTAGCAACCGGACTACGTGGGTAGGTGCAATGCTTCGCCGCTCCTTATTTTGTTTTCTTTATTGCCTTGCATATCAAGACTTTTAACATTTACATATTTACATATTGGTCAAAATACAAGTGCACAACAAGATACGCCCACAGAATTCATTGAGGTACTGTCAGCTCCTAGCTGACTAGTGATCAATACTTGGGCATTCGTAACAACTGCTCAATGCTCCCAATCCAGTCTAGTACATCCTTTAACCTTGAGCACTCCAAGAAAACCGCACACAGATTCGAAAAAAATACTGGCGCACAGATAGCACTTCAACATCCGCGTTTTCGAAGGGCCCCTCAAGTGTTTTCCATGTACTTTGCAGGCCCCGAAGCATGATTAGATCATAAGGTACACCTGCCTCGTTTTTAACCAAAAGAAAGCGGATGCCGTGTGGACTTAACGGTAATTCTTTTTTCAAGGTTCTTTGCAATATGTTCCAGAAAAAGACCCCGCTCCAACAATCTGTAAACACGTGTTCAATTGTTTCCGGTTTACTACACAAGTGGCAATGTGTGCTCCATGGCACGAATATACCCCTATCCTACAACCACGTTTTAACTGGTAAGGTACTAGTATGTAATTTAAAGGAAAAAAGTTGACCCCTGGCGCTACAAGCATTCTTTTAACACGTTTTAGAACATCCTGTCCTGGGCCTTCACAATAAAGCTGACTGTACAATGGTACAGGCATTAAAACATCGAGAAAGTCCTTATAAAGTTTTTTACGTGGCACTTCAGCGAGTTACTGTAACGAAAGTCTCACTGACAAAAAGTGGAAAGACGAAACAACTTCCTTTAGATACGCTTGTACTGGTCCTTGCATATTTGATGACGATATTAGAAATCCCGGCAGCACTCTAGATAACCTTAGTTATATAACAGTTATGAAAAAAGGGCCATGTACATCACGCAGAAAAAAGAAACAATTGACAAGTTGTCTTATCTATATAAGAACTGATCCGAGTCCGCTATCTCTAACTTTTCTGAAAAGGTTCGTGTGGCTTGATCTTTCCCAGACAGAGCTCAAAATGAAAATTCCAAATACTCTGTGCATTTTCTGTACACTTATTCTACTGCAGTGCGAAACGTGCTTCTTTTGCCGTTCGCTTTCTCTCCTGTCCGCTCGCTGCTCACTCTCGAGAGTTTACTAGCCAAGCCCCAAGAACATCCGTAATTGTGTGCTCGAGAATCCTCTGTGAAACGCCAACGTAGAGCCGAGAACGCTGGCGCCCCACTCTCCACTCGGCTCACTCCTGACCCTTGGCTGTCCGCTGGCTGATGTCTGATGGCACCGGTACCCCTTCTCGGCGCAAGAAATGCATTTGCATTTCTTCACGATTTTCTCTCTGGAGGTGTGCAAATTTCCATTCCGAGGATTAGCAGAACAGTTCATTATTAGCCAAGCTTAAGCTGAAATCGTGGACGTAAAGATGGGATTTCCATCAATTCGGAGCAAATGAAATGTTCTCTTAAGCAATAAGGAAGCTAATCGTGACCCTAGAACGAGGCTTATTTGAAGCTTAAATGATGGGCAAACGAGCAATCAGTAAGAAGGGCACGACATCATTATCCACGGGCAAGAACAAGCCGCTGTGCTCACGAACTTATTTGAAGAGCGTCGAACGCGTCAAAGAAATGTTCCAGCTTTGCCTAAGTATTGAATAATGGCTCGGGAAATAGGCCCGTGTGCTCAGATTTGGGTGCACGTTAAAGAACCCCAGGTGGTCAAAATTTCCGGAGTCTTCCACTACGGCGTCTCTCATAATCATATGGTGGTTTTGGGACGTTAAACCCCACAAATCAATCAATGGCTCAGGAAATTTCCAACCATTCGTCATGTTTTCGCAACAAGTGTTACTGATTTAAACGAATGACGGCATGTGGATTGATGTAGAGAATTTCTTGCACAACGCGTTCTTAATCAGGGCTTACGTGGCAGGTTGTTTTGAGATAGAGCAATCCGTGATGTTCAACGTGACAGCTTTTTACCGAGCTAACTGACTCGCTTTAAAACGACGTGAGATGGTGAATATAATAAAGCTAGGAAAGTTAAGACGAACAAATATTACTTTAGCAATTCTTCTCTGGAGGTTGGAGAAGAAAGAAGAGCAAAATTATTTACAGTCTGTAATAATTTTAATGTGGTCAGAAATGCTGATTAAATGGTTAATGAACTAAGATATGATGAAAAATGTACAAAAGGTGTTCTGACACTGAATTCAAGGAGTGCATAACAATCACTTATGCTTATATTAGCATAAAGTAATACGCACACTTTCTACAAAGGAAGACACTACGATGGAAAAATATTTCAGCCTCCCATTGCTCATTATACTTTATACACAGCTATTTTCGTCCTGATAGCATTAATGCCTAGTTCACACTGAAACATCCGCTTTCTACAGCGACCGAAATTCCCCTGCCGCCGAAACGCAGCGTCGTTCGCACTGGACGCGCCCCGCGCCGCCGAATATGCCATCTACCACGGGGCGAACGCGGGATGGATGCGCTGTCACCCGGTTGTTGTCGCGGCTTGCAAACGCTACTACGCTATCCAGTGGTGCATACTTCGACGATTCTCGTACGCAAGAAGCAAAAAAAGACAGTACTGCTTACTTTGCTGGCAAGTGGCTGTCTTGTAATGCACGAAGAGCAGAAAAACCACCGACGCCAGCAGCGTTGGTGGGTTCGTTTTGCTTTGCAAGACCGCAACAAGCTCGGTCACGCCAACAGCAAGCTCGGTCACCTCTTTCACGAAATACGGAGGCGAAGTAGGCACAGAGTACGTTACACTCCCGTTGGTTTCAACATTCAGTTACGTGCACTGCAGCATAACCAGTGAGTAGGGCTTGGCCACCATTTTTCAAAATTCCTTGACTAGCGCTCTTATTGGTCCGCGGTGACCGATTCGGCGGCAGACGCCGCAAAAATCGGTCCGAGAGCGATCGGCGCGAAAAGGGCCCTTTCGGCGGATCTCGCCGCCGCCGAACCGGATTCGGAGCACTTTCGGCAGCCGGAATGCTCAGTGTGAACGCGGCCTAACGCAGTCTTTCACTCTACATAAATAGCCAAAGGCTTTTTTGTGTTACTACGAGCGACGCGTCAATTTATGGAATACGAAAACATTCTTGATGTCCCATTATTTTGTTTGACATGTGATGCTTTAAAAGTATACCTTAACATTATTTTGCTATTAAAATAATACGAGCCATAAATAGCAAGAGTAAGCGGAGGAATGCATAACTTCATTCAATAAAGAAACAATCTCCCTCTGTTAAGATACTGCCTAATGGCAAATCCTTTGCGCAGCTTTGGCGAAGCCAACTATGTTTGAAGATTTGAATCTCTGCACGTTATCCACTATGCCATAAAGTATAATTTTCGGCAGCAACTACTATGGTTTATTCGTCTTTTTACGAATAAGTGAGGTACCCGCTACACAGCTGTAAGACATTACGCGTACTTTGCCGACGCTACATGTGGCTAGTGATAGTGAAGAACGATGGCTGATCAATTAAGGGGGTGGGAAGCATTAAACCGCCACCCTGGTTGCCGAATTAGTATTTTCTCGACTGGTTAATATTTTACCTTCAGGCTATATTACATGGGTTATCAACATTCTTTGCCACGCGAGCCGTTTGTATAGGGTGTTTTTTCAGGTGAGTTTAGTGCACCAGTGGGGTTTCGCGGAAGAATATTTGAGTGCCATCCAGAGTCTCTGGGTTCATAACCCATTAGAACATGGGTATTCTACAGCGAGGGCTTTTATCAGGTAACAATGACAGTGGCAGTCGAGTAGTTGTGCGCCACCTCCGATGTCCATAACCAGCATTGCACGAAAAAAAAAATGGCAGCATATCCACGGAGTGAACGATGAAGAGCGGGGCGAAGCATTCGTCCGTCCAAGCGTCTGTCTGTGTGACCGTCCATGCGTCTGTTCGTGCGCCCGTCCCTGCGTTCGTTCATGCATTCGCCCCTGCGTCCGTTCATGCGTCCATCCATGCATCTGTCTGTGTGTCCGTTCGTCCATCTATTCAACACTCCAAGTCCCACCATCTCGCATCTTTTTATCATATATTCCCCATATAGACGCACCGCCATTCAGTGCACATTCCAAGGACTAAACGAGAGGTGGCACGCGCACACTTTCTTACGGCTTGCGCTTCGGGTCTACTTCCCACCTTCAACCACCTTGAGTTCATGGTATATACTAGTTCAATGTATTCATGGCACTGCGGCTCAATGCTCGCTAAACCTTTCTAAAACCAAGGAGGTTACGCCCAGCGAGTATAACGTAGCAACCTTTTCCTGTCAGATAGTGCTCAATGTACATGCCAGTGGCTGCTAATGTGAAATGAGAGACAGGAGGATTCAGCTTTTAATTTCTTACGGCTCGCTCTTCGTGTCTGCTTCCCCCCTTTAACCACCTCGAATTCATTCATGGTATATACTAGTTCATTGTATTCATGGCCCTGCGGCTCAACGGTCGCTAAACCTTTCTAAAACTAAGGAGGTTACACCCAGCGAGTATAATGTAGCAACCCTTTCTTGTTCGATAGTGCTCAATGTACATGCCAATGGCTGCCAATGGGGATCGCAGCGTGCGCGTTGACTAAAAGCCGAAAGCTCTTGCCTCTCATTCCCCATTAGCAGCCATTGGCATGTACATTGAGCACTATTATTTATTGGTAAACAACGCACAGAAGAAATCTCTCACCGGCACCACCTTGGTGGTCAAATGTTATACCTATTTCGGGTATGTGCCACTGGTGGTTACGTACTACGAGGGACACCCAAGCCACGCCATAAGGAGCTTCGCCCCTAAAAAGTCACAGTTTCGCCGCAAGGGCGAAGCAATGAATGCATTAGCAACAACATGGAATGTACCGCTGAGAACAGCAAGGTGATTGAAACGTGCAGCGCGCGGCTCACGCATAAATGACCCACGAAAACAACATACACAGGACGAGACTGAACTAACAACGTTTACCACTCGACACTTAACGCACTGCCTAAACAAAAATGACACACGAAACGTAATCACGGGTACATATAAGTGCAAATTGAGAGGTGTCCCAGTTGTTATATTTCACTGTGTATGAAAAGCGCGCTTTTTAGCAAACGGGGTCTGTGCAGCGAGCGAAGTCATCTTTTTCGGCCCAGCATCTAATGCAATTGTTCCGGTGAAATCCAAAGCTACACGATTCTCCCCCCCTCAGAATCAGCGTACACTCGCATACATCTATCTGACCGCACCCCCATCATACGTGCGGCAAAGTGCGCGTGGTAAAAAAGCGCACGTTGGCGCATCATGACGAGATGGACGCTGATCGCGTTTTCATACATATAGATAAGTATGCATATACGGTGAATGACTGTGGCGGTGGCCACAACGGCAAAAAAACAACAACAGCAGAAACTGTTCATGTAATTGCTATCGCAATAAAATTGAAACCAGAAAATAATTTATAAGAACATCGGCCACTCTTCTGTCTACTCTCATCAAACAAATATGAGAACCACTCTTGCAGCGGGTAAGGTTCCGCGCCTTCAATTTCACTTTTTAACATAAAGCAATGGACAATAGATACCTCTGCTGGTTGCTGTTATTCGTTGCTTCCACCCACCCAGCCATTGTAAGCTACCGCTCCATGCTCTCGGCCATGACTTGTTGACAGTAGCAGTGGTTGCGACCCTTATTATATTTTAGCGAAAGCCGTAATAACATCACAACAAGGGCCAATTTCAATGCCGTAGTTATATCCCGCTTCCAGTGCTTGTGTCCGTAACTGCTACCCTATCGCGAGAAATTATAATGAAATGAGAACCCTTTTAGGGGAACGGATGGGGATTGAACCCTGGTGCTTTTTGTGGCAGTTAAGTATTCTACCATAGAGCACGCTGGTGTTCTATAGTAGAATATATTCTATAGGCTCGTTTCAACACAAAAACGTTGCTGCTGCTCAACTAAAATTCCTTCGAAGGAGACTAAAAATATCTGATACATTCTAAATGTTTATGAACTCGCTTATGTCATTTAATTTACTTTTATACAGCGAAACAATAGAAACCTCAGTGATATGACTCTTCTGGAGTCGCCAAACATTTCCGTACCTACCGAATTTCCGATCTCTAGAAGCGATGAAAAACCTTGTTCGTAAAGGAAAGTGTGGCACTGAATTGATGAGAACGGAATAGAGAGAACACATACAAGGGCTATATGTGTGTTCTCTCTGCCCCGTCCCCGTACATTCAGTGTCACGCATACCTTCATGCAGCTTCTACAACAACAAGGCCGAGAAGGCACCCATAGAAAATCAGAATCCAGCAAAAGAAAGTTGTTGCACATCGTCATTTTTGGTTTCTCAGGGACGCAGTAACGTAACGAACAGCTTTGAGAGATTAGCAGTAAGTTGTGCATGTCAGCGATCTTACCTGTATTCGTAAATAACCGGCGCTTGCACATACCAGTAATCAATGGTCCAGATATGTTGTGACCCGTACGTAACAGCCTGTAGCCCCTTCAAAACCTTAGTGCGCATTTTGCATGAGAGCAGAATACTCAGGCAAAAGAGACGTAAGCCGCATATTGAACGCGATTCATGAGGGCCCTGAAACTCATAAACCACTGATCCTTTTTTTTATTATTGTCATATAGTAGAAGTGTTGGTTATCTTTTTCGGGATATTTATGGCTGTGCCCGCCCAATAGCAAGGGTTAGTGAAGATTCGAGAGTGTCCCATGCAAATTGGAGTGTTGGCAGGTGTGCGTGTCTTGAAAAATCATGCTGGTTGACGACGCGGGGCCTAGCTGTTTCTCCGACACGGTTTTTTTCGTCTTTAAGACAGGGAAATATGGCGACTCTGTGGGGTTCTACGATAAAAATTTGATGATGATGAAATATGGGGTAAACGTCCCAAAACCACCATGTGATTATGAGATACCACCTTGGGTTCTTTAACGTGCGCCCTAATCTGAGCAGACGAGCCTACACTATTTCCACCTCCCTCAGAAATGCAGCCACTGCAGCCAGGATTCGAACCCTTGACCTGCGGGTCAGCAGCCGAGTACTTTAGCCACTAGACTACCGTGGTGGCGCTCCACAATAAATATTTAAAAGAGCGCCTAGACACAGGAGGCAAGATAGAAGAGACATACATGGTGCTGAGCTCTCATCTTACGGTCCTTATCCACCTTTCGAAGAACTGCGATTTTGTCGATTGCTCCAGCAAGGCAGGTGCGTGTTAATATAGTACAAAGACGCGACTTCGAATACAAAAACACGTGATGGCGCGTTGAACTAAGGTGGGAAAACGTGACGTCAGCGTCATCTCAAATCTAAACGGTAAGGCACATGAATGCACATTAGGGCCTTCAAGACTCGCACGCCCAATCTCCACTTCACTGCATGCTAAGGGTCCTGGCCTTGACTAAAAAAACACCGCCAAATTCACGTGAGCCATGACCATACTAATGTTTTACAGTATACTGCCTCTAAATGTTACAGCAACATTTGTAGGCCATTAGAATTGTTCATAATTTTCAGCTGGTCAATGTAACAAGTGTTTTTACAAACGCGCCTTTACGCACTTTCCCCCACTACACTGTGTTGCGTAGGCTTTAAAAGTTTATTTCTCATCAGCGGCGATAGTTTTATAGGTAACAAAGGGAGGCACTAACAATATTTTTGTAGAGGCGCGATAGAGATTCTTAGATGTTTAAAAGTTTTCAGTTGAGCACTAAAGTGGCTAGTCTGCGCGGCATGATCCACTCAATGCAGTCTTTTGAGATGGGCAAGAAATATGCCCGGATTTTTTAGGACCACTAACAACGCTGTCACCATGCCATGAATGCTACTAGCGATGCCACTTCAGCCAGAGATTCTCACTCACTATATGGGGTCAAGATCACTCCTGCATTCCGCCAGAACCATTAACCAATCTGTAAATCTATTAACTGTGCTTTATGAGAATCATAGGGTAAATGATAACTGCCACTTTTTTACAAAATATTTTAGAAACTGTTGCAAGTGTTAACATAAAATATATCCGGCTCACAAAGACTGCCACTGGTTATCACGTGACATCCTTTTTGATGCATAGATTGGTGGTCTTTCTTATGGCCCACTCCCAAATTTTAAAGTGGGTTCAGTTGTTCAATGTACCTTCTCTCTGGAACCAACGAAAGAAATCTATTGATATTCATCCGTGTTATTGTAGAGACTCGCAGGTTATGTATTGCCACGTTCCATTTCACAAGTTTTTGTTATCGTTCCGAAACACCACACGATTCTCGGCGCAAACCGCGCCTGCAGGTTTCGAGAAGGTTCCGGACTGTAGTAGATCATTTCGATAAGATCACGCCCACTGTGCGAACGGTACAGATTGTTCTGGAACCTACGCCACCGCCAGCGATAACGCTAGAACATTCGACGGCAAGGGTATAAATGCCGACGCGCTTCGCCGCTTGTCAGTTGTTGATCGAAGGCCGACGCTGCGTTCGCCGCTATCAGTCCGAGACTGCTATCTGTGCAAGACTGCTGCTGTAATTAGACTTTCCCTTTACCGGGCACAGGTTCGCCCAAATAAACAGTTGAATCCCAACACGAAGTTTTCTGTCTTTGGCCACGTCACGACCCCGTGACATCTGGTGGAGGTGCTGCTTCGTTCATGTACCGGACGCCCCCGTCAAGCCGTGAACCCAGCCCCCTTCGCGGAGAAGACACCGACGCCAACCAAGAGCAGCGAACGAGCCGCCGACAGCAAGGTCTCCCACCGGAGTACGGCCTGCTACAAGACAAGGCGCGGAAGACCAAGACCATGACCTCGACTGCAGCGACAATGACAACCGGAGCATCCCAGCCCGCGATCGTCATTCATCAACCCAGGGAACCACCAACGTTCCATGGCTCATCTTTTGAAGACCCGGAAACCTGGCTAGAAACATACGACCGTGTGGCCGCCCTCAACCACTGGGACAACGAAGAAAAGCTCCGTCGTGTGTACTTCTACCTGGAAGACACCGCAAGGACCTGGCTAGAGAATCGGGAGTCCACGCTCCGAACGTGGGATGTCTTCTGCGGCGCATTTCTTCAAACGTTCGCAAGCATCGCTCGCAAAGAGAGGGCCGCTGCTCTACTCGAGACCCGGGTTCAGCTCCCAAATGAAAAGGTTGGAATTTTCACAGAGGAGATGACCCGCCTATTCCGTCACGCTGACCCAGACATGCCTGAGGAAAAGAAAGTTCGTTTCCTCATGCGAGGGGTCAAACAGGAGCTCTTCGCGGGAATAATGAGAAATCCACCGAACACCGTCCAAGAATTTGTATCTGAGGCGACCACCATCGAAAAAACGCTGGACATGCGCACCAGACAGTATAATCGTCGCCTGACTCCAGAATGCGCTGCTGCTCAAGCCAGTGACTCCGACGACCTGCGTGAAACGATCCGAGCGATCGTGCGGGAAGAGCTGCGCAAACTGTTGCCTTCGGCGCAGCCTCAAGTGGATTCGATCGCCGACATTGTGCGAGAAGAAGTCCGGCAATCGCTTCGAATTCTCGCAGGTTATACTCGCAGGTTATGTATGAACAAAAAATAGGACAACGCTTATGAAGTTTTTGTGAAAAAAAATAAAATCACTGAATCCATGAAGCCATAGAGAGTGTATATTGCTGTTTGACTTTTACCAGCTTCATTTTTTTTTCTATATCAACAATTTTTCTTACTTCAAAATTTTTAAAGATTGTTCGAGCCCATGCACAAGAACATTTAAATACAATCGCTCCTATTCTCCAAGAAAAGTTACAATTAGGATGAAAAACGTTTATTAAATGCCTATCCATAAAAACAAAGTTTATTGTGCGCACACTGTTTACGCCAGAGGGCGCGCAACGCGCTTTGGCGCGGCTTTTGAATCGCTTGGAGCGGCTGCTCGACGTCGGACTTCCACAGGTTTGTTCCTCAGAGCGCAGTAAACTTTAGGGGCGAAGCTTCTCTTAGTGTAACCTTGTACTGCGTCAGGCGTAACCGGCAGCATCTCTCAAGCACTAATATAGATCGCGCTTTCTTACAACCATTTTTCTCAATTTTTATGGCGTTCTTCCCATAGAAGTGTGTGCAATTGGACGGACGGATGCATGGACGGACTTATGGATGCATGGATGGACGTACCGGCGGCCGCACGCACACATAGACAAACGAACGGACAGATGGACGCACGGATGGGTGCACGGACGGATGCAGGGACACACGTACGAATGGGCACACGGACGGGCGTATGAACGGGCGGACGGATGTACGTATGAATGGACGCGCGGACGTAAAGACGAGTGGATGTACAAAAGAACGCGCGGACGGATGGAGGGCCACTTTACCCCCCGTATTGTCATTCACTCCGTGCATATGATGGTATTTTTTTATTCGGAGTCAGAATTGCAAATTTGATAACTTGGGGGCAGGGAGGGGGTAACTTTACGGCACCATTTTAACAGGTGCCAATGGCCAATTTTGAACCCGCGTTCAGAAGATCTCTTGTATTTTGTAGGGGCAATAAGTGAACAACGGTATCATCACTTGAAAAGAACTAGTAAAAAATTTCGCATATTTTATATTCTATATTTTGCAAGCGCAAAACCATCCCTAAATAGTTATAGGGAGAATGTTGTGAACGGTCTCACTTGTGCTGCATTTAGAGCCAATAGTAGAACATTTTATCACTCTGTAATGTATTATGTGAGACCGCGTTGCTATTGTGTGTTTGACAACTTAAAGTGCGACAAATGCACTGCTATGGAAAATGCACTGCTAATCTCTTTGCACTGCTAAGCATGCACAAATGCACTGCTACGCTCTCTTTAATCAACACTATAAGCAACCGAAACAGGTGTTTCGAAAAAGTTATTAACAATTTAGAGTACTTGGTACTTTACTATGGGAGAGGAAGAAGCCGCCCCATGGGCCTCACATTTCATGAGGGCGTGTTGGCAAACATTACGCTGAGATGGAGAGTGCAGATCACACACAAAATCAATGATTACGCTCTACACCAGTTTAAACGTGTTTATACAAAGTGGCTAGCAATTCAGAATGCTTGGTACTCTACTATGAGAAAGTTCAAAGCCATGCCATGAGTCTCAAACTTGATGACAAAGAACGTCTACACAGAGGTAAATGCGCGTACGACCCAGCATTCGTTTAGAAAAGGTGGTTAACAATTTAGAGTACATGATTTTATTCTATGGGAGAGCACGAAGCCGTCCCATGGGCCTCATATTTCATGAGAGGAAAGAACATTGGGTGGTTTTGGAAAGAAAGGGGTTAACGATTTATACTCGGCGACAACTTTTCTTGTCATTGGAGCGAAGGCTACAGAGCCAAATCGTGGGGATCATATCACCAGTGAATGTAGTTCCACAACAGTGCCCGTATTTTACTCGTGAAATATACAAGATTTCCCCTTTGTTTTCTACGTGGAGCTATTTGAGACAGGCTTCAGCTTCCGCCATTAGGATAGTCGCATTTCCTTTAATTTATTTGTGGTGACTTTGCGTTTCTGAACGAGCGAGAAACTCCCGATTACTTACGTGCACCTCAAACGCTAAGCGGCCTTTCCGCCTACATGAAACGCTGATGGTCCGTCCCCGTCACTTTCCTTAGCGTGACGAGACGCGCGCCAAAATGGGCTACTTCGCGTGGGGCTACAAGTGCAAAAGCGCCACCTCCGTAGCTTTTCCTCCAGTGCCAAAACAAAAAAAGATGTCGGGTACTCGGTACAATGCATGGTACTCTGCCACGGGAGAGCATAAAGCCGTCCCGTAGGCCTCACACTATAGTGAACTAGAGTATGATCTAGTGGCGCAACCATCAGGCCGCGGTGGCTGTCTCGGCGGTTCAAAACGACACAAACAGCCGCTCGGATTTCTCCCGGTGCCTGTTCTCTATGGCGGCGCCACTGCTAATTTTCATGTCATGTGCGCGAGGCGAGCGCGCGGCGACGAATTCTCCGGATATCGCGATGTCACAAAACGAGCGCACAAAAAGGGCACGCCGCCAAATTCTCGCGACGAAACGCCGGAGTGACGCCGCGAGGTCAAGGATAAAAAAAGAAAACAAGCATGCAAAGACTCCCCGGGCACGCGTCTCTCTCCCCTCGGAAGCGTAGGTTCGCTAACGAACTTCCTCGCATCGGCGGCCGAGCAAGCCCTAGAGAGTTCTCGATGGAAAGGGGCGTGGTGATGCAGGTTTGCGTCATCCGTCGCGGACGGCCCTCGTACCGTCTCGCCCTTTCCCCCAGCCTTCGCTGCGCATCGCGCCGACGAAATGATGAGAATTTTCTGGAATCTCGCGCGGAAGGTATTTAACCGAGCAGCAGAGATGGGAGATCAGCAGAAGAAGGAAGTTAACGCCAGAGTGCGTAGGGTATTCCGCTGTATCTGTCGACGAAGGTTTTGTCCTTAGTGACAAAGCAGGAGAAGAAGAAAGTATGCGCCAGAGTGCGTAGGTTGTTCCGCCTTGTGGGCGAAGCCTTTTGTCTTCCGTGACAAAGGAGGAGAAGAAGAGGATTTCCACCTGAGGGGTGAAGACTCGAGCTACAGGCAAGAGTGAGTGTCTACCGCTATCGAGAGAAGACACGTGGCAACAGCTGCGTGTGGGAAGCCGACGTGTTTCCGGCGAAGAAGTTTAAAGCTTGGAGAGCGGCTAATTGAAGTCGCGAAGTTTCCTGTAAGAGCAACTTCGGGGGCAGCGGAACAACAACGCTGGACTCTGAGTTAGTGATTCTCGGAAGAGTATCATTCAGACTTTTGTTCCAAGAACTTTGGACTGAATAAGTTTTCTAACTCTTTAGTCTTCAAGTGTCTTGGTTGTTCAAAGCATGCGACTGCATTGTAGTGCGTATTGTTGTCTGTGCCCGTTGTTTCGAGTGTGGCTGATTGTACTGTGTAGTACGTTGTTTGATTGGTGTCATATTGTATTCAACTATTGTCGAGTGTGCATACTTGTGTATCGATTTGATCTGCCGTAATTGAGAATATAATTTTTGTTTTGTTTATCAACTCTCGGCTCTTACTTGTTCTTTGGGCCACAGCCGGCGTCTGCTGGCGCGCCAAATAGGACCACTTCTAAATTGTCCACGCTTTCGTGGGGCGGTTTGGGGGGCCGATACTTCGGCCCTAGGAATTAGCCCGGCGATCGCCTCCCGAATTAACGGGACCTGTGACACGCGAGCAGCGCGGGAGTCAATCAGTGCGTGTGCGTGAGTCTGTGTGAGTTTTGCGCGTTAAACCACCGCCACCTGAAGAAACTTTGTCAAGGCCCGGAAGCTCTACCACATATGTCAACGGGTTGACGACGCTGGTGGCGTTGTGTCCTATTAAGGCACAAAACGCAACCAACGCCGGCATTCGGTGGCGCTTTCGCATCGGTGTTGCAGTTCCTGCAACTTTACTGCGCTTCGACGAGAAACAACGAATGTTGCATTGTTCTCTGTGTGCCGTAGGGCTCTTCGGAGTTGTTATGCCTGTCACTTGTGGTTGTGCTCGTGTTCCTTGGTGAGTGACCATATTGCGAGCAGCTGCGGTGCCAAGGAAGTGTTGTGTCTACATTTCTGTGGAAACCTTGAATCTGGCCCATGGCGTATGTATTTGCATTTTCGATTGACCAAGGCACGCGGAAAGCATAGATACGGGCTATCCTGAAGGGATATGGTCAGCCTAACAAAAGAAGAAATGTAAATATGTTGTTTTTCTTTTGATTCGTGTATTGTGTTACATCTATAATACCGTAGTGGGATAACCAGGGTGAACAGTGGAAGTGCCTCAGACAGGCTGGCCGACGTTTCGATAAAAGGACCTATCTTTTTAAAGCCGCCATGTCATGCTTGGCGTGTTAGTTTTAAAGGGGATAGTGTTGACGTCATCTCATGGTGGTGGCACCTGTCCCTGTTGATGATCGCCGTCTGAAAAGCAAAATCCTATAAAGTAGAAGAGTGCAGTCCTCGCTTCACTTCAAGTCAGGTGGCAGTGATTAAAGATGTTCTCAGAGAATGGGAAAATAAGAAATAAAATTGGCAGCGTATCCACGGAGTGAATGATGGAGAGTGGGGCGAAGCGTTCATACGTCCATTCGTTCTTGCTTCCGTCCGTCCATGTGTACGCCTGTGTGACCGTCCATGCGTCCATCCGCCCATTCGTGCGTGCGTCTGTTCATGCGTCCGTCCCTGCGTTCGTTCATGCATCCGCCCCTGCGTCCGTTCATGCGTCCATCCATGCATCTTCCTGTGTGTCCATTCGTCCATCTATTCAACACTGCAAGTACCACCATCTCGCATCTTTTTTCATCCTATATTTCCCATATAGAAGCACCGCCATCCAGCGGGCATTCCAAGGACTGAATGAGAGGTGGCACACGCACACTTTCTTACGGCTTGATCGTCGTATCTACTTCCCACCTTTAACCACCTCGAGTTCATTCATGGTATATACTAGTTCATTGTATTCATGGCACTGTGGCTCAACGCTCATCAAACATCCTAAAACCAAGGAGGTTGCGCCCAGCGAGTATAACGTAGCAACCCTTTCTTGTCAGATAGTGCTTAATGTACATACCAATGGCAGCTAATGAGGATCGCAGCGTGCACATTAACTAAAAGCCGAAGGCTACTGTCTCTCATTCCCCATTAGCAGCCATTCGGATGTACAATGAGCACTATTTTTTATTGTTCAACAACGCACAGAAGAAATCTTTCACCGGCACCACCTTGGAGGTCAAATGTTATACTTGTTACATACTACAACGGCTACGATGGACGAATGGGTGCCGCTATCAGGAGCTTCGCCCCTAAAAAAGGAAAACGCAAAGTTAGAGCGCTGTTCTGCAAAAGGGGTGGCACTTCAAATACGAACAATTGAAAAAGCTTAATGTTTCGGAGCCAGCAGAAGTTCACCGCGTCCAGCTACCACAACGGGTTTCTGACAATAGCGGTGGACGCCTGCTCCCGAAAATCTATGAATGGGACTTGCAACAAGAAAGCAGTTACAACCAGGGAGAGAAGCAGGATACGTACTTTTAAAGGCCAACATGTTGAACGTTTGATGTGACCTTGTGAATGTAATCAGATACTGTGCTTTTTACGCTGGTAACCGGCTGTATGTGTTTTCAGGTGAATCATCTGTGCCGGCCACAGGGACCAAGCGTTGTCCTACTCTTCGCTTTAGGTTTTGCGTGAAAAAAGATGTTTTTAAGGTTAGCGTTGCGTCTGTAGGCGACTTTAGGCGGTTCGAGAAGATTTTATTAAGTTCCTGGTTGGTGGTTCTAATTGGAAAGAATTTTGTGACGATGTTGCTTATGTTAAGAAGTGCTTTAGAAAACTTTGTAGTGAGCAGACAACTAGTTGATGCTTTTGTATTTTTCGGGTATGGTCTGGGTGTTTCATTCCGGTCCAGTTCCAGTGCGTCTGTATAGGCTTTGTCAAAAAATTTGTTAGAGTGATTCCTG
Organism: Rhipicephalus microplus; assembly: GCF_043290135.1. Lineage (NCBI taxonomy): Eukaryota > Metazoa > Arthropoda > Arachnida > Ixodida > Ixodidae > Rhipicephalus > Rhipicephalus microplus. The sequence goes on along the minus strand of NC_134706.1, from coordinate 103,586,822 downwards.
TCTGACAGTGTTCCTTTTAGGGCAGTACGTCTGGTTACGTAGTCTTGGTTTCCCACGTATAAGCGGCGTAATCTTGTTGCCTGACTCTTGAAATTTCCTGTTCACAATCTGTCGGTTCATGGCTTGTTTACTCACCAAGCCATCACCCCAAATACTCTAAACCGGGCATTTTAAAGAGTCTGCCAACAAGATTACTTCGGATATGCGTAAAAAACGAAGACGAAGTAAACAGACATAACGCCGTAAAAGGAACACTATCTTACAAAAACCACGCTAACGCGTTCCTTGACAAAGCCTATACGGACGCACTGCAACTGTATTGAAAAGAAGCACTCAAACCAGGCCCCAAAATCACAACAGCATAAACGACACCTCTTCTCACTACAAAGTTTTTTAATATACTCCCCAACATTAACAACATCCTCTCAAAATACTATCTAATTCCAACCGCCAAACAGAAACTTGGGGAAATCTTTCCCAAACTGCATAAAGTTGCCTAACGACACAACGCTGACCTTAAAACTTGCTTGCTCACACAAAACCTAAAGTAAAGAGTAGGACAACGTCTGGTCCCTGTAGCAGGCCCAGAGGCTCCACCTGCAAACACATACAGCTGGCTACCAGCGTAAAAAGCACAGCATATGCTTACATTCACAGGTCACATCGAGCTTCACCTGCACCTCAAACAACCTAATATACTCTCTCGAGTGTGCCACCTGTATAAAACAATATATAGGCGAAACTGGACAGCTGATTCACGTAAGACTGAACGGCCCCCGGCAGACACAAAGCACAATTTTCCAAAAGCAGCAGCTGGTCACTTCAACTAGCAGGACCACAATTTCAACCAAGCAAAGCTTTACGTTCTACAAACTAACTTCCGGTCACTACGAACGAAAAAAATACATAGAATCTTATTTGAAACACAAATTTAAGTCCCAAAACCCACCAGAAAATAATTGTAGCACGTAGCAATTTGGAATCACTTAAAGCCGCAGCATTATTGCGGCAATATTTACAGAGACAGGATACGTTCAACCTTCAAATAGACATAACTGGTACCACAATTAATCGCTCCTAACCTGCATACCGTACTATTATAGTTCTGTTTGGAAAAAAGAGTTTAACAATTTCGAGTACTTCGTACTCAACTATGGGAGAGCACTGAGCCGTCCCGCTAAAAACTCGCAACCACTAAAACCAAGGAGGTTACGCCCGGTGAATCGGGCGTAACCCCCTTTAGGTTTGTCTGTAGTTCTCTTTGAATTTTTCCATATGACTTATTGATATGAATGTGTGTATATGCATCTACGAAGTTTTCGTTTTCTAGAACCATGAAACCACCCCTCTTTCCTCGCTTCTAAAAGCACTCCTATCGTGCATCGTTAAGGACATTACCAACCCAAAAAGTTCTCTGCGTCTTTCCTATCTCTCTCTCTCTTTTTCTTCTTCTCCTTTTTTTCTGTCTGTTTCACTAAAGTCCCACATATCCCCTCTCCCACCTTTTTCTCGTCTCTTTTTTGTGTGTGTTTCTCTCCTCGTTGCTCATTTCCTTTGCATTCTCAATATTCCTTTTTGTCAGCCAATATGCCACCAAGTTCTTCAATCACGTCCGCTAAGTGGGCCACCTATTGGGATACGGAAAGCATTTTTTAGCCAATGACCTTCCCCATTGAACGCCCACTCTTCAGAACCCATCCGGCAGCGCTTACCTTCGACAACTTGGCGTTTAAAAGTACGCCGCCTGCTTCTCCCCCTGTTTGTAACTCCTGTCTAGTTGTATGTCTCATTAATAAGTTTTAGGGAACAGGACAACATCACTATTGTCTGCAATCCTTCGTGGTTGCCGGACGCGTTGACCGTCTGCCGGCTCCAAAGCTTTAGGCTTTCACTTGGTCGTGTCTCAAGTGGCCACCCTTTTTGCAGCACACCACTCTAAATTTGCGTTTTTTTTCATTCTTTTTCACTCTCTGATAACATTTTTGAACCACTATCACCTGACTAGAAGTGAAGCGAGGACTGCCCTTTTCTGCTTTATAGCATTTTGATTTTTAGACGGCGACCATCAACAAGGACACGCACCACCACCACGAGAAGTTGTCCCCACTAACATTTTAAAACTAACACGCCAAAGACAGGGCGCTTTTGAAGGAAATAGGTTCTCCTATCGAAACATCGGCCAGTCAGTCTGAAATACTTCCGCTGTTCGTCCTGATTATCCCGCTACGTTGTTTCCATCTGTGGGCTCCCATCTAATTTTTGGATCAATAGTACCGTGTTATTCTGTGTTGCTTTTAACTCATGCGCACGTTCGAAGTACGCGTTAAAGCCAATACCATAAACGAGAAGCATAATTCTGTCGCTGTTTTGTCATTCGCAGCTGTTCCAAATAATATTTAGCCCGAGTGATAGAGACCAGAGGGCCAGCGACGGCTAGAAGGAAATTGTAGCGCACACGAGACAAGCTTTCCATTGCTCCGGTCCGGGTGCGTGCTTCTCAGCAAATGTTCTTGCGGGACGCATATCATGCTCTTGTGGGTCGTGCAAAAAAGCGAAGCCGATGAGCGTCTCTGTTACGCCAGATTATTGCATTTCCAGTGCTAACCAGCTACTCTACTGCGCGTGCACTGGTGCAATGTGCTGAATTCTCTCTAGTACCGGGGTGGAGTCTGTACTTTGTAAGATATCTCGCACCAACAAACATGTAGCTCGCGACATGTCAAAGCGGAGAACGAATTCTCATTGCTTTGCTCCGGGTTGCCCAATCGGTAATCATGGCGCTTCGAAGGCATCACTGTTTGCAGCTCCTAGGAACGACGATCTCCGCAAAAGTGGGAGCGCAACCTTCAGAGGGCTGACAAGCCTCTGACCGAAACTTCCGCCGTGTGCGAACATCATTTCATGCCAATATCAATTCTGCGCGACAATGCGCAAGAGATAAATGGCAGTTAATGGCACATGCTTTGAGAGAAACCGCCACTGGTTCCGGATGCGGTGCATCGCTTTCTCCAGGGTGTCCACGCAGCAACTAACTTCGTAATTTTACGTTTGCATGAACCAGAAAGCAAACGCACGTTAGAAGTAACCACATCCGCAGCTCTGCAGGAGTCCGCGATGGCCCGACAACGCAGCCAAAGTTGCCATGGATGGATGGATGAATGGATGAATATGGCTGTACCCTTTAGATCGGGTGGTGGCTAGCGCCACCAAGCCGTAATACTTAATGAACCAAAAACTAGATTTATTTTTTTCCCTTAAATAGTGAGGTTGAGGATTCGTACTTTGCAGCGAAGGGTTTAATTTTCATTCGTGCCTTGACATTAGCGACCAATCGTATAACCTCCTTCTAGTTAATTCTACCCGCTTGAAATCTAATTCGCCCTCCTTGTCCCTATACCCCGGTGCTTTGAAAAACTCTGTGCCATTATCCTGAACTATAGGGTGAAGCCCTTTACAGAACATTATAAAGTGTTCGGCAGTTTCTTCTTCCTCTCCACACGCATTGTATACCGTGTCTACTCCTTCGTATTGGGCCCGATATGTCTTGGTTCGCAATACTCCCGTCATGGCCTAAAACAGTAGAGAACTACCCCGGGTGTTATCATAGATCCTTTCCTTGGCAATCTCCTGCTTAAGGAAGGAGAAAGCAACAAAAGGGAGAAGGCAGGGAGGTTAACCAGAAAGACATCTGGTTGGTTACCCTACACTGGGGGATAAGGGAAGGGGTCAAGAAAGACGAGAAAGAGGGAAGAGGGGGAAACAAAAAAAAAGTTTGGGGAGACTGACAGTAATTTCACTGCAGCGTGTAGAACTCTACCGCATGTCAGAGGCGTTCACACAAGCCTGACTTTCTCAGGAAATACAGCAGGGCTTTCACTGCCTTGTGGGCTCTCGAGGCATGTGGACGTTGCTGTAATAGCACCTGCAAAGAAAGAGGCCGATCATCAAGTCACCGCATCGCATTGACAAGTACTTGTCTATCTGAGGCAAATCGAGGACAATGGCACAGCAGGTGTTCGATATTTTCGTTGGTGCCGCAAACATCGCAGGCCGCACTGTCAGTAATTCCGATTAACGTGGTATAAGCTTCGTGAAAGCGACTCGCAGCCAAAGGCGATAGAGAAGTGAAGCTGCACGTTGATGTAGGCCGGGGGAGGCCGGAGTTGTAGCGAAGTCTTGTACGTCGTATGCTTGGTGTGTTCCACTAAGTCAGTGTGAGACTGCGGGCCAGTTGACGAATTTGCCTCGCCGCATCCTCTCTTGAAAGCGGAATCGGAACGCTGTTCGCTTCTTTATGTGATGTGCGAGCAGCATGATCTGCAGAATCATTGCCGTCTATACCAAAATGCCCAGGTAACCACTGAAAGACGATGTCGTGGCCTTTTTGTATTAGAAGGTGGTGTAATTTCACGGTTTGGTAGGTCAACTGGTCGTATCATCCACGTCGGAAAACTGATATCATGCACTGTAATGCTGGTTTTGAGTCGGAAAACACAGCCCATTTACCTGGTCTTTCATTCCTTCTGATTGTCGCAATCGCTCATGAACACCCTATCACAACCTACATTCGTGTCGATGCTTTAAGAACGCACATAAGACATGCCACCCGGATTCAATCGCATCACCTCGCCTCTCTTTCAACTTCCAGGCCACGCTCTGCGTTCTGCTCTATTATTGCCCCACATCGCACGGTTATTCCCACAAACTTCACGCACGCAGCAAGACCGTCGTTACCATTGTGGTGTCTACATCCACTGGAAGCCCTGATAACCGTCCCCGGAATACAAAAAAAGAAAAATTTGTCAAATTGGCTCTAAAACAAACAACAATACTGTTTCTGCATGAGAAACACGGTGGACGCATTCACATATACAGGGATGGGTCGGTCACTTCAACAAGTTCAACAGGCGCAGTGGTAATTCCGGAGAAATCCATCACGATAAAGTTCAGGACCTCGCATCTGACATCATCCACGGCGGCAGAACTCGCCGCCATTCGTGCCGCTCTGGAGTTCCTAGTTGAAGAAGCGCAACACACATGGTCAATATTCTCCGACTCCAAAGCAGCTCTCCAGGGCATTGCCACGCCATATCGTCATGGATCAAACGAACAGCTAATTCCTGAAATACGACTGCTTCATCACCGGGCTATAGAGAAACAACATGACATAGCGTATAAATGCATACTAGGCCACTGCAGCATTGATGGAAACGACCGTGCAGATGAAGCAGCCCGAACTGCTCATGATGATGCCCCTTGTGTAGCTACACCATTATCAAGAACGGACGCCGCTGCAAGGCTTCGATCACTTGCACGAGAACTGACACTCGCTCAGTGGAATTCGCCCGCATTCACCAAAGTCCGCCCTCATAATTTGGACCCACACCTACAGCCCCGTCTTCCGTCAGGAATAACCAGAGCAGAGGAGACACTTTTGTGCCGTCTGTGGATTGGGGTGGCCTTTACGAATGCTTATTCGTTTCGAATCGGAATGGCCAGCAGCCCGACATGTGACAACTGTGGCTGCGCAGAGACTTCTTCTCTGCGAGTGGTCTCGCTTCAGCGTGCCAAGAAAAGAACTGTTGAAAGCTTTGGATAGAATAGACAATCGCCAATTGTCAGAAGAAAGGGTATCAGGACACTGGCCGAGACCGTCCTCTGCACGCGAGCCATAGAGAGCGTTGTTGCGCTTTCTGCGGGCAGGTGGTCTTAGAGACAGACTGTAAGCAGCGTCGTGGATCGTCTCATGACCTTCTCTCTCCTTTTTTTTACAACGTCTCTTTTCTCTCATCCTTTATCCCCCTTACCCCCTTCCCCAGTACAGGGTAGCCAGCCGGTCTGAGAACTGGCTAACTTCCCTGTCCTTCCTCATTTATTCCTCCTCCTCCTCCTGCCGAAAAGTTCGATAGATCTCTAGTGCGGACTTCTTAATCACGCCGATTCTCCACATATCGGTCTCAGCTTCCTTCACCTTCTTGTTACCGATAATTCTTTTTGGTTTGGCCCCCTGCTGTTTTCTAAGTATTTACCAGTAAATTTTCTGGTTCGCTTCCTCTATTTTGTATCGATATTCTTCATGTAAAAGTAGCTGAATACCTTTCTAGCCCAACGCTCCTCCCCCATTTCTCTCAATAGCTTCCCAAATTTTATCTTGCTGCTAGCTTCCTTGCCCTCAAATGATGTCTATCTCATATCACCTTGTACTCCTTGATTTGGTGTATTTCCGTGAGCTCCTAAGGCAAGCCTACCTAATCCACGTTGCTTAATGTCTAATCTTGCTTGAACTTCTGATCTCATGTACAAGACCGCATTGCCGAACGTCAGTCCGGGAACCATGACCCCTTTCCATATTCCTCTCACAACATCATACCTATTGCAATTCCACAGTGCCCTGTTTTTCATTACCGCTGTATTCCTGTTACCTTTGGTTGTCACGTATATTTCGTATTCCCTTAGGTACTCGGTCCCATTGCTTATCCATACGCCCAGATATTCGTATTTATCTGTTATCTCTAGCGTGCCGTCCTGTATTCTAAGATCACAACCTTCATTGTCATTAAAATCATGACTGCTGATTTTTCCTTACTGAATCTTAAATCTAACCTGAAATCTAGCCACGAAAAATAGCAACGGCGCCACCTGACCGCAACCGCTTGAAAGCTGACGCCGGAGCCCAGCCGGTCATGCCACTAAATCATATTCTAGTTCTCTGTACCTCACACTGGGCCACAATATGGAATCGGAGTGTGTTTGGAAAAATTTACCGTGCTGTGTGTGTGTTTAGGAAAAGGGGGCAACGATTTAGAGTAACAAGTATACTGTACTACGGTAGAGCTGTAAGCCGTCCCGTGGACTTCACAATCTATGAGACCGTGACGTGAAAAATTCAGCGAAACCTGTATTGGACGTGGGACCCCCATGTGCCCAGTATGAGCAGTTCACTGGTGGTGGCTTTGAGCTGTGTAATTAAGCAAAGTGGTTAACGATTCAGAGTTCTTGGTACTCTATTATGGGGGAGCTCAAAGCCGTTCTGGTGCGTGGTCAGACTTACAAAATAGCTACAGGGGGGGGGGGGGTAGAAAAAATGTTTAAGAATTTCGAGTACTTTGTACTAAACCAAGAGAGAGGACTGAGCCGTCCCTCTAAAACCTGTGCACGCCTCGAAAAAACAAATTCGCATATTCAATGTACAATGATAATCTATAATATGTGAAGCACGAATGAGGAAGGTTGATAAGGCACCTGAAATTCACCATAACGTTACGAGGTGGAGGTAAATTATGCCGTACGCGACTTCCGTGTCATGATTATTATCTTTCGGTGTGTCGCTTACCTTCGTCATTTTTTCACGTCACGGGATACCAAATTTAGTACAGTGGAGCTAGCAAAACGGCCGCGAGCACGCTATGAGGGTGGTATGTTCTCATGTTCTTAAATGACACACGTGTCAGGATTAGCATGTTTGCACCATTCATATAGTTTTGTCAACCATTGACGTCATGTAACATTAGATTTGGTATATGTGGAGCCTGCAAAACAGCCGCGAGCGCATTTTGAAGGGCTCAATATACTGAATGTAGTGTTAACGCACGCGCACGCTCGGTACAGTGATGCTACGTTAGCAAAGCGCCAGCACTCTAAATATAGCTTGACGCCAGGCGCGACCGGTGCAACCACCGTCCATTGGCGTGGCCAGACGGCAACCGGCGCGTAATGCGACATGCCGCATTTCGCGCCGTTGCGTTACCCAGACAACACTGCGTCTTCCTCTTTTCATGAGGGAGAGACGCCGGATGCGCTGACACGCGCATGCGTCAAAGCAATGCAGCGCGGCACGCGCCTGCGAGTACATGGTAGGACCGGGGGCTGGCGTGGCAACACCGGCGTGGCCTGACTAATTGAACACCGGGGAGCAGCGCACCGCGTCACGTCGGAATGTATTGGCACCTTGACTGTGGCATGTTGTCATGTTCTCAAACAACGCTCAGCTCATGGTTATCACGTTTGCACCAGTCACATACCTCCGTCATTCATTGATGTCACGTAATACCAAATTTAGCACATGTAAAGCCAGCAAAACAGCCACGAACCCGTCATGAGCGTGGCATGCAGTCATGTTGTTACATGACACGCATGTCGTGATTACTATGTTTATATGTAATTTACCTATGTCGTCCATTCGCGTCACGTAATACCAAGTTTGGTACATGTGAAGCTATCGAAACGGCCGCGAGCGCATCATGAGCGTAGCATGTTGCCATGTTTTTACATGACATGCATCTCACGTTTAACATCTTTGCACCAGTATAAATACCTTCGTCATCCATTCAAGTCCCGTAATAGCAAAATTGGTATAAGCGAAGCTAGCGAAACAGTCGTCATTGCATCATAAGCATGGCATGTTGTCATGTTGTTACATGACACGCATCTCATGATTGTCATATTTGCACCAGTCACATACCTTCGCAATCCATTCACGTCCAATGATACCAAATTTGGTATAAATTACGCTAGTGAAACAGCCGCGAGCGCATCATGAGTGTGGCATGTAGCCATTGTGTTACATGACCGCATGTCATGTTTTTTTTATGTTAGCGTCTATCGCTTGTGTTCAACATACAATCATGCCATACCATACCCTTTTTGCAACATTCCATGTGAACGAAACCACCGCAAGAGCTGCAGTATCATGAAATGTAAATGATATGACATTCTTGACATGTAAGTCATGATTTTCATGTTGTGAGATGTTTCAACGCGTATGTTAGGCGGGCGTCAAGTTTATCGCGGGTGAAACTACGATGGGGACTTGACGCTAAGGGTCCAGACGAAGCAAACGTGCCTCGCATGATTACCGACCCGACGCCTCATCTCACCCGGAAAACCTCATCGCCGCCACCTATGCAGTACTTGACCGTCTTCTACTAATCAAGGGAAGTCGGCGGATAACGGGTTTTTAACCGTAAGTTTATATTTTCTGAACGTATGCTTGAAGATCTAAGGCGAAGAACGCTGCTCTAAGCCTAGGCGGTGTCGGGCCGTTCGCCCGACGAAACGCTACTCGCGTTTCCGCGCAACACGCGAGAACGGCTGACGACGACGCGGCTGCGTCAACAGGATCAACGGCATCGATCAAAGAGAAAACTAATGGCGGAGAAAATGCTACCAGCATCTCGCAAAAAAAACCTCTTGACAACGTGGGATGGTTCTCTGCAACGTACCACGACTCAAGGCTGATCGCCGTTCTGGAGACCGGGGCTGAAGCGGTAGACTAATCAGCGTCGAGCCAACCTGAACATAGGAAAATCCTCTTCGAAAAGAGAAACTGCCTTCTCTACCGAAAAACGACTTCAAGGTCATCATTTGACCGAGGGATGGGCTCAACATCAGTCAACCAAGCAAGCATCAGATGGCACGCGCTATAATTAAGGCATGTGGTATTAGACATCTGCGACGAAGTCAACCTGCTTATACGGCTGCGCAATGGATCTAATATTGCCATAATCAGTATGCCAAGCATGGAGACTGCCAACATTGTGCAGAGCCTTCGAAGTATACGTTTTGGTGCAAAAGACTATGCAGTGATGGCTTACGTTGCCGCGCCGGACAACTCGTGCAAGGGTGTGGTTCACGGACTGGACGCCAGGAACACGCCAACCGAATTACTCGCCCATTTTCGGGTGCGTACCCAAGGAATGAAAATACTTTATGCAAAAATGCTTGGAAAATCCCCAAGTGCCATGATTACCTTTGAGGGCAAAATCGTCCCGCGCTATGTTTACTACTACGGTGGTGAGACACGTCGCTACCTATATCGATCATCGCGGCAAGTTTCCTTTATATGCTTTAAGCCTGGGCATAGGGCAGACGTATGCCCGACACCAGACGCCATTGTCTGCTCAAATTGCACCAAGCCAGGCATAGAGGACGGACAAACCAGCGAGCCCCGGTGCACGCTATGCAAGGAAGCTCACCGTACGCGGGCAAAGAAGTGCAAGGGGATGCCCCACGAGACCGAGAAGCCCACGACCAAGAACAAAACAGCGGACAGCCGCCGGGACACAAGGCGCCGATGGACGCAGTCGGGCCCAGAAACGCTGGTCCAGCAGGGATGGCAGCTCACTATCCAGGTCCCGATCAGCATAAAAACCACGGTAATGGTCGAGATTGGCGTCCAAGACCCGCCAGGCTCCAGAAAACAAGAAAAGCGGCAGAAGAAACCCGTCACCAGGAAGGAAGACGTTGGTACGATGATCAGGGAAGAGCCTTTTTTCTCTGCCTCTCCCACTGCTCCAAAGAACATGAATACACAGACAGTATTGGTCGGTAAGAATGGCAGGGCGCCACGTAACGACGAAGTAAAGGAATTAAGGCAGTCAATTCAGACACTTAGGGCAAAAAATGCTGAACTCCGGCAGAAACTGAACGACCTAATAGATGAACTGACGACCCTGAGAACAGGATCGATCGATGCTAACCCCCAAACAGACTTGACTCTGACAGCTACCGTAGGGCGTCAGGAATTCACAACTACCACGGCTGCCATAAACAATGCCCTAGCAAATCTCTGCAACTTCATCTCTAACATACAAGATGAGGCGCGCAAGGATAGCGAATGTCTGGTGCAACTCACGACCATGAAATACAGAGGCAAACCCTGGGCTCAGCCATCACCTGAGTATGGCGAGCAGCCGTAAATGATCGCTCAAGGTAGAAACCCTCAAAATGTGGCAGTGGAACTGTCGTGGAATCCGTCGAAAGCAAAGTCTTCTGAATCAACACATCAATAAATGCACAACTCCACCAGACATGATCACCCTCCAGGAAACCGGCTGCTCACCGAAGCTCACTGGCTTTTCGGTTGATGAGGGTCTTGGCTAAAGTAAGGTCGCTACTCTGGTTGCCCAAGCGGTCACCGCAATTAGGCTTGACATCGATGCAACAGACATTCACCACGTTCTCATTGAAATCATAACGAACAAAAGAACCGACAAAAGCATATTTCTCCTCAATATCTACAGCCCACCAATCCAGCGGAAAACCAACTTCAGCTCCCTTCTGCGCAAAGCAGAACAAGCAGCAGGCAAAAGGGTCTTGTCATCCTTGGAGAGTTTATTGCATGGCACAATAGCTGGAGATATGTCAAGAAAACTCAGAAAGGCAGGGAGTTGGTCAGAGAAGCTGATTGCAGAAGGCTAATTCTCATTACAGACCACACTCAACCAACACGAGTGGAGGATAGTATAAACCAAGATGCGTGCCCGTACTCGGTGTTCGTTAAAGGGGTTAGAAAGGCCCAATTGAAAAGCGGCGGGGAAACGCTTGGCAGTGACCACTGCATTTAACGTAACCATATAGAAAATCTCCCGGTTAAGAAACTAAACGGCCTGGCTTGACTTGCATACTGAGTAGCTTTTAGGAGAACTAGGGCAGAATTCGAGGACAAAAAACACGGACATTGAGAGTTGGGTCTCGGGAATGAAGGCAGAATGGAAACGATTATCCCGAGAAGTTACCCTATCTACAAACACGCCCGAGGTGGACAAACATTTTCTACACCTCTGGGACGCCCGCCGGGGCCTATTAAAAAGATGGAAGCGGCAGAAACACAACCGCAAACTGACACTTAGGATCGCAGCAGTCACCAGGGAAGCCGAAGAGTATGCGACGGTGCTGTCAAGACGCAACTGGTACCAAAAATGCAACAAGCTGCAAGGTACACTAGGTTGCAAAAGGACATGCGCATTGCTGAAGGCCCTCATAGACCCAACCACGACCAAGACTGAATCTTGTAAGATGAACCAGAAGATTGCACACCGATTGGAAGGCACAGACCGGGATCTGCTAAAACGCATCAAGCAGCGCTATATTGGCGATACAACGAATACTGACTGCAGCCTGGCATGCACTGGTGAAGCTAATCCCGGTCTAGACGAACCCATTACCACAGAAGTTTGACATGCTATGCTGTCGGCAACAAAGAACACTACGCCAGGAAAGGATGGCGTCAGCAACGCTATCACACGGAACCTCGATGACAAATCTATCACAAGGTTTACGGAGTCCATGAACAAACATTGGAAACAGGGTACCCTCCCAAACGGCTTGAAACATGCGGAAATAACAATGATTCCAAAGTCTGTAAAGGCTCCAAGCTTAGAAAATTTAAGACCCATTTCGTAGACATCGTGTTTGGGAAAAGTATACGAGAGAATGGTGCTTCAGATGCAGGAGACCTACCTGGAAGAAAACGAACTCATGCCGCACACCATGTTTTGCTTCCGAAAATGCCTATCAACACAGGACGTCCTCCTACAAATCAAGGAGGAGGTGCTTACCGATGTCTCAAAATACGGCGAAAACGTACTATTTGCACTGGATCTTGAGGCTGCTTTCGACAATGCCAGTCACAAGGCTGTGCTAGAGGGGCTTAGCACATTAGGTTGTGGAAAGCGAATAGACAACTACATCAAAGCTTTTCTCAGTAACAGAACCGCCACAATTGGTATAGGAGGCATCCGCACTGATAAGTTTATTACGCCCACAAAAGGAACACCCCAAGGTTCTGTGATATTGCTGATGCTGTTCAACGTCGTTATAATCGGCTTAGCTCGGTACCTCAAAAACATTGGACTCAGACATGCCGTCTACGCAGACGATGTTACAATCTGGGCGGGAAGAGGATCTCCAGGACAAAAACAAGATCTTCTGCAACGCGCAGCTGATACAGTTCGCGACTACGTGCGTCAATGCGGCCTCGTCTGCTCTCCGAAGAAATCAAAAGTCCTGTGAGTCTACAGATGAGAATATGATCTGCAAAACTCTATCGACGTCTATATAGGGAGAAAGAATATTCCAGCAGTCCCGAATTAAGATTCTCGACATGTGGATACAAATTAACTGTCAAATAGACCACACCTTCAGACAGCTGTCAAACACTACAGCGCAGATCACGAGGATGATCTCGAGAATCTCTAATAGAAGACGAAGTATGAATGAGAAGGACACTTGTAGGCTTGTACAGGCCCTCATATTCAGTAGGATTGTTTAGAGTGTCCCCTACGAAACACCACTCCCACAGAAAAAGAACAATTAGAGGCAGTCCTTAGAAAAGCCTACAAGTGCGCCTTTGCTCTACCTGTCAGCACCTGGACAGAGAAATTACTTAAACTCGGGATAAACAAGGCAGTGCAAGAAAACGTCGAGTCACATCTTCTTGCGCAGAAAATGAGACTACTGCTGACTGCTACGGGCAGGTACACGTTGCAGACATTGGGCATGAGAGATGCTTGCAAAGAATTCAATTACAAGGCGAGCATACCAAAGGACATTCGCCCGATCATAGAAGTCAGCCCAATACCTCGAAACATGCATCCGGAAATTCATAAGACTCGAAGAAAAGCCAAATCAGAAACACAAGAAAAAATTTCAAGGCAATAACCGACGTATTGAACGTTGACGCGACCACATACAGAGTGCGCTCCGGGACAGTAGTAAGCGTTGTTAATCACCAACTTAAGTAAGTCAACAGCGCTTCGATCATAAGCAACAACATCCTTGAGGCTGAGGAAGTAGCAATCGCACTCGCCATCACACACCAGAGCGAAGAGTCTACTACAGAAATAGTTACTGACTCGCAAGAAGCGTGTCGACGGTACAGCAGTGGACGCACATCCAGTGCTACCATGCTCATACTCAAGGAAAGAAAAATCAACTTTTCGAGCTGCTCCATTACGTCGACACCAGGTCATGAAACTGTAACAGGGAACCAGCGTGCCAACGCCATTGCCCGAGAATACGCCGACCAGGGGGCACATTTGTGTATTTTAGAGTTGTGATTCTATTATTTGCTGTCATGGGCCACATGCGTGTTTCTTTTTGTATTGTCGCTTTCCGCTGCCTGTAATTTTTGTAACTTTTTGTAATTTTGTAGTTTAGATTTTTTTCTGGGTGAAGGGGCCAGTCAAGCTGTGAAATGCAGCTTTTTTGCCTTCGCACCAAACCACGTATACAACGTATTTTTGTGTATTTGTCACGTGGTTGAACAAACTCAAACTCAAACTCAACAACGACGAGGAACCAGCCATAGTTGCTTGACGCTATGGATCAATTATAGGACACCAGAGAGCCCTGAGAAGGATATACCCCCCTCCCCACAAAGACCTCAGCAGAGAGCAGTCGGTCGCCTGAAAACAGCTGCAGACTAATACGTAGCGCAAACTCAGTCGAGTAAAATCTATCCGGGAATATACGCCAACAAATGCCCGCTATGTAGAGAACACCCCACACTTTACCACGTGACATGGGCCTGCGATCAAACACAGGTAGTGCCAAGAAAATGTACACCACCACCGGAGCAGTGGGAGGTAGCGCTGTCCTGCTCTAAGCCTGAAGCACACTCAAGCTGATAGACAGAACTTGCAAGATGGCAAAGGCCACAGAGGCCCTGGACTGAGGGCTCTACCTTCACCGGAAAAATAATTGTAATAAAGTTTTGCATTCATTAATTCATGTTAGGACTAGTCAAATATGTTTTTCATACGGTCATGTTATGCCATACCAAGTTTGGTATTAATATCATTATCGAAACGGCCAGGGGAGCTAAAAGTCGTAGGCGGCTAGATAGATAGAAATATAGATAGATAGATAGATACGCGCAAAGTCACCGAAGTTCGCTAAGAAATGCTTCGCATTTAAAAACCATGCAACATCGGCTCTCTCTCTCTCTCTCTCTTTCTCTCTCTCTCTCTCTCTCTCTATATATATATATATATATATATATATATATATATATATATATATATATATATATATATATATATATACTAAATAGAGGTGTTGTACGTCGAGAAAGGTTCAGACGCAGCTTGGCAAAATGTGCTTTATCAGGCAGGTCTGGCTAATGGCGAGTGGCGTGCGCGAGCTACTACTACAGCCACTGATCATTATCGTCTTCTTCATTACCAGCAGAGCTTCTGTTATTTAGGTTCATTACAATTACTCCCCGCGAAATAAGGAGCCATCCTGGCGACCTATGGACAAGTAAACACGGGAGGGTCGTAGCAGGGCTGAAGTCTCGAGAGGTGGACAATTTCCTGGCCACGACGACGTTGGCCAGACGATGGTTCGAGTGGCTCAATGAGGTAATTCACTGGTGAAGTTTTTTGTAGCACACGATATGGGCCGTGATACTTGGGGACCAACTTGGTAGAACGGCCAGATGTAGCAGAAGCGACATGCAGCCAGACGAGTGAACCTGGATCGTAGGAAGTAGTGTTATTTGATGCCTCATGGTGGTGCTTTTGGCGTCCTTGGTCTTGGGTTGTGAATGATCTTGCCAGTTGGCGGCATTCTTCAGCATATGTTGCGGCTTGAGACAAAGTCGTGGACTCTGAGGAGTCAGGTTTGTACGAAAGAATGGTGTCCATAGTGCAAGAAGGTTCGCGTCCGTAAAGGAGGAAAAAAAGGAGAGAACCCAGTGGTGCTTTGAATGGAGGTATTATAGGCGAACGTGATAAACGGGAGCACTCGGTCCCGATTGGAGTGGTCTGACGAGATATACATAGACAGCATGTCACCAAGGGTGCGGTTGAAGCGCTCTGTCATTCCATTGGTCTGGGGATGATAGGCGCTTGTAGTGCGGTGAACGACGTGGCACTCACGCAGCAATGCTGTGATGACGTCTGACAATAATACGCGACCACAATCGCTCAGTAACTCCCGAGGTGCTCCATGACGTAATACGATGCTGTGAAGAAAGAAAGTCGCAACGTCTTTTGCTGTAGACGAGGGAAGGGATGAAGTTTCGGCATACCGCGTGAGATGGTCGACGGCAACTATGATCCAGCGGTTACCGTCAGCAGTGTTGGGAAGGGGACCATAGATATCCATGCCGACACGGCCGAATGGTCGGGATGGGCATGGTAAGGGTAACAAGGTACCGCTGGCGTGATAAGGAGGAGTTTTTCGTCTCTGGCACGTCGAGCAGGCCCGAACGTGTTGTCGTATAAAACGGTACATGCCACGCCAGTAATATCGGAGACGTATGCGAAAATAAGTCTTCAGGAAACCTGCGTGGCCACATTGGGGGTTGTCATGAAACGTGGAACAAATTTCGGATCGCAGACGCCATGGAATCACGAGTAGCCACTGACGTCCACCGGGTGCGTAGTTGCGTCGGTACAGCACGTCGTCGCGAGTGGCAAAGTGCTCGACTTGCCGACGCAACGTGCGAGAAGGGGGGGAAGCCGTACGCCGAGCCAGGATGTCTAGAATCGAAGCAACCCAAGGGTCCTTGCGTTGCTCAGATGGCATGTCGGCGATAGTGACGGCAGTGGCATCACAGGTTAGACTTTCGCAGCAGTCCGGGTCAGGGGGCAGGGGCGAACGGGATAGGGCGTCTGCGTCCGAATGTTTCCGGCCGGAGCGATAGACCACGCGAATATTATATTCTTGGAGGCGTAATGCCCATCGGGTGAGGCGACCGCTTGGATCCTTCAGTGACGACAACCAGCAGAGGGCGTGGTGGTCAGTCATGACGTCAAAAGGGCGCCCGTACACGTAAGGTCGAAATTTCTCTATCGCCCAAATAATGGCGAGGCATTCGTTTTCAGTGGCGGAATAGTTGATTTCGGCTTTGCTAAGAGTTCGGCTTGCGTATGCAACCACGTACTCTTGGAAGCCGTCGTTCTTCTGTGCAAGAATAGCGCCTAGCCCGACACCACTAGCGTCGGTGTAGATCACTGTGGGTGCCGATGAGTCGTAGTGTCGCAGAATAGGCGGCGACGTGAGGAGGCGGCGCAGTTCATTGAAAGAATTGTCACAGGTGGCAGACCAGGCTGAAAGGTCTCTAGAGCCGGTGAAGAGCTTGGTCAAAGGAGCGATGATTGTCGCAAAATTGCAGACGAAGCGCCGGAAGTAAGAGCAAAGGCCTATCAAGCTTCGGAGCTCTTTCATGGCGGTCGGTTTGTGAAACGCTGAAACGGCTGTAAGTTTGGCAGGGTCAGAAAGAATGCCATCTTTTGAAACCACGTGGCCAAGGATCGTAAGCTTTCGAGCGGCGAAAAGGCACTTCTTCAGATTAAGTTGCAGCCCCGCGGCAAAAATCCACGCGTGGACTTTCTCGAGGGGAGGTAAATCGGTTGCGAAATCAGTTGAAAAGACGAAAATGTCATCTAAATAACAAAGGCAAACGTTCCATTTGAGGCCTCAAAGGATAGAGTCCATCATTCGCTCGAAAGTAGCTGGCGCGTTGCAGAGGCCAAAGGGCATGACTGTGAATTCATAAAGCCCGTCGGGCGTGATGAAAGCTCTTTGTTTGCGGTCGGCCTCTGCCATAGGTACCTGCAAGTATCCATAGCGCAGATCTAAAGAAGAGAAAAATTCGGCTCCCTGTAGGCAGTCCAAGGCATCGTCAATGCGTGGCAGCGGATAGACATCCCTGCGCGTGATTCGGTTGAGACGTCGGTAGTCCACGCAAAACCTGATGGATCCGTCCTTCTTCTTCACCAATACAACTGAAGATGCCCAGGGACTGCTTGACGGTTCGATTATGCCACGTGTTAGCATGTCAACCTGTTCATTGATGGCACGGCGTTCGGTAGTTGACACACGATATGGACGCTGCCGTAATGGCGTCTCTTGACCGGTATCTATACGGTGAACAACAGATGACGCTCGACCTAAGGAAGGCTGATTGTGGTGAAACGAGGCTCGAAAATGCTGTAGGAGCTTGATCAGCTGTCCCTGCTGCCCAAGCGTGAGGTTGCAATCAATGGACTTGCGGAATACATCCATAGGTTGATTAGCGTCAGTTGCGGATGTAATGGCACAAGTGGGCAAAATGGCTTGTCTGGATAGATCGGGTCTTCGAAAATACAATTTAAGGTCCCGAGGCTTCCCAGACACTCGCCGCGTAGCAGGATGTACGGACAAGCAGAAACGTTGGACGCATAAAGTACCGCCGCACCACTTGAAAAGTTGATGACGGCAAACGGGAGGACGATGGTTCGGTGTGCACACTAGCTATAGTTGGTTGGAACAGGAGCGTCGAGTTAGTGGCAGCAGGGGAAAACACAGGCACTAGGACGGCGGACAACGGCGCAATGCGGACGTCAGCTGCGGCAAACACTTTCGAGGGACTGTGGTGGTCGATATCAAGGCACGGTTCGTCAATGTGAGTTCAGCATGAACGCAGTCAACGAGGGCCTGATGGGTAGAAAGGAAATCCCATCCTAGTATGACGTCGTAAGATGAACGTGGGAGAACAACAAAGTTGATGGCGTACCAAACATCTTGAATAATAACGCGTGCTGTCACTGAGCTGTCGGCGCGATGAAACGGGAGGTGGTTACGCAGAGCAAGATTCGTAAGTGGCGTTGTAACTTTTCTCAAATCGCGACACAGTTTTTCACTAATGACAGAAACGACGGCGCCTGTGTCGACAAGTGCACGTACAGCAACACCTTCTACTAGCACATCAATTTCGTTGGTCGGACAAAGAGGATGTCTTACAAAGTTCGACGACGACGCAGTTCTTGCCTCCGGAACTGCGGCTGTCAGTTTTCCTCTCGAGCGGGGCTCGTGCGCCGAAGCATCGGGGAGACAGATCGACGACGGGGTGGTAATGACCACCGAGAATCGACAGGGCGTCGTAGGGACAATGAGGCGGTGATAGGAGAAGATGGTCGCCGGGGATTCTGGGCAGCCTGGTAATTTGCAGAATTCCCATGGTCTGGAGGCTGGAAGTTGCGACGGTGACAGTAGCGTGCTATATGTCCCACGAAACCGCATGCGAAACAGATGGGTCGATATCCAAGGTGCGTCATGGGTTAACGACAGAAGGTGCAGGGGGCGAAACGGGATGGGGTGCCGTGTATGTAGGCAGCGTCGTAGGGTAGGAGGACCCGGTGCGCCGGTGGTATGCGCCAGAGACAGGTGGGCAAGGGGGTCTAGCAACGACGGCGGCGTAGGTCAGCGGCGTAGGGACAGATGGCGATGGAGGCAGTGCCTGCGTGACTTGTGTCTCAATGACCTGGCGTAGACGTGGGTCTAACGAGGTCACTGGCGCGGATGCTTCGGCCACAAGAGAAAGCTGACGCGCAACTTCTTCACGAATGAATTGTTTGATGTGGCGCAGTAAGACAGTGTGATCAGCAGCGACGTCGTGCACGAGGGCGGAAACTTCAGCCGTATCTTCAGCAGCCCTGCGCGTCGACACACGCTGCTTACGCAACCCGTCGTACTCCTGACAGAGCTGGACAACATCGGTGACGGTCTGTGGATTCCTAGTGACGAGCATCTTGAAGGTATTGTCGTCAACTCCTTTGATGATGTGCTTGATTTTGTCGCGTTCGGTTAGAGATTCATCGACGCGCTTGCAAAGAGACAAGACATCTTCAATGTAACTTGTAAAGGTCTCGTCCCTGCGCTGTACTCGGCTATGGAGACGCTGTTGCGCACGACATCGGCGCATGGCGGGACGACCGAAGACCGCGGCGATGGTGGTCTTGAAGGCGGACCAGTTGGTGATTTCACCTTCGTGGTTCTTGAACGAGAGGCTGGCCCCATCAGCAGGGTAAAATCGCACGTTTGTGAGCTGGTCCCAGGCGTTCCACTTGTTGGAAGCGCTTACAATTTCGTACTCGACGAGCCAGTCATCGACGTCTTGTTCATCGTTGCCGCGAAAAATTGGTGGGTCGCGTTGCCGAGGCACGCCAGTACAGTAGACTGTCGTTGGTAAGGCGGCTTGACAAGGGCCAGGAGCAGTCATGGTGAACGGTGAGGGTAGCGTCCGATTGCGAAGTTCCAGGTATATGGGAACACCGGCTCCTCCACCACTTAAAATAGAGGTGTTGTACGTCGAGAAAGGTTCAGACGCAGCTTGGCAAATCGTGCTTTATCAGGCAGGTCTGGCTAATGACGAGCGGCGTGCGCGAGCTAATGCTGATGCTGAAGACCTCTGATGGATGGCGCTTACCCACAAAGGGGGATGGGCCAAGAACCGGGCGGCAGGATACTTAATGAAACTAATACCCCTGTCACACGGGCACCTTAAAGTCTTTTAAGTAAGCGATCTTTTTCCGAAAAGGAGTTCCTGACAGCAGACACACGGCACAGAGCGAACTCCTTTTCAGAAGCGGTCTTTTTCGTAAACGGCGTTCGTCGATCTCTTTTACGGCTCCGAATGAGTAGCCTCGAAACCAATGGGCGCCAGCAATTTTTGAGTGGTGGGAAAAAAGAGTGAATGCTCATTTTTCTGTCACCAAAACTCTTTGTAAAAAGAAATTTCATATCCTGCAGAAGGTGGAATGAACTCTTTTAATGGTTATTTCCTTTTCTACTCTCGTAAGCAGCTACAACGCGTCGGCAATATCACTTGGTGACACTCGGTCTCGCGCCGCGCCATTTTGCACAAGCGAGAAAAGCGTGGCAGTCGTGTGTTTGCCCGTCATTCAAGTGGTCCGAGTCCGAGCGTCTATGGCCAACTCCGCAGATCAAGCAGCCGGCGCCACACGGAAAAGGCAGCGTCTGGAATGGTCGGAAGCAGACACGTGGAGAAGGCAGGCCGCGAGGCTTGCGATCCTCGCTTTTTCTTCCGTACGGTCGCCCATAACGTGTCGAGAGCAGTCGAGAGCAGCGCAAAACAAATACGGTAAATAAAAGCCCAGTGGTGCCAGAAGGACTTGTGCACGTCGCTAGTTATGAGAATGCTTCCTTAAGTAGGGCAACAAACTTTCACATTGGTGTTTCTTCATCTCTTATTCTTAAATTAATTTGAAAAAACGAGCAGTGCAACAAGTCTTTAATTTGTACATAGTGATACATCGTTTAATTTTCATTGCTTTTGTTTTAACTGCTAGCGCCACGCTTTCGCTAGCGTCTTCGGACGAAAACACTAAAAGGAGATCGTTGCTGCCGTGTGTCTGCGCCGCAACACCCCTTTGTTAAAAGTCTTTCAACTTCGTAAAAGACCGCTTACTTAAAAGACTTTTTGCTTGCCCGTGTGACACAGGTATAAAATGAAAATGAAGCCAATCTGATAAAGTAGCTTAAAATAATACTACCAAAAAACAAAAATGTTTGCTGAGCAAGCGGTCAAACCATCTTTTGTTTTTGAAAGACATAACTATGAATTATAAACTAAACATCTGAAAAGTTCGGGGTTCACTAGCACGGTAATCTTTTAGTTGCGTTGATGTAATCTAACACAGCGGAGCATACATCCCTGCGGCAGTAACCAAATGAAGTTCCGCAAAGTGATAAAATTACTGGTAGATTTACTTGTATTCCTAGCTTTTGTAATGGGGCTACTAAGAATCTTTTTCTCTGATAAGAATAACGATGACAGAATAAAAAGAAATGTTCAATTGTTTCAATTTCGTTGCACCAAATGCATAGCGGTGACGCCTTGAGCCGAGCTTTGTTAAGGTAATAATTTAGTTGTGGAACTGCACAGCGCAATCTGGTATAAGTGACCTCGAACTGGCGAGATGCACACCACTGTTTATTGCAGCAATAGCTCAAATGCTCAAAATCTTTGAATTTATCCAAATTACCTTTTCCCCATTGCAGGCAAGCATTTCGGAACCTTAGCGCTGTTACGTAAGCCGTATCTGGCAAAACTGGGATGGTGGGCCCACCCAGGGATACTGCTGCTAAAGAGTCCGCCATTTTGTTCAAATATAATCGGCGGTGGCCTGGTACCCATAGCAAATGCAGTTTTTTTTACGTTTTTTCGGTAATAAATGCCGAAACGTATTCATCAGCTCTGAATTTACTGCCGCAGAAAGTGCATTACAAACTGATAACGAATCTGTAATGATAACTGCTAATGAATAGCTTGAGGGCAATTTGCGTAAGGCAAGAACAATGGCCAATAATTCTGCAATGAATACCGGGGTATAATGTGGGAGTCGAATCGAAAAGGACCAGTCCAAAGAAGGACAGAAGATGGCAACCCCAGCCTTTTCTTTTGACACAGATGCATCAGTTGCTATGATATTGCTTATCTCTAGGTGAGCTAGATAATCTGCTAATTGGTCATTTAAATACCTAAATGCCAATCGTTTCGCGTTATGAGGAAATATATCGTAGAATTGTATGCTAAGCATTGACTTTAGGTTGTGTATTGGACCAAAATGTCTAATTTTTACATTCAGTTTCTTTAGTAGCCCTTGTGGAAATACTATTTGCGGAGTGTGTAGTTGCGACCAATGGCTTTCGAAAAATAAAGTCGGTTCTTGAATGAAAGCGTAAAATGAGAGTCTTTGGTGTGAACTGTATATCTTTAAGAATGCTTGCACGGTAGGAATTTTAAAACCTATTTAGCAGAGAAGGTAGGCGAGCTTCCATATACAACACGTTATTTGCAACAAACTTTGGTAGACCCAGACACAAACGCAACGCTTCTCTTTTCAGCAGTATTAGGGGTCTCATTTTATAAGCTGTGCTGCCAGAAAATAATACACATCCGAATTCAATGATGGGCCGCACATAAAGTTTATATATCATTATTAGCACATCTCTTCTTAAACCGCTTTACGGTTTGCAAGCTTCCGTAGCCACCCCATGGCCCGTGTTGCCTTGGAGTACACATCATCAATGTGACTTCGCCAATTTAATGTGTCATAATATATGAGCTACTACTACAGCTACTGATCAACATCGTCTTCTTCATTACCATCAGAGCGTCCGTTATTCAGATTCATTACAATACATTTATCTAAAAAAGTGTTTAACGATTTTGAGTACTTCGTACTCAACTATGGGAGGGCAGTGCGCCGTCCCTACACACTTGGCAGGATGAGTCTCTGTGTGTAGAAAATTGTTAAACAATATTGAGTGCTTGGTACTCAACTATGGGAGAGCAGTAAGCCGTCCCTAAATAGGAATCCGTAACCTGTTCATTTCTGCAAGCTTCTAGCACGGCGATGCGGAGGACCTCTCAGAGCACGAAAAAGCATGCAGTGCTGTTATTTGAACATCAGACATCGTCTCACCATCTCGCCAAACAAATCGTTCCAGCCTTGTTTGTTCTGCTGCGTTTGACACCGTATTTCACTATTCTATTTTCTGGTGAATTAAACGAGAACTTAACTAACAAAAGCAGTTAGGGCATAATCATGACAGCCTCCATGTCTTTTAACCTTGAATAAGTATTGTCCTTTGAAGAAGCCGACAGTTGGGGAAATAGTGTATCTGTCTTCAAGGATTTGGTCATGTAAGTGGCAGGGAAGAAGTGATGCTCACCATGTCATCTCCTGTGGATCTTGTTTATCATTCACTCATGTTTATGGATTGGATTGGATAAACTTTTATTTGGTCCTCCAAAACACAGATCACTGTGTTGCGGGCAGCTCCCACGTGGGGACTCAGATGCCAAGCTCCTCAGCCGCCTCGCGGGCTTGGTGGACAGCCCAGAGCTGATCTGCCAAGGACGAGCTGCGGATTGCCGCCTCCCATCTGGCAGAGGTGATGTTCAATAAATGAGCGAATTCGGTGCATTGCCAGAGCATGTGTTCTAATGAAGCTATTTCCCCACAATGTGGACAAAGATTACTTGGGTATAGGTCAGGGTACATGATGTGTGACATTTTCAAAGTAGGGTACATCCGCGTTTGCAAAAGCCCTAATGTAAGTGCTTGGGGCCGGGTTAGATTTTTGTGAGGTGGAGGGAAAATCCTTCTAGACAGGTAGAAATGTTTAGTGAGCTCATTATATGTTGTAAGAATTTCCCGGTTATCCCCTTCACCGGTAGAACGCCTCCCCGGGGAGGCGCGGTTGGAGAGTTCTCGCGCCGCCTCGTGTGCTGCTTCATTGAGATTGGGAGGAGAATCGTTGATTTGCCCAAGGTGAACTGGGAACCAACTCAGAAGATGATGCGTTATGTTCTTGCCTTGCAGTATTCTCAGCGTTTGTTCAGAGACCGTCCCCTTGGCGCACGTCCGTAGTGCTGCCATGGAATCACTGTAGACGACTTCAATGTTATACATCTTGAGTGCTAAGGCGATGGCCACCTGTTCCGCAATGATTGGGTCTTTTGTCCTGACCGTCACTGAGTTGACGACAGGGCCAGCCCCATCGACCACCACTGCCACAAACGCTTTCCCATTGGCGTAGGAAGCCGCGTCAACAAATACGACCCCTCGTTCCTCGTTTGAGACTTGACGAAGTATAGTCCTGGCCCTCGCTACTCTTCTTCCGATGTTGTGTTCTGGATGCATGTTTCTTGGTATAGGAGACACAGTGATATTCTCCCTGATGTTGTCGGGGATATCATTGTAATTGCGTCTGATAGCCATTGGGTGTTGGCCCAGCTCCTGCAGGATCATTCTCCCCGACCTTGTTGTAGGTAACCTTGCAAACTGTGCTCTCTCTTGGGCTTCTGCTATTTCTTCGAGCGTGTTGTGAATGCGAAGCTCAAGCAGATGCTCGGTGCTGGTATGTATGGGTAGGCGCAGGACCTTCCTAATAACTTTTCTGAGGAGCACATTTAGTGTCTCGGACTCTGCTCTTGACCAGTTGTGCATTGCTGCCTCGTACGTGAAGTGGCTTAGAACCAACGCATGCATCAACCTGATGAGGTTGTCTTCCTTAATCCCATTTCTTTTGTTGGCCACTCTGCGTATGAGGTGCACCGCACTGTCTGTTTTCCAAGTTAACTTGGCTATAGATTTGCTGTTGGCGACGCTAGACTCTATCAGCATGCCCAGGACTTTGATGGAGTCGACCCTCTGGATGGCATGCCCTTGATTTGTATGGAGGTGGATGTCTATCTGGTTTAACGGCTTCCATACCCTGGGCTTCGGTCCCCGGTGTGCAGTCCAATACAGTAAAAGTTCTGACTTACTCGAGGAGTACTTGAGCCCAGAAGGACTAAGGTACTCTTCTACGGTGTCAATCGCCTCTTGCAGGGCGCTCTCAATCTGCCCCTCGCTTCCACCTGTGCACCAGTAGGTAATGTCATCTGCGTAGATGCTGTGCTTCAATCCTTCAATGCTCGATAATTTCTTTGACAGTCCAATCATGGCAATGTTAAACAGCATTGGTGGAATCAACGCCCCTTGCGGCGTGCCCCTTGCTTCTAGTTCGATTGCTGCAGTCTCGATATCTGCAATCTTCATCACGGCTTTCCGATCTGTAAGAAAGGACCATACGTAGTCATAGAAGGCTTTCCCTAGACCGAGCTTGGAAATTGCTTCGAGTATGAATGAGTGGTGGATGTTGTCAGACGCTTTTTCTAGATCTAGGCACAGAATGGCTCTCACGTCTCTGGTTTCATTGTCGATGACCTGGTCTTTGATAAGCTTCAATGCATCTTGTGTGGACATCCGTGCCCTGAATCCAACCATATTGTGTGTATATATGTCGTTATCTTCCAAGTACTTGTTTACCCTGTGCAGTATGGCATGTTCTGCAACCTTGCCGATACAAGATGTCAAGGATATTGGCCTCATGTTGTCCAACGTAGGGGGCTTTTCTGGCTTAGGAATAAGAATCGTCCTGGCTAGCTTCCACTGCTCTGGCACCCTGCCTTCTTTCCATGGTGCATTGATCATATCCTTCAGGGTTTCAATTCAGTCGTCATCAAGGTTACGAAGGGCCTTGTTTGATATACCGTCCGGGCCAGGGGCCGACCTGCCGTTGAGATCATGCAAGGCTCTTCTGATCTCCTCGATGTTAAAGTCGCCCTCAAGATCTGGATTGGGCCTGCCCTGGTACTGTCTACTTGGTGGTGCCAATCCTCTTTTGATTAGGAGGTACTTATGCACGAGCCGCTGCACAACTTGCTGTTCTGTAGTGCGCCCTATCTCTTTATGCAAAATTCGAGTGATAACATGCTTTCGATTTGTTTTGGTGGTGTTTTTGTCGAGGAGATGCTTTCGCATATTCCATGTCTTGCCATTGCGCATCGGACCATCGACGGAGTTGCAGATTTCGTCCTATTGCTGCTTAGATAGTTGCGCGACAATGTTCCTCGACTGATCTGTTTACCTCAGCTGTTTTCTTCCTCAGTCTTCGGTTCAGGCGCTGACCCTTCCAACGGTTCAGTAGTGCTTGCTTTGCCTCAAGAAGTTGAGCGAGCCGGCTATCCATTCTTTCAACCGGAAAATCTGTGGTATTGGTGGAGGAGACGGATTTGATGTCATCTTTAATCTGTTTGACCCACTGCTCCAAGCCTTGTCCATGGCCATCTTGTTCCCTTTCCATCCTTATCTTCCTGAACTTATCCCAGTCTGTGAAGTGGAATTCTCTCTGCTTTTTACGCTCCACGGAAAAGGTAGTGGCAGGAATGCAGTGGTCACTCCCTAGGTCTACAGCCAGGTTCATCCACTGGGCCTTCTTGATGTTCCTTACATATGTAAGGTCCGGGGTGGAATCCCTGCAGCAAGATGTACCAAGCCTTGTTGGTAGGCTGGGGTCTGTGATTAGGGTGAGATCAAGTTCACTGGCACTTTGCCAAAGTCGATTTCCTTTCCCAGTGTTGTACTTGTAACCCCACGTATGATGAGGGGCGTTGAAATCACCTGCTATGACGAGTGGGCATTCCCCGACGATATTTACAGCTTTCTTTAGAGACGTCTTGAACCCTTGCCTTTGTTCTTTTGGACTGCTGTATATATTAAGAATGAAAATGCTCTGACGGTTGCTGGTACCTGGCACGATCTCTACCATGAGGTGTTCCAACCAGCCGGCTTCTATCTTGAGGTCGTGGGTTACGTGCGTTAGTTTGTTGCATACAAAGGTGCAGACTTCATGTTTATGGAAATCGTAAGCAATTTATAAGTCTTCAAATTCGCCAGTTCCTTTATTTAGGCGTATTTCGGCTTTTTTTCTGACTCGCTTGTTGAACTTTCTAGCCACTTGTCGCGTTTCTTTTTTGAAGGAGGGGATTATTTCCGTTGTCCCAGCAAATATAGTTATTTTAATAATTGTCACGATCACGAATACGCTTTTGTTATTCACTAATAGCGTGTTGTTGGTCAATGTTGATTAGCTCTGTGTGTAAGCATGTGCCAGGTTACCCAGGAAGGGGGGCAACGCTTCATCGCAGGGCATACACTGTCTTACCTCCGCCTCCTCTATTTTCTCAATGCCAGCCAGATGTAGCCCATCCAGCTGTTCACCACCTTCTCCTCTAGCGCTTTCCTGCTATCTTCCATCCTTCACGTATGCTTTGCAATCATTGGGTAGAGTAACCGATGGAGCCTACATGACCCCCTGTTTTAGGGTGGTGCCATCCTTTGACGGACTACTCGCCGCCAACGCTCCTCCACCCACCAAAACACAATGTTGCTAGATGACAATGCAGCGCTATCGCGCCATATTGTGGCCCGCACTGCATGTATGCCTGGCTTCATTTCATCCTTGAGAATACGGCAAAGCGTCGAGGTAAATTGAAGCAGTATATGCATCAGGAGTGAAATGTGTCCGTTAGTGACGTCCAGCGTCGGCGTCAACACTAAACAGTAGATGCGTCAAGCGTGAAAGACAACCTCTGGTGGCGTCCAGCGTCGGTGTCAAAACGACGTTGGACGACCACGCTGGACGGAAATGCATCAGGCGTGAAATGTGTCCTTAAGTGGCATCTAGCGTTGGCGTTAACACGAAACAGTAAATGCGTCAAGCGTAAAATGTAAACTGCGATGGCGTCCAGCGTAGTCGTCAATACAATAGAGTAGACGCATCAACCATGAATTGTGTCCGTCGGTGGCGTACAGAGCCGGAATCATCATGCAACAGTAGATGCGCCAAGCTTTAAATGTAAGCTTCGGTGTTGTTCAGCGCCGTGTCAGCACGAAACAGTAAATGCATCACGCGTGAAATGTGTCCGTCGGAAGCGTCCAGCGTCGCCGTCAACACTAAACAGTAGATGCGTCAAGCGTAAAATGTAACCTCCGGTGACGTCCAGTGTCAGCGTCCAAACGAAACAGTAAATGCATCAAGCGTGAAATGGGTCCGTCGGCGGTTTTACCGTGAAAAAAAAATGGTTGATCCAAAGTACAATGGGAATCGATGCTATGCGAAGAATGAATGAGAAAAGTTGATATGTCCCTTCAAATAAGCACAACGTTACGAGGTGGAGGTAAATATGTTTGAATTTGTCGTTTACTTTTGTCAGAATTTCATTCATGTCACGTGATACCAAATTTGGTATATGTGAAGCTAGCGAAACGACTATGAGCGCACTATGAGGGTGGTATGTTGTCATGTTCTTACATGACACTCGTGTCAGCATTATTCTGTTTGCACCAGTCGTATATTTTGTCTTTAATTCACGTCACGTAACATAAATTAGGTGTATGTGGAGCTAGCAAAACGGTCGGGAGCACATCATGAAGGGCCCATTACACTCCAATGTAGCGTTGACGCACACGCACGTTGGACACAGCGGCGCAACGTTAGTGAAACGCGAGCACTCTATAGTCCGACGCCAGGAGCGACCAGCGTCCGTTGGCGCGGCCCGACGGTAACCGGCGCGAAATGCGACATGCTGCATTTCGCGCCGATGCGTTACCCAGACAACAATGCGTCTCCTTCTTTTCGTGACAGAAGGACGCTGGACGCGCTGAAACGCGCATGTGTTAAGGGCCAAACCTCATAAGCGCGAAAATGCACGCGACAGCGACGAGCGACGCTATGAGCGACGAAACAGAGCGTTCGCGCGACGTGTCGCGTGCTCGTTTTCGCGCGATCGCTCGGTTCTCCACATTTGGAAACCGTCGCTCATCGCCCTGAAGTGCTGGGCTCAAGCAGCCATTAGCAAGAAACCGGAAAAGACAAAGACTACATAGGTTCACGTGACCCTGCCCGAGTCACGTATGCGCAACAAGAAATAACGCAATGTTTACGCATGTGCATATAAAAAAAGTGCTGCAAGGCATTCATAAACACTTTCCGTTTCATTACACAACAATATATCTTGTGAAGAAGAAAACGCATTGTTGGCAAGCAACATCGCCACCGTCGCTTGGGTACTGGGTGCTGGGCTTGTCTCGCTTGGCTCGTGCTGATCATCGCCGGCATCTGCTTGACCGTTGCTCTTGTCCGATCGTGTTTCGTCGTAGGACCACCATCACAACAGTCGCCAATAAACCCTTTTTCAATTGGTGGAGGTGCTGACATTCCCCGTCGCCTGAACCTGGGTGCTGCCATTCGCCGTGGCCTAAACCTGGAGCTGCGCAACCGAACGCTACCTCCCATCATGGCTACCAACAACGCGCAACCTGGCTCTTCCACTCCATCCCCCAGCAACCCCGGCGTTCTTCGTTTGCGAGAGCCCAAAGTCTTCAGCGGAGCTGATGAGACCGACGTGGACGACTGGTTCGATAACTACGAACTGGTGAGCGCAAACAACAAGTGGGATGACGTGGACAAACTGACTAACGTCATCTTTTATCGCACTGACGTGGCCGAAATGTGGTATAACAACCACAAAAACGACATTACGACGTGGTCCATCTTCAAAACGTCGTTTGCTGACGTTTTCGGCCGACCCGCTGTCCGCAAGTCCAGAGCCGAACAACGCTTGCGGACTACGCTTGCGCTAGTGTGGGCGCTTCGCAAGTTCCGCCCTTATTTGTACGGTCGCCCATTCGACTTGGTAACGGACCACCATGCACTTTGTTGGCTCGCCACATTGAAAGATCCTTCTGGCCGCCTAGCTCGGTGGGCACTGCAAATCCAGGAGTACGACATTCGTGTCATCTATCGCAGCGGACGCAAGCATTCTGACGCCGACACCCTGTCGCGTTCGCCTTTACCTCCCGACTCGGCCTGCGGAACCACTGGTACCAACTCCGTCGCCTCTCTCGACCTCGACTCCTTTACCAGTGAACAACACAAGGACCCGTGGATCGCTTCCCTTTTTAACTGTCTCTCTGGATCGTCAACCACTGCAGTACCACGATCTCTCCGACGTCAAGCTGCACATTTCGCCATTCGTGATCGGCTGCTACACCGACGCAACTACGCCCCTGAAGGTCGTAAGTGGCTCTTGGTTGTCCCACGCAGCTTGCGATCACAAATCTGCGCCTCCTTTCACGATGATCCCTAATGTGGTCATGCCGGAGTTTTCAAAACTTACGAACGCATTCGCCATCGCTTCTACTGGCGCGGAATGTATAATTTCGTTCGAAAATTCGTTATGGGCTGCCCTGACTGTCAACGCCGCAAATCACCGCCTTTCCACTCGTCCGGTGCGCTTCAACCGCTTCCGTGCCCTGCCAAACCTTTCGATCGGATCGGAATCGATCTCTATGGCCCTCTACCGACCACATCAGATGAAAATCGGTGGATAATAGTCGCTGTGGACCATTTAACACGCTACGCTGAGACCGCCGCCCTTCCAAGTGCCACTGCGCGGGACGTAGCATCCTTCATCCTTCATCGCTTCATACTACGACATGGTGCACCTCGAGAACTACTAAGTGACCGAGGTAGAGCCTTCCTATCAGAAGTCGTCACGTCTCTGCTTTCTGAATGCCATGTTGTTCATCGCAAGACCACCGCATACCACCCGCAGACTAACGGGCTCACGGAAAGATTTAACCGCACCCTTGGCGATATGCTCGCCATGTATGTGACATCCGATCATACTAACTGGGATCGCATTCTTCCATTCATCACGTTCGCATATAACACCGCGACACAGTCTACCACTGGATTTTCACCTTTCTTTCTTCTTTATGGACGCGAACCATCTCACACCATCGACACTCTCCTTCCATACCGTCCTGACGCATCCGAATGCCCATCTGTGTCCGAAGCTGCCCGAAATGCGGAAGATTGCCGTGAACTCGCACGCACCTTTACGTCACAAGAACAACAGCGCCAGAAAGAAAACAACGCCGACTCTTCACAAAGCCCCAGCTATTCCCCGGGATCACTTGTATGGCTGGCTGTTCCTTACCAAACCCCCGGCCTTTCCTCAAAACTCGTTCCAAAGTACGAGGGCCCATACCGCGTTTTGGAGCAAACCTCGCCGGTGAATTTTCTCATCGAGCCACTTTCCCCATCTGACGACATGCGCCGGCGTGGACGTGACATCGTCCACGTCGCCCGCCTTAAGCCATATCATAGCCCTCTGCCTCTAGACTCTTAGGTCGCCAGGATGGCTCTTTTTTGGCGGGGGCAAATTGTGAAGAAGAAAACGCATTGTTGGCAAGCAACATCGCCACCGTCGCTTGGGTACTGGGTGCTGGGCTTGTCTCGCTTGGCTCGTGCTGATCATCGCCGGCATCTGCTTGACCGTTGCTCTTGTCCGATCGTGTTTCGTCGTAGGACCACCATCACAACAGTCGCCAATAAACCCTTTTTCAATCTTATTTTTAAATTGCATACTGCTCGCTACGTGGTTTTCTTGGTGCGAGTAGACGGCCTCATGCCAGCAACAGTGGAATTCGCTCGCCGAAGCCGTCGCGTGAATGAGGTTTGCCTGCGCTAGCGACTGATCGCGCGAAGTTGATCTACGTCGCGTCGCTTGTCGCTGTCGCGTGTATTTTCGCGCTTATGAGGTTTGGCCTTGAAACAACCCAGCGCGGCGCGCGCCTGCGACTAAGTGGCAGGACCGGCGCCTGACGTAGCAACGCCGCGTGACGCGACGAAATGAACGTCGGCGAGCACGTGTACAGTGTCATGTCGAAATGTATTGGCGCCTTGACTGCGGCATGTAGTCATGTTCTCATATGACACGCATCTTTTGATTATCATGTTTGCACCAGTCACATACCTTCGTCATCCATTGGCGTCACGTAATACCAAATTTGGCGTATGTGAACCTAGCGAAACGGCCGCGAGGGCTTCATGAGTGTGGCATGTATTCATGTTGTTACATGACACACATGTCATGATTATTATGTTTCAATGTGTTATTTACCTATGTCGTACGGTCGCGTTGCCTAATATTGCATTTGGTACATGTCAAGCTAGCGAAACGGCCGTGAGCGCATCGTGAGCGTAGCATGTATTCGTGTTTTTACATGACACGCATCTCATGTTTATCATGTTTGCACCGGTATGACACTTTTGTCATCCATTAACGTCCCATAATACCAAATTTTGTATAAGTGAAGCTAGCGATTCGGTGGCCTGCGCATCATGGGCGTGGCTTGTAGTCATGTTGTTACATGACACGCTTGTCATCACTTTTATGTTCGGATCTGTCGCTTGTGTTCGCCATGCCATCATGCCATACCATAACAGTTTTGCGACATGTCATGTAAACGAAACCACCGCAACAGCTGCAGGACCATGAAATATAAATCAAGAAATTCATGACATACACGTTAAGATTTTCATGTTATGATTAATCAAATACGTTCTTCACTTAGACATGTTACGCTAAACCAAGTTCGGTACTGATACCATTATCGGAACGGCCAGGAGAGCTAGATGTCGTAGGTGGCTAGTTAGATAGATAGATAGATAGATAGATAGATAGATAGATACGCTCAATGTCGCCGAAGTTCGATAAGAAATGCTTCGCATTTAAAAGGACCTTTGAAAATACGCTGAAAATCACTATTAATCTTTCAGATCACGAGTAGCCTGACGGGGGGGGGGGGGGCTGTACGGCTGGCTCAAAAAGGTGAAACACGAAAATTCTGCTAAATTTAGCAAAAGCTGGCAACAGCGTGCCTGATCGCCCGCTGAATTTGATTGAGTTTTAAGTGTAAATACACTTTATAAGCGACCCCAAACCATCCACCGCCGTCGGTGGCGTCCGAAGTCTTCTCTCTATCTTTAAAAGAAAGAGGACTTGACGGGCCGCAGCGCGACGCTCTACCGAATAAGCCACGGACGCGACGCTGATATCGGTGTCAGTAACGCGCCTTATATCTTTAACGCCGCTGCGCGCGTCCCCATCCCCCTTCGCTCGCTCCTCCGCTCTCCTCGCTCGCTGCAGCTGCGCGCGCACCCCTCTCTCTCGCGCGCCCGCCTTCTCTCTCAGTCTCCCGTCGAGAGCGGGTCGTGCGATGGATGTCCCGGAGGCAACGCTACCATCAATAACGAATGCAGTACAACCGAATGCCAGCACTGCACCTTTCGTTGGAGGTGACGGTACCGCGGTGGTTTCGCCGACGTTGGAAGACAAGGCGGCGCTGCGATGGGCTGGTGAGACCAAACGAAAGCGGGCGAAGCGTGCAGCGGATGCCGAACTGCGCGCTCGCGAGGCCGAGGACAAGCGGGCGAAGCGTGCAGAGGATGCCGAACTTCACGCTCGCGAGGCCGAGGACAAGCAGGCGAAGCGTGCAGCGGATGGTGAACTGCGCGCTCGTGAGGCCGAGATGAGGCGTCAGCATCGAGCCGCGAACTCGGCCCAAGAAGCGGAACGACAACGCAAGCGTCAGGCGGAGAAGGGCGATGAAGGCCGGCGTCAAGACGCCGCTCGCAATCGTCAACGGCGAGTGGACGTTCGAGCCAGTGAACGTGCCACGCGGGAGAGGGTGCGAGCCCTGGACTTTGCTCGTCCGGACGCGCGTTTCAAACGCGACTTTGTGGATCGCAGCTTCGGTTACAGCTGCGCCATGTGTGACCGGCTGTGGTTCTATAACAACCTGAGCTGCATTTCCGGGGTGAGGAACGAGACCAACAGGTTGAACGCGTTGCGGGTTCTTTGGAACGAGTTCGGAAGACGGTTGGGCGAACACCGATGCGACGACATGGATGCGCAAGACCCGCGGCTGGCTCCCTTCGGTGCGTTCCGGGTGTGTGCGTCTTGCCGAGAGTCCCTGCTGGCCGGGCGGGTTCCGCCGTTGAGCAAGAGCCACGGCTACGCGTACCCGCCTCGTCCCGTGGACCTCCCCGATCTGAACCAGGTGGAAGAGCGCCTCATCTCGCCTCGACTCCCCTTCATGAGCATCAGGCGGCTCACGCGGGGCAACGGTCAGTACGGCATTAAGGGACAGATCGTGAACGTGCCCATCGACGTTCCGAGCGTGGTGGAGTGTCTTCCGCGGCTGGTTCCCGAGGACGTTGCGATAGACGTGCACGTGAAGCGGAGGCTGGTGAGTCCGGCTACGTACAGGCGCGGACTGGTGAGGCGCGGTACCATCTTGGCGTGGTTGAAGTACCTGGAGCATGCGCCGTTGTATGTATGTCCCCACGTGCTACCCCGAAGAACGGGTGCGCGTACGCAAAACGCGTGCCGAGTTGGAGGTGCTCCCTCCGGGCTCCACCGACGTCTGTAAAGCGAACCTCGTGCAAAAGTACGAGGCCAGGTCGCCTACCCTCAACGACGTATGCCTCGCCGACTTCGCCAGCAAGTACCGGCCGGCGAAGGGTGATTGCCGTTACGTGCTCATGGTACGGCCGGCTGTGATACGCTACCGCGGATACAACCCCGGTATCGATGTGGAGTCGTATATGCGGGAAAATGTCCTTCTATACGTCCCGTTCCGAAGCGAAATGGTTGATGTGTTGGATGGTAATACGTATGTGTCCATCCACGAGAACAACAAGCAGTTGATCGAGGTAAAACGAAAAGAATACAACCCGGCAGATGACGATGCACTGGTCCAAGAAATGGTGGAGGTCCACTATGCCGAGATGCTGCGGCTTAGGCGAGAGAGAGAGGAGGATGAAGAAAGAACAATGCAAGAAGAAGAAGAATGTAATGAAGATGACGGGTGCGCGTGGGTACAAATCCCCGAACGACGAGATGCGGATGCTAGTGTGTACGCGGACGTGCTGCCTAACGAGCGCCTGCTCCGACTGCTCAAGGAGGTCAGTACGCCGTGTGCTGCGGTACGCAAATGGCGCGGAATCATGGAACGAGAAGAGTACGTCTCGATGATGCGTAGCACCAACCCCGAGCAGTACGAGTTGCTGCGCGAGATTCTGCACCGTCAGACCACGGCGGGGCAGCCTCCACTGCGGGTCTTCTTCACGGGACCCGCGGGTTGTGGCAAGACCTTCGTGCTCAAGCTCGCCATGGACGTGTATAACCGCTGTGTGGACTGCTGCGGTGCCGTTGGCTGGGAAGACGGCTTCTCCTCATCCGTCCCTTCCGTCTACAACGCGTACGTGATCTGCGCCAGTACGGGAAAGGCCGCCGTTGCTGTGGGTGGAACCACCGTCCACAATGCCTTCAAACTCGTGCGGGCTGCCCGTGGAAACCGACAGGACGCCCGCCTCGGAGTAATGGGGGACGGTGGACTCCGACCTAGTGACCTGAACACTTTCAGGTGTGCCTTCCGCAGAGTCAAGTGCGTCATCATAGACAAAGTCAGTATGATGTCCGCCGACCAACTCAAACTGGTTGATTGCCGTCTGCGCCAGATCACGCAGCGACTCACCGAACCCTTCGGTGGACTGGACGTCATCCACCTGCGGCAGTTGCCGCCCGTGCGTGCCAGCGAGATCTTCAAGCGGCCCCGCAGTGCTGATGGTCTCCTCGGATTCAGCACTGTCACCTGGCATCATCTCGAATACTTACCGCTCGTGAGAGTCGTGCGCCAGTCCGACGTCACCTTCTTCTCCGCTGTCCTCACCAAGATCGGGGACGGCCGCGCGCTCGAGCCAGAAGAAGTAAAGCTTCTCGATCCAGGTTCGTCACGGTCGAGGAAGCTGCCGAGCGCGCGCCCTCGGCCGTGCGCATCTTCTACTCGAACGCCGATGTCACGCGTTTCAACGAGACCGTGGCCCGTTCGCAGGACGACTTCGTGGTGCTTCGCGCGCGTGATCGGTACCTCAGCTGCAAGACGCCGCCTCTGCTCGAGAATGCCAAGCGCAGGGTTGCCCGCATGGTTCCCAGCGAATTTGCAAATCTGCCCGGGGAAGTCATGGCCGTGGTTGGCAAGCCCTACATGATGACTCATAACATCGATCTCGTGGATGATCTGGTCAACGGTGCGGTTGGAGTCTTGCGCCTGTGTGAGATCGCCGGCCCGTTGCCCGATGATGGAGATGGAGTGGATGAAGACGAAGAAGGAGACGAGGATGAAGAGACGCGCGTGAGGCGACTGTGGCTCGAGTTCGATGTGCCCGGTACCAGAATGCTCACGCGTGCGCGCGCCGCTCGGGCCGTTCACGAGGCCCGTTCCAACGGCTACGACGTGACCAGCGAGAACTGGATACCCATCGAGATGCAGTCGGCCACCGTCACGGTAGATCGAAAGGCCGGCATAGCTTGTAAACGGACGCAGTTCCCCCTTGTCCAGGCCAGCGCCATCACCGTGCACAAATCTCAGGGGGCAACCTACGCCTCGGTCGTGTACGACTACTCCAAGACGCACCCGCAGAAGCTCGTCTACGTTGCGCTCTCTCGGTGTACCAACCTCCACGGACTATACCTCACCAACGCTGAGGGAGACCATACCTTCTACCACAAGCAAGACAACCCCGACAAACCCATGCTTGATGAGTTTCGGAGGCTTGAGAATCACCGTCTTGTCACCGTCACGCAGCGCTACCTCTCCGCTCTGAGGGACCAGCATTTCCGCAGGGTGTGCGAGGGTGGCTGTAGGGAGTTCACGCTCGCGCTCCTAAACGACCGCTCTCTCTCGGCGCATGCACTGGACGTTGCCAAAGACCCCGTACTCTCCAGAGTTGATCTCCTCTGCCTCACGGAGACCTGGAACCACTGCTCCGGTGACTGCGCTGCCGATGTCTCCCTGAGTGGCTACGATCGCGTGACCCGGGCCCTCGCCGAGAGAACGGCTGGTGGAGTGAACGTCTTCCTAAAGCGCTACCGGCCCTTCAGTGAAGAGCTCAGGCGACAGCAGGACCGGACCCAACTCCTGGTCTTACAGCGTGCCGACCTCGCTCCTGATGCATCACCGCGAACGTGTCCCACTGACGACCCGTGCTCCTTCACCCGGAGTTGAAGCCGGGGCGAGTACTGCGGCGTGTGCTTGGTTGGACACGTCTACGCCAACGTCCTCTCGCATTCCGTGTGTACTTCGCCGCTCAGAGACGACTCGCCGTACGCCTCCGTCTACATCAGTACCTACTCCGGCGATGCCGTCCTGGTTGTGACCGTCTACCTGGCCCCAAACCTCTCGAGAGATGACGTCTTGGAGCAGATGGATGCTGCGATGGAGAGTGAGTCTGTGCGCGCGCGTCCCTCGGCTCCGCTTGTGGTGGTGGGTGAATTTAACGTGGACGTTAGAAAGGACAATGGCTGGTTGGTTGACCGCATGTGAACAATTACTCGATAACGTGTCTGTCTCTCGAGTTTGTGACCACGATCAACGGTGGCTTCATAGACTTGGTGTTCAGTAGGAACTGTACGGTCCGCTCCGTCTTGCCGGATCCGCTCACCGTACATTTCTCGAATCACAAAGCGCTGGTACTAACCGTGAGCTACAACGATAGCACGAATAGGTGCTAATCTGTAGTGTAGTTTGTGTGTTTGTGTGTGACGTGCTCGCGATGTGTGCATTTAATGCATCGTACGAAAATCATGAAGTGTAAATAAATATTACTTCGTATATAATGTATTTGTGTACAAATGCTTCATGACAAACAACACTTAAATTCATTAATTACACTTTAATCATCATCATCAGTATAAAACTCCCAAGCATTTCCCCGATGGTGAACATGGTTAAGTGCGAATGCACGGGGTGATGCTATGAGGGGGTGTAAAGTTAAAATCTGTTGGCATTCGCCAGTGAGTTAACGTAAACTCCCCCGTGTGATCAAATTGCGATTCCCAGGAACCATTACACCATAAAGGCACCATTGCGTGATTATTAAATATAATAGTGCGAATTAATAAATACCCCTCATAGCATCACCCCGTGCGTTCGCACTTAACCATGTTCACCCTCGGGGAAATGTTTGGGAGTTTTTGAAAGCAGTTTTTGAGATGTCTCCACCCTAAAAATTGGTCATGTAGCCACCCTGGAGTAACCTTGGGAGCTTTACTGTGTGCGCGTCTCCGTCTTTTCGGGTGGTTTCAGCCTCTGGCCCACCACTTACCACTACCCACCTAAGCACAATGTTGCCTGTCCAGCTTTTCATGGCAACAAGCGCCATGTTGGTTCTCGCGGCCAGGCGTTCCGGCTCGGCCGCACTGCACCCTCTGCATGTTGACGCGGGTGTGCAAGCTGCGGTATGAGCCGTGTTTGACTACACCGTAGAGGTAGCTTCCGCTACGACATCAATCTCGCACTAAGCGCACCTACAAAATCTTGGAGTGTAAAAGCAAGGGCGCTGCGTGCCGCAATGCAAAATCATCTGGAGACTCTCCCGCTTCCCGACTTGCTCTAGCCGGCTGGAACGCTGGATTACACAAGTGAAGGGAGATTACCTGGAGCCGACTACTCCTCTCCGTATCAGTAAGGTGAGTTCCCGTTGTGTTTCGTTTGGATTGAGTATATCACCGCATATTTTGTGAATTGTTTTAGTTATTCATGCGACGAAATTGAGTTTAGGCAAAGTAAACACGACAACTTGCACAGTACAAAAATGAATCAGGCTTTGTTGGGCCCGCCGGGTTATGCAAGCGAAAGCTGGTTAACTTGAGTATGCTTGTTTATCCTTGTAGTCCAAGCGCAGGTCACCGCTCGAATGATATGACAACAACGTGTGGTCGTGCATGCATTAACTATCTGCGTTTCATCGGTTTCCGAAGCCGTCGCTACATTATGTCGCGGGACACGCCTTGCCCGTAAACCACCAACCGACGTTCGCGTTCGCTTCATCCCTTGCGTTCGCTTCTTCCCTTCCTGCAGTTTTACGTCTGTAATTGAGGAAGGGCATTTGTAGAGGTTGACAGTCGAGCCGACGAACGCATTCCCTGTAGGCTCTTGCATTCGTGCACAGTTGCAACAGAATTAAATTTTGTGCGGCTTGCTGAAGGGTATTCGTTCTTCTCTTCAATGACACGTGCAATCACAATAAAAACTCGCTCAACAATGGCAAAAGGAAGTTCGCTTTAATAAAATAGAATGCGACATATTTACTGGTAATGCCCCTCCGTTCATTGGTCTGTCTGTCGGTCGTGAACGGTGCAGTATATCTGCACTAAGCAAGTCGGTTTTTAGACCATAATTCAAATATGCCCTGTGGGAGATTGGTGCCACGTGGTTATTTTTGTCGTACTTTTCTTTCACAACCAGAAACAAAGATGATTTTATATCGTGAACTCAGTTTTTATTTAGGGCTTGTAGAGGAAATGCGTAGTGACTCTGTATATGTGGTCGGCGCCGTGTATGACTTTTCGCCTTATTGGTTTATTGCAGGCCCATAGCGAGGGCACAAGCTTCCAGCAAAGCAGGCAGGATGGTTTGAAAAAATTGAGGCTGAATGCTGTTTGATGCTGTTTGCAATCAAATTTGAACAAAATAAACTTGGTTCCTTCCTTGTTGTTCCATTTGTTTTTCTTCTAGCCTAATACACAGGTTTCTTGGGCGAGGGTTGGTGTCATATGATTGAGTCTCCGACTAATGTTTTGGCAGTGCTTTCACCTTGTAATGTATTTAGGCAGTTCGTTGCACAGAATAGTTCGCAGCAACTAGAGTAGAAAAGTATATTACGGACAAGAGAAATAGTTATGGGGTGAGAAACAGGCTAGCGTAGTTATGAGATTTACAGAGAACATCGTAAGCTACCCCGTTGTTTGATCTGCTCTCTCTGTTGTCATGGGTACCATTACATCGTACAGCACGGTCTCGAGCCTTGCACTAGAAGGCTTTTGAGATGTCTGCAGTGATAAAGTGAATTTTCTTCAGGAATGCCACGCAGACATTGAAGTCAGTTCACGGTGGCATCAAGAATCCTGTTTCAGGTTTAAGAACTTGATATATATATTATATATATATATATATATATATATATATATATATATATATATATATATATTATATATATATTATATATATATATTGTGAGCATTGTTTATGCGTCCCATCTTTTCATCTCTACATACTCATCATCACTAGTCAAGCTTAGGGTGTGGGGCACATGCTCGAGACAATAAAGAAGAGCATAGCCTCCTCTATAACTTTGTGCCCGAGCGGTCGGTCCCTCAGCGCCGTCCCCCGAGCTATTATGGGATGCGAGCGCTCCTGGCGGAGCGCCGAGGCGCAAAACGAGAGAATGGATGGCAGCTATGGAGAAAAAACCGGCTTTGAGTAACTACCGAAAGGGCAAAAATGAAATAAGGAGGGAGGCATTTCACGATAATTCAAGGGGAAGCGCTTTACTGTTTGAAGCGAGATCGGGTTGCCTTAGAACGCGTAGTTATAAAGCAAGATTCAGTAGAGAAGAAGAACAATGCACATGCTGCGGGAAAGATAAGGAAACGGCGGAGCATGTTCTGATTGAATGTGGAGATATCCACCCAGGTGTACTCCTGTATCCGTCAACTGAGCTCGTAATGGTTCTAAATTCTCTAAAGAATTACGCGGAAGTTTTCCTCGCAAGAGCGAGAAAGATGAATCAGCCACTGAAGGCTGCCGTTGACAACGCCGCGCAAATACTACAGAAACGTGACAAACTCAAGTGCTCGACCCCGGGACATCATAAAAAACTTTTGGAGGTTGTGCTCGTGAAGTTTCTCCGCCCACTTTTTCTGAACTTCGCGACGAGTGTGACTGACAAACACGACTTGGCAAAAGATTTTCATGTCAAACCATTGTCTCGAAAAGTGCTCAACTTTGAGCGCGAAATCAAATAACAAAGCTCACATTGCATTCTGCATACAGTGCTTGTGTTAAAAATTTGGTGTGTGCGCACTTCTTAACGTATACGCATAATCCAATGCAATGTAGACGGTTTCTAGACTGTCATAAACGCAAGCGTGCATAGGCCGCGTCGTCTGCTGTTATTATGGGATCGGTGCGGCATCTGGCGGCGAGCGCCAAAACTATAAGGGACGGATGGCGCGTATGTATTTAGCGCTAATGCGCGGGCACAAAAAAATATAGGAGGCTATGAGAAGAGTCTTGAGGGTACTGGACGCCATCTTACAAGTGGTGGAGAGTACTGCCCGATTCCTGCGTCCTTTCGCGCTCTCAGACAACCCCAGCGTCTTCTAGAACACATCCCTGGAGCTCCGCTCAGGCCGCCGCCTAAACGACCTGGGTTCGGTAATGTCGCAAGCCGACCAGCCCAGCGCAGCAGCTGTGCCACCGCTCCCACCGCCAAGAAACCCTCGTCACCTGGTCACCAACACTCAAAAGGATCCTCCGCTGTTCGCAGGGCTTCCGGGTGAGGACGTGGAAGAATAGCTCGAGGAGTATGACCGCGTGAGTGCCATCAACAACTGGGATGAGCCTGCGAAACTCACCCGCGTTGCTTTCTACTTGAGCAGCGCCGCAAAAACGTGGCTTTTAAACCACGCTACAGATTTTTTGACATGGCCCGCCTTTACGCGCCAGATCCGCCATATTTTCGTGAACCCGTCGGTGCGCTCGGATATCGCCACGAAAAGGCTTGGTGCACGTGTTCAACGCCCCGGCGAGTGTTACACTTCTTACATTGAAGATGTTCTCGCCCTTTGCCGCCGCATTGACAACCATAGGGCGGAAAACGACTGTGTGCGCCACCTGCTAAGAGGCATTCCGACTTTCGCTTTTAATGCGCTTGTGGTGCAGAATCCCCAGACCGTAGCCAATGTTGTAGCTGCCTGTCAGCGCCTCGAGGTGCTTCAAACCACTCGGGTGCAACCTGATATGCCTGATCCCAGCTCGAGTCATGACACAACAGAGCTGCGTGCATTGATCCGCTCTATCATCCGCGAGGAACTTCAGAAGGCGCGAGCTTCACCTCGCCCCCTTGATATTCGGACGACGCCACCTGCTACTAGTTTACGCGACGTCGAGAGCGAGGAACTGGCATTGATCATAGGTACACCAGTTCCAAGTTCACATCCCGTGCCCATTCCAAGGTATGCTCACAATGCTGCAACGACACCTGCGCCCCAGCAAAGCCTGGCTTCGATGACAATCTCACCAGTTCCGAGCTCATATCCTGTGGCCATGCCAATATATGCTCAAGTTGCTGCTAGGACACCTGCACCCCAGCAAAGCCCAATGCAGCTACCAGCGGCCGAATTGCATGATTCGCTCAGCTCACTCGCACCGCGACCATCTTCCCAGCCTTACAACGACTGGCGCACTTCGCGGCCGACTTGCTTCTATTGCGGCATCCGTGGTCACATTTCAAGGTTTTGCCGACGCCGTCAGCGAGACGAAAGACGAAGCTACGATAACTTTGAACGGGACGACTTCTACCCACTGGTCTACCCTATCGCCGACTGTATCAGAACAGCACACGTCGGTCGCCGTCTCCACAGAACTTTGGCTCAGTTGGCAGTTCCCGTTTCTTACGTCGTCGCTCACCTTCACCGATGCGGCGTTCTTCTTCTCCTCTCCAACCTTCTACTTCAGTTCCTGACCATCAACTTGAAAACTAAACAGTGCAGCTTCGGGAAGGAAAGCTGCATCTTTCGAACTGCGTCAAACTCCTCCGGACCATCCATCGAATGTTTTATTAGTGTACGTTGAAGGTATACAGACAGAGGCACTGGTAGACACAGGCGCATCACTTTCCATAAGTCGTGCAGACTTTTGTGCCCGCTTGAAAAAAGTTAGGACGCCATACGATGGCCCTCCCCTTCGTTGCGCAGATGGAGTCATTATTCAGCCTTCAAGTGTTTGCACAGTCCGCGTTTTCATAGATGCCATTCTTCACCACATTCAGTTTCTTGTACTTCCTTGGTGCACTCACGCAGTAATTTTAGGATGGGACTTTCTTTCTTCGGCATCAGCTCTCATATCGTGTCATCAGCGAGTAATTGAAATGTCAGCTATTGAGAGTTCATCCAATGTCGATCTATACAGCTTCCGTTTCGTTGCTGCCGCTGATTGTTTAATTTCGCCAGGAGATAAACAAATTCTCAAGATCACTTCGGATGCTATAGTTAACGGTTACATGTTCATAGCCCCATCAGTTCGCTCCAAACCTGCGGGGCTTACCATACCACCCGGCCTTGTGCGGTTTAACGACAGTAAAGCATTGGTCACCGCCTTGAACCCAACTTCATCGCCAGTGATGCTGCCCCAAGGCACTGCTGTGAGCTGCTTCGCTGACAGCGAGCCTTTCTCGCTGGTTCCCCTTCAAGCAGAATCAACTCCTTTGTCTGCTACAACTGATATAAAGGCTACCACTGTTGCTTTAAATGACACCATAAGCCCTCACCTCACTGCCGAGC
Source organism: Rhipicephalus microplus (assembly GCF_043290135.1). NCBI lineage: Eukaryota > Metazoa > Arthropoda > Arachnida > Ixodida > Ixodidae > Rhipicephalus > Rhipicephalus microplus. Next base: position 103,543,654 of record NC_134706.1, on the reverse strand, counting down.
AAAAGAGAGACCTCTTAGACCTTCTCCAAAAACACAGCCTTTTGTTTGACGTACATTCCAAAGTTCTGGCCCGCACCTCCGTTGCAGCGCACAGCATAGAAACCGAAGGCAGCTGCATTGTACGCCGCCGCCCATACCGTCTGTCTTCGGCAGAACGGCAAATCATTGAGGAAAACGTCACCGACATGCTCAAACGGGATATTATTCGACCTTCATCCAGATCTTGGTCGTCTCCTGTGGTGTTGGTCCGAAAAAGGATGGCTCTGTCCGCTTTTGTGTTGATTACAGAGTGCTCAATAAGATCACGAAAAAAGACGTATATCCGTTGCCACGCATAGATCATGCCCTGGACTCCCTACAAGGCGCGGAATATTTCTCCAGCCTCGACCTTCGATCCGGGTATTGGCAAATACCTATGCGCGAGCAGACAAGGAGAAAATAGCGTTCATGACGCGTGACGGGCTTTTTGAATTTAACGTCATGCCTTTTGGCTTATGCAACGCTCCAGCAACATTCGAGCGCATGATAGATACCGTCTTACATGGTCTCAAATGAAAAACCTGTTTATGTTGCTTAGACGACATTGTAATTTATTCTTCTACTTTTCCTCAGCACCTTAAGCGTTTGGACGAAGTTCTAACGTGCATTTCGAACGCTGGTCTACAGCTCAATACAAAGAAGTGCCACTTCGCCAGCACAAGCATCAAAGTATTGGGTCACCTTGCAGCAAAGATGGCGTTCGACCCGACCCCGACAAGGTTGCTGCCGTAATTAGTTTTCCACGTCCGGGCAATCAAAAACAATTGCGAAGTTTCGTGGGCCTGGCGTCTTACTTCCGCCGCTTCATCCGTCACTTTGCTGCCATTGCGGGGCCGTTACACTAGCTTCTGACGTCAGGAACGTCTTTCACGTGGACTGACGAGTGCGAGTGTGCTTTCCAAGCCCTTAAGCTTGTTCTGACATCAGACCCCGTCCTCCGTCACTTCGATGAGAATGCACCCACTTTCCTGCACACAGATTCCAGGGGCCACGGAATCGGTGCTGTCCTCCTCCAGCGCGATGAAACATCACGTGAGCGAGTAGTTGCGTATGCTAGCCGCGCACTAACACCTGTGGAGCAGAACTACTCGATAACAGAGCAGGAATGTCTCGCTGTCGTTTGGTCCATCCAGAAATTTCGACCTTCTCTGTATGGACGTCACTTCACTGTGATCACCGACCACCATGCCCTATGCTGGTTGTCCTCGCTGAAGAATTTGTCTGGGCGCCTCGGTCGCTAGATACTGCGTTTGAAAGAGTACACTTTTGACGTTGTGTACAGGTCTGGCAAACAGCATCAGGATGCTGACGCCCTCTCTCGCTGCCCTCTGCCAGTTTCATCTCCAACCACGAATCCTCAATGCCCCTCAGGTGATCAAGCGGCTTCCTCTTCCACCACGTTATCATCCCTGGCAGTTGCTGGGTCACTATCTTTAAACACCAGCGCCCAGTTTGCCGCGTGCCAACGTGACGACCCCTACTGTAACCGCATCATCGGATACTTGAATAGCTCGTCTTCTCCACCTAATGCCAGACTACGTCGTCAGCTACGGCAGTTAAAGGTAGAGAACAACGTTCTGCAGCGCTATACGTACAATGCGGATGGGCATCAGTGGGTGCCAGTACTTCCCCGTTCGCTGCGAAAACAAGTTCTCGAAGCATTGCACGACGACCCATCAGCTGGACACTTAGGATTCCAAAAGACCTACAACCGCGTTAGGAGCCGTTTCTTCTGGCCTCGTCTTTCTACCTTTGTGGCTAATTATGTCGCTTCTTGTACACTTTGTCAACGCCGGAAACGACCAACTTCACCTCCTGCTGGACTATTACAACCCATTCCATGTCCCAATACACCTTTTGTCGTTGTCGCAATAGACCTCGTCAGGCCACTTCCCGTAACGCCAGCGGGCCACCGCTGGATCGTCACAGCTGTCGACCACCTCACACAATACGCGGAGACTGCTCCTCTACGCACTAGCTCTGCATCAGACATTGCTGCCTTCTTTTTAGAAGCCATTGTGTTGCGTCATGGTGCACCTCGCGCGTTGTTGAGTGACCGAGGCAAGGCCTTCCTGTCCTCAATTCTCGATGAAATCCGAAAAACTTGTGGCACAGTTCATAAGACCACATCCGCTTACCACCCGCCGACAAATGGCCTGACAGAGCGATTCCACCGGACTCTAATCGACATGATATCAATGTACATCGGACCGAAACACGATAACTTGGACAAAATATTGCCGTTCGTAACATTTGCACACAACAACGCTGTTCAACGAACCACCGGGTATTCACCTTTCTTCCTCGTCTATGGTCGTGCACCGACTTTCACCATTGATGCCTCTTTCTTCAATGTAACGACAAAGACGTCCACGACTACGCCAGAAAATTTCGTTTCCAGGATCACTGAGGCACGGCATTGTGCTCAACTCAACACGGAGGCCAGCCAACAAGATCGCAAGCAACGCTATGACAGCTTCCGTCGAGATGTCACTTTTCGTCCTGGAGATGAAGTATTACTTTGGGCGCCTGTTCGCACTCCAGGATTGTGTGAAAATTTTCAGTCACGCTTTCTCGGACCTTACGTTATTTATGAACGGACATCTCCTGTCAATTGCCTTGTCACTCCCGTCGACGGTTTCTCGGACCGTCGTTACCGTTCCTGTGAGATAGTCCACGTTTCACGTCTTAATCCCTTTGTTCGCCGTACATTTCCCGCCTAAGTCTCGGTCGGGCCGGCCGCTCAAGTGCGCGGGTAAAATAAGTGTGAGCATTGTTTATGCGTCCCATCTTTTCATCTGTACATACTCATCACCACTAGTCAAGCTTAGGTTGTTGGGCACATACTCGAGACAATAAAGAAGTGTCGTGAGGGTACTGGACGCCATCTTACAATATGTATATATATATATATATATAAACCACCCCCTTTTCGTTGAAACCCACGCTGCCTTCAATGAAAATGAGCAAGCGTAGAGAACCAAAGTGGCGGCCCGTTATATATGGAAGCCGTTTTAGCCAGTTGTGAGGAACCATGATCCAAGTTGTCACCACCCTGAAACACGGAGATGGGTGCACATGAAGGCTTTCTAGAGCAACGCCTCCTCTATTAAGATGCCTCCCACGTGAGAACAAATACAGCTGCCACAACATTTCTCTCCTTCATTTTCGATGCTATAGTATCGGGCCACCTCGGCATTCATTGCCGGGACTGCGGTTGTGTCCCCGACTTTCAGCATTGTACAGTCATTAGGCGTCATTGAGATCAGATGATAAGCGAAATTTATGAGGCCGCAGAAATGGAAAGAGCGGGCAAGCTACGCGTCAGCACGCCTTAGATTGCTCTATCACAAAAAAGAATTACACTTTCTTCAGAATGTTGGCACACGTGATCTTCATGGCACATTATTACGGTGACTACTTGGTTCTTAGGTGACTTTTATTTTATTCAGTTTGTCATTTCTCTTATTTGTCAGATACTGTTCAATTATATATTGCACAGTTCCGGCAAACAAATTCTGTTGTAAGTCAGGGCTGCTGTCTTTCTCCTACTTTTCGTGTCACTCCTCATTAGCGCTGTTTTCATGCGAAGACTGATGATGAGTGGGGCGAAGCGTTCATCTGTTCATTCGTGTGTCCATTCGTCCATGCGTCTGGTGGACGGATGGTCGGAAAGGGGCACTGACGGCCGGATGGAAGCACAGATGGACTGAAGAACGCATATATGGACGAAAGCATGAACTAACGCACGGGTGGAAGTACGGACGGATGGACGAACAGAAGTACGCATGAACGGACGGAAGCAAGAACGCATGCACGGCCTCACGGACGGAATCGCGGACGATCAGATGGATGGAAGTACGGACGGAAGCATGGCGACGAATACACGGACGGATGGAAGGACGTATAGACGGACAGACAGACATGGGATGGACGGACCGAAGCACGAACTGATGAACGAACAGAGGCAAGGTCAGATGTGCACATGGACGGACGGATGGACAGACAGACGAAAGCACAGACAGATGAACTGAAGGCAAAAGGGACGGACGCTTCACCACAGTCATCATCATTCACTCCGTGGGTATGCTGTGAAAACCACTGTCGTCATCTTGTTATATAATTTACAAAGACATCAGGGAGCCTTCATATGCATGCTCCTACGGGGTCGGCACGCATGAGAAAGCCTTCTAAAAACATATACATAGAACGCCATGTATTGAGCAAAGCATAATATAGATGTTGCTACATACTCCATACGGCAGAGGGAACGATCCACGGCCTGATAAGATTCTTCTCTAAAACAATATCAGATGAATTATTTTGGCAGTCTTTCGGTCATGTATTGAAGGCAATTGAACAGGTCGTGGCGAATACTATCTGGCGTGCCACATATACTGCATTTAGGGTACCGTTACTCTTCTATCTTATGAAAAAATAATTCTCGTGTATATCTAAATCTATGCACCACTGTTTTCTGGGATTTTATTATTTGAATAAAAGCCCGAAACGTGTAAGAGTGCTCAGTCTATAGTTTCGTAAGTGTACTCATAGTTGTATGCCAGTTACCAGGCATACAACTGGGTAGATACCTCCGCAATCATAAAGAACATCGTCCGTCTTTTATTTAGCTAAGATTTCGCAAAGTGCATTCCTATATATTCTTCATTGCTGAACTACGCCTTATGACTACATGTTATAAAGCAACCAGACCTCGCTTGCAAAAGTAAAACGCTTCTCTTTGAGTTACCGTATAATGATTTTCTCCTTATCTTGTCTTCTTCTAACCGCCGTTACCGCGAACCAGTCTTTTTTCGATCACTGCAATCCGCTAAATCCTGCCTGCCTCTGTGCCCTTTCTTTCAATGTTCATTTTGCCACACCGCTTAAACTGCAAACCGTGTACGTGGCGGGGGGTCGCCTACTTCTTTTTCTTTCATTGTGAGTTACAGCTATTTCTATAGAAATACTAGAATACATTGCCTTCCACCCAAACTCCATCAGATAACCCAGCGCCTTTTCGAACATCATTTTGCAATCTCCTATCCACTTAAATTACTTTGTGTGTGTGTATGTACGTGCATGTGCATGCGTGGGCGTCCCACGCCTAAGAGTATCAACACAGAGTAATAGTATACGAAAAACGTCCAATGGCTCTAATATTTTTTATAAGTGACAGCTTTAATCCTTCTTGAAAGGATATTGTCTCACCTATTTTTTCTTGGTAAGAAGTGACGCTGGCCGTAAAGAGCGGGCTTCGTTTTTGTCAGCTTTTTTCTCTAAATCGTGTGTTTCAGCGAAGCCAGCTTCTGTCGTCAAGCGGATATTGTGGTCTCATACGAAGATTTGCGAGGAAACGTTGCCTTATAGGGGCACCTAATTGGTGGTGGTAATGTTCATGTGACGCAGCAGACAGCTCACAGAAGTTTAACCACTGATGGGCACCTTCACACATCGGCATTTTATGTCACATCCTCCGCCTCCTATTCATGTGAATGTCGGTGTATAATACATCATCCCTCAGTCATTCTCACATCCAAGTTCACATCGTCCGTAATCCCCACCAAACTGATCTCACTTCACCTATTGGTACATCTTCACACATCCACCTTCACAGAGTGAGATGGAGCATACTTTTTCACTCTCCCATCTTTTCATTCCGCTTACCACCGCCTTAGGACAAAGTGACTTGATAACAGATAGGCTCTAGAATTCAATGCCTTTTCTCTATGAATCTCTACTACCACTACTACTGCATTGGCGAATCACTTCGCCTTTTTAAACATCACCGTAGCAGAGTATTTTCATGGCAACTGCAATTTTGACATGAATAGTGACTGAATCACACAACTTTTTCAGTTTTTCTTTGATATAAATTTAAACTGAGAGATTAGCTCTTTAAATTTCATTTTTTGTATTGCGTTCAGGCATCACTCATGATTTTCGGCGTCACACCCAAACGAAGTCTCCAGAAACAGCCGCCTGGACGTATTTGACGTGCATCTGTGTATAATCACACGACGTATAAATTATTGCGATAACCTTTGCCTTAGTGCGCCTTCATTTTGATGAATCTAGCACTACGAGGTCATCCTAAACCATCTAGATTCCTGGTTTGATTCAAGAAAGTACTCTACACACTTGAGCTTCTTTTCTGTGAGGCCAAATGTAGACATATAAATACGTTGTCGTGACTTTGAAAGACACCAACATACACCTGAACACTCCAGCCTTAGTTGTTTTGGTTAAAGTATTCATGAAAGGGCAAGGAAATCCAGTCTACCGCTTTATATTGGAAATGTGACGGGAACCGAAGTTACATAGCAGTGTTCTAGTATAAAACTTTGAACTGATTGACATGTAGATACAACAGAACGAACAAAGATAGATTCAGCACAGTCATTATGCACTGAATAAAAATACACGTGCCGACCACACCTGCCCTTCCGCTGGCACATGAGATGACCAAATTTGGCTGGCTTACCTTTGCTAAGCCTTTGTCTTTCATCTTCATTAACAAATTTTCACGAAGATAGAGTTTGTGCAGGGAACGTAAGTGTATTCCGGGAGTGGAACGGCAACATTTTACACTAGAAAGCTACCCCTGCATAAAGATCAAGCTGGTGATAAGAATTTATTGGGTAGGATTACTACGCTTTCCGTTAGGCCGGCTTACGGGGATATAAGTTCGTTAAGCCTATGCGTGGTAGACAGTCTTAACTACACTCACGTGGCATTTCCCGCGCCTTTGCACAATGAGCAATCGCTGATCAACCAAGCAGAGGGGTCAACTATTGAAACAGGGTTTATTGTGCAGCATGCTGGTTGTAATGATACGTTCTCTATTTTATCATTTGACAAGACAGAAGCCAACCCATCGGCTAATTGGAAATTGCGTTTACGTGCGGTACGCAAGGGCAAGGACGCGCGATCAGACCCCGACTGCGCCTCTGCAACAGAGTCGATGCAGTAGCTGGCAAACGCTGAAATGAAGTCTGACCATTGCCCTCTACCATAGAGAAAGCCTCTACCGCATCCGGCATCTACCATCGGTCTAATTTTCAAAAGAAAGATCAGCGTGAGAAAGGCGCACTATGCCACTAACAGCCCAATATTAGGCGGCTCGTTCATTAACTAAAGCTGTGAGAACCCCAGCAAAGTGAAGTGAAGCATTAGGTGTGAAGCATTTTGATGCGAACTTCAGCGACTTTGAACGTATTGTCCCGGGGGGTGAGAGAATGAATGAAATAAATATATTTACAAAATATACAGGGAGAGTCAAAGGCAGCTGCAGCCAAGATGGAAGAACAGCAGCAACGACAACACGAGCACGGTCGCTTTCATCGTCTTCGTCGTATATGATGCTCATTCGTTTCCGATGTCGTGTAACATATAACCCCCCGCTGCTGGCAGCGCCGTCTCGGCGCCTAAAGGAGAGTAGCATCATATGTGGATATGTACGGTTTGAGGCGGCTCACGTGGACGACGTCAGTAGCGTGTGCGGACGACGATGAATGACTGTACAACGGAGCAATCTCATATGTGACATCGGTAAGCCGCCGTAAAACCTTGTAAGGCCCCGAGTAGCGAGACAGCAGCTTCGAAGAGAGGCCAACGTGGCGGCATGGTGTCCAGAGGAGAACCAATGAACCTGGAGAGTAGGAAACTACTCTGTGATGGCTATCGTAGCAGGCCTTCTGAGAGAGCTGCGAGCCAAGAAGACGTTCCCGTGCGATTTGGCGGGCCACTTGAGCCCGAGCAGTGGCATCCCGGGCGTACTCTGTAACCATTTGCGTAGTTGATGGGAGAAGAGTCTCGAAATGTAACGCTGGATGGAGGTCGAACAATAAATAGAAGGGGGTGAAGCCAGCGGTGTCGTGGCGTGACGAATTGTACGCGAATGTCACATAAGGCAAAGTACTATCCCAATCAAGGTGATCCTTGGAAACGTACATGGAGAGCATTGTTGTCAATGTTCGATTTAGGCACTCGGAAAGACCATTTGTTTGTGGGTGATAGGCCGTAGTGAGCTTGTGACGCGTCGAACACGAGCGAAGGATGTCACTTACTACTTTTGAAAGAAATGAGCGACCACAATCAGTCAGCAGCTGTCGAGGAGCGCCATGGTGAAGAATTACGTCATTAAGCAAGAAGTCCGCGACGTCAGTGGCACAGCTTTTCGGTAGTGCTCGTGTGATAGCGTACCTTGTGGCGTAATCAGTGGCTACGGCTATCCACTTGTTCCCAGTGAGAGAAGTAGGAAATGGTCCAACAAGATCAAGACCGACGCGGTAGAAGGGAAGGGTGGGTATGTCTATTGGTTGGAACGGGCCAGCTGGTGGCAACGTGGAATGTTGGGAGCACTGGCAGGACTCACATGCAGCAACGTATCGGCGCACAGAACGCTAAAGGCCTGGCCAGAAGAATCTACGCCGCACGCGACCGTACGTGCGCGTGACCCCGAGATGTCCCGCGGTTGGGGCGTCGTGAAGCTGTTCAAGTACAGCGGAACGGAGTGTCGCAGGAACTACGAATAGTAGCTCTGGTCCTTCGGTGCTCGTGTTGCGTCAGTAAAGAATGCCATCGCGTAGAACGAGCAAGTGTAGCGACGGGTCTACGTGGGGCAAGCGTAGACTCTGCATGATATACCGCAAGTGGACATCGCTGAGCTGCTCCTTGCGTATGTCGGTGAAAGCCGACATGGCGAAGACACAAGGGTCAAAATCATGTGCTGAAAGGTCAGGTGGGTCGACGGGGTGACGGGATAGACAGTCGGCATCCTGGTGCATTCGGCCAGATTTGTATGCCACGTCGAAGCTGTATTCTTGTAGTTTCAAGGCCCAACGGCGAAATCGTCCAGTTGGATCTTTAAGGGACGACAGCCAGCACAAGGCATGGTGATCTGTAATTACCGAAAAGGTGGGGCCATACAAGTATGGTCGAAATTTTCCATCTGCCCAGACTAGTGCGAGGCACTCACGCTCTATTATAGAAAACTTGCTCTCCGAAGAAGAAAGGAGGCGACTGGCATAAGCAATGACGCGATCCTGTCCTCGTTGCCGCTGGCCGAAAACAGCACCAATTCCATGTCCGCTGGCATCGGTACGAACTTCAGTATGGGCTGACGGGTCGAAATGGACCAAGGTGGGTGGGGTAGTAAGTAATGTTGTAAGGGTGCTGAAGGCAGTTGCTTGGTCAGTACCCCAATAAAAAGGCATGTCCTTCTTCAGTAGCTTCTTAAGTGGTCGGGCAATGTCAGCGAAATTCTTCACGAAACATCGAAAGTAAGAACAAAGGCTGATAAAACTCCGTACATCTTTTGCGGAACGTGGTGTGGGAAAAGCTTTGACAACTCGAATTTTGTCAGGATCAGGTTGCACGCCTCGGGCACTGACAAGGTGGCCCAGTACAGTGATTTCCCGACGGCCAAAGCGACATTTGGAAGAGTTGAGCTGAAGTCCTGCTTTCCGGAAAACCACAAGAACAGCCGTTAGGCCGCTAAGGTGGCTTTCGAATATAGGTGAAAATACGATGATGGCATCGAGATGCATCATCTGCAATGCCTTTCAATATGTGAGCTACTTTTTCTGTTTCTTCCATATTGTTGTCCGCTTTTCGGCTAAGGGCAAGCACGTCCTGTATGTAAGTCACGTAGGGCTCTAATGACGTTTGCGCACGAGATGCCAACTCCTTCTTGGCCGCTGCCTTTCTACCCACAGACTTGCCGAAAAGGGCGCGCATCTTTTCTTTGCACGCATCTCAGCTTCCAATTTCATCTTCGTGGTTCTGGAACCACACTTTTGCTGTTCCTTTCAAGTAGAACAGGATATTGACTAATATAAAAGTTTCATCCCAGCGGTAATTCTTACTTGTAGGTTCGTACAACGGCAACCATTCTTCGATGTCGACATCATCCGTGCCACAGAACGTGCCAGGATCTTTTAGCTGCGGAAGGACAACAGTTGTTGTAGTCGCCTCGGCGGGAGGCGGTCCCTGGTTTGCCATGGTGGAAAAATGCAAGCGTCGGCCACTGCGGAGCTCCGTTATATCGTGTTGTACCCCGCACCACCACCAAATGTCATGGGGGTGAGAGAATGAATGAAATAAATATATTTACAAAATATACAGGGAGAGTCAGAAGCAGCTGCAGCCAAGATGGAAGAACAGCAGCAACAACAACACGAGCACTGTCGCTTTCATCGTCTTCGTCGTCTATGATGCTCTTTCGTTGCCGATGTCGTGTAACAGTATCTATCTATCTATCTATCTATCTATCTATCTATCTATCTATCTATCTATCTATCTATCTATCTATCTATCTAGATGCCTACAATTTTTAGCTCTCCTGGCCGTTCTGGAAATGGCGTCAATATCAAAATTGGTGTGGCATATTATGGCATTATGAAGAGTATATTTGACTAGTCCTGGAAGAAATCTACAGGGGATCAACTGCTACCATAGTGCTTCATAAAGAAAGCAACAGCATACCAATCAAGAAGGGTGTAAGACAAGGGGACACAATCTCCCCAATGCTATATACCGCGTGCTACAGGAGGTTTTCAGAAGCCTAGAATGGGAACAGTTCGGGATAAGAGTTAATGGAGAATACCTTAGTAACCTGCGCTTCACCGATGACATTGCATTGCTGAGTAACTCAGGGGACGATTGCATCTCATGATTACGGTGTTAGACAAGGAAAGCAGAAAGACGAGTCTTAAAATGAATCTGCAGAAAACGAAAGTAATGTACAACAACCTCGCAAAAGAGCAGCGCTTCGAGATAGGTAGTAGTGCACTTCAAGTTGTAAAAGACTATGTCTACTTAGGGCAGGTAATAACCGCGGAGCCGAACCATGAGATTGAAGTAACTGGAAGAATAAGAATGGGTGGAGCAGATTTGGCAAGCACTGTCAAATTATGACAGGTAGATTGCCACTATCGCTCAAAGAAAGGTATATAACAGCTGTATCTTGCCGGTACGTAGCTACGTAGCAGAAACCTGGAGACTTACAAAAAGGGTTCAGCTTAAATTGAGGACGACGCAGCGAGCAATGGAAAGAAAAATGGTAGGTGTAACCTCAAGAGACAAAAAGAGAGGAGAGTGGATTAGGGAACAAACGGGGGTTAAGAATATCATAGCTGAAATCAAGAAGAAGAAACGGACAAGGGCCGGGCATGTAGTGCGTAGACAGGATAACCGCTGGTCGTTAAGGGTAACTAACTGGATTCCCAGAGAAGGCAAGCGGGTGAGGGGGAGACAGAAGGTTAGGTGGGCAGATGAGATTAAGAAGTTTGCGGGTATAAATTGGCAGCAGCAAGCACAGGACCGGGTTAACTGGCGGAACATGGGAGAGGCCTTTGTCCTGCGGTGGACGTAGTCAGGCTGATGATGATGATGATGATGATGATGATGATGATTATGATTTGACTAGTCATAACATGAAAATCATGACGTGGTTGTCATTAGTGTCATGATTTACATTTCATATTCTTGCTGCTCTTGCGGTGCACGGTTGCGTTCATATGACATTGCGAAACTCGTATGGTATGACATGATTGCGTGGCCAACATAAGTGACAGACCCCAACATGGAAATCATAATATGCATGTCATGTACGTCATGACTATACACGCCACGCTCATGGTGCGCTCACGCTCGTTTACTTTCTTTCTTTTTTTCTTTTACCCTCAGGGCTTTACAGCATTGTAGAGGGGAGGGGCAAAAAGCAAAACATACACGTAATAAGTCAGCCAACGCACAAAAACTACAAAAGATTCAGTAATAAGAAAACGAGCAAAAGCGAAACGGGCAAAGCGAAACGGGCAAAAAGCAAAACATACACGTAATAAGCCAGGCAATGCAAAAAAAGATGCAAAAGATTAAATAATAAGAAAACGAGAAAAAAAGAGAATGCGGTGTGAAATACAAGTTACGAATACTAAGAGGAAGTATCGCGTGCGCAACATGAAATTCAATTTACATGGAAGATGTCAAGGCCTGACGGAACGCGTCAGGTTCAGTAATACTGGCGGTTGATGCTGACAGAAGATTCCAGTCGCGACATGTGTTAGGAAGGAAAGATTGGGAAAAAGTGACGGTGTTAATTTGAGGAATATGCACTTTGTGGGGGTGATCTATGCGGGATGATATGAAAGAAGCAGGCTGTTATAAGCGCGATTTTAGAACGTGATTGTGATAGTATATTTTTGGAACGCGCAAAGGCGAGTGATTTCTCTACGCATGGCAAGCGGAGGGAGATTAAGCCTGACCTTCATGGCAGTTACAATAGATGTTAATACAGGAGCTGTGGGAGGACCAAATGGGGTATATAGGGCTTATACAGGACCCTGCTATGTAGGAGCTGTAGGTGCTATGTAGGAGCTGAATGGGACGTATATAGGGGTATGTAGGAGCTATGTTGGAGCTGAATGGGACCTGGGAAGAACATATAGGGGTATGTAGGAGCTATGGGAATGCTATGTAGGTCGCATCTAGCACAATATAGGAGCTAATGGGGCTGAATGGAGACCATCTATAGGACTTGCATAGGGCTCAATGTCACCCTTAAGAATGAATGTAGAACATGAATAGAACTTATTAGACTGAATATCTAGGCAAGTGTAACTTTTTCTGGTATTGAAGTACCCAAATTTAAACCAAACCAATTTTAATTAGTATATATCATGAGATGCAAATATTTGCTACAGCAAATTAGATAAGTATATCATATAATTATCAAAGTAATTTCATTTGTGATCACCTTAGTTGTATGCATACTTACATTTGCACAATTTATGTTATGATATTTATGCAAAAGATCATTCAAATGTATTTGTGCAATGAATTATCCTTTCATTAAACTGGTAAATAGTAAATAACTTCCTATTATATACACAATACACAAAAAATATAACAGACAATTCAACCTGAATTAGATTCCGGAGAGATACGTACACCTAGTCTCACTCACATGCTCTGGCATTGCCTCAAGAAACAAGGAGCCAGGATTACCAAGGAAAAGTGCGAATGATCTCTATGCACCTCGAATCTTGAGGCATAGCTCTGGGCTATCTATAAGAGGGCATGACACGGTCGAGGGGCAAGGCCTCTCACGTCTGACGTAGCAGCTGCCCTCTGTGCTCTAAACACTGAAAGACCTCAATAATGCCATTCATCCATCTATACTTCCCCTCAATAAAAAAGCACATAAAATTTTATTATAAAAAATTAAAAAAAAGGTTTTGCAGTACTAGGTTGTTGAAACAAAACTACGTCAAATTTTCAGTTTAAGTTTTCACGCATTGCTTGAAATGGTCAATCGGAGAGTTTCGTTGGCTTGGCACAAGCTTGCTCATTTAAGAACCGTACTTGGCTGTGTTTATTTGTCTGAATATGAATAAGAGCAAAAAACTTTTGTTTCATGTGCTTTCACCTGAACCTTTGAAAACAGCTTGTTGTACGTACGTATGCATGTATGCACCGGTGAACCATGTATTTCCAACGGCACTTATGTATTAAAACAAAATTGGTTCAAATATTCAGTTCAAGTTTCGATGCATTTCTTTAAATAGTTCAATGGTGTTTGGGTGACACAAGCTTGCTTGCTCCTGAAATGTACTTGGTTGTGCTTAAAAGCTGAATACAAGCAAATAGTTCTAGAGATTGTGTTTTGTGTGCTTCCATCTTAACCTTTGAAAACATGAAGAGCCTAAAAATGCCAAATCTCTTAACTCAATTAGTTTTATGTATATTTTTTTCTGAAATAACTCACGCAAGACATGTATAACATTCCTTGGAAATTAGAAGGGCCTAAAAAGGACCATAAATTTTTTAGCTCAACTACTTTTTGGTCCTTTTACATGAAGTAAACAATTTTTATTTTGTATATATCATGACAATAAAGTATATCCCAAAGTATATAAGATATATTCCCAAAACCTTTTAGTTACATTTGTGATTAGCTTACTTGCCCACATGTTCAAGTCCATTTACATAACTTGTGCTGTCTACACAAGCCAATTCATACAAATGTTGTAAATGTGCTACTGATTGATGTTCCTTAATCCTAACGAAAAAGAGTGAATTATGCAACTATATCGGGCTAAATGTTGACATAGTTTAGAATACATGTGGAGGGTCTCTGGATAGGTAAAATAGCCTACAGCCTGCTCTTGCTTGGTATATATTTTAGTGTTGTGTCAGAGTGAAACTTATGTATGTCTATGCCATTTATCATAATTTATGTCTCATTCATATTGCATGTGAAAAGGTTTAAAAATTTGAGCACATTGTAATGAAGTTTTCAGTCCTCGTAGCAAATCGCTTTCCACACAAAAAGATGAAAAACATGTTTCTTTATTTTTGCATATGAACTGGTCAATTCTGTACGAGTCAGATTCAGAGGACATGCTTCTACTCCAGTACAGTTAATACATAAAATCTCGAATTCAATACAATGCAAGGCAAGAAAATATTAAGATAGCTTTGTACTATTGGTGCAACATACTCCCCACTCAGTACAACTAGTACATAAAACCTCAAAAATAAACATTGACACTCAGTACAGCTACTACAGGAAACCTCCAAAAACAAACATTGCCACAATGCAAGGCTAGAAAAAATAGCTGCGGCTGTTGAGGTTTTCTGCGGCATACTACAAAATGATGCATGGCTTCAATTACATACAGGCATATATCTACATTCCACAGCAATGGAATGCAGAGCCGTCATGTAATTTATTTATTTGTTCATACACACAACACTGCCAAGACAATAGTTGCAGCTACAATGCTGTAATATACAAAAGTACAAATAACAAGGCCATCAAAATGATTACCTTAAATGAAGATTTTAAAATGCCACAAAAAAATGAAAGTCAGCTGTTTACAAATCATTGGTTCGCCCGATACTGAAATACACTTCAACTGTTCAGCCACCTCACAGTATGACACAATTGCATAAATACCATGAAATAAGTTCATAAAAGAGCAATAAGAGTCATTTACACTTGTTACATTCACATTTTTTCAGCTTCATTGCATGCTTATGTTTTATTATTGCAGACATTGAAATGTGGGTGCTTACAACAACGAATCGTTATGCTGTGCAGGATCATTCACACTTATAATCACATTCAGGAACCTCTCTCTTTCATATATTCCTGTGTATGTACAACCTGACATTGCTTATGGACTGTTCCTTACCGGTCACACTTGAACTGCTTTAAAAAATTTTGTTCTACTGATAGTTGAAATCTCGAACTACTCTACATACTGCTTTTCCAAAAGTTTGTAGAGCAAATTACAGAACTACATCACCTGTTAATTTGTTTTGCATTGCCATATTCTTTTCTCAAGTTTTGTTATTGCACTACTTTACTGCCAGTGATTCTCAGCACAAACAGCACCTGCGATGTTCAAGAAGCTTCAAGACTGCAGTAGATCACTTTGTCAAGATTACGCCCACTTCTGGAACATTCCAGAATATTCTGGAACCTAGGTAACTGCTAACGAGAATGCTAGAATAGTCGATAGCATATGTATAAACACTGATGCACCTCACCACTTGCCAGTTAATCAACGGCCAACTTTCTGTTTACTGCTATCAGAGCCAGTGGGAATCGCTGTAATCTGACCTTCAGTTTATGGGCCACAAGTTCAGCCGAATAAACAGTTTCATCTAGCAATCACAGCCTGCTCCCATTGTCCCCGTCACGCCCTCGTGACATCTGGTGGAGGGGCTGCTTCTTTCATGTGCTAGACTCCTCCGTCAAGCCGTGAACCCATTCCACGTCGCGGTGAAGACACCCACGCTGGCCACAAGCAGCGAACAAGCCGCAGGCAGCAATGTTTACCACCAGAGTACGAACCTCTACAAAACAAGGCTCGAAAGACCATAAAGGCCGTAGTGCGGGAAGAACTTCGCTGAATGTTTCTGCCATGCCAGCCACAAGTTTCATCGATCGCAGACATCGTCAGACAGAAAATCCGGCTCTAAATAAATATCGCTGAGACATCGCAACCGCAACCCCAAACCATGAGCTATGCTGCTGCTGCCCGACACTACACTCCACCTTTCTTTGTTCAGAAACTCTTGTTCAGAAAGAAACCTGCCTCCTTGAAAGGCAAACAAAATATTCTGTATTTTTAAAAAGTACACTTTACAAAAGAAAATAATTACATATTTGAAGTAAGCACACAAATATACATAAACTGACCAAGTTTCATGAACATTGATCAAGAAATCAAAAAAATTTTTGAGTTCCATGTTATACAGATGTTCGTTTACTGAAAGTTCACTGCAGCTTGCACGTGCCAGCTAGGCACGACTAACTTTTACTCAGCCATCCGGAACTTCCTACAAGCATGGGTGGACAAATCTATCTTAGATTACTTTCAGGACCTTTCGCAAGACCACGAAGTGACTACTGTGTTTGGAGCAACACACTCACTTTTACGCCAGGCCATATGGAACGCCTCAATGTACGATGTTGTTCGAGCTGCTGTTCAACGTTTTTGGCCACAACATGCTCATATAGAGACAAATAAAAGTAATCTATGAGTTCACATACTACCATTCATAACAAGAACGAACCTGCCATATCAAAAGCAGCTCATTCAGTTACTTGTGTGGTTCGCAGCAATGTGTACCTGCCTTAACTGGATATGTTTCTCATCTGCCACAGAGGTTTGGTAGTTATGATGCTCGACTGCAGACCAAGAGGTCACGGGATAATATGCTGCCCACGGCGGCTGCATTTTGATAAAGGCAAAAACTACTGAACGACTTGTTTGGATTAAGGTGCACATTGAAGTACACCGAAGAGTCAAAACTTTTAAAGCCTTCCATTACAGCATCCCTCATAATCATATCGTGGTTTTGAAATGCATTTCTTTACCACTTCTGTGTCTGCCTGTGAAATTAATGTAACCTTAGTCACGTTCCACCATGTTAGGAACTGCACAAATGTAGTCTTCTTTGTCATTCAAAGAGACCAGAACACATGCTTTGCCAATGTCGTTCATAGTTAGAGGGAGGAGCGAATACACTAAAGAAAAAAACAGTCGGAAATGTGTGGCGGGAGTCCTGCAACGTTGTTGCCAGCAACTATCCTTGTGCAAAGAAGGACAGTCCCACCATTTAAAGCACAAGTTGGATCTGTCACCTTAAATATTCTTTTAATAGAATAAAAGCCTCCAGTTTTGCTCTCGAACACAGAGCTGTTTTTCTTTCCAGCTTTGTACGATTCACTGTGAAAGATTGTGCCCAAAATAGAAAATCTGAAATGTTCTTGAACGATTGGAACTTGTCCACACCATGTCTGCAAGCAAGAAGACTCCTGATGACTGAGAGAAGGAACTTGTTTCGGTGTTCCAAACAACCATGCAGCTCCAATATGCCATGCATGCTCAGTGATTGGGTTACCGAGCATGTTACTACAAAAACTGAGCACTTTTGATGGCAATGGAAGCCCTGCAAGCAATAACTGGAGCTCTTGTGCCATCACTACTCTTTCCAGCACCTGCGCAGGCACAGCTTTTGCAGCACTAACAAGTTTTAAAAGGTAACCATTACTGTTTTCGAATGCGAAAGCAGAATGGGCCCACAAAGGACCAAACTGTCTCGCAGCATCAGCCAGGTGGAGAAGCTGATGCACATTAAAGCTCATACATCGCTGTCCATAGAGCCCGGCTGCCTGGGATACAAAGGATGTCAGAAGCCGTCCTGAAAAATGCAATAAACAACTATTTCCTCAACGATGCTATAGAATATTACAACACCTTTTTCATGCAGCCTCTCTTGTTTCAAAGAAGTAACATTTACTGCGCATAAGCCACCAGTGAAGAGATGAACATATTAAAAAAGCTGTATTTAAATACTTTCAAAAGTGGAATGGCCTAAAATAAACATTACGAAGCAAGCGTTTTGTTGAAATCTATAAATATCGCAAAAATGCCAAAGTTCGCCTTTAAGCGTCATCACGCACTGGTGACAAGAATTTCAAAATATTGTGTAGAGCATCACAGGTGTACACAGGAGTTATCTTTCAGTAGAGGAGGGGGGGGTGAAAGCTCATAGCAGCATCCCCTTCCAAATACATCAATTTACGGGGCTGCCTTTGTGCACCCCCCCCCCAGTCACAGAACCCCTTCCTCTCTATTACATCAATGTTAGGGCTGGCTTTGCACCCCCCCCCCCTTATGCACACAAGGGCATTGCGATTATTAGCCAATACATGCCTCACGTCGATATGCCTTACGTATATGTCTACATAAACACATGCGAACCTGTGCGTACTACATCAGGCCGAGCCTCTGACATGGTGGCTATTCACCCAGTTTAAATTATAGTATGCTAGTATGGGGCACTACAAATGAGAAGAATTTAAATAAACTAGAAATCTCACAGAAGAAAGTTCTCCGCCTATTCAATGATTATTATGGCAACGCAAGGGAGATTCCTAGCGGTCCATTATTCATAAAACATGGTATACTCAAAGCAAGACAGGTGTATGAATATAAGCTATTACTTTACATTTATAAAAATAAACTCCACACTACTACGGCACTGGAAGGCACACTCAAATACTCGCTCCGTAGGCAACCATTTCGCGTTCCTGCTACTAGGACTGGATATGGCAGAGCCCTGATTGCATACCACGCCCCACAGCTTATAAATCATTTAGGTGAACAATTAAATTTTAACCTCTCATTAACACAATTTAAATATCAGATAAAACATCTCCTCATTAATTGAGTATATTAAACATCATGTTTTCAATAAACTTCTGGCTAGGTTACACATATGCTCTCACCGTTAGGTACAAAACGCGTGTATATACAGTAGTATGTACGTACATATGGGCACATGTATGTATTAATATGCGAGTGTATTATATGAATATATCGATAGGTATGTGAAAAGAGCCTCGATGTCTGATTCTGTGTCTATGCAGCCTATTTTTTGTACTTATATACCACCTATTTTTGCTTTTATGCTATTTCTGTGTTTCTATTATTATGCTGCTCCTTGTATTGTGATAATTATTATTCAATGTAGCACTGCTTGCTGAAATTTTTTCGCGTAGCGAAGCCACGTCAGGCCGAATGGCCTTTAGCTTCACTTCGTTTTTCTGTATTCTCTCCAGAAAGAAAATCTGTTAATTTCATTTCATTTCAAATCTCGACACAGAGGGCAACTTGCGACTGACCCTATCGCCACATCGTCTTCTCAGCTTTCGCTCTCCCTCTCCCCCAGTGGTGGTCAAGTGCTGTAGGATGCTTTTCTTTTGCTTCACCAGCAGCTACTCCTCAGTGTCGAATCGCAGTCAGAGGGGCACGTTCTGAGCTCGTTCACAAGGCCGCAAAATAGGCCATTTTCCTGGACCTGGGGACCATAAACTAACCTTTTTATGCTTCTGAAAATTTCGTTCGTAACAAGCACACAGCTACAATGCAACTCGCGGAGTCCCGGCCACTGCAAGTAGACGGTGTTTCAAGCAGCGCGTCAGCACTGACATATGCCAGGTGAGATTGAGAGGAGCAAGAGAGGGGTGCTCATCGAAAGGGTAAAGCAGCTTTAGGAGAGTATACCATGAAGGGAAGTGCAGAAGAGAACGAAAGGAATGATCGTCACGGTTTCGATAATCAAACGCGTCTAACTCCACTATTACAGCACCGTTTCGAAAAATTCTCACAGATCCGTGTTTGTCATACACTCGTTCACAATTCCCCACCACAATTGAATTTCGACCTCTCGGTGGTTTACAAGCCCTCTAAAAGGAAGGGGGTCTGCAACGCTTTTTCTTCTGAATTCTGCAGCACTGAAGTTTGTGTAGTGCTGAATACTGATGAACACAAGAAGAATTATCGAAATTGGAACACGGTAAAGGACGTTATTAGCCTTCAAAGTTCAAAACCTCAGCAGACGACAAAAAAAAAACAATCCCTCTCCCATTTCACTCTGAGTCTCCCACTAACATCAAAGGCCATTTCAAATCACCTCTTATAGAGACAGTCTTCTTGAGAACTTGATTATTCTTTCAATGGCACGATTGTTTTTTAGTGTGAACTGAAGACAGTTTTGTAAAATGCAAGTGATTGTGCTTTCAGTTGTCAACGTGTTCTTACCTGCACGATCAATGTGGTCAGATGACAGCTCTTGCAAAAGCAAGAGAGAAATTGCCTCAGACAGGAGGGCGAAGGGGCGGAAATATCTTGGCAGTAGCACAAGGTAGCAGCATGGTAAACAGTAAAATAGCAGCCAGTTTCGCCACTCGTGCGCCTTCCAATAGCACCTCTCTCGTAGCGTGCGAGGTAGCCGGGTGAAATGATGTGGAGGACGAATGTTCAGCAGGCGTTTGTCGATCACCCTCAATGTGCTTGGACGTCCTGTAGGGGGGCAGCAAACAGTTCTAGTCAACTACTAGTAAGAAATTCTCCATATGATTTAATGGTCCCCTGAAGCATTCCAAAGGAAGCTTTTTATGCAACACTAAAAACATCATTACATGGCAACTTCATGCATTCATGTTACTGCTGCGGACAGTGACGTAGTGGACGCGGTGTTGTTTGCTGACCCAATAGACATGAGTTTGATCCCATGCATAGCATAGCAGTACCATTTTGACAAAGGCGAAGTGCTAGAAGTGCAAGTGCTGCATGATATCAGGGCATGCTTAAAGAAGCACTGACATCAAATTTCAAGATCAAGATATGCCCATGATTTGATCGCTTGGTATGAGTAGGCCTTTTTGGCCAAATTTGAATGGCATGGAATGCGAGGAAGTTATTTTAATTCGATGTCAAACAGCGTAGAGAAGCTAAGGAGAGAAAACTGGAAATATACTGCCCTGCGACATCAACACAAGAGCTGCGTGTTCGGTGTGATACATTCCACAAATACCACCCTGAGTGACGATACGCTAGTAACAATGACGTCGACAATCTGAGTGTGTTTGGAGCCGACTCCCAGCCATGCTCTCACTATTGACTCTCCTTGCTGTGTTGAAGCGTGCGTGCAATTCATAGTGTTGCATCGACTGATTTGGCATGTGTTCCGCAGCATGAGTACTATCATTCAATGTCACAATACGTGCCAGAATGTCAAAAAACTGCTGCGCAGTGACAACCGGCACGTCGAGGCGTGGAAAAAGAAGAAATAGCGTGGCGTTTCATGCCTTTCCAAGCCACGAACCTCAACATAGCCAGTGAGTTGATGCGCTGATGGACAGAGAGACTAGACGCCTAAGAATAGCCACATTTGTTCGCTTCACTTTACGCCGAGCTGCTCCAGGGTAAATTCTGTGTTGGTGAATAAGGTGGGTTTCCCTGGCAGTATGAGGCTCCTTGTGAGGGCCGGGGCTAAAGGAAGAGGGGAAGAACGAGTTGGCACTGCTTTAGCTAGCCGGCCAAAAATGCATGGAGAGGCTTTAGTCTACATAATCAGAGACACAGCTGGACTGACTGCATGTGCGCTCCTAGCAGACGAAACGCCAGTGTGCGTGACGTCACCATTTTTTGTGAAAGCAACATCAGCTATGCAGCGGCCTAGGTGTGGCCGTGAGGTAGCGCTGACAGCACGACAATTTGACGGCTTTCGACTCATTTTGAACCTCAATCGATAGCAGATATATAAATCAATATTACAGATATTCATTCGTACCTCAGATGCGTTTTAGGTCGCGAATAGCTACTAAAGGGACGATAGCTACTCGTTGACGCGGAAATCTGGACATGAGTTAACTTGATGTCAGTGCTCCTTTAAGAGCTCCAGGTAGTAAAAATTTCCAGAAACCTCAACTAGGCTTGATAATCATATGGTGTGCTTGATAACCATATGGTGATTCTGGCATGTGAAATCCCCAAAACAACATTCCTGTTACAGCTAGACATTACGCTAGGTGGCATTAATATTCTTGTTTGAGAAAACAATGTGCTGTTTACATTTGAACACTAGAAGGGGCACTTTGAAAAAAGCCTTGGCTGGTTTCGTGGACCTAGATTGATTTATCCATAGACTACGTGCCATTGTTCACTACAGTATTTTCTACATTGGTCAAATGCCAGGCTTTTCTGATACCAATTTCCATCATTTTCCAGAAGAAGCTTTCGAGAAAAAAAAAGTATCGCCCGTTCAAGCAAGCAAACCTTCAAATAGGGGAAGATGCCAAAGTGTACATGAGACGGCATCATACAAACACATTTATGTCAAAAATTTGGCAGCAATACAAAAGTGGACCATATGCACTGTTCTAAAATATTTATCCGTAATACTTCAACCATGAGGTGTATGGTGCACTCACCCATGTAGTATGGCTCATTGCTGTTTGACGAATCGAACCAATACTCAGCAAACTGCCTTGTTACGCCCAGCAGAACACTATGCATATACTCCACTGTATAGCCCCACACAAGGTCGAAGTGTGTGGGGCTTTCAAGCCATTGACTGGGGTCTTTAGTCTATATGCCAGGTTCATGTCTCTTCGGATGCCTGCTGATGTCCTCTCCACATCAGGTTCTGCATTCAAGTATATTAGGCGCCCTGCAATGAAATAAAGCAGAAACAAGATAAGTATTTCACTGAGTAAATGCTATAGAGATTCCTTAAGGGCACAAGCACCACCAAACAGGCGCACAAGCTACTTGTTCATGGGAAAGTGGGTACGCCCCAACAACTGCCATGACAAGCACACTGCCTTCACACGTTTACCTTTGAACCTGTACCGTGCCAGCACTTTTGAAATCAAGCAAATTTTGCAAGGTGCAGCATATTGCAGTGTATTCAGTCGTGAATTTCTGTGTTCACCTTCGATAGTGTCTGTGATTTCCGCTGTCAAGTGTTTATGTGTGCCACTGTTGAACCAGCTGAGTGGTTCTGAAGTATCGTTTTTCTTTTTTTTCACCCATTTGCTATATGGCATGGATTAAAACAAAAAGATTCAAGATGATTGATATGTGGTGTTTAATGTCCCGAAACCACCAAATGATTATGAGAGACACCATGGTGAAAGGCTCCGGAAATTTCGACCACCTGTGGTTCTTTAACGTGCACCCAAATCTGAGCACACGGGCCTACAACATTTCCGCCTCCATCGGAAATGCAGCTGCCACAGCCGGGATAAAAAAAAAGGAGGATTCAAGTCAGCTTCCTAGATAACGTCCAGGATCAGTCAATGAAATTCACGGATGCATTTGGAATACATATTCATGAACACTCAATGAGCAAAGGCGAGGTTCTGTTGAGAATGTGAGAGGGTACAGTTTCAATTTATTAAAATGAGATACCTAATCTAGGCAGTTAGCTTTCATCCCCACTAGAAGCAACAAATGATGACCATCTACCACCCTTTGTTCGTTTTAACAGCAGGTGTTGGATCTTACAGATGCCGATGGTGTTGTGAAGTGTTTGCGCAAAGGTGACCATAATACCGTAGATATATGTACTGACATAAGCGATATAAGATGCAACACTAATATTACTGTTTAAATGCAGTTGGTGAGTGCAAAATTGTTCATGAAATTGACTGCTCAATAGAGAGAAACGATATCTTTAGCAACGCCTTAGTGTCACGGGTTCGATCTCAACTGCAGTGGTTGCATTTCTATGGATGCAAAATGGTAGGGGCCTGTGTGTTCCCAGTGCAGGTTAGAGGAACATAAAATGGTTGAAATTTCCACAGCCCTCCATCACGGCATCCCTCATTTTCATATGGTTTTTAGGATGTTAAATACTACATGTACTTATATTTACTGTTAATATTATTGCGCTTACGTCACATTCACCTCTGTACAAGCTAGAGGGTTGAGCACCGGACGTGTGCACGACCCGGGAAATTTTATTTTGTTGTGGCACAAAACAAAAAAATTACCATTTCAAAAATGTGACTTTACTACCTTCCCTCCTTCCAAGAAATTTCTGGCTATGCTTCTGTCGTTGACTATACATCAATTTGGTATTTCAACTCATATTGCTCACAATGCCTTTTGACAATATCGGCACAATGAGCACATACTGCTCAAATGCCAGATTCGACATACATTCTTTCGGTAGTACCTACACTGACTGAATTATTTTTTTCAAATTTTGCGCACAGAGAAGTCACATGTAGGTGCATTTGTAAGAATATTCACTAAATGGCAACATGTTCTTTCTTTTTTGCACTGCCACACACTGAACGAACAGTGAGCAGCTGCAAAGTGTACTTACTCCACACAAACACTTTTCCTCATACAGAACTATTGGGCATTCTCGAATTGCCTGAAAAAAAGACTACTGATGATGCTCAAGCATTATGAAAGCTTGTTTAGGCACTCTGCTTTATGAATTTTCGTGCACTTACCCTCTTGGCTTTCTCCACAAGCCAGGCACCACGGGCAGCCAAAAAAGCCGTTGAACTGAACTTGGTTTCCAACTGCTGCCCTCGCCGGTGCATCAACACAGACACAGGTGGTGTAAATCTTGCTGTGAATAACAGTTGAAGAGTATTTCCAAATAAGTTCGCCAGTCTTACACAAGGATTCAACAAACTTCTCCAGAAAGACCAGCATGTTGGGGTGTTTTCGTCCGTATCATAAGCCTCCAAGAATAACATTCTTATACCTGTAGGGCGCAGGAAGTTCATTTATTATCATTTGTATGGGCCATATTGAGGAATTAGATGATTTGTATAAAGGGCTGCCATCGGTGTTCAAGGTAATAGTCAAATCGCTCCACCTTAACACACCCTTTTCTCGCAAAGTGCGGTGCATCATGCCACTAGTGATGTCACGAATCAAGTGGCACCCGACTTCTGCCTGCTGCTTCAACTTGCTGAGGTTCTCAAACAAAACACCAGAGAGACTTTCTATAGTGCTGGAAAGTTGCATTCCAACATCCAGAATGGAAAAAAATGTGCCCCCGCTTTTTACGTCCGACACCTTCACAGTACTCTGGCAGACATTGCAAGTCAGGGTGATTTTGTCGCTAGAAATGTCGAGCAGCTTGCCACACTGACTACAGCAATAATGGCATTTGCTGACGGAATCGCATTTCGCGGACCACAATTTCCTCAGTAGGTACTTCGACTGCGGCCGGCCGCACTTTTCGAAACCGAACAAGGCTTCCACAAGTTTCAACAAGTCGTCCACAGCAGACCAGGAAAGGCCGTGAGCCGCTATGAACGACATTATTAGAACGGTAGCGACTGCAATTGTGGTTGCTGATCCCGGAAGTGTTTTTGTTCCAAAATCCGCGACGCATCTGGCAAGCAATTCTGATTCGTCGAACGAGGGCACAGAACTACGGTCGCCAGAAATATCTCCTTCGGCTCCAGGGTTTTGGTCTCGATTTACAGAAGCACCGTCTCCACAAAGATAGTCACCACTATCTTCTTCGGTTCCGGAGCTTGGGTCTTGATTTGTATCTCGGAAAGGTCGAGTGTCACCGTCTTCACTGTCATTTTCTGAATGATTGCTTTCGTTGTCAGGGCATTCTTCGGGGCTTTGGTATGCATAGTCGCCTACGCCATGCGCGCTGTTGAAAAAGTCGTCGCTTCCTTCTGGCACCTCTGTTCGTACTCCTATAGAACTCGTGTCAACAGAACAGCCGTCCGTGAGACATTGATCTCCTGGTGATGTCTGGGACGCGTGAGAACTGTCTGGTGGCGAGTTCAAAACACCCGCGAGACGAGTCGTAGCGGTCGCCGAAGCACTGCTGGTCGACTGCTGGCTGTACCATCGCGTCGAACGGGGTACTACAAATTCAATGTCTGGTCCTAAATACAGCTTTCGACGTTTCTTTGCAGTTAGTTGACTCATGACTAGCTAAGCAAAGCACAACTGAAGACCACGATACGATGGTGGAGGTAACGATACGGATGACGACGGATGAATGACAGCATTAACCGCAGTAGCAATATAGTCGGTATAGTGCCTGGAATGTAAACGTATGAAAAATAAACATAGTGGCGGAATGCAGACAATGTAAAAGCAAAACATGTAACAATCAGCAACCCACTAAATAAAAGTTGGCGCTGTGGTAGATAGTGGTGTTTAGATTCTTGCAATTGACGTGTACTTTTGTTGTGTAGAGCACGTAACAGGTGGTCATAAAAGTAGTCGCTTCAAGGAATGCACTATTTTTGTTATCTGCAAGTTTATCACTGCACAGACTTTTTTTTAACAAAGGACGGGACCGAGAGATTGTCTGTCTATGGTTAGAGTTTAATAAAATAATGGTCTGCTCATAACTGTTATTATTGCCCACTGATATGGCTACCTAAAAGTACTTTCCTTCATAAGCCCATCATTGAATGCCTCTGTATAAAGAGCCAGCTCCGAAACGAGAATTTTCCACCGGCAGCTGTCGATTGTCAAAATTTGTCATGTCTCAACAGCACTTCCTGGAAACCTGACCCCAAAGTTTATCCGCTGAATCAACTAAAAGAGCCGGAAAAAGGGCTAAGTAAAATCACTAAGCACTACCGATTCTGTATATCCGTATTTTCTCCATGTTTGCAGTTCTCTGAGCGCAATGCTTCAAGCCCACATATCCACTTTCCACGCGCTCGAGCCACCCCAGGTCACAGCTGCATTACTACCATGCAGGTCACTGCAGAAGCTAGGGGGGGGGGTTCAAACTCTTGCCCCCACCCCAAAAGAAATCTTTGGCTGCATCCTGGGTCCTGGGTACAGGTAGACACCTCGGATAACCTGAGATAGTGAACACGCTGGAGATTGACGTAAGAAAATGTTGCCGCTTATAGTTGCCCTCAGTGCACATGCATATATTTGCATTAATTTAACATGTAAAGATGCAGACGTGATTGCTGGCCAATGTCGACATGCAACTATCTTAATTTTAGTTATGCCGCAGGGCACCATCGATCGCTGCAGCATTACTGTTGGTCCTCCTTTGCCGATCTGAAGTACATGTACATGTTACTCACATGAGTATACTCACGGGATAAAACGTGCTATTATTATTTTTTTTGCTTTGACGACTTGTACGCGCAAGTACTCGAGATAGAAATATTATGTCGTGATGAATGTGGTTTCTATAAAGGCAATGTTGGCTCTGATCTTCGCGTCCGAGTCGAAATTATATGCCAATATTTCAAGACGGGCTCATTACTTAATAAACAATTGTATTGGACCAGTTCTTATGAATCCATCTGTGTAGAAAGCGCAGTCACTATTACACAGAACAAACAACACAAGCGCTTAAGAGACGTTAATAATGAAGAGCCCGCCGAACTAGAAATGTAAGTCAATAAACAATTGTATCGGGCCAGTTGACATGAATCCATCTTGGTAGGAAGTGCAGGCACTATTACACAGAAGACACAACATAAGCGCTTGTGTTGTGTGTCCTGTGTAATAGTGGCTGCACTTCCTACCAAGATGGACTCAATACTTATCCCTAAATTAGCCTAATACAATCCCGAGGGGGACATTCACATGCCGTGTGGCATGTGCATCAATTCTTTCCCGTTGCTCCACTGCTGATCCCGAAGGTCTGCGTTTGAATCCGGATTTCTAGTAGAGGCGAATATGCTTGAGGCCCTTGCACTTAGATTTCGGTGGACGTTTATTGATTCCATGTGTTCGCCGCTAAGGCGCATCTCTCATTTGTCATCGTTTTGGAACGTTAAACGCCAACATTTATATTGTTATTGCGAGTGTTGTCATTCCGTAATTACATTTCCAATATGCGAATGCCTATCGTTTCGATAAATATAGCAAGCCGTGCGCTTTTCTTTTTTATCGTGTCGTTCAGTGAATATCGCATAAAAGCAGTGCAGTGGTTTATAGGCTGGTTTCTTCCTTAATTGATTGGTATTATCTTGTCGTACCTGTATATTCATAAATAAAATTATGGGTGATGTGTAAAACACGCACGTCTACCAACGTCTTGAAAAAGAAGCAAGAAAAAAAATGCAATCAAGTACATTTTATTTATTCCTCCAGTGTCCTGTTAAGCGGTAGATGTGGCGTGTGTTGGCATTTTGGATCCGAGCAAACTACAAGTTTTGTAATGTTCCAGCTGGTATCGTAACTCATTTCCTTAAACATAACGCTACCTTATAACATGTTCGCCCCACAAACCCACCAGCCCTTTCTCTAAATAGAAGTAAAAAACACCCTCAAGAAGCAATACAGGTAAGTAAACTAAAAATACTGAGCAGACCTTTCGAGTTGAATGAGTTGTGATTACATTGTTCTACAACAGTCCAAATCATCAAAACTCAAACACAATCCTTTTTTTTTAAAAACTTACTAGTATGTTTCGTCATCTAGTGGCAAAAATGCACTATTTTACGCGCACATTTACTTCACAATACACATACTATGGTATATTTCTTGCACAATAGGTGGCGAAACAAGCACTAAACGTTTTCCAAGTCAGGTCGTTGGCTTGTTCAGTTTAGCCAATCCAAGAGCAGTACTCTACGTTTGAAGTACTGGATGTTTTGGATGAGTCCTGTGAGACGTGCCAGGGCAGTAGTCCCTGAACTTTTTCTTTTTTGTTTTTGAAGGCGAGTGTTGATTTTGCGCTCCCACTTAATTATGCCGGCAGCACCGAAGGTGGCCTACGTCGTTTACGACGATGGCTACCGGGCAATAGTGAGCGTTAAGCTCATTAAGGACTTCAAGCCGGCGAGTGTGGCTGACTGCCAAAAACACAAAGAAATATATTGGAAGACCAATGAAGCAGGGCACGTCGACGAAGGGCATTATCGAGGAGACGTCATCCTCCTTGGTGGTGAGTTCTGTCTTCTTTGAGGTGTTAATTTTGGTGGCGTTTAGGAATCCGTTTTACAATACAGGAAAAATGTGTGGCAGATGTCGCTGCTTGCACGTGTGTTATTCGGTGCGTAGTCAAAATAAGACGCACGGAATGGCTTCTGTGTTTTCAGTGTGCCTTATTTAACCCGTTGGTGGTGGTTGCGCAACTACTGCTAAGTTGCTCATGCTTATTAGCCCACGTAGCTCTTTTCGTGTGCACGTGGTGGTCGTCTCGGGCACTCAATTTATGGTTTGGAATACGGTATGATCTTGCGGGCTGCTATACAAAGAGGCAAAACATTTTTCATGTATACTCTAAATGTCATTGGAATGTTTCAGCCGTCTTTTAGTCCACAAACGCACCACAATTGGGCTTAATCAAAACACGTGCGCAGCAGGAAAAACAGCGAGCAAGTGATCATTCTGTAATGTAGAAAACCAGAAGACAAATTGTGCACTTATTCACAGTGACAGTCATCCCGGTGGACGCAAAGATAATTAGAATGTCCGTGGAATGTTATATTGTGCAGCTGGTCGAGTAATTTAAAGCGTGCGGTCCGTCGGCATATAGGCAGTTCAGGCTGGTTAGGCCTGTTCGGTAATGCGGGTATATACTTTGTAACAACGCCATAAATGTCATCATCTGCCTTTCAAGATCGTATTATTAATCATCTTCAATGCTAAAACAACTCTTACTGCTTATTGTTAACCTAAATAAAACCCCACCCCTTATGTAATGCCCCTCCTAGAAAGGGGGGCCTTTAAGGTAATAAACTGAACTGAATGCCCAACTTGCGATCAGCTAAGCTACACATATTTTCTGATTATCTTGTTCTAGTTCGAACTTGATGCAATCTTTGCACCTAGACATTTCAATTGACAAGATCTTTGAACTGCTGCATGTGGAAGCTATAAGTAAATGGCAATGCCAAAATTATTTTGATGAGTTTAATATAATTAGATATTTTTTTCTCTGGAATAGATTGCAATGGTAATAAAATAAAACTTCAAAAAGCTACTGCGGGACAGTTAATAAGCATTCCTAGAAATGGTGTTGCTCACACAGACTGAATTACGTTCAAAAGCTTTGACTAATTGTTTTGATGTGTTCCAATAGCTCATATGTGATCACCTGGTAAATTAATTGAGATTGTGCTATAACTAGCAACATGTGGTTTGTCTCAAGGTTTAAATACTTGCATAACTCTTACAATCAGCCATTGACTTGCATCATCTAGAAGCGAATGCATGTACAGCACAGCTTTCTTTCTGCAGAACCAAGCTTTTGTGGTAGAATAGATATGTAGTTGTACTTTGCATGCATTTGTGGTCTTCATACCACATTGGTGCTTTAGTGGCCTGCTAAAATTTAATTTCGTTTGATAATTTCTGTAGCCACCTTCAGTGACCTGATCCAGAAGATGGGCAAGAAACGGCAGTCGGTTCCTGACACTGTCTTTTACGACATAGAAAGTGAAGAAGAGACAACTGAAAAGGTAACATACATGAAACTTTGTTTTCTTGAAATCGTCCGTGACCTGCATCAGGCACCTGGGCAAGAAGTGACTACTGCATTTTCAAATATAGGTGCTAATACTATGCTGCCAGATTTGGTACTCATAGCACTTATAACTGTATTGAAATGGCATATTTCTAAATTTCATGAAGCTGCAAAACAAGGACGACATGTTCCCCCGTGACTGTGTTTGGCAGTTTTATAGCAGTGGAAGTTGCTCAGAAGTTCTTTGAAAGGACAAAAGTCTTGGAGAGCTCTTCTTACGGGGCACTATGTGTAGATAATGCAGCTAGTGTACACTGAGCATCAATTTTGAAGTGGTGATCAAATTACAGCTTCTTGAATAATCACCCTCCCAGTGGACAATTCCCATTTCGCGGTTTTATATCGAGCAACAGTGTTCTGATGTGTACGGGACACAGGAGATGCAAAGTCAGGGTTGCAGCACTCTTACAACCGATAGGTGGCAAAACATACTGAGAAACTCTCCCATTGCTTTCGCAACAGTTGAGAAAGCCTTAAGGAAAGGAGCATGCATGTGCAGTCTGTTGTGGCCATTGTCTGACAAAGAGGGGAGGGTTGTCCTTACAGGGTATTAGGACAAAAAGTGCTGTAGAATACTGGTTATAACTTGATTATTTATGAAAAAGTCAATGATAACTGGTAATCAATTACAAGTAAACCTAATTGAGTTACCCAGAATGTTAGTTTTGGAAAAGTAATTGATTTATTTGAAAATTGTGTATAAATCTGATCAGTGTACACTAAGCTAGGTAGGCATAATATGGCTGCTTGTTACACAAATGGTAACTTTGCCTTGCACAGAGTGACATTAGAGAGAATAGCAGGCACAGAGCAGCAACTTCCAGCATTTTGGTTACAATTTACATAGTGACCTATGTTAAATTTCACAGATATGCATTTGTCAGCTTTTTAGATGACATTGTGTGTTAGTGTTGTTGCTTTTATCCTATTATGTGGCAAAAGTTGGTGTGGCATAGTTGTTTTTGTTGCAGTCATGGTAACTATGTGTTTATTGATGTTGTGATGCAGCTAAGAATTTTTCTCGACAATTTAGCGCAAGTCTGGGGTGTGTGGAAATTGCACTGTTTGAAATCGAATATCACTGCAACTGTGGTGGCTGTGGTGGTTATCGGGACGTTTTGCAATGTGAGAGATGTTATACCCTTGTCACATGGCAAATTCAATGCCATTCACAACAAATTACATTAAGCGGACCTAATTTCATTTTACCTGCGTGCTGTCCCATGACAAAAACAAATGTCATTTTGAAATGATGACCATGACCTCAGCCCTCCTGACCCATGGCTTTGGGAAAAATAAACATATAATAAAACTTGTATGTAACATGCGTGTATCCACAAAAATAATTTTTATGGGTGGAAAGGTGCACCTATAATAAAAAAAGTGGCCGTTTTAAATAAAAACTTACTACAGCTGCACGACACACTCGAATGCCGTTGGCCGATGGTATGACCGGGCATGAGTACAGTCAACTGAAGCAAGGTGCACAAGCTACTCCCCCGCTGCAGAAATGAGACGGCAGCAACGATTTCGTGTAGTCACCACCTTGGTCACCACATGATTAATATCCACAATACAGGCAATAATGACAACAGGGCACAAACGAAACATGCCCTGCGTTCAGCTGCTGTCATGGAGAGTAGCTTCTTTTTAACGCTATGGCATTAGAGAGCTCGATTTGCAGAAATTCCGGCGAAGGAATCATTGGTTGTGAGCGAAAAATCATCTTATGCGCTACTGAAAAACTGAGAATGATGCAAATAAAATAAACAATAAAAATTCTTGAGACGCAGTTCGTTCGCATGGCAAGCGGATGTTCTACCACATGGCCACGCATCTGTTTGGAAATACAATGAACGAACTTCCTCTGCTTGGAAATGCAGTGGAATTACCTTTCATACTTAACAAACACACACATCCTGTATACATGCTTTACAATGCAACATGAAATATTGCAGTAATAATGCGTGGTACAACCTGCCATTTCTAGCGGGCGTCATAATATGTCATTATCTCAATGCCTTGGAGGTTTAAAACTGGTCACCCACTACCAAAGGCACATGCGCTACTGTACCTATTCCCTTAAGGCCACGTAGTGCGTGCGTAAGGAGTTCGAAAAGGTTTCATGCACCAAGTGTTCGATGCACGTAGTAGCAACAGGATATCCTTATTGCCTTCAACTCCTGAAAACAAAGCTTTACCCCCGAATGCAGAGATGTTACTTGACTCGTACTTGACTCGTTCTTGACTCAAGACAGTCTTGCCGGTCGCCATAAATCGTTCTCGAACTTGCGGATGACTTGAAGGCGACTTGGCTCGGTCGAAGTCAGGACAAGTTTCAAGTCAGCTGCGGGGCTAGCTTGAAAGCGACTTCACGCGTCATTCCAACATGGCCACCTCTCGAATGGACGTCGCGTGAAAGGTGGCCGCTTTTGAGTTTGCTTGCCTCGCCATAAGCGTAGCATTTTTTGAGGCGCACTGCCTGCCGAAGATTATCGGAACCGCTTTACGTGACCAAGGAAATCCGATGGAGTTGTACGACGAGCAACAATTCCACGCTAGGTACAGATTCATGAAGAACGCCGTGGGGCAGCTGCTCGTTATGTTGCCACTCCGTGAAAGTGGGGACAACCGAAGACAGCCCGTGCATCCAGTGTTATAGCTACTGATGGCTCTCAGGTTTTACAGCGCTGGCACATTCGAACCAGTCACCGGAAATTTCGTCCGCATTCCGTAGTCGACAGTGTGCCGTGCAGTCGGAAAAGTTACGCTACTCATCGCAAAGCACCGGTACGCGATGCTGGTGCGCTTTCCGCAGCCGGCGGACTGTTATGAAGTGGCTGAGTTCGCTTGCGTTACAGGTTGTGTCGACTACACACACGTGCGTATTATTAGCCCCGGTGTCGACAACGCCGAAGTGTTCCGTAACCGCAAAGGCTATTTCTGTTTTTCTATAACACGACGACACTTTCCGCCTCTTTCGGTAAAAAAAAAATTGACTTGGTGCTGTGTCCGTGTGCGTCGTCTATCCTTTCGTCCCGTCTAATGCGCTGTTTCTCGGTCAGAAAGGCATCGCTTGTAGCACAACGCTACGTAAAATTACACACACAAATAAAAGAGGTGCCCCTATCACGGGTTTTTTTATCCGCGTCACCATCATGCAGCGATACATGGCTGCACCCCGCGAGACAGAATTCTGCTGAGGGCAATGTCCTGACCCCCGCTTTTTCTCTTGTTTACCGAGCTCAACAAAAGGATACCAATCACATTTGTTTCCAGAACTTGTTTTTTTTTTTCATAATAACTGCGACCTAGCCCATTACAGGCATGCACACATGCGAACAGAGAGGCAAATACTGTGAAAATCGCGTCACCTCGTGAGCCAGGTCAGCACAAATACATGCCATGGCGTTCGAATGAGAAAAAAAAAAAAACGACGAAAGAACCCAACGCGATGCTTGTTTCTCCTCCAAACAAGCAACAGTGGAGAAACGCACCGCATTTGGGTGGCCACTAAAACCAGCGGGCAACGAACGCTTTACAGAAGCAACACTGCGCATCGTTGTGGTGGCAGGCGCCACGTGCCGCTCGTTAGCCGTAAAATGGAAACAATATGCTTGTGACCCTTCGTTTTTATAGTTATTTTAAAACGTAGGGTCTTTTTTTGGTGTAATGCATGCCTTACGCGAACAACTTCATTATTACCGTCGTTAGCAGGCGAGCAGCGTGTTTCTGCTTTGAAGCTCGTTCTTGACTTGACCAATCAAGACAGCCTGAGCATCTATGAAACGCAAAGGCCGACTTGGGCATTTTGAAGTCCGCTGCTTGCTTCGCGCCGACTTGCTCAAGTTAAGTTGAAGTCGCGAGCCAAGTAACATCTCTGCATTCGGGGGTTAGGGTCCCTTAATTTGTTTTTTTTTAACTTATGCACCTGCTATCATGTCATCAAACCAGTAATAAGTTGAGCTAGTAAAGAAAGAGATCTTCATAAATTATAAAATGTATATATACTGAAGTTATAGCCATTTCCCTAAAAGTCCCTGACATTGAGACTACTCAGTCAGAAATCGAATGCGATTGTGTTGCAGGAACTCGTTCCACAGAAAAGGTCGTTTTCATCAAATGGCATTAGTTTCCCCGTGTGACAGCAAAGAAAGGATATTGCAAACGAAGGACATTAGATTTGCTGTGTGACAGGGTGTTTGAAGGCTCACTAGTCATGGCTGGAATATGCTACATATCATTTTAACATATGGTGTAGTAGCGCAAATTTGATGGGGACACTGAGGACAAGAAAACACTGCACTCGCTAGTCTCACAAACAGTGGCGTGTTTTGTTGTCCTCAGGTCCTCGTCGAAGTCGCGCTACTATACCATATGTTGAAATGATATCTCACCAACTAGCCCAGCTTTCAACCCTACTGAACTTCATATGCTAGGTAGTTGCTACAACCTGAATTATGTTTGTATCAATGGAGCGTGTATGTTTCCTGGCATATTTGCTCGTTTTCGGCTTCTAATCAGTGATGTTGGCTTTGGGTTGATGTGTTTATTTGCTAGCATTCAAAAAAAAGAAAAAAATCAGCAACCAAGAACAAAGAGGCGCCGAAGCAGTGCGAGTTCCGAAGAAGAGCTTGTCGAACTGAGTCGGCTCGAAAAAGAGAGGAACATTACGAGGCAGCTCAAGAAAAAAAACAAAAGACTAGAGGAAAGAATAGAAGTACTCGAGAAAAGAAATGACAAGCTGCAAGACATGCTGCAAAACGAACTCAGTAAGTTATATTTATTCCATGCTGCCTTTTAGAATTTTTAAAAAAAATTTTCATGCAGTCAGTGAGTGCTGTGGTTATGTGTACCCTAACACATTTACTTTGGCATCTTCATGTTATTTCGATGCTTTTTGTTCCACAATAAGGATGCAGTACCTGAAATAGCCCTTTGGATTAATGTTGTACAGTCGACATCCGATTTCGCGGACACTCAAGGGATTGCGAAAGGTCCGGAAAATCAGGCAGTCTGGAAAAACAATTGCAAGTAAAATTACACTTTTTGAATAGGTATTTTTCACTGGCGGAAAAGGTCACAGCAAGAGTACAGGATTCTCGTTGCAATTCAGCAAGTGCATCATTTAGGTTGCCCCGAAAAGAGCCGTTTGTAATAAAAAAAAGCGAAAAGAAAAAATTTTATGTGACAGACTCTACTGCATTTGTAAAGATTAAGTGCTAAAAGGACTCTCTTATTTTCGTTTGCACGGAGTTCCACTTGCCCCGATTATGTTTGCCTCAATATCAGCTGATGTCATGCTGTCACTGTACACCTATGACGATGTCATGCTCGCGTCAACACCGAATTTGTTGCCCGTGTAGGCTCTGCCTCTTTGATCTATGTGTCGGAGTTGTCGAAACCTTTAGTAACTTGAATGATTTCATCACCGGTAAATTCCGCACACAGCTCAAGATTTTCGCTAGCGTCGGCAAAGCCCTCCAAGGTTATCTTGGCTGAAATCGAAACGCCAGCACCGTGTGGGTCGTTGAAGCAACGACCGCATTTGGAAGTTCTTTACACACGCTGCCCTCTCTAGGTGAGACTGTCGTCTCGGCGTACATTTTAAAGCTGGCGTGGCAAAAACAGTTCCTGGGAGTCTGTTGTGTTACCGCCTTCTATGAGTCGGGAAGCATGCCGGCGGCAGACTATAGGTCAACAGCGTAGCTTTCCCGCCGAATCACAGCCTTATAGTAACATTAGTAACAGCACCATGCAGTTGTGGCCACAGGTTTGTCTAAGCCACGGCTGGCTACAAATTGGCGTGTGCTGGATTCTGGCATTTGCGGTGTCAAAGGTACGGCAGCCACGTCACAGTGGGTTCGAGGGTACGAAAAGAACCAAAATAGTGGTGCTGATTGTGACTTCAATTCCGCTGTTAGCAGTAAAAAGTTAGCAGGAAAATCGGGCGGTGAAAGCTATAAATGTCCGAAATTTTGGACTTTTTACTACATTTACTGTATGGGGAACTTGATGGTGCCACAGATCAGTCCGAGAAATCAGGAATGTCCAGGATTTCGGTAGTCCGAAAAATCGGACGTTAACTGTATGATCAGAGTTAAGAAAACCAAAACAATGCAGCCCTTTATAGAATCAGATTTGTGTGAGAGAGTGGCCACTTAGTATGGAAACAGCTGTGATAGTTGCTGAATGTTGTTTCCTTCTACGACAGTGCAGTATTACAGCAGCACTAGCAGGAAACAGCAGCCAGCAAAGCATATGTTCTGTATGAATGGACTCCGCTCCTCCTACCCTTTTTCACCAAACTCTAGACGGCTCCAGCAAGGTAACAGAAAAAATTGTGGCTTCAGGCACGATGCCATCAGACACCACCCATCAAAGTGCATTCTTTCTCATTATATTCATATGTACCTGGGGGGGGGATTCAGGTGGCTTAGCAGAGGAGGAGCATATAACGTCATGACCCACCCTGCTGGAACTATTAGTTTTCTTCAAAAAAATTCCGTAACAAAAATGAATCTCTTTAGTAGGAATCGACCATTAGAGAGGACTGCCTTTGAAAACTATAAGGAAGAGTTTGAATTGTCTGACACTTAGAGGAGTTGTTAGTGTACAACTGTCCCAAGAGCAGGGCTGGGCAGTATCGCGATAGTATTTCAGAGATACTTTTGAGTGTCTGTATTGCTGTATCGAGATACTTCATAAAAATGTATTTGTATCTCAGTAGTGAAGTACTTTTACGAGGTATCGCCCGTATCGCAATACTATCCAGAGCATGGGTATGTAGTTACTTTTTTTTTTTGGAAATGAGCTGAGACGTGTTTACAATGGCAAAAAAAAACATATGCTGTGACCTTAGCATTGTGTGGCGAGATATGCACCCACCATTTCTACATTTATTCTCAGGGGGTAACTGACTCCTACCTTCTTGATAGTGAGCTGGTTGCTTTTCTACCCGCATTTCATTGTGCATGCAGAACTGGAATGTGTCTGAATAATCACCTGCTTGGGAGCTTGCCAATAATGTTATGCTGCCATTTTGAATTCCAGCAGTGAGGAGCATTGAATATGGCACATTGGGCGCCAACCAACAGCGTCGTTTTTAAAATGTGTTCCCTCATGCCAATTTAACGAGCAGTGCTTCTTTTTTCTCGTTTTTTTCTTGTTTTTTGCGGCATCTATTTGAAAAAGCGGAACTTATCGAGGAAGCCACAAACCACCCAAAAAATTTGGTGTGTGGTGCCGTGTGCCATCAACGGTACTTCTTTCTCCAAAGCATTTCTGGAAGACAGCAAGTGCGGCCACACGCTTGCTAGTCCTAGTCAAATGTGACCAGCGCAGTTTGAAGTTTCCCGTCTGCAGAAAAAAACACACAACATCACGTACCGGCATTGACTTGGTGCAACTGACAAACCGGAATATATCGGTGGTTGTCTCACTTGTCGCTAGAACCAATAGCATCTGCACAATGCAGACTAGCAGGGCTGCTGACCTACAGCAAGTGCACAGAGATCTCTTAGCATCCGGCTACTCGAACTCTGGTTAAACGCCAGCTCTTTCAGCCGCAAAGATCTGATCGTGTGTTCCCAAGATAACGTGCCGCTATACTGTACGTGTCTGATGCGTGCGAGTCAGGCACTAGTTCAAAAACCATTACGATGTCCAAGTAGTTCCGTTCCTACAAATTGCATTAACGGCTGGTAAAGATGAAGGACAAAAAAGAAAGGTATCTTGATGCTTATTGGATACCTTGTAGACTGTGATTGTGTATATATCAGTGAGACTGGAAATTTCGAACATCAGGTCAGACAGCATGTAAAATGATGTCAACGATGTAAAGGTGTCTTCCAATGCCTTGGCAAAACACCCTGCCCCGCCGGGGTGGTCTAGTGGCTAAGGTACTCGGCTGCTAACCCGCAGGGCACGGGTTCGAATCCCGGTGGTGGCGGCTGCATTTCCGATGGAGGCGGGAATGTTGTAGGCCCGTGTGCTCAGATTTGGGTGCACGTTAAAGAACCCCAGGTGGTCTAAATTGCCGGAGCCCTCCACTACGGCGTCTCTCATAATCATATAGTGGTTTTGGGACGTTAAACCCCACATATCAATCAATGGCAAAACACCCTGAAAACTTGAGCAATAAAATAGATTAGCATAACGGCATAAGCTTAGAAAAAAAAAACTCTTCAGGACACCACTTGCAATCAATGCTGATTTAAACAATGGATACACATAACACATGGAACCATTGATAACACATGGAACCTTCATTCTTATCTACACTCGCGGTTTTGAGTAACTTTTGAAGTCCTCATAAGCATATTTTCACTCCGTCTAGTTGTCACTCTGAACAAGACTCCCATCATGAGAGCTGAAATGTCTTATTTGTATTCCTTTTTATGGTGGGTGTCATTAATTTATCATGTTCTCACCCTAACAGGCTTCAGTCAATATCTCAACTTCACCCATCTTTTTGAGTAGAATGTATACTACACTATGCATGGGATTAATTTCCTTTTGTTTATAACACGTTTTCTAGAGAGTAAATTGGTAAGGCAACTTGGTTGGAGCACTTCAGAGTATGAAAGAATTTTATGGCACCCGAGGATTTTAGCAAAAAGCACTCCGGTAAAATCGGGCAAAATATCAGCCTGACGCGCTGGTGTAGCTTTGAGCAAATACAACATAATTATGTTTGTATTAATCATGTTGTAATATATTGAAGTTCTGAAAAAGTAATGCTTCGTTCAGGATGCAATTAAGAAATGTGCGCTCTTTATTTTTCACATTTGCTCTCTTACAGAAACATTGGCCAGCCGTTCCTGTGGCGGCCACCAATGCAGCACATCTACTAATCATGGCGCCTATGAACATGAGGCCACCCACAGGAGCATTCAAGAGAAGGTATGAGCTTATGGCAACGCATTAAGATGCTTCATCAAGTGCGAAAAGTGGCCGTCAGCCCCAACAAAATTGACAAATAATAACTTGTGATGCCATCGTCGTGGCATCAGAAATAAGTTTCCCAAATTGGTCGTGTCATCACGACGTCACATGATGTCATTGCTTGTTCTAAGGTTGCCTATCTCGGAGGCACTTGCGAAACAACTGGGAGTGCAGAAAGCTGTTGGGAGTCGTGGCGGGTCAATACAATCGACTTAAAGGAAAAGGAATATTTTCGTTATCTGTTGTTTTAAAGCAGCCGTGAAGGGGATTGAAGCTGTGCCCAGTTGTTATTTTCCTGCTTCAGTAATGATTAGACATGCCGATTTCAAAACATTTCGATGCAATATTCAGTCAACCGTGTGCATTATCACACATTGCTGCACAACTTATGAAAGAGGAAATATCTTTATGGTGGCACAATCGAACCAGTATGGTACTACAAACCTCACTCAACTATGACTTGGCAAACATGGCTGTGCTGCCATGTTTTGTTAACGGAGACTTCTCATGGGTCGACTTGAAGTGATGTCAGCAGTACAGTTGAGGCAAATGTGCGAGCTGGAGAATCAAAGTTGTCGACCTTTATTGTTGGATTACCGGTCCAGAAGCCTTTTGTGCCAAGGAAGTGCTTATTTTGAAATAAAATCGTGTTTTAGTGGTCTGTATTAGCTAGTGCACTTTAATTTACCCGCCTCAAGAAGCGGAAAGTCTCACGTCACTGTTGCCGTGCACAACGTTGCCCGGCTTTTTATTGTACGGTCGCCGACACTACTAGCGAAACTAAATCACCAGGAGCCGCATCAGCAACAGCGGCCATCGATCAATTTCCTACAATAGGCTCCGAAATGGCAGACATGTTTTGGCTCAAGATGGCACGGCCTGTCTAGTTTAACCAGAAAAAAGTTGAATTTTCTAACCACTTGCGCTATTCTCCATTGTAACTCCCGGCGGTTCTTTTTTCATGAGAAACAACTCAACAAGCAGCATTTTTTTACGTCTTTTGATACTTGGAAGGATCTTTATTTAGTGAGCTAGTTTGATTACCAGTGATTAATTGTAGGCAGTTTGTCTGACGTCATAAGGATCATTTCGCGAACGTCCTACTGCGGCGCATTTGTTCCCGTGCATTTACCTCAATTTCTCGGTAAGTAGGGCACTGCTGTTGATAATACTGTCGTTTTAGATGACATACATTGAGCTGTTACTGTCCCCTGAATTGTTATTTGTTAATTAAGCATGTTTGAGTTAATGAGATTTCACTGTATTGCACCAAAAACAAAGGGACAAAAGCATAATGGAGTGAGTTTAGACAAGTTAGATACAATTATAAAACTGACAAAAACAAATTCGATTCAACTTGCAAAAAGAAAGCTGTATGCTTCAAAAGTGTAATTTAGATTTTTTTTTTGCATTTTCAGGCAAGACCATTGCAGTTCATGCAGCCATCGCCACCGTCGCCACCACCACCGTCGCCACCACCACCGTCGCCACCACTACCGTCGCCACCACCACTATGGCCGTGCTCGCCGTTGTCTCCACAAGGGTGGTCAGCAACGCTGCCTTTGCCACCGCCGCAGCACTTATTGCTACCAGAGCCTCCGTCGCCTTCTTCAGAGCAGCCACGGATGCAGCCATGCCCATTGATGCCACCGGTACCACACCCTGGAACCTTTTCAAGTGGTTCTCAAGAACCTACCAGCCAGGTGTGTACTTTATAATTGAAATGGCTGTTTCTTTGTTTTTTTTTTCAATCCGATTTAGGGGTTATATTGTCAGGCTAGCCTCCCGTAAATTTTCAGTTTGTTTATTTATTCAATATACATCTAGTCATTGTTAGTGGTATGTAGACAAGTATTTTAAAGTTGAGCAAATGCAGTGTGACCATCTGTCAATGTCGAATCGCACTGGTTGAGCAGGATAAAAATTTTCTTGCCGGGTTCCCCTGGTCAATTCGGAGCAATTTCCCGCTTTCTACTGGCAGATTCGGAGCAAACCACTCCGCAATGGGGCTTCCATGTTGTTTCATCTGGCAAAGGTAGATTTTTCTGGAACTCCGGCAATGCAGGGCTGTCATTTTTGGTACGATCGGGGAATAAGGTTGTCTTCAACGTTTTTTTAGGTGGTGTCTCATCACCCTATGGATATCTTTACATTTTAAAAATGGCATCGTTTGACTTTTCTGAATGAACTGGCGGTTAAGTTTTGACAGTTGTAGCAGCAGCGACCACAAACCGTGTGTGGAAGTGAATTTTAAGAACAAGTTGCCCGACCGGCTGTGCAGATGCCCGAAGATCATCGGCTACGTCGAAAAAGTTCGGAGCCGGTTTAAGTGTCGTAAGCATAAACAGCTTCTGGACACACCATGCACAGCATTCATGTGTTCCAGTGGCAGATTTGGCTTGGTGTAAGACGTTTTTAGATACTGTCAGTTGGGTAAGCACGCGCTGTCGCAGCCGCGAGGACTGCCCCCTCTCGTATCCGGTGGAGGCGGCGCTGCTGTCGCTTTGAGATTGGTGAACGAGCGTCGTCTGCTACCTCTGCATGTGAAACAGCAGGAAATTAGTTTCCAAATTGCGACAAGAGAGGAGAGGATGCGGCGGAAGGGCGACCTTGAAAACCAAAACGCATGAGAAGGAGGCAGGTTGGGTAGCTTGCTTGATAGGTCCGCGAAACTCGCACGTAGAAAAACTTAGAAAGAGTGCCTGCGCGCGCAGAAGTCAAAGCATGGCCGCCTGGATCAGTGCGCGGGGGTGTTCGAACAATCGGCAGCCGTGGTCAAAAACTTTTTGTTGCGCCGGCGAGTTTGCGTGGCCTCACAAACTTCGATATTTCGCTGTTCGTCCCGCGCAAATTAACAGCCGTTTTCGTGCTTCCGCACGTGAGCGGAAGGCATGCCGAGTCGAGTGGTAAGCGAGCGAGAACAAGTCCTTGACACGAAACGAATCACAAAATATCAGAGTCGGTGGGGTAGCGTACGCCCGTGCACTAGACGCAGACTATCGGATACAGTCGGTGGCCGACGATGTTGGCAAATGGTCTGATCACTCCAGGCCGGTGACGCCAACGACAGGACCAGCGATTAAAAACGGGGTAGATGGCCGACCGGTCTTCGAAAGATCGGTGGCAGTGTGAAAACGCGGGCCTCGTCTGGCTCAGGGTAGCGGGGGGAGAAAGGACGGAGGGGTGCATAACAAAAAGCAGTCGGCACTTTCCTTTCTTCATGGGTTGGGGAGCAGCAACTAGAGGCTCGCGGGGGCAGGGTCAGCGTTTAAAAATAAGAATGTATAGGCACCTCGCCAATGCCTGATCGGTGGTCGAAATTGGTTTCCCGGGAAGTTGGGAGACCGCTGACTGTTCACTGTAACCGATCAGCGGCGCTCGGAGACGTTTGTTGTAAGTGCGATTTTGTGCCGTTGAACCAATATATATTTTCATGGTCACGCGGATAGTGTTCGTTTGAAGCGAAAGTTCGTTTTAAGTGGGGCCGTTATATGTGGGCTCGACTGTACTACTTAGTGATAAATAAGGTTCGGGCCTGTACCTAAGAAATGTATGATTATTTATGAATGTTTTGACCATTACCTGCAAGACTTTTCATGGAATAGCAGCTGTTCAGTCCTTGAGAACTGCAGGGTAATTGGGGGGTTTGAAGAAGTACTGCTGATCACAAGTGTTTTCCTCACAGGCATAGCCACTTAGACAGCCCGGCGCACTGAAGGTCAGCATGTTTACTGTGTTCAACTGCTAATTCACTCAAGCTTGCTTGATTGTTGTGTACCATGTTAAATACGATTTGCTTGACAGAAATCTAACCTTCAAGCTCCCACCTCTGTAATCCGAGCAAGCAAACTAACAGGAAAAAACAAATTCAAAGCTGCCGCGGGAAGCCAGCGGTAGCTCGTTCTCAAAGCTACGTTAGCACCGCGCCCCTCTGAGCGTGTACGAGTCGTGCCGCCTCCATAGCGGGCTTTCCCAACTGACAGTATCTAAAAACGGTGTAAGCCGTGTGCTCGCTTCAAGACTTGGGCGGCTGTTCTGGATCTCTCAGTCGAATTCAACATAATAATAGTTGTACACGTAGCTTTACTCACCATAAAACCTAAATGTAAATTTACAAAGATTTTTAAGCTACCGTAATTACTCGAATCTAACGCGCACCTTTTTTCCGGTTAAGCGAGTTTATAAATTGCATGCGCGTTAGAATCGAGTACAAACAAAAAAATTACGGTCAATCTATTGCCATCAGCAAATCCAAAATGGCCGCCCCCTACGTGCGTCGGCATGGCGCGTCGGCCATTTCTGCCTATGTGTTTCCCATGTGCGGCACTTCGTACGTGTGCTGAGGAGTTCGTCATCTAGTAGTGCATTAGCATCGACGGCGTGGAAGGGCCGACTCCAAAAACTCGATAGCACCACGATGCCGCTTTTAAAAGAAAAGTTATGGCGTGTGCAGAAACGGACGGAAATCGGGCCGCATCGGGGTCGTTCGCAGTTCCCGAAACGTGCGTGCGGGACCGGCGGAAACAAAAACAGAAGATTCTCGACAGCAAAGCTTCACGCAAAGGCTTCAGTGGACCACAGCAGGGTCGGTTTCCGCAAATTAAAGAGCTGCTCGGCAAGTATGTGCTTGAGCAGCGAGCGGCACAGCGGCCCGTGACGACAGAACTGCTCCAAGTGCGGGCTATGCAATTAATCTTGGAAAAAGGTCTAATGCAGAGCCAGTTTAAAGCGAGCAGGTGCTGGCTAACTAACTTTATTTAGAGGAAAGGCTTTTCCCTCCGAAGGGGGACATGCATATGCGAAAAGTTATGCGGAGGAGTACGATGAAAAGCTTCACAGTTTTCAGAGGTTCGTCCTAAACTTGCGGCGCAACAACGGCTACCTGCTTGGGCGAATCGGGAATGCCCATCAGACGCCTCTTTACTTCGACATGCCTGGCACCACAACCGTCGAGAAGAAGGGCGCAAAGCAAGTTCGCGTGCTGACATCGGTCCACGGTAAAACTACCGTGACGGAAAGCTCTGTTACACGTCAGATGGGCACAAGCTTCGCCCGTACCTCATATTTAAATAGAATACGCTCCCGAAAGGAGTAGTTTTTTCGAGTGGTGTGATCGTGCGGGCCGGCGAGAAAAATGGGTGCGCGTTGCAATTGATGTCTTAAGTTTTTTTTTTTTAGCGGTGGCAATCGGGTGCGCGTTACAATCGAGGGCGCGGAAGAATCGAGTAAATACGGTAATTGTATAAGCTTTTTCCATTAACAAACATTCTTGACAAGCTATTTTTAGGAGATGAAATTCTTCAAGTGTGTGGAGTAAGTTCTATAATTTAATCACTGTAAAGTAGGATGTCATTCTGCCATAGTTAATGTATGTTTAGGTGTAAGGAAGTTGTAATTATGGGCAAACTTTGCACAATTATTATTCTTGAACATTTTATATAACTCAGTTCACACAAAAGCTAGTTTTAATACCGTTATGGTTAAGTGATAACAAGTCAGATGCAAGTAGTATGAAGTTAGCCTAGACAAGTGAGAACAGCAGTAAAAAGAACTGTTGGTAATAATGTGTATGTCCTGAATGTTCTCCTGAAGTTCTCCTGAATTGAATG
This sequence comes from Rhipicephalus microplus, assembly GCF_043290135.1. Classification (NCBI taxonomy): domain Eukaryota; kingdom Metazoa; phylum Arthropoda; class Arachnida; order Ixodida; family Ixodidae; genus Rhipicephalus; species Rhipicephalus microplus. The sequence continues at coordinate 103,498,733 of NC_134706.1, read as the reverse complement.
TTCTCCTGTATGTCCTGAATTATGTGTATTCTGAATGTTCTCTATTGGCAAAAGATTATTGTTATGCGTATTTGCCCATGTAATAATGCTAGGTGATTTGACTGTTTATGAAAGCAGGGCAACAATAAGGCATCACAGGAGATAAATAAAGATTTAATGAGGGCTCGTACACCGAAGGCAGTTTTTTGTTTAGCATAAGCAATATGATGGGTAAACTTCACGTTGGGCTCAAGTTTTTGGCCTAGAAAACACACCGAATTGCAGGAATTAAATTGTGATAGTCAATTAAAAGGGAGCTTTGTTTTAGAAACTGTATAAACAATGAACTTAAGTTTAAGTGGGATTAAAATGAGGTTGTTTTAATAACACAATGTAGAACACTGATCAGTTCGTTGTGCAGCTCAGTGATTGGGCTTTTAACAATTTATGGAGCATAAGCTGGAGAAACAATAGGGTTAAAAGTTTCAGCAGCTGTTATTGGGCTGAACAAAGCACAAATGAGGGCTGATAGTTATGTTGTGTCTGAAAATAAAAAAAAAGTTTTCGAAATGATGCTTAACTTTCATACCTGGAAGCATGCTGGCATATGTGTGCCTAATATTTTTTATAGCTGATCGACTTTTCCTTTGTTCTGCCTTTTAGGGTTTGGGTGCCAGTGATGAACTGCCGCTGTTTTTCCAGGTGGACAATCAAGTAAGTAGCTTTACAGTAGCTTGGATAGTTAGGCTAGTTGGTATTCGTTCATCTTTTAACGGAATAAGGGCACATACAGACACTTGAACACCGCCTATGTTGTGTGCATTTTCTTCTTCTAGTGTCCGTCTCTGTGTGCATGCCCTTATTCAGTTAAACGATGAAGTAGCTCTACTTTTTGTAAATTTATGTTTATTCAGTGCAATACTTTCACTACTGGGTTGAATACATGGTTATGCAACTTGCATTGCACTTTCACTTCTTTGTATGTTTATGCTTAGTTTATTCTTCTACTACGGATAATTTTGTAAATTATGAACTGGTGAATTTAGACATTCAGGAGGTTATTTCACGAATGACCAGTGCAATCTTCTGCATTACCGTTTTTTGGAATGTCACGGCATTCAGTAAAAGCTTCATAAATATTTTTGTGACAAGTCCTAATGTCAGGAAAAAGGGGAATGAATTGAGGCTCTGTCTTTTTGATTCCTGAGTTCTTCATTATTGGAGTTGACAAAAGAAATTTTTATCTGCAATGTGCCAGAGCACTTTTTGTCAGTGCCAGCTCTAAGTGCCTTTTAGGGTGTCTGGTGGTCTTTAGTAGAATATTATGGACTCAATATTACTAACAACTGTAACACAACTGTAAGATATGTTACATAGTTGTTAATTTAACTTTCACACATATATAGAGCACTCAAAATTGTAAATATGCTTTTTTCTTAAAATGTCTTACAGCTTCTCACAAACTGTTCAGGTGAGACGTAAAGACAGCAATGATGTATGTGATTTGCTTTTCATTGATCATTGAAACGAATGCTTTTTTGTTTCGCTGGAGCCACATTAGTGTAAAATTTCTAAATAGGGATTGTGTTGATGTTTTTCTAACTTCATATGCCACTCCAATTTTTGCCCAGTCTTTTAGTATCTAAAAATTAATGATTCTCCTTGTGAAGGCTGGTGTAGTATTGCCATTAATGAGCACTATATGCACCTGTAGACTTACATACATTCTGTGAACTGTATTGCTTTAGAAAAAGAATATTTGGATAACGTTTAGTATGCCAGTGTTATACAAGATGGCATGCAGTTGCAGAAGTGAATTGTAAGATTCATCAGAACTATTTGAATACATACCAGCAAAACTATACTCGCACGACCAAAGAGCGCAAATAACATTTTCAAAAACGAGATATCTCTTGAGTCTTTTATTATGATTCCACATTTTTTCGCGCAGATTCACCTAGGAAACGGCATATTCCTGGAGCAGGAAAAATGGGCATGGCTGCTTTCGCGTCCGAGAGACAGCTTGTTCTGTAAGGAGGCGACCAAGCTTCTGTGCGGTGTGAGTGCCCTCCACAACAGGAGCATCACAGGAGCCCCTTGTCGGCGCTATGTGCGCTCAGAAAACCAGGCATCACCCAGGAGGGCACTCACACCTAAGAAATTGGAGGCAGTCGGAAGTAAGTGTTTCATGCTTAGTATATTTTGCTGAATTTAGGGACAATAAAATTTATCATTTATATGAATCAGTAAGTCCCTAATTGCTACATATTCCTGCTCATTTTTACAGATGCCTTAAGCAAGTACATTGCTGGGAGACCTAGTGAAACGGCACCAATGGAGAGGTTAAGAAAAATGAACAGATTCATTGCTGAAATGTTGAACGACCTAAATAAATGAGTCGTCAAAACATTACTCTAGCCTGATCGTGTTTATTTGATATCATTGCAGCATACCTACATTACATTGTTTATTTTACTGTGTGCTTCATGAACTAGCATGCCTTTCTTAATGTATACATTCTTTTACTGCATGTTAATTTTGACCCAAATAGCTAATCCAACCCATATCACCTGCATAACCTGTAATACTCATACATTTGTTACACTTATACCACCTGTATGACCCGCACCACCCGCATGACCCGCACCACCCGCATGACCCGCACCACCCGCATGACCCGTACCACCCGCATGACCCGTACCACCCGTATGACCCGTGACACCTGTATGCCCCGTATCCAATAACATCGTATGTACAGGTCCTGTACATGTAGGAATTTTCAGTAGGGATGTTATTACGCAAGTCATTAATATAAATTAAAATTAGTAGTGGGCCTAAAACAGAACCTTGAGGTATGCCTGAACGCACGGGCACTTCAGAGGAATTATTATCGTTAGTGCAAACAAACTGTGTGCGGTTCGAAAGAAATCCTTTTATCCAGTCAAGTAATAAAGGGTCTATGCGCAAGCAATGTAATTTTAGTAGGAGCAGTTCATGGTTAACCTTGTCAAAAGCTTTGGCGAAATCTAGGAAAATACAATTATTAGTCGCACCTGAGTCAAGTTCAGCGTGGAGATCATTAATAAATAGTATTAGTTGTGTTTCGCAAGAGAAAAATTTGCGGAAACCATGCTGAGAGTTATGAAAGAGGTTATTTGATTCCATATGTTTAACGAGGTTTGAGTAGATTATGTGCTCCATTAGTTTGCAAGGGACCGATGTGAGAGAAATAGGACGATAATTACGGGGGTTATGTCTTTCACCAGACTTATGGAGTGGGATCACCTTAGCGGTGTTCCAGTCTTTAGGTAGAGAGTTATCTTGGAGCGATTTAGTAAAGTGGCAGCCTAAGATAATGAAACTGTATTCCTTAGTATTCTGAAGAAATTTAGAGTTAATTGAGTCAACTCAACATAACGATGATCGCTTTAGCTTATCAATAAGTGTCGCAATGCCGGTTGTATTAAAGGTAATGGGATCCATAGGAAGAACGTCAAGATTCTGCATGCATGGACGATTGTTAATGATGGAGTCAGAGAAAGAAGAAGCGAATGTTTCATTCAGTAATGAAGCACAGTGATCTTTTGGGACTGGATTACCGAGTTCATCAACAAGGCAAATAGTTGAGTGCTCTTTCGGCTTAAATGTGTTCCAAAACGTTTTTGGAATAGCTTGTAACATTGCTGGTAGTCTGAAGTGAAAAAAATGGTGTTTGGCACTATTGAGAGCGTCATTGTAGTACTTAGCTGCCGTTTTATAGACAGACCAGCGTTCGGCGCTTTGTAATCGTTTTGCGGCACGGAACAGCCGTGATTTTTTATTCGACAACCTTTTAATGTGCCTAGAATACCAAGGTGCGTTAGAATTGCTGTATATAGTTCTTAGAGGGACATGTTGGGCTGTTAGTTCTGCAACCTTTACTTTGAATGACTGCCATTGTATTTCAACGGGTTTGTGAGAATAATCTAAAAGAAATTCATCGAGAAAAGAGCAGAGACTGGAGTTTATAGCTTCAAAGTCTGCTTTGCGATAGTCTCTTATCTGTTTCAACTGTCTACGTGGGTTTGGTGCAGGAAGAGTAATGGTAAAGTGAAGTACGTCATGATCGCTTAAGCCAGGGGTGTGTGTTACAGAGGAAGCGATATCAGCAACTGATGTTAGTATCACGTCAAGTAGTGACGCTGTGGTGGGCGTTACACGCGTTGGCCTAGTTACCAACTGAGACAGCTTAAAGTCGAGGCATGCATGAATAAAAGTGATAGCTTCCGCGGATGATGAAATGGAGGACAGGTAAGGATGTGGCCACTGAATATGTAGAAAATTGAAATCACCAGCAAGAAAGACGGGCACAGCAGGAAACTTGACAGTGATTTCATTCACGGAGTCATGAACGCCTCAGAAAAACCACTGGCACAACTTGGAGGACGATAACAGGCACCAAAAATTATTTTCTTGAAATTGATTGTTACACAGCACCAAATTATTTTCAAGCTATTCGCAGTTGAAATTAGGAAACTCTCGAATGTTTCATTTACAGCAATCAAAACACCACCACCAATCCTCTGGTCATGGTCACGTCGGTACACAACAAACTTTTTGTTGCAATGAAACAGCTCGTTGATTTTATTTCGTTTGACAACCAAGTTTCACTTAATATAACGACATCTGCATCCGAATCGTTGATTAGAGCACTGAGGCTCTCTTTTTTATTACTAAGGCTGCGAATATTGGTATACAGAACAGGTATAGAAAACAAGACGCCACCCCCCCTCGCAGCATCCTACTTTTTGTGGCTTGCGTTCTACTAGAGCGCATTAAACTAGGCGAGAGAGGGGCATTCTGACAAGAGCGGGAAGTTGACGCAGGCTTACACATATTGTCTGAAGGTTCTTCACGAACACGCTCGTACACACTGTCTTCGCCTGGATCCTAAATATAGCACTTACCACCTGCGAGAAGCACTTACCACTTAGCTTCACATATACCAAATTTCGTATTACGGGACGTGAATAGATGACGAAGGTATATGATTTGTGCAAACATGATACTCATGATATCCGTGATGATGATGATAATGATGATGATGATAATGATGATGATGATGGTAATGATGATGATATGTGAGCTTTACCGCCTAAAAACCACCACATGATTATGATAGACGCTGAAGTGGAAGACTCTGGAAACTTCGACCACCTGGGGTTCTTTAACGTGCACCCAAATCTGAGCACATGGGCCTACAGCAACTCCGCCTCCATCGAAAATGCAGCTGCTGAAGCCGGAGTTCGATAACGCGATCTGCGAGTTAGCAGCCGAATATCTTAGCCACTAGACCACCGCGGCGGGGCGAAGCGTGTCATATTAGAACGTGACATGATACGAGCATGATGCGCTCACCGCCGTTTCGCTATAGCTTTACATACACCAAGTTTGGTATGATGTAACGCGAACGAACGACAAAGGTAATTAAGTCCAAACATGATAAATATGACACGCGTGTCACGTAACACATTACTACATGCTACGCTCATATTGCGCTTGCGGTCGGTTTGCTAGCTTCACATATCAAATTGTTGTGACCGGAGGTCAATAGGTGACAAAGGTATAGACAAATTCCACCGGACTTACGTCACGAAAATGTGGCGGTGCTGTCTTGGTAGGAAGAAAAAATGGCAGATCCCACGTACAGTGGGAATCGATGATATGCGATCGAGCACGAATGAGAAATGTTGATATGTCACTTTAAAATCAGCACAACGTTACGAGGTAAATGATGCCGCACATGACTTCCGTGTCATGATTATCATGTTTGTGTCATTTACCTTAGTTATCTATTAACGTCCTGTGATACCAACGAACACGCTATGAGCGTAGTATGTTGTCATGTTCTTACATGACGCGCATGTCAGGATTTTCATGTTTACAACAATCATATTTTCGTCATCCATTGACGTCACGTAACGCTGAATTTGGTATCTGTGGAGCTAGCAAAACGGCCGCGAGCGCATCATGAAGGGCCGAATATACTCCAATGTAGCGTTGACGCGCGCCCACGCTGGGCATAGTGACGCCACGTTAGCATAACAAGAGCAGTCTATAAAATGACGCCAGGCGCGACCATCATTCGTCGGTGTGGCCTGACGACAACCGGTGCGAAATGCGACATGCTGCATTTCGCGCAAATGCGTTACCCAGACAACACTGCGGCTCCCTCGTTTCGTGACGGAGGGACGTCGGAGCGTTGCAACGCGCATGCGTGAAAGCAACGCAGCGCGGCGCGCGCCTGCAAGTATATGCGAGGACCGGCGACTGGCGTGGCAATGCCTGCGTCACGCGGCGAAATGAACACCGGCGAGAACGCGCGCCGCTTCACGTCTAAATGTATTGGCGCCTTGACTGTGGCATGTAGTCATGTTCTCACACGACACGCATCTCACGATTATTATGTTCGCACCAGTCACATATCTTCGTCATTCATTGGTGTCACATAATATCAAATTTGGCATATGTGAAGCTAGCGAAATGTCCACGAGCCCCTAATCAATGTGGCATGTAGTCATGTTGTTGCATGACACGCATGTCGTGATTATCATGTTTGGATGTGCCATTTACCTATGTCATCCGTTCGCGTCCCGTAATACCGAGTTTGGCACATGTGAAGCTAGCGAAACGGCAGCGGTCGCATCAAGAGCGTAGCATGTAGTCATGTTGTTACATGACACGCATCTCATGTTTGTCATGTTTGCACCAGTCGTCCATTCACATCACGTAATACCAAATTTGGTATAAGTGAAGCCAGTGAAACGGCCACCTGCGGATCATGAGCGTGGCACGTTGTCATGATGTTACATGACACGCATCTCATGATTATCATGTTTGCACCAGTCACATACCTTCGTAATCCATTCACGTAATGTATTACCGAATTTTGTATATGTGACGCTAGCGAAGCGGCCATGGGCACGTCATGAGCGTGGCATGTAGTCATGTTGTTACATGACACGCATGTCAGTATTTTCATGTTAGGGTCTGTTGCTTGTGTTCACCATGCAATCATGCCATACCATATCAGTTTTGCAACATGCCATGTGAACAATAACTTCGCAAAAGCTGCAGAACCACGAAATATAAATCATGACAATCAAGACATACATGTCATGATCTTAACGTTACGGCTAGTCAAATATGTTATTCATTCAGTCATGGTATGCCATATCAAGTTTGGTATTATTACCACTATCGAGACGACCAGGAGAGCTAAAAGTCGTAAGCGGCTAGATAGATAGATAGATAGATAGATAGATAGATAGATAGATAGATAGATAGATAGATAGATAGATAGATAGATAGATAGATAGATAGATAGATAGATAGATAGATAGATAGATAGATAGATAGATAGATACGCTCACAGTCACCGAAGTTCGCTAAGAAATGCTTCGCATTGAAAAACGCTCTGCCTACCACAGTTCAGCTGGGTTTTCAATGGTGCAAGTGGTGTTCTGAGACAAGCAACGAGAAAAAAAAACAGTATTCCGACGAGCTGCGTCGCGGTTGGATATGACTCGCGTCTCACAACTTAGTTTTGTTTGTTGGCGCACATCGCAATTGGCCCTTAGCGCTTATGTCTTTCGCAACCCTTATGGCATCTCACAACGTCGTTTTGTTGGCGCACATCGCAGCCCTCAGCGCTAATGGTGGAATATACGTGCGGATGTGGCTATTACTTTAACCATAATGTCGACATCGGCCTGCCTGTGTTTACAAACATGGAACGGGTCTATGTGACTGGTGCAAACATAATAATAATGACGCGCCTCTAATGTAAGAAAATGTCAACTTACCACGCTCATGATGGGCTCGTGGTGGTTTCGCTAGCTCCACATATACCAAATTTGGTATCACGTGAATTGGATAGACAACAGAGGAAACTGACACGTCCAATAAGAAAATTATAAGTGTAACCTTTAGAGGCTGGATGTTAGCTGAAAACAAGAAATGAACATGGGCCGGTTATGTAGTGCGTAAGCAGGATAACAGCTGATCATTAAGGGTGACTGACTGGATTTCCAGAGAAAGCAAGCAAGCTAGGGGGAGACATAGTTAGGTGGCACAGATGAGATTAGGAAGTTTGCTGGTACACAGTGGCAGCAGCAAGCACAGGAATGAGGTGACTGGCGCAACATGGGCGAGGCCTTTGTCTTGCAGTGGGTGTAGTGAGGTTGATATACATTTATTTATTTATTTATTTATTTATTTATTTATTTATATCTATATATAGGTCATAAGATGAAGCGGACGAGCAAACGAAAAACGAAAAACCATGCTTTATTGCCAACGTTACAGCCGGGGACCGGCCTTTGTGAGGGCATACATGCATATCATGTATCATGTGTGCCATATGCATGTATGCCCTGATGAACGTGGCCGTAACGTTGGCAATAAACCATCGTTTTTTGTTGGCTCGTCCGCTTCATCTGAAGACTTATAACTCGACCGAATCAAGGAAAACTTTCAAGAAATACATATATATATATATATATATATATATATTATATATATATATATATATATATATATATATATATATATATATATATATATATATATATATATATATATTCGCTTGAGCTGCAAACTTTCAAGCATATGTGTACACAACAGCCCTCACGTCGGTGGTTAGGAGGACTGTAATAAGGCACAATGCACTGAAGGTGTTTGTTAGTTTATATTGCCACGTTCTGTTCTCGAGCTTTGTTATAACCCCGTTACACTACGTCAAGCGCGAACCATGCCTACTATGTTTGAGAAGCTTCGAGGCTGCAGTAGATCGTTTTGCTAAGATTACGCCCACTTCGTAAACATTGCATATTTTTCTGGAACCTACGCCACCGCTAGCGATAGCGTTAGAATTTATATTTAGGATGACTGCCATTTGGGCGTGTTGATAAAGGTTCATTATGAAACAAGCGCAAAAGTACCCACACTCAGAACGGACACAGACAAGCGCTTAGTAGCAACTGAAAATTTCATTTCGAAGCGAACCCTAATAAATATATCACATGCATGTACGTCATCATTTTCAGATGCTAGTAAGCGCTTGTCTGTGTCCTTTCTGAGTGTGTGTATTTTTGCGCTTGTTTCATAATGAGCGCTAGAATATTCAATGGCAAAGGTAGAAATGACACACATTTTGCCGCTAGTCAGTTGATCGAGGCTGACGCACTGTTCCCCACTATCATTGGCAGTGTCTCGCTGTAACCTTAGTTTCCGTTTACGGGGCCAGAGGTTCGGCCGAATAATAGATTATTCTTTGAAGTACTCTCAGCTCTCCTTCGTCGACGTCACGACCCCCGTGACACCTGGTACAGGTGTTCACCGGCCCATGTACCGAACACCCCCCTCACGCCATGAGCCAAGCCCACATCGTGAAGAGGACGCTGAAGCCAACCACGATCAGCGAGCTAGCCGCAGGCAGTCAGGGCTATATCCAGAGTACGGGGCACTACACGACAACATTCGCTAGTCCAAGGCTGCCCCCTCTACAACAAGCACCATGACCAACCCTGTGCCGGCGCCCGCCACCGTGGTAATGCACCACCCGAGAGAGCCACCGACCTTCCTCGAATTATCATGTGAAGAGGCGGAGACCTGGATCGAGGCGTATGACCGAGTGGCCGCCTTGAACCAGTGAGACTCGGAAGAAAAGCTACGTCACGCCTACTGTTACCTGGAAGACGCGGTGCCGGCCTGGTTCGAAAACCACGAGTCATCATTCCGAACCTGAGACCTCTTCTAGGGCGTGTTTGTTGAAACGTTCACGAGCATCGCCCGAAAAGAAAGGGTTTTTGCTGCGCTGGAAAAACGGGTGCAGCTTCCGAACGAAAGCGTTCCAATTCTTGCAGGAAATATGATTCGTTTGTTCCGGCTCACCGACCCCGACATGACCGATGAAAGAAGGTCCGTTCGCTCATGCGAGGAGTAAAGCAAGACCTCTTCACTAGGCTGGTCCGCAACCCACCCAAAACAGTCCAAGAGTGTGTCGGAGGCTATGACCATTGAGAAAACGCTTCAAATGCGTACCCGCCAGTGCGATCACCGATCGACACAAGAGAGTGTAACTGTTCATGCCCTCAGCTCCAACGACAGAAGTGAAACGATCCGGCACCTCGTGTGGGAGGAGCTACGGAAACCACAATGTCCGCGAAGAAGTTCGGCAATCGCTTAGAGTTTGCGAAGCACCGCAGCCTCAGCCGCACGTGATGAGCTACGTTGCTGCAGCCCGCCGCTATTTCGCGCCTCCTCGCTCACACCAAGAAGCTGCACTGCCAAATTTTCGTCACCAGACGCCTCCGCCACCGCCACCATCATCGAAGCCCTACCGTTTTCCTCTCGGCCAGCGCTACACATCAAGGAAAACGTACGTTTGGCGCGCCCCTGACAACCGCCCGCTATGCTGCCATTGTGGAGAGGCCATTCACAGATACGGCCGCTGCCAATACCAACAAATGGGGCTCCGGGGGTTTTCCGTCAACACGTGGCGTCCGCAGCTAGGTGAAAGGCCTCGCGAAATCGCCAATCACATCACTGGGGCACAGTGGCAATAACGACGACCATACCCTTCCCCGTCGCTTGGCCGCTACTATTCACCATACCACCAGCTGTACTCTGGCCCAATTCATGGCTGGTGGCCTAGTCCGCATTTTTTGGAAAACTGAGGGCAGGGACAGTTGCTGTACGACAAACTCATGAACATCCTACGCCGCCGACGGTAACGCCATGACGAACCCTTAAAAACACGACGGTATCCCGAGCGAGCCTTGACATTGAAACCTCACGTACCGAAGAGGACCTAATGACGCAGCACGGAAGCAATGGAGAGACGACGTAGTCGTGACCCTACGCCACGGCACAACTGCAACGAAAGACGACAAACTAGCGACCTCGACGCTCTTTTCGGCGGCCACAATGTGACACTGGAGCCGACTATTCCGCCATCAGCAGAGTGTTCGCCTCGAAGTTGAAGAAAGTGAAGACTTCGTGGGAAGGCCCGGAAATACGGACAGCTGAAGGTCACTTTGTAACACTGGCAGGAATCTGCACAGCGAGAGTTTCCATTAACAACTCGATTTACCGCGCAAGCTTTGTAGTCCTCCAACGTTACTCCAGAGACATCATTCTTGGTCCTGACTTCTTCTTTCACGGGGCAGTCATCCACCTCAGATCAATGTCGATAACCTTATCGACAGAAAAAGCACTGCCGCCACACAAGCCATCAAGAAAGCACGCCTTAAATCTGCTGGAAGAACAATTCACTATTCCCCTTGCCCGAGCGTCAACATTTCTGCCGGCACACAGATATCAACTAGTATGCCAGGAGTCGTTGAAGGCGACGAGTACCTGTTGGTCAACCGCGAGATTTGTGTCGCTAGAGGAATAGCCTAGCTGCGAGGAGGAAACGATATAGTGATGCTTTAACTTCAGCAGTGAATGCAAGTACGTGAGCGAAGGCACCAGGGTTGCCTACATTGAAGACACTATGGAAGCCAGCAACGCTTTCGCCCTCGCCGAGTCTACCGAAACCCCTACGACGAACCAAGATTGTCAGCTGGCTTTCGACGATAAGGCAAGCTTTCTGACGAATCAGTTAGAACAGCTGAAATCTCTGCTTCGGCAATACAAGGAGTGTTTTTCAAGGTCGTCGAAAATTCGCCAGACCCCTGTCGCAAAATACCGAATCCTAACAGCAGAGAATGCCAGGCCATACTGTCAGAGGCCGTACAAGAGTGTTGACGCGGGAACGCGATGCTATAAGAAGCAAGTAAACAAAATGCCACGTGACGACATTATCCAGCATTCAAAGAGTCAATGGGCGTCACCCGTTGTGTTAGTCAAGAAGAAAAACGGAACTTTACGCTTCTGCGTTGACTATCGCCACCTGAACAAGATCACAAAGAAAGACGTGTATCCTCTCCCCCGGATAGATGACGCCATGTATCCACTTCAGAATGCGAAGATTTTTTTCTTCGATGGAAACTATGACTGGCTATTGGCAGATTGAAGCCGACGAGAGGGACCGAGAAAAACTGCCTTTACCACACCGGACGGCCAGTTTAAGGTTTAAGGTCATGCGCTTTGGTCTTTGCTCGGCACCCGCGACTTTCCAACGTGTTATAGTTTCAGTACTGGCTGGCTTGAAGTGGCAGACTTGCCTTGTGCACCTGGATGACGTCGTGGTGTATTCTTCAAACTTCGACGAACCCCTCCGGCGCCATGTAGCGATACTGCATGCAGTCAAAAACTCCGGACTCACCTTCAACACTGAAAAGTGCCGCTTTGCATACGAGGATTTCTTGTTCCTGGGCCACGTCATCAGGAAGTCCGGCGTTCGCCCCGACCCGCAGAAAACAGCTCCATTTGCCACCTTCCTGCCACCTACAAATAAGAAGACCATGCGTCGATTTCTTGGCCTATGCGTCTATTACAGGTGGTTCGTGAAAAACTTCACCCGAATTGCAGAGCCACTCACTAACCTTACTGGGACTGACGTGGAGTTTAGGTGGGAAAAGCCACGAGAGAGAAACTCGTCAGAAACTGAAATGGCGGCTGGAGACGCCTCCGCTACTTGCGCATTTCGACGAATTCGCCGAGACAGAAATACACACCGACGCAAGCAGTGTAGAACTCGACGCCGTTCTTTTGCAGAGCACTAAAAGACTAAAAAATAGTCATCAGTTATGCTGGCCACTCGCTATCAAAGGCAGAAACAAACTATTCTACAAGAGAAAAGTACTGCCTTGCGATAATCTGGGCTATATCGAAGTTCCGCCCTTACCTTTATGGCAGGCCCTTCAAAGTTGTGAGCGACCACCATGCTTTGTGTTGGCTTGCTAACTTGAAACACCCTTCAGGTCACCTTGCATGGTGAAGCCTGAGACTTCAGAAATTCGACCTTACCGCCGTTTACAAGTCTGGAAGAAAACATTCTGACGCCGACTGCCTGTCTCGTGCCCCCATGGAACCACCGCTTAAGGACGACCCGGATGATGACTGTTTTTAGGAGCCATAAGTGCCGACGACTTCGCCGAGTGACACAGAGCTGACTTGGAACTCAGGAGCCTTGTAGAATACCTCGAGGGCAAAGACACTGTTGTCCCGAAATTATTCGAATGAGGAGTTGAGTCGTTTCTTTTTGTGGAACGGTGTTTCCCTGAAGGAAAACTGATAGCCACTTCGGGCCAACTACCTCATCGCTGTACCTTCAGCGTTACATCCAGAAGTTTTGGATGCTCTACACGACGACCGGATGGCTAAACTCCTCGGTGTTTCCCATACGCTCGCAAGAACACAGGAAAATTACTACTGGCCAAGTCTTTCCGCCGACGTCACTCGTTATGTGAAGACGTGCCGGGAGTGGCAAGGACGAAAGACACCAACGACCAGGCCAGCTGGACTTCTCCGGTCCATCGAGCCACCTCACCGGCCGTTCTAGCAAATCAGCATGGACTTACTGGGGCCGTTCGCGACATCAAATTCCGTGAAAAATGAAACGTCGTAGCCACCAACTAGCTCACGCGATACGCCGAGACAAGGGCCTTCCCAAAGTCAGTGTGGTCGAGGTAGCAAAGTTCTTCGTCGAGAACATCGTCCTGCAACACGGAGCTCCACAGGTCCTTACTACTGACAAAGGTACAGCCTTTACGGCGGAGCTAACTCAGGCCATCCTGAGGTACAGCCAGACAAGTCACCGCTGGACCACTGCCTACCATCCACTGACCAATTGCCTCACTTAATAAGACCATCACCGATATGCTGGCTATGTACGTCGATGTCGAGCATAAGACGCGGAATCAAATCCTTCCATACGTGAACTTCACGTATAATACGGCAACGGCCAACAACGCTGATGATGCCGTACTTGTTGGTCTGTGAAAAGAGCCCGGCAACGAAGTTCAACGCTATGCTTCCAAACGTCGCTGACAAAGAGAACCTCGATGTCACCGCCTACCTTCTGTGGGCAGAAGAAGCTCATCAACTCGCCCGCCTCCCCATCAAGAATCAGCAGGCGACCGACAGCCACTGTTACAGTCTTCGACGAAGATTCATGCAATATAAGCCCGAGGACTGTTTCTGGGTATGGACGCTGATACACCGACGTTGGCTCAGTGGAAAACTTCTGCGACGGTACTTCGGACCGTATAGAGTAATTTGACGTCTCAGCCCACTCGACTACGAGGTTGTTCCCGACAGCATTATGAACTCTCAACGTCGCCGTGCTCGACCAGAAGTCGTCCATGTAGTTCGCCTTGAGTCATTTCATGATCGATCCTGAAGACTGTATTTTCTTGTTGCTGCTGTGCTTTATCGCTTGTACTTATCGTTTATTGTCTTTATTATTGTATGTTCGTCTTTTGTTAACTCATCGGGACGAAGCCTTTTTCAGAGGGAGGCAATGCCACGTGAGTTTCTAAAGCTTTGTTATCGCCCTGTTACACTACGTTCAGCACAAACCGCGCCTACGTTGTTTGAGAAGCTTCGCTGCTGTTGTAGATCGTTTTGTGAAGATTACGCCCACTTCGTGAATTTTACAACTTTTTGTTTAACAGACATAGCCACTAGCAATAACGCTAGAATATTCGATGTTAAGGGTAAAACGGCCGACACGCTTCGCCACTTATCAGTTTATTGACGGCCGACACTCTGTTAGCCGCTATCAGTGTCAGTGTCTTGCTGTAAACTTGATATGTTTGACTTGTAGATTTAACGTCCCAACACCACCTTATGATTATGAGAGATGCCGTACGTAGTGGAGGGCTCCGGAGATTTCGACCACCTTTCGTTCTTTAACGTGTACCCAAATCTGAGCACACGGGCCTACAACATTTTTGCCTCCATCAGAAATGCAGCCGCCGCAGCCTGGATTCAATCCCGCGACTTGCGGGTCAGCAGCCGAGTACCTTAGCCACTAGACCACCGCAGCGGGGCCTCGTTGTAATCTTACTTTTCTTCTATGTGGCCACAGGTTCAGCCGAATGAATAGATTATTCTTCAAAGTAGGGTCTGCTCCCCTTCATTGATGGCACGACCCCGTGGCAATATTATAAACTAAGGAGCGGTGAGAACAGACATTGGTAATTTTAGTTCAATAGCTTCAAGAAACGTCAGTGCATTTCTACGCAGTAAATGACATATGTGCGGACGGGCGGATATGTGGACCGATGCACGAACGGTAGAACTTGCGGACAGACTCAAGGACAGATGGGCGCACGGGCAGATAGATGGACGCGCGGACGGATAGACGGAGCGACAGTGACGTGGACAGACGAATAGACGTTCGGCGTGGTTGATCATGTATTATTTTGTCGTACAGTTGATTACACACAAGGTTCGGTATTTACACAGGTGTATGCATTCGGCTTGGGTTTTGCGGAGCGTGATGGATGTTAATTAGGTCGGCCCTAGGGAGCTTCGCCCCTAAAAACTTGCATCAGCAGTGTTGACCTAACGAACGCATAGAATAAATATCATGCTCCAACCAGGAGTTGAACCCTAGCAGTCTTCCTGGCAATCAAGTATTCTACCACAGAGCCACGCCTGGTCTCAGAACAGCTTTTGAAGTAAACCGCACTGTTCGTGAAACGCCACTTGTGGTTGAAGTGGTGGCTACCTAATTCTATAAATTCTATAAACAGTACATGTATACTCCCATCATGGAGCCGCCACGTCGGCTTAACGACAACGGTAGTGAAGCGCCATCCACTGAAGTTTGGTTATCTAGCAGCGTTCCAGGGCCACCATCCTCGCTGACACAGAAGCTACAAAACAGCTTATCGCTTTTTGTGTTGCTAATAGCTATGTTACGATGCGCATTGGAAAAGAAGTTACTGTTTCGCGTGTGTCTGTGCGTAAAACATTGATACATACCTTTATTGACATTGTATTTAGCCATGTTTTGCTCAATAAAAAATTTACAAAACAGACACACTCCTTCCATATGCTTCGCATAACATTGAGTGCCAAGGTACGTGGTAGGGGCTATAGTTTTCCGTACAGATATGTGTATGCGCAATCATGAAGTAAAGTATGTACATATTTACGTCCTAACATTGTCTCCTTGGTAGCGTCCCTTCGGCTGAACGAATGTTTGCCATGATATGATTACATTTAGCTGTTGATTCCCCAATGTACACCTGACTACAACACTCGTCTACTCAGTCATCGACAAACCTGATGAACATGATGAATGGTGAACGACACGAACACGTGATGACCACTGAGATACTTATAGAGTATTTACTAATAAAATGCCGATACGCTTTCACCCCCGCCTTCCTAAAGAAAACCATGGCAAGCGACTGGAAAGTTCTACAAGAGACTCAGCGAACACAGAAGGCCGAATCCGCCTATTTTAGCTCCAAATGGCAACTCTGCTGCCCTCTTTGACTGCATTGCCCTTTTTTATCTTCCCCCTATCTTGAATTTTCTATAGTCTAGCATGTAGTACACAGATGTTTGTTTCAGTTCTAATTTTATCTAAGTGCGATGTGTCAACATATGAGTACAGTCGAAATATACTTTAGGTGCGTTTATGGAACCAACCAGCTGTTTTGCGTTTGTTCTAGTTAGTGTATCGGGAAGATAAAACGTCGAAATTAACGTTGGTAAACATGGCTTATGAGACACCGGTGGGATACAAGCTGCAGGAAACCTTGAAGTTACGGGTGATAAGCAAACGTTTCAGGAACGCCATTTCTTCTATCCGCGGGATTGCAGTTACCAATGAATTTAGCTGGAAGAATTCCATGGAATGTTACCTTTGAATAAACCTTCGCGTGCACATTTGTGTTTGCCGTTTCAGTGAGTAAACTCATAAGCTGAATTGTCGATTGTCATTGAAATACCTCATAGCGTGCGCATACCACACTCTTGGCATACAAACTCGTATTATCTCTAACCTTATACCGTTTAACATGGAATCTGACTTTGCAGTTAGCTTGAAGGGATGTGGGCGAGTTGGTTTGAAACTATATACGAGAGGTCTCTTTTTCATTCATGACAGTCGAAGACGAGTGAAGATAAATAACTAAATTAACAGACTGCGTATGCGTAAAGAAGGAGGGGCCCTGGCACGTCTCATTTTTGTATCTTTAATGGAGTTTGCGTCAGGCTCAATCGATACAAAAGATCGAAAGTAATCTCACTTTGCCTTTTTATTTGCTATTTGTTTCACCATCACAAAATTTCTTGTGAGATTTGCATTATTGTTATGTATTTCCTCTTTCTCCCCTGCCTATTCAATTTTTACTCTGTTCGTAGAAACCTTAGAAACCCAGTGTTGTATCTATTTCGAAGCTCTGCGAATGATATTTTAACGTCCCTTTTCGAACACATAGCACAGTTTTCAAGGTTACGCCCGAGAAAAGGTCATTGGTTGTGGCTGTTAAAAATTTTTTTAGTGTTTTTTATTTTTTTACGGGCGCCATACACTAGAAGGTAAGAAATATGATACGGGTGTCTGAAATTTAAAACGAAACACAGCCCGCGTTCCCAAAAACCGTCAGGAAAACTTGAATCTCTCGTGGAAAGCATATTGTTGGTTTTATGTGGCATGGAACGTCTATCACTAGCGCTCACAGTAGAAGTGACAGCAGCCTTTCATAGAAATGACATGTGCCGCCATTTGTCTTGGGGACGTGTGCTATTTGATTGAAAGAAAAATAAAAAAAAACTCTCCGGGCTTCCGGTGCTATTCCATACCACAGAGTATGATCTGAGATTATAAAGTTGTCTTCAGGTTTCACATGTCACCCGAGCCTGTTTCAAACGACTGTTGTAAAAAAAAATGAATCAATGATTTTTTTCCAATATCATAACTTCTTATGCAGAAAAATAGGCGCACGTGAAGAAATTTTCTCTTTTTTTTTGTTACAGCTTAGCTGCGTCTTTTTGGAATGCAAACCAGTCAAAAGGCACTTTCTTTAAGTAATAACAAGCGTAAAGGCTTCTCCTATGTCTAAAATTTTGATAGGACGAACAAGTACACATACTACCAATGTTATTTCTCTTCATAGCTACTCTTTATTGGCACCTGTTGGACTTGTTTATATCTCCTGAGCGAAATTTTTTAGTTTACACACAGAGAGCCAAAATAAATGTGCCGAAAACTCAAAGCTTGAGTAAACACACATTTGATAGCTTCCTACACAATACTTTGTACGCAGGGTTGGGCACCACTGAATTGTTCATTAGATCACGTGGATTCTTCAAGCTCAATAAAATTGATTCTCGCTCTCAAGCGTTTGATATAACTGGTGCATTGACTAATTTTTACTTGGTGTGTGTTAACACTTATCAGAACCTAAATTGAACAAATGCGTCATGTGTGAGAGTATTCAAAAAGGTGAAATGAAATGAAACTGTATCACCGCTTTTTCCTGGAAGACTACCAACAAGTGTGTCGGGAATAGAGTGGATTATCCCTGGTACGTGGCTCTCCCAAGGAAAGGAAAAATAAGGAGTCTTCCGCGAGTTTAGTAGGAATGAAAACAATCCTATCTTACACAGTTACAGCATCAATGTTTGCTACCAATCACGTGGTTAGTCAATAACTGACGCGTCATGATCACTACAGGTAGTCTTCATGGAGGCACGATGTCGAATACAAAAGGAATAAATCCGGGAGGAAGCGACGCGACTTTCAGCATTGCACATTTGCTAATGCAGTGAAGCATTTTCAGAGCTGTTCACATTTCACATGTTCATTTTCTGATCACATGTTCTCAACGATCACATGTTTTGACGTCCCATAGCAATGTACGCTTGCACCACACAATATTACTGCTATATTTTATGTTGAAGGGTGAAGCATGTATACGGGATGCGTATGTTATTAAACCATAAAAGTTACTTGCCTAGGGTAAGGCAAGGTCTTAGTCTCGGTGGTCGGGTGACACGTACATAGCGAGAATATTTGTTAGAGTACGGTTAAATCATACATAGCGACAATATTTGTTAGAGTACGGTTAAATCGTTCTGTCATGTCTTTTGTTTGAGGGTGGCAAGCGGTTATCAGTGTGTGTTGCGTGGAACAAGAACGCGGAATGTCGGCGATAACTTAGGATAGAAATGTACGGTCATGGTCTGCGAGGAGTTGTCTCGAGGCACCGTGAATCAATATAATGTCCCGTAATAAGAAGTCAGCGACGTCGGTTGCACGCCTGTTTGGTAGAGCTCGCGTAATAGCGTAGCATGTAGCGTAGTCTGTAATCACGGCTATCCATTTGTTTCCCAATGTTGATGTGGGAAAAGGACCAAGCAGGTCTAAGCCAATACGGTAAAATGGTTCCGCGGGTATGTTAATTGGTTGAAGAAGGGCAGTGGGTAACATTGACGGTGTTTTACGACGTTCATATAGGTCACACGTGGCGACGTATCGGCGTACCGAGCGAGCAAGGCCTCGCCAGAAGACACGGCGCCGGGTGCGCTCGTGCGTGCGGAATACGCCACGATGTCCCGCCGAGGGAGCGTCGTGAAGTTTGATTGGAACACAGTGGCGCAAATGCTTAGGCACAACAATGAGAAGGTTGGGCCCGTCTGTTCAAATATTGCGGCGGTATAGCACACCCTTTGAAAGACAAAGTAGCGGACGGAAGCATCATTTGGGGAGGATTCCGTACGGGTGATGATATCAAGCAGCACTGGATCGCGTTCCTGTTCTTCCCCAATGTTGAGGAAGTCGGACAATGACAAGATAAAGTGCTTCGTGGGCTCTTCAGTGTCCTCAAGATCGTCGACAGGGTACCAGAACAGGCAATCGGCATCATGGTGTAGGCGGCCAGATTTGTAGACCACCACATAGAAAGACGCTTGCAGGTGCAAAGCCCAGCGACCAAGGTGGCCTGATGGTTCTTTCAGAGAGTTGAGTCAGCAGAGTGCATGGTGATTGGTAACTACTGAAATTGGGCGTCCGTATAGATAAGGTGGAATTTCGCCACCGCCCATACAAGAGCCAAGCACTTACGCTCTTTGATCAAATAGTTACGTTCACAGGCATATAGGAGGTGGCAGGTATATGCAATAACGCAATCATGGCCACGTTGTTTCTGAGCCAGCACTGCACCAATGCCATGTCCACTTGCATCTGAACAGATTTCCGTAGAGGCAGCAGTGTTGAAGTGTGCCAGAATCGGAGGAGTAGTGAAAAGAGCGATGATAGTCGAGAACGCAAAAGCCTCTTCGGAGCCCCATGAAAACGGGACGTCTTTCTTGAGGAGCTGCGTAAGTGGTTTCGCTATGAGCGCAAAAATTTTCACTAAGAGTCGGAAGTAGGAACATAGTCCGATAAAGCGGCGCACATCCTTCACAGATCGTAGTACAGAAATGTTTTGACGGCGCTGATTTTCGCCGGGTGTGGTTGTACACCGTTGGCGTCTACTAAATGGCCAAGTACTGTGATTTGGACGAGTTTAGCTACAGGCTAGCGTGACGGATGATGCCTAAGTTGGCTGAGAGGCGCTCTACATGAGTTTCAAATGTTGGTAAAAAGACGATGACGTCGTCCAAGTAGGACAAACCGGTGGACCATTTGAACCCTCTGAGCAGGGAGTCCATCATTCGTTCGAATGTGGCTGGAGTGCTACAAAAGTCGAAGGGCACGCCCTTGAACTCATATAGGCCATCGGGGGTGATGAATGCCGTCTTTTCACGGTCAATTTTATCTACTTCTATCTGCCTGTAGCATGAACGGGGATCTATGAAGGAAAAATAGAGGGACCTAAAGAGGCACTCAAATGCACCGTCCATTCGTGGCAGAGGGTACACATCGTTTTTGGTAATTTGGTTTAGGTGTCACTAATCAAAGCAGAAACGCCATGCACCATCTTTCATGCGGACTAGCACTACAGGAGAAGCCCAACGAATACAGGATGGCTCAATTATGTCTTTGGCGAGAATTTTGTAGACCTTACTTTGAATAATGTGACGCTTGGCCGCCGACCCCCGATATGGACGCCAATAAGTAAGATGCTAATTACCAATGTTTATGCGGTGGGTCATATCAGTATCTTTCTCCAATAGACGGCCGCTGAGGTCAAAACGTTGTTGTAAGACAGCAGAGCTTGGTGGAGCTCGTCAGTCTCTGACGGCGTTAAGTTGGAAGCGATCATCGAGCTAATAGCACTGTCAGAGCAAGTGTCAGATTGACTGACGTTGAGCGTGGGGGTTAGAAGGAGTGGACATCGTGAAAACATCTACCGCATTGCTTTCTAAGATGCAGAGCAATGTCAAAGAGATCCCTTGTGGCAGCACTTAAGGTGTCAAGCTAAAGTTGACAACTGGAAGGCACGTAGATATTCCTGCGATGGACAGAATGGTGTGCGGTAAGTAATGCCACGGTTTATGAGGACATCGGTGATAGGGGTCACCGTCAACATAGTCACCGTCGGCAACTAGTGGTATTGAGACGAGCTATTCGTCGAACAGAGTCTGTGGAGGGAGACGCGCGCCCCGTTGTGCAGAGGCGACTCGGCTGTTGTGCAAGAGGTTCTGTTGCGGGAAAGTGTAGACGGAGCGTACTGGTCGAACAGTTTATGAGGGCAGAATGCACGGACAGGAAGTCGAAGCCTGAGGTTACGTCGGGGGTGCATTGATCAAGGACGGTGAAGAGAACAACTGTGCGTCGATCCGCAATGCTTACATGAGCGGAGCACATTCCAACGATAGATGGTATTCCGCCATCCGCAACACGGACGAACTGCGTTGTTGCAGGTTTGAGCACCTTGTTATGCTTGCGGCGAAAATCACTCGCCATCACGGAAAGTTGAGCACTGGTGTCGACACAAACTCGGACATGTACGCCGTCTACTTGTACGTCTTTAAGGTTCCGTTTTGTCTGTATCGCCAAGAGAGGATTTTCTGTCAGTCCGAGCGATGCTGCGCCAACTCCGGGGGCTGCAACACTTAGTTTTCCGTCGGAAAACCTCGTGGATAGGCGGGGGAAGACGGCCGTAGGGGCTGTGGAGAACGAGACTGATGACGTTGTGAGGATGGGTGCGCGGGAGTGGTGTTCTGTAGCAGGTCCCTGGGCAATATGGTCGCGGCTGGTGTCATGTCAATAGGCAGGACGTGCATGGAAGGTACAAGAGGAAGGTTGTGCCGGAGGACCCCAGCGACTTCTGCAATGGCAAGAAATGTGCCCGTTTCGGTGACACGAGAAGCAGATCCGCTGGTCATCGCGTGTTCGCCATGTGGACAGATTACGGAACGTTGAGGGAGAGCCGGTCATGAAGGGACGTACAGGCGTGTATCGGGGCTGGAAGTCAGTGCGTGGAAGCGGTGAAACAGAGTAAATTTTGAAGCTGGCGATTTCTTTCCGGACGACTGCTTGAATGAGTACAACGTAATTGGAGGAGAAGGGTCAGGGGACGTTGGTCCTACCTTAGCTTGAGCAGGCAGCCGCTTCAATTTCCCGCCTGACGAGTCGCGTCAAGTTATCACAGGTGTCTGGTGAAATGTATATGTCTAGACACGAGGACGTCGCAGCGGTGTTTGGAAGGCACTGGGATTGATGGGAGATGTACCTGGTTTTAGCTTGTTGGAACCGGCGGCGTTCTTGAATAATGGCAACGACAGATGACACGTTGTTGAATACCAACAGGTTGAACGCATCGTCGGCGATACCCTTTGGAATATGCGCAACTTTGTCTGGCTTTGACATGTTTTCGTTAGCTTGGCGGCATAGTATAGGATTGATTTGGCAGCATATTATTGATACAGTATTGGCGGCATAGTATAGTATTTATTCTTTCATTCATTGTCTGACGCATCCGGTATCTTGCCCGCACATCGAACTTTTTCTCGTACTAGCCACCGCAACACTGTTTATCCTGCGCGTACCCCACACAACTGCCCACCTTCGCTCATTCTTTGTTCAAACAGCAAAGGATTGGAATGATCTTCCACCCGACGTCGTGGACCACACAAGCCGAGCTCTGTTCAAAACCCACATTGAAAGAAAGTTGTACAGCCCACCCCTCATGTAACACCCCGCTGGTCATTTGAGGTATAATAAATAAATAAATAGTGAGAGGACAGCCTGAATGTAACTGGTGTAGAACTCCAAGGAAGATTGTGCGCGAGTCCACAACTGATTCTTCGCAGCTTCACGATGACCAATGGGGTTGCCAAAAAGCTCACGGATCTTTTTCTTAAAGCTGTCCCAGCTGGCAATGTCATGCTCGTGGTTGTCAAACCAAACACGAGGCGTTCCGTCGAGATAAAAGATGACGTTCGGGAGCATAACTGAGGGATTCCACCTGTAGGTGGCGCTGACGTGTTCGTAGAGGCGTAGTCACTGGTAGACGTCAAAACCCTCACGGCCCGAGAACACGCCAGTGTCTTTGAAAGCGGGAAGCGTCACGACAGTTGTTGCAGGCCGTGGGTTGGCAGGCCGTGCAGAAGGGCGTGTGACCTGGGAGGATGTAGCCCAGTCTTGAGTGGTCATGTTGAAAGCCGCGAGAGAGCGTTTGCTTCGGAGGTTCGTGGCAAGGACGGGGATAGCACAACTCCACCAAATATGTTACGAGAAGGAGACCGACTCGGAGGAGTAGTCACAGATGTATTTACAGCCGGTTAAGCGAGCAGCGCCACCCAACGAGATTAGCTCGCGCCAGTCTATATGCTTTGTCTTCATCTTCATGCACTGCATCTCCATGCATCTCCGCTTGACCAAAAGGTACAAAAGTAGCTTGATGGCGGCCAAAGAATATTGTTCATTGCACATTGTTCTTATCGAAAGCCATAGACATAACACACCAAGTTTCAAGAGATTTTCTTGAGCCAACGTCGTCAAAATACGAAAAGTACACTGCGTAGTAACCTCACGCACGGATATTTTGACGCGAAATTTGACAATGAAACTTTACCTTAGTGTTCTCCTATATTAATGAAGATTTTATAATGAAACTAACGATACTGTAGTCTTTGAAGTATCCTTTATCAATCTAAGTACAATCATTCATTCATCTTAAAGTGAAGTTGTAACAGAACAAACGGGTGTTAGGGGCATCGTAGTACCTCGTAGTACCTAGCGCGTAAGCACGAGAGCCGCTGGCCGTTGAGGGTTGCTGACTGGATTCTAATAAAAGACAAAAGCATGAAAAAAAAGAGAAGAAAATCGGTGTGCTAACAACTAGAAAGTCTGCGGGTGTAACAAGAGAGAAGAAAGCACACGACTGGATTGATTGGGTGAACAAGGGAGTACCGTTTCCATGCAATAGGAGGGATCAGTCTGATGATGATGATGACGACGATGAGGATGAATAGAAGACCCCAACTTTTGTAACGCATCAAGGGCTGTCCGGTGTTCTCGGGAGCGCCTTTTCCAGTTACGCTGTTTGCGTAATACTAGTCGCAGCCCTTATTTACCCTGGCCAGAAATAGCAGTTCAGGCTCTAAACAAAGCGCTCGCCTGATGCCTGACCGCAGACTTAATTCTATGTTTCCCAGAAAATACGACGTACACAAACACTCGCAGTAAGCAAATAGCCGCTGTCTTATCTGAGGGCTTCATATAAGGCAAGTGGATTTTTAGACCGCCATACAGAAATGAGAGATCTACATCTAAAACAAAGCCCAGTATGTGACTATAGGGAAAACAACGAATCATGACTGAGGATTATTTTGCTGGCTGGTGGTTACTCTCGTTTTCTTCTACTTTTGGCTGTTTTTCCTTACATTACTGTGCCTGCTACCCGATATAATAACTGGTACAGCTTTGTAGAATAAAACTACTAGGACCTTCTTCACTGAATTAGATATAATTTTCTGGAGACTCCTCAATGTTTGCCTCTACCAGGTAACCATGGGCCTGACCTTTAGCTTGTGATTAGCTGTTGCCACCTGGCAAAGCATAGTCTGATGCTAAGGCACAAAGTCTTAGTTACTCTCGAGGTGTTTGTGAATGTTTAAAAGTGAAATTTCACTTAACTAGTGAGGCTGTCTATGTGTCAAACATCATTTCCCCACGGGCTTGTGTAGCCATAACTCTTACATTTAAAGGCAGCAATTGTACATTCTCACTAATTTTCTTCCATATTTGACCCTACAGAGAGGTGCAGGAGTATAAATGACAGATATTCTAGCAGATAAGCTAGGTTACCAGGCCCGGCCATAAAACATTCTTGATACCAGGGCAACACAACTGGCCTGAAACCATAACCTGGATGTATTTAGGTGTGTTCACTTGCAATAAACACCTCCATAAACATAGTTGTGTTCACATTTGACATGTTTAGAATTGGCATGGCTGTTTTTTAAACGTCTTTGTTTCCTATTATTCATCAGTAATATTAGAACAAAATGAAAAGCAGAACGTATTGTGGTATAGCACAGATAACAGCTTGGAACAGGTGAATGAGATGACATTGTCCTTGTATGTAGGTCTCTGTCACTTATTTAGGCTATTCGACAATACGTAAAAACTCGGCTTTAGGTAGCCGGGCTGCAATGCTAATGTGTCGCTCTTCAATCAACAATTGATTCTCACGTTTGAGCATTTCTTGAAGTTACCGTTGAGAAAAGTATCACTGTTGCTTTCGGCACCACAATGCAGCCAATAACTGTTCTTTACAACCACCCCAATGACATGAGCCAGTGGCTACTGACAAAAAAGAATGTGTAGCAAGTTGTCGCGAGTAGGCGTCGCTGAAATTTCGAGGAAATATGTCTCACGCAACACCTGTTTTTCATCGGAACTAAACTGCGCAGTTTACATTGCAATCTCTTTTTAGCGTCAAGTATGTAAGATGTCTGCACGATGGAATAAAAAAACAAAGCGAACAAAAGAAAAAAAATTTTGGCTCCCCATTTTGATTTAATACGCATCCTCCTTTTCTGTAGTCAGGTGGAATGCATGATTAACAGACGTTCAGATCTTGGCAGTATTTCTTGGTACCGAGAATATTTATTCATTGCTTGATGTGGAGCGAGTTTCCTATTTCGGCATTCACTAAAAATTCTAAGTTTTCCATAAAAATATTTTTTCAATGAGCTCTCAAAGCAACAGAAATACAGTAAGATTATTTTGGGTATTTATGATCACGTTCAGTTTGAGTGATGGTCACCACCAACCCACAATATTGTACAGTACGCACTGGTATTATGCCTAAAAATACGGTAGGTCAGCCGCAACAAAACTGCCAGTGACACACGAACCCCTAAACGCTTATTCCACGTCGCTTCTACTGATGCTAACAGCGCTACAAACAAGTGTGAATCTAAGAGCACCATTCATTGATGAAGAACAAGTCTAGAACTCAAGCACACTTGAAAATGGGACGGTTAATGGCAAACTTACGCCTTTTAATTACACAAGCAATCACTGAGGCAGAAGTTTAATGTACAATACGCAGGTCAAATAATTATGAATCATCTTGCCGAAGAAAGCCTTATGAGATGCGAAGGAGCAGCGGTATGCATGGCTTTGACCAGTTTGAAGTGGGCATGGACGCCCGCGCCGACATCGGTTTGAAATGAAACTCGGTGTAGCGTTAACTCAAGCAAACGTTTGTTAGAAACGCAAAAACGCGAGAGGTGGGTTTGGTTTCGTGTAAGTTTCATCGCAGATAAACGAGCCGATAGAATAGACACACTTAATCACGCGTCCGTAGCAGCCCTACGGGTGCAGCCTGCTAGCCATTTCCAATGGCAGGCAGCGTACGTGAGGCTTTTGTGGACGCGCAACTAAATATGTCCAGTATTAAAACACGAAGTGCGGTCAAGTGTTGCGGGCAGCGGAGAGGGTGATGCTAAAAAGAAACTAGCCGGCAGCTGTTGCGGATGAGGGAGAGAGTGACGCGCAGTTGCGATCTCACCTAATTGGCTCTGCTCCAACACCTGCGCCGAAGGGGTGGTGAGGACGCACGCGACAGTCTTACACAGGCTACTCAAAGAGCTGCTTCACATCTAAAGTGCAATTTGCTTGGACCCCTCGTGCTTGATTATGTTAAAGCTTATGAAAGCTACCAACTATCTCTCTGAGGTATAAAAAGATACCTCAGGCTTTTCCCTCTTGTTCACTGATACAGAGTGCCTCAAGTATTTTAGCATCCTTTTTCGTGCTCCACCTACAAAGAATCACCCCTATAAATCATAATATTATAAAAGAAACGCGGTCTGCAGACAGAATGACGACAATTGAAATTTAAGTGACGACTTCTTTGAGAGTTTGTACAGGAACACAGCCCTCGTATCGTGCGGCGTTTGAAACCTTAGAAATTTGCAACATTCTTTTTTCGTGAATACCATAAAGTAGAGATGCTCCCATTATTTATCTCTTCCAGAAATGTCATCCACTGTAATGTTTCAACTTTTATATGCCTAAAAGAAAATGTTGCTGAGGCTCCTACTCCGTTAAATAAAAGAGCATTGCGAATTACGTCAAGGGAACATTCTTTACACGTCAAAGCTGTGCATCAAAACTGGAAGGTGGCTTATATGAAAGTTCTGTACAAAGGCTGACACATTTACAGATCTTTTGAAAATAGCTTCACCAACCGGTACTTCTGACAACCGACCAACCTATGTAGGTGTGTCGGTCGCACTTCGCAAAAGACACTGTAGTTTGAGATTTATAACCGTTAATTTACTTGTACTGAAGTTTCCTGCACTTCATTGAAGTTAGACAACAAAGGCAACGTTACACACATGTCAATTTTTGTAAGTTCAGCAGACAAGGCAAGACAATGAGAGCAAAAGCCCTGTGTCACGTCCTATGTTTTCTGCAAAAACTCTGATTGAAGTTTACCTGTTTTATATGTTCATTATCTCGTATTAAGGGCGCCTTTGTCCCGCAGCTTTGACTTAAAGAAACGACGGAACTCTTGTTACGTCTCGCTCATTCAGTTATCTCCTTGTATTGTTTGCGGCTTTTGCTAGAGTCGATCTTTTTTTCTTTTATATCGTAGCTTAGTGCGGACGAAAACCCTCGTTGCTAGCTTATATGAGTGGCACGATTGCTCTTCTGAAGGAACTGCCGTGTGAGCGAAATGAGCGGAGCGGGAAACGAAACGAAATTTTCGGCACACACAGTGTTTAGCGTTCCTTTTTGCTCACATCCAGCTTTTTTTTTCTGGGCCCTCATGAAGCAGCCTTGTTTTTTTTTCCCTTTCGCGTAAGCCTTCAACTTTCAGTTCAAATCAAAGCAATGTGTGTTGACTGCTTATCGAATTTGTGCAACTTTAAGAGCTTTAAACTTGTAATTGCCAAGCAGCATATCGTATTCACAGCGAAAATAACGCGATATAGTAAATACGTTTGTCTGGATTTTTTGCAGTGTTTGTGTGATACAATATATCAGGAGCGGTAATTGTACGTGTTCTATGTTACAACAGGGGAGGGATCAAACGAAAGCACTACGAGGAGAAAACAGCCAATAGGTGAGCTGAGAAAATTCGGAAATCTTTTCAACGCATGACTAGTGAAAATTGAAAGAAAATCATGCCAAAGAAAATATAAGGGATGTTATTCGGAGAAACTGTAGTGTATCTGTGAAAGAAGAAATGAAGATGAAAAGATAACTTGCCTTGGACAGGGACCAAACCGGCCACCTCTGAATAACGTGTCCAACGCCGCATGAAGAAATATGCATGAAAACATATACAATCATAAATATAGACATCCATACTTAGAGATACTGTTTTTCAGAGCTGAAGAATGCAGAGCGAGATTACTTTAAAACATTATATGCGTTAATGTGTGCAATTCACGCTAGGTGGTGTCACTATTTGATTAGTGATTTGGTAATAATTTTAAGCGCTGTACTTTATGCGGTAAGCGCATAAAAAGGCTAATTCAATTTTCCGGGGTGAATCGCTTGCACTTTAATCCAATCCATATATCCCGGAGACCGTTTTGTATCCGTTACATCAATAGAACTGGTCTTCTGCTCGTTAATTGCACATTACGTGGCTATTATGACGTCTTGGATATCAGAATAACCTAGAATGACCTCGTGTGGCTTCTTTTTCCCTCTTTGTTCAATCTTGTCTCTGGTTCCGTGACAGAACGCTCTAAACCCCCCCCCCCCCCACTCTTTTCACCGTCAGAACAAAACTACCTTAGCAGCAGGACCTTTTTTTTTTTCTTGAGATAATTCAACAAATCTCTAATAAAGCATACTTAACTACAAAAAAAAAGGTGTCTTGATGGCTACAAACTATAAACATAGAATTACCTTTGTTGCAGAAAAAGAGCAAAGAAAAAAGTTTATTCACTGCCGGCAACCTAATTTAGTTATGGAGACATGGTAACTACGCGAACTTTCAAAACTAATAAAAATTCTCTTCACCGCAGATTTTGTAAAACAAAGTACAGGCTTCACTATATCAAATCACTGCCTCCTTCAGTAGGTTTAGCTGATCAGTTATTTACTTGGCAACAACAGCGAATACCTGACGTCGAATCTCACCTTTCAGTATAATGGTGTTAGCTTCCATTTCCGAGAGAGTTTCTCGAAAGTTACACGGAAGGTTGTTCATTCCTTCAGCATACTCCCTAGTTCCAAACGTGTTTTTTTTTTCACAAGTAGAAGCAGAGATTTGAGTGGCGCGGTTTTATTTCAAACAATTGCACACTGTTAGTCATTTTAATTGGTGCAAAAGAAAAAAAGAGATTCCTTTTGTAGAAAGTATTGGCCCAATAAAAAAAAAGTAACACGACCCCCACCTCGCAAAGAGATATTGTTTACTAAATAAAGGTAAAGACTCTAACGAAATATTCCAGCAGCGAAGCCCTTTGGATATCCTGCAAAGATTACATGGCCATCGCAGATTACGGCAGAGATTCGTTAAAAGCGTATGTCTATTTATAACAACCAACTAACGTAAGAGGAAGCCTGAAACTTGACATGGCAAGTCGCAGGAGCTTTGCTCGTTCATAAGTGTCAAAGAACAAACCTTTACTTAGAAAATTGAGAAGCTGACGTGCATAGCATAGAAGACTTCAACTCAAGAATGGAATTCCGTGTTTCTTTTTTTTGTAGTAAAGCGTTTATGACAAGAGAAGAGCAATAACGCAGTTTGGAGGTCATGTTATATCAGCATAAATAAGGTACATTGTTTTACTTCATTTTTCCTGAAACTGTAAAGAAACCATGCTTCCATAGTTAATTTTTCGTATAACAGTACGGCCGAGTAGGGTTCCTTACACCAACGGCAGTGATTGAAAGAGGAATAGAACGCAAGATACATTTTCAAAGTTTACGTTATACTTCACTTTACACGCTTCAGTTTCTTTGGGGGCCTAATTCCTTCCACACAGCGTCATGAAGGTGGTTAATAGCTTACTCGGCATTCTCGAAAGGTTCAAGAAATATCTTCAAAGCTTGAACGAAAAAATTCAAGGAAGCAATTTTTTAGTATGAACAACTATATTCGCCTTGATCCAGTTTATATAAGCATAATAGTTTCAAATTTATTACCGAGGTATTTTTGGCGATTCTGAAGCGATAACCTCACTGTAAACATTTGCAATAAATTTAGCCAATTTTTCAGGCTAGTCCACACGGCTGGACGGGCGACTCAGTATAAAGATCTTTTCCTAGTCATGCAACTACCCCTAATACTACTACTTCTACTACTACTACTACTACTACTACTACTACTACTACTACTACTACTACTACTACTACTACTACCTCTATCACTACTACTACGACTACTACTACTACCATTATCGCTACAAATACTACCACTACTTTTACTATTACCAGTACCGCCACCACCACAATTACCACTACTGCTACTGCTACTAATACTACCACTGCTGATGTTGCTAAAACTAATATTAATTCTACCTCTGCGACTAACGTTGTAAGTTTGTAAGTTTCAGGCATCCGCAACAGCGAGGCCAATGTCCTATATTCTACTAGTGTAAAGTAATGTGACTGTGAGTAGCTTTTATTTTGAAGGAACTCTTAATAATTGTGGCTGCAGTTACTTGGCAGCCCAACCAAATGTTCAGGCCACGTGCTACAAGGTCGATCAAACAAAGTAACAATGTTACTTGACGGCCTGTTTGTTGCCTTGGTTTTCTGTGTGGCTCAATGCGCCAGCCGTTGGTGCCACAACCTACATTTATGCTAATAGTAGCTATTGCTACCAAACACCTATAGACATTCTGGAAGTAAGCACTGACCTACTATTGCAATGATACGTTTTACGTTAATGTTAAGGTGCCCCCTATACGGGAGAAACTGACCACGTTTTTTGAACGAAGTCTAGTTTGTTTACTTCATACTTTCAAACGGTGTCGCATATCCAAACAGGGGATAAACGAGAGTATGGTAAGCAGTACAATTTCTGAGGAGCAAGATGATGAAAACACCCTAATCTCTTATGGGCCATGTTGCATGTGAGTTCAATATGTTTGGACCATGACAAATTGTGCACCATAAGGATTCCGAGACACTTCAATTCGAACAACTTGCTAAAACTAACATTCTTAAAAGCATAGTCAGTACTTTTTCTATATGATCGGAAGTGTAATTTGGGTATTGGTTCGGTGGTCCAATGTAGTGGTCGCCACAGAGCATAGGAACATATTGTACAGGGCCTGTTTCTTACAACAATGAAAAATGCATTCTACGTGGCTTAGTACGTCCCTCGATCTCTTCGTGTGCAACACCGGTGACCATATATGCAGTTTTCAGTTTGGACACGGCTGGAGCCGTTACTTTCACGCCAGCTTATTCTTACTGTGTTTAGGCCGCGTGAAATCTACGGAAAGAGAAATCCACATGAAATATTTTTTTATCATTGGTGGTTTTGTTTTTTTACCACCCCCACATGGAAGTTTTTAACCATACTCTTCGCTACTTACTTCCGCTATATGTGACAGGGCTACCAAGATGGGGCCCTTTACTGAAATTTCAAGATTGTCCATCATCTGATAAAAGTTTTCTCAGCAGAAAGATTGATGGTGCGTCTCTTTCCTACCTTGGAAGACGCCAAGCTATACACAAGCAGCTGCTTGTTGCCACTTGCTAGGCGTCACGAACATCTCTAGCTATCTTTAACGAAATGTACTAAATAAAAAGACCATTGTCTTTTGCGATCATTTAGAGGTATGATATCCAAGGGTTTGTAAAAACCCATTGAAACATTTAAAAGTAGCGTAGTGTGCTTCGCACAGAGCACCCCACGTCATAAAAAGAACTATTACAGCATAGAAACAAGTGTTCAGAAGTACTGTTATAGGCAGCAACGAGCTGGTCTGTTTGCTCTCGAAGCTGACGTTCTGCTGACATCTTTTCTTGTTCATGATAACTTTTGCCTGTGTTCATTTTCCTCGGCTTCACCAATGCTTGAACCTTATTTTGCATTTTAATATTAACATTGATTGTTTATCCTTGCTCGATGGCACCCACAGGCATCACACGAGGGATTCAAGAGGCGCAAGGTGAGGAACCACACCACCAGAGCTCGTCGCGGCCCACAAATGTTGTTTATTCGATTCAATAACTTGAACGGCACATGCCCACCCGGCGATTTCTTTCGCTCGCTGGCTCATCACATCAACTCCCGGTGACAGAGGTCCCAGAACAATCGAACAAGTCAGTTCTACTCCTGGAGATGCATTACAATTACCGAGTGCCACCGATAGGTTCACTCTAATATTGCAGAGCGTCATCTGTCCCATATTTCGGAAGCTACAGACAAACACACAAATGGATTCGAAATAAGTTTGTTCAAGTGCTGGTTATTATTTACTTATTCTTTATTATTTCAAAATACCTTGCAGACCCAACAACGCAATGTGTAAGAGGAGCATAACAAGATCAGATCCCTAGTTTGTACAACTTGCATACAAATAATAACATAAACTAAGTGTGTATCATTAAACAAGTCCTAACATAAATAACAATGAAACTGAAGAAAGGAACAAAAAACTAATTTTAAAAGGAACAGAATGGCAGTGAAAAGCAGATGAGTTTACATGTGAGATAATGACGTAAAACAAGCTAACAAAAGTAAATATAATTTGTGAAAAGACTTTTCGTTATTCAAAAGGAAATATCGCTCAAGAGTAAGTACGCAACAGAACTGAATGGCATGTTAGTATTCAAACATTAAAAAAAAACTTTAAATTAAGAGAAAAAAGCAATATACTAGTAGAGAATAAACGCATAGGTGCCGATTTAGATATGAATAAATTCAGCAGTTAATCTTGGAAATGGGTGAGTAGAAGGTGCCGGAATTTTTCTCGATTGCGTTCACCTGCGATTTCAGCTGGAAGGCTGATCCACATGCGGATCATCATCATCTGCATCATTTATTTTTCCCTTAAAGGCCCATCTCGGGGTATTACATAAGGGGGGGGGGGAGGTTACAAAAAGAGTTACAAAACATATCGGATCACAATACTGAAACATAACACATAGAAATGCAGACTTATTTAAAAGCAAAAAAAATGTTACAGTTTGAATCAGGCATATAAAGGCGAGGGATGACACGAGGGAGTGCAGATGATTTAAAAATGTATGTTTAACCATACATGCGTGTCAATGAAACATGATTATTCATTCTTTGTGTTGTGAATGCAGATGTTTGCCATGTTATAGATAATGACCTTCTTTGTGTACGTATCTATGAAATAATGAAAGGAGGTTTATATCACGACAGCTGCTCAAAAGGAAAAGTGATAAGTTTTTCTATTTGTTTTATGCTTGCGCTATGACCGTAGTTTTGGGAGATGAATATAGCGGCTCTATTCTGCATTGACTCCAGCAGGTTAGTTTAATAAGTGTATTGAGGGGACCAAACTGCAGAAGTGAATTCCAGCTGAGGGCGAACAAATGTTACGTATGCTGAAGCATACATATTGGTGGGCGTCTTACGTAGATTGTGGGGTATGTAGCCTAATGTTCGGGAGGCGTCGTTGGAGATGTTGGTGATGTGGGTAGTCCAGGAAAGCTTAGATGTAAAGGTCACACCTAAATATTCAAAAAAAGTTAACACTGGACACGCGACTGCCAATAATAAAGTAAGTAAACTAAGAGTAAGAATGTTTGCGAGAGAAGGACTTTATATGCATACTTTACATTTACTTCAATTTGGAACATAAGCCAACAATCACACAAATTGTTGATAAAGTCGAGGTCATTTTGAATTATTACGTACTCATAAGTACTAGTTATTGCTCGGTAAATTAAGCAGTCATCGGCGAAAATGCGCACTTGTTAGAATAAATAACTTGGTAAGTCATTAATATAAATAACAAAAAGCAGCGGACCGAGAATACTCTCTTGCGGCACACCAGAACAAACTTATGAAAGTCGGGATGAAAAAAATATTAACAATGATGAATCGCTAGCAGTTAGTAAAAAAGTTCCGCATCCATGACAGAACTAAAGAATCTATACACAAAGAAGAGAGTTTAGAGATTAGGCGGCAGTGAGCATCCCATCGAAAGCTTAGGGAAAATCCAGAAAAAGACAGTCAATTTGCATGTTTAGATCTAAGTGTTATGTAGGTCAGTTGTGAATTCGAAAAGCTGTGTTTCGCATTATAGGGCCTTCCCAAATCCATGCTGGTTTGGGAAGAAAAAGTCATTCTGCGCTAAGTGATTGTAAATATGGGAGGTAATTACATGCTTGAGCATGTTGCAGCAGATGGATGTTAAAGAAATGGGCCTGTAATTTTGAGGTGAGTTTTTATTGCCGCTTTTAAACACGGGAAGACCTTTGCAGCTTTCCCATCATGTTGAAGCTGTCCTATTGATAGTGATTGCTGAAAGATGTCACATAATATTTTATTCGAGGGTGAGGCCGTACTTTATAGTATCTTATTGATCTCATCAACGCCGGCTGACGTGAACAGTTTATTATTATTCATTAAAGATGCGACTTCGTCGAAAGTGATTTCATTGTGCTGAAAAAAGCAATATAGTCAAGATCGGTGACATCGGGGACATTTGTATGATCTTCAACGGTGTAAACTGATGTAAAGAAAGTATTGAAAGCATTCGGACAATATTTATCTGGAATGTAAATGTGGTCATCATTGTGCAACGTGATTTTGTTATCGTGACGTTGTGGGCACACTTGTTTTCAAAACTTTTTTGTGTTAGCGGTGAGCAGTCACGGTATATTGTGAGAAAAATGTTTATCGCGGGCGGCTCGTGTCGCAAAGCAGTAGTTATTCAAAAAGTCTTATACCTTTGCCACGACGCAGCAGTTTGCACGAGTTTAGCCACCGCGTACAGTCTCTTTTTTTATTTCTTAATTTGTTGCATGATTTATTGAACCACAGATTTTGTTTATCATTGGTTATTTTTATTTTAGGAATAATTTCACTAATGAAGCTAACTTGTTTTTGATGAATGTCCAGTTGTCTTGCAGGGATCGATTATAAAAAGAACAGTAAACGTACACTCTCAAAGAATGTATATAATTCATTATTTATAACAATGTATTTACCTCTAGTATAATAGAGAATCGTTTTTGTTTTAGCTCCAGCAAGACTAAATGGCATGTTAAGAATCATTTGCATTACCCATGGTCGCTGAAACTATGTATCTATGTTATATTTTATATAGTATTTGGAGCCGTTGTTAATAGCAAGCCAAGTATATTCGAGTCACGAGTGGGTAGCCTCATGGTCTGGCCTAGCTTGAAATCTAATGTTAAGGCAATGAACGTAGTGGAGACGTCGCACTTTGAAGAAAGCAGCTTCTAGTTTATTGAAGAAAAATTATTGTCGCCAAAAAAATAAACGAGCTCAGTTGGACACATCTTAACAGCATGAGTTATGGTGCTTCGCAAGTGGCTTAGAAATGATGGATTAGTGTCTGGAGGACGATAGCAGAAACCAATAAATAATTTCTCACATCGAGTCCTGCAAACAACCCATACTATTTCTATATTTGTCGAAGACGCCATTAGATAAGAGGTCATTGCCTTTTTAATGCCTATAATTACGCCCCCACCTCTTAGGTTGAAGCAATCAGAATGGTAAATGTTATAAGTATTTTGTAGGGGAGTAATTTGATCATATGAGATATCTGCATGAAGAACAGATAGCTTAAACATTTTTTTTGGTATTGGCGAATTCGATAAGCTTTCTTCTTGCCTCTCGTTTCGCAGGAAAAAAGTCTTCCCGAATAGAAAACTCGGACCCCTTAAGCCTGCTTCCAGCAGAAAAGATGCAGTCTTAAGGCTGGTGCACACCGACGACTAGTCGCGTTTGCGCGACCATTTGCGACTGGTCGCAAGCAGTCGCGAACGGTCGCAAGCGGTCGCAAAGCGACTGTTTGGGCCAGTCGCTTCCTGACCGATTTTTTGGTCGCGCGACTGCAGTCGCAAAACAGTTTAACCAATCTGCGAAGACCAGAAGTGACGTCAGCCTTTGTTTACATCCGGTCTCCTCGTATGTTATTTTTTTTCTCGTTGCGCTTGCCTACTGCCGTGAGGTACGAACGACACGTACGTTTTTCCATGGATTCTTCCTCGCATCAGGCGAATGCCACCACGGCCAGCTTTGGGAACTCGGCCGAGCTCCTCATCGACGCGACTAAAATGTACCCATATCTGTATGACAAGCGGCACCCTTCTTTTAAAGATCGGACAAAAAAGGACCGGGCTTGGGCAGATCGAAGCATGTTCGGCATGTCGAGTAAGTACCGAGATTTTTTGTTTGAGTAGCTATATAAGCAAAAACAGGTGTGTACTGCATGGCTGGCGTTGCCAATGAATGAACAATGAAAATATTGGTATTTGTACTGCAAGGTTACATGGTTAGTTTGCATGAGATGTATTGACTGTGATGTATGCGAGCGCAGTTGTGTGCATGTTTGTTCTCCCGACTTCCCGAGTTTAACATCGAAATCGACGTGACAGAACATTGTATAGCTGATAATAAAGCTCAGACGTTCGAAATACTGCTCGCAGTTGCCAACTCACTTGCGCATGCTCCTTGCTGTGTTTGTACGTCATCGTCTGGCCAAGGGAATGTGTGCTTTTGTGAACGTGCGGCATTTGCAATGCATAATATCTAGTGCGCGGTGAGGGAGGGGGGGGGGGTTACGCTTTAATTCTGCCTATGCATTGCAGTTGTGCTGCTTTAAAAAAGAATGCAAAGTAGCTTCTGCTTTGAGCGCATTTTGTGCACTCCACAGAGGAGCGTGTAATTAAAACATAAAAAAACATGTTTAGCAGCACTCTCAAATGTCCGGATTTGGGAGTCAGACATGCTGTTGATGCCAAATGACATGTAATCGTAAAAAAAAGATATGGTAGTGTTCTAGTGGCTGAGCGAACACTGAAGGAAAGCACAGATGGGGGAATTTATTCCTCTGTAATGTGGCCCAAATCTAATCCTCATTTCTTCACAACTGTTCCTTTTCTCTCCTGTGTTTTTGTCTATTGGTGCCTTTATATTTTATTCCCCGAGGTTATATCTCTCCGCTTTCAACTGTGCCTCGTTTTTGTTTGTTTTCTTTTTTCCTATATTTTAAAGTCAATTTTTCATGTCTGCTTCTATGTGTTGGTATGTTTTCATGTTTTGGTCCCTTTATTTTCTTATATATTCCTTCCTCTCGCTCTCTTTATGTTACACTTTGAGTCATATACTATGTTTGTTGCATTTCTTTCTCTCGAAAATTGTCATCTTGCTCTAGTTAGTTTCATTCTTCTTTTCAAGTTATTTAACATGTTTGCTTTTGTTTGACAACAATCGCTCCCGCTGTACACGACAGTTGCGCTTGGACGATACCAATGGTATATACTCACCTGTGGAGTTTTGCGCAATGCAGTAATGCTTAGAAAGCTTCACTGTGAAGGTGATAAAGACATGTGCTGGTTCATGAAATGGACTTTTTGCAAGTGAACTTCAATTTCCGACAGTATAAACAGCCTCTTTGTTACAATAGCTTGGCAGACATGCTTACCTTCAAGAAACAGTGTACATAACTCTTTGCGCAACTAA
The DNA here is from genome assembly GCF_043290135.1 of Rhipicephalus microplus. Classification (NCBI taxonomy): domain Eukaryota; kingdom Metazoa; phylum Arthropoda; class Arachnida; order Ixodida; family Ixodidae; genus Rhipicephalus; species Rhipicephalus microplus. Next base: position 103,460,775 of record NC_134706.1, on the reverse strand, counting down.
TCATTGTGTCAGCTGTGATGTCGTGCACATGTAGGTGGATGGTCCAAAACACTAGGTGGGTAGCATTTCTGGAACCCTCGGCTGAAGGTTCCCTCAATCATGTCATGGTTTTGCAATGTTTAAGCCCCTACCAATAGTTAAGTTTAGATGGCATGCGATTCATTTTGTTGCCCAATATTCAGATTTCTAGGGTGCTGCAGCCGAAATGATCTGGGCAAAGAAAATAAAGACCGCTCACAATTGTGCTGAAATAAAGTAGAAAATTTATCAGCGATACAGTATGCACAATACATTCTTACAGCAAGGGTTTTGTTTTCAGGTGTCCTTGTTGAGAAACGATTTAAGAACCTGCGTGATATCTTCAAAAGGAAACAACACGACATACGTGAAAAAACAAAGAAGTGGAGCCGGAGCAGCCGACATTCCAACAATAAAATGGCCCCATTTTGAGGCCATGCTTGAATTAATTGAAGGAGAGTCTGAGCCTGTGGCGTAAGTTCAATATTAGCTGACTATTGAGTACTAAACAAAAAAAAGTTGATTTAATTCACATGACTGTTATATATACAAATAAATACTCACATATCAATGCTCTCTCACATAACACAATACACATAAGTACACTGCACATAAACATAGAAGTCCCAAGAGGTAATTCACAGTGGGCATGCATGTGATCATGAACATGATGGCAATGGGCTGTTTTGATGTCGAATAACTGTGGCTACAGCTACGAAGAATAACTCAGTGCATCATTCTTTCAGGATACTGTGCAACATGAGTGCCATTGACCAAAGGTAATGAATAATGCTTACCGTCCATTGAACAGAAAATGAAATGTTTTGGTTAGCATAGCACAATGCATCAGCACAACGCAAAAAATATAGCATACCGTACAAGTGGCACGTGGACAGCTTTACAAAACAGAATATTGAAGACAGAACAGTAAGAATGAGAGAATTGAGTGTACTTCTGTGTCATTCTCGGCTCTCATTTACCAAAAGAAGGAAGGCTTAATACAAAATCTAAAAATCTAAAGAGATCGCTTATTGCATGTGTCATGAGGCTGTTCATAGACAAGCATTGCCCATATTCATTACAAGAATGTAGCATAAGTACTTATATTGTAGCAAAACAGTAAAAATGCTCTAAAGATGCACACATTAGCACTGACAGAATCACATATTGCATGTTCTCTTGCAGCAGCCACATCACAGCAGAAGAGGCTAACGAGAGGTGAGCATGCACAAAAATTTTCGGTACCATGTGCATGCACTTGAAGCTGTACACGCATGGACTTGAACCTAGAAACATTATTTTTTATTACTAGGTGATTGTACTTTGCAAAATTATCAAAAATACAAGCGTGCTTGAAAGGTGGTGTTCAGGTCGTTAGCTTGCCCAAACCACTGCATTTTTTTCAATACATTCAGCACTCAACACTGAACAGAAGCACACCGGAATACATGAGGGCACAGGCATTGTTTCTGTGTGAATGTGGTTATTTTACAACGTCAAATATTTCTGAAAAAGCAAAGTATTCATCAGCGACAGGCTGCAATTACTTTTACTTGATCTCCGTGACAATATCTCTTGTTCTAATTTAGATGTGCAGCCTACATAGCATTTTATTAACATAATAGGCACAATAAACTTCTGTATGCACACCTTCCATACAACAGTGCTCAATCAAGAGGTAACGCAAGTGTAAAATAAACCTCGTGTTGAGTGAAATCATAATGGCATTTTAACTCCCAAAGAATGCCTAAAACTGTTCATGTACTAGCGGCATCATCAAATACATAGAAAGAAATTTTCATCACTGCAGATCACCGCCTCGGCCAAGACATGCAGCGGAACCGGAACGTACCCCTGATACGGGTGAGGAGACTCGTGTCGACACCTGCAGCAATGAGTAAAACCTTTATAAATCCACCTAAGTAATGACAAATGAAGGGCATGCATAGATAGCCAATCTATTAAATCTTAAAAACATGTTTTGTAACCTTCTTCATGTTCTAGCACATTTGGAGAATGTGCCTAATGTTTTCACACCAGATTCTGCTACATGCAATTGCAACACTTTATAAGTTGTATAATAATACTGCCTCCTTCTGCGGTGATGCTTCAGCAACCACCTCAAGAGAGCAGCCACCATCAAAACGGTGTGTAAACAAAAAATTTATTTTAGGTACTCCTGGCAAGAGATCACAACCACAACTTTTCGAAAAGGATCTCTTTCTGTACATTTAAGCAATATGTATAATTCACTGCAGGTCACCCTCGTCAAGACGACAACGGACCTGCGAGGGTGCTAGGTGAGATATAACGCTAACTCTTAGAGGATAAACTTGCAGATTTTTTTCAAACGATCCTGCGCATGCTGCAAAATACAAAACTTTATAAGGTTAACGCTCGGTCAAGTTGGTACACAGACATAGTAACAAAAAAGAGTGTGAGAACGACAAGGTAGAAACAGAAGAAACAGGACAGAGCACTGACTTTAAACTGATGTTTTTATTGTGGGCACATTTATACTAAGGCAGACAGAACCCATGTAACTACCGTAATATTTAGACGTTAATATCAGAACATCACCACCCTGTCCCAAAACACGAGTGTCCGTTTCAAAGATCAAAAGCCCATTTATTTCTCACAGAGAAGTACACGCGCTATTGACACATTAATCTTTTAAGTGTGCTATTTAATTTGCTTCAGTTGCTCTATTTTTTTCTTTCTTAGTGCCGAAAATCACAAACATTAGCTGAAAGTCAGTACTCTGTCTTGTTTCTTCTGTTACCACTTTGTCGTTCTCACACTGTTTTTTTTTTGCTAAATGGTGCTTTATGAAGTAACAATGCAACCTTAAAGCACTTGCATGAATTGCAATTCACACTTGCTTTGCAGCAATTCAGGAGAGGGCACAAGCCATGAAACTGTGGCGCAAGCGTGCATGGAGCACCTTGAACACATCAGAGCGAACAAGGGGGTCATCAAAAAAGATAACATTGGTTTCTTCGTTCTACGTACCGATGCACGCCTCAGAGAGCTACCAGTGCACATTGCACAAGATGTAATGCATGCAGTAGAACTTATGCTGTGTGAAGCAGAGGCAAAATTGCGTCAGAGCAGTGAAGCAAATTGAAGTGTTTATTTATATAAAGTCAATGACACCCACCTTTTTTTATCTTGTGTTCACTTTTCTAGTCCTAACTTAAAGGGGTCATGACTGGTCACTCAACAATTGACGGTTGTCAGCAAAAAACGAAACTACAGAGTAAAATGTGCTAGTACACGTGTGAAAAGGGGCCTTAAGAGATTATTTTAGTCAAAAATATGCCGTAGAAGTGCTCGGCTCCTAAAACTCAACCTACCACAAGTGACCGCCATTTTGTCATGGCGTGCGAGACGTCACAAGCCGAAGGAGCAATGGCAAATGGTATACGCATTGCACATTCATAGGACCCATTTTGACATCCGAAATTTTTGCTGCAAGTACCAGCGCTACATTGCTGACACAGTAGCCATGTTTCGACCCCTGGAAGTCATTTAGCTTTAGTGGAGAGTTCAACAATGCGAAAAAATTTGATTGCAAACGCAGTTGATGACAAAACACGACCGTCTGCCAGAATGCACACTGTGCAGCAGCTTGTCGAGCAAGCGGTTCGTGATGTCATGGATGGTGAGTGCGTCAGTATTGCCCAACTGTCAGGCGACTAGCTCGTTTATAAAAATATGCGATTAAAAATTAGCAGCTTGACCAAATCGCTCGAATTTCACCAGCTTGTATGTGAACATACAAGAATCAGCTCATACAACACACATTATGGTTGAAAATTGGGTGTCATGACCCCTTTAAGGCAACTTATTTCTGTGATAATTGTAGCGATAACCGTGCAATAACTCAAATATTTTAACATGAATTATTTATTTTTGTGTTTTCATGGTTATATTTGGACATGACAGTTTTCCCTGTAATGTATCTGTTGTGTCACGGGTGATTTTTTTCTTGTTTGTTTAGCTTAGGAAGATGCTATGTACATAAGTTCTGTAAGCAATAAAATGCATTTACAACCCACCTTCACCTTGTACGCCTCAAGTGCTGTTCACCACTTTGTCCTGCCAAGGCACCTGACCGTCTGTGACGAAGTAGTGCGCCACTTTATCTCGCACTTCCTTGGCATACCTACAACGCATAAGTGCCATGTGAAATTTCTGTCGGCACAGCCATGATGGAAGACACACACTGTAAAAGGAGCATGCTGAGCTTGAAAATCTCACGCATAGTTGCATTTCAGTGTCGTAGTCATGACGCTACATTGCCAAAGTGTTCCTCATTTTTATGTATCAATGAGCGCTAGCTCTGCTGTCTATTTTCTACGAAATCAACACAGCTTCTGATAGAATGCATATTTGCTGACTAACTTGAGAAATTTCGATATGTCAAGTTTCATGGCAGCCAAGGTCAGTAACTGCTCGCATTTGGACAAAACCATTGTACACTTTTGAGAGAACGATTGCCCTGTACAGTTAAACCTAATTAGGGCGGGTGCACACCGGCGACTAGGAGCGGTCGCACGACCATTTGCGACTGGTCGCGAACGGTCGCACTGCTTGTGCACTCTGCAAGCTGTCGTATATGAAGTGAATATTTCTGTGCCTACACATTTTAGCGAATCATAAGCATGCATTTACCTTTTCATGGAAGAGCGTACGTGCTCATATCACTCAGGTTGAAGAAGGGCAACCTAAACATACCTGTAGCAATTTCTTTAGCATGGATTTCTGAAAAGCTGTAAATTCAAGGAGAACCTATTTCGCAAAACGTACATCACTCAAGTCTATTGTTCAAATTGCTTTCACACAATTTGCTACCGTCCACAATACGTTTTGCCACTGCGCTACTGTCCACAGTGTATTGGGTCACTGTCATTTTAACAGAACATACGTATAATTGTAGCAAGGTGCAGGGGTTAAACGCTGCCTATGTTTGTGAGAAATTTCGCATGTGTAGTTGTGCAAACACACACCGTCGTGCATGCAGATACATAAAGGGTGGTTGGTTGAACCTCCTCCCTCCCCGATGCTGAAAAATATTTTTGGCATGAATACTCTTTGAGTGCCTCGAACAGCACATCAATTTGTCCTAACAATTTGTGCATATTTGTACTCGCAAAGCTTAGGATTGTGTTTCACTTATTTTATAACATCATTAATAATTGCGTTTTATATAGTACCTGTGCATCAGGATAACAGAAAACGGGAACTGACCGGTCCACAATGTAATGTCATTGTGTAGTGCAGAATCCCATTTTCTGGGATTTTACAAGCGGAAACCACGTACTGATTACGCAATAAGCCACAACAGATGGTTTTGAAATATTCACCACCTGAGATTCTTAACGTACGCGCGCAACAAACGCGCCAACTTAAGTGCGTTTCGCCTCCATCTAAAGGCGATCGATGCGGCCGTAATCAAACCCGTCACCTACGCGTAAACTGCCGGCCGCAGTAATGACTGCATCATCGAGCCCGTACACGTCATAAATGCAATTCGTTCTATCCGCCCAAGCAAAACTTCCTTACAAGTGAAGCGCAGCCGCAAGCCACAGCATATTAATCTTCAAACCACACGCTCTTACCTAATGGTCATGGCCAGGCAGTCGTGCGCCGAAATAGGTGGCCGGTGGTTTGTGTCCTGCTTGGATATTGCGGGGCGCAGCAGTTGGAGCACAGTATCGAACGTTCGTGGCGGCATTAGCATGAAGCTAACCACCAAAAATAGAATGATATAACATGTTATGCACTATCTTACAAGCACGTAAAACAACCATAAACTTACTCTCGGAAATACTCCTCGTCGTGCGAGCGCAAGTCGGGAAGCAGACGCCCTGTCTGGCCAGCCACTTCTCGCGAGCGAAGGGACGGTCTCAGCCACCACCGCCTTGCTTGCTTTGAAGGCTTTTGTGCTGCCAGCGCTGACACGTTGGCTGAGCACATCAGCACCGCCACAACCTCTTCTTCATCACTCGACTCGAAGTGTATGATGCTGCCGGGAAAACGCACACACACACAGCCGTCAAAAACAAACGCATCGCGCTCAGCGGGCTCCGTATCTGATCAGCTGATCGTCGCCGGTCACCCAAGTTCTCGTTGATAACGAGATCTGTACGTGACTCTCCGGGTTTGCGACTTCCGGTCGCTCGCATGAAGCCTTGCCGGTGTGAACGTCGCTCGCAATTTGGTCGCCAGTCGCAAACGGTCGCGCGACCGCGGCTAGTCGCTGGTGTGCACCAACCTTTAGTCCTAATAGAAGGTCATTTTCACAATGATAGGCCTCTTTTGGCTGTTAGCATGTTTGCCTAACCTGTGCACCGATTCGAAATTTGTGCTGGACAAGTTAATGTCAAGTTTTTGTGATAAGAATTCCGCAATTTTTTGTTTGGACAATACACAGTCTTCTTTTTTGTCATCTGCAATGTTAAAAAAACAAGTTCAAGCGTTGCATTTTGTTTTAGGTGTTTTCGCACAGACAAGGTATTGTGGCCATATGATCAGATACACTGTAAAGGACGTTAGCACCAGATTCGGCATCAGCCAAGCAGCTTCCAAACTTGAAAGCAATAGACAGTGATGCAATCTTTGCGTTCAGCAACTTGATTTCGCCTTTAACGGCTTTCTGTTTCATTTTCGAAATATTAAGCTCTGTGAGAAGTATTTCCTGCCTTTCTTCTAGCTTATCAATCCTCTTCTGAGCAGCAGCATGACCAGCTTTTTCACTAGTTAGCTCGGAAAGCGAACCTGCTTGGACCTCTTCAAGTTTTTAATTGTGTATATAGCAGCAGAAAATGCCTCTTCTTGAGCTTTAGCCATTGGTTCCGAACTTGGCTCAACATTGCCAGACAACATATGTGTTAGGGCAGACAAGGCATACCACATTTCCGATGCAGAAGCTAAAAATCCCTTGAACACATCTTTTAGGTCTCGTGGGCAGGACACCATCAACAAACAATAGTTGTTGGATTTAACCCAAGTAGCATCTTTCAGGAAACTAACTTGGAAAGGCAATGGACGAGAGCTGTTCATCCTAAAAATGGTGTCGTGCACAGAAGAAGCGGCTGCTGACTGACAATTATGCTGGGCGTCAGCAGCGTCCAGTGCAGCTGTGCTGTGTCCATGTTGCCAGATGAGCTGCCCGGCTGGCTTTAAACTTGCCATCTTGTGCACCTATTGCAGCCGTCCTGGAGGGGAATCTTCAGCAGCCATGTGGCACAAATCGAGCAGTCCGGAACAAATGATCGAAGTAATGGTGACCTGGAAAGGCAATGGACGTGAGAATTCTATCCTGGAAATGGTATCGTAGTCTTTTCAGCGAACAATATTTCTGGTAGAAGTGTTGCGGGCTCGTCTGTCGTCACGCTCTTCATCACAATTCTGCAATGATGATGACACTACATCCGGAAATATACCTATGAGTGAATCCATGTATATTTTCAGTGTACCTAATTTAATGACGTACCACCTGATAGGACCGAAAAAATGGGGATATTTGCCGCTGCTTTTGTTAAAAACCTCCACTGAAGTATGCCATTAGAATTACCATGAATATGAAATTGCTACACAAGACCTATAAAAACGATAAAAGTGTGGCATTTGCACGCACAATCAATTTACACCAACCCCGTATTGTTTGGTTGTGTGCATGGCCGTCATTTAATTTTTACCTTCACAGAAACATGGTGACGTATGCTTTGAAAATCTAGGCGAGACGCATGAGGCGAAGAAAAACGTGAAGCGCTGTTTCTTTGAGTATTGTTTATGAAAAACGGTTCCTCTTGGTATGAAATTCCAATACAGCATGTCGTAGTTAACTAAACATAAATGATCTCGACACTGTTTCAATGAAACACGCAGCAATCGTTTTACAGAAAAAAAAGTCATTTGAATACGGCGCAAAAAATTACACCATATCCCGCTGAAGAGAATTATGTGTAGATGCGAAGCAGCGGGGGCTAACGCTAAAAGCAGCGTTGCGCAGGAGAGAAACCTGGTTGGGGAGGCGCAAACCCCGCAGTGATGGATCGGTGTTTTCTACTGTAACAAGTCAATCGCTGATACTACACAGTTAGAGACAGAAGACCCCGATTGAACACAGAGAAGCGCAGTCTGCTTCTAATCAAGGTGCAGACCACGAATTTCCGTTGTTTAGCAACGCACAGGAGAAATCTATCGGCACTACTTTGGAGGTCAAGGTCCAGAGTCTATATGTCGCCAGGCCACGGTTGTCCAGCGCAATCAGTTTTTCAACGATGAAACTCGCTAGCAGACGCAGCCTGCTTCGGTGCTTCGAAGTGATAGAGGAATGCGAGCCGCGCATGTGCTATGGCAGTGTAAACGGCATAGGGAGGAATAAACGGAAAAGAAGAGGAGTTAGCGAAGGTTAACAGGCGCGCCCTGTGTCGGCATTGCGAGGTGAGAGGAGGAGCACAAGAGAGGAAAGAAGTTGCGTATGCATTGTGTGAGTGCAGTCACTGACGCCGACGACGCGTAACATAAGCACGAGCAAAGAATGCTTCGCATCTAAACGACACAGTAACTTAAGTGTAGCACATGAACACAGCGTTTCCGCACTTCTCATCCGGCATCGTCTGAAGTTAACTTACCAGCACACCCAGCAGTCCCGCTTTCAGAAACTGCCAGATTTGCGGGACTGCCTCTGCCGTTGCAAGTGACTGCCGTTGCAAGTGCACGTTGTGGCAGCCCACTTGATGCACATGCAATGACCGTTGCATGTGCATCAAGCGTTGCATATGCACAATAGCGTCAATTATTTGACAGAGAACAGCGCGTCGTCTAGAATCACTGATGGGGCATGCGCATACATAAGCTCAGCAGTAGGCACAGCGATGAATTGGGCAATAAGGAGGGCGCGCACCCAGTCCGCAGCATCAATAGTCATGAACTCTATAAGCACGAAGGTGGCTTGCTGAAGAACGCATTTTAACACACTTATCTACTCCACGAAAATAGCTATGTCTGGGAACTTTTGAAAGAACATAACACTAAAAACGGTGTGAAGAAAAAAGTTAAGATGTGCTTCCTTCCTTGTAAGGAACCTTAATTGTATTATTTATTATAAATATTTCTCTTGTGTCGATCGTGCTTTTGCATATTAGATGAATATTGCTCAATTTCTTTCTTTTCAAATGTATTTCTCTATGGTACTTAGTAATTCTGTCAGAAATTTCGCCTTGTTGCATTTTTTCTCTATATATATAAATTTTTAATGGTACTGCAAATTTGTGATGACTTTAATGTGTTATTTTAAAACGTATGTGTTGACATCTGTTATACTTGTTGAATTTGAACTTTGTGTCCCCTCATTCAAAAGCAGAATGAAGTTTGTATCCTTTGTTCCACTTCACCTGAGCAAATGTGTGGGTGGAGGGACCTTAGTCAGGCAGAGGTAATCTGCCTGTAGTCCCTTCAACCTAGGCAATCATTGTTTTTGTCTGAATAAACAGTGAATGAATGAATGAAAAACGACGCTTTTGGTTTCACTCAGACTCAAATCGCCGAACTGACTGCTAGTGTTTGCGGAAAACATTTTATAAAGCTTGCGTTTATGGTTCTGTAGCTACCACTGAAGTAATATTTTGTTTGAACCTGAGAATGCGCCCTGAGGTGCAGCGAAACGAATTTTAGGGGCGAAGCTCCTTTCGGCGTGGCTCTGTCTATTCCTTGTATGTATGTAGTTGACTGCCTATAGTTCCAACTTTGCCAACTGCGCACTATGTCGTCCTTGGGAACGTGCCACTACTCGCCATCACCGATTCATCACTTCACCGACCATAAATCAAATACTGCTGTGAAGTAGTCATAGTAAAATGCAAGATGGTCGTGTACTTAATTGTATCCAGGTGCGCGTTAAACAACCATACATTGTTCCACTGTGTCCATCTCTTTTTAGGAGTTTGCGTTCCGTAGTACGCAAACTCCCAAATATTAACCTGGCGAAGGAACAACCTTTCTTAACTAAGGAGCTGGTTAACCACACATGGTCGCAAAAGCTGGTTTTCAGGAGTGTATGCTGCACAAGGTAGAAAATTTAGGTAGTCGCCATCGTCTACTGCATATCGTAGTTGGAGAGACCATATCTAAAGCAGCTCAGCATATGCATCGAAAAAATTATATTTCATGTGAATGTACCTAACGTAATTGATAATAATGTTTGATGAAGCCAGGATAAACATGTATGTGTTCTTGTGCAGTTGGCACGAAGCAATTGCTTGTGTATTGTTGTGTAATCATGTTAGGTCAACACTAAAAGCTACGTACAGGGGATCCGTTTTTGACAGCGAGAGCTGTTATGAGATCCCCACTTTCGTCACGCGCAGTTGTCCGCCGCCGCCACCGGTAATCGTGACGACATCGCGTGAAATTAGAAAAAAAAAACATAGCACTAAACACACAATGGGGCTCGAAACCCGGGTCTGCTGGGTGCCAGCCCAGTATTCTACCTTGAGCTACGATGGTGTTTGTGACTTGTTGGCAAGCTTGCCTAGGCAGGCTTGATGTCGGGAAAGTGATGGCGTTAATAAGATTTATAGAGCGCGTTAAAACAGCGAAAGAGCAACAGTCGTCGCACGATGAAAATACCATAACGAGCGGGCCATCCAATGCTCCAACCCATTACATAGGTTGTTCTTGTTCTGCTATTAACTGTGGTGCCTACCCACTTCAGCCATGCTTCCTCATCGTCGTCAGCCCCTGCATGAACAATTGGCACAAAATTCTCTGGAACTGTTTAGCGGATACCGCACTTCTCACACGAATGATGAAAAATAGCGAAGCGATTGCCGGCCAAATACCAAAAAGTTTAGTATTATTATCCTAGTGGGTATCAAGCAATTGTGCTTGCAGTAGTTACCCATATGCGTGTTTTGAAAAGGCTCTGAAAGGCTGTTCTTCTAGCTTTCGCTGTGACTGTGCTGCGCCTCCGCGCAGGCCTGGCGTTTTTTTTTTCAAAGAGCATGAGGAAAAAAAAGTATTGCAGTGGGGAATTCGCAAGGCAATGACCGGTTGCACCATCTCTGAGTGCGAAGGGCGAGACTGTGCACAAGCTGTAGACGCGGGACTGCTCGAGCATTTGTGTCGGTACCGGCTGCCTGCCTACTACCTGGCGTTGCTATTAAACTCCCTTGCAAAGTGGTGGAGTTGCTGCGTAGGCAAATCTGGAACTTCGAAGCCGGAAGCTGGCCAGTGCATCAGCAATGCCTCATCAGACGACCGAGCAAGCCACCATCCAGCAAAGCATGACCTAATTTCAACTGGTCATCGTGCCTACCACCCTGCGCCCCCAGGATCCCCCTTCTTTAGCGGCACCAAGGACCCAGATGTGGAAGACTGGTTGCATCCATTTGAAAACGTGAGCGCTGTCAAGAAGTGGGACGAGTTTTCGAAACTGAAGTATGTCCTATTTTATCTGAAATACGTCGCCAGTCTGTGGTTCACAAACAACCGTGCTGAATTTATCACTTGGGCCGCTTTCAAGACCATCCTGGCAGCTGTGTTTGATCGTCCCGCAGTGCGCAAGCTGCGTGCTCAACAGCGCCTACGTGGACGTGCACAAAGGGAGGGCGAAAGCTTCACAAGCTATATTGAAGGTGTTATCAATTTATGCCGGTGCTTTCAACCTGACATGAACGAACAAGACAAGTTCAGGCATATCTTCAAAGGCATAGACGATGATGCCTTTCAAATGTTGCTGGCGAAGGGCCCAAGTACCGTATCCGAACTTGCCTCCTTTTGTCAGAACTTGGAAGAGATTCGCAAACAACGTGCATCAGTTCGGAGGTCAACGACAGCAGACGACTTTCTCACTGCCCTGGCCGTCGGTAGTGGCTGCACCCTGTTGGAGCAGATAAAAGAATATGTACGTGAAGAGGTCGCATGACAGCTTTCGTATCTCTTGTATCTGTCGACGACCGAAGCACCAACGAACTGCCTAATGACGACCATCAGGCAGGATATTCAGGAACAGGTCTCGTGGGCGTTGCCATTACCTACGTCTCCCTCTCCACCAACACCTGTTGCCACGCCTCTGACTTATGCGGCCGTCGTGGCAATGCCTCCGCCTCGTCTACCATTGCATACGCCACAACCTGTGTGACCATCCACCACGCCGTTTCGAGCTACACAGGAGCACGATGAAAATCCTTGACGCACTGCTGACAACCAGCCCATATGTTAATCTTACAGAATTCCAGGCCACGCTGCACGTCTATGTCGTCGGCGCTTCGCAGTTAACGCACCAAGATACCCAGACTACTTGTTTCGGCATCCATACCATGCAATGCACGAGCCACCTGAAGCTCGCGAACGTGACGTGTAAGCTGCTTCCAGCACCCAGACCTCCACCTCTCGACGTTCTATAGTTCCCAATCACCTTCTCCTTCAACAAGTCTTCGTTCTGTATCGCCTATGCGTCAACGACCCACCTCCATTGAGACGGAAAACTAACTTCTGCAGCTTCGGAGGCACGAGCGGCGTCGTCATCTAATCGCTTAAGTCCTCGTCTGTCTCCCGCCAATCTTATCGATGTAATCGTCAAAGGTGTAGGAATACTTGCACTCATCGATACTAGTGCCGCGATATCTGTGATAAGTCAGAACCTCTCACACTCTCTACGTAAACTTACGATACTTTCTCTCGTGGTTTCTCTTAGTACTGCGAGCGCCAAACAAATTGAGCCCGTCGTGGCATATACAGCAAAAGTGGTAATTCGAGACGTGTTATACATTACTGAATTTTACGTGTTGGCTTAATGTTCCCACGATGTCACCCTAGGATGGGATTTCTTATCACGCCATCACGCCGCCGTGGACTACGCTCGGGCTGAAGTGGAGCTGTTACCATTTCGTGATGCGCCTTCTGTTGATGCGGCCGTATCTAGTGTGGCTAACCTTGTCGTCGCGATGGACATTGACCTTCCTCCTTTCAGCGCTTAGTTTGATCCTGCCTACTGTGCTTTACTTTCTGAGCTAACACACTATTCACGCCATCTAACAAATTCGGTAGCCGCCACCCTAATTCGCTGCCATTCGCCATTTTAGCGCATTGTCAAGACATTACCGGAATATTTTTTTTCCTATTCCGACTCGTGCCCCCTCAGTTTGCGCCGCAACGAGACGCTCCGCCACATTCAGCCTATCGATAAAGGTACTATCGTGCCTGCCGATTTCTTCGACACCAGGCCGAATATAGAGCTGAACGCGTTGGTTCCTCGATCACCTTGCCTCGGACAGCATGTCTTGCAATGCATTTCACCGTTACATTGACAGCCATCTCGTGCGGCTCAATGTTAGCAATTTGTTACCCTGTTGCACGAATTCAGGCGTTCGTTTGACTTTCCCCAAGCGGTGTTAGGAAGAACGAACACCGTTGTGCACACAATTAGCCCAGGGAAGAGTACTCCTTTGCACCAGCGCCACTATCATATGTCGCCGGCGGAGCGTCGCGTAACGGCTGAACAAGTAGACGGTATGCTATAGCGTGGAGTCATCAAGCCTTCTTGTAGTCCTTGGTGTTCAACAGTTATACTCGTCAAAAAAAAAAGATGGTTTGATCTGGTTCTGCATAGACTACAGGCGGCTAAACAACTATACTAGGAAAGATTTTTACCCTTTTCCCCGCATAAACGACACTCTCGATTGTCTCCAAGGAGCAGAATTCTTTTCCTCGCTTGATTTTCGATCAGGTTATCAGCAGCTCCCAATGGCTGAGTCGGATCGTCTGAAAACGGCCTTTATCACACCAGATGGCCTCTATGAATTTACCGTAATCCCATCCAAACTCTGCAATGCGCCCGCCACAATCGAGAGAATGATGGACAGCATTTTACGCAGTCTCAAATGAAACATATGCTTGTGCTATCTTGACAACGTTGTGGTCTTTTCCCCCAATTTCACTTCGCATCTCACTCATTTGCGTAGGATTCTGCAGTGCCTTACAAACGCCAGGCTTCAGCTTAACCTGATGAAATGTCACTTTGGGGCTAAACAACTTACCATACTTGGTCATGTCGTCTCAAAAGCCGGCATCCTTCCGACCCTGACAAGGTTCGTGCTGTTGCTGAAATTCCTAAGCCGACTACAGTTAAGGAACTAGGGAGATTTGTGAGCCTGTGCTCCTATTTTCATCGGTTTGTCCGGAAATTCGCTTCTATCATCGCTCTTCTCACCAAACGCCTTGCTGGCCCTGCAGATCTTTCGAATTGGGCAGCAGTCTGTGACGAACCTTTCGCAACACTGCGCCCACTCCTTACCTCACCACCCGTACTGCGCCATTGCAACCCTACTGCACCAACTGAAGTACACCCGGATGCAAGTGGCATCAACCTAGGACGTTGGGCACTATGCCTCCACAAATTGGACATACGCGTCGTCTGCCGATAGGGGTAAAGCACTCTGACACAGATGCACTTTCACGATTGTCACACCGGTCCCGTTTATTAGGGAGGCGATCGCCGGGCTAATTCCAAGGGCCGAAGTATCGGCCCCCCGAACCGCACCACGAACGCGTGGACAATTTAGAAGTGGTCCTTTTTGGCGCGCCAGCGGACGCCGGCTGTGGCCCAAAGAACAAGACAGAGCCGAGAGTTGATAAACAAACAAATTATGTTCTCAATGGTGGCAGATCGAAAACAATACACAAAAATGTACACTCCACAATAGTTGCATACAATATGTCACCAATCAAACCAATCAATCCACGTACTACACAATACAATCAGCCACACTTGAACAACGGACACGGACAACAATACGAGCTACAATGCAGTCGCATGCATTGAACAACCAAGACACTTAAGGACTAAAGAGATAGAAAACCTATTCAGTCCAAAGTCCTTGGAACAAAAGTCTGAATGATACTCTTCCGAGAATCACTCACTCAAAGTCCAGCGTTGTTGTCGTTCCGTAGCTCTCGAAGTTTCTCTTCCAGGAAACCTCGCCGGAGTTTCTCTTCCAGGAAAACTCCCGTCTTCAATTGGCCACTCTTCAAACTTCAACTTCTTCGCCGGAAATCCGTCGGCTTCACACACGCAGCTGTTGCCCGCGTCTTCGCTCGATAGCGGTAAACCCACGCTCTTGCCTGTAGCTCGAGCCGTCCCTACGGACCAAAAACTTCGCCGTCTACACGGCGGAATCTCTACGCACTCTGGCGCTCCCTTCCGTCTCCTCCTGATTTCTCGTCTCGGCCGCTCGATTAAATACTTTCCGCGCTACCTTCCAGAACGTTCTCCTCATTTCGTCGGCGCGATGCGCAGCGAAGGCTGGGGAGAGGCACGAGACGGTTCGACTGCCCTCTCCGGAGAATGATTCACTCGGTCTGACCCCGCCTCCTTCGTTCTAGAAAAATCGCGGCCTTGCTGGGCCGCCGATGCAGGGTGAGGAGGTTCGTCTGAGAAGCCATGCTTCTGCGGGGAGAGCGCGCGCCCGGGAGCCTTGGATGTTAGCTTTCTTCTTTTTTTTTCTTTTTACCTCGTGGCGTTTCTCCGGCTCGTTGTCGCAAGGATTTGGCGGCGCGCTCTTTTTTAGCGCTCGTTCTGTGACACTGCCCCCCACTTTAAGAATATTATCTCATAATATTCAAACCACACAAACGAGCGCGAACAGTCACCACACACTCTCACAGACTGTAACACAATCCGTCGCTCGTGACACGTCACATTCTCAATATATCACGCAATACAATCTTACATTGTAGTTCAATTCCACAACACATGAAATATAACCACAGGCACATGAGTACAACACTCCACCACAAATTCCCAACTATACAAATGTACAAAGTTCATTCATTGCAACAATTGTACAATACATCACATCACATCACAACACTTCGACACTTGTGACACAGGATAACAAGAACATTAACACAACATATGTCACTCAGCCCTGCCAAACACATTCTGATTCCACCTCAGCACCTATCTTGAGTACTTCGAACAGCGCTTGCGCCCCTTTTTGCGGTGCTCGCTGGATCTCTTCTTGTGATTCCACGTTCTTTTTCGGCGAGCCCTTTCCAACGACGATATCTGAGGCGTCGTCTCAGCCATCGTTGTCTCTTCCGACACCGTTAACGCGTCATTACATTCGACGGGTCCTGTCTGTTTATTTACCCGCTTGATCATGCCTCTACTTTTTTCCCGGCTGGCCAACTCCGTCTCCTTTACACTGTCGGTCGGTTGAGGTCGTGCCGACGTAAGTCCAGTTTCTCGGCCCCTGAACTTATTCGACACGATCGACTTCTCACTCACTGTCTCTTGCGCCGCGGCCTCCTCTTAGGCTCTAGTGAGATCCGTCACGGGATGCTCCTCCACTGTACCTCGCGGCCACTGTGTTGGCGAGGGCTCTATCTTCGGGTCTTCTCCCAAACATTCTGGATCACTTGGCCCTCGCGCCCCGTCGATGTTTCCGATGACAAGGTCATACAGGGGGGTCGTCATGCATAAAGCAGTAACCTTCCCGCTGAAGTACGGGGTTTCAACCTCAATTTCTGCTTCGGGAAGCATCCGAACTGTACGGTCAATTAAGCAAACCGGTTTCGTTTTGCCGGTTAACTCACTTTCCCGTACCAAGTTTCTCCGCACGATAACCGTGGAGCTACTGGTGTCTCTTAGAACCGTAATCTTCTTGCCCGCAACCTTTCCAGGCAGTGTTGGCATTCCTTTCGTAACACCGGTTGGCTGTTTTGACATTACAGCACCAACAATACAAATTTTCTCCCCATTCTTCAACTCTACGAATCCATCAGTGACGGCATTATTATCAGATTTCGGTGCCGCTTGAACACAGGATACCTGGTGAGTTTGACTCACTCCGTTCCGACATGCATCTGCTTTGTGCCCAGTCTGACCACACTTAAAACATTTTACTACCGTAGGGTCCGTAAAGATCGTTCGACAGTTTTTCGCGCGATGACCCACTCGGTTACACAGAAAACATCGCGGAATGTTCTCTGGTGCACGCTTCTTTTCTTCGGGAGCCAATTTCTTCGAATCATCGGGACACTCCTTCTTGACCTTGGCCAAATTAGTGCCACCTTGCGCTTCCAAGAATTGATCAGCCAATTCGAGCATGTCTTCAAGTGAGTCAGCCTTCCTCTCTTTTAAGTACAGTGACAGACTTGGGTGGCAACTAGTAAGAAATTGTTCTCTAATTAGGAGCTCTCTAAGCTCATCGTACTCCTGTGCTGTCCCTGAAAGTTCAATCCATCTGTCGAAATAATGGCAAAGTCGGGCGGCATACTGCGTAGCCGTCTCCCTATCAGCTGGCTTTCCTGTCCGAAATCTGTCCTGGAATCCTTCCACGGTAAATCTAAATCGCTTCAGCAAAGCAGCTTTCACCTTTGCGTAGTTGGCTGCATCGGTCGGCGTCAGCCTACCGTACACACTGAGCGCTTCACCACTCAAGCAAGTACTCAAAGCAGTTGCCCATTGATGTTCCGGCCAATTCTGGCTCCTCGCAATCGTCTCAAATCTGTGGAGGTACGCGTCTAGGTCGTTCTTCCTTTCATCAAACGCTACGAGCAGCTTGCTTGGGTTCAAGCGGAAGCCATGATCTTCCCGTTCGCTGCTTTCAACTCTAGCTTGGACGGGAGTTTCACTTCGCTGTTGCAAACGGAGCCGCTCGAGTTCCATCTCGTGCTGCCGCTGCCGCTCCCTTTCCTCTCTTTCTTCTTTCAGCTGGCGCTCCCTCGCTTCTGTTTCTTCCCTCGCCCTTCCGGCTGCCAACTTCTCTCTCTCCACCGCCTCTTTCTCCTTCTGGCTTACCCACTTCCGTAGTTCGGCGCCAGAAAGACCCATCTTCTCACCAAGAGCAACTAACTTTTCGAGATCCATTGTGTCTCGCAAATAAAACCTTGCCGCGTGCAAAGAGTATCTGCCTAAATCAGTCTATCGGAACACTCCCCTGCACTCGTTAACGAGAACACTGAACAACACACAAAATCGTTCCGATAGCACTATCAAAAACTCGAGGCTCTTTCTCACTACTTTGGACCCACTGTGCACCAAAAGGTCCTGTCTCGCGGACGCCAGATTAATTGTCACACCTGTCCCGTTTATTAGGGAGGCGATCGCCGAGCTAATTCCAAGGGTCGAAGTATCGGCCCCCCGAACCGCACCACGAACGCGTGGACAATTTAGAAGTGGTCCATTTTGGCGCGCCAGCGGACGCCGGCTGTGGCCCAAAGAACAAGACAGAGCCGAGAGTTGATAAACAAACAAATTATATTCTCAATGGTGGCAGATCGAAAACAATACACAAAAATGTACACTCCACAATAGTTGCATACAATATGTCACCAATCAAACCAATCAATCCACGTACTACACAATACAATCAGCCACACTTGAACAACGGACACGAACAACAATACGAGCTACAATGCAGTCGCATGCATTGAACAACCAAGACACTTAAGGACTAAAGAGATAGAAAACCTATTCAGTCCAAAGTCCTTGGAACAAAAGTCTGAATGATACTCTTCCGAGAATCACTCACTCAAAGTCCAGCGTTGTTGTCGTTCCGTAGCTCTCGAAGTTTCTCTTCCAGGAAACCTCGCCGGAGTTTCTCTTCCAGGAAAACTCCCGTCTTCAATTGGCCACTCTTCAAACTTCAACTTCTTCGCCGGAAATCCGTCGGCTTCACACACGCAGCTGTTGCCCGCGTCTTCGCTCGATAGCGGTAAACCCACGCTCTTGCCTGTAGCTCGAGCCGTCCCTACGGACCAAAAACTTCGCCGTCTACACGGCGGAATCTCTACGCACTCTGGCGCTCACTTCCGTCTCCTCCTGATTTCTCGTCTCGGCCGCTCGATTAAATACTTTCCGCGCCACCTTCCAGAACGTTCTCCTCATTTCGTCGGCGCGATGCGCAGCGAAGGCTGGGGAGAGGCACGAGACGGTTCGACTGCCCTCTCCGGAGAATGATTCACTCGGTCTGACCCCGCCTCCTTCGTTCTAGAAAAATCGCGGCCTTGCTGGGCCGCCGATGCAGGGTGAGGAGGTTCGTCTGAGAAGCCATGCTTCTGCGGGGAGAGCGCGCGCCCGGGAGCCTTGGATGTTAGCTTTCTTCTTTTTTTTTGTTTTTACCTCGCGGCGTTTCTCCTGCCCGTTGTCGCAAGGATTTGGCGGCGCGCTCTTTTTTAGCGCTCGTTCTGTGACAACGATCACCCGTTAAATTTGATACAGAAGTATCAGCCCATGACCTTTTCCTCTCTGCCGTCAGCGTCACAGACATGCCATCCGAAAAGCGCAAGGACCACTGGATTGTCTCGCTCTTGAATATGCTTTCTGACGCATCAACTTCTGGTTACCCTCGTGCACTTCACTGCCAAGCAACGCATTTCGCCAAACGGGATGGCCTGCTATACCGTCGCAACTATCACGTGGCAAGTCGTAAATGGCTGCTAGTCATACCCAGTCATATGCAGTCTGATATCTGGGACTATTTAAACGCTGAATCGCAACACGCGCACGCCGGTGCGCTAGAGACATATGAGCGGATCCGCCAACGTTATTACTGGCGGGATATGTACACGTTTGTACGCAAACAAATTCGTTCATGTTCCTTGTGTCAGCAGCGCAAGACATTTTCTCATTCACCCGGTCAACTGCAGCCTTTATCATGTCCTTCACGCCCATTTGACAGTGTTGGGATTGACCTATACGGCCCGCTGCCGTGCTCTGTTGGTGGTAATCGTTGGGTGATTTTGGCTGCCGACCATCTGACAAGCTACGCCGAAACACCAGCGCTACCTTCGGCTGGTGCTCGTGACGTTGCGACCTTCGTCTTGCATCGGTTCGTTCTTCGTCATGGTGCACCATGGGAGCTCTTGAGTGACAGAGGTCACGTATTCTTGTCTTAAGTCATGCAGCAGCTTCCACATTCATGCCGTGCGGTACACCGCACATCAACAGCCTACCAGCCTCAAACGAATGGCCTCACGGAACGTTTCAATAGAACCCTGGGACTCACGCTTGCTATGTATATTGATTCCGACCACTATAATTGGGACGTCGTTCTTCCTTTCGTGACGTACGCTTACAATACGATGGTTCAGTCTACAACAGGCTTTTCTACATTTGTTTATATGGTCGTGACACATGCAGCACACTCGACACAATTCTGCCATACAATGCTTATGCCTCCGAGTTCAGCCCAATTTTTCAAACGGCCGAACATGCCAAAGGGTGTCGTCAGCTTGCACGGTCCTTCACAGCCGATAATCAAGCCCTTCAAAAAGATCGCCACGACCGTGATCTTGTTCAGGAGACTTTGCCCGTCAGTTCTCTCGTGTGGCTCCGACAGCCTTTCCACTCTAATGGACTGACTCCCAAGTTTGCTCCGGAGTATACTGGCCCTTACCGCGTCATACAGCATCATTCTTTTGTCACCTAGGTGATTGAACCACTCAAGCCATCCACGGACAAGCGCCGCCTTGGTCGTGAGATGGTTTACATCAGTCACCTCAAGCCCTGCTACGACCCTCCTGTTCTCTCGTCACCTTGAATCACCAGGATGGCTTGTCTTCATCGCCGGGGTATTGTAGTGGGAAATTCGCCGGACAATGACCAGTGGGATCATCTCTAAGTGCAAAGAGTGAGCGTGTGCACGAGCTGTAGATGCTGAACTGCTCAAGCATTTGTGTCGGTACCGGCTGCCTGCCGGTGCCTGCCGATACATGGCGTCGCAATTAAACTCCATTGCAATATGATTTTCACACAGCTCTAGATGATTGTACAATTCATTAGTTCTCATTCACATAATCAAAGTTTACGGTTATACACTTTTTCAGTATTATAGGCAATTGAATTCACGCTGCAGCATGTTTGTGACCGGTGGCTACTTAGGGCAAAGTTGGCTCTGCTGCGACGCTGACTGGCAACAATAATTTCAACTGTGCACCAAGATTAGGCTTTCGCATCCTATAGCATGGAATTTTTTACGGCGGGGTCCACCACAGCTTCGTTGACGTACTTCCATCACGGGAGTGACGTAGAATATTATAGCCTGAAGAATCGCAAAAAAAAAAGCCGCGTATTTGCATGTAACACTGCAAATGTCAACGATAGACTTCATTTTCAGAGAGTGCATTTGCAGAGAGAGAACAAAACATTTCTTAGATGCTCTGCGCAAGAAAATCCGTAAAGGTATTCTGAAGGCACTGCGTCAGAGTGCCTCGAGCGGGCAGCGGAAGTGAACAAGCGCATCGAGTCATGTCACACGTGAGGCATGACCGCTATCTGGCAGTTATCTTGGAAAACGAAGCGCGCGGCATACGCGCCCGCCTTGCAGGCAATAAGGTGTAGAACGCAAGGCGACGGGTAAGTGCCGCCACTGTGTTGTCTTAGAAAAGCGATGGAAACACTTGCCTTTTGTGTTGCGAGAAATTTATTCTCACTGACAGTGGACATCAATTACAATCCAACACAGCATCGACAGACACACCAAAAGTTGTTACAAAAAGATATGTTTACATACGTAAACGGAACACAACATACACAAATACACAAGGGGTGATGCTGCTTATAGCAGCACCTGTTCCTCCCTCGTAGCCTTTGTAGTAGTCTGTAACAAGCATAACATTTCGACTTTCAAGTGGTGCCGGTGAGAGATTTCTTCTGTGCGTTGTTGAACAATAAAAAATAGTGGTCAATGTACGTGCTAATGGCTGCTAAGGGAATGAGAGACAGGAGCATTCGGCTTTAAGTTAATGCGCAAGCCACAAATTTTTTATTGTTCAACAACGCGCAGAAGAAAAGAAAGATTTGGCTACGTTATACTCGCTAGGCGTAGCTTCCTAGGTTTTAGAAAGGTTTAGCGAGCGTTGAGCCGCAGTGCCATGAATACAGTGAACTAGTATATACCATGAACTCAAGGTGGTTAAAGGTGGGAAGTAGACACGAAGCGCAAGCCGATAGAAAGTGTGCCTGTTCCTCCTCTCGTTCAGTCCTTGGAATGTCCGCTGGACGGCGGTGCTTCTATATGAAGAATATATGATAAAAATATGCGAGATGGTGGTACCTGTAGTGTTGAATAGGTGGACGAACGGACACGCAGATAGATGCATGGACGAACGCACGCATGGCTGCACGGACGGATGGACGCATGGACGGACGCAGGAGCGGATGCACGGAAGAAAGCAGGGATGGATGCACGAACAGACGCACGCACGGATGGGCAGATGGACGCGCGGGCGGCCACACACACGCACGCATGGATGGATGGAAGCTAGAATGAATGAACGGACAGATATTTCACCCCACTATCCATCATTTACTCCGTGGATGTGCTGCCATTTTTTGGGCATCGTGTTGCACTGTCAGTGAAGCGTGAAAAACGCTACCGAGCTTTTAATTACTTATGTGTGCCTTATCTTGTATAAAGTCACACACAGAAAATATCGATGTTTCGTTATGGTGCCCCAGATATGTGCAAGAATTGCTTTCGAATTGACAATTACACAAGCATGAATGCTAAAACTTGAGCATTATTGGTAGGCGCTGCAAATGGCGTCCGCCATTTGAGGTATAGTTTGGTGTCGTTTAGGATACAATTGAGGTTAAAAAAACAGACAAATGGACAGATAGACCGACCAAAATTTTTGTGTGGGAGGCCCCCAAGAATGACTATCGTCCTTAAAAAAACCAGAAGACAAGCAATTGTCGCGCGGAAACCAACCAGCAACCACATGATTCCCAGTGCGCAATGCTAACCTCTACGCCACAAAGCACACATCATTTGTAACGCTACCACCAAGCAATCGATGTACACCACAAAGCGTTTTGCAGTCCTCAAAGCTCCACAATTTTAGCACATTTTCATTTTCAGTGGCGAAATGACACAAGAAACTCGCGTTGGGTGCACCTTAAAGGTCGTTCTCTCCACGATGCATCACCCCCACGGAATGTGGTCTCTCTTGTGCGCGTGCTTTTCAGACCCGTAATTCGGGAAAGGACGAAAGGACCTTCGCACGCTGCCATGGCCATGTTTACGAAAGGAGCGCGCTGCCGACACTTGATGCAGGAATTATTGTGACTGTTCGCGCTTGTTATGTATACTTGTAAGCTTGCTTCGTGTGTCTCTCTTTTTCTTTGAACAGCGCGTTTAGAGTGTCAAGCTGTGACAGTTGTTAGTCAGCGCTCGAACTGTGTATGCCGATTTCATGCGCGCTTTCTGCTTGAGGTGTGCGCTGCAAGTTTCCAGCTGACTTGATTGATGTGTGGGGTTTTACGTCCCAAGACCACCATGTGATTATGAGAGATGCCATAGTGGAGAGTTCCGGCAATTTCTACCACCTGGACTTCTTTAACGTGCACTCAAATCTGAGCACACAGGCCTACAACATTTCCACCTCCATCGGAAACGCAGCCACAGCAGCCGGGATTCGATCAAGTTTCCAGCTGACTGTCGTTCCTAACGTGACTTTGCAATTTGTTGCTGCTGCTGAAACAATGAACAATAAACGCTCAACTATCTCTGTAAAGGCACGTTCCACTTTTGTGTCAAAGCAATTTCTATACATAGTGATTAGCAACGTTTTTAGAGCAATATATATCTATTATTGTGAACATTTGAAGTAAATGTAACAAGCCTAACGACTGACAATTTTTTCAAGCTTTTTCTCTCACGTTGGCCTCTGTGCACGCATGTCCTCACCGCGGCCTTCATTTTACCTAAGCTCCAAAAGAGCGGCGTGATCGTATATAAGGAGTGATAAAGTGACGCCTAATAAGCCTAATCGTAGGGTGGCTAGCTTACTGCTGGCGTGGCCCGCCATGTAAAGTCACGCTGTGCACAAGTTTCTAATGCTCAAGAACAGCGCCTGCTCTCTTGACAAAAAGTAGGTGTTTGCTCGTGAACATGACGAAACTGTGCAACCCATACAAAGTGAATCGTTCTTTTCCAACGAAATGTTGCAATCAGCTTTGGTCTCCTACCTCAAGAAAAAAGGAAGAGATATTTTATTGTTGTCACACAGTTTTTGAACACTGAAATGATAATTAGAAGATCACGGTGCCTTCATGGTAGCCGCAGCCACTTCTCACTTAGCAGACAATATATTCAATGAAATATAATAATTAATGCAGAAGACAATATACAGTTGCACACTATAAGTGCATATGCAGTAAAATCAAACACCGTAAGATATAGGCAGTCAAGCACAGAGTAATTTATGTAAAACACGTTATGTTTTTCTCAACCTTATTGTGTATGGCTTGAAATACCCAGAAAATTCAGTAAGACAATCAGTTACACGTACCATCACTTATGATCACTACACTTTACTATTCTTAATAATAATGTTAGGCCTGTCAACTGAATTATGAGTGTTCATGGGACCCTTAATATTATCAGAAACTACTCAATTATTAGAGCAGATTCTTGATTGCTACGAGCGCTCTAGTTTAAAGACCCACTGTTGGCCATGGCCCCATTACATTCTTCAGAGCGAATGGTCTTCTTATAAAAAAAAGAAAAGTTGCTCGTCATACCCTTACGGACAAATAATTTTCGGCGCACTCGAGGGGCAGATAGTCTACATATCGTTGCATCAAAGTTACTTGAAAATAATCTCTTTGTATTTAATTTAAAAAAATGTGGGTGTACTTATCACGCAGTTACTTCTTATGCATTTGCAGAATTCGGCTTTTCGCGTGAAATGTTAGCAACAGGCAAAATATTTGTCTTGCATTTGGCACTTTTCTCGATTGAAAAATTTATTTTCTTTTAATTATTCAAAACATTGCTTGTAACATCGCGTTTGTTCACTTTGCCTACAACTTTGAAGACATATGAAAATAACAGAGAGGGTGAAGACAGAAGGAAATAACAGGGTTACCTAAACTAATGATGCCGTCAATTTTGCTCCGTACTCATCTACGCTGACATGGCCACCTCGTATGCAAGTGTTATGTAAATCAAAAAACCAGCCTGAGCTCGGACAATAAAGCTCCAGGCAAAAAAAAACAGACCTCAGAGCGCATGTGCGTTCATAGCCATTATGCTCTGCATTCACGACTCATTCTCCCCTCCCCTCAAGTCAAGATGGCCGCAAACTTAGCTCACTATCTGTAGCTACGTCAAAATCAGTGACAGTTGTCTTTAGGTGTCTGTGTGGTCGGCAACTTTCACAGTAATATACATATGTTCGAATGTTTTTTCGTGAGAAAGCTGCGGGGATTGTTTCATGAAACTTTCCATTTACAATGCTCAAAAGTCCTGGTTCGATGAAGTGACAGAATGCGCTTCGGTCACAATCCTTGTGCGCCTTTATAGTTGAAATAAGCAGAGTTGAAAGTCCAGCGTTCATCTGTGTATTCCGTCTTCTTCTCGTGTATGTGTTTCTGTATCCCGCTTTTCAAGTTCATGTTTACTTCATTTCGTGTTAAGGTAGGGCACTCGATTACTATAACCTTGTTCAGTACTGTTTGACTATACAGTCGCAGCAGAAGAGCGAATGGTTTCTCATGCAGAAACACAGCTTTAAAGTGGCACCACAGTTTCGGTGAAGCCATCGCCATGCCAACGAGTGTCAGATCCATCTCGAAATGAAAGAATATCGTTAGAAATTATCGTGAGAATCATTGTGAGACCACATTACTGCAGACTTTTACTGACCTCTAAAAAATAGATATGATCAAACTTATTCGGTGCCCTCCACGACGTTGTCTCTCATTGTATGATTCATCTACATCCCATAAACCTGAAAATTAAGGCTTGTGTCTTCATACATAGGCAGCGAAAAGCCCATGAAATGATCATAAAGCTGAATTGTCTATGAAAATATTAGTTGGCGTTGCAATTTAGACTGCATGGTTTTTATTCATGAAAAAAGCCTTTAGGCTAGCATTATACTTTCTATTAGACTGAAAGGGGACTAACGTAAATACAAAATTCAGTGCTGATACTAAGCATGTGATTCTCTTACAAAACAATAACACAAAATTGAAAGTTTTCAACAAAAACATTCACAAAATTTGCAAGTGGATCTTTCATAAACCGAGTGCGTTAGAGGACGTTGTGCAGTACGAAGGCATGGGGCGTCTTAAGGACTAGCTCACATTCGCTTAGCTAAACTGCTACTCTTTACTTTGACCTCACGTGCCAAGATCGTGTGCCTCTAAGAGTGGCATTGTCCGACAGTGGGGCATTCCCTGATATGTACCTGGTTCGATGAAGTGACAGAATGCGCTTCGGTCACAATCCTTGTGCGCCTTTGTAGTTGAAATAAGCAGAGTTGAAAGTCCAGCGTTCATCTGTGTATTCCGTCTTCTTCTCGTGTATGTGTTTCTTTACTGATATAGCTTTGTGATGTCGCGTCCCCCCAGTAAACTTTTAATAATGTAAACGATGTAATTGTAGTTAGTGTAGAAAACAACGAAATGTGAGAAGTAGCAATATTCATTTCTTATTCGCTCTCAGTATGCAGAGCTTTTGCAACTTCTCATACCTACGATCTTCAGTTCCGTCTCAGCTGAAGTACCTGAAATTAATATGGGTACCAGGTCACTCTGGGTGAACGTTAAATGAAATGACCGACGCCTTAGCCCGCTGATCACTAGATACCCCAATAATTCAGGTTCTACCGTTGGTAGAATACTTCACCGCAATCAGGTAGGATGGAAGCAATATCCACGTGAACGGAACATAATCACCTAAAATATCCATATAAATCGCAGTAGAGCCATTCTCGACAATCAGCAGTGATGATCACCAGATTTTGATGTCGCGTCCCCCCAGTAAACTTTTACTGGTACAGGGCTGGTCTGACGATATCACCCCTCGGCCGATTCTGCGGAGAACTGGAAAATATTGCACATCACTTTTTGTCTTGTGCTAGATATTCTCGTATCAAACTCGAATTGTAATTACTACTTTTACAAAAATAGGCTTGACATTATCGGAGAAAAGTATTTTAAGCTTCGGTGTTTCAGGCTTGGGTACTGCCACAAGGATGCCTTGATGCCGTGTGTAATTTTATTATAAATGTTCAACGAGTACCATTTTATTCTGGTCTGTAAAAATTGTTCGTCATTTCGTTAAGTTAATACCGAAGCTTCCAAATTTATTCCCGTCAAGTTATTACCACAGTTTGAAATACAGGCTCTAAAGCATATTACTTGTAGGTAAATAAATATTTTACGTACTATTGAAAAAATATTTTTAAATTTTTGGTTTTAAACTTCATAGCTTACCTAAAATAACATTTACCAGTTTCTACGTTGCATTTTCGGCCAATTCAACAAAAGTGGGTACTTGTCATGTTTCTAGGAAAGACGCGCAATCAAAAGGAAATGAGTATATCACTGGTGCCCATGTCGTTTTCATTGAGTAAAGGAGACGCAAACGTTTTAGGTGCATCAAAGGTTGGGCAGTTCCCTCGAGCACAGCGATTGCTTTAGATGCGTAAGGCCTCCCGCATTCACATTCGCCCTCGACGGAAAGATCACTTATGGCTTTCAACAACGCACTTGCTTGATGCTCACATTACTGGTTCCACAGAGAAAACGACATTTTTATGAACTCAGAAAAAAACCCAGTGTTATCTACCCACACCGTAATGAAGCAGGCGGATATGGAAAACACTACAGAGATTGCAGAGATAGAGAAGGGAACTGTACTTCAAAAATAGCCCTATACCTAATTTCCCGCAAGATGAAGGGTTCAGACAGCCATTTGGATTTACTTGTTTAGGCGGAAGCGCTTTGCTTGACCATTTTGGTGAATCTAGCTGCAGGCTACTTTTACTGATATAGCTTTGTAAAATGACACCAATAGGGTCTTTTTTTCTGAATTAGAGATTGTGTTTGGCCGAGGTGTTTGGCTGCTTAGAACTACGCTGTTGACGTAGGCACAATCTTATGTGTCATGGTCAGTTGTTGCTAACTATCAACGCAGACTTATGCAGCACAAGCACGAAATCAATTAGTATTTATCCATTTATTTTTATAATAAGTGTACTTTCAAGGCCCGAAGGCGCTACAGAAAGAAGTGATGTAAACAATCCTTAGTACAGTTTAGAGAAAAAATAAAAAGAGAAAGAAACAAAAGTACGGAAAAAAAGAAACGTTTACAAGGCGTCATGCACGGCGTGCTTGAATTTCCTTAGGTTCGTTATACAGGCGATGGAGACGAGGAGGTGGTTTCAGATGGTGCTTGTCCATGGAACAAATGAATCGTCATAAAATCTCGTGCGACAGAAGCGTAAGCCAACCTTAACGCGATGATCGGTTCTTGGTGAGATGAATCGAGTTGGATGAAACAGGGTGTCCTTCAAATGGCTGTTACAATAATACAGTTTGTGAAAAAGGTTAAGGTAAGGCCATTTGCGGCGCAATAATAGATCAGTCAAGTTTAGGGTGCTCTTCATGAATGTGACACTAAAATGACGTGAATAATTCGATAAGATGAAACGTGCTGCAAGTTTCTCAGTTGCGTCTAGAGATTGAGGGATAAGGGCATGAGTTGGGTACCATATGGCGCAAGCATACTCTGATTTGGATCTGAACAATGTTTTATACACTGTTTACTTAAGTGACGATCGAACAGAGTGAATGTTACGGCGCAGATAACCAAGCATTCGGTTAGCGTTGTTAATCATATATTGCCTGTGTTTATTCCAGCAGGAAAGATTAGAAGATATGTGAACACCAAGATATTTATAGGAGTGCACAGACGGCAATGGAATGCCATTGAAGAAATCAGTACGCAGATAGTGGGTGGTACGCTACTGAAACGTTCCGTATGAAATCTTACGGAAAATATATGGACTCCGTAACATTTCCTTATGCTACATACGGAAAAAATATGGAGTTTTATGGAAATATACGGAAGTTGTATGGCATTTACGGAAGGCTTCTTATGGAGTATAAGGAAGGATAAGGAAATTGTATGGCGTATACGGAAAGTATTTTATGGAGTATACGGAAAGATAAGGAAAATGTATGGAATATATGGAATGCTTTTTATGGAGTATATGGAAGGATATGAAAGATAAGGAAACTTATGGAGCATACGGAGAGTTCATGATGGAAGATACGGAAGGATAAGGAAAGTGTATGGAGTGTACAGAAGCTTTCATAAGGAAATTGCAGAATGTAAGGTCTTACGGAAATACACAGATTTTGTAAGGTGCTTATGAAAATGTGCAATAGTGTATGAAAGGCATGTGGATTGTTGAAAAATGTGGAAACTCTACAGTTGTTGTCACATTTTCAGCAGGAAATCCGAGCTCTATAAAGTTATAAATGAATGCACAGTGACATATATAGTACAAAAGAGTAACGCAGGCTAGTCTGTGTTGTCAGTCACCGCTGTACGCTCTTTTCCAGAATGAATACAACTTCTGCAGATGACCAGGTGCTAAAGTCTGTCACACGGAAAATGTGTCCTTCACGAAGAATGACAATAACTGTAATTTTACTTGCATGCTGTCACACGAAAACAAATCAAGGAAAAAAGCATAACTTCAAGGGCTCGTTTTTTGGTAGAAACAATAATAACGAGAACTAAATTCAATGTGAATAAACTTGTCAATATTAATGAAATTGTTCTCATTAACATTGGCAAGGAGAAATGTCATTTTAAAATATCGACCATGAGCTTAGCTCTCCTGAGCACCGACAAAAGAAATGAAAATCTATGAAAACTAATTGCATGTAGCCTAAAAATAATTTTTTATTGATAGTATGTGCTCCTACAATATAAATACAGCTATACACAACTTGCCACAGCTTCACGACAGAAACGAAGTAGGGGCAGAGGGAGTGGTCAGAAAAATACTTAAGTATGAGAGCACAACTGATATGTACAAACACATAATGGTGCTTATCATTGATGCACGGATGGTCGTGTATAGAGCTGGGTTGTTTCGAGATTTTCAAAAGCATTGTTTCAGACCACCATGCAGATTACGCTTCAATTGTAGTGCTACATAAGACACAACTTATTGGCCAGCTTTAATGAATAAGAAGATTATAGGTTAAACAAATGCTTTAAAATATATCATATCATGGCTGCATGGACGCATACAAGCTATGTAAAGCGCAATAAAGTGAGGACGCATGAGCTTCTCTTGATGCTTCAGTTCTACATAGATGCTTCAACTGTGCTGCAAAAAAATTTAACCAATGTCTGTGTGTGCAACATTGTCCATTTTAAACTATCTATATGTATATATAAAATTTCTACTGCGAGTTAAGCTACGTAGCACTCCATAACTCTTCCTTTTATTAAGGGCAATTTTTCAAACAATCAACAATATTCATTTTCTGTCTCATGACTTCGTGCCCGCAATTCTTGGTTTGGCTCGATCACAATTGTGCAGCCCTTATTTTGGAGGAATCAAAAAACATCAACCAAAATATATTTTGGAACTGCTTCTCGGTGATATTGCCTTCCCTCAACTGCCACAGCTTGAGATGAGTCATATAGCTGGTCTCGCGCATACCTAGGGCCTACCCTTGAAGAAACTGGTCCGGCTGTAAAATGCTCAGTTTTTTCTCAAATAAATTTATTGGTTTGAGTTTTCTCACTTCTCGAGTCCCTTCACAATCAAGCAGACCCAATGTTCCCCTTAGTCCTTAATTTTGTTATATTATGAAATAAATAAAAAAATTAATATTGAAAATAAAAATACTAATAACTTTTGCGCAAAAAACACTGTCCCTCCTACGTACTTGAACGCAATATTGCTTTTATTTTGTTTTAGAACCTAAAGCATTAGAAAAGATAGCAGTACAATAAAAACGTTGAAAAAAAAACAAAAAAATTAAACTTGGCTGGACTCGAACCTGCGCCACTCAGTTGTGCTCGCGTACGTGAACTGAGTGCGTTAGCTTGCTAAGCTATTCGCGCTGAAGGGTGCTCGTGAGTTTAGGTTATGTATATAAATTTGCTTTTTACACGCTA
Organism: Rhipicephalus microplus; assembly: GCF_043290135.1. Classification (NCBI taxonomy): domain Eukaryota; kingdom Metazoa; phylum Arthropoda; class Arachnida; order Ixodida; family Ixodidae; genus Rhipicephalus; species Rhipicephalus microplus. The sequence continues at coordinate 103,429,792 of NC_134706.1, read as the reverse complement.
TGTGTAGGCATATTTATGTACGATATGCGATTGTATCTATCGTTGTGTGCATATCTTTTGGGATTGTATATACGTCACATGCTTTTCGCATGTCTTTCAACCATAGATTGCTGCCCCGCCGCGGATGAAAACAAGTATTTTTACACCCACACACAAGCTTGAGCAGTTGAAGGTTTGTCCCGGGGCTCTCTTGCGATTGAGTCGGCCACCACAGGGAATTAGAGTGATACGTCATTAATCCCTGCATCTAGCTGTATTCCACTTAGTAGCTCTATCGCTTGATGACAAATCGAGCACGGGGCGCGACGCTATTGCGCACGACCATGCCTCGCGTAGTGGCGACATCAGCTGATTGCGCCAGCCGGCTTGCTTCGATTTGCTTCGGAGCAAAGAAATGTCATACCTTGAAAGATTGCGTACTGCACTATGTCAAAATGTTACTGCTTTGTAGCCATCCTATGATTCATTGAGAATTGATAACTCTTGTATCACTACTGTAGAGCTTTGCGTCGGCGACACGCACCGAACGTGAAACCGCACTACGTCTGTCGTAGAAGCAGTAGGAGGCTGTCGTCTGCTAGAACAAAAACAAAACAAAGACCTGCGAAAATATTCATAAGTTGTAACTTGTTTTTTGAATAACCGTTTATCACTTTTAAAGCTATTTTGCCAGATAACATACATTTTTTTTTCAGTTTATAGCAGCGACAGGTGTTTTTTTTATTTTCCTCACACAGATATCTAAGTCAAATCAATTCACAGCTAAAGCCACATGTTGTTTGTCTTCTTTGTTTCTGTGGGCATGCCGTTTGGGTGCGTCTCTCACGTGTTCGCGCTGCTACACACGAGAGCACGAAATGTTAAATTTACGCAAGGAAGCGCCGTTCCTCGTTCGTGTGATGTGCTAAGATTGCGCCCTATTCCCGCGGTTGTTCGAGTACGGATCAAGTGCGAGTCGTCCAAGGAATCGGCGGGTTGGGCGGGCGCTCGAAGGACTCCGAGGTGACGGCTGACGCCTGTGGTCGCTTCCCTCAGGACAGTGTGAAAGAAACTAAAGGTAAGGGGGACACTTTTTTATGTAGACCAAGTATGCCACTCAGTGCAAGTGTGTGTTGCTGCACTCGAACTAGGCGTCGTGAAACGGCAACCTTACGCGCCTTTGCGAGTGCGGTTGCCGATTCGCTTTGACAACGCTAACGCCAGCAGAGCCATGGCGCATCGGCGCGGCCTTACTGGAGCTAATTCGAGACAACTGCGGCAACATGCATGTGTATGGTGATCGATTTTTTCATATGTGCAATGTAGTGAGGAAGACGCACACGGCGCTTGCTACGTTGTTGATTAAACGAAGCCTGCAGTGCCACTTGATGCAAAGCAGCATTTTGTTTACGTTCGCGGGCGATACAATTTGTAACTTGGCTCGATTCACCTTGCCAACCGCCTAAGTGGGTTGATTAGCATACGTTCACGGTAGAGCGTTATTATGCCCCTAAACAGTGGCGTGTGCTTGTTGAAAGATATAATGTGTGTGCCTAGTGTAGAGAGAGAGAGAGGTGTTCGTGCAATCTGCATGTGTACCTGCAAGACGCCTTTGCTTGTAACTAATAATGTACCGGCCAGCACCTACATTGTACGCCTGAAGAAAACTTGCATGCACAATGTGAGATTTTGTAATCTGCCAGAGTTGCTTTTTATAAAATATTATACTGCCAGCATGTTCAAAATATGTTTCGCTGCTGTGTGGCAGGGGTGCGGTTATCACGCTGTTGTGTAGTTGCTGATGCAAGCACTTATAGTTTTGATGCGTTAATATTTCTCATCTAACTCATCAGGTGTTTGGCTGTTTCAGCACAAACAAGGCAAAGAGAGAAGGAAGACGGGTAATGACAGGACCAGTGTCGACTTTTGTTTGCAGGAGAATACCCATGTTGGTGTATTTATTGTGACAGCGTTTCTGTGTTGCTTTTTTGCCCAATTTATGCAACAACACAGTTGTCAGCAATATGAGAGAGAACAGTGAAATTAGCTTTTAAAGATCATGGTGACTAAATGCCTAGTAACTCACAGCACAAAGTAACAACAAAAGACATCAGTATGATCAATGTGGATGAGTACAGTCTTGCATCTAAAAAATATATTGTGCAAAATGTTGCCTAAGTAAGAAACCTCTCTATGTTTGCAAATAGTGTGACGTCACTTCGAGCACCGTGCCAGCCATTCCCTCCTTCTGTGCAAGGGCTAGTTGGCAAGGAAGTTGTTTGTGACGTTCCTGATAGACCACTGAGATGTATGCGATTCTAAACCTGTAGCCTAATATATACGTAATCTTTTGTGCAGTTACATCGCTGCATCTGGCACCTACAACTTATTTGCATATTTACATTGCTCCCTAGGACCTAACACACAAACTTGTTGTTTGCATTGTCACTTCATGAATATCGAGCGGTAAAGGTACTGAGTATATGTGAAACAAGAATCTCTGCTTATTACATGAAGAAATATGAGGCCTTCGATAAAACGAGTTATACCTTTATTGAGCTTGCGTACTCGTCGGGGTGATTCATACATGCAGCTTCAGCAAATGGTATCTTTCAGCCCGGTGACCTTGCGATTTTTTTCTGCACATAGCGCAAACACCGAGATGTACCCACTCGCAGATGGTCGCGTCAAGTGCATATTTACCTTGACTAAGATGTCGAATCAAGTTTTTTCATCGACCGGTCTCTGCCATGAGTTCTAACGTCTTCGCAAACAAGACACATTGTTATTGACACTGCGCACACCACACACAGTATTCTCAGTTGAACCGATATTCTCAATACCTTTCAATGCACACTACATGCCGCAATCAACAGTGCACATTTTTGAAGACTATGCCACTGTTGCTCGCACAGGCCACCACGTGTGTTCACTTCTTCAAGATAAACAGACAGCGTGGCAAATATTTTACCACACAGTTTACCACACAGCTGAATGTTTGCTGACACATACTACAGCTAATGTCGACATTGTAACGTGAAGTGTAAGCTTTGAAAAATTAAAACTTGCCCCAAACACTGCACGACTGTACCGGGCTGAGCCACCAGCGGGAGTGTTTTTCCAGCCACACCTTTTACATGTGCCAGTGACATCATGCTGTGACGTACCTCGGTAGGGGCCTATCGCTGCATACTTTATGTGAATGAGAGTCCTGTTAGTGAAAGCAGGCATTGTTGATTTCGTAACTTGTTCATGCCCAACTGGACCTTCATTTGCACAAGTTGTCTGACTGATATTCAGGCGAACTTTTGTGTAATAAATTATACAGTTGGCAGTCTGTGCTTGCCCCATACTGTTGTTACTGGTGTTTCTTATTGTTACTTTGCACTGCTCATTACTACTCACCTACAGAAACTAGCCTATCTTGCCGCTGTTTTGGACAAGATGCAGCTGGCAAGTGCGATAGTGTTCATAACTCTAAATTCTCGAGCAAAAATTATCGTTTTATATTCAGTTAGTTGCATTAATATCAGTACATAATAAGAAATCATTAATTAAACATGAATCCGTGTTCTTTTACATAATGCTCACAACTTTTATATCAAATTGAATGGTGTTTATAAAAAACATGAGTTTTAGCTAAACTTTATGCTCTTTTCTCGAAGAGCTGACAAAACGCTATTGCATGCTTACTTGCCTAAATTGGACTGTGTTCGAAATACATTGCAATTCTTCACCGGACTGCCAGTACACTTCACATTGGGGGAACATTTATTAACCATGGATTGATTAATTAAGAACGGAAAGAAAGAAGTGGCGGGCCGGGATACTTGATATTGGCATCCGTTTTGCTACCCAGCACAATCTCATGCAAACTTCCTATAGAGTGGTGATGCGTCTTGCATGTGTGTCTGTAAACCAACAACTTTGGGTAGAACTATATTTATCTTACAAATGATTGCAGGACTGTGGAGGCTGTAGGGCTGCTTAGGAATGGTGGAATCCCTGGACATGTGTTCAACCTTGCTGCATCAGCTCCTTGGTGTTTTCACGGCATCTTTACAGATGTGTTGGGTGAGTAAAGCAAGCAGGTTTCAACACAAGGAAAAGTATAATATGGCAGCACCTCTTGTGCGTGCCTTACATCCCAAGTATATCAAATATTTATCTTGCCTTGTGGCCTGTAATTTTTAAACAGACACTTCTTTTTGCTTTATATTTGAGTCTTGATGCTTCGACAGCAATGTATTTGTGTTTTACAGCAAGTGTTCTTCAACAAATAACTGATCTCAATAATGACAAAACACCCTTCATACTTGGTCCTTAGCATAAGCTAGCACATATCTGTAACAGATTCAATTATTCATTTTTTGCTGGGATGATAATCGGCAAGTAGCAAAGGCAAGTTCAGATTAGAGTGGTCGGTGACGTCTGTTTAGGCTCTACCATATTGCTTTGCAACCAGAGTTACTTGTGGCCACATATACAATGAAGCCACATGACGTGCATTCTAAATGAGATTACCATATCACATTTCACTGCATCTTAGTATGTGCCAAACAAATGCAGATATCATTAGCTTGCCACTATAAAGAGATCCTAAACCAACACAAGGTTGAAATTTAGTCGTGGTGTTGCAGCTGTGTATGACTCTACAATGGATGCATAGCCGTGATAATTTGTCTATATGTTGTCGCAATAGTAATGTTACACAGCTTGTGCGATGCAAAAGAGGTCCTCGTTAATTTCACTTTTTTTCGCTATGCTTCTTTCTTGTCTCTTCTTGCCATGTGCTCCTCCTCACTGTACAAGGAGCAAGATCAGTGGGCGCACAAACACGTATTTAAAAAAACGTTGTAAGGTGAGCACTGAGAAGCTGAACACTTCCAAAAGGCTCAAAGAGGTAAAGGTATTGTTTCTAGCTACTTTTTGGACACCCATAGCTAGTTGTATGCTGCAGTTAAAAAAAAAGTTAAATGTTAAAAATTAATTGGAGATGGTTTGGCACCCATAATTGCAGTTACATACAGAACTAGGTTTCAATGTGTAAGCAAAATCTGTTCACTCTAAATCAATCCTAATGATATCTGAAATTCAGGAAATATTCACAGAAAAGCTCAGGAAAAGGCTAAGTGGTTGCCCCTTGAATGTGAAGGAGATACCCTTCTTCTAAAAGGTCAATAGACAGTCTAGTAGTCTCAATATTACATGCACTATAAAATATTCTGGTGTGGTGCTTTTCATGCATGTTATAATGAGAGGGGTTTTTAATAGAACTGTTGTCACTTTGCCCTGCATTGCTGAAATTGTTCACATAGTTATAATGCATGAATCACTTTATGCCTTTTGATTTTATGCAAATGGTTTGCTTACCCATTCGGTTTAACTTGATTTGGATAAAATCATAAATGCTCTAAAATTTTTTTTACTATACAGCAGGTTTATTTTTAAAGTACGCGACCATTAATGTGAACGCAGTTGGTGGCGTGCTTGATTAATCCTTCACTATCACCACTCTAACTACACTTGCTACAGTGCATAGTGTGACAAAAGTAGTGTTACTTAACATTATTGGCAGCATACACTTTTATGTCTCAAAATAGGTTAAAAAGCCTGGTAAAAATGTGTGTACGTTTTTTTTCGCTCCAATTAAATATTCTGGTCTACTCCAAGTAGCTTTCGCTCTTTTAAGGTCCTCAAACTTTTAGGTGTTCAAAAGAAGTATCAATGCCATATACTTTCTTTGTCAGCCTACTCACCACACTTATAATGAGAATTACCCGACAACATTACCCAGTAAAATAAAGGGATGTTATAAAAAGTAATGTCAATTCAATTCTCAAAAAACGTTGCCAAGTTACATTTTTGTTCACTTTTCTTTTCACAATTTTGTTAAACTTACTTTTGATAACATCCCCTATAGTTTGTTTGGCATCATTTTCTGCTAGTTCTCATTATGATGTGTTCAACAAAGACAACAAACCCTTAAATTTATAGTTCTTTCCTTTACTCATGAATCTGAAACAGTGAATCTCAGTAATCTTAGCGGTGTGTGACTTGTTTTTTTTTGATCAGTTGTGCATGTGTTCAAGTACATGCATTTAGGTGGGAGGGCGAACTATTGCCTCCTCCTGTGACTAGCACATTTTCTGAGAACTGACAGATGCATAATGCTGCCAAAGAAGTAAAGGGATATTGGAAGTAATCGTAACGTAATTGCAATCGTAATGTAATTGCCAGTAGGCAAAAAAAGGTGTCCCACACTCGCCATAATGGTAACAGGCAGCGCTGACTGACTCTTTCATGTATAAATGCACATATATACCGTACAAAATAGAAGAGGGATAGCCGTCATGGTAGCTCAGTTGATAAAGCATCGGACATGTTAATCGAAGTTCGCAGGCTCGGTCCCTGTACAGGACAGTTTATGTTTTTTCCTTCTACTTTTCTTTATTCACAATTACAACACTTCTATTCTTCTTGAAGATTTTCTGGTGTAAAAAAGGTACCTTATAATCTGAAGAGGCAAACAGAATGTGCCATTTACGAGTTAGCTCTTGTAGTGGTTACAAGTAAGATATGTTTTGAAGAATAAATCATTCTGCCACTTGCCTAAAGAATGGCTACAGGACATGGCGCTGGATGCACTTTGTTATTTTTGAATCAAGCTATCTTGTATTCTATTTTTATAAATTACATGGGATACACAAGACGGTATCACACACTTTAACGCCACAAAGATTATGCAGCGAACAATGTTATAAATGCGAAATTGCATTAGGATAAGGTGAAAACTGCACCCTCAACGAGAATGTACAGAAAGCACAGGGTGCAGGCGTCATTACTTCTGCCCGTGCTTTTCAAGTGCGAGCTGTTTTCACCTCGTTCTGACCAAGTAACTAGATTGAGATGTGTTGTTATAGTGCAAGAGGATGTTCCACGGGAAACTAGGTTTGTCTCAAACTCTGTGTGTGTCTTTCAACCTATATGGTGCCCGGTTCAAGAGTTCATGCAGACCAGATCGTGTAAAACAGGACCGTGTAAAATGGACCGTGTAAATAAATTAAATGGACCAGGTAAATAAACAGGATCGTGTAAAATGTCGTTTTCGTGTGCAACTGTAGTTGTGGTTGTGCTGAATGACCTTTCTTTATATACACTACATAACAAACTTGCTCCTTTAGAGTCGAGTGCATCTTCGAATCGATTGTAAATGTTTGCATATGCGAGGCCTTAAGTTTTATAAGAACTTCCTCAGTGTGCCACGAGGAAATGTGTGTTCAGCGAAAATTTGTATATCATTATACACAACTCTTAAAGCATCGTCTACAACTTTATGCAGGTTGACCTTGAGCAGAAAACGAGGAGCGGAAGCAGCCCCAAGAAAAGAGCAAGCACCCTCCAAGCTCCCGAAGCTCTCTTCGACAGGAACAGCAAGGTCACTGTGTGGCATTGAAAACCATTGCAAGGAGTGCCTTATCAGTACACTGTGCAGCTCTTTCATCGCAGAAGACGAAGTTGACCACTCCAGAGGAACTTCACGCTGTGTATTGTGAGTGCTTCAGTGGTTTTATTTTTGTCCAGCCATCAGTTAAGAAATAATGTGTCAGATTCAGCCAGGATGGCTAGAGGGAGTCAGGCAGGCATGTTTGGACATTTGTCTAGCCAAGTAGTGCGATTTTCACACTGGTCCTGTTGGAGTTACTGCCACAATCACAGAAGCTACGTCACCTCTCTAAATGTAGAGATGTGTCGGGGAAGATTAGCTGCATTAGGTTTTTCTATAACTGATAGCTGCCAACATTCTTCATTATACAGGAGTTTTGTTCCTCACTTATGGGTGTAAAGCTTTCTACAGAAAAAATGCAACACGTCTACTTCCAGAAGACTCCAAGGCCCCACTTGTAGGTTTTTTCGGCTTGTATCATAAGCACCTCGTTTGGGGTACATGAACATTTTATAAACATGTACAGCGAAAATTTTGGCTGGCTGGTCGTTTTGTCGTTATCGTGTTCCTCGCAGTATTCTTAAGCATGTTGTGCATTACGTTGTCAATCTGGTTCATGTGCATAGAAGACATTACGAAGTTTCAGGCTACAGTATAAAAAGCCTGGAAGCAAGCTATCAATTATTTTTTAACAGGGTTGCTTAATCTGATACATGATACATCACTAAACTTTCGTGCGTATTCATCAATGTAAGCTCGTCTTAGTGTTATCCAAAATGAAGATGTGAGTCGACAGATGGAAACATCTAGTGTTGTAATCACGCTGAACAGTAGAAGTGCTTCAGACAGGCTGGCCGATGTTGCGATAGGAGGACCTATTTTTTAGAAGTCACCTTGTCATCCTTGGCGTGTTAGTTTAAATGGGGTCAGTAATGAAATCATCTTTTGGCGTAGGCGTGTGTGCCTGTTGGAAATGTTTGTCTGAAAAAAAAAACCTACAACGCAGAAGAGTGCAGCCCTTGCTTCTTTTCAAGTTAGGTTGCACTGATACAAAGTGTTCTCCTGTCGGAGGTTGGGGGTAAGGGAAGCAAAAAAAAGATAAATGATAGAAAAGAAGGAAAAAAAAGAAAGAAAAGGGGAATGCAAAGTAAAAGTAGTGCTACACTGCTCCTACTTTGCATCCCCCCTTTTCTTTTTTTCTCTTGTTTTCTTTTTTCACCTTTTTTGTTACATTTCATTGTCCCATCTAGTGCATGAATCAATGACACATGGCTTTGCTATAGCAAAGATGCCTATGTGGTGTTACATTGAACAGTGCATTGTACTTCATTTATTTAATTACAGACCGATCAGTCTTGCAATAAGTGCTTCCTGTCTATCATCACACATGTTCAAATGAAAAGTTTGTGCTTGGCTCTTAGTATGCTGGTATATAGCTTGTGTCCTGGACTACTCAAAATGAATGTTATTTTGCTGCTGTTTATGGTAATGAGTTTATCCAACATGAAAATATCTTGCCTTGTGAACTTTGTTGGACCTGCCTTTCTTTTTCTTTCCTATGCAGGCATTGTATGTGAGGGAGGCAGTAACAGAGATGTGATAGCTTGAGCTTCGGAAGAATAAATGCTGGCAGTGAGGCAATTACGCATCAAACATCCCAGCCATTTTGCCAACCGTCCTAAACGTGTTTTGAAATAAAAAATATTGTGCTCGTTTACTGTATTTTTCTGAAAACAGCAAAATGCTAAAGTATATCGCGGAGAACCAAATATTAGGCCACGTTGGTGCCTTCTGGACTTCCCAGGATGTCGTCTGGGTGTTGTTTGTAAAAAGTAAAAAGTGTTTCAAAAATACTGCCTCTTCTACACAAAATTCGGTCTAGGTATTAAGTAAAGGTGATTGTGTGTAGTGCATGAAGCTCAGTAATATTGGTGCAATTTTTTCGCCACATCAAAAGCAAGGAAGCAGTTCTTTTTATATGGCAAGGTATATGATTACACTTTGTCTTAAAGTAGAAATGAATTTTTGAAGTTTTCTTATGATGGCTGTTTTCTGCATTTGATATACGACAGCTTCCGTTCCGAAGTTCCTCATGGCCCTCAATAGGAGACTTCAAAAATCATTTTCCCCTTTAAACAAAAATTGTAATGATAACACTTGCCATGTAACAAGAACTGTTTATTGGCTTTCAACTTACACATAAAAGTAATTTTCAATTAGAAAAACACACAGCTCAAATAGCATCTCAACGTGGACAAAAACGATTATATAGTGATAATTGTAATCTGGACCTAACATTATTTTTTTTCGTGAAATATAACTTCTGTGCAGTGAGTATTTGTGGCTCAAATATTCATACAAAATGCAGCATTGCCATACAAGAAATGCAAACGATAGACAGTTTGGCTGAATTCTTCAAAGCCTATGTAGCGGAAAAATTGCACTAATGTTACTTGGCTTCAAATACTTTAAGAAGCATCTTTACTTAATATGTAGATCAAATTTGATATGGCAAGAAAAAGCGGTACTTTGAAATTTTTCTCACAAATAACACCCGCACGACATTCTGCGAAATTCTGAAGGTACCCACGTGACCACTACTTTTTTATCTTCAAAACATTTCTGCAAATAACTATTTTCAGAAGAGTAAATTACCATCATTTTTTAAACTATACATCTGTGATGGTCGCCAGGCAGTATGGTTTGTATGTTTGGTGTAGAATAGCCCAGTGCGAAAAACAACAAATGTCTGAGCATCCTTTGACGCTCGGGCAATCTCGAAAGCATTTGTTTGTTAGCAGCAATTCAGTTAAGCCCGTGTCTTTATGCTTAGGCCCAGAAACAAAACACAAGTAATCAAAGTAGTCCTAAGAGTCATGCAGTCTCGCTATTCCAAGGCTTGTGGAGCCTAATTTAGTGCAAGCTTCACCATTTTTTTAAAAATTCAGATTCAACCAACAGGTTTTGGAGGCACAGTGCATTTTCAGCTAACTTGTTTCACACCAGTTACTTAGATAAAAAGCAGAAAGTAGAGGTAAAAATACCATTTTAAAGGCATTGTAGGTAATAACAAAAAGGACTGCTTTCTTTTTTGTGTGGTGCTTTGCCTGAACGCTGTGCTTTTTGTGGTATAGTTCATTGTCTAGTGAACATAGGCCTTAAAAACTAACATCAGACATGTTGAGGTCGATTTCTTGGTTATAGTCATAGTAGCCATATTAGAAATTATGACTTCAAACTTGATTGTTCTTTTGAAGATTTTTTTGTTGCATAATGATATTTGAGAGTCTTAAGCAATTTTGTTATAAGAAAACATGAAGTCATAATAGGGTCACTTTTTGTAGAGTCGTTCAGTTCTACCTTACCTTTTACATTCCTAATAGAGCAGTTATTTTCAATATTGGTATTTAAAATGGAATGAGCATGCTGTATGTAGTAAGGTGTAAGCACTTACAGATAGCACATGCACCCAACTTTTATGTTGGCAGTTTATTTCTGTTCTTCTTGATTTATATGTGGGGTTTCACGTCCGAAAACCACTATATGATTATGAGAGACGCCGTAGTGGAGGGCACTGGAAACTTCGACCACTTGGGGTTCTTTAACGTACACCTAAATCTGAGCACACGTGCCTACAGCATTTCTGCGTCCATCGGAAATGGAGCCGGGGTTTGATACCACGACATGCGGGTCAGCAGCCGAATTTCTGTTACTCTTGCTCCCCTATATGTGTGCAGTTCGGTTATAGTTATCTGGCTTGCACAGATTTTTAATGACACCTGCCTGGTCCTGCTTGCTTTCATGGTGATTTTAACCTTCATAGGTTCCATAGGTTTAACTCTCAAAATTGTTCAAGATGCCAATTTTGTGCACAAACTGTATAGTATAAAGGCAGCAGATGTACATGCACACACTATTAAATGTACATTGAGAGCTTTCACTTGCAGTTTCTAAAGTTTTACTGTGCAGGGAGCTTTTAAATCATAATTTCATAAGGACATATTAATCGATTATCTCTACCATTGAAAATCCTGACAACCTTGTTATTTTCACTGTGATAAGCATGCTGTTTTTTTTTGATGTGGCAGAACTAATTTATACGCTCATTCCTTCTATTATTCACATATGCATAACATGAAGGATTGTGTGCCTTACATTTTCAGTTTCAATCTGTGTGTTATATTTCTTGTGCATGTAAACTATTGTGCTAACATGTGACTTTGACATTATTTGTGCCAATTATTTTCATTTCCAGGTGCCTATGAAGGACATAAGTTCTATGACAGTGACCTTCGAAATTTACAGTGGTGCCGGAGCCTCAAGCAGCATTTCGCCGATCCCCACAAGGCATTCATGAGATAAACACAGCGCCACACTTTCACAGTGCTATTATTAATATTTCTGTTTAAACATTTCGTTCTAAAATTGCTGTTACATTGTGCCACCGTCCTGTGGCTTAGGTCAAGCTCGTGAAATTACGGTGCAGTCACCTCATTTGTGTACGATCAACACTGCAATGTCGCTATTCACAGCTGGAGCATACAGACAAATAAAAAAATAGATTGATTGTAGCAGGGCTGATGTGTATATTAATGCTTCTCTATTGATAATAATAACTTTAAAAGTTCTTTAGGTCTTGCATAGAACACTGCATTAATGTGTTGCAATGTAACCACCATTTATGATCGCTAGCATGTTAGTTTAGTAGTTTTGTAATGTATTTTATTTAAAAGGTAATTTTGCTTCCGCATCACGACAATTAGAAAGATGCCGATGATTCAATCCCTCATCATGAACATTGAAGAAATATTGTGATTTGTACACAGTATTGCATATACTCATGATGTGGACCTCTATTCAATTTACACATTATATTGCTTTGCACTAGATTCAGACGTTTGCACACATTTCAGTAATTTCCGCATGATACGTCTTTCCATAAGATACGGAGTCCACATCATACGTCTTATGCGGAGTCCGCATCATACGTCTTCCATATTCCAATAATTCCATACTTGAGGTCTCCGCATCTTACGGAACGTTTCAGTAGGGTAGTGTGACTTGAAACTTGCATGCTCGTACATTTCGTTATAATAAGTGTCGTTAACCATGTGTTACACCATGCGAATATGCTATCTAGGTCACGTTGAAGGTTAAGATGATCCACATGACTGGTTATTTTCTGGTAGAGGACACAGTTGTCTGTGAAGAGTCGGACAGTAGAGGGAAAAACACAAGAAGGAAGATCATTATTGTAACTAAAAAAAGCATTGACCCTAAAATGAACCCTTGCAGTACACCAGATGTTACTGAGGAATAAGGTGAACAGAAATGTTTAGCTGTCACGTACTGGCTGCGGTTAGAGAAGAATTCCTTAATCTATGTAATTACGTTGGGGTCGATGTTTAGCTGAGTAAGTTTGAAAATGAGTAGTTCAAGTGAAACGGAGTCGAATGCTTTCACGAAGTCTAGGAGTATGCTGTCAGTATCAAACTCAACATCTGCATTAATGGACAAGTCGTTAGTGAAGCGCAGCAACTGTGTTCCGCATGAAACTGTTTTTCGGAAGCCATGCTGAAAAATGCTAATGAAGGAGTTAGATTCAAGATATACAAAGAGGTGTTCTATTTAAGCACGAAGGTTCAGTAGACCACATGCTCGACAATCAATAGCATTTACATATAAAGTTCTGCAATGTAAAGGTATACTTAGTTTTACAAGATAATGCACGTTATTGAGAACGTGCTGAATTTGAAAAGATAGCTCTTCATTCGAGGCCAGCCTGTTCATGAGGCCGAAATTCAAGACATACTAAAACGGACAGAGTGTCCTGCCTTAGAATCAATAGTTGCTGTTCGCGTTAGTAATACTGTTCCTCCGTCAACATTGTTCTGTTTTCATGTTCCTACATTAAATATTTGTCCTTCTTGTTTGTAATTGTGAATGAGCTCAAGGCGGAGTGAAAAAAGTTGCAAAATATTGCCTTGCTGCGATCATAAAATGACATGATCGTGAGAAATGTGGCGCCAAAAACTGATCCTCACTTTTGCGAGTTTTCAGAATTATTCCGGAAGTAATGACACCTCCATACCATCGCCCATGTTTTAGCACCACTTCAGGACGTGATTCAGTTGCTGAGGTTAATGACTGCGTAGAAAGGGAGCGAAAGTCGGCGCCGTTGAATTTCGGGCGAAATGTACGTCCCTGAACACACTCACTACTTCTAAACACGAAAGCGCTCTGATTCTTTCTTAACCAATCTGAGTATGGGCCTTTATTATGAAGAGGGGGATTTCCTCATTTCTGGTCTGTTGTACGAGAGTACAAAAGCCAACGTGACAGTCTCGGCAGCGCATATTTTGCGGCGTCATGCGAACTAACAGCCTAGAGACGACTATGGCGGCGCCCAGGGGAGCCTTGAGTGAAAAAGTCTATTCAGTGTATCAGAGGCCAAAAAGTGTGGCTTGAAATGCAGAGTGGTCCAAAGAAAAAAAACTGTTCCGCGTCTGCCTAGCCTGGCTGATTACGCTTCCATGTTTTCTGTGAACAGCAAGTGAAAACACTTAACCCATGGCATTATATTACTACCACTGCTTTATGCCAGGTATAGTGATGACCGTTTCTCGGTGCCGTAAGGGTGTCGAAATTGAGCACACCTCGAAGAGGTCTGCCTATTTACACCTCATGGTGACTTTTATTATGATTCTAACGTTTTTCAGTTATATGAATGCCACCCGTAGCGCACAATAATCAGCTATGCGAGTTATGAGTAAAACAGCATAAGTAAACGACCACATCGGTGCCTCCACTAGTGCTAACGCAACTGTAAACAAAATATGAGTGCAGTGTCAGCGTCCAGTGATCGAGATCAAACAAGCCGATCACTGAAGTAAACTTTAGGTATACAAGTGAGCCAATAAAATTCACTATAGCCCTCATCGTATGTTCCGAATAGACAGTTCTCAAAATATTTAAAGTTATCTAAAGCTTCACGTTAGCACACAACCAGTAATTCTGGTGCTTTTATTGGTGATAGCTGCAATGTATAGCACTACAGCTACTATGGGAAAGGTGGTTGGCATCTTGATTTGGCTGACGTTGATACTTCCAGCTCCATGTGGCTTCGTGTGACCTGCAATCACTTTGTTGCAAGACGTAGTTCAGCAAAGTTACAACATAAGTGCAAGGCAACTGTATAAAAAGTTAATTTAAAATATTAACCCGTTTAGCTACATCTAAAAAGTAAACTTCACCGGTGGTAAGCTTTACGAGTGTGTAGCATTTGAAAAAAAGTTGTTCAAATAAGCCTACTGTTTGTAACTTTCAAGTTACAAACTGTGAAGTTTTTTGTGTTTCGCGAGAGTTACCAGATAGCTTCTATAAAGACAACATATTACGTGCATTGCTCTGGAAGGCCAGTGCAGAGGTCCAGACAATAAAAGGCTAAGTACTGATATTGTTACTGTATTCTCTAAATATTTATTTGCTTTTGGGACAGCCTGAGGTCCGCACATTTGAATAAAAAGTATAGCCCTCGTATTAGGCTCTGGTGATTCATTTATTTCCACGCGTGGCTGCACACTTTTGCTAAAATCAATATTTCTTCTTTTATGAGCAAACGATGCCTTTTAAAAGTTCTGTACTGGGTACAAAATAAGTGAAGCGTAAAGAGAAACTTAATTTTGGCGCTAACATTATTTGAGCGTTTTTTTCCCTTTCAAAACTAAACTCTACTTCAAGGATCCCTTGTTACTGCCTCGTCAGTTTTGTTTCTTTCGCATTAGTATTCAAGCTGCGTGTCAAAACCAACCTGGACATGTACACTGCTTATCTATGAAATACAACATTAAGACCTTTAATATTATTTTGCGACTGCTGAACAGCAGCCCACATGAACAGGATAAAAAGAACGACATAGTAACTACTGTTTACTATTTTTGCAGTGTTTGTGTAATGCATTAGGTAAGTCTTTTCGACGTCATGACAAAGCGATTCCGGCAGCAGGTACATTAGTTTTATAATTATTAGAAAAAACGAATAATTTGGCATATGCAGTTGATTGAAGCCAATAAAAGGAAGCACGTTTTTTTACGCTTTTTCGGTGCAACAGCTGGAAATTTTGGTGCCTTATAAAAATGATTTGTCATCTGTCACAAGGTCTTAGTGCAGACAAACGACAGCCTCTTTTGCATCTACCAGAGCTGCCCCGCCGCGGTGGTCTAGTGGCTAAGGTGCTCGGCTGCTGACCCGCAGGTCGCGGGATCAAATCCCGGCTGCGGACACTGCATTTCCGATGGAGGCGGAAATGTTGTAGGCCCGAGTGCTTAGATTTGGGTGCACGTAACGAACCCCAGTTGGTCGAAATTTCCGGAGCCCTCCTCTACGGCGTCTCTCATAATCATATGGTGGCTTTGGACGTTAAACCCCACATATCAATCAATCAATGCATCTCCCCGAAGTTAATTAGGCGATTGGACGGAATAGCGGATATTGTAGGGCTGAGTAACCTTGCAGTGATCAACATTTTCCCCATATATTTCAAGTTTAGTGACAAAGCGAGAAATAGTTGAAATCAATGCTCGACCCCAAAGTGCATACTTCTGTATTGAAGTCGCCGGCTAGTGTAAAGCTGTTGATATTGTTCCGTCACAATTGTGATTGCTTCGTGTATTGTGAAAACTTCTTTAGATTCACATATCCACAGACGTTTCAACTGTAGCAACGAATTTCTATATACCAGGACAGCATACAGTGAAAGTAAACGACAAAGGTAGTTCGTAAGGTACCAAGTATGTTCGTCAAAGTCGCTGACTAGTATAAAAAGTTTCTGCTTCTACGGGTTTTGTATTGTTCTTCCACAAATCTAAGGGATATTAGTTCATTTCTAAAGTTTTCTTCTTTGTGGCTCACGTGAGCATCCACGTACCTTCCCGTATAGTACAACCCGGACGTTAATAAACAAACATCAGGTGCTTCACTCCTGAAAGCTAAGCGATAAGTAGTTCCTTGCCGTCATTTTCGTACGAGTCGTTGGTGCCAAACACTATACCACTGCCACGTATGGTGATCTGACAAAACTTCTTTGCCGGTTGATTCGCAACAAAGTTGACATGAACACATTTTCTGAACGGCGTCATATCACGATGACAGCTCGTCCTTTAAGCAAAGAAGGTGATGCGGCATTACCAAATCAACCTATAGTACGCCTATGAGCGCTGTTTCGAGGATGTTTCGACGATAGTCATAGTGCGAGAACAACACAACGACACAGAGACAAGAAGGACACGAAAGACACGAGCGCTATATTTCTAGTTATGTTGCCACTCTATTTTTGGTCTTTTTCGTATTCCAGTGACAGTGGCACTGCCAAACAAGTTGAAGACCTTCTCGCCGTGCCGCATTTTGGCACACCGAAGCCAGTCGCATATACGTAGTTATCTCATGTGAGACGAGGCCCGGAATCTACATCAAAATTTACCGGTATTAGCGTCAATCAAACCTTGAAAGCTCCCCGAAAAAAAGTTCATTGAAGTGCAAGTTAACTGAAACGAAATAGTTTTTTTGCAAGCTGTGATGAGGAGCTGAAAAAATCATCAGTTACTGAAATGGAAGTTCAACGTATTCATTTGCCATTATAGTTCCTTCAACAGGAATTTTCGCTAACTAAACAACTTATGAGAATGGAGCAAACAACCGTATTTATCTCTACCACTTACCAGTGTTGGCGGGCATTTATAGGGGGAACTATCATGTTTTAAGCATTAGAAGCAAGAGGGCGCAATGAGCGCGCAGCGGCTCTCATCTTGCACGTGTACTTTAGACGGCGTTTAGGACTGCATTGGTCACGAACTTGTTCGCGGTATCTGCACACTAATAGGCACAACACTTTTGGGCAACGCAGGCCACATTCTTTCTCAAGAACATTAGTCCCGGCTTAGCTGAGAAATGCTCGGTGCTTTCTTTTCAATGGGCTATTGTTTCGTTTCCTCTTCTCCCCAAGGTGAGACGATTCCTACAATCTCTTCTGTAAAAAGAGTGGCGCATGTCTCAACACAAGTATAACTGAGGATGCAGTCTACAAAAATCAAAGCAATGTTCGTATTCCGTCTTTCAGGCAACTTATGATCAATATATTGAGGAGCATTGGCAGGTGTCACAAAATGTTTTATTAGAACTGAAATGTCCGCTCACGAAATGTGTTAAACTGAAATATTAGTGTCATTCAAACGTGTATAGTCAGTAATATGTCGAATAAGTAAATTATTCTGTCATTGCGTTTTATTACCCATCTGTCACGCCTTTATGTGCTCTATGGTTAGTGTAAATAAATAAATAAAAAACGAATAAATAAATAAATAAATAAATAAATAAATAAATAAATAAATAAATGCGTCAGCGTTGAGTACAACAGCATATCGGTGGGGGATGCGAGAAAAGCTCGCACAACTGAGTAATTGTTTAAACTCATGTTCATTCGAGCGATATTTCACTGCAATCATGTCGCCGACATTAGGTTATCTTGAAACAAGTACTTAGTGTTATGCACACCAAACAAATATTCACAAGAGATTGTAACATTGTTCGCTGGCTTGAAAATTTGGTTGTTTTGGAAATAATCGTGTCAATTTGTAAGAAATCAAGGGGAATTTAACCTGCGGCATCTCACGCCGTTAGAGGAAACCATTAAAAAGTGGAAATAGGAGTCCACGAGAATTTCTTCTTTTTCCAATTATTCAATCTTGTTTGGAGAGCGCCTAACAGTTCATACTTGGAGTTGACGTTCTCTTGAGGCTCGTACTCTATAGTGCGTCTGTCTGGCACTTCTTTTGTGCTAGTATACCACAAACTTGGTACTCTTTTTCGTGGCCTTCACTAAGGCTGGATTCACACTTGGCATTTAATTTTTGTCGTTACGTATTGAGCCTTTCTCGATGGCGGGCACAGGCACTACACAGTGCACTCATGGAGCACAACGTAAAGAATCACGCAATGAGATCTCGTAGCAACCCGTAAACGTTGTTTATTTTGTCAATTACTTGAATGACGCAATGCCCACCCGGCAGATATCCTTCACGCGCTGATCATATCAACTCCCGGTGGATAGAGGTCAGCGAAGAAGCGAGGAAGTCAGTTTCACGTACTCCAAGAGAGGTGTCCCGCTTTCCGAGTGCCTCCGATAGGTTTAATATATTAGCCGAGAGTGTCATCTTTTCTTTATTCCGAAAGCTGCAGACGCGTTAGCAAACAGAGCGATACGTGATGCAGTTAGTCGTATCACTGGGTATTTTTAATTAACGGATCACTTTTTTGCGACCAACAATATTTGTAGAATCAATCCAGGCACAGCCTAATTCACTGTATTCGGCTCACAGCGTGTTTTGCGGTCTGCAGCACATTCATGCGATGATGTTAACACTGCATAAGAAGATGAACTCATCAGTGAAGCTAATATATTTAAGTATACCTATTGCACACTGGTGTCACACGGGCCTGTATATAGGCGATCAGGGTGAACCGGACCTGTTTTATTCATATCGATCAGCTTGATGGGCGCTGCTACTTGGGCGCAGCTTATCTTGAACATGTTTTAAGACAGCGCATGACTCTGCGGAGACAAGCGAAGAAAAGACAAACCGCAGCGCGGACTCGCTACTGAAAATGTATCGGAAAACAGAAAAGCAAAGTGGAAAAAATAACCTAACACAGGTTACCTGTTGGTCTGTGAGATTTCTAGTCTTCACCTCTATTTCGTATGGCACCCGCTCGTGGCCATCCAGTTGCAGTGAAGCGGCAATTTAGTTGTACAATCCTGAGTTTTCTTTTGGTGCCCCAAACATAGTCGTAGCATTACACCTATATTTGCACGCACTAACATTTACAAGTATTCATTTTTCCCGAGAACTGTCTCTGATTGGAATGCTCTGCCCCATGATTCCCCTATGCTCAACACGCCGAGATAAAACTATTCCCTTTTCTTGTCGCTTAAGTCTGCTTCTTTGCCTGTATTTGTCCCTTGCTTTTCACGAATTTTTAATGTACATGAATTTTGTTCTGCAGGGAATGTATACTGTAGCGGAAGTGTATGTATGTAGAAGAAGTTTGAACTGTATTGCCCTCTCCTGCATGGACCATACTTGGTCCGCAGTTTGTGATAAATAAATAAAACAAATAAGTGTCCCAGTCGCTCTTCCCAGCGTTCAATTAATGCACTTTTCAGTTGCTCTGACGAAGTCCAAAAGCTGCCATTATTAAAGACAATCTACTTTGCGGTTTTCTAACTGCTTCGATACGCTAAACACAATGACTGTATCCTTATTGTCTGCTGCTCCTCTAACTTCATGGAGTCCATAGAAATCCAAAAATATGAAATTCCTGACATTTTTTCAGTTCAAAAAATGTAAATTAGTGTTTTTATGGAAAACTGGCCATTTTATTTTGTTTGTATTGAGACATGCTCATATCTTGAGTTTTTTGCGCTTTAAGCAAGCTCAGCGACAGAGCGCAGACGTCTGCAAAATCGCGATCTGTGAGCCACATTGCGATACGCGAATCACGATAGTCTTGATCCCGATCGGGCCTAACCGGGAATAATTGTGACTGCGTAGCCGGACCAAATCCAGATAGTTCTTATTATGAATCGGCGTTGATCGCGAAAAAAAATGCCGGTGTGACATCGGCATTGATTACCAACTTTTGATAGAACCAAGAAAAAAAGGGATCATTGTCACACATGCTTAAAATAACACAGCATATTCATGGAGATAATGAAGATGACGAGGGCGATGCTTCAAAGAGTTTTATAGGCAAACCTTGCATCAACCGCTGGCCACGTCTGTCTGTCTGTCCAGCCGTCTGTTCGAATGTCCGTCTGCCTGTCCATCAGTCCATCCGTCCGTCTATTTTGTGAACGCTCTAATACCGGTATTTCGCATATTTTTATGGTATATTCATCATATACAAGTACCGCCATCCAGCGGACATTTCAAGGACTAAAACGACACGTGGCTACTACATACAGGAGACGCACAATTCAAGCCTCATGGAGCTTCGTCCCTAATAACTTTAATTACGTGTGTCAGTACAATTCACGTGTACGTAGTTACATTGGCACATAAGCGCCTGCGAAACAATTATGGACGTGTGTGACATACGCAGCAGAAATAATATTCCTAAGTTATCCGTGCTGCCAAATGGAACATTTGCGTCAGCAGGAATACGGCCATCTTTGCTTTGAATGCCTAGCCGAGATGTTCATGAGAATCCCGGATCTAAACAGCTCTTTCTATGAAAATTGCCGAGTAAAAACAGCGGCTAATAGTACAAAATTACTGCTACACCACGTTCAAAACAAATAAATCAAAAAGGTTATCCACACACTTTTAGGTTACATAACCCCTTCGAACAGTGGAAGTTCCTCATATAGGCTGGTTGACGTTTCGATAGGAGGACTTATGTTCGTCAAAAGTGCCTTTTCTTCTCATCCTTGGCATGTTAGCTTTAAGTGGGTTAGTAGAGACGTCATCTCCTGGTGGTGGTGCGTGTCCTTGTTGGCAATTGCCGTCGGAAAAAAAAACTAGAAAGCAAACAAGTGCAGTCCTTACTTTATTTCAAGTTGGCTGGTAGCAATTCACAATGTTCTCGGAGGGTAGAGAAAAAATGGAAGCAAAAAAGAGGAAACACGCAAACTAGGAGCGATGTGCTGCCTCTACAGACACGAAAAAAAGCAAAGAGCTTGAAAGTTCGAAGCCAGCAGACGGTCCCCGCCTTTGGCCATCACAAAGGGTTGCCGACGATAAAGGCGTATGCTGTTCTCAAACATCTATGAATGGGACTCATAAGAAAGCGGTTACAAAAAGGCGCGAGAGAGAAGCAGGCGGCTACTTTTAAATGCCAAGATGTCAAAGGTAAGCGACACCATATGTGTTCGGAAGACCACGTGTTTATTGAGGAAGGTCATTGGTTAAAATATGCTTTCACTATCCCCGTAGGTGTCTCGCTCAACGGAATCGCCTCAAGCATTTGGCGGCATTGTTGGCTTAGAAATAGGCAAGTTCAGAATGCAAAGGAAATAAGCAACGACGAGAGAAACACAAAAAGGAAAAATAAAAAAGGCGGATTGGTGGTAGGTGAGACACTAGCGTTAACAGACGAGGAAAGGAAAAAAGAGACGCAGAGAAATTTGTGGCTTGGCAGTGACTTATTGGTGCATGGTAGGAGTGTTTTTTGAAGCGACAAAAGAAGAAAGAAAGCTGTGGTTGGAAGGTTCTGGAAAATAAAAACTTCGTAGTTGTGCGTATATAGACACATGTATACCTATATTTATAATTTAAAATATTTTGAGAGAACATCGGTAGTACATTTTGTAGTCTAGGAGCGATTCCATGTAATACCGGTTATGTCTGTTTGAAGGTTGAACCTTTCTGGTTTCTTTAATGCTGTCGTAATTATGCTGTGGCTTTCAGCGATTCCGAATTGCGACGTGCTGCATTGATTCGTGATCGGTGTAGGTGCTTATATTTGTGTATCAAATATCATTCCATGTATTTCCTCTCTCATGGTGAGCACAAATTTGCAGAACATAAAGCTTTGCTTGGTCGAAATTGTGACCCTGTTGGTTGAAGTGACTGGCTACTGCTTTTGGTAAATTGTGTTTTGTGTCTGCACAGTGGCCGTTCAGCCTTACGTGTAATGGCTGCCCAGTTTCGCCTATATATTATCTGCAGGTGGCACACTTAAGACAGTATATTAGGTCTTTCGAAGTGCAGATGAAGATCGATGGGACCTTGTGAATGTAGTCAGGTTCCGTGCTTCTTAAGTTGTTAGCCAGCTATATATTTTTACAGGTGGAGCATCTGGGCCGGCCGCAGGGACCAGACGTCTTAGTGTTTGCTTTAAGTTTTGCGGGAATTAGCAATGCGTGGGACGTGGCATTTGCAACGCTAACTTAAAGACATGCTTGTTCACGCAAACTTAGACTAGGACGTCTGATCCCTGTGGCCGGCCCAGGTGCTCACCCTGCAAATATATACAGCCGGCTAGCAACATAAAAATCACAGCATCTGACTACATTCACAAGGTCACATAGAGCTTTACCTGCACTTTTAAACAACCTATTATACTTTTCTGAGTGTGCCATCTGGAAAAAACAATATATAGGCGAAACTGAGCCGCCAATTCACTTAAGACTGAACGGCCACCGTGCAGACACAAAGCACAATTTACGGAAAGTAGTAGCCGGTCACTTCTACCAACAGGACCACACTTTCTAAAAAGCAAAGCTTTATGTTCTACAAAATAATTTTCGGTCACCACGAAAGAATAAATACATGAAATCATAATTTATACACAAATTTATGTCCCTACACCCATAAGGAATCAATCTTGCACGTGGTAATTTGAAATCGCTGAAACCCACTGCATAATTGCGCCCTTATTTAGGGAGTAGAAATGTTCAACCTTCAAATAGACATAACTGGTATTACATGGAATCACTCCTAACCTACATATTGTAATAATATTGTAACAGCGAGCTGTGATAAGATGGTTTTATTTGCAGGAGGTGAACGATGGTCGTTTGCGGCAGCACACTGCGATCGTGCCAAGACTCTTCGTCTTCCTCTGCTTCTCTTCTCTACCTTTTTCTAGCCTGTTACATTCCCCCGCAAACAGACGAAGCCCGTAGGGCGAGTTATGATGCACAAGGAGGGTAGAAAGGTTTCAGGCTAGCAACGTGAGTGAGCTGCGTTCTGCTCGATTGTCGACCATTGGTCAAAAGACGAGCTATTACGTAAGTGAGCTGGCTTAGACGCTCCAAAACTACAATTTGGCCTGAATATCGTGACAGAAGCTTCTGACACAATCCACGCTTGCGTTGGGGTGTCCGAAGTAACATCAAGTCACCTTTGTCGAATAAAACCGGTTCGTGACGGTCTTCGTATCGTTCCTTCGAATGACGTTGAGAGGCCAGAGTACGAAGACGAGCGATTCGACGGGCTTCTTCCACGAGGCACAGGGTGTTTGATACAGAGTCGTCATTGTGCAGAATGAAGGGTAAGAAAGTGTCTAGAGGGCTTAGTGGCAACCTGGCGTACAACAGATAAAAAGGGCTGAAGTTCGTTGTTTCATGTTTTGCCGTGTTGTACGCGTGCGTGATAAAAGGCAGCACTTCATCCCAGTTCTTGTGATTGGAAGAAACATACATGGCAAGCATGTTGGTCAGCGTTCTGTTTGTCCGTTCAACGAGGCCATTCGTCTGCGGATGATACGGTGTGGAATGACGGAACTGTGGCGTGCACATGCGTAGTAATTCTTCAACGGCATCGGCAGTGAACTGGCGGCCACGGTCGCTGATAATAACACGCGGTGGGCCATGGCGAAGGACCACGGAGTGAAGCAAGAAGTCCGCCACGGATGCAGCGGTAGAAGAGGGAATAGCTGCGGTTTCGGCATACCGCGTAAGATGATCTACGCAGACCATTATCCAACGCTTCTTATTGTTAGATAACAGAAATGGACCCATAACGTCAATTCATACTTGTTAAAAAGGTGCGCTGGGTTGTGTGAACGGCTGAAGGGGACCTGGTGTAGCGGTGGCCGGGCGCTTGTGACGTTGGCACGTCTCGCAGCTAGCGACGTAACGCTTCGTCGTTTCGTACATCTTGGGCCAGTAAAAGCATTCCTCCGTGTGGTTCAGCGTTCGTATAAAGCCGAAGTGACCGGACGTCTCATCGTAATGCATGGCACGTAGAACATCAGAGCGAAGGCTCTCGGGGACAACTAGAAGAAAACGTGCTCCAGGTCTGGAGTAGTTAGTTTTATAGAGCAACTTGTCTCGGATAGTAAAGCGACCGCTGCGTTGCGAGGCACGTGCGGCGGCAAAAAGAGGATCCAAGTTGAGATCGTTGCGTTGTTCTCTCTGGAAATCAGCCACGTTGGGGAACGTGCTTTTAACAGGAGCAAGGCAGTCGTCAAAATTCTCAGCATCGCAGTCAGTAGTCGCAAGAGGAATCCGGGAGAGGCAGTCTGCGTTAGCGTGACGACGGCCACTCTTGTACGACACCGTAAAGTCGTATTCCTGAAGTCGCAGCGCCCAACGTGCAAGGCGGCCAGCGGGGTCACGCAAACCGTTCAGCCAGCATAACGAATGGTGATCGGTAATTATCTTAAATGGCCTCCCGTAAAGATAACAACGAAACTTCTGTACGGCGAAAGCAGCTGCCAGACATTCCTGTTCCGTAACTGTGTAATTGCGTTCTGATTTGCTCAGGCAACGGCTGCCATATGCCACGAGATGCTCTGCGCCATTGTGACGTTGTACAAGCACCGCGCCTACACCAATACAACTAGCGTCCGTGTGGACCTCAGTCGGGCAAGATGGATCGAAGTGACGCAACAGTGATGCTGACGTTAGTACAAACTTAAGTTGTGAGAATGCGGCGTCACACTCTGGTGTCCAGTTGAAGGTTGCATCCTGTCGCAAGACGTTTGTCAGCGGATACACGATCTCCGCAAATCGTGGAATAAAACGACGAATATATGAGCATAGGCCGACAAATGAGCGAAGGTCTCGTGCAGGGTGCGGTGATTTAAGAGAGCTCACTGCTTCTATCTTGCGAAGATCGGGTCTGACGCCATCCTTGTCGACCAAGTGCCCCAGCACGAGAGTTTGACGTTCGCCAAAGCGACATTTTTTTAGAATTCAGAACCAGCCCAGCTTTTTCAATGCAGTCGAGAACAAGACTGAGACGGTTGTTATGTTCCTCAAACGTACGGCCAAAGATCACAACATCGTCAAGGCAGCAAATGCATATCTCCCAATTTAGACCACGTAATACTGTGTCCATAAATCTTTCAAAGGGGGCTGGAGCATTACAAAGGCCAAAAGGCATGACAATAAATTCAAATAAGCCGTCCGGAGTTATGAAAGCAGTCTTTTCTTTGTCGCCGGGTTCCATAGGTATTTGCCAATAACCTGACCGCAAATCAAGCGTTGAAAAATAGAAAGCAGCATGCAAGCCATCTATGACGTCATAAATTCGCGGTAAGGGATATAGATCTTTCTTTGTGACAGTGTTTATATGCCTGTAATCTACGCAGAATCTCCAGGAACCATCCTTTTTCCTGACAAGAATGACCGGGGCTGCCCACGGGCTGGACGACTGTTGCACGACCCCTTTGTTCAGCATGTCATTTACTTGTTCGGCGATAACTTTGCGCTCAGAAGATGACACTCGGTAGGGCTTTTGGCGGACGGGGTGTGCAGAGCCAGTGTCTATTCTGTGACGAGCGCGGGACGAGGGTAACTGAGGGGGTGCATCTCTATGTTTGAAGTCGAAAGCAGCAACATGCCGGGAAAGTACCTGCACCAGCGCTTGCCATTCCGTCGAACTGAGAGTCTTGCTCATCATAGCGAGCATTAAATCTTCATTGTGGCGAATATCACAAGCAGAGGAAGAGGTTGGGAGGTCCGTAGCTATTCCTGCTATTGAGTTGCATGAGGCTTCATCAAAGAGAGCTATCTTCATCCCGCGAAGAAGCACAACCGGCGTGGCAGAACAGTTCAGCGCCCACAATGTTGCTACCCCTTTTGTCAGGCACACAACAGAACAAGGCACAGGTATGTCCTTCTTAAAACAGTTCTTGCGTAGAAGCCCCACTACGAGGTCAACACAAGCATCATCAAGCGCTGTGGAAGAGACTCTAACGGGTGTCAGGCACCAAGATGGTGCTATCACTTCATCAATCACACTAAGTGTGTTCCTGTCTTCGCCACGGTAGTCTTCTTCGGAAAGCGACGGTAGAAACAAATTGTTTAGTGATATTTCCCCACTACCACAATCAACGGAAGCACCGCATTGTTCCTGGAAGTCGATACCAAGAATGACATCGTGCGAACAACGAGATAGAACCAGAAATTCCGGTACAAATACTTTTCCAGCCAATGAAACACTGACACCACATACACCAAGAGGATTAAGCCACTCGCCTCCTACACCACGAAAGGTGATTGTATCGTCCCATGAAAACATAACTTTGCGACCTAAGCGGTTTCTGAAGGCAAGGCTCATCACAGACACAGTCGTCCCAGTGTCAACTAACGCCATCGTCGGTATTCCATCAATCAACACATTCACTTTGTTTTTGATCCTAACAATAGGCAGAGGTATATCTTGAAAAGACCGTCCGGCGACTTCACCTCTATTGGCCGCGGATGCTAGTTTCCCGGCGGCGGAGAACAACGACGCACAGGAGACGGCGAGCGACGAGAACGGTTGGATGGTGGTGTCAAACTCCGCTCGGACGCTGGCGAATCACTGCGTCTGGTCTCGCGCGAAAAACGGTCTTTTGAAAACAAGTCGGTTGTCCGCAGGTCATATGAAGCACCGGGTCTTGGTGTCGAAGACATGGCTGGTGTCCTTCGGGATTGGCGGCGTTGTTGGCGGCAATACCGAGCGATGTGCCCAGTGAAACCACAGTTGTAGCACACGGGAGGGTAACGGTTTATACTGTATTGAATGGAACGAATCCTGGGCCGCTGCTTTCGGCGAGGATGTTCGTTATCACGCGAAGAACGGGTTTCTGCCCCTCTCTGGAATTCATTGTATTCGTCGTAAGTTACATCTTGGTAGTAGGGTTGGTACTGTCCTTGCCGCAGCGGGACGTAGTCCGGCTGAGATCCCTGAGTATAAGAATGTGGCTGTGCTCGTCGTGATCGTGCGTCATAGGTAGGGCCTCTATCGTAAAGACGTGGCTGATACTGAGGTGTAGCATCAGAATCCTCAAAACCCTCCGCCACTCGGTGCGAGGAGAATGAAGCAACGTTTCGCTCGAACTCTGGTGGCTGGTATGGGGAATGAGTGCTTGGGCGGTTTGCCACTTGCGCGTACAGGCCGAGTTCCTCACGTACTATTTGCCGGATTGTTGATGAAAGATCAAGCGCCTGGTTGCTGTCTATGCTCGCGATGGTCGTCACATTGGGTAGCCGGCCGAACTTCGGCGTGATGCGCCTCGTCTTTAGTTGCTCAAAAGTGTGGCAATGACGAATGACATCGTTGACAGATGTCAAGGTGTCTTTCGCGATGAGGAAACTGTAAACATCCTCGGCGATTCCTTTTAGAATGTGCCCGACTTTGTCTTCCTCAGACATTCCGTAGTCAATGGTCCTACATATCTTTATGACTTCCTCAATGTAGGTCGTGCAAGTTTCGTCTGGCACTTGAGCGCGTTGCATTAGCGTCTGTTCTGCTCTTTACTTTATCGCTGTTGGGTCGCCGAAACGCTCTTCGATTTCAGAAACAAATCTGTCCCACGTCGTTAGCGTTATCTCCCGATTCTCGTACCACATTAATGCAGTATCCGTCAGAAAGAACGCGACGTACAAAAGCTGAGAAACGGCATCCCATTTGTTAGCGGCGCTCACCCGTTTGTAATAGATGAGCCAAGCATCGACGTCTTCATCTGGTCTGCCGGCAAAGGGACGAGCATCTCTCAGTTGTGGAGCCGAACTAGTCGGCGCAGAAGTCGAGAGGGGTCGGTGTTCATTTGCGTTGTGGGACATGTCCGGACCAAATGGATTCGGTGGAAGTCCGGCAATGCGACGGCTTCATCGAAGAACTTGCGGTTCACCTTCCGTCTTCGGGTGTCGATTACCCAGCACGTCCACCACAACTGTAACAGCGAGCTGTGATAAGATGGTTTTATTTACAGGAGGTGAACGATGGTCGATGGTCGTTTGCGGCAGCACACTGCGATCGTGCCAAGACTCTTAGTCTTCCTCTGCTTCTCTTCTCTACCTTTTTCTAGTCTCTTACAATATTATTCACTCTAAATTTTTAAAATTTTAATTATAGATATACATGTGTCTATATACACACAACTACGAAGTTTTTATTTTCCAGAACCTTTCAACCACAGCTTTCTTTCCTCTTTTGTCATTTCAAAAACACTCCTACCGTGCACCATTAAGTCACTGCCAAGCCACAAATTTCTCTGCGTCTCTTTTTTCCTTTCCTCGTCTGTTAACGCTAGCGTCTCACCTACCACCAATCCGCCTTTTTTATTTTTCCTTTTTGTGTTTCTCTCGTCGTTGCTTATTTCCTTTGCATTCTGAACTTGCCTATTTCTCAGCCAACATTGCCGCCAAATGCTTGAGGCAATTCCGTTGAGCGGGACACCTACGGGGATAGTGAAAGCATATTTTAACCAATGACCTTCCCCAATGAACACGTGGTCTTCCGAACACATCTAATGTCGCTTAACTTTAACATCTTGGCATTTAAAAGTAGCCGCCTGCTTCTCTCTTGCGCCTTTTTGTAACCTCTTTATTATGAGTTCCATTCATAGATGTTCGAGAACAGCATAGGCCGTTATCGTCGGCAACCCTTTGTGATGGCCAAACGCGGGGACCGTCTGCTGGCTTCCAACTTTCAAGCTCTTTGCTTTTTTGGTGTCTGTAGCGGCCACCCATTGGCAGCACACCGGTCCTACTTTGGGTGTTTCCTTTTTTTCTTTCTTTTTTCTACACCCTCTGAAAACATTCTGAATCACTACCACCCAACTTGTGGGTGGTAGTGGAGTACACTACCACCCACTACCACCCAACTTGTGGGTGGTAGTGGGTGGTAGTGTACTCTCCAACACAGGCCACAGCCTGTGTTGGAGATTACACTTGGAATGACCACTGCGCGGCACGCTGCATATATGCCATCTATGTATTTAGAGCAATCTAGAGTCGATGCATACACATCCCTCTTTAAGAGTTTTGGAGTGATGGACTGAGGTCTTGTAAGCAACTAAGACGTTTTTCGTTCTGAGAAATCCGTATAGATCTCCTTGTAGCTTGTTGTTTAAAATGCGTAGTAGTCATTTTCGCTTTCCTAACACTCTCTTAACTACGCGAGTGCCCGCAGAACTCAATTGGAAACTTGTCTTCATGTGCTTCGAGTTGTCGATTAATTCGCTCTCATGCTATCAATGCTAGCTTCCTGTTTAGCCCAATTAGCAGAGCGACCACCCCAGAAAGGCGTTGATCCCGGTTTTCAAACCGCGGTTTTAAACGAATTTTTCTCCCTCTGAGAGGCTTTTCTTTCTGGGAAATCAGTACGGATTTTCTTGTGGTTTCGCGCTACAAATAAGGAGTTGTGCTCTTTTCCTGTCTTAACTCTTCCGCCGCCTTGTTGGTTTCCGCAGAACTCATTTTCAAGAACTATTATTTTTAAAAACATTGTGTTTATTATTTTCGTTCAACGTTACGCCACTATATGAAGAGTAACATCTGTCTAGTGCGTGAAGCCAGATAGAAAGGCGAGCCTATTACAGCACCCTGCCATAGAGTACTGAAGGAGGGCCCACCAAAGCTGATATTTATCTTTTCTGCTAAAACAATAAAAAGCATGAATAACAATACATATTATTCACCTAAAGCAATTGATTGATTGATTGATTGATTGATTGGTATGTGGGGTTTAATGTCCCAAAACCACCTTATGATTATGAGAGACGCCGTAGTGGAGGGCTCCGGAAATTTCGACCACCTCACCTAAAGCAAGACAGGACTCAAAAGCACAGAGGCAATCATACCGCACAAAACTACTGTGCCAAACTATTTTGCTCCTTCTGTTCAATTTTCTACCTCTCCGTGGCATGCGGACATGTCTCAGGGAAAGGCTTTTCGCAATCGGGTCATTACACTTTGATTGCTACGCCGCATGCACCAGTCTCTCATCCATAGAAACAACCTTGGTCGACGAAGTGGGCGCAAGTGGCACATCTATGCCCTAGACGTACATAAATATTCAAGAGGACTTTTAGGGGGGGAAGCTCCTGAGGCAGTAGGTCGTTCTCCTGTATTATGTTGTAGTAGCCACTTGGAACACGGCCGGCGTACACTGCGCCTCCACGCGCTTTCTTTCTTGTGGCCTTCTCACTCGTCGTGAATATAATGGGAGAGTATCTGAGTATGTTTTGCCACCCGTCGGCAGTAGGGGCGCAATGACCCTGACCTTGCATCATCAGCGCCGCGCACACGGCACAAGAGAGTTTGTCGATGTGAGACCATGGGATGAGGATTCTTGGTAAAGAGAGGGAGGGGGATTATTAACTAAATTAAGGATAGGAGGATCGTCTAATTAAAGAAACTAAGTTTACCAGATGGCTTGCCGCTTAATGAAGGTATGTATGTGCTAGTGCATACTACAAGCTGGAACTCAGTAAAAATATAGAAGATTCGGCTTACGAGAGGCAAAATGCACGAGGCATAAAACACTGGAAATCATCAGAGAGATAGGTAAACAGTGCTGCACCTGTTCTGCAATCAGAGATCACCAAATACCTTCCGTCCTTGGTCTCGTTGATCAACGTCATCGCAATTAGGAGAAGTCACTCACAGAATTACGAGAGCGTCTTTCCTTCACTAGGTGTTTTCATTTTTTTATCTCTACAAATACACTTAAAGTGGCTTTCAGGGCTAAAAGCTGCTTGCTGTCTGCAGCCTGACAACTTTTTGATACACGTACG
Source organism: Rhipicephalus microplus (assembly GCF_043290135.1). NCBI lineage: Eukaryota > Metazoa > Arthropoda > Arachnida > Ixodida > Ixodidae > Rhipicephalus > Rhipicephalus microplus. Next base: position 103,398,852 of record NC_134706.1, on the reverse strand, counting down.
TGTGCTGTACATCTAATGGCTAGAAAAAACTTCGCATAAAAAGAAAGAAGGTAAAAAAAAGAGAGGACCCTTGGCGCCTAATAACCCCTTCGGACGGCAAGCGCAGAAGGTAGTTGTGTGCGTTTTCAAGGTGTTTACACCACATGAAAATACTGAATCCGGGGACCACAAGCCCTTTTGCATTCCTTTGTAAGCGAACGAAGTACGCGGCTGCTTACACTCGCAAGCCGCTTACCCCGGAACTAAAACCTAATTGCAAATCAGTACTGCGCTATCCGTTGAGTTCGTAAAAATACATATTTAGAAATATAAACTGAGAATTTTACAACTTTTCAGCAAGTAATTCAGCTGTTTTTCTAAAAGAAGATGTATAAATTTTCTTCTTGCTTAGTGATTCAAGCATGTTGTTGTTGATTTCCTTTTATTCCTAGTGTGGCTTGCTTTATTGTGATATTAGCACCCACCCCCCCCCCCCCAATGCTGCATTTCATTCGGTGCTTTGGCAGTGTTCAGTCTACAGTCATTTCTCGATTCGAGAAGGCAGTCGCCCAACCTTCAGTACGCGCATCACGCACATAGATGTTTATTTGATGTGTGAAGGTGTGTTGCTGTGCTCCGCCACGGCCTCTCAATCACCGTGGTTCCGTATTGCAAGTCCCGTTCAGGGAAAACAGCCTGTGTTTCTTCTCACCAACTGCCGAACAATACAGAGGTGTGCGCCAAGTGACAAACGAGTATTGCCAGAGACAACCTTATCACGAACGACATGTCTGCATCGAGAGTCGTATGCAGTAGAAGCTTGCGCGAAGATGACTTTGTGCCTGCTTTCCGCATCAGAAAACTTATTACAGACTGCTTGTCTGCTCTCTTTGAGGACTAATCCTCCCACTTGATTTCAAGTGCATAAAAGCCTCACAAAGATCCTGCTTCACAAGCTTCGCCTCTATGTGAAGCTTCATGGAAGAGAAAAACAGAGACCGACGAAACAGATATGAATGTTGCAACTTCACAAGACGCTTTCACTGACCAAGAAGCAGTAAGTGTTTGCACGTGAACATTAAACAGTGACGCTCATTTCATGGTTTGATACCATACTATGATAGGACAACTACGCTCCCAAGGGTCGCACTATTGTTCAAAAGGAGAGAAAAAGGCGTCCCAATATTATCGCGAAAGCAAGCACTATGCATGTGTTGAAACACTGCAACAGATGCACAGAAAAGAGAGAAAAATGCCATGCTTCTTTTGCATAAATTAAAATCTGATGGAAAAAAGCATTCAGCGTACCCAGAAGAACTTCCAAAGGGTGTGTGATATGACGCTTTCTGTCACAAAAAGGCTAAATTCATGCGCACACTTCAGGGCTTGTCACACTGCCAGCAAAGTAAACTTTTCATAAGTATATAGGTCCAAGGCCAGCTTCATTAGGTATGAGCAATGCCATAAACTAATTGTGCGTCTTCAACTTGTTTTTGAATGCGCGGTGAGTAGAGAACGCGCCCGAACTCATTTGCCGGTGTTGCGCACGCTGCGCGGAGTGGCTGAGCATGGATGGATGGATGGATGGATGTGGCTGTACCCTTTAGATCGGGCGGCGGCTAACGCCACCTAGCCGTAATACTTAGTGAACTAACCATTACATTTATCTTTTTTTTCCCTTTAAATAATGAAGTTGAGGATTCGCACTTCGCAGTGAGGGGTTTAATTTTCACTCGTGCCTTGAATTTAGCCACCAATCAGATAACCTCCTTCTAGTTAAGTCTACCCGCTTAAAGTCTATTTTGCCCTTGCTGTCCCTAAATCCCAGTGCTTTGAAAAACTCTGCGCCATCATCCTGAACTATAGGGTGAAGCCCTTCACAGAACATTATCAAGTGTTCGGCAGTTTCTTCTTCCTCTCCACACGAACTGCATACTGTGTCGACTCCTTCGTATTTGGCCCGATATGTCTTGGTTCGCAGTACTCCCGTCCTGGCCTCAAACAGTAGAGAACTACCCCGAGTATTATCATAGATCCTTTCCTTGGCAATTTCCTGCTTAAAAGTTCGATAGATCTCTAGTGCGGACTTCTTAATCATGCCCATTCTCCACATGTCAGTCTCCGTTTCCTTCACTTTTTTCTTAACCGATAGTTCTTTTTGGTTTGGCCACCTGCTGTTTTCTAAGTATTTACCAGTCAACTTCCTGGTTCGCTTCCTCCATTTTGTATCGACATTCTTCATGTACAAGTAGCTGAAAACCTTCCTAGCCCAACGCTCTTCCCCCATTTCTCTCAATCGCTTCTCAAATTTTATCTTGCTGCTAGCTTCCCTGCCCTCAAATGATGTCCATCCCATATCACCTTGTACTCCCTGATTTGGTGTATTCCAAAGCAAGGTCAGGATCACAGCGCCCCCCTTCAAAACAGCGGCGAGAGGCATATACTACACCTGATGCGAAGGCCGTGAGAAGCGAGCGCGCAGGTGCAGTCTAGCCTGGCTTCGAGTTAGTTTTGATAAGAACTGCTTTTTAGATGGCGCTGTGCATGTATTCCTTTAGAAGTATTGTCACTAGATGGTGGTAGTGGTTTCCATATAGTTATCAAATAAAGGTCCGTGTAATGCCTGTTCTAACTTGGCAGGAACAGACAGACAGACAGACAGACAGATGGAAGGATAGGTAGGTAGATCAAGAGTTGAACGGATGGAAGCACTCATACAAGGACGGGTGGATGGACACTTCGTCCAACTCATCATTCATTCCGTGGATATGCTGCGACTTTTTTCGGGTTTGTAAGAGTAAAAATGTAATTTTGAACACATTGAATGAAATTGACCCCGTATCTTCATGTAATCTGCAGATGTCATCGAAAGATGGTAGTCTTGTGTGGATAGCGTGAAAAAAACATTTATTTGATGTTATGCGCAAAAAAAATCGGTGAATGTTGATTAGAATAGGAGGTGCACGAGTGCATTAAGCCACGTCACACGTGAGACATGAGCGCTATCTGGTAGTCTTATTTTTTTGAAAACAAAGTGCGTGGCCCTGAGGCGGGCGAGCGCACCCCTCTTAGAGGTGATATGCTGTAGAACGCAAGGCGACAGGTAGGTACCTTTCCCATGTCGTCTTAACAAAGCGTTGGAAACACTCAATTTTTCGTGCAAGCGTTGCATGGTCAGTGCAGCGTGATAAGCGCTACGTTCCTTAGAATTACTGATGTATGCCTTTTCTAGCAAAAGACGAACATGCGGAATATATACGTGTTGTTATGGTGCCTCAGATATGCACAATAATTGCTTTTTAATTGACAATCACACACGCATATACGCTGAGCCTTGAGCAACATTAGTGGGCGCTACGGATGGGGTCGGCCATTCGGAGTATCGGCTGGGGCTCTGTGAAGTACCCGGTTGACGATAACTGTGAACAAACAGACAAATGTACAGACAGAGAGACCAAACTTTTTGCGTCGAAGGTCCCCAAGAAAGACTGTCATCTTTAATAAAGTTTGTTTCGTTAAACCCTGCAAGTGCAGCTTGCAATACTTGTCCGGGTTCTTTAAGAGCAAAGCACACACAATAATCAAGCATTGCACATCAGTCCCACGAGGCTGAAATTATGGTGCAGTTTTTTTTCAGTGATCTGAGACTATTGTCATGAGCGCATGGACACTTTAATCTGTTCTAATGACGCTGGTAATGACTTCGCAGTAGGACGCTAGAAATTGCTGAAGAAAAAGTTCAACTCAATAGAACGAATGAAGGCAGTTTTAGGTTTCGAGTGGTTCTGAGGTTGGTAGCTTCAGAGTATGGGATCGCACTTTTGTTATTGACGTTTGATTTCAAAATTATTGCAAGTGAGCAGTATTGTAAATTTAGGCCACGTTTGGGATATATCTGGGGTAATGCCTCTTCTTCCCCTCGTCGTTCATTAACGGGCTGCTTGATATTACTGATTTTTTTTACGCATAACCGGCTGATACACTGTAAGGAGGGCTTGTCATCTTGAATTACGCACACAAGAATGCTTTTTTGCTCTCCATTGAGATTAGGCTTTTAGAATGAACCAGATGCGGTATGACGGGAACAACATAGAGACACCTAGACAGCTTTCTTGGAAGCAAATAGGTGAAAGAACGGTGCAGTATTTGCTTAACACAGAATATCATTACAGCAAACAGTATCGATATACTGTACTTCACAGAGATGTTCACGGAAATTCTGCGTAATGCACGCTGATTGTTCCAGCAGAGCAGTCAGCTTTAAGAATTACTAGCCCGTACTATTAGGCACAGATCTATCTATCTATCTATCTATCTATCTATCTATCTATCTATCTATCTATCTATCTATCTATCTATCTATCTATCTATTTGCCTATCTATCTATCTATCTATCTATCTATCTATCTATCTATCTATCTGTCTATCTATCTATCTATCTATCTATCTATCTGCCTGTCTATCTATCTATCTATCTATTTATCTATCTATCTGTGTGTCTGTCTCTCTGATGAAAAAGTCTCTCACCGTAGCAAGATAGGGTACTACAATATGCACTGAATATTCCTGGCTTAGTACGTATACTTCTTGGCAGGCGGACTATATATCTTTATTGTGCTTATAAGTATTTACCATAAAGAATTTCTATACGTTTCTACACCCCTGCCGAAGCCATTATACTGTGGAATAGAAAATGCGGGGGATGTTCGTCACAGAAACGTACGATAGAAGAAGTCTTGATACGCGTGGTGAAGGAGAGTACGTTATTAAAGCGAAAAAAGAACAGTTGAAATATTCTGGGAAACACCCCACAACAAAAAAGCTCAACGGTTTTGGTGGTGCATTTACTTTGTTTCGCAGCCGCAGTAAGAAAGACATTATGACAAATCAGAATAAGAGCAGCAAAAGACAGAAAGGAAAGGCGCTGTATCAGATCTTCTTTAGCGTGCGCTAAAAAACGTGTAAAGGCCACTTCAATTATATATATTTATTCTTACTGTAGACTTCGCAGCTTGTGCGAACTCGCGGCTTGTGCAAACTTTCACTATAGTTATCTACCAGCATCATGAATATAAATGAAAAGAGTGCGAGCCTATATTGAATCTTTTATGAGATAGCGTGGAGCGTCGCCGAAGAGGTTGAGTGCCGGAACAAGGGCCTTTCTAGTTTAAGTGGATGGCCATACGTTGAACGAGCTTAGTTATGCATGGACTGCAAAGGAGGGGGATCACCGAAAAAAAAAAACAGACGTGTATGTAGGTGCAGTGCTAAAAGAAGAAAAACTTACCTGTATAATTTGTGGGAAGTTGCATAGCCGAGCCTCTGTGTTCACAGAATCAACCACAGTGTTGCACGGAACGGTAATTTATTCTTCGTTACAGTTATTTAGATTACAACCGCGTATTTATGTCAGGTTACGACCTGAGAAGACCTAATACTTCATAATAGTAAGCTCGCAGGCCAGAAGAAGCGTGTACATAAAGGAGCGAGCGGCAGGGGAACTTGAAAAAACCAGGGTGCACAAAGCGTTGCAGAAGTCTCCACAGTGAATGTTTTGCACGTACCGCTCTCTTCTCCTTTCATTGTCCAAACGCACTCAGTCATAAGAAACCAATAAAAATTTTATTAGGTTTCTTTGTAATAAGAAACTCACGTAAAAAAGTTTTCCAAATATTCTTTTCGTCTCATCTTAGCAACATATTCACCCAACTATGCCAAGCATCATTCCCACTTCGCACGGAAAACAAATTTGGCAGATCCCAGATACTATCCGTCGAACTAAGCGACGTCACGCGAAGCATGCGAAAGGAAGGTGACCATGCTGCAATTTTTTATTGAGAGACACATCATGAAATGACGCTAAGTATATTGAAATGAAAAAGAAGTAGATCGGCACAAGGGTCAGCAGAATCGTGTGTGCAGCAGAGGCACGAGCTAGCGTACTGAGCTCGAAACGTAGCGCGATAAGCCATCAGCTCCAGTACAATAAATCTCCTTTATATTTGGTGGAGTTGCAGGGTAAACTTGCGGTGCTGGCATTCACAAGAAGAGTGAACAGAGTTACAGCCGAAGGTATACATACCATGCCAGTAGTGTCGGTGCCCAATTCTTTCATACGTCCTGACAACTCCTGCGTGGGCGCACTATGGGACAATATAAAAGGAGGAGCATATCTCTTACCTCAAAGCTCCCGGTACGACAAGCAACCGTGTGCGCGCCTCTGCAGCACAGTTGCGTTGGTAGAGCAGCCTGTTAGAAATTACAAAATGTAAAATTAGGCGCTTGAGTGTTCGCAATGGTGAGACTTTAGAGGTATCTGAGAGAATGTCTAGGATAGATGTCGTCCAGGGGTTGTTGCGTTGTTCCGCAGCAATTTTATCAAATTGAAGAGAATACAACGTGCGCTCCTACGAAGGGTCATCGGCCGGTTTAGGGAACGAGGTGAGTGGGAAAGCGCGTGAGCGTCGGAAGGTTTGCACCCTTCAACGATAAATAACGCGTATGTTGTACTCTTAGATTTTCAAGGCCCAACGGGCAAGACGGCCAGATTGGTCTTTCAACGTCAAAAGCCAACACAGCGCATGGTGGTCGGTGATGATATCAAAATAACGACGATATAAATATCAGCAAAACTTGTCAAACACCCACACAATGGCCAAACACTCCTTTTCTGTCACACTGTAGTTGCTTTCTGCAATGGTGAGTGTGCAAATCGCGTATGCCGTGGCATATTCTGTGTGGCCAGTTGGACGCTGTGCGAGCACAGCACCCAAGTCTACGCCACTTGCGTCGGTGTAGACCTCAGTGGGAGCTTAAGGGTCCAATTGGCGAAGAATGAGGGGCCTTGTAAGGAGACCTCGCATTGTTCTGAAAGCCTCGTCAAAGGCTGATGACCACGACGACATATCGTGAGTTCCACCAAGAAGCTGCGTCAGAGGTGATATAATCGACGCGAAGTTTCGAACAAACTGCCTAAAATAAGAACATAAACCAATAAAATTGCGAAGTCTTTGATGGTAGTGGGTTTAGAAAACTCAATAACGGTTCCTTAGTTTATTAGAATCCGGGAGAATGTCGTCTTTGGACACAACGTGTCCTAGAATGGTGAGATGACGAACAGCAAATCGGCATTTCTTCTGATTTAATTGTAACCCGGCGTTAGTTAAGCACTTAAGCACGAGCTGAAGTCGTAGCAAGTGGGTTGGAAAATCAGGGGTGAACACCATGACGTCATCGAGGTAACATAGGCAGATGTTCTATTTAAGAATACGCAGAACGTTGTCCATCATTCTTTCGAACGTGGCACGTGCGTTGCACAGCCCTAAAGGCATGACGGCAAATTCATACAAGCCAAAAGCGGTGTGGCAAAAGTGGTTTCTGGCAATTGGCCTCGGCCATACACCTGCCAGTAGTTCCACGGCAAGTCTAATGAGGAAAAGAATTCAACACCCTGTAAACAGTCGAGGCTGTGTAAACAATGCGAGGCTGTGGGCAAACATTCTACAGCGCGATCTTGTCCACCCTCCAAAAATTGACGCAGAAGCAAATGGACCCACCTTTCTTTGTGACAAGTACCACTGTAGAAACCCATGGGCTTTGCGAAGGTCGGATGACGCCTGAGCGAAGGATGTCGTCGACGTGCTCCACTGAGAAACACGTCGTTCTCTAGCCCGACGTTCTGTGGCGTACACGCGATATGACCGTTGCCACAGCAGTGAGTGAGAGCCAGTATCGATGTGGTGTGTGGTTTACTGGTCGAAAGCTAGTGAGGTTTACTGGTTGAAAAAAGTCAAGCGAAATGATGATTTACCGGTATTTAGCAATGGGGCAATTTTCGTGACCTTCGAACACGTTTAAAAGTACGCCTTTGGCCTCATGTAGTAATATATCTGTAGGAGAACCTGCCTGACGTCAGGACCTCGACTGTTCAGAACGCTGTAAAGTGGGAGACACATGGTGCGAATTCGCATGCGATTTGCCATACGGCTGTTCGTGCGAACAGTCGCATCCGACAGGCTTCCAACAGCATACGGCGACGATTCGCACGCCACGCGTGCATCTAACTTCCTAAATGTAGCAGCACAGCAGCCACGCCGGTTTGGCAGCCACAGCCAATGGCAGTGTGGGAGCATGACAAGGGGTGCCACAGGCAGGCGCCGTTTATGCCTCGCCTCTCCAATCACCCTTGTATTTTTGGATATCGCCGTTGCCAGTAGCATCAAAAACATTGGGTAGACTGTTTCTGACGTGAAATAACTCATGATTGAATAAAGTGATGCTTGAAGTGTGGTATTTCTGCGAGGCAACGCCGGTTTCCGAACCAACAACAAGATGTCAAGCCGCGATGGAAGGCCATTCCGCAGGTAAATAAACAGTGGTATCGGCGGCCTTGGTAAACCGGCCCGCTTCGTTCCCCCCTTTGCTTTTTACATCGGGGCCGGCGATGAAACCAGTTGTACGGGTGAAAACGTGATATAGGTGTACGAGTTTTTATCGTGTTGGTAAAAAGAAGCGCTCGACGATTAGCTCACGTTGGAAAGAGAGCTGCACTACCGAGAACGTCGGCCTTGCTCAGCCTATGCTCGCAGTCGATAGTGAATGTGGGCTGTGTCGATGTTTGTCGCTTGCAAAGTCGTAGCTTTGTTGGCGATGTTAGTAGACAACAAGGTATGGTTGCGTGAGCTTCTTTTTTGGGGGCTTAATAAAGAAGATACGATGTCTTCCGAGCGGGCAACCTGAGGGGGCTGGATGTGGGAGGAGCCTGAGCGCTAATGGCTGTTCGCACCATGTGTCTCCCGCTTCAGTAATGTTGTCTGGACCTGTTACCATTCTAACGCACGTTCGTGATTGAACAGTACACAGCTCTGATTATGTGGTAATTCATGTGCATCTTGGATTTACTTCTCTACGAAATTGGGTGTATTTTGAAACATTTGCCCTGTTGCAGTCAAAAGTTAGCAAAACAAATTAGAAACATTACGTTCGGACAATCTAATGATATGTTCAAAGCTCTAAATTGGCTTTGCTGGGATGCTGCACGACTTAACAAAGTGACTATTTGCGACATTTTTTGAAGTGAAGTAAATTAAGTGAATGAAGTGCAGAAATCGTACCATATTTTATGACTCGACTTTGGCCTGTGTTGGTTAGATTCGACGTGTGTGGCTTGATTCTCCTTGTAGACTTCCAGCCACTCAGTGCAGCGATAGGAACTTTCTGCTCGTCTTTTATTTGCTCGTAGGTGCTCAAAGTCTATATTTAGACTAGAGTTGCCAGCTGGGACTGCTGTAAACGTTGTCGCACGAGTTTAACTGCTTGGAATGCAGGACATAAACGTATCCAGTTCATTAACTCCCACGAAATCACGTCCAATATGTTCACGAAACTGTTTCTAGTTTATCAGTATTGAGGTGAATGTTTTGCCGGCACTTGTATTCGTGGGTGTTGCATGACAACTAGATAATGGTGGCTACCTTGTGTCTCGAGGTCTGTACAACAGCTTATGTCTCGTGCAATGTAAGGATAAGTTATAGGGAATTCTAGACAGCTGGCATAATTATCACCTCTTAGAATCGTCCCTGATTCGTAGTTTAGTTCAAGACCACATCTATAAATGGCGTTTTCAAGTGCTCTCTCGCGAAAATTGGTAAGATTGCCGCCCCACGTTGTATTTGGCCCATTTAAATAACCCCAAATGAGGGCAGGTTTTTTGACATACCTATAAATTATCCAGGGCTGTTTGAGTGATTCATGCAGATGGTTGCAAATAAACATAAAAACTGGGAAGAGTTCTTATTACAAAAGGTTTTTCGCAGTAACTTTGTCAGCCAGCATTTACTAAGCGTAAAAGTGATGCCTTTAGGCTTACAGATAAACTGACTGCGTCATCATTTTAATGCATTCATACTGCATGAGGCTCACTTCTACTTTTCAGTGCATCCTTTTGCTGCCCGTATAATTGCTTTTATGTTAACATTACCAGCGCAAGAACATCTCCTTGACTAGCCTGTGTAACGATGTCCGTGTCTCCGTGCCAACGCGCCGCACCACGCTCCCCTCGACGAACCTGTTGGGGCGGTGCCAAGTAGGTCATGCCTTCTTGGCAGTGCGCAGTGACATCACTCTGACCTTCGCTCTCTGCGTGTCACCTCTCTCACTTCACGCTCTCCACCACTCGCAAGGTTCGAGCGAACATCGAGTGAAATATCTTTCGGCTCGTTTATCTGTGTCTATCGCGTCATATTTGTGTAAGTATCTTACCTTCCCATACTGATTTCTTGCACCCCAAGTTAATGTAGTCATCAAGAGCGCACCCAGACGTAGGTGGCTAGATATATAGATAAATATATAGCTAGATAGATAGATAGATAGATGAATGGATAGATAGATAGACAGACAGACAGACAAACAGACATACAGACAGACAGACAGATAGATAGATAGATAGATAGATAGATAGATAGATAGATAGATAGATAGATAGATAGATAGATAGATAGATAGATAGATAGATGTGAAAAGATTTTGCAGTACACGAAGCCTTCACATTTGGTGCACTGTGCCATTGTTATGACTTTCAATACGAACAGGTCCTTATGCATGATGGGAGGGGGTGGAGCATAACGTTAAGTAAACTGGGCTTTTTTCTGGTCGATGTATTTATTTCACAGCAATTCCACGTAATTTGCTTCTGTTGTTGCTTGTTCTAGCACCTTCTTGCTTCTACCAATTAAGGATGCTGAGATCAGAACATCTTTTAAGTGTTTGCTGAACTTGAACTAGCACACACCTGCAGGGCCTAACTATAGTGGTCTGATTTGTGTTACGTTACTGCGATTGTTTGTTGGCCATATATTGCGGACTGCTTTGAAGAAAGGAACTTTCTGCGAATAACACGCCATCCTTTCACGCCACTTTTTTGTATTTCCGTAATGCCTGTTTTCATTCCTTGAAGCTCATGTGAACCTGCACAACAAGTTTTAATAATTTTTACTTCAGTCAGAAGACATGATAATGCCATTTAAAAAGAAGGGTCAATCCACGCAACGCACGAATAATTTCGTGATGCATGATATGATAACCCTTGTATTCACGAGCGCTTCTCGACTTGAATCTCGTTCTTCACGTGAACGAGCTGACCACAGCGCCACCGCTTGTCTAAAAATGACGCTGCGTTTTTAAAGAATCGCTGCAGATTCTCTGTGATATTGGGTGACTTTTGTCTGCATAGAGACGACCTTGTTATTGATTTTCTCAAGTCAACGTGAAGCGTTGCGTGAAGGGAAGTTCTTGAATACGGGATAACAAGGCTCATAGGCTCTGTGTCAACACAGAGAGCACAAATATCCTGAAATCGTATTGCAGATGGTCTTGATATTAAGGTCACATTGGTTCCACGCGACCGTTGTTATGCTAAAGGCAGTCCGGAGTGCATAGCAGCGTTTTAAGATAACTTCGTTTTGATGACTAAAACAGTGGTGTTCGAGGCTCGATGACTAAGCACGCAGCAATGATCTTTCACCTTCTGACTTCAGCCACAAGAAAGTGCAAGCGACAGATGCCTTCTCTATATGCAGACAAACAAAAAACACTCTATAGGCCACGTGCCTGAATAACATTTACATATTGCAGACGAGAATAGCGATGTTGCACATTTCAGGACCTTAAACCCTCTTTTTAGAACTTCTTTAAGGTAACAGCAAGTAAGAAATAAACAAAGATGGCTTATGAAATGGCAGCGTGTAAATTTCTTCTAGGCGATGTGTACGTTTCATACATGGGAAGTGTTATACACGCCTTCTTAAGGCGCCAACAAACGTAGCCGTGAAAGAGCGTTATATACCATCGGCAAAACGATTTTTTTGTATTTTATGGAATTAAATCAAAAACGCTGATTCAATCCGAGCTGGTAATACAACGACTCTTTTTTTACCAGACCTGCACAGACGGAATAATTTGGTGTTTTGCGATTTTTTTTATACATTGAAGACCTCAAGTGATAGTGCTTGGGGACATCGGTGATTCCTAAAAAGAAAAATTGGCAGATTTTACGTACAGTGGGAATCGATGTCATGCGAAGCACGAATGAGGAAGGTTGATATGTCAATTTAAAATCACCACAACGTTACCAGGTGAAGGTAAATTATGCCGTGCATGACTTCCTTGTCATGATTATAATTTTTGGATGTGTCATTTTTCTTCGAAATCTATTCACGTCACGTAATGCCAAATTTATTATACATGACGCTAGCGAAACGTCCACGAACATACTAGAACGTGGTATGTTGTCATGTTCTTGCCCGACACGCCTGCAATTATTATCATGTTTGCACAAGTGATATACCTTCGTCATCTATTGACGTCACGTAACACCAAATTTGGTATATTTGGAGCTAGCGAAATGACCGCGAGTGCATCATTAAAGGCTCAATTTACCACAGGCAGCGTTTACGCGTGCGCACGCTGGGCGCATTGACGCTATACCTTAGAAAAACGCGAGAACTTTATAGTCTCACGCCAGGCGCGACCAGCGCGACCAACGTTCATCGGCACGGCCCGATGGCAACTGGCGCGAAATGTGACATGCGGCATTTCGCGCCTCTGCATTACCCAGACAGCACTGCGTCTGCCTCTTTTTGTGACGGAGGGATGCTGGACGCGCTGAAACGCGCATGCCTCAAAGCAACGCAGCCCGGTGCGCGTTTGCGAGTATACGGCAGGACCCATGCCTAGCGTGGCAACGCCGGCATGACGCGACGAGACGAAAGCCGGTGCGCACGCGCGCCATGTCACGCCGAAGTCTATTGATGCCTTGACTGGGGCATGCAGTGATGTTGTCACATGACACGCATCCCATGATTTTCATGTTTCCACCAATCACATGCCTCTGTCATCCATTGAATTCACGTAATACCAAATTTGGCATAAGTGAAGCTTGTGAAACGGCCACGAGCGCATCATTATTGCGGCATGTAGTCAGGTTGTTACATGACTCGCAATTCGTGATTATCATGTTCGGATATGTCATTGCCCTATATCATTCGTTCGCGTCACGTAATGCCGAATTTGGTACATGTGGAGCTAGCGAAACGGCCGCGAGTGCATGGTGAGCGTAGTATGTAGTCATGTTGTTACACGACACGCATGTCATATTTTATTGTTAGGTTTGGTCGCTTGGTTTCGCCATGAAATCATGTCATACCATACTAGTTTTGCAACATGTCATGTGAACGCGGCCATCGCAAGAGCAGCAAGACCAAGAAATCTAAATCATAACAATCATGCCATACATATAATCATTTTTATGTCATGACCAGTCAGATATGCTTATAATACAGTCAAGTTACGCCGTACCAAGGTTGGCATCAATACCATTATCCAAACGGCCAGGAGAGCTAAAAGTCGTAGGTGGCTAGATAAATAGATAGATAGATAGATAGATAGATAGATAGATAGATAGATAGATAGATAGATGGATAGATAGATAAATAGATAGACAGACAGACAGACTGATAAAAAGATAGGTAGATAGATAGATAGATAGATAGACAGACAGACAGACAGATAAAAAGATAGGTAGATAGATAGATAGATCGATAGATAGATAGATAGATAGATAGATAGATAGATAGATAGATAGATAGATAGATAGATAGATAGATAGATAGATAGATAGATACGCTCAAATTCACCGAAGTTCGCTAAGAAATGCTTCGCATTTAAAACATTAAGGAATTTTAACACGTTTACAGCAAGGAAATTGTCGCGTGACCTCTCTGTCATGTTGTAACTGCCAAACTTGGAGTCGTTTGTAGCGCTATTGGTCCTAGGGATGCACTCCGCTGGTTTTGCAAATGAGTTGAAACGGGCAATGTGGCGGAAGGGTTTAGAAAGGAATTGTTTCGTATTTTCGGCAATTGCTCCTACGTCCACGGCAACCGTAGGAAAGTTAATTGAAACCGTTTCATTTTTACTGAAAATTGGTTCTATTTTCATCATACTACGATGTAAAAGAACAGTTGCTACCTAAACGTCAAGAACAGAACACTGACATCCAGCAGTTTTTTTACGTTGAGCACTGCGCCGCTTGTCGAGCTTCACCGCAATACATCGCTTTAACCTAAACAACACAGTAAAAACGTATTTGTGAAAGCCGGCTGCATTTGAAGTTCTAGTGGTTGACCACTGCTGGAGCGTATGTGTCCTTTTAATAATATATACATTAGTCACGTGCTTATGATAGTATACGAGCTCCTTCATACCATTGTGTATCGCGGCACCACAAAAGTACTCGTTGCGAGGACTGAAATTGTCTGAACGTAGCACAATAGCTATAAAAATGAAATGGGAATTCACAGCAAGTATTGTGTTCTCTGCGGTAATTTTCAATTATTGCGCCACTGATATGCCACATCATTGCAATCGGAGCTATGTAAAACGTTGCACAAGTACTGTTTGGAACAGGTATGATTTGCAGTTTACCTATGATGTTATGTATAGTTTGGGCTACAGAGAACGAATAAAATCTGTAAACTGTATTCGCTTGCGTGCTTCAACTGGGTTTCAACAGCACGATGTAAAAATGCTGTGGGGTACGTGGCAGTGGAAGTTTGCATTGACATTTATGAATGATTTACAGCACTATGTTTTCCAATGCAATCCACAAGCCCGAGCAGAATTTCATTTCCACTCCATCAAAACTTAGCTCACGTCTAAGAAACAGGTGCCAGTAACCCCTTGCTCAGCGGATAAATATTTCACCCAGTTAGACAACGCAATACTTACATGCAAGTCCATAATCAATAGAACAGGAACGACGTTATGCGCGAAAAGAGAACAAACGCTCCGAAAACATCGTCATACTGAAACAGAAAACAGATACTGAAACAGAAAAGAATACAACAAATCAAGTGTCTGAATATCATCGGTGTTCAAATGTAATACCATTTCCACCCATAAAACCTGTTAATATTAAGTTGTGCTGTTGTTTACAGTACTGTAGCTGGTTGAACTAAAGTCGGTACATACGCATCGATACCTATGCAAGAGTGGACAGGTGGAAAATCGTGACTGTGGTTAGCGTCATACGCCAAAAACATTCTGTGCATGTGCTCTCAATACGTGGCCAAAACACAATCTCTGAAGCACCTCGCAGATCACCTAGTCTGCAGACCCTTTTCAGTTGAGAAGCTTTTGGGTGCTTGGGAACGTGTAGATCACGCAACAACATGGCCCAAAGGGCTTGCTCGCATTTCTAAGCAAGACAGCTTTAGATTCTCGTCCTACGCACACGCGCTAAACTGTACCTAATCTAAAGACCTTTGTTCATGTCCTACATCGAACGGGCCAGTGCGTGCAGTGACTCATTGTGCATACCACAATCGCCCCTCACCATGCCTTATTATTCGCTTACCCCCGTGAGGAGTCCGCAGGCTAGAGACCCGCTTACCAGGCCGACCTCTCGTTTTTCTTCAACCTAAACGCCTTCTTCTTTTTCTTCTTTACGCATTGTGCGAACAAAATAAGACACTAGAAGCACAGATGACAAAACACACGCGTTTGTGCTTCATCGTTTATTTTTGTAGCGTTTCCTTGCTTTCTTTGTTCTCTTGTAAAGATAAAAATTCAGAAGCATATTTGTTATAGCACGACAGAGTTAAAGGGCTTGATGTGCTGAAACTCCTGCATCGGCATCGGCGCCGTTGGTTGTGAGTGAAAGGTAATCTTTTTGCCCATGACGTGAAAATCAATGAAAATCAAATATATACACACAAAATAAATATAAACGACTTTCGCATCCAAGTAAGGTCCAAAACCCGGTCATGTCCACGGCAAGCAATTGTTCCAACACAGAACCACGAAATTAACAGGAAAATAGGCCTAAAATGACATGGAATGAAATGAGCCTCTTTAACGCATCATATTTCGCGTGGCAGAGGCGTGGAATTGTGCTGGGCACCATGTATTGTGAATTGAGCAAATATGGGTGTTTTATGCGCCTACCCAATTTATTTAGTCGCCATCGCCAGCATCACCATCACAATGTCAACTGCTACGTAAGTTCACTTGTTGTCTTATATACGTACGCGTAGTCAGTTCAATTATTTTTCTTACATTGAAACTAACGTAACGCTTACATACCCTAGCCACTCAACTGAATGTGACTTTATATATTATAATTGGACATATGCATATATTCTTAAAACACTGCATCGTGCAACAGTTTGAGGACTTGCATATAGGCACTGCGATGAGCTGAATGCGGGCATAACCCTGTCAAGAAACAAAAAAACGCACTGCCGAACTTTATTTAAGAAGGGCAATAAAGGTCTACCTACTCTGAAACTGAGGGATGGTTGTCAACCTGCGAAACCAATTACTGATAACAAGTGGAAGCAACGGGCCATGCATTCCTACTGAACCTATATATCTACTGCTCCAAGTCAACAAGCATGTGGAGTGACATAGAGATTGGATTTTATTTACCCTCCAGTCTGGCATCTTCATTGGTTTCGACAACATACTTGGCATGCTTAACCGTATACTGCCTACTGTATGGGCTACTTTCGTGAACTGCGATCGGTACTTGCGAAATAACTCCCAAAATGTGCACCTAAGGGCCTTAGGTTTCCATATCTCCTTTTCACATCAGGCACGCACGTCAAGTAACCATTAAATTTAGGAATTGTGTTCACAATGTCTGGCTTCGTTTCTGTTTTTCCTTGCTCGTTTGAAGCCTCCTACACTGTCTATAGTCCGCGCACTGAGTATAAATAGGAATAATGCATCTCCAAGAAAATGTAAATGAAGGATCAGAAACAGTACAGAAAGACAGCTATGCAGGCTTACCGTTCAATAAAAATTTCTCTACTATGTGACCCACTTTGCTTGTGCCTCGAGGACAATGCAACGGCTAAAATTTCTTCAATCTAACTGAGAACACTAGCTGAGTGGATCTCTGTCACGTAGTCTATTGAGTATGCTGGAGGGGCGCATCGCGTTTTGCTGTCTGAATATCTGTGTTCCGTATTAAACTTTGCGCATTATAACTGGCGCGTCGCAATCGCTGGTACATGAAGAGCCATAGGGAAAGAATATTGAAATCGCGATAGCTACTTTATTGTTAACCATAAGTGTGTCGAGTTCCCTAAGACAAAACGCTCTTGAGATTAGTTGAGCAGATCTTGATACCATATATGTCGCTACAGTAGATACATTCGAAGTAGAAACAGCAGGAAGACTTATATTCACAAAATATATTTTAAAGTGATACCATTTCACAGCATCATTTACTTCTGTGCAGTTTTCGAAAAGTAAGGTAATCAAAAGCTGTATTCAATATATTTTGGACTGATATCAACAAGCCTGCAACTGCTTTTCTTTTCGATTCCTGGAATTTCTAGACGTACTTGCGGCTGGTCGAGGCACCACAAAGGACATGCCGTTCTCGCAGCTGGCGTATACCCTGATGGAATGCCGTTTAGGTGCTTTGCTATGACGTCTGAAAACGTAGCACGTGGTCTTCCGGAAGGTAGAAGGGCCAAGTGGTGGTCGGGGACATGGCTAGCATGTCGAATGTGCGCTCTGAGGCAATCCACAACTATATATGTCCTGACCGGATGGTGTTTGGCAAGCATGATTGTGGCATAAGTAGAAGCGCATCGGGGCAGTCCTAGGCAGACACGCAGTGTCTGACCCTGCAAACTCTCCAATGAATGAGTATTCGATTAGAAAGTGTCATCAGTACCGGCAAGCTGTAGCGCAATAGACCCAGAAATAGGGCCCTGTACAGCAGTAGCATGGAGGCCACAGAAGTTCCCCATGCTTTACCGCACAAGAATTTAATGATATGCACAATAGATAGCAGTCTCTTCTTCAAGTACGCACAATTTGGGCTCCACGAAAGACTTCTGTCGATTATTATGCCCAGGAAACGATGCGTCCGTGCATATTTGACACTCTGCCCATTGATGTAAACAGGGTATGGCGTCATTGGTTTGCGTGTAAACGCCATCAACGCGCACTTCACAGTTGATATATTTAGGTCTTGTTTTTGAAGGTAGGCTGTTGTGAGGGTTGCTGCCCGCTGTATTCGTGGACGCACCTGAGGGCGAGTAGCTGCAGCACTCCAGAGGCAAATATCATCGGCGTATATAGATAGGCACACCGACTTTGGCAGTACCTTCACGAGACCAATGAGGGATACATTGAACAATGTGGGGCTTAAAACACCTCCCTGAGGTACTCCGCAGTAGGTGTAATGTTGGGCAGTTGTACCCTCATATAATTGTACAAAGAAACCCCTGCCAGTTATATAATCTTTTATCCATTGAAACATTCGTCCATCAATGCCCATTGCTGCGAGAGAAGTAAGGATGGCATCGTGAGCTACATTATCATATGCACCCTTCACGTCAAGAAAGAGTGCCACTGATATGCGCTTGCGACTTTTTTCTTGTTGAACAAATGTAGATAAGTCAAGGACACAGTCAATGGAGGAGCGGCCCCGACGAAAGCCTGCCATGCAAGAAGGGTATTTGGTGTATCGTTCCAAGTACCACTCGAGACGAAATAGAACCATTCTTTCCATCACTTTTCCGAGGCAGCTTGCGAGGGAAAAAGGGCGATACGCTGTCAAGTCCAATGGTGATTTTCCCGATTTCAAAAGTGGTATTAATCAACTTATTTTCCATTCTCGTGGAACACTGCCGCTGAGCCAGGAGTTGTTGAAGCATGTTAAAAGTTCTTTTCTGGCTTTTTGTCCAATGTGTCCCAACGCACTATAAGTAATACCCTCACGACCTGGCGATGACATGCGCTTAGAAGCGACTCACGCACCTTCCAGTTCTTCCATGGTGAACGGAATGTCCATTTCTGGTAATGGCGTTTCAGGAACGATCACGGCGTCGATGCTCTCGTTCATAATATTCCCGGCCACTCTCGTGCAAAATTCTTCAGCCACCTCGAGTTCTGTTTTTCCATGATGTAGTGCCAAAGCTTTAAAAGGGTGCCATTGTTGCGGAGAGGAGCGAAGACCACGAACTGTTCTCCAGATATAGGACAGCGGTTTATGAGGGTCTAGAGATTCGCAGAATGCTTTCCAGCGTTCGCTCTCCAGTTTGTAAATGCGTCGTTGAATCTTTTTCTGGAGCCGCCTTGCTTCCCTCAGATCGTAAATTGATCTTGTGCGTCTGTATCGTTGTTCAGCACGCCTTCGTATAGCTCGTAATTTTTTCAGTTCGATGTCATACTGTGTTATTTTAGACGAAAATGGTAATTTACATTTGGACGCTTGCATAGCTTTCGCTATGATATTTTCCAGGCTGCAGGCGAGGCCTTCTTGGCAAGCGTTCTGAACACGCGATGCAAACATCGACCAGTCAGTGCCAATTGCAACACCGGAAGAGAAATTTTTTATGATACCATCGATCGTCACGTAGGTGGGTACGTGATCACTCCCATGAGTCTCAATATCGCAAAACCACTTAACTTTGTGAGAGAAGCACCGTGACACCAATGTCAGGTCAAGGCAACTGCCATACGTGAGACCCCGCAGATATGTGGGAGTACCATCGTTCATGATAGAAAGGTCGTAATCGGAAGCGAATGTAACAATGTTCCGGCCCCTGGCATTCATCCTAGTGCTCCCCCAAAGCATGTGAGGGGCGTTGAAGTCACCGGTGATGATCCAAGGCCCATCGGTTCTCATTACGATGTCTTTTAATCTGTCGCAGTCAAATCGCGATGACGGAGATATATATCCACCAATAAGCGTGAACGAAACTGAATTCTTCTTTATACGAAGACACACGTACTGATTGTCGTCATTTGAACTTATTGGGTGCAAAAGATAAGTCAAGTCTGTGCGATTGTAAACAATTACTTTGCTTCGTTCTTCGCAAGCAGCTGAACAAAAAGCTTCATAACCGGACAATCTATAAGGCGTTAATACGTTTGGTTCACATATGACAAGTATAGGGAATTGATGTAGACCACCCCGGGCGCCTGCCGGCACCAGCGTCGTTAGTGGCGGCCGCCTCCAGGAAGCGGATGGGACAAGCGAGTGACAGCGACAGTGAAGATACTCATGCTTACTATCTCAGCAGTGAGGACTTTTCAGATGACGGTTTCCAACCTGTGCTGAGCCGCAAGGCGAAGAGAAGGAACATGAGGACATCCTCATCCTCAACTATTCAAACTGTAAGTGAAGCGCCGAAATCGAACACTTATACCATCCTGTTTCTGCCTGCACTTCCTACCGTCAGCATGAAACGCCTTAACAGACAGTCTGTGTCGACGTCTCTGGAAACGCTCATGCCAAATGAGATCACGGACATAAGAGTGAACGCCAGAAAGAATATACTGGCTGTGGACGTTTTGCACGCAAGTGCGTTGGGCGTTCTGCGCAGTGTAACTGACTTGGACGGCAACCAGGTGCGCTCTCATGTTCCCTTTGGATGTGATGTAGTAACCGGCGTGATCTACGACATTGATGTCGCTATTTCCAATAATGACTTACAACTTCTTGTTAAGTCAACAACTGATACTCCAATTGTTGATGTCACCCGGCTAGGCAAGTCTCGCTGTGTGAAGATTGCGTTTAAGAGCACATCACTCCCCTCTCATGTGAAGATGGGGTACTTCAGACATGCTGTGCGGCCTTTCATTCCAAAGCCTCTCCAGTGCCGTAAATGCATGAAACTTGGACATGTGAGCAGCGTCTGCGAGAATTCGGTGGTATGCCACCGCTGCGCCGAGCACCATGAAGCGGATAAGTGCGTCGCAACTGTCAAGAAATGCTCTAATTGCAATGGATCCCATGAAGCCACATCGAAGGACTGCCCGCGGATTCAGAAGGAAATTGCCATCTTGAAGGAGATGGTGCGCGATCACTCATCTCATCGAGAAGCCGCAGCTAAAGTCAGAAGGCGTCGTTCACGTCGACGTCGGTCTTCGAGGACGCCCGCTACCTCCTCGACACGTTTGCGTGATCCCTCATCAGTACCACCTCCTTTGCCTCCCAGACCACATGCCGTGGGAAAGGCTGTAAAGGACAAAGCCAGTGAGCATACCCTAACTGCGACAGAGTGGCCTGCACTTCAAAGGGAAGCAGCATCAAGCGAACCGAAGGAGTTTCATGACGGCCAGTCCACGCTCCCGGTTCGAGATCTTTCCAACCAAGACAGGCAAGTGACTGCAATCGTGCAATCATTAATTGCCACGATTCGCACGCTACTGAGCAGCATACAATCTCCGTCTGCTAAGAGTGCACTGCAAATACTAGATGCACTGAATCCAGTTCTTCCTAACTTTTTATAAGCACAATGGCTCAACAAAATCTCATCTTCCGCACTGAAGTTAAAAGTGCGTCGATTTTTCAGTGGAATGCCAGAGGCATGAAGTCCCGTATCTCGGACTTTCGCCAATTTGTTCGGGCTAAGTTGACAAGACGCCTTGACAAGGACAGGTCCTCCCATCGAGCCGTCGGCCAGCTTGTCTGAGGCACTTCCACTGTTCACCCTGATTGCCCCACTCAATATCCAGACTAGCAGACAGAAAGAAAGAAAAAAGAACGAAAGGATCATAGAGAAGCTGAAAGAAAGAAACGATGAAAGCAGTAGTTTTCTTGTATTCTTTAAAGAAATGTTCAGTGAGTGCGCATGACATCCATTCAGATATGTATCAACACTTAAAGATTTACCTGTCCTATTTAAGAACAGTATACTGGGCAAGCTCTACGTACCCCCCTCCATCCCCCACACTGTCGGCTCTAGTACTTGTATGTTGCCTTCAAAGGTCGAAGAACTCATTAATATAAAGGAGGATCCATTGATCAGTCATTAGTAGCACCAGTAAGTGATTGTGCATGAACGTCTGTTCCGTGCTCCTGATTCATGCTGTATTTTGAGTCCTTTTAGGAGCGCAGCTCCTTAGGCACTCACGACATCCGACCACTGTCGTCTAAGCTCACCGTTGTCCCCCGTCAAAGAGAAGGTGAGAAACACCTATTTATTTATTTAGTTAGGGTACCTTACTGGCCTCTAGAAGCTTTGTGTAGAAGGGTGGAGGGTAATACAAGAGAACTTTTAAAGCCTGTGTAGTGCACAAAAATATAAAAACATATATGACAACGTAAAACTGTTCCTCTAACACACAATCCCAGAAGGAATAAACTTTATGATTCAGAAAGGGGAGGGGAAATGGGGGAAACCAAGTTTGAGGTGTGCTAAGTTGGGGCACAAAGGGCCGCAACACTAGCAGACCAGTCCACCAGCTTGGCATGTATATGAGAATTCGGGCTTCTTAAGGACTTCTCCCAGGCTTCCGGTGAAGGAGTTGGCGGCAGGAGCTCCTCGGATGGGCGGTTGTTGGGGCAACTCTATTATACGTGGTCTTCTCCTGCCAGTGCTCGACCACAGTTGTGTAGCTTTTCATCTTTCACTATTGCGGCCAGCCTCTTCAGGCTGAGCAAAACAATGAGTCTGAGCCCTTGCAGTGTAGTCGCTTGGGCCCGGGTTAATGCTTCATCTTGAGGTGAATAAAGCCTTCTTTGTTCTCGGTGCCGGCTGAGCCGGTATCTGTAGCTGAGCATCAGATAATTCGGATTTGGTTCCCGGGACCGCGTTACTGCCCGGTTTATTTTCCCTCGGGCTGTCTGGTGAGTGGCCCCATTTCCCAGGTTCCCACAATGGCCCAGAACCCAAATGAGCTTGATTTCTTGTTGAGGTAGTGCAAATGTTGGAAGTGTCGTTCTATTTGTATACCCTGCAGCATAGGCCTTGATAGCCGACATTGAATCTGATAAAATTAATTTCGTGCCCTCAACGGTAATTCCTATAGGAATCACTATTGCGGCCTGAATGATTTCTGACCACAATGTGCGTTTACAGCCATCAACTGCCGCAATAACATAATTGATCCCGCCGGCGTGACTGGCATCCCCATACGCTGCTGGTTTGTTATAAAGTGCCTTTTTGAGTGCGTCCGCCTGTGCTTGCCGACGCTCTTTGTTTACACTACCCACGTTTTTTTTGTCAGTGGTAGGATTTCTATCTTAGCTTTGATTTCGTGCGGTATTTTAAGCCTCAGTGTTGGTTTAGTTAGTGGTTTTAGATTAGGAGCTTCAAGACGTCATGTACTTCTCGAGTGCAGGATAGTCTTCATCACTGTCATGCTGTTGTGCTTCAATTATTTCGTTTACGGTGTTATGTACACCCAGTTCCAAAAGCTTCTCGTTGCTGACCCAAGTGAATAACATTAAAGCCGCTCTGTAGACTGACCTATTTATTTGTTGATTTGATTCATTGAATTGCTTCTGAGGTACAAGAAGGGGCTTGTGCACGTGATTTTACAAATGAAGAAAGACTGCATTAACTTGCAGGCTTCTTTTCCTTGTAGCCCATGCTTCTGTCCGCTTATTCTTCTCAGGAGCCCGATGACTTGTCGCGAAGTGGTTTCCAGCTTTTAAGGGCCTCTCGGACAAGCCATTTTTCTTCAAAAATTGGCCGAGTATCCTTATGGTGGTTAATTTTGGTACTGCTTCTTAGTTTACCGTGATGTTAAACGTGTCTCTGATAGCTGGCGGTAGTTTAGTTGCTATAAAGAGCTCTGATTTCGCTTGAGAACATTTAGGTCCGTTCAGTGCCTTGAAGGTTTGCATTGTTCACAGGAATTAAAGACATCTGCACGTGGCGCCATCTCTTGGCAGCAGGAATGGAAGCATACAATAACTTAGTGGGAAATAGGCGAGAAAAATCACATCTCTCGCAATAAGCTAATTATCAAAATGAACTCCCGGTCTTATATGGTAGGCACCCACTGGTGGAACATTTCGGTAAAATCGCAGTACTTAAAAGCGTGTAGCTTCCTAGGACCATTGAGCACAGCCCAAAGAAACACAGGGATTCCATCGCTTAGAAATAATAAACCCTGCAAGAAGCCTGGCTATTTGTAGTGCGGCACTCTATCATTGCAAGCTTGTTCAAGTAAGTTTCTGCTGTATAAAACCGAGATTTGTTTTTGACAACTATCTTGTCTTGTCAGATTTCACTTTTTCTTATTTTCTATTCAGTTACGGCACAGCACCGTTCTGACCCATGAGAGACGTCAGTACGTGCGCATGTCTCTGCATCTCGGTCAAGAGTGGGAACGCATTATGCATATGATTCCTTTATGTGCTATAGAGTTTTTATTCTATATATGGTTTACCTATATCTGTGTGCCATACCGTATACACAGCGCACATAGCGCTCAAATGGTCGAAAACACTATCTGTGTAGACAACCGTCAATGGAACGTACACAGTGCCTCCCCCCCCCCTTCCATGGTTTAAAAATAAACACTCCTCATATGGTCTCTCATGTCACCAATGGAGCATCGCTCCATCATCATCATTCACTTTGTAGATCTGTAGGAATTTTCATCTTGGTACAGCGGCACGCTTATAAGTGTTGCCGCTTATCCGCCATCCTGGAATGAAGTGAACCTGCTAAGGTTGTCCAGAGGTTATGGTGCATGACTTCTGACCCGAACGTCGTGGAAGTCCATATCGGCCACGGTAGCCGCGCAGCTCACTTGAAGAACAAAATGCATGATGCTTGTGTATTTACGTTTAGAGGCACGTTAATCCACTTCAGGTTGTTGAAATTTCTGGAACCTTACACCGCAGCTTCCCTCTTAATGTATTAGATTTACGCGGTGAATTTTGGACCAAGAAACAAATAACAACGCGATCGACAGCAAGGTTGTCACACTGTACAATGATAATTACGAACAGCGCGTCGGCTGTACATAATTTGTCAAGTAGTGAAGCGTGCTGGTATTTAAAAAAGTGTTTTCGAAGATTCCAGCTCTATTGCTATTGCAGTGTTGCTAACACACATAAATGTATGGTAGCAGATTTTTTCACGGAATATCAGTAGTTATCATCAAAATTTATTGTTTCTATGGTTTTGCGCTTAGTCAATATCATAGTAATCTTGTGTAGAGTACAAAACCTTTCATCCAGTAGTAAAAATAATGACTCCGAGATTACTGGTGTCCGGGTGGTGTCAATCTAGCACAATACAAGACTGCTTAAACGTAAAAATGCTTCTGATGGCACTCAGCACGTTGCAGCTTTAGTGTTTCTGGTGTAAATTCAGACACTATGAGCCGCCTTCTAAAGAAGATGAGTGGATTGAGAGTTAAGCAGAGTCATTTGCGAGTACGGATGGCGAAAAGACTTTTCCGAGAGAGAATCAGCTCATGGGCAGTGTATGGTGAACAATGGGAGGCCCCAACAGATCCTCTTCTTGGAAGGGGATCTTGGAAGTACAAAATAAAAATTAACTGGGGATGAGGCAGTTCGGCAGATCTCTAACCACTCTCCGGATGTGGTGCCGAAATTGAGAGTGCTTTACATCATGGATGCTTCAATTTAATGAACTTAAACATCCGAGGTGGTAACAAATTCTGAAGCCTTCCACTACAGCGTCTCGAACAATCATGTGGTGGTCTTGGGACGTTCAACGCCAAGAATAATTTCTAAGATATACACCACTAATATTTCGTCTTTCGTCTTTGTGTGCTATTTCGTGTGCAAGTACATAACACATAGCTAATGACCCTACTGTGTTGGCATGTTTTCCTGTTCATTTTTTTGCTTAGAATGATTTTCTTCCTCAACGTGCATTCACACGGCTGCATTTCAGGGAGAGTGCCTCGAAGCTGTAAAAACTTTTCCAAAAACAAAGCCTGAATACTGAACCAGCAAGCAACTTTAGGTATTTTGTATACTGTGAAAAAGGGAGAACTAAGCGGCAGATTTGAAAAGAAGAGGAGAGGGCATGAAAAAAAATTGTTTGTACTGACAGTGTAGCTTTGGTCCAAGGCTGTTCGCTTATAAATTCAATTGCTCACGCATTTGCAGGTAAATTCTCGCGAAATGTCGTTGTGATTTGAAAAATGTGCCAGCGGGGTTTTTGCAAGAATACTTCACACACGCCAACACTGGCGACCAGGCTCGTTCAGCGCTCTCCGCTTGTTCAGTGCTTGTTGATCTATACACATTTCAGCGCAGGTAGCGCACTGTGGGATAACCATGCCTCGAGTTAGGCTGTACGGCGTACACACCCAAAGGGAGAAGCAAAAAAATCACAGCTTTGCCGCGAAGTTGAAGCAATAAATGCGATAGCAACAAATTTGCATATCACGCACAGAATTGTAAGCAGATCGAAACATGCTTCGCGTTTCTCGCGTAGAAAGTACGTACAAAACGTGCTCACAGGTACAGCTGAACTCTAATAAGGGTCTCAGTTATTACATCGCTGTGTCTGAAAAGCGCACCCTTTTCGCAAATGCAGATTGTGACCAATTGCAGAGACCTTTTTGCGCCCAGTAACTACAACAGAATCATTCGAGGTGAAGCCCGAGGCCAGCCAATACGTACGATTCTCCCATTCTTGCACCGCAAGATAAGGACTTTTAAGAGAGTGAGAGCGTCATTCCCCTTCTCTAGGCGGGGCAAAGTACGCATGGCAGATTAGAGCGCGCGCCGCCGCGCGATGTTGAGATGCGCGCTCAATACACCATCTTGCTGATAATGCTAAAGACACGACAGTTCCCCTAAGATGCCCGTCACCAGTGGTAAGCGGTAGTCATAAATAGCTTGTTATTTGAACATTGAAGGACGTGCTTCTTTGTGACTCAGTGGTCAAAGCCTCAAACTGCAGAGGTCCCACGATCAATTCCGCGTGCTTGAGCCTTTTTCTGATTTGTTGTTCTCTCTTGGATGTTCATAATATAGATGCGTGTGCATATACTGTGAGTGACGGCGATCCCGATTTCTAGCCGACAGTGTCCATATTATTGCTTTCGCAATAAAAACAGAAAATCTGAGACACCTGTTGGTGGAAACAAATATATAGGATTTTTTCTGCTATTCTGTTTTCAAATTGTTCATTTGGAAAGTGCGCTCGCTGACGCAGTTCTAGGAATTATATTGCTTTTTTATTTGAGCGAATTGACGGCCTTTTCTCTTCCATTACCACCTGGCACAACGTTAAAATAAACATACGCTGTAAAAGTAGCACCTTTTGCGATATTATCTGTTAAAATACAGAAAGTAAGTTGATTCTTATCACTCTAGAGGTAGAAAATTTTTCAAATCTGTAAAATTACTGATAAATCAGGATCCGTGGCAATTTTGTGCTACTGTTATCAAAAGTTTCAGAACAAACTCCAGTGTTCCCATTTGGTGCCTAATCTCATTGCGAAGTTTGAATATCATCTACATGGTTAGCAGTCATCGTCCACAGCTTGAACTAAGTAGTTTCCACACGTGCAATGGGGCGGTAACGTAAAAATAAAAAACAGTGAGCACGTGCAGCGAGTTTTTCTTGGCAAAAATTGCGTGAAAAATAAGCATTGTGGAAAGAGGATTGAAGACCACTAGCGAGAAAACTTTGTTAGATTGAAGTGCGTCAAGTTTGAAGCTCTGACAGTTGTCAGTCTGCGCACTGTATGTCATTTTCGTGCGTCTTTTCTACCTGGATAGTTGGCGACAAGTTCCGAGTTTATTGGCGCTCTTTGCATTACCTTACAAACGGCTGCTATACCATTCATATATTCGCCCTTGTGGCAAAACAATGCACAAAACAAGCTCCACCGCCCCTATAAAGACATATTTCGCTTTATTGTAATACTTATCTCGACGGCAGACTGATCAGTCACGTTTTTTTTTCTGTTACTCTCATATTCATGAATCTCATATTTGATTCTGGCACACTAGTGACGAGTTCGGTTCATTGTATAAACAAGCCAAACTCACCACTTTTTTATGGCATTGTGATTTTACCGATTTATTGTTTCATATTTTGCAACTCATATTTTCGGAATACCGATGCTATGACATTTGTGGTTATAAATATTTCCATAGCTCCAATGACTCAAGTTGTCAAATTACACGTCCTTTTATTTTCATAAAGGCTGCCAAGTACTACTATTATAAAACACAAGAAAAGTTGACAAAACAATGAAAGAACGTACTATGTCAAAGTTCAGAATGTCTCTTTGGTCATGTGTGCTTCGCAGCATTTCAGTGAGGGTAATAAAGACCCCCAATTGTGAACACCACTCAGATATACGGCTTATGTGAGCACTCGAATACCCAGGCACGCATACATGAAGCTAGCGGGAATTATTTACCTATTCGTTGAGAAAAAGCTAGCTACTATCTATGTCTTCCGATAGTTCTTCAAATCTTTCGTAACTGGCTAGTTCAGATTTCGCGCACGAACTTCATATAAATGCGCGTGAGAGCAATCGCCTCTCGAGTAAAGCACTGGCACCGCGAATACTCGCGTGCAGGTGATTAACTTGTCCACGCAAGGAACGCAACGCGTCACGGGCAAAGTGAGTTGTGCTCTTGAAATGGTCAATCTATCTTTGCCCCAAAGCGACTTCATACAAGTGAGTTATTGCCTAACCACTAGAATGAACCCCCGTAATAAGCGAAAACTTGTAGTCGAAAGACAAGCAGTGGCGAGAGTTAGGATTTTTCTGGAAATGGCAACAAAGCGAAAACTTTCGACATATACGTTACGCTGGCTCCTGAAGTTTACTTGACGAGCGACTCGCTGCGGTTCTGTCGATACCTTTATTATCGCAAGTATAAAGCTTGACATATGCCCTGACGAATACAGAAGCGTATTCTAGAGGAGTGTTTCGAATGAAAGGTGATTTGAGTATTGGAAAACATCTCTTTAGGACTCAGAAAAAGCGCTGCTAGTCGAAGGTTGAGTCGAGCACGGCTTGTAAGGGGTTAAGTTCTTCAATATGGTTGTCTGCGAATGCCTACACCACTTGAGCCTGCACTAGCTAGCGAATGAGTAGATCCAATGAGATTGAGTGGATGCTGTACAACATAGGCTTCAGGGCGTATTCGTTACCACTAATTTTCAATAACCGCCGACACCGCCAGAGCCAAGAAGAGCGTAAAACTGTTCAACTGAACCGCTGAGGAGCTAACAAAAGACACAAAAAACCTATTTAAAATGTACGCATTACACACTCGTTTTGTGGCAGGCCAGTTGAATTATAATCAAGCGAGATGCTCGAAAGGCATGCATTCATCGGTTTGATTTATGTCGAACTATAGCGAATAACCGTTGCATCACTGTGAATTGCTTTGAACAAGAATAGCCTGATCCAAAGGTTCTATCTTATTTCTTTTCACACACTGAGAGTGAGGCACATTGTTGAAATTAGCTAGATTACTTATTCATTTTGATAAGTAAAATCATTGGGAGAGCTCGTATACAAGGAAGGAGTGCAAAAAGGAAAACAGAAACATAAGCGCTTGTATTGTCATTCAGCACTTTGTTTCCGTTATTATTACTATTTCAACAATTGATCCAGCTCGTGAGTATGAATATTCTTACATGGCTCTAAAGCAGATGGACGGGGTACACAAGCCAGTAAACTTGAACTTATTATTAGGTTCACATTTTCCAGCTAAAAAAACGTTTATTTGAAGTTCTGCACAGGAAAATTGGTTATTTGTATTCGGGAAGCACCGCGCTGCGAAGAGTCTCAATTCGTGCAGTGACGACGAATGAGCGCATTGAGGCACGTTAGAGTTACTGTATATGCTCTCTACCTAAAGATAGCATATACAGTAATTCTAAGGCACTTTAGACACTATCGCTATCTGGCAGTTATACTCGATAACGGATGAAGGCATGCGTGACCACGGAGAAAGATGCGCGCCAGTCTCGGAGGTGATAAGGTGTAGAACGCAAAGTGACGGGCAGGTGCCCTCACCATGTCGTCTTAGCAAAGCGTTGGCAACACTTGCCTTTTTAACCACCGTGTTGCACTGTCAGCGCAACTTGATAAACGCTACGATCCTTAGAAATACTTATGCGTACCTTCTCTAGTATAAGGACACATATGCAAAATATCGACGAGTTCTTATGGTCCCTCAGATATGCGCAATAATTGCTCTTTAATTGACAATCACATAAGTATGGACGCTGAAACTTGAGCAATATGGTAGGGCGCTGCCGATGGGGTCGCCCGTTGAGAGTATCACTTGGTGCCATTTGGGGAATTGTTACAGTGGACAGAGAAATGTATAGGCAGACAGGCCAAAATTGTGGAGTCAAAGCTCCCCAAGACAGACTATCATCTTTGAAAGAAGTATTAATTACTGTGCAATCAAATTGATAAAAACAGTAATCATTTCAATACCACTACTATGACTGATATGTGGGGCCTAACGTCACAAAGCCACCATATCATTATGAGACAAGCCGTAGTGGAGAGCTCCAACAATTTCGCCCACTAGGGGTTCTTTAACATGCACCCAAATCTTAGCATAGGGCCTCAGCATTTTCGCCTCCATGGAAAATGCAGCCTCCGCAGCCGGGATTCAATCCCGCGACCTGCGGGTCAGCTGCCGAGTACCTTAGCCAGTAGACCTCCGTGGCGGGGCAATACCGCTACTATTCATTTTCAGCGCATGCCTTCCTGTTTGTGGAGCACTGCTGTATTTTTGTGGGCTTTATTTTGCCAGCGCTGTACGTAGCATCGGGGTATGTACAATATTTTACACATCTACAGTCAGAGCCACTCGCCACCTGCACACACATGTAAAGCTTCAGAGTAAATCGAAAAAAATGTCAGCAATGTTAAAATGGAAGCTTGCGATGGACAAATCCTCACACCGAAGTTCTGTGCTCAAGCTGACGTTTCAACGAGTGTACTTGCCTTCTTCAAGACGTGTTTTCTAGCCTTGAATAAACGTATACTTGTCAAAACGTCGGCTCGAGCGCAGAACCTCTCTTCACAGACTGGTTCAGTTTCAAAGTGAGTCATTCCATAGCATGTATATTATGCTCGCAGTGAGCGAGAAGTTGACTAGCCCGTCATCCGACGGCAGAAATGTTGACTAAGCCACACAGAAAGATTTTATATTGTATCGGATTACACATCGCAAGTATTAGCGACCAGTAGCTTTACCAAAAGCCCCTTTTATTAGCTTAAATTGCGGAAGGAAAAACTTGAATGTTACTCAGCAAACGAAACAAAAAGAAGGCACCATGGAAATTCATACATTCCCATTGCTATCCCGCCAAAACTAGTGCTACAAATAATTGGGATAAATAATAAAAATAATAATTATGCTATCATTGTTATATTACGCATGCTTTGGCGTTCCTAAACGAGATATGATTGTGTGAGACGCCGTAGGAGTGGGCTCCGGTAATTTCCACCATCTCGTGGTCTTTTACGTACGCCTACATCTCAGCGTGCGGCGCCTTAGGATTTTGACCCCAATGTAGTTCTATCGCCGTGTCTGGGATCAAACCCAAGATGTTCGGGTCAGAGGCCGAACATCATAGCCCCTCCTACAACGTGGTGGACGAGAAGTCTAAGAAAACAGGGAGTGTGCTACTATGCATGTATAATTACCTCTTTCTTGCTCGACCATCTAACTTAATTCAGAAACCTGTACGCTTAGCGCTCCATTTGCGTGGAAAGGCGATACCATTGCAAGCGAAACTCTTGAAGAAAGTACAAGGTGTTGCGTGTTTTCGCTGATGTTTGCCTTGCGAAGCATTGGCTTTGGCATTCACCGAGGCATACCTTGCATTTGACTTAACTGCAGGATGCTGGCCGTTGACCTCCTTTGAAGTTGAAGAAAATAAACGCAATGACATATTATCTTATCTCTCAACTTGCACACTAGTGTGTGTCCCTCCTGTTTGAAAAGCAATGTTCGCAAGGAGCACCCACACATCATACGTCTAGGCTTTCATGCAGAAATATAACACCCTCCGTTCCTGCTACGAATCTTCATTTTATGTGTCTCATGAAATATTTGTCACTGTGTTATTCATACGGAAGCGCACAAAATCAGCTCTCCTACTATGAAAGTTCTGTTTGACTTTCGCAGAGAGGCAAGCCATACAAGGTGCGATCGAATAGTTACGGGCAGTGAGAGTTACTGCGTCTGTGTTCACGTCCTGTTCCTGCATTGAATCTCTACGTTCAACTCAGTACGCAGACAGGAAAAGAAGCAGAACATCGAAAGTTGCTTCGCAATGCATGTATTCATTTGCTATTCATGTTTCTACCATACTGTTTTCTCTCTTTCATATTGTATTTTTTACCCGTCTTGTTATTTTTATTTATCTGTGCATACAAACTTTAGTATAGTCTTGTCTCGTATATTTGCAAAAGGTAGGGAGCCAGTATTTCAGCGTTTTCATTTGTAGAGGTGCCTTGCTTTGTTTTTCGCATTTAGGTTCACGGAACAGCCACCTGTGCCTTCTGCCAAATATTTGGTACTTGTTAAACTTTATATGTGTGTGTTATTGTGTTCTTTTTTTGCTGTCACACATAGCATATGCGTCTGTCACGTTTAAAAAGAAACATTGCACGCATCCACGAAAGTCATGAAGAGCACCAGAATTTTCCAACGGAATAGGCATCGTTGCTGTCGGATGGCATTCAACGTAGTGCATTTCCCCCTACTAAAGAGATGACATCGGCTATTCCCAGAAATGACATGTGCCTGCACCGTACCAGTCGATGTTTGCCGTTATATTTCTCCAAGAAATTACAAAATATTCCGATACTGTTCAATGCGCTAAAAAAGAACGCGAGTTTGCAAAGTTGTGTTCAAGATTGCAAAGACAGCTGTACCTCTGAAAATACGATTATAATCATTTCAACCGTCGGGTCCACATTCGTGGACGCGACATTTAAAGGGGCATCACACGCCGACTGTTTCTTCAAAAGGCTGCCTCACTAACTGTGCAATGAGCGTCAAAACAGTGGGCTGTTCACAACAAGCAAGTCATATGAATATTACACTTCTGTAGCCCAAAATTTTATATTGCGAAGTAATAGGATATATCGTGTCGCAAAATCAATTGAAACAAGGCTGCAGCGCCCAAACTTAGTTGTGTGTGTTTTTTTTTTTGAACTGTCAAAACAAGTCATTTTAGACTTTTCAATGTCACTTACCCACTAAATTGTAATGTCTTCCCACTAAACACTCAAAATATTTGTTATTCGCGATCATATCTATTTTAGGGGTTGACTAGATGAGCCCTACGTTTTCTTGTTGAAATCTTCAGAAAGAGAAGACTAGTGTTCTCTGCCTTTAGATATTGTTTTTCAGTGGCGTTAGTTAACGACCATTCCTGTATCAGCACCTTAAAGCTTTTCCGACAGATCAGTCTCCTGCACGGCGTGAAGTTCTTTATGCGGGAGTGGGTGATTTGTTCATTTTTGCTGTAGTGCTTGATAAGCGTTGCATAAAAAGTGTCTTGGGAGGCAGCGGTCCTCAATAGGAAATTAAGGGGTGGCTGTTGATCAATAAGGCAACCCACACATGGCAGTTCATTAACCAAACGTGGTGCGTGGTGCATTTTAACGCTTCTGTTTCTTAGTAATTCGTGAGTTTACGACACTCCTCACGCTTCTTACGACGCCAGTTTAGCTTTTCTTTTTCACTCCGAAACGCCTTTCTGAATTTTCGAACTGTGAACAACACGGTTTGACTGTGGCTCAGACCCGTGAATTCAAAGATTTTCATCGATCAGGATCTTCTTTCATGGACATTGACATCATTTCGCCTGCAATCAATGACACCAACGTCGACGCCAGAATTGCTGCGAATCAAGCTTTGCAACGCTATGAAGTTAATCATTACTGATACTTGCTTCCCCCAAATTGCACCGCAAGTTATTGACACTCTACAACGAGTTCTGGCATTTTGTGTTGGGAGATCCTGGGGCACTTAAGCGGGATCGAACCCGTTCCTCGGGATTTCTAGTTGTAGTGCATATCGGAAACCAACACTGCTAGAAATCCTCGCAGGCGTTCGAAAGAAGTCTTATATTGTTACAGCCCTGACCTAGCCACTGATAACATCAAATCATATTTCGAGACTTCCGCTGGCATATATCGCTTGCATATGTTTGCATATATTCAGAACGGTGCAACAAAGCCGGTGAAAAGACAAATGATCACATGAACGCAATCACCGTGTTTGTGTGATCACTAGTCTTTTCGTCTGCTTTGTTACACCGTTACAAATTCATACATGCGTAGTGACTCGCCCAATTGCCAGTGCTTGCATACGATTGCGCCTTCTAGTACGCGAGTGTGCGCTGTACAGGAGGCACTATAAACTGACCTATTCATGTGCAGTAATATCAAAACGCATCTCTATTAGAGCAGAAGTTTACAGCAGAATCTTCCAGGGTGAAGAAGAGCAGAAAGTTTACCGAGTGCCCGGCAGAAGGTGAGGGGCGTCATGAGACAAGGTCGAGTGGCGAAGTTGGCGCAAAAGCACCAATAGAACCGCACTCGTTTTATGCGTTTTAGGGGCGAAGTTTCTCAAAGCGGCACCCGTTCGTCCCTTGTAGTAGTATTAGTAGTAGTAGTCGTAGTGTATAACCAGTCTCAGATTTTGACTTCAAAGGTGGTGCAGGTGGGAGATTTCTTCTGTGCGTTTTTGAACAATAAAAAACTCGCAGCGTGTGCGTTAACTAAAAGCCGAATTCTCCTGTCTCTCATTACCCCTTGGCAGCCATTGGCATGTACACTGAGCACTATCTGACAAGAAGGGGTTACTACGTTATACTCGCTGGGCGTAACCTCCTTGGTTTCAGAAAGGTTTAGTGAGCGTTGAGCCACAGTGCCATGAATACAGTGAAATGGTATATTCCATGAACTCAAGGTGGTTGAAGGTGGGAAGTAGACACGAAGCGCAAGCCGTAAAAAAGGGTGCGTGTGCCTCCTCACGTTTAGTATTGCAATGTCCGCTGGTTGACGGTGGTTCTATATGAGGAAAATATGATGAAAAGATGTGGGATGGTAGTGCTTGGAGTGTTGAATAGGTGGATGAACGGACACACAGACAGATGCATAGACGGACGCACGGAAGGCTGCATGGATAGATGGACGCATGGACGGACGCAGGAGCGGATGCATGGACGAGCGCAGGGACAGACGCACAGATGGACGTACGGACGCACTAACAGACGCATGCACGGACGGGCGGATGGACGCACGGGCGGCCACACAGACGCACACATTGTCGGACGGAAGCAAGAACGAACGGACGGACGGATACTTCGCCCCACTCTCCATCATTCACTCTGTGGATATGCTGCCATTTTTTTCTTTGTGTTTGAGCAGCGCGCTACAAGTTATGAGCGGTGCTTTCGCTTGAGGTGTGCGCTGCCAGTTTCGGCTATTAGATTTTCTTCTCACGAGTTTGCAATTTGTTGCTATTATTGAAACAAAGCACAATGAACGCTCCACTACCTCTGTGTGGACACGCTTCACTTTCGTGTTATACCGATTCCTAGATAGTGACATCCGCCATGTTTTTTTTTATCTTGAAGTAGTTCACATAAAGAATAAAATGGCAAGTTATTTTCTTTTTTGCTGAACATTTTATGTTTCGGGTTACCAGAAAAGCTATTCAAATGAGTAGTTGAACTCTAGATTATAACCATTCAGCTCTAGCACTTCGCAATGGTCCTTCAGCGGTGTTCGTTCTGCGTCGTCTCATATTCATGTGCATGTAAATGAAGTCTGTTTTGTCATCATCGTTATTGCATATATAATAAGAAAATGTTTTGTTGAAATGTTAATGACGTCTGTGATAATGAACACTTCTGAACACACAGTGGATTGCTCTTTCGCATTCGTCTGTTAGAGACGCGGGAAGTTTTGGTAGTCTGATGCCTGTGTGGTACATATATATATTGACACACCTCGATGGGCGCATGAAGAGGAAGAGGTGGAAGCGGTCTGGCTCACGAGCAGCTCGGTCGCCGGTTTTCTGGCTCTGAGCTGTACCGATCTCAACCATTTCCTGTAAATAAACGCGTTCCTTCGTCACAGTTGTGGTGGAAGGTGCTGGGTAAGCCAGCTACTGTCAAGCGAGACCGGAGAGCAGCCGTCTACTAACGACGGAACCGCAAGAGCACGAGCTTCGCCGCAGCCGTCGACTAGCGGGCTTGCCACCACTACCTCAAGATATGAACTTGGACGGAGACATCCAGCAGCCGGTCGCGAGGGCGCCGTCTTTCCACTACCGAGAGCCACGCACATTTACAGGAAAACCTGGCGATGACGTTGAAGAATGGCTCAGCCACTATCAACGGGTGAGCCGAGCCAATGGCTGGAATGCGGCCAGCAAGTTGTCCCACGTGGGTCTATTTCTCGATGGCAGTGCTTTAGTGTGGTTCGAGAATCACGAAGACACCTTGACAACATGGGACCAGTTTATGGAGGAGATCAAGAAGTGCTTTGGCGACCCTGCGACGAAGAAGAAACGTGCAGAGCAAATGTTGTCGCAGAGAGCTCAAGCTTGTGGTGAGACATGCAGAACCTACATTGAGGAGGTACTGAAACTGTGCAAATGTGTGGACACCAACATGACGGAAGAGGACAAGGTGGGCCACATTCTCAAAGGAATTGCGGAAGACGTCTACCACTTCCTTATCGGCAAGGAGAGTCTTGAGTCTGTGGCCGATGTGATTGGGCACTGCCGAACGTTTGAGGCCCTGAAGACTCGCCGCATCACTACGAAGTTCGGACGCCTTGCCAATGTTACGACCGTCGCCACTGTCGATGTGTGCCAAGACTCCGTGCCTACCGACCTTTCGTCAACGATTCGCCTCATTGTACGTGAGGAACTTCGTCGTCACCTTTACGCGCCCTTGAACGCCCGAGAACCACCGTGCGATACACCGTCCACAAGTATCAATGCTACGAGTTTCGAGGAGCGCAGCTATTCCAACCGCGGCCCTCAGCTAAGGGCTCCACCACCGGCGTCTTCTAATGTAGAGCCGCCTTATGCTCCCCACAGTCGTTACGGCTACAACAGCCATCCACCTCCTTTTGCGTCTCAGTGGGAACAGAGCGCCGCGTACCCTCAACATCCAGCGACGTTCCCTATGCCCCGTGAACGGCCCGTCTGCTACCAGTGCGGTGTTCGTGGACATATCGTCCGATTTTGCCCAATGCGACGTAATCCACGTTCGACATTCCCTCAGAGATCCGCGACGTTTGCACAACGAAGCCAACGGCCTGACTACACCTACTGGCCCCCCAACCCAACTGACGAGCGGCACGCCTACCAGCCGATCAACCGGAGTGATTCGCCCGGATCTGTGCGCAGCTTAACGCCGCCCACCACCCGTCCACCTCGGTCACCATCTCCACGGCGCCGGTCACGAATGTCGTCTCCGCCACCGGGAAACTAGCCAGCGCGGCCGACGGAGGTGAGGTCGCTGGACGTACCGATTTTCATCAAAGAATGCCTCCACCAGTTTCTATGCTTCAGAATAAGGTTCAGGTACTTGTTGACGACGTTCCCACGATGGCATTGATAGACACTGGCGCAAGTGTTTCCGTGATGAGTTTAGTTTTTAAGCAACGACTAGGCCGTAAGGTTATGTTTCACTGGGACAAACCTGCCACATTTCGGGCAGTGAGCGGCGCATTCTTGCGTCCTGTCGGCGTCTGCACTGCGTCTGTTAGTGTTGCCGGTAAAACGTTCAAGGCGGAATTCACAGTACTGGCTCAATCAACGCATGACGTTATACTTGGCATAGACTTTTTGCGAGAGTGTCGTGCGACCGTGGATTGTGGAGCAGGTGAGGTTCTGTTGTCTACTCTCGCCCAGCAGCCTGATTGTGAGAAAGGTAACCTCACTGTAGCTAAAGATGTACTTCTGCCAGCGTGGTCCACGGCCAGCGTACAAGTGACCACTTCGGAAACCAACTCGAGTTTGAATTCACGTGACATAGTGATTGAGCCGTTGCCTGTAGCTTGTCTCAAGAAAAACATCTTTGTACCACGATGCATTGTATCTCTCGCAGACGAGACGGCTCAATTATGGGTGATAAACAGCTCACCCGAGTCGGTTGTACTACCGGCTGGTATGCGCCTTGCCCTGTTCGAAAAGCAGAGCAGCACCTGCATTGGAGCTTTAAGCGATCTTGAAAGGGCGGGTCCGGAAACTTCTGGTATGGAAGCTGAATTTTCAAAAATGGTTAGCAAGTCCATTTCCTCACAGAAGCGCAAAGACCTGGTTGCACTGCTGGCGAGACATGCTAAAGTATTTGATTTTGCACGGAAGGTGCCTAGGGCTCAGATACCGACCACGCGCGCTCGTCACAAGATCGATACTGGCTCTGCTCATCCTCTCCGACAAAAGCCCTATCGCGTGTCCGTGTCCGAACGCAAAGTTATTGCTGAACAAGTTGGCGAGATGCTAGCCACTGGTGTAATTCAAGAATCGTCAAGTCCGTGGGCTGCGCCTGTTATTTTGGTAAAGAAAAAAGACGGGTCCTGGAGGTTCTGTGTTGATTATCGGCGTCTCAATTCTATAACCAAGAAGGACGTGTACCCCCTCCCCCGCATTGATGACGTAATTGACTGCCTTCATTCAGCTTCCTACTTTTCTTCGGTAGACTTGCGATCCGGGTATTGGCAGATTCCCATGGATCCAGTTGATAAAGAGAAGACGGCTTTTGTAACGCCAGACGGTCTATTTGAATTTAATGTTATGCCGTTCGGCTTGTGTAATGCTCCGGCAACATTTGAACGCTATATGGATACCGTCTTGAGAGGCCTTAAATGGGAAATTTGTTTATGTTACCTGGACGATGTGGTTATTTTTGGACGAACTTTTGAAGAACATAATCATCGCCTTGACGTTGTTCTAACATGTTTGGAGAAAGCCGCCTTGACACTGAACTCAAAAAAATGTCGTTTCGGTGAACGGCAAACACTGGTTTTAGGACACCTTGTGGACAAAGCTGGTGTTAGACCGGACCCGCAGAAAGTGGACGCCGTCAGCAAGTTTAAGCAGCCACAGTCTATCCGCGAGCTACGAAGCTTTCTGGGCCTATGCTCTTATTTTCGCCGCTTTGTACCTAATTTTGCTGAAAAGGCCCAGCCACTGACTGACTTGCTGCGCAAGGACGTCCCTTTCCACTGGACACCAAATTGTGAGTCAGCGTTTAAGCAACTAAAGTTCGCTCTCACTTCCGGGCCAATACTATGCCACTTCGATCCCTCTGCTTCCACGGAAATCCACACCGATGCCAGTGGAGTTGGTCTCGGCGCGGTGCTTATTCAACGACACAACAATGCTGAACACGTCGTCGCCTATGCAAGCCGGTCCCTGAGCAAGGCAGAGCGTAATTATACGGTTACCGAATTGGAGTGCCTCGCCGTCGTTTTCGCCGTACACAAGTTTCGCCCCTACATCTACGGTCGTCGTTTCTCAGTTATCACAGATCATCACTCTCTTTGCTGGTTGGTGAGCCTACGTGATCCATCTGGTCGACTTGCGCGATGGGCCATACGGTTACAAGAATTTGACTTCACGGTCCGCTACAAGAGCGGTAATCGCCACGCAGACGCTGACTGCCTGTCACGGCTTCCTCTACCAACGACCGAGTGTGAAGCTGATAATTTTGACGATTTTATCACAGCTATTGACTCTCATTTTCCTGACATCGCGGCTTTCCGGACAGCACAGCACGAGGATCATTGCTTAGATCACCTGTTTGCCTCCGCGAATGACCCGGCCAGTTCAAGCTCTTTTGTAGTCCATGACGCCGTCCTTTACAAGAAGAATTATTCTGGCCAAGGCGCCCGTCTGCTTCTGGTAGTTCCACGCACTCTACGTCCCCAAATTTTTCGGTTCTGCCATGACAACGCAACCAGTGGGCACATGGGCTTCGCCAGAACGTTTCATCGCATCCAGCAAAGGTTTTACTGGCCCAAGATGCGACGCGACACAGAAAAATACGTAGCGGGTTGCGAACAATGTCAACGTCACAAGCGTCCCACGACTACATCACCCGGACTTCTCCATCCCGTACCACCTCCTAGCTCTCCCTTCGAGATTGTTGGTGTCGACCTTCTAGGTCCGTTTCCGCGTTCAGCCAGTGCCAATCGATGGGTCATCGTG
Source organism: Rhipicephalus microplus (assembly GCF_043290135.1). Taxonomy (NCBI): domain Eukaryota; kingdom Metazoa; phylum Arthropoda; class Arachnida; order Ixodida; family Ixodidae; genus Rhipicephalus; species Rhipicephalus microplus. The sequence continues at coordinate 103,358,870 of NC_134706.1, read as the reverse complement.
TGCGTCGACCACCTGACGCGCTACGCAGAAACTGCGGCTATACCTACTGCAACAGCCTTTCACGTGTCGCAGTTTATGCTTCGGCATATCATTCTCCGTCATGGCCCTCCACGAGTCGTCATTAGCGACCGGGGACGTCAGTTCGTCGCTGACGTCGTTGAAGAGATCCTACGCCTGTCTGCCAGCCAATTCCGCCACGCAACCCCGTATCACCCCCAGACGAATGGCCTCGTAGAGCGGACCAACAGGACGCTAACGAACATGTTGTCAATTTATGTTGATGCCAAGCATAAAAACTGGGACGAAGTACTGCCCTATATCACATACGCCTACAACACCGCGAAACACGAGACAACAGGGTACGCGCCCTTTTTCCTGCTCTACGCCCGCTCCCCCCGCAGTTGCCTCGACACCATTCTGCCTTTTACGTTAGATGTGGAAACATCGGTTGCCGAGTCACTATGCCGCGCTGAAGAAGCCCGTCGCGTCGCACGCCTTCGAACCATTGCATCTCAACAGCGCTCCAAGACCCGGTACGACGCCCACCATCACTCCGTTGCCTACACAAAGGGTGACCTGGTGTGGTTGTGGACACCTGTCCGCAAACGTGGTTTATGCCAAAAGTTTCTGGCCCACTACTCCGGACCATTTGTAGTCATTGACCGTCTCAGTGACGTCACATACGTCATCTCCGGCGTCACAAGCAATGGTCGGCGCTCTAGCAAGACACAGCTGACACACGTCGCGCGCCTCAAGCCATATCACCACCAACCTTCCTATTGACTCGCCCAGTGGGCATCGTCTGCGAACGGGGGAAATGACACACCTCGATGGGCGCATGAAGAGGAAGAGGTGGAAGCGGTCTGGCTCACGAGCAGCTCGGTCGCCGGTTTTCTGGCTCTGAGCTGTACCGATCTCAACCATTTCCTGTAAATAAACGCGTTCCTTCGTCACAATATATATATATATATATATATATATATATATATATATATATATATATATATATATATATATATATATATATACACTTGTATACCATAATATGTACACATGTATATATCGTTTTGTAACTAATCTTTATGTCTGTGAATGTTCTGTTCTCTGAATATGTTATGTTGGAATGTTATTGCTGTCCACTGTTTTTGAGAATAAATTTCTCTAAACAAAATCTTAGTGGGGATGCTCTCCCGCAACATAATACCAAGTACTCTAAATCTTTCAACACTTTTTTCACACCCTTGCATGTAATGTTTTCTTCGTTATTATTCTTCGTTATGTAAAGTTTTCTTCGTTATCGTGGTAACCTGCTTTGGTGGCATAGTGCAACCACAGAGACAATACCAGTGTCTTTGTTTTCGTATAGATGTCTGATATACACTGTTTCTCCCGGTTTCCAATGTACTCAACCGTCTGTATCAAATGCTTCAAGATCTATCTAACTCTTTAGTACTGTATTTGCTCCAGCCATCTTAACAAGTTTACCGCTACAGAAGCAAGAAGTTATGAACCAGTGGGCAAGCATTTCACTTTACTTAAGTGGAGAATTTCCCGCCATATTTTTTACGACACCTTTTTGGACTTTCTCTCATTTAGTTGTAGTCCCAAGCCATTTAGGATGCGACGCAGCTTATCGCAGAGTCAAATCCAGGGTGTGTGGTGTCACCATCCTAACTGCGTGTGCGTAACAGCTGACCCAAGCACTGCCAGAACACGTTAGTGCGCGAGCGGGTTGCCGCCGGCGTAAGCGGCTGTATAAGACGCTGTGGCCTCTCCTACTTACACTCTCTCGGCAATCATGTGATGGCGTCAAGAAACGAGATTCTGCAGACGCGTGATGAACCAACGCATTGCGCGCTGTATCCTAGTCTGAACGCACTGGCACGCGCTAGCACGTTCTATTTTGTGTAAGTGGCTGTGTAAGAGACTGTAGCCTATCCCCTACACACTCTCTCAGCAAACACGCGATGGCATCGTGGAACAAGATTCTGCAAACGCGTGAGGAACCACGTGCTCCCGCGTGGCGTGGCAATGAATCCACTTGGCATGCTCCTACAAAGGTTCGAGTCGATTAACAGCACAGAAACCACAGTGAATTTATTTTGTGCTCCACTCGCAAGGACGCGTTAACATCCGTGAGTCTGTCCATGTATCTGTCCGTGTGTCCATTCGTTCATCTAGTCATCACTCCAAGTACCACCATCTCGCATCTTTTCAGCATATATGCGTCCGTCTCTGTGACCGTCCGTGCACCAGCCCTGCGTTCGTTCATGCATCCGCCCCTGTGTCCGTCTATGCGTCAATGCACCCGTGCAGACATCCGTGCGTCCGTCCATGCATCTGTCTGTGTGTCCATTCGTCCATTTAGTCAACACTCCAAGTATCATCATCTCGCATCTTTTCATCATATATTCCGCATATAGAAGCACCACCATCCAACGAATATTCCAAAGACTAAATAAGAGGTGGCACACGCACACTTTCTTAAGGCTTGCGATTCGTGTCTACTTCCCACCTTTAATCACATCGAGTTCATGTTATATACTAGTTCTCTGTATTCATGGCACTGCGGCCCAACGCTCGCTAAACCATTCTAAAACCAAGGAGGTTACGCCCAGCGAGTATATTCTAGCAACACTTTCTTGTCAGATAGTGCTCAATGTACATGCCAATGGCTGCTATATCCACGGGTTGATTGATGGAGAGTGGGGCGAAGCATCAGTCTGTCCAGACGTTCTTGCTTACATCCATCCATGAGTCCGCCTGTGTGACCATCCTTGCGTCCATTCGCCCGTCCGTGCGTGCGTCTGTTCGTGCGTCTGCACGTCCATCCACGCATCCGTCCCAGCATTCGTCGATGCATCCGCCCCTGCATCCCTCCATGCGTTCATCCGTCCGTGCAGTCATCCGTGCGTCTGTCTATGCATCTGTCTGTGTGTTCGTTCGTCCACCTATTCGACACTCCAAGTACTACCACTCGCACCATTTCGTCATATATTTCGCATATAGAAGCACCGCCATCCAGCAGACCTTCAAGGACTAAACGAGAGGTGGCACACACGCACTTTCTTACAGCTTGCGCTTCGTGTTTACTTCCCACCTTTAAGAACCTCGAGTTCATGGTATATACTAGTTCACTGTATTCATGGAACTGCGGCCCAACACTCGCTAAACCTTTCTAAAACGAAGGAGGTTACGCCCAGCGAGTATAACCCAGCAACCCTTTCTTGTCAGATAGTGCTCAATGTGCCAATGGCTGCTAATTGAAAATGAGAGACAGGATAATTCGGCTTTTAGTTAACGCGCACGCTGTGAATTTTTCATTGTTCAACAACACACAGGTGAAATCTCAGAAATCTCCCGCCGGCACCACTTGCAGGTCAAAGCGTAAGACTGGTTACACACTATGACGAGGGACGAATGGGTGCCGCTTTAAGGAGCTTCGCCCCAAGAAGGAAATGGGGCCTCGGGCATCGTTGCTCTTCCAGGGCAGCGCCTGTCTCGTTGGCGAACGCTTTACACACCACGTCGTCTCACTACGAACGCCAGTGCAGACAAGTTTCGCTTTTATTCATGCCGCCTTCCGCGCGTCTAGTGTCGTCGTACTTCAGTGCTGCAGTCTTTCCTACAGTTATTATATTCCACGCCTCCTTAAGCTCAGTCGTTAGTCTCAAACAGCGCAGTTTTGAAAACGCACGTTCCAATACTACTACCAGAGTCATCCAGTGTTCTTTATGCTACAAAATATATGAAAGCTGCGAAAGATATGTTAAGCTGTTGCGGTTGTAATACACATAAAATATATATAACCATGAGATATATGTATTTATGGTTTCCGCCCATTTTTAAATAGCGGACACTTGTTGCAACTTTGTGCCTTCATGAGTAAATATTTTTTGCTATTTCACTTTACCAGAGAAATAATATTGCTCACTGATAATTAAAAGAAAATATCGTTGTTTCACACTTCAGAAGTTTATTGCTTTGATGAATATATTTTTGTGGTTCGTTTTTGTTTCTGTCGAGACACAATTCTATATAGTTTGTTTTCATTCGAAAATATCTGCCTAGGTAAGGGCCAGTTCGACTGCTCTGAACAAACGGTCAATGAATGAAAAACCCAGCTCTCCCAAAGAATGACAAAGGGAGTAATGTTCTATGACAGACAATGCTCTCGTTGACCTTTTCATTCGTTGGGGTCCACACCCCTACTGCCGCCGCAAATAGGACACAAAACACAAGAAATCTTTCACTATAACAATTGAGAATAATAACAACAACCAAGCAGACAGGGATGCCGAGGCAGTGTTCATCATGGTCTCGTGAAGTGCCATTGTGGAGATCTTCATTGAGAGCTTGGCAACCCGCAGTAGTTACTCACCAAGACCACGTGCTCGTAAATGACGCAACTTGAGGTTATTAGTTTTTGTGCTCCCTCATCTTTCAGCGGAAGGTAATTGGAGCAAAACACAACATTTCCACAGAACGAGCCCTGTCGTGACAAGCATGGAATGCCGGTGCCTCAATGTCATTAAACCTTCATCCATCAGGAGGCACGTACTTCTTTCTGCCTTTATTTTCCACATCATTACGGTGAATTACCACACACCACACTGCACAGCTCGCCGTAGTTCAGCACCTTCATTATCCCGAGAGACGCACCACCCGGGAAATCAACTTCCCATTTTTCTTTCTGAAACGATTGTCTTTGTTTCTAATGAACACTAACAAACAACCCACATCTTACAGTAGCCCTCTTTATTTAATTGAAAATCTGCATGCAAACGAGCACAGCTTGCGTGGGTGATCACCTAAGAATAAGATAAGGTATCAGTATGGGCTAAGTGGTATTCCATATTGTACTTACAAAAAGCCGAAAAAACAAACCAACAAGGAACACACACAGTCGTTTGTTCGTTTGTTTGTTTCCTTTGATAAATGGCACGTGCCCACTTTGGTGGATTGGCCAAGAATGCGATGTTCAGATTGTTAATTGTTATTTTAGAGAAGATATGTGATCAAAAACCAAAAATAAAGAAATAAAATGGCAATAGAACGTGAAATATTCAATTGAAACTACATGTATCATGCTTTTTAGCTTGTACTTCGGACTTGCGTCTGTCTGATGAGAACGATTTTGAAACATTAGTTAGGTTCTATTTTAGTGAAATGACAAACAATATTAAATACCAAATCAAATAGTACTCCTTTAGTAGTTATAATAAAATTACATCAATTAAAATCAAAGACGTCTATGTGGCAGCATCCCAAGTTTGAGGCACAGAAGCTTAAAACATTTTCTTCCTATAATGTCTAACCTATTTTCGCAACACGTGAATTTAGAAGTAAAGTTTTAATACGAAAATAATGTGAACATCACAAAACGTAATCTGCAACATTTCCCAGTTCTTCGCAGATTTTGCAGAGGGGTGATATCGTCAGACCAGCCTTGTACAAGTAAAAGTTTAATGGGGGTACACGACATCAAAATTTGGTGATCGTGAGCTCTAATTATCGAGGTTAGACATTTTGTTCGACAGATGTCACGACGAAAACGAGCCCTTTCGGCGATAATAACGCAAGCTGGTCCAATCTACTGTGCGTGTGTGCGTGGGTGCGTGTGTAAACAAAACTTAAGAATAAGTATGATTGATTATTTTATTTGTGGGGTTTAACATCCCAAAGTTACCATATGATTATGAGAGACGCCGTAGCGGAAAGCTCCAGAAATTTCGATTACTTGGGGTTCTTCAACGTGCACTCAAATCTGAGTACACGGGTCTGCAACCTTTCCGCTTTTATCGGAAATGCAGCCGCCATAGCCGGAATTTGATCCCATGACCATCATCGCATCAGCAGCTGAGTACCTTATCCACTAGACAACCATGGCGGGGAAAGGAAAATATGCATTTAGCGGTTGAAGGGTGCACTGAGGGCCATACTTCACTATCGCGTTCAACTGTCAAAGGCGAACATTGAGGGTCCCCCAATTTTTTTTATTTAATGTAGCATAAAGTGACCTGGCACCCAAACTCATTTCAGGCACTTCAGCTGAGACGAAACTAAAAATCGTCTCGTCGTCATTGGCACGAGAGGTATGAGAAGTTGTAAGAGTTGTGCATACCGAGAGCGAATCAGTAATTATTACTGCCCTGTTATCATTCATCGGAAGTTTTCGCAGTGCCATAATAACTGGCAGGAGCTCCGTTTCATAAACCAGATTGAAATAGGGTAACCTCACGGCAAATGACCAGCCAAGTGATTGGGAGACTATTACTACGCCCGCCCTTTCCTCATTGATGGAAGCATCTGTTGCTAGTAGGTTACGTGTCTGTGTATGCTGCAGGAATTCTGCTGACACGTTCTCTAGAATTTGCGAGATTGAAATTCAGAATATGGAGGAAAGGGAACTCATCATAATCTATAATAAGAATCTGGTTTGAGATATCAAATGCAATTACCTCAAGAATGTTTACATTTACACAAGCTGGTATCGTTTGTAGAGAGAGTGTCTGCAGTGTATGAACACGTGGCCGATGAGCGAGAAAGAACTAATCTGGATCATCGATGAAAACATATTCAGCTCTTCTTACTGGCGAACAATAAAATTTTAGAAATGAGTGTACTGTTAACAAGCGGAATCGACAGAACAATGTAGGCATGCGCGCTTTCTGATGAATAACCCTAAGTGCTGCAAACCTAGGGAGCCCCAGACAGAAGTGCAAAGTTTCCCGCTCCGCAAGAACTAACGCTTTTGTTTCGTACGCACGTCCCTCTGAAAACAACACACATCCAAATTCTAATATTGAACCCATGTACATTTGGTATAACTCTACCATGGTGTCTCTACGTACGCCAAAACTGCGATAACTCATTCTTCGCAGAAAGCCTTAAACCCGTTGAGCCTTAGCTGCGATGTTTTTTATATGTGGACCCCAGTTAAGTTTTTCATTTTACATCACACCCAAACATTTAAGAGGCTGTACTTGCAGAATTGGGTTCCTGATTACATGCAATGGCGATTGAGATTCATACGGCCATAGGAAATGCCGAGAGAGCACTCTTATTTACAATTAAAGTCATTTAAATTCACTGCAGCCATGTCTCCAGCATGTCAAAGTATGCTTGTAATTTTGCTGTAGAGCCTAAATAATGCTGTCAGCGGAAAAAAAGGCTATATCATCAGCACACACATAGACATAGATATCCTGGCAAGTAGGTATGGAACTCGTTAGTATATTAAATGAAAGTGTGGATTGAACTATTCCTTGGGGAACACCATGACTCTGTTTATATCTAGATGGCGAGCATCCATCAATAACACAATAAAATTCCTTTGAAACCAAGAACTCTCTTAACAATGCCATCATATACTGTTTCTAACAAAATGGAATGTTCAATGCAATCGTGGGCTTCTGCAATGTCAAGAGTCACAAGCACCACCTATTGTCTTTTTTAGCTCGCTGCATTCAGCTCTGTAAGTCTGCATGGGCACTCTATATTGCGCAATCAGATTTAGAGCCAATTTGTTGTCGTTTCAGTACTGACTTACCTTCTATAAACAAGTATTCCTCCCATGCTGAACACTTTCTATGAGTTTGATCATGTTAGAAGTCAATGATATAGGACCTATATATTTAATGTCGAACCATGATCACTGTTTCTTAGGTATTAGAATTACCTTCGCTATTTCCCAATCATAAGGAGTTCATGAATGTTTTATAGAATGGTTTAGAGCATTAGGAATTTCACAGGGATATATCCTAAATTTTATTTCAAATATAGGCGCTATATTTCTATCCAGGCCCGGGGTAGAAAGGGTTAACTGCCTCATCACGCGGGATAGCTCAGACATTGTAGACTCCTCACATTCAGACTGATATATACGATTCTGCCAATGGTCGTTACACTTGACCTAAATCAGATTTTCCAACCTTTAGCGATTAAATTTAGAGCGTTGGTAATTTGCGCGGACGATAGGAGTTCATAATACAAATTTACTGGTGACGATAGGGTCGTCGTTCTTCTGATGTATCGAAAGTATTTTTTTATTTTTCGGCTTTGAAAGGAAGTTGTATTGTCTTCGATCATATTCCTCTTTTGATTTAGCGACTGTGCGTTTAAAACTAGCTGCTATAAATTTATATTCAGACTATGTTTTAAAGGATTGTAAATGAGCTGCTTCCACGCTGCCTGGCAACGGCGGTGATCTCGTCTGCAATTTGCATTCCACCAAACACTAGAGGGCGCCCTCTTGGAATTCAACAGTAAATTCAGCTCGTTTATAGGCTCTTTTATAGTATTTACAACACTAAGAAGTATTTAAAACACAATAGTATTTACAACACTAAGAAAAGCACTGCTATAAATATGACTATGATGCACAATATGATGATACTTTGTATATTGAAACACTGTGCGGGAAGTAGATAATATAACATAAAATGCGAAAAAGTATTGTCTAACTTGTTTGCGAGTCAAAGTATTCGGAATAAATGTTTCCCCTTGCCCTTTATTTAACAACGAAGGTAGGCTATGTCGTAGTGACTGCGTAAGATAATTTGTGCGTCTGAATGGTACTAACCACCTGTCTTGGCTACGAGTGCGCGAGTCACTTTTTTGTATTCGAGTCGTGACGTATGTTTTAGGAAGGATTTGATATTGTCGGAGCCGAAACAAAATGAATATAAAAGTCGGTATTCCTAAAGATTTGTTGCACGTATTATATTATGTTTTTGAAAAAGTTGAGCGCTAAGATGAAAATAGGGTACATTGGCTATTTGTCGAAGCGCGCGTTTTTGAAGTTGAAGAAGTGTACGAATATTAGCTTTCGTGGTGGTGGCCCATACAAGCGCACAATAGTGAAGATGCGATTCAAACAAGGCGTAATATATTTTAAACTTCCACTTCTCAGGAAAAAAAATGCCGACAGCGAGACAGCACACCAGCGGCAGATGACAACGATTTTGATATTAGTTCAACGTGATCGGTCCAATTCGTGTGTTCTGAAAACGTAACGCCTAACACTTTGTATTTCCTCAAACTTTCAATGGGAGCACCGTCTAAGAATAAATCTTGATTGAAACAAGATTGGGTGCCTCTCGCCCTGAACAATATGGCTTTCGATTTTGAGCTGTTAATTGTTAAAGCATTATTACGAGACCACGCCGACAGATTAGAAAGAATATTGTGAGATTTCTGCGACAGATCATCAAGTTCATGGCCAGAGACAAACAAACTTGTATCGTCAGCACACAGCAAAATGAATGCATCACTAACAGTTTCAGAAATGTATTTAAATAGGCATTAAATAAGGTCGGTCCCTATACGCTACCCTGCGGTACTTCCGATTTCATTTCGCTATATGAAGAGCAGAAAGTTTCAGTAACAACGCACTGTCCGCCCGGTGAGATATGATCGAAACAACAAGTTTGCCACGCCCCGAATACCGTAGCTGTCAAGCTTTCTTATTAAAATACTATGATTTAAGCGACCGAATGCCTTGCTATAGTCTATAAATATACCCAAAGTTAGTTTTCCTGCATCAATGTTATTAATTATTGGCTCCTTTTGACATAACAATGCCGTCTCTGTCGACCTGCCTGGGCGGAATTCGTGCTGACAATCAGACAAAATGTTATTCTTTAAAAAAAGTCATTGATTCTAGCTAAGATCACCTTCTCTAACCCCTTAGAAAAGGCCATATCCATATCCCTTGTGTCTTGAACAACGTCCAGAAAGTACAGAATAATTACGCAGAAAGGTTTGCAACCGGGTAATGTGACGTCTATTGCAAAACTTTTCCCAATCTGGGGACATATGTTTGTACGAGATTTTCGCCTTTAAACTGATTCTGTTAGAAATAAAAAAAAATCTAGTCTTCCCTCTTGGACGTGCGGTCTAGTTGAAACGAACGGTAAGTGGTTAATTCAAACAATTTATCTACAGAGAGCCAAGTCTGCTGCAATCCCAGTACATCTGCAGTGAATTTGGAAGACAACTATAATAAATCAGTTATTGACGAGTTAATTGATCTACAGCTTCAACGAAAAATCTTAGGTGACCCTATTTTTGCCGAAATAATTACCTAGGCGACTGCTTTACCCAGAATTGTTTCTTTTAATAAATCTATCTTTGAGAAGCTTGCCTTGTGTTTCACGTTTTTTTTCTTTTTTGCATGCTTTGGTGTTGTTTTTTTTTCTTGATAGAGAGGACCTAGTGTGTTTTAGCGATCTCGAGTTCAAATCCTTCCAATCAGACTCCTCAGTTTTGTCCTTTATATTAGTCATTTGGCTCTGGTTGTCATCTAGAGAGGGTCTTGCGTGGACAAAATCAGACGGCATGGTTCAAGTTTTTTGCAATAATCGGTCGTAGAAGCTGTGTAGTCTGCGATATTGTAGTATTCAACGGCGTTCCAAATACATGAGCCATTTTGTTGGCCAGAATTTGAGATAAACCCTCAGAAATGTTTGCGGCAAGGCACGTCATAGCCTTTTCCACATCCGCTTTCGACCACATCCACAATGGATTTAGACAAAGATGCCTCCGTCGATGTGGTATGACGGGCTGCTACCCCTGCATAACCCTGACTTCTAGCCTGCATTTCCGCTTTCAGGGCACGACACCGTTGAAACGATGGGACGCTTACCGCTGCTGCATTTTCAGGTTACTTTCCTCAGTGCCTTGTCATCGTGGGTCAATAAGGCAGGGCCGTATGGTCTTGACCACGTGGTTCGCTTCCGCTCCTGATCGTGCAAGGATGGTCACGGCCGGTCCCTTCATATACCGACGACCTGCGACGCGGCTTTTTCACGAACACCATCGCATAATATGACGCGGAATACAGCATCAAGCAAGGCACCACCTTCGTTTTGTTCCTTGGTGCCCTGCCTTCGAGGGTTCTCGAATCTTGGCCCAACCATTATCAAGCAGCTCCGTTTCCAAAAGCACAAGTAAGGCTAAGCTTGGTCCCTCCTCTACTGGCAGCTGGCAACATGGTCCGTTGTTCCCAGGCACCCACGTTAACCATGACGTAGGATATAAAAGACGACCAAACACCAGTTCGATTGGGCGCGACACCGTTGAAGGAATGGGACGCTTACCACTGCAGTATTTTCAGGTTGGTTGCTTTAATGACGCTCACTGTTTGAAAGGTAGCCCCTATAGCCTTGTTGAGGTGTCGTGCCCGTCTGACCTGCGTGATAAGTTGTCTCGTTCATTAATGTTTCTCTCATGCCTCCGCTATAAGTTTGCATCATTGTTGTTGTTGCCTTCAGGTGACCTTGAATTGATTCCTGGCCCTAACGTCGAGGAGACACTTGCAATCATTCTTGAGACAGTGCTTAGGCTTGAGGCTGGTCTGAATTCGTTACTTGGTGAAATTAGGGGCTCAATGAAAATAAGGAAGCTGCTGATAATTAAAACAAAAACTTGACCAAGCGGGTGACAACTCCGGAAGGAAAGCTTGTTTCTAATGCCTCTCCTTCATCCAACTTAGCTGATGGCGCATTCAGCTCTATTTCTTATCAGCTTCAAGCCGTTATATCAGGGTGCGAAGAAGCTGAAAATAGAATTCGACGGTGCAACTTGTTCTTTCGAATTCCCGACGAGAAAAGGAAAGCTGGAAAACTTCTGAAAGTAATATTATCGCCGCATGCTCAGATAAGCTAGTGATCACCACTACCAGTTCTCAGTATAAATGTGTGTATCGGCTGGGTAAATTTGCTACAAACAAATGCAGGCTGATAATTGCTAAGCTTACATTTTTTAAGGACAAGCAGGCAATCCTCCCCGTTGCACATCGGCTGAGAAATAGTGGCATCTCTATCAGGGAAACTTTTTCCCGGGCTGCACGGCTGGAACGCAAGATACGGCTTCAGTTTACCACGGAACGGAATTGTCCTTTCAAACTGAATGTTGAAAAACTCCGTATCTATAATATTACATATATCTATGACAATTTCACTGACATTGTCGTACCTACTAGATAGCTAGCTCCCGATGCACGCAGCGCTAATATTTAGCGGCCGTCTTCTTCATGTGCTCTTTCTCTTTCAGTATCATTTTCTAGCATTCGCAGTTTATTACCTAAACGTGTCTTGTTTAGTTCGTACCATGACGATAGTAAATCTGACGTTCTATTACTAGTCGAGACTTGAATACACGATGACGTCTGTGACCCCGAGTTATATCATACTTCAAATCAGTACTTCGTTTACCGCCATAACCGGGCACACAAAAGGCGTGGCGGCATGCTGTTAGCCATCACACAAACCATACCTTCCTTTTTTGTCTAAACTTAATCTTCTCTTGATTTAGTTTTGGGTCACTTGTCCTACCTTATCTGGAAAAATATTGATGGGCATATGCTATCGCACACATTCTTCTGACCGTATTTTCGTATCCGAGCTTCACAAATGTATTTCTAAAACCCTTAACCTGTTTCCCACCAAAAAAAAATCAACTTTTTTGGCGATTATGATTTTCCTGTGATTTCGATGTGTCTAAAGCTAATCTAAACTGCCTCCACAATCCATTGAGGAAAGTAACCCTTGACTATCCTTTCATTTTGCATTGTTCTGACTGTTCATCCTGCTCTTGTAGTCCATTACAGTATTCGTCTGTTGTGAAATACCTTGGCTTATACATTAACAGCGACCTTTCCTGGAATAATCATCTCGCCTATGTTTGCAAAAGACTTCGCGCTGTGTCATGTTTAGTATATAACATAAGATACAACATGCCGTTTTTCAGTACGTAAGATGATAGCACACGCTTTAGGTTACAGTATACTGCGGTACGGAATAACCATTTATGGACACTGTGCTGTTCGAAGGAACAATAGAATGAACAGAATATTGCGTTCGATTTTTAAAATTATATCTTACGACCTGAACATTAAATCTGAGAAAGACATTTTCAAAACGCTGTTTATGCCAATTTTCAATGATCTGTAAATTCAAACCGTTGTTTTAAAGCATTTCTGGTGCAAAGAATTCCTGGTTCCGTGTGTTACTTCTCGTTCTTTAAGGCCCAAAGTACGTTACTGGAGACTGCGGTGTTCAACAAAGTATGGAACTAGAATACGAGCCCATTATGTACCAACCTATTTCAATGTACTTCCCCCCCAGCATTTTTTGCACAAAAACAAAATACAAATTAAAGAAACTGCTATGGCGTATCTCTCTACAATTGTAATGCATGTAGTGTGTTATTTCATATACACTCATTCGCAAGCATGATGCTGCATAATCATCCTGTGTGGTACTTTGCTTAAGAAGCATTTGCTATAATTCTTTCTTTTTTCCTTTAACCTTTTCACTTTCAATTGCTGTATCTATTGTATAATGCTTGTAACTATTGCTTGTGTGCCCTGTTGTTTCTAATCTTATGTGCACGTTGTTTTTTCCTATCATCCCTCTTAGGCCATGAAATACAATCTTGTAACGCGTCCGGTTTGTTTTGCGGTCTGCCAGGCTCTGCCACTCAAGCCACCAATTAGGTTTGGCAGACCTAGTGACATGTACTGTTTTAATTGAAGAAATAAAAGGTATTATTGTTATTATTATTATTATTATTATTATTATTAATATTATCTTCAGTTGCCAAGGGCATGAAAGGTGCCTCACACTGTTTCGTATACAGCGCGCCCTCGGATTTCGGTGGCATGAATTTAGGGTCGCTTCAAAGGAAAATACCGTTTTGAAAGAACTGACGTTCTTAGGGACGTCTCGAGTTGGTTTGTGAATTTTAAGGCCGAAGCGCATGCACGCTATTTGGGACGCGACAGCGATTGTAGATTCAACAATTCTTCGCGAAGGCGCAAAGACCTCTGCGAGTAATTTAAACAGCAATAGGGGCAAAAAATGTTGCGGTGCACCAGTGCTATCCGCCACGGTCACGGTGACTTCGGCATACGAAGGAAATTGGAATTTCGCTGAACTCGGGCACACACATGAATCAGATATCTACTTCAGTTTTGTGTTGTTACTTTTTTAAACATGTTTTTACAGTTATTCTAGCCTAATAAGCTTGTTCGCACATATACATGTTTATTGCACTGTTTTACAGAAAAATGTAACCAACGAGAAACATTGAGGATATCACACACATTCAGACACCAAGTCAAATACTCTGTTTAAAACGCTTGTGCAGTCACAAGATTTGACAGTTTTCTGAGCCTGTGTGTCTTGCTTTTCTTTTCTTTTCTCTGCTTACAATACTGCCTCATCCGAAGGCCTACAAAATAATGCAAGATTTTAGCAATCACTTCATCTCTGTGTGTGATGCAGGGAACTGAGATCCAGTTATTATGTATTATATGATAAATGTTCAGCTCGTAAGCATTCTTTTGCGTGCAATTTCTTTGAAACTCTACTTCTGCTGCGCGAAGTAAGACAAATATGTTAGTTGTGGGATGAATGAGCTTTCCAAGGGTCTTACAGTTTTCGGGACTGCTTCAGGCATCTGCGAGTGAGCCACCGGTGTCGCACGGCCGAAATTGCACGTTTCGCAAGTTGTGCAGTTCAGCAACTTTCCGCACACAAGCCCTGTAACATAGTAAACTATGCAGTGCACAACTTCAGACAAGGCATAGAAGTGGTCATAAATAAAATACCTTCCCACTTTAGCTGCTCACTGATATACCCATCAAGTCTCTTCCTAAGTTCTTAGAGCTTGCTTTCCCCCGGAGACTCATCTTTGAAGGCTGTAGTGAGCTTTGCTAGTGTTAAGCATGGAGCCTCTTGCCTAAGCTCAGTTTGACAGTTGCCGAACTTGGGTGATTTAAGCAGACTATACACAATGAGCACATTTTAGAGCTGTAAAATGGTCGGTATTGTGGGGTGCTCATTTTGGCCTCTGGCTTCCCGAATGATGCCAGAAAACCTTTCAAGGACATCTTGATTCATTTTGCCGGTAAGCACATATGTAAAACCGCACTCATTTAGCAGGTAGTTCGAAAGACCTAGAGCAAACATGATTGTCACGCGAAAGCCATCAGGTGTCGACTGTGTCAGGAAACTATTGTTAAGTATTTTGCCACCAACAACTGGTTGCTCGCACTCATTCAGCCCCTTCAATGACGATTCCAGGACACTCAAGTAGTTGCAGCCTCGCTTGACCTTCCTTTGGCACCTGCCTGTTCAGTGCATTAAACAGGCTGTTCATGCGCTGAGTGAAGTCCACTGTGGCTGTGACGTCTAGTAGGTCCCGGACAGCCCTACTTAAGTAAAACTCTAAACCCTTAGCAACGCTGCAGCTGAACACCGATGTAGCCAACTTCACTCTCAGTTTCAAAGTGTTCCTCGGGTTGTCGTGAGAATACGTGAGTTTAGGGCACACCTTGAAGTAGGCTGGGTTTTTTCGTCTTCAACAAACAAGGTGTCATAATGCGCCAAACGCACTTTCCCCTTGGGAGTGGTCAACCCCTTCTGGGCGTGAAGCTGGTTTCTGGCACACTTAATTAGGTGTGGAGCATCTGAAAAAACGTAGTACGCTTCTTTTTTTCATCCATCGTGTGCTCAAACGAATTCCTAGGGTTTTCTAGAGAACCGTTCACTCCAAAGTGCTTCCACATAGACCTGTTCATAGTTGCGCTATCAGAAACAATAGCATCGACATACGCACCTTGTTCTTCTAGAAGAGTTACGGCTTTTAGGACAAGCTGAGCAAGCACAATTGCTTTTGTGGGTCCTTGCTCACAAATACTGTGATTGGTTGCGAGAACTTATCCCCAAATTAACGAAACGTAAAAACAAGTCAGCGGTCGGCAATTCCCTCACCAGCCAGTTGGATGTTGTCAAAGTCTGAAAACCCAGTGTATGTCATTGTCTTTGAGTTCACACGCATCTCTTTTCGCACCTGTATCTCATCAAAGACTAACACACCGTTTCGCTGGAATGTGTCCTTAGACAACAGTTTATTTTTGAACGCTGCAAAAAAGCTGGCGTCAATCCTACACTTTACACGGATGGCTGACAAGTACTTTCACACGGTGGAAACGCACGGCAATGGTAGGATGTCGTTGTTCCTTAAAAAGGCGTACGTAGATGAACTCCGAATATGCAAAAGCAGGCACAACAGAAGCCAACTCTCTATGTATCGGCGGTTTTTCTTGCCTGTTGCCTTAGCAGCTGCGAAGCACTCCTGAATGACCATGAGCTGTGCAATCGGGACATGCAGTTTGTCCAACTTCTCTTGCAGAGATTCATTAGAAATGTCAACAAACTTGTCCTGCATTGTCTTCAGTGCTTGCTGCAGCCCCTTTACCCTCTTTGTCAAGCAATCCTTGGCTCGTTTTAGCGCCTACTGTACTCGTCGGGAAACTCTCAACTTCTCATAATTACGGAAGTTAGACATCCGAAAATTTGTGCAGGCTCCTTTTCTTTGCCTCCTGAGCAGTGCCCTCCTTTGGTGTAGTCGCAGAGTGTCCGACAGGCCAGCACAACTCTGGCAGGCACCGTTGGCAGAAAGAACTTGCGCACACTTCCCGTTCCTTTACCGTCCACAAACATCACCAATACCGCATTCCAGTTGTGCATGGGGATACTCCTTTGCGGTTGGACCGCCACCGCAAAAAAGAAGACTCTCCAGGTTCTTCAGTAAGATTGTGATGTCGTTGATGGTTGATACCTGAACTTGAACTTGAACTTTATTTCGCATCTATACATTGTACAGATAACAGGGACACAGACAAAAAGCCACATTACGGCTTGACGAGGTCTGTGCCCCTTTTTTTTCGCAACAAACAGTTGGCGGGCAAGACCAAAATGCAATGCAAGAACAGATTCATGTACACACACGCACAGTAAGAAATAGAGATAATTTAAAACACTTGCATCTGAAAACAATGAACAAATTTATATACAAAGTTTGAAACGCGTCGCTATACACATTCAACACAAAAATACATAGTAAACAAAGGAGCATAAGAAGTATTCACTAATGAATATACAAAAGTTCAACAACGCTTCGCCTTGTACTTTTAACATAAAATGCATGTTCATTTAAAACACAATAGGCAATAAGATGTATGATCGGCACATCCAGATCCTTCGGGAAGGGAAATATGGCAGTTAATGAAGAGAGTTTAGCAAAGATGGTAAGGCATGACGTAGCATTTGTTTTCCATAATTTGTTCTACAATGTGGAACATGCCAGGTTTCTTTGTGACGTGTACTGAACGTGCTTGAATTTAGTGTGAGCCTTGATAATTGCTCTAGAAAACCCATGCTATTCTTTCTTTCTATTAAAAACCGTTTTTGCGAAATTGTATTGTACACTGCCTTTAATGGTATGATATTTAACTGGTCAAAAATAGGGTCCGTGTGTGCATCGAATGGAGCATTTAAAATCGTTCGAACGGCTTTCTTTTGCAAAAGGAATAGAATGTTGATGTTTGAGCTGGTTGTGTTGCCCCATACGAGATGACAATAATTGATATGTGATAGAAAAAGAGAATTATAAAGTAAGAGCTTCATTTTCAATGGCAGCAAGAGGCGTAATCTTACTAGTATACCTGTGACTCGAGCAAGCTTATTGGCAATAGTGTCGACATGTTCATTCCATAACATGTTTTCCTGAAAAATGACGCCTAAACTTTTTACTGAAGGTACTACTTCTATCCCGGAAGTTCCTATCTGCAGACATCCATGGACTACTTGTTTTTTATTCTTTGGTTGAAAAAGCACGCCTTTTGTTTTGGCAGCATTAATAGTTAGCGAGTTTGATAAACTCCAGTTGTTTATTTGTTCTAGAGTATCATTGGCAGTGCTGATGAGTTCGGCAACGTTTCTAGAAGTGATAAATAAACTAGTGTCGTCCGCATAGATAACAAATCGCGCCGTAGTCTTAATATTCGTTAAATCATTTATATAAATGTTGAACAATAGTGGTCCAAGTATGCTCCCTTGCGGGACCCCAGCACGTATTGGTAAATTTTTTGAATAGTGATTGCCTATAACAACAGTTTGATACCTATACTGCAGATAACTTCTAATTTATTTCAGAAATATTCCTCTAAAGCCGTAAATATCAAGTTTCGTTAGTAAAGTGTTGTGATTGATGGTATCGAAGGTCTTTGAAAAATCAATGAATATGCCAAGGGTAACCAAATTTTCTTCAAAGCCTTGCAGAATTATTTCTTTTTGGGTCAATAATGCTAATTCAGTTGAGCGACCTTTTCTAAATCCAAATTGAAAATCTGTAAGATTGTGCTTGTGACAGAATGAGGTTATTCTTACATTTATCAGCTTCTCGAGACATTTAGAAAAAATAGGCAGAATTGATATTGGTCTATAGTTCGAGAACTTGTTTTTGTCGCCAGATTTGAAAAGTGCTGTTACCTTCGCGATTTGCATGGGTCTTAGAAATGTGCCGTTCGCCAGCGAAAGATTGTACACGTGCTCCAAGACAGGACCGATTAGATCTAGTACATGCTTTGCTGGGCGAATCTGCAGGTCATCGATATCGCAGCTTTTACTATTCCGAATGCTGCGAAACATGCTTTGTATCTCTTGAGTGTCTGTCGGGTTCAGGAATGCACTGTGAACGATTTTGGGTTTTAAATATTTTATGCATTGGGGATCATAGGAGCTATTTACAAGTGACACAAAATAGTTGTTAAAAGCGTCAGCTAAGGCCGTGCCTGAAATGAGCTCACTGTCTACTGTTAATTCCTCTAGATTATCTGCCTGTTGGTTTCCATGCAGTAAACTATTTAGCTTTCTCCATGTGACATCGGTTCGCATTATCGTTTCGGCAGGGAACAATTTCTCGATGTACTGTGTCTTTGCTGCCCTTAGGAACCCATTAACTTTATTCCGGAGTTTTTTAAACGCGGCTAAAACTACTGCGTCTCTTGTCCTTAAGAACTGTTTAAAAAGAGCATCTTTTTGCTTTATGAATTTCAACGCACTGTCATTATTCCATGGCTTTCTTGCTTTTCTGGCTTTTTTGTTTTACGCTTGAATGATTTTGCGTAAGCGTTCTTAAATGCGGATAAAAACAACTCGTACGCTTTGTCGCAGTCGCTTTCGTCGTACACGTCTTGCCAGCTTATGCGCGAGATTTCGTCGCGGAATTTATCAAGAGTGAATGGGTTAACATCTTGAAATGTGTAGTGCTGATCTGCGGAAGGATGCAAGGGCAACATAGATGAATTCACAATGAGAAATATGGGCAAGTGGTCGCTGACCTGAGCCGTGATGACACCCGATTCAACGTTTTGTGCATCAATATTTGTGACGAAAACTTTCGCAGTTACCTTGGATACGAGTAGGTGTGGAAATTGTATTAGTGCATGCATTTGATTCAAGCACCCGTACTGTGCGTCTGCGAAGCGACCTGTCATGAAGCATGTTAATATTAATATCACCACCCAGAACTAGTCTGTAATCGTTATCATTAACCCAGGACAGTAGATTGTCAATGTATTCGAGAAAGTTTACCACGTTTCCTACAGGTGGGCGATATACTACGGAAGAAACGCTACGACCATGCTGAACAGTCAAGATTTCAAAGTCAGTAGTAGTGCGAGAAAAATCTTTCAACACTTCACAATGCAGGGTACTCTTAGTTAGCAGTAGAACGCCGCCTCCTTTTTTATCGCGTCGATTCAGATAATGCGTAACATAACCAGACGCCTGCAGTACTTCGTCGTTGTGATACCATGTTTCACTCAACATTACAATGTCAAATGGAAAACCAAAAGAGGACAGCAGCGCGCTCAGATGATCGTCCTTATTGCGCGCCGATTGCGTGTTCAAGTGCAAGAAGGACGTACATTTGTTTTTCTTTGAAGAAAGTATTCTGCTAACGTCGCTAGGTGTGTGTAGTGTATCGGCCATGATGAAGGGCCGTAGTGGGGAAAACGTCTAATTCACGAGTGAGATCACTCCATTTTTTCAAGGTCTTGAACGACAGATATGCGAAGTACACGTGAGTTGTCACTTTTCCGCGCGAGAACTTTGCCCTCCCGTGTCCACACGTACTTCCACTGCCTTTCTTTCTTTCGTGCTTCAGCCTGTCCGAGAAGCCTCTTTAGCGTTGGGCACAAGTGTTCATTTATGAAAATGGAAGTGTCATCAGATTGACCCAGATCAGTGGCAGATATGCGCTTTTTCCGTGCTTTTTCGATGAAACCATCTCGCTTCGTACGCGAACGAAACGGAACGACAACATTCGGACACCTACCATCCTGTCGTGATACACGGTGGCAAAGATCAACATCGCTGTCACAGACGGATTCACCTACAAGGCTACCAAGCTTCCCTAAAACTGCGGAAAGGTTTTCATTTTTTACAAACGGTACACCTTTAATTTCAACGTTTTTGTTTCTTGAATACTGCTCTTGGGTAGTCACCCTCTCTTCCAAGCCAGCAACCTGGTGTCCAAGTTCCCGACATTTGGTTATTAAAGCAGTGTTTTCCTTTTTGAGAGAAGCGTTTTCTTTTTCAATTGCTGAACAGCGTGTCGCCATCGCATCAAATTGAGTGCTGAAAAAGTCGATAGACTGTTTTATATCTTTGAATTCTTTTCTGAGTTCTTTTTCGATAGCGCTTCGCATGTCACGCATTTCCTGTCGAATATCTTTAAGGAACTTCGTGAGTTCAGAGGGCATCTGAGTACTGGGCATCTACACTCTTAGTTTGGCAGCAGCAGCGGAAAAAAGTTCCAGAAGGGGTATGAAAAGTCCTGCACAAACCTGCGTGTAGGATGGTCAGGGTAAGTGATGATGCCGGTGCCACCGCCGCCGCTGCCAAAAATGCCGGTCAAGCAGAAGATGTGGCTCCTTTAAAGCCAGAAGATGTGCGAATCCGAGGTCACGGGGACTGACGTCACTCAGAAAGCCAGGCCGAGGGTAAGCGCTGTTTGGACGGTATGATGTGGCAACGCAGGAAGCATCCCGCGCAGACGCAGCCGTGAAGTCCCCAGGCAGCAGTCAAGTCTCAATCCTCAAACCTCAAGTCTCAATCCCAGTACTTCGTGAGAAACCGGCTTGCCCTTCAAAACAACACTGAGTTGCCGGTCTTTATTAATGTCAAGCAGTTTCTACGGCACTATGTGGCTTGTGTCAGCAGCACACTGCGGTTCTCGAACGCGCCACAATTCCGAGAACACAACATTGCGAAGCTCGTCAACCCGCAGTCGGTGAAAACCCCAAGTTGTGGACGGAAGCTCAACGCTTGCCGGGCTTCCAAACAGTTCATCAAAAGTTGACAGTGCTGCGAGGGGTGCCATGGTACTATCATGAAAGAGCATGTCCGAAGCAGTAGCACCAGTTTCGGGGGGAGGCGCAAGAAAGCATTAAGAAAGCGAGCCACCAAGCTCCTGGCTTTGCTTTCGGTGTTTCTTGAAAGTCTCGTTGACGCCATGTCTCTCGGCTAGTCTCTCGCGTTGTTGTTTTTTCGAGAGATAGCTTGGGCCGTCCGGAAAAATACTGGGCACTGCATCTTTCGAGGAGGCGCTTTCCGCTTTGCTCGACACAAATCATTGCCGTTGTAGACCACTTCTGAGGTTTTGCTCATCAAATGAGGCTTGAAGTGCCGTTCACAGAAGTGGTCAGTTGACTGTGGGATTTGATCCTTGCGTGGAATGGCATTCCTCCACGCCCGAAGACGTTCTTCATCGCTCGGCGCTGAAAACAGCGAAAGTTTCTCGCTACAGGACTTGTAAGCTATGTTGCAGTGTGGGGCGATACACTTCTTTCCCATCGCTTTTACATGGCAACACGCCCGTCATATAAGCTCACAGGGTTAACCAAAACTTTCAAAGATTGCAGATAGTTCACAAAAAACAGAGACGTTCGATATTCAGAAGACCTCGTGTTGGAGCGAACTGAAGTGGCCGCTAGCAGGTTACGACTCGCATGGCCCCGGTTCTCCTAGTGCCCCCTGGTAGGTAGAAGGCGAAACCGAACAAGTTCTCTATGGAGCTGCTTCGCTGCGCCTCCGAGGCGATCAGTCACCTCCCCTTCCTACACACTGCGCCGGTCGAGCCTGGCCTCAGACACATGATTGCTCGCGTTTCGCTAGTGTGGTGTCGCTGCGCCCAGCGTGCGCGCGAGTCAACGTTACATCGCTGTATACATGGCCCTTTATAATGCGCTCGCCATCGTTTCGCTAGCTTTATTATAACAATTTTAAATTTTAGTGTTACGTAACGTCAGAAGATGACAAAGGTGAAAAACTGGTGCAAACATGATAATCATGACATGCGTGTCATGTAAGCACATCACAACATACCACGCTGATGATGCGCTCGCGGTCGTTTTGCTAGCTCCACATATGCCAAATTTGGTATCACGAGCACCACCATGGTGGTCTAGTGGCTAAGGTACTCGGTTGCTAACCCGTAGGTTGCGGGATCGAATCCCGGCTGCGGCGGCTGCATTTTCAATAGAGACAAAAATGCTGTAGGCCCGCGTGCTCAGATTTTGGGGCATGTTAACAAACCCCAGTTGGTCAAACTTTCCGGAGCCCTCCGCTACGGCGTCTCTCATAATCATATGGTGACCCCGCCGTGCTGGTATAGTGGCTAAGGTACTCGGCTGCTGACCCGCAGGTCGCGGGATCGAATCCTGGCTGCGGTGGCTGCATTTCCGATGGAGGCGGAAATGCTTTTGGCCCGTGTGCTCAGATTTGGGCGCACGTTAAAGAACCCCAGATGATTGAAATTTTCGGAGCCCTTCACTACGGCGTCTCTCATACTCATATGGTGGTTTTGGGACATTAAACCCCACATATCAATGAACCAATCATAATCATATGGTTATTTTGGAACGTTAAACCCAAGTAATCTATTAATCAGTCAAGTGGTATGACGTGACGTGACCAGACGACGAACAGACGTGAACAGACGACGTCCAAATATAAAATTGATAATATGCGTGTCATGTGAAACGTGACTACATGCTACGCTCGTAGCATGCTCGCGGCCATTCGCTAGCTCCACATATACCAAATTTGGTATCAGGGGACGTGAGTAGATTGTGAAGGTAAATGAAACGTTCAATTATTATAACTATGACGTGGAAGTCATATACGGCATAACTTACCTTCGCTGCGTAACGTTGTGCTGATTTTAAAGTTACATATCAACCTTTGGCCTTCATGGTTCGCATAACATCGATTGCCACAGAACGTGGGATCTGCCAATTTTTTCGACGTGGAAGCCTTGATCGAAAAGGCATCATGGTGTTATACGCTGTAAACAGGAGCGCTTGTTTGAATGAAGATTCGGTTGCAAGCACAGCACTCGCGCCGTGTATTGTGTTTTTTTTTGTCTTTCTGCATGCATGTCCCCATAATCAGTTAAAATGACCTTCGGCGCTCAAAAATAAACTCAATAATTACTATACGCAGTGCTAAGAAGATCGTTGCTGTGAAAAGTGGAACTGTAATCTTGTGAGCATGCTGGACAACAATTTGAAAAAAAGTTAGATCCAACAAATAAAGTCTTCAACATGATTGAACTTTTGTGGCATTCATTAGTTAGGAAGCTCAATGTTGCGTATTGTCGTTGTGGCAAAAAATAATTGTGTGGAGAGCCCATTACCTCAATAACGCAGAATAGTTGAAGCAGTAGGGAATATCCAGAATGCTGAGGAGGATGGGGAAGGGTATTAGGAAAGTGATATGAAAAAAATATAAAGTAGTAGTTTAACATGCCAGCGCGTGTTACAGTTTCGTTTGTTTATGAAAGCACCCTCTAGTTGCTTTCATCACCTATAAAAAGCGACTGATTAGAGTTGAAACACAATGACCGGTTCGAAGTGAATTTGGGTGGGTTGTACGCAATTACTTTCCCAATGTTTTGTTTCTAGACTTCAGTGCATGAATAAAAATGTTCATTCGTGTTTTGAACTGATAAAAACAAAGAGAGTTTGCCACGCTTACTGAGAAACCTTGCTTATACAGTCTGCTCAATGTGCTAAACTCTAAGCCTCTAAATTAAGTATCGAAGAAGGAAGATAGGTGTAAAAGCAGCCAAATAAACTGGTTTATTCAGCGGGAAATAATTTTAGAAGCGAACCTCTTCACCGTTTCGTTTACGATTCTACATTGAAATTTAAAAAATTTAGCATGAGTTTGTTTTCTGACTCCAGCCTCCATCCAGCCTACATCAGCGTGAAGTTTTGCTTCTTGGTCGCCTTTATTGGGCATCGCTTCCACCAAAGCATAACCCTCGTCAATTGGAATGACACACAGCACATGATGAAATGTTTGCGATGTCACAGTGTCCCCAATTTGCTTCAGAGAGACAAGTACTTGCCAACGCATCGCGGCAACTGGACGATCAGTCAACGTCTGTGCAGGTGCTGTTGCAGCGCTGTCTACTTTTGAATTCCAATGGCAGATTGCGAGCGCTGGACCGAATTGCGAGTGGAACACGCATATTCTGCAGGACTGTTGTCGAGAAATTTGCGATTGGAACGCGCGTGTCTTAACAGGAGCTGTTGGCGAGCGGAAATGTAGCGAGGGAGCACAATAGGGTGCGAGGGAGTGCAAAGCGTTTCCCAGACATCCATTGGTGATTTGATGAAGGTGGTTGCACAGAATACGTCACTTGAGCTTGCGGTCAAATCTGCCGATTTCGGCGGAGCAAGAATTCTTGCTCTATGGAGCAATCCACGATCAGCGGTTGCTCTCAATCTGCCATTGGAACACACAATTCACGCTCCCGATCCGCCATTGGAATGTGATTGCTCCACTCAGAGCAGAAAAACTTGATTTGGATCTGCGATTGAAAGTCAACATACATCTCTTTACAGCCCAGAAGTCAGTGAAAGCCCTTCTGTGCTTTTGAGGTCGACGAGTTTGTGTGAACGCATTTGACTCCAGTGGAGTTCTGCACGCTGCCGTGAATTTACTGTCTGTCTGTTCCATTTTTTTCTTTTCCTTCTCCTCTCTCTTTCTTATCTTTTTAGTCCCCTTTCTTAATCCCATATAGTGTAGGGTAGCCAATCGAATGTCTTTCTGGTTAACCTCTTTGCCTTCATCCTTTTTGTCTGCTTCCTTCCCTTCTTGACAACCCTCGCGATTGGGCTTGCAATGTTTCTAGTGCGCACTTTCCAGCTGGTTAGACGGAATCATGCAGACAGCGTTGCGCGGCAAGCGCGGCCAATCTTCTTTACTACTTATTAACGTAAACTAAGGAGCATCTTACGCTACAATTGGCAAATCTCTGAAAAGTCGTTTTCATTCCTTTGCTGAAACACGCGCATATATTTGTCAATATACAGCGCTAAAAGGTATGGACAGCAGGGAAAACTAGGCGGCTCGAGCATTTTTGTCATCTGGTCTTCCCTGCTGTCCGTTCAATGAGCTCTGTTAAGGCATTGACCATATATAAGTGAACTATCCTTGTTCATTGTACACATTTTCCTTTCATATGTCTCCTGTACGTCCGCCTAGCGGTGAACTTCATTGAAATTATCATTCAGGAAACGCATGCTGCTGTATACTGTCCCAGAAAGGTAACATTCCCACTCACCGGGCCTCAATTTCTTGACGGTGACCGCACCAACTTTTCAATTGGCGCCCTTTATAAAAATATGGCGACATCGTTTTTTTGTTGTTGTTGGAGCGCCTTGCTTTTACTTCTCGCTAAACAGTCAAATATTCGAAGACTTTAATGCAGAAGCCATTCAGCACACCTGTACATTTCTTTTGATGGCGTATCCTCGTTTCAGGAGGAACAAATTGCCATCAAGCCATCAATAAACGGCGCACGTATTTTCGAAGTGAGACCACGATATATATGGAAATTCGGAATATCAAGGCACTTCAAAGGTAAAAAAAGAACTGGGTAATCAGGTTGGCAGTTTCAACACATAAAGCATCTGTGGCTCATCTGATCAGTTGGTTCTTTTTGTGGAATAAAAAATAAATACTGAAAGAAAGAAGCAATGCGCCCTTCTTTGCAATGTCAAAAATCACCAACAACAATTTTTTTTTCTGCCCCATGAAATTGCGAATTCAAGTTGGCGTGAAACCAGTAATCTGTACTAAGCCTGGGAAAAATAACAGCATGGACAGACTATGTGTTTTTGTTATACTTTAGGGGTTACGAACATCTCGACTTCTTCTGTCCTAGAGTAACTGTCTAGAAATCGGCTTGTGTTCTGTGAGTCGTAGTAGGTTAGAGTTTTGGTGATCGTCAATGTTTTTGTCTTGAGAGGATTGCTTAATTGTTCATGACAATCAATTCTCTCGTTTTCTCTCGCTTTTTCAATTATGTACGTTGAAGCAGGCGGGTGCAATTTTTTTCTATGCTGTAGCTGTGTTCTGTTGCGGCACCCAGCTACTCCCAGTCGGGGAATAGCTTAACCATTGCGTCCCAGTGTTAAGCCTTCCACTGAGGCTATATCCAGACAATTCTACGCAATTTCAAGCACCTAGTTTACGCAGGAAAAAAACTTATTGCGTGGAAGCAAAAAGAGACACTAAGAATGCTGGGAAATTCAGACGTCGGAATGCTCGAGTTATTACTGTACGCATTTAGATTTTTTTGGCATAGTTGCGTTTTATAGATTGCTATGCACTCAAATTGCATCAAAACTGGTTGTCACAACTAGCCTGTCAATCTGCTTTAGGTACTGAGACACTGCACTAGGCACTGCGACCTACTTATATTGGGTTTCGCAATTCAGTTTGTAGGGCGAGGGTGAATCCTCGGAGAAGGGCTCCCTTATTTGAAATCTTTTTGCTATTCTGCTTGTGCCTCAATTTCTTCTTTTGCTTCTTTTCGAACTGTTTCAGATCTCTTCTTTCATTGGTTGTTAGGACTTTATAATGTAAGCTTTTAGAAAATTCTTCAAGTTAATCGATGTAGTGGTTTTTCGGTAAATTGAGGCTTGTAAAGAAAGCGTTGTAAAGTGATGTTTGCCAGTTTGATTGGTACTTCGATCATGGCGTACCTAGAGCGGGTGTCGCTTCTAATTTAGGTCCTTTGAGGTATATGTTGTTTTTATACTGTGGTTTTCAGTGGCGAGCACGAAGGTGTCGTTAGGGAGCTTTTAGGTAAGCTTTCTAGCTTCTAAGAATTCGATGCGGTGTGTCTGGAAGGTGTTGACTTCCCCTGTTAATTATTTGTTTGTTTTTCTCCGTGTGAATTGGCATGTGACCCCGCGTTGTGGCTTGGGAGCAGCTGGCACTGGTGTTTTATATATTTTGACGGCCATTTCTGTTTGAGCTTATGCGAGTGCCCGTAAATGGGTTGGTGTTTGCGTGAAATTTTCGGTTGCTGCTTTGGTTTCATCTATGTTCATTGTGTCTGGTTGGTAGCGGTTTTGACTTGAGCATGTCGTTTTTGTGGAAGCTTCAGTTGTAGACTTCTTGTTGGTTTCGTTTGACTTCGTTTTGCTCACAGACGAGTGTGTTTTCGAAACAGAGTACCTTTGTGTTGTTTGAGCACTGAGGGTTGTTTTGTTAGTACGTGGGGTTGCAGTGCATGTCACTGTGGATGCAGGGACGGTGAAGGGGCCTTCTGAGGGATGTTCAGCGTTAGCTTTACCGTTTTTTTACCAACTGTTAAATGTGCTGTGATACTACTTCTACTAATCGGTGTTTAAGGTGCAATCTTTCTCAAACCAAGTCTTCGTGCGGTGAAGCGTTTATTTCTGGGTGGTGTATAACATCTACGTTGTGGAAATTTGGCAAGTTGAAAATGAGTGTGTTGTATTGCTTCCTTGCTTCACTGTTCCTAATCACTGTGGTTGCCTGATTGATTAGTCGACGGTGTTTGTTTTGTAGGCGAGGGCTTACTGTAGTGACAGTTGTGTGGTTGTTCGGGCGAGCAGCCTGACTTGTAAGTGTAGCTTTATTTATTGACTCAATTGTTTCTGTCGTGCTGTGAGTGTGTAAGTCGTTGGTACCTGCATTGATGATGAAGTTGGTGATGTTCGTTGGTGCGTAAGATACCAGTGTCAGAACGTCTTTTGTCTGCGCACCCCTAAGGTAATGAATGTATGGATCGTGTGGACCTGATGAAAAGCGTTCATGCAGGTATTTGTATTGGTTGTCGCCTAGAATGCCTGCATGCGCCAAGGATAACAAGGGGCAAAAACCATGTTTCGTTATCGTAAGCAGGCATGGAAATTCAAAATTGGCATGGGAGCCGACAGATGGAAACACGTTGTGAAATTGTCAGGTTGAACAGTAGAAGTTTCAGACGTTTCTACAGGAGAGCCTATCTTTGTCGTAGGCACGCCGTCATCCTTGTCGTGTTATTTTGGGATCATAATAGTGGCGTCATCTTCTGGTGGTGGCACGTGTCCCTGTTGGCAATAGCCACCTGGAAAGCGTAAAACTACACAGCAGAAGCGTGCAGTCCTCGCTTAATTTCAAGTTTGGGTAGAATAGAATGAAGGGAATGGGAAAGAAAACATAGAGAAAAAAGAGGAGGAACACGTAAACCATGAGGGGTGTGCTACAAAGTGGTGTCTGCTATAGACACAAAAACAGAAAAGATCCTGAAAGTTGGAAGCCTGCAGACGCTCACCGCGTCCAGCCACTACAAAGGGTTGTCCACGAAAGCGGCTTACGCCAATTCCCGAACAACTATGACTGGTACTCATAACAAGAAAGCTGTTGCAAAAAAAGGGGGAAGAGAAGCAGCTGGCGTACTTTTAAATTATAAAATTTCGAAGGTAAGCGATGCCGGATGGGATCAGAAGAGCACGTGTTTAGTAGGGACGGTCATTGGCGAAATTTGGCCTTGAAAATATAGTTTTGGAAATACTGCACACGAAGCTTCCGTCTTCAGTTGCATGTGACGACGCCCATAGAGGTCAGACGATTGGTGAAGACGCTAACAAACTATGCGCAAGAAAGGGTACGAAGTGCCAAAAATGTGCAAAAGGAGCGTCGGAAGAATCCTACGAATGGCTACGTGAAAACTCCGTATTGCCGTTGACCAACGTTGTGCGCATCCCCAAGTGACTGGCGGACCCTGTCTTTCAGTTTATTCGCCTGGGGGACAAGCGCCTTAAACGAGCCATCCAAGTGTTTCTTGGTGAGTTGTGTTCGTACTCCACCCTCGACTTCATTGAAATGTACAAGAACACGCCGCCACTCTTCGACGCTCCTCATGGCGATCTCGCTACCTTTTACATGGATGTGCCCACATCGTTTGATGTCAGGATATAACTTTTAAATTTTTAGTTTCACGGCATCCACGAGGAAGTATTGGCCTTTGTAAACAACTTGTACAGCCTGCTCGAGAGGACTGACCCCAAGAAAAAAATGCATAGAAATTGTGTCCCCTCCGAGTGCAGGCAATTTTTTTATCCTCTTCTTTCATTTTACATTAACCATGGTACCATTCCTAATTTTATTTGCTACACAAGCTTTCCACTACAGGACACCGTGGGCCGTCGCATCCTGGTATGTAACGAGCCAAACTGTGAGTCATCTGCTTTTGATACTGTCAAAAAAAGTTTGGTGGTGACGTAGACTCGGTGGCTGTCAAGTACCCTGCTGACCAGAACATTTCTAGAACACCTGTTCCTGTGCTCTCAGACAACGAGATGTTTCCAAATGACAATGCCTTCAATCACCACATGTGGTGCTACAAGTGGCGGGCGTGTCCTCCAAAGAAGAAATGCGAGAAGAAAATTCACTAAATGGCCCTGGTGCTCCTTTTTGACACAGTTGCCCTGGAAGAAACATACGTCAGCACGCACCAACTTGATCAATAAACAGTTTTTGGACCCAACATCCTCAGTACTTGGTGAATGTATTGCATTTTCCGACGACATCGACAACGACAAGCACGACATCTGTCAGTCACAGTCAGTCGCAATCATAGTCAGTCACAGTCGGTCAGTCGGTCGGTCGGTGGGTCGGTCGGTCGTCACAGTCACAGTCAGTCAGTCACAGTCAGCCAGTCAGTCAGTTCCGAATTCACAAAATACCGTCCACAGAATTATACAGTGCCAGTATTCCAGTGAGACCAATAGTATCGAACAGCAGCAACTTAATCGAGAACCTCTCCATTATTCTAAAGCACTTTCTAGGTGTAATTCCAAAGTCATTACCGTCATTTGTGTAACATACATCCCACGTACTTAAAATAATAGGGTAAATTAATAAGAACGGTACCCTACCACAAGACGCCATTCTCGTCACACTAGATGTTACCGCTTTATATACAAATATCCCTATCCCTGAGGGCTTATCTGCCGTTGAGCTAACATTCTCCCGACAGAACGCACTACTCTTTATTGAAGTATATTTAACACTACTAGAATCAGTACTATCACATAACTACTTTGAATTCGAGCGAAGCTACTACCTCCAAATACAGGCAACAAACATTGGTACCCCATTTGCTCCCACCTACGCAAGTATATTCAATGGAATTCTAGAAACCGCATTCCTGTCTCACTCTGCAAACCAACTTCACACATACACTCGGTACATAGATTACATATTTATAATATAGGGACATTGGCAGCACAACCTAGATAAGTTCACTTCATGCTTTAACTCATTTTATACAAGAATAACGTTCAACTCCGATACCTCGACTGACCGCATCAAAATTCTCGACACGACCATTTATCTTGGAAATGTTTTACTAAAGGGAACTTTGAATACAAAAATCATACGACAAGCAACAATACTTAGAAAATACAAGCCGCCACCCGAGAAGCTGTAAACAGGGCATTTTTGAGAGTCAGGCAACAAGGTTACGCCGCATATGCATACAAAATGAGAAATATCTAAACAGACTTACCGCCCTAAAAAAAACACTACCAGAAAGAAACCATTCTAACACATTGCTTGACAAAGCGCATACAGACGCACTGCAACTGGACCAAAATTAAACACTCAAACCACGCTCTAAAAGCACACCAACAGCAACTACGCCGCTTCTCACAACACAGTTTTCTAATGCACTGCCGAAGATAAACAACAACCTCATGAAATATTATTCAATTCTAACAACCAACCAGAAACTCAAGAAAATCTTTCCCGAACCGCGTAAGGTCGTTTAGAGACGCAACGCTAACTTCAGAGAGACGCTTGTTTACGCAAAGCATGAAGCCATGAAGCAAAAACTAGCAAAACGTGTTACCCCTGTTGCCGGTCCAGATGCTCTACCTGCAAAAATGTAGAGCTGGCTACCAACGTAAAAAGCCTACCATCTGATTACATTCACAAGATGAAATCGAGCTTCTCCTTTACTCCAAACAACATTATATACTGTCTTGAGTGTGCCACTTGCAGAAAACAATATATAGGCAAAACTGGGTAGCCGATTCACGTAAGACTGCACGGCCACCGTGGAGACACAAAGTACAATTTACCAAAAGTTGCAGCATGTCACTTCAATCAGCATGACCACAATCAAGTGCGTACACCCATCAGGAATCAATGTAGCTCATGCCAATTTGGAATCGCTGAAAGTCATAGGATACTTGCAGCAATATTTAAAAATACAAGATACTTTCAGCCTTCAAATAGACATAACGAGTATTACATAAAATCTCTCCTTGCCAACACATCGTATTACTATTATTTTTTTCAATTTTTCAATTTGAAATATAGATATGCTTCTGTCTATATACAACTATGAAGTTTTTATTTTCTAGAACATTTCAACCACTGCTTTCTTTACCCTTTCCTCGCTTCTAAAAACACTCCTGCCGCGCATCGTTAAGGTCATTGCCAAACCAGTTAGTTCTCTTTGTCGACCGCTTCCCTTTTTTGCCTCTTCCTTTCCTTTTTCTTTTCTTTTTCTTGTGGTTCTTCATCGTTGCTCATTTCCGTTGCATTCTCAATTTTCCTTTTTCGCAGCCATCATACCGCCAAACTCTTTAGGCAAATCCGCTGCGCGGGCAACCTACGAAGATACCGAAAGCATATTATCACCAATGACCATCCCCATTAAACACGAGCTCTTCCGACTCTATGCGGCATCACTTACCTTCGACATCTTGGCATTTGAAGTACGCCGCCTGTTTTTATCCCCCCCCCCCATTTTCGTAACTGCTTTCTTGTTCTGAGTACCACACACAGTTGTTCGGGAACAGGCGTAAGCCGCTTTCATTGGCAACCCTTTGTAGTGATTGGACGCGGTGACCGTCTGCAGGCTTAATACTTTCACGCAATTTCCTTTCTTCTTGTCTATAGCACACAACACTTTGCAGCAGACCCCTCCTAGTTTGAGTGTTTCTTCTTCCTCAGTTTTTTTTTTTCATTTTTCTCTTTCCCTCTCTTTTTCCTCTTTTCTCCTGCATCCTCCGAGAACCTTGCTATCTTAAAATGAAGCGAGGATTGCACTCCTCTGCTGTCTAGTTTTACTCTTCCCAGACGGCGATTGCCAACAGGGACACGCGCCACCACCAGAAGATGACGTCACTAATAACCCTCTTAAATCTAACATGCCAAGGATGACAAGGTGGCTTTGACGAAAATAGCTTCTGCTATCTAAACGTCGGGCAGCCTGTCTGTGGCACTTCTACTGTTCAACCTGACTATCCCAATAGGTGTTTCCTTCTGTCGGCTCCCATATAGATTATGAGCACTGTTGTATTTCTTGTGCGTTCAACGTTTGGTCCCCCCTCTCTCTCTTTTGGTATCCACGTACCAACGTTTTTTTCCTAATAGTTAGACTATATTTGTTAAATTTTTTTCGCGTCAAATTTTCATGCACTCTAACCGCCCGCGACGCATACGCTCAACGTAATAACGGCATAGAAGTAGCCGAGTAGTTCGCAAAACAGGGGTGGTGGTAGGAACATTTACTGCCACTGCAGGACGCAGGGGCCGAGGATGCTGGATAGGTCCTCCCTTATGGTTAGGAGGCAAGCAACTCGTCAGTTGAGAGCAAAAGTCAAATTATAAGTGCAGCCACTAAAAATCAGGAATCACACCCACATAAAAATCATATCATGGTTTTAAAAGCGAATTATTTCTTAGTCAAGGCTTAGTGCGCACAGATCTCCTAGAGTGCGCTCCTCTTTGCCCCTAGCAACAGTTGCGCCGCGCCTAGTAACCGCAGCAGGTGGTGAGCGGTGGAGGGTAAGGAAGAGGAGCG
This sequence comes from Rhipicephalus microplus, assembly GCF_043290135.1. Classification (NCBI taxonomy): domain Eukaryota; kingdom Metazoa; phylum Arthropoda; class Arachnida; order Ixodida; family Ixodidae; genus Rhipicephalus; species Rhipicephalus microplus. Next base: position 103,325,822 of record NC_134706.1, on the reverse strand, counting down.
CGTGGGAGTGTGATGGCGCTCGTATCGCGGATACAGTGGCTAGAATAGGAAAGTGTGATAAACAGGCCGGCTAGCGTGTAACGAACGCCTTGGGAGGAAACAGCCAGATGGCACTGGCACACGTTTGCACGTCAACCAAGGCGGCGATGCACTGCGCAGAGACGGCAATGAACCACTCGCGTGGACAATGTGAAATATTAACAATATATATTCTTTGCTCGTGCATGGCATCAAATGGCAACTGAGAACATATGTTATTAGCTTCTGGAAAACAGGATGCCTACGCTGTTGCATGGCTGAACTGAAATATGGTAAGATAGACAGGATGCCGAAAGTGAGCGCGTGACGGCAGTGAAAGAATTTATAGGTGTGAAGCGGTAGAAGAGTGGAACTCTAAACTCAGTTGTGAGCCATTTTTTCAAACGTTTCCACGGCGCACCATTATTTCCTCAAGCACTAATATTTAAATAAAGCCCCATAATTCAAAACGTCATACTCAATAACGGGAATCACGAGCAGCATTTGGATGAAATCCTTTTATTTTCTGCACACAGATCATACAACGCATTTCCGAGTTGTGACTCACTATCTGTTTACAACAATGCATTCTTTTGTAATTCCTTTTTTATCGCCAAGAAAAAAAGTATTATATTTCACAAGCGCCCCACAGGACATTGGGCTGCAAGCCTACGTGATGCACCTGAGCTCCAGGTACTTCCTCTTTTCACGGGAAGATGCTCGCTCCTTGTGGAGCACCTTTGCGTAAAAACGTAAATTGGTGAGCAGAAAAAAAAACTTGGTTGCTTTTGGTGAGGCTCGGACCATGTTGTGCGCCGCCCAGTGTGACATTTTTTTTTCTAATAGCAAACAAGCTTGTCCAAGCTGTAGCTGTGAAGCTCGTTGTAGCTAAACCACATTGAAAAAGCAATTTCAAGGGCGTCTACAAATGCGAAGAGCTTCTCCAAAAGGCCTAGCCGTAGGCGTCCACACGAGTGGGAAAAGGGGGCTGGCCACTTGGGAGGGAGGCGTTAATTATGTTCTATACATTGACCAGGCAGCGGGATGCTCTTTCAGTAATCTAATAGGGGGGAGTAAAATCTGCCTCATACACTGATTTATTAAAAGAAGGCGCCCTGCAATGAACCTTCGTACCCCCCCCCAACCCCCTGAACGGCAAGGACGCCCATGGGCCTACTCCTTTCAACGCGGACAATTTCGCCTTTCACAACGTGATCGAAGTGCCGGGAGATGTACCTCTCTCTGCAGTGCAGCTCGCACACTGCCGAGTTTTCTTGAAGCAACTTGTCAGCGCGCGCCGAACAACGCATGCTTCTTTTTAGCTTTTTAACCCCGGGACGAAACTATGGCTTTGTTTTCTCGAAATGAGAGTGCACACAGAAGCATTGGTGACAGAGTGCCACCGCAATTTGAAAAACGAAGAAGAACACGCCAAACGAAACTGTCGGAAACGTGCAAACAACGTATAAACGATTGCGCGCGCCGCTACACAGCTCCTCCTCAGAGGTTTGAGTGTGCTCCGTAGGCGCCGCTTGCGCTCATCACACTTTCCTATTGCAGCCACTGTATCCCAGAGCAGCGGATATATGGTGGCTAGTCGGAGAGGTGTCGGCATCGTCCCGGCCGCGCCTTGAAAGTAGCCGTGCTGGTATTTCATCTCGCCGCGGAGTGGCGCGCAAGTCGCCACCGTGATTGGTTGAGAGCACTTGCCAGCCGCGAGCGCATCACTTTTCATCGCTTTCTTGTTTGCTTGCAAGTTGAAACGTCTGCGCTTTGCCTATTTGGATTTGTTCGGCATCAATACGTGCCAATGTGACCACGTCACAGTGGTCGGTAAACAGCAAAGACGCTGCTTGCACCAAGATGCAATGCAGGATATGTTTCGGCCTGTACAAAAGCAGAGAAAACGTCTCTCTTCTCTGCTCCCACCGACGATGACCGGCGCAAGGCCTGGGAGCATGTGACTCTGCGTGGTGACAAACCATTGGAAAATAAATTAGTTGTGTGCGAAGCTCATTTCGACAAAAAAAATCACCGTATGTAGCTACAAGCATGTTATCAACGCGTCCTTGGCAAGTTCGGAAAAAGCTGTAAAAAGAAGGGTGGGTTCTTGAGTGAATCAACTGCCGAAAAACTCCGCGTCACTCTAACCAGCACCCTTTACATCCGGCACTATGTCACGAAAACCTCAGGACGTCGTTAAGTATTTATATAATTGATGACGTCTCGCCTTTGCCAAGATGTGCCTAAAATATTTTTGGAATTCTGAAGGAAATGTCCGGCTCGAATAATCATCCTTCGTCAACACAATTTTTTATCTCTGCGAATGGCCTCACTTTATACAGTTTGGCACAGTCACCCTCCTGTGGAAACATACCTTCTGGAGTTCTGAGCAGCCTTCTATATCCTCGAATCCAAAATAATTCAATAATGTTGCGGAATAAGCTGGATGAGCTTCTAGATGTGGGGCACCTGAATGAGGTTCATGAAATGATTGTTTCTTGTGAAGGCCTTTTTGACCCCACTGATCTCATTGGACGCAAAAGTGACTCCCGTATCATTTATTACGTCAGTGGCATGTTACCCGAAATGTGGGGAAAAAGACGAAGTGTGACAAATGCACCAGATTGCTGCATCACTCTGGGAATTCTAGCTTGCTTCGGCAGAATCATGCCTTCTGTACCCATGCGAGCCCTTAACAGACCTAGTCAAAGCTATGGAAGATGCATTCACCCTTTGTTTCAGTTTTAACAAGTTTTAAAGTGATAGCATTACAGACTTTATCTCTTGTCTGTCTGTGAAGAAATTAAATATGGTCGGTCGTGAACACCACAAACTAGAAGTGACAAATTAGATAATTAGGTTCTCTTCACTCTCCAGAATTCTATTTTTCGTTGCTGGAAAAACTGCGTCCAAGCAAAAAATAGAGAAAAAATGAAGTTCTTGATATTGAGACATATGACTTAACTATCATAGTGTCAACTCAGAAAACAGGGTTTTATTTTATGTTATTTTGTGTAGAGAGGAAGAAGAATATGTGCGAGAGGTACGGGGATCGATACCCAGCACCTCCACCACTCCAAAAGGGGGTTTATTGGCGCAAGTAGTACTTGCACAGCAGGTCTATTGATGCGGAAAGCGGGCGGCAGCAACCGACGCAGGAAACACAACGATCGGGGGAACAGCTCGCGCTCGGCTCCTCTTGCTAAAGGCGTGACCCACTGCGGCACATATTCTTCTTCCTCTCTACATTTGTATTACTCACACAGTGTTGTTTCTTGTGATTTTACTATTGTCTTGTTCACATTGTAACAAATCTCCCATTAACAACTGTGATGTCCGTCTCCCCGCAGGTTCGCCTGCGCAAGTAGGCGTTTGGTGTGTAGCGACACCACGGACCCGAGCTAACGGGGGAGTTTCGGCTCCCTCCCACGCCTAGCCGTGCGTGGCTTTGTCGTGTCCGGGGAAAAGGGGATCCTGGGGGTTCAGCCAATGCTGGGTGATTCGACCTTTAAGGCCCCCCGGCAGAGGCAACACACCCCTTTGGCCCTGGCTTCACGTAGACGGCACCCCTGGGCTGACCCACCCAGGGGAAATCGGTAGTCGCCTTTTCCTATTTCTCTCTCTCTCTACATCTTAGTCTTTTCTCGTCTTTAAATCTATCCTGTCTTCTTCTCTCTTCCATTTACTTCTGATTTTTCCTGGCGGCAAGGGTTAACCTTGTGTATGTGCTCTGTCTTGGGCACAATACATTTGGTTAGAGCGGCTGTGTACAGCTGACGTTGACATGCCTCATATAAATTTAGGACTTGTCACGTCCCCGTGTTGGGCTCCATGGTGGGCGGCTGGCATGGCTGCCGAACTCACATTTAGTTTATGGCTTTTTCTTCTCTCCCTTCATTGCACGATCGTCCTCTCCCGAAGAGAGGGCGCACCGAAGACTTTTGCATATATTTCAGCAAACCGAAAGAAACCTTTCCCCGCTACCATGTAATCCATTGTGAAACCGCTGAAAAGAACGCCAAAACTATTTCGCCTTTCGTTGTTTCCAAATGCCTCACCACTACGCTTGGACCAGGTTACCAGGCTACAAGAATGGCCAGTGGGGATCTCCTCCTCGAGGTAAAAAGTCAGAGCCAGTATGAAAACCTCTCAAAACTAGAATCGTTTGGAAACATACCTATCTCAATTACACCACACCGCTCACTCAACACTTCCCGAGGCGTTGTATCTGATCAAGACTTACTAGACCTGGCTGAAGGTGAGCTCCTCGAGGGCTGGAAGGACCAGCAGGTGACACAAGTACAAAGAATCAAAACTAGGCGTGATAAGAAGGAAATCCCAACAAAACACATAATTGTGACATTTTGCACCTGCACCCTGCCTGAACATCTCGAAACAGGATACTTGAAGTTGAATGTGAGACCTTACATTCCCAACCCACGACGTTGCTTCAAACGCCAGTGTTTTGGTCACGGCTCTCAGAGTTACCGCGGCCAACTCACCTGCGGAAAGTGTGCCACCACAGGACACGCTACGGACGAGTGTAAGGTGGAGGATGGGGCCCACTGCGCAAACTGCGATGGTGCCCATCCCGCATACTCCCGAACCTGTGCAACATGAAAAAAGAAAAAAGAAATTGTTACAATCAAAATCACACAAAACATTACTTTCCGAGAAGCCCGTCAACAAGCCAAGGCTGCCCTGCCACTCGTCCCCACGGCGACAACCAAGGCCGCTGCAAGCTCTTGCAGCGGCCAGGGTAACCCAGCACCAAAGGAGGTTCCTTCGACCTCTAGCTCAAGAGGACCGAAGGTTTCGCCCCCCGAGGTGAAGGAGACCCCAGGGTCGGCCGATATGAAGGCCTCGTCTCACCAGGCGAGGTCCCAAGCCCAAAACATCAGCTCGCAAATGCGGGCACGCAGTGCCTCTGAGAAGGCAATGGACACCACGGCACCCCTGGTGCAGAAAGATCGGCGTAGCTCCCTGGAGCGCGCCAAAAGAAATAAAAAGGCAATAACGGGGCCCGGTGACGGCCCTGTTCTTTGAGTCTTAACGCTTAGCTTAAGAAGCAGACACACCCATTGTTCCTTACACACAGCACTACGTTACCTCCAATATGGCAACACAAATAATACATTGGAACGTGAGAGGACTCCTTAGAAACCTCGATGATGTTCAAGAGCTCTTTCGCAAACATTCGCCGAAAGTGCTGTGTGTACAGGAAACTCATTTAAAATCTAAAAACACAAATTTTTTGCGTCGGTATGTTCTCTTCCGAAAGGACAGAGATGATGCTGCGGCATCATCCGGCGGTGTAGCCATTATTGTTAATCAAAAAGTAGCATGCACACATTTACCACAGCAAACAACACTAGAGGCAGTGGCTGTTCGAGCAGTTCTTTTCAACAAGCTCGTCACCATCTGCTCTCTGTACATACCCCCACACCACCGCCTTGGAAAACGAGAATTCGAGTCTTTAATAGACCAACTACCCGAACCTTATCTGGTCCTTGGTGACCTGAATGCTCATAGCAGTCTACGGGGTGATTCTCGCTGCGACGCACGAGGTCGTCTCATTGAACAGTTCCTTTTTTCCTCCGGCGCCTGTCTGTTGAATAGGAAAGAGGCAACATATTATAACCTTGCCAACAAAACCCACTCTTCCATAGATCTCAGCATCGCATCTCCTTCACTTGTACCATTACTCCACAGGAAAGTTCTAAATAATCCCTACGGAAGCGACCATTTTCCTGTCGTTTTGAGTACACAAACATCATACGAATATCCTCCACGATTTCCCGAATGGCTTATACACAAAGCCGACTGGGAACAGTTTCATAACAAAGCTCACTTATCTTGGACTGACATATGTGGGCTAAGCATAGATGAAGCTGTGCAGTACTTCACAGCTCTCCTTATTAACACAGCAGCCAAATGCATCCCACAAACATCTGGACAGCCCGGCAAGCGACACGTCCCATGGTGGAACACAGAGTGTCGTAATGCGCGAAAGGAACAGAACAGGGCATGGAGGTTGCTGCGCAACTCGCCGACAGCGGAAAACCTTGAGAGCTTTAAGAAAATAAAGTCTCAAGGCAGGAGAACGCGTCGGCAGGCCAGTAGAGAAAGCTGGCAGAAGTTTTTGTCAGGGATGAATTCATACACACAGGAGGCTAAAGTCTGGAACATGGTCGGTAGGATAGCAGGAAAACAAGTACACACACTTCCACTCGTAAACACTCAGGGTGATACCTTGGAAGATCAGGCAAACTTCCTCGGTGCACACTTTGAACGGGTATCCAGCTCGTCCCACTATACTGACACTTTCCAAAAATACAGAACAAGAATAGAAAAGCAGAAACTAGAACATATATCCACTAGATACGAGGCATATAACCAAGCTTTAAGTCTAGCTGAGCTCCGAACATCTCTAAACTCCTGCAGTACTTCTGCCCCAGGTTCTAAACGTGTGGTGTATGAAATGTTAAAAAACCTACCAGCCGAAACACGAAAAACCTTACTTTGTTTATACAATGCTATCTGGTTTTCTGGCACTATCCCTACCTCCTGGAAAGAGGCTATTATTATTCCCATTTTGAAAGAGGTCAAGGACCCTTCTTTAGCTTCAAGTTATAGGCCTATTGCACTTAGAAGCTGCTTGTGCAAAGTATTCGAAAAAATGATAAACTGCCGACTTCTACATATTTTTGAAACAAACAATTTGCTCGACCCATTTCAGTGCGGGTTTCGAGAAAGTAGATCCACCACAGACCACCTCGTTCGTATCGAGGCACAGATAAGAGACGCCTTCGTCAATAAACAATATTTTCTCTCTGTGTTCCTCGATATCGAAAAGGCTTATGATACAACATGGCGTTTTGGAATTCTAAGAGACCTGTCCCACCTTGGCGTGCGCGGAAGAATGTTTCAAATAATTGAAAGTTACCTGTCAAACCGGACATTCCGTGTCCGAGTGGGCACGGTTCTTTCCGGCGTGCCACAAGGTGGTGTACTTAGCTGCACACTTTTTCTCATCAAAATGAATTCCTTGCACTTGTCCAACCCCCGCAATATCTTCTATTGTACATATGTCGACGACGTCCAGCTTGGCTTCAAGTCATGCAACTTGGCAATGTGTGAGCGGCAGGTTCAGCTGGCTTTAAACAAGGTCTCCAAATGGGCAGAAGAAAACGGATTTCGACTTAACCCACAAAAAAGCACGTGTGTCTTGTTCTCTCGAAAGAGAGGTATGCACTCGGAACCTGACATTCGACTGAACGGGCAACGTCTGTCCGTCAAAGCCGAGCATAAATTCTTAGGCTTAATCTTGGACAACAAGTTGACCTTGGTGCCACACATAAAGTATATAAAAACAAAATGTTTAAAAGCCATGAATGTTATAAAAGTGTTGTCACGTTCTACTTGGGGTAGTGACAGGCAATGCCTCATGAATCTGTATCGAAGCCTCGTTCGCACCCGCTTAGATTATGGGGCCGTTGTTTATCAGTCTGCAACTCAAAGTGCTCTGAAGATGCTGGACCTCGTGCACCATTTGGGCATCCACCTTTCTACGGGTGCTTTTCGCACCAGCCCCATAGAAAGCCTTTATGTTGAGTCAAATGAGTGGTCGCTTCATCTGCAGAGAACTTACATGTCTTTTGTTTATTTCCTTAAGGTGAAAGCGGATAAGAAGCACCCCTCATACTCTACTCTTAATGATTTGTCGAGCTCAATTCTGTTTCAAAACAGGCCTTCGATGAGGCAGCCCTTCTCAGTTCGCCTGAAAAGTCTAGCTGAGGAAACTGGAGTCTCACTTGAACACAGCCTAATGGCTCCTGTAGCATATCCACCACCGTGGCAATGGCAGACTATAGACTGTGATGTGTCCTTTCTAGAAGTTACAAAACATGCGCCTATTGCCCATATCCGAACATACTTTCTGGAACTTCAACACAAATACACACGTCCTGAGTTCTTTACAGATGCCTCCAAATCCAGCTCCTCTGTGTCCTATGCTGCTGTCCGCCCATCCTTTTCGGATGCTGGCCCTCTACATCCAGGCACAAGTATCTTCACAGCAGAAGCTTACGCGATACTTGTGGCAGCTAAACACATCAAACAATTACAAATACCAAAAGCAGTAATTTACACAGACTCCCTCAGTGTGGTAACGGCTCTGCACAGTCTTAAAAAACAAAAAAACCCGGTCCTTGTCTCACTTTACTCCATTTTGTGCACACTCTACACACTCAAACAACATGTTGTAGTGTGCTGGGTGCCAGGGCACCGTGAGATTCAAGGCAACGTGAGGGCGGATCAACTCGCTGCATCCGTCCACAAAAGCACTGCCCCTACACCCATATCAATCCCGGCCCTTGATCTTAAGCCGTCTCTCAAACGAAACCTCAGGGTATACTGGCAGAGCAAGTGGGATACACACACACAAAACAAACTACACGTTATTAAGCCACACCTTGGTCATTGGCTGCCCGTATCGAAATCGCGTCATACAGATATAATACTAACGAGACTCAGGATAGGACACACATACGCGACACACACCTATCTTTTGTCTGGTGACGATCCACCATTGTGTGACAAATGTGGTGAAACATTAACAGTCCTTCACATACTAATCCAGTGCAAACACTTAGAAACTCTAAGAAAACAACATTTTCCATTACCCTACCGACAACATATACCTTTACACCCTACAATGTTCGTCGGTAGGGAACCGCTTTTTAGTCATAAATCATTGTTAGCGTTTTTAAAAGAACTTCATAATTTTCATATCATATACTCGGGCATCCCGTAGCATGACCTCTCCAGGGAGGTTTTTGCTGCGGTGGCTACACAGGAAAGCACTTGCCTCACGGCCCTTGGACGCAAGGGTATGATCCAGTGAGGTACTTGTGCTAATGCCATACATGTCCACCATCGTTTTACATTATCACCAACTTTTGTCATCTATTCACACCACACACACATTTCATGGCATGGTCATGATTTTATTACTTGTATGTTTTTACCCGCCTTACCGCGAGGAATCTTATGGCCCTTATACAGCCGCTAATCACAATCATTGTCCACATTCGTTGTCCCATGAACTGGCGCTCTTTGGCCATCAAATGGCCCTTGCGCCAAAAAAACACCATATATCATCATGTGATGTCCGTCTCTGGCTGTGTTTCACATATGCAAAAATCAATATTTTCATGAACTGGTTTGTGACTGTATCTATGCTTGTCAATCGAATCTCAATGTCATTTACGTGTGCATGTAAGCTCATTGTACCATCGTATATTTATGTTCTTTTTAGTTGCCCTATCCACTTGCTTTAGCTGAGTTTCGTAAAATTTGCACTTTTCTCCAGCTTTATTGCATACGTTGTATTTTTATACCATGTTGTGTTTCGTTTTCGTAAAAATAAATGTCTTACTTGTAAAATTGGACCTTGAATGAACAAGACATAAAAAATAGCGGTTGCCAATACATTTACGTGCATTCAGACTTCACGGAGAACACTGTGGCATTAAAGTGAAAACTGCACGGACTATGTTTTGGCGTCAAGCTCACAGCAAGTCACTTGATTCTCTATCTTCTAAGCTTCGTAGCTTATATACTACGAAGTGAATTGAAAACACTAATTTTGAGGTCCAATACACGCTTTGCAGCGAACCGCCAGAATTTTGACAGGTAGACTTCGTTGTAATCACAAAAAATGACTAATGGACGCGCGCGGGCGCGTGAAGGCGCATCTCGAAAGCGACCGCACGCTGCCGCACCCGGATGAATTCTCGCTCGCTCTTCTGTGCGCCGATGCTGACACCTGACCTTCTAGCCACTATAGCGGAGAGTAAAAAAAAAGAGCAGCGTACCCAGTGAGGGCACTCGCGTCGCAGAACTCGCTCGGCGGAGACAGAGCTCAGGAGCTCCTCCTCTCCGCGCTCGTAGCTATATATTTCATGCACATAGCGCACATTTTGTGGTGTCTTCATAGTGATGAAAGTCGGTGAATTCGAAACTTTCGCCGCACTAGGACGAAGTGTAACACAATGCAACTCGAGAATTACACCTCTTTCTGGTGCTGGCGTCACTGCAGTTGCTTCAATGTCGTCTTCGGTTGGAGAAGAAGACACTGCTGTGAAGCGAAGAGCGCGTAATACCGAACGCACGCGCTTGAAGCGAGTCGCCGATGCGGAACTCCGTGCTCGAGAAGCCGCTGTGAAACGCCAACGACGAGTCGAAGATCCTGACATGTTTGCATTCGCATTTTGTCACGATCCCTTTCGGGCAGGTGTCTTCACTTTTTTGTGTGTTGTTTATTTGTTTAAAGACACTTTGACGACAAGACATAGCCGGAGTTGACACATTGGGGAGCATAATAAACAACAAACGTACAATGCACTTGGAGCATTTAAAATGTGGTTAGGTTATTCACTGATGGACTGTTCGTTCAGCATTTTCCCGTAAATAATCATCAATGGTTTTCGAAGGGCACTCAGCACTTACAAAAATATAGTACATAAAATAAGTGCAAAGGGGCTGGAAAAGAACAGGAGCATTCATTCTCTTTTTGATGCACATCGAAAATTCCAATGGGTTCTTAAGATAACTCCATGAAGCTTGATATGCACTGCGAATTCTGTTTCACTAGCGATTATTTGCCACGATATCCCTGAGGTACACTTGTACGCCGTTTCCAAAGTGGGTAACGGTGCCTGACACTACTGCGTCCCTCCAAGTAGCCTGTACAATTGCCGCTGTTGTTTGTGTGTGTGTGCGTGTGATCGTGTGTGTGTGTGTGTGTGTGTGTGTGTGTGTGCGTGTGCGTGTGCGTGTGCGTGTGCGTGTGCGTGTGTGTGTGTGTGTGTGTGTGTGTGTGTGTGTGTGTGTGTGTGTGTGTGTTGCACAATGCTTGGTACCTCCTTTTCCCTCCAGGAGTTAGCCACGCACGACATGTGTAATGAAAATGTCTTGCTGAGTGTCAAGCCGTTCACTAACAGCGCGAAAGCAGAAATTTATACGTCCCTAAATCTGGTCGCTGCACACCCTCTTCAGCGAAAAGAAAGAAAGAAATAAAATCAAAGTGTGCGTGAGCTTCAGGCCTGACTTTCCTGCCGCTAACTCGATTCACGAAATTCTCTTAAAACAAACACAAGAGTATGGTCACCCTTGCATAAATAAGTTAAGGAATGACACTTACTTATCTATAATAAGTGCGTTTACGATGGTTGTTATTTGGGACATCGGCCCTACCGCATATATTTCCTTGTTTTGTTTTTGTGTATATCTTTATATGCTTTCTTCTTCTATTTATTTTTATATTTGTTAAGTTTTCATTCTTCTATGCATAGCTTTCCCCCAAGTATCATTTTCCTGTTTTGTTATGTAAGGTTTTTATTGCTTCTATTGGTATCCTCAACTTTTATGATTATACCCTTTTGTTTCCTTTATTTATGTTTATAAAACCTTTATTGAGACAGGATGGACAGCTACAGCTATTTCAGACACATGGAGCGACACCAAAGGGTCAGAATTTCCGCACTCACACTATCATTTTGTTGAAAAGTTGACATTAACACAAATAGAATGAATTTTTGAAATGGCCTCTGGTGCATACACAATCTTCTCTCCACTTCAACCGACCTTTCCGACATATACTAAAGTGGCAAAGACAAAGGAACATGGTTGTGCTTTTTTTTCTTTCGCCAGTGACTGCAGAAGGCGCCGGAATGGCGGCTTATTATGCTACGGGTACACCCGTCGGTGCAAGTGTTTGCCTACAGCCCAACGAATGAAGAATGACCACCCACGACATTCAAAGGTACTTCATTTTTCTTTCTTCACATTTACACTTCAATCTTTTCTCTGGTATCACTGTCAATTGGTTCTCATTATTATGGTACGAAAAAGTGTTATATCAAGGCTAAAGTTGGTAAAGTTACTGAACGAATGTTTGTCACACGTCACTTCCTTGAGTAAGATTAATAAATGGAAACACTGTAGTTTCAGCGCTATGATCAAGTGTAAGTATATGGATGCCACAGAATAGGCCATTCATTTCCTCGAAGCGTTGCCTCTCAGCCTGCCAAAAGTGTATATGGAGATAGCACAGGGCTTAAGTAAATTTACTTATTTACAGATAAGTTTGGTGTAAGAAAGTTCACATGAAATGCGGACTAACGCTTTTAAAAAAGCTAAAGCCTATTTGGATGCCAAAAAGCTACGTGGTACTTCCGCATGGTTCATGCAAACTAACTTGTTTGCTCGCAAGTTGCGCGTGAACAAGTTTCTGCGCAAAGCAGATGAGTGCTTTGAAAATAAGTTCGCCAGGCTCACAGAAACATGTGAATTTTTAAAGTGTGTACCGTTCGTCGTATGGAGAAATCGTACATTAGCAGAACCTCCAAGTTGGTAAACCAGGAGCCTACTACTGCGATTTCAAGTCGATGCCTATACAAAGTACTAGCGAGAAATTTTGAGCGTCAATAAACAAATTTTAAAGCATTAGAGCATATCGAACTCAAACTTCCGCTGAGTGCCAGGCACGAAACCTGAACTGGCTAGAGAGCCTTTATACATCACGTTTATTGGTTGCACATTAACATACACGAAGGTTTTTATTATTATACCAAAGACATACTTACTCACTGCCCATTTTTCTCACCATGCAGCTCTCTTTCCCTTCTTGTGATTGCATGTAATGTTCTTGCTGAATGAACGCAAGCACGGCGAAAGTTGCCGTCTACATAAATTTTAAAGCATACATAGGTTTCAGCCAGTGAGAGAAGCTCACCGCGAAATTGTCTCCGCGTTGTGTTTTGTTTAACGAAAAGTCTCCAACCAATACATCATCCTGATCTGCGATGTTTTAAGATGTATGCTTGTTGCACTTTTCAGTGGCTCTCCAACCGTATTGTCGACAGCTATGATGAAGTGACTTGGTGGAGGAGAATGCATTGTCTTTTCCGGTAGGTACGCGTAGCTACCATTTACCGGCCTTTATAGATGCTAGTTCGTTTTGGAAATTACCAACCGTTTAATCAAATCAAATCAAAAGAAATGTTATTTCAACATTTTTACAATGTTGAGCACCATGAACCAGCAGGTTTGATGAAGCTTATGGCCCCAATTTTTCAGGCAGAAGCAAAGTACAAATGACAGCAGTTATTTAACACTGAAGCAGAACCTATAAATTATAAGGTAGTGACACATCTCATAATACACAATATACAAACCTATAAACTTTACTCGTCTATATACATACTAAGAACTCAAAAGTAAGCAAAGTAAAATTTCATGATAATGGGAATGCAAAACTTGATGAATGGAATACACAGTGAAAGTGGAAACAGGATTTTTATACAAAAATATATACCACATCTTGGGCACTATCATTTAGGTATTTGCATAGACAGCATATGTCCACTCTTTGACACAATCACATAAATTGTTATAAGACGTTAATCATGTTGAAGTGGTAAGGAAGCTCATAGCGTAACATCGGGTAAGTATAATTCGTTCTCAACCTGGTTGTTCCCACATATAAGAGCTCATTGTAGTGATTTTTTGCAAAGCTCCTTGTGTTAATGAGATGGTTTTGCTATATTTCTGCATTTCATATTTCTGGTCAAGTTCCCCTTGACCTTCCTTCGGTAGTGTTGTGTTGAGCATACAGAGAAGGCTGCTTTCTTGCCTATTTATTGAATTCGTTCAATAACCGAACAATTCTTAGTTCCGCGGTCACATCTTCACTTGTTCTGTCTGACTTCTCGTTTTCTTCACGAGGGCGTTCACTTTTAAATATGTGAAACCAACTTGCGCAACGTCATATCCTTTTGAAGACGATGCTAATACAGATGACTGAATGCGATTTGCTTGTGAGACTGGAAAAAGTACTCTTCCTTGTTGGGTAAACATGCGCTTGTGAAAAAAAAAAGAAAATCCGGTAAGGCTTCCGCAAGCGCACTGCGAATGCCTCATCAAAGGACACTGTCAGCGTTATTATCGGCGATAACGAGATAAGGAATACGCAACTCATGTATAAATGGTGAAAAATTGTGTTAGCGTGGCTGGTAGTATGGTGGTATATATACTGAGCAGATAGCAACGAGTTTCATTTTAACTACTCTCGAATACTGCCTCCTGTACCGTTCCGGGTATAATGTACTGGCATCCTACGTTTATGTAGATTATAATTGCAACACCGCCAGATGAGACCAGATGAGGTCAGAGCATCCTGGTTGTATTTGGGACAGAAGACTTACTGACGAAGAAAATTTGTGTGTTTATGAGTTACCTGTGTTTCCTACCCACGCAGTATCATTTGAAAAATTTAATAAGCTTTTCCAGTATTCTACCTCTGTTGTGGACAGTAATCGAACTTTCAATTGTGATATTGTGTCCATGTTGAAATTGTGCGTACGCTAGTTGTCTTAAAGAAGAAAAGATACTTACTTTACACCACCATTGTCAGATGCTGTGGTCGGGGCTCTCTCTTTTTTTGGGACAAAATCCCAACTACAGGCGCCAGCACAACGAAACTTCGTCACATGAAGAATACCATTAACACGACGCCGAAGCTACAGAACAAGCCATCGTGGAACTAGGGCCGTGACCTAACGGCAGCGACAGACAATAAACTAGCGTGGTAGTCGTTGTCATCGACAGCAATTATAGTCATCACTCCCGTCTACACCAAGGCCAACTATTGCGTGATCTATGGGCCATTTCCCGCCAAGCTAAAGAAATAAAGACCGCTTGAAATGAACCTCACAAAGGGACACCTGAAGACCACCTGATAACGGCAACTAAATTCTGCACGAAGAGTCATGAGTGACTGCCAGATTTATCCGGCCTATGGTACTGCAGCATGACAAGACAGTCATTATTCTAGTCATAGGTTCTCTACATTAACACGGCGCAGTGATTAACCCACGATCCCGGTTGATAACGCTTTCCGCGGACAATATGATCCTGCTGGGTAGAAAAATTGGTCACCATACATGCAATGAGAGTGAAGAGCATCCCACAAGTCGGATTCTCTTCAGCGTCGTAATTTGCGTCGGTACTAAAGAACCCGCACACTTTGAAGGTGTCAATGAGGGCCAACAGCGCTTACTTCTGAACAGTCAGGTATGTGTAAAAAGAGGCATCGCCGAGCTTGATAATAACAAAGATAGAGGAATGCATCAAAAGCTTCAGCCACGATTACAGGCACCTCAACATTGGTACGATGATCACCAACGTAGATGCATTTCGGGGACGTCATCAATGTTTTCACCCTAATTGACTCTACGAAACCTGCCTCCATGAATTGAGAGTCCAAACCACATTTCGATGTGATTACAAGTTTTCCGAAGCAAAAGCAACATCAGCTGGAAGTCCTTGTTCCTGCAATTCAAGGAATAAAGGAATAATTTTCGTCCTTATAAAAAATTTGACATACCCCTGTCGCAAAAAATGCCATCATAACGAAAGAAAGTGTCTGGCTAATACGTCAGCAACCGTATCGAGCGTTGACGCGAGAAAGCGAAGCAGTAAAAAACACACAATGAATTGTGACGATATAATTAAGCCATCCAAGAGTCCTTGGTGCTGGTGAACGAGGGCCAAATCCTAAGTGTTAAGTAGCAGTTTATTTGCATGTAATTGTTTAAGTCCACGTTTAGAAACAAATCATGAGGCAAGTAATATTACGTATTTCATAAGTTTTTCTTCTAAATTTTACTACTCTGCCACTAAATAAGTGCGCAGAAGCAACTTTTCTATAGTAAAAATAGAGTGTCAGGCCTGCGCGGAACGCTCAGCCCAGTCATGGCGAAAGCTGGAAGAGCGGCCTTTCAGAACGTTTTTTAAACAGTCATTGGGCAGTTGCTACAAGCACGCTTGCAGGGTACCCACTACGCCAGTAACCATAATAACTTTTGTGTAGTTCGAGGTTATTCACTATGCGAACTTTAGTCATTCTTCGCAGAAGCGCGGTACCCACTACACCCTTGCAAGGAATATTGTTTAGTTTGTTTATGCTATGACTGACACGATGAAAAAATCTTGCCTGATGTATTTGTAAGAGTTGCAACACTGGACGACCCCCTCCTAGGCAATCCACATTGTTTGACACCTGGTTGTTCTTTCGCTTGTTCGAAAACGCTTATTTATTTATACTGACATGATTACTTTCCTGACAATAGGCGTGCCTATAGGCCAGTTTGTAACGGAGTTGTAAGCAACAGCGTGGCTTCATTTTCTTTATTTCTGATTTGAAGTCGCACACAAGGGGATAAGATAAATCTAATAGAACAGTCAACAAACATGCCAGAAGAAACGGTACTACGTCTGTAAGAAATTATAAAAGACATTACACCCTAAAATTTCTTCATAGAAAGCAAGGCATCTACTCTTCCTAACCATGAAAGAACACAATTCGTTCTTACTACCCCGACAAACTTTTATACACTTTCCTTAAGGAGGTATGGTAGGGAACCCCTCTGCCCCCAAATTGTTGAATTTGCAATTCTGACAGTGAAAAGTTTACAGCACTTTGAGGAACAAACTTTTGGAAGTGGAACGTCGAGCGGCCTTTCTACGTGGTATGAATGCCGCGCCACTGGTTCCGCCATGGGGCTTCCGCCATAGGGTACGTGACGACCATAATGGTCGTCACGCGCCCTTTGATGGAAGCACTATGCACACACTAATCTTACTTTATCCTCAAACAGTGTTTTTTATTAAATTCTCAAAGCTCTATGTACTTTTCGAAAAGTGCCTAATCCATCCTGATAAAACGCGTACTTTGCCCTGCGGCGAGAACAGGGGTAGACGCTCACTCGCACTCACTTATCTCGCGGTGGGCTTTCATCAGAACAATTCTGTTGCAGTTACTGGGCGCAAAAAGGTTACTGCAAGTGTTGCGCAGTCACCGTATCCGAAAAAGGCATGCTTTTCAAACACAGCGAAGTAATAACTGAGACGCTTCTTCGCGTTCATCTGTACCTGTGAGTACGTTTCGTGCGTCACTTGTGCTTAAAAAACGCGGGACACATTTTTATCTTCTTGCCCTTCTGCGTGTGACCTTCAAAGAAGCCATACTTAATTAGCATTTAAATATGATTCTAAAATGTACAATTAGTGTATGTCACTTGAAGCTGAAAAGAAGGCTATATCATCTGCGTATACATATACTTGCACTTTATCGTGGGTAGGAATAGAGCTTAATAATATATTGAATAAAATGGGCGCAAGAACCGATCCCTGAGGAACTCCCCTTGTCTGTTTGCAATGTTGTAAAGATAGCCCATTCTGCGAACAATAAAATGTGCGTTCATATAACAAATTTTGAATCCATGAAATTATATACTCGGGAACGTTAACGCTTCGAAGTATACTAATCAAGATGGCGTGCTTCACACTGTCGCACGCCTTAGCAATATCTAAAGTCACAAGAGTGGCGTATTGCTTTCTGTGCCGAGCTAGTTTATTTCTAGCTTCCAGGTGAACATTCGCACGCCATAAAGAGCAGCCAGGTCTAAATCCAATTTGAGATTCACTCCATACAATATTTTGCTCTATCCATTTTTCAAGATGTCAATATAGAACCTGTACTATTAGCTTAACAAGATTAGTAGTGAGGGGAATGGGCCTAATGTTGTCTATAGCATAACCAGCTCCCTGTTTTTTAAATAGTGGTGTTACTTTAGCAACTTTCCAGTCAGGATGCACCCTGGCATTTTCAATAGAAAAAATTTATAAAGTTAACGAGATCGCTGGGAGACAAATCCAACATAATTTTTATCATCGCTGTTGTTATGTTATCGGGACCTGCAGGTAAAGCTGGTAGTGATTGTACCACCTCTGATATTTCTTATAGTGTTGTTGCATTGTATTCATTAGCTTTTCCTGAGTCCGGCTAAGGGTGGGGTAGTACCGATGTAAAGCAATCTTCTAAGCCTTTCCCGATCGTTTCCAATGACTGCGACAATTCTGCAGGTGATAAACAAATCGATTCTAGATTTATTGGTGTCGGAACAATCTTTCTGGATCGTAAGAATCTAAAAAGGGCTTTCTTATTTTTCTCTCCGACATATAACTGTAATGTCCAAAGTTGTACTCTTCTTTTGCTCTTTCAACCGTTTGTCTGAATATAGCAGCAACATATTTATAGTCTTTCCAGTTACATGGACACTGGTTGTAGATGAGTTTCTTCCAAGCTGCCTTTCGTCGCCTATAATCGCGATCGCAGTCAGTGTTCCACCATGGTGAATGAGTAGTACTGCAAGTCGACTGTTTACTGAATTTATACTTATTCTTATTGGCACCTAAAAGCTGACATAAATTAGGGCCTTTGCCTGCACGCTTGGACCTGCCTGTTCATTTAGGCCTAATTGTAGTGTATCTTTAAATTTTGTGTAATAAAGTAATTTCGGACATATTTATTTGTCGAAGTAAGTGGGCATATTATTTAAAAGAATAATGGAAGGTGATCACTATTTGTGGCTGCTGTGATGGTGGACCAGGACGAAATGATACAACCTGAGTTAGAAAAAGTCAGGTCTATTGCAGAGCGCGATAGTCCAGATACATAACTAGGGGATCTTGAATTCACACACTGAACGCCATTCAGACTGGCCCATTCTATTGACTGTTTTCCACTGGCATCGGATCTATAACACCTTGTTATGTGGTGTGAATTGAAATCTCCTGCGATGTTATATTATTTTTACACGCGGCTAATGCAGAATCTAATAAACTAGTATTCATAACACCTGTGGGGAAATGAGCATTGATTATTGAAAGTGATGTATAACCAGAAATAGATATATCTATTGCTAAAACTTCACACTCTGTCGATGTAAGCTGATATGCTATATTCGCTCTATGGGCAATTCTCGTAGAGATGAAATTTGCTAAGCCCCCTCTGCATGTACGGCGATCTAAACGAAAACAGTGATAGCGTTCAAGATTAAAACTTTTTTTGTAGATAACCATGTTTTTTGTAATATAGATATTTTAGGAGAAAATTCAGTACAAAGATGTGAAAGATCAGTAGTTGCAGCGAGAATTGAGCGACAATTACACTGAAGCACTTTCAATGACTCTATGTTGAGGGTATACCAGCGGCCTCAACTACCTTCTGAATGATGTGTCTTTTAAGAAATCATCCTTCGTCAGCGGACTGTTGTCCTGGCACTTTTTGTATTTAATATTATGGAGGATGGTGGATTTTGGTAAGGAAAGAGAAGCCCGTAGTTTTGTGGCTCTATTGTCCAAATCCATATATTCAATAGTTTGTGAAGTATTCTCTAAGCCACTTCCATCGTGCTGTTCGCAAGGAGATGGATGAGTATCAGTGTACTCCAACACAGTTTCTGCACCAGACGCAGTTTCTGGCGTGGTTTCATCTATGCCTTCGTGGGCAAGCGCGATACCTGTATCGATAGTAGGGTTTACAGCATTATGTAAGATTTGACTCATCTGAGTTGTCAAAGCTTGCCGATTGTTTCTGACAGGTTAAAAAACAGGGCGTTCAGTGCTTTCTACATGGCCGTTTTGCCACAACTTCTTCTATAGAGGTTTTCATAGCTTTAGAATGTCGAGCAGCAGCTTCCGCGTACCCGCACAATCTATCTAATACTGTGGCTCGAGCTTGACGGCGTGAGCATCGCTTCTTTTCTATTATCTCTAAAACTTGGAGCTCTTGATCTCTAGCTGGGCAGTTTGAAATATCAGCAGGGTGTGCACCTTGGCAAAGACCGCATCGTTCATTTTGCGAGAAACACGTTTTCGGGTCTTGCTCTTCTCCGCATAAGCGGCATCGAGGAGACGATCCGCACCCCTTAATGGTATGACCATATCGTCAGCACTGGATGCATTGAAGTGGGTGGGGAGCCAGAGCCTCAACTCTATAAATTAAAGGCCATGCCTTAATCTGTGTTGGTCTGTGTACGCCTGCAAATGTTACAATGACCGACTCTTTGGGGACTCTCTGTTTTTACACTACTTCTGAGCATCGGTACATTGATGTGGCGCCTGCAGCTGAAAACATTTCTAGGACCTCTGAGGCGCAAAGGCTCGAATCTACACCACGGACAAGGCTTTTCACGCAAGCAAAATGAACAAGAATAAATGGGCTCACCGGTTGAGCTGCAAACGCAGTGCACTTTAAAAGGTCAGAAATGCAGGCCTGGTCCGGGGAGCACCACAGAATGCCACCCCTGCCAAATTGTCGGACATCAGCGATATTCTGGTAGAGTGTAGTCGCTTCCTCAGCTCTTCCCGCATAACCTTCCAATACTTGATAGGGATAAGTCCCCCATATGTCGGTATAGGGCAACAGTAACGCTATTGATATCACTGCGCAAAAGTGCTTCAATGGGCATGTCATTAGTGGGAAGAGAAGCCGTGCAGAGGTAAGACCTCTGGCCAGGGGAGGAAAGAGACATTACGTACCCACAGTACTATCGGGTCAGAGAGTAGAGCAAAAGAATGGAAATCGAACAACTACAAAACACTGCCGCACGACACACAACCGACACCCCGCGGACAGGTCGTACCAAACCACCGGGTACTAGAAGGCAGACTCGGCAGACTCGGGTAAAAGTAGGTGTGCCTTCGTTGGTTGGTTGGTCCCCAACTTAGTTGACTTGGAGAGATCGACCTTCACAGGCCTAATTAAACCATCAAACAATTAAAAGTTCGAGAGACCAACCCACAACAATCACGTTGTCTTCTTCCTTTCGGGTGTCGTTTTAGCTGTGCCGAAGCGACAGTTTCATACACTTATCAATATCAATCAATCAATCAATCAATCATTGCTTCACTTTTGCGGCAAAGCTGTAACTTTTTTAGTTGTTTTACCCTACGTGTATGTACAATGACACGGCTAAATATTAATACACTCCTCTCCCGTGGTTGCTGAGAAAAGGTACATTGAATAAGTGCACCAACTTTAAAAGTTGCTAGTTGCCCGTACGAAGCATTGTCAACGTAGGCATAAAAACTAGGATATCACGTGATACTCCGTGCTACTTTTTCTTAGGAAGTGCAACTTCACATAGATAGTTGCAGCCACTTCTATATTCTTGCGTTTAAACTAACATATGAGACTTGCCTTACCATACCTCCTTAATATACTGTCCTTGTTTTCTCATCAGGACCACAGTAAAATTCAGCCATTCAAAAGCGCCATATATTTTGTAAGGCAGCCTTCGTGATTATTGCAAATAGTATTGTGACGTGAATCTGTGTGGGTAAATACCCAATTTTACAAGCGTGTAACGAAAATCCTTAGCTGGTGCGCTGGGCATCCTGTTTTGCATCTGTTTGCGTCATGGGTGATTGCTATTTTTATTCAGTGCGATACTGGTTACGGACACCGGCCGTGGCGGAGTTGTACGGTGCATGCGATCCATATTTTGATCTCATTGCAGCTTTCGCTGTAAATATTGCAGGCGCTACATTTTGTATAGAAACCCGAAACTTGGCTTATAATAGCGCCGCACCATTGTTATGCTCCACAACCGGTTACTTGTGCAAAAAAATAAAAAGATCCACGCAGCAGAACGAAACAAACGCCGCGGAAATATAAATATTGAATTTGTTTTACTCTTCAGCAAGCAATGTGCTTGTTATCGTAGAAAAGCAGCACGAGTAATTTATATTGCATAAACACAAAATATTTTTCTTATGCAGTATGCCTCATAACGCGAATGCCGAAATTCATGGGCGCAAAAAGTAACGAGAAGCACTCAACACACTTACCATTCACTGTTCTCTTTATTTCACACAAGTTAACAGGACAGACATTTATAGATTTAAAAAAATGAAGAAGACGCGAGTCGTGTTGCTAAGGTACAGCACGGTTCGCGTCACTATCCTCTTTGACGGTTCATTGGTAGTTCGTCCACATCTTTTTCTTCATCCTCTAGTTCCTCCTCCGCATCTTCAGCCCCATAAAGCTTGACGGCACCGATGAGACTCAGAAAGAGAAGAGGTGCCGTCCAGGTCATGGGAACCCAAAGCGACGTCATTCCGCGAAACAGGGGCACGGCCTCGAAAAAGCTCAGGACCATTTCGCAAAACTGGAAAGCGCACAACACAATTCGTTGCCTCCAATTCTTGTTGACACACACACATTATATATATATATATATATATATATATATATATATATATATATATATATATATTATATATATATATATATATATATATATATACACCAATGCACATTGAATTGATAGTGGTGAACAGAGCGCAGAGAGTCAGCTGACGATAGGCTAACAAGTGGTAGAGCGGATTGGCTTTTATAGATGCGTAATCGAATGCTCCAGCTTGGTGGCCACATAAGCTCTCGATTAAACTAGACGATCTGCGTCTTGCGTGCACTCTTAAAATAATGATCCAAAACACTCCGGTAGATTGCGAAACACTGCTGCGCGGTCTGCGCCGAGCATCGCATATTTTGTGGGTGAAATTTGAATACGAGGAAGTAACACCCATGGCAACATACTGTCACGCGCACTATTTTTATTTTCACGTGCTAGATACCATCACTGTATCTAGCGCAAAATCGTGCAGAATATTTCCGTTTCCTTCGAACTGTTCTGATAAGCTTGATTGCGCAAGGCGAGCAATAGCTTTTTTTATTTTGCTTATGCTGGAGCTAACTTGTTCACTAACGACAAGACTGGAATCATGGATCGTTTTTTTTAGAAAAACCAGCGTGCTTCACCACAGATCAGATTAATCGTCGACCGACGACTGTTCATACCGCATCGTGGTCTTCAAGTGTACTACCTCTTTTCATATGTTTTATTTTTGCAGGTCTACCACACATACGATATTTTATTCTGATAAACCTATTAGTAATAATACTAGTAAAATATAACTAGATGAATATAAAATATTTATACAATAATATTAAGGTTATTTGTAGCAGGTAAGCGGCCGCATATACCGATTAAATGCAATAGTGTAAAACCACCGCACCTAAAGGCCATATGGCCTCTAGCTGCGTAAACCTATGTATTTAACATGAAGGGGGACGCTTCACTTTAGAGAAACAGGTGGCATAGCCCGCATCTTTCAACCCATTCCGCTCTCACTGCGGTTCCTATAACCGCTAATATAGGCACCGGCAGTGAACAGTGCTCACTGAAGGAATGCGTCCCAGTTCCTGTGAAGATGGAGAATCTTGTGTGTGATGCACAGTAGAAACAGGGGCGAAGGAGTAGCAGGACAGGATAGCGTCCACCCTACTTCCTGTTCCTGCACGCTAGACATCACGGTTATCAACACACAGCTCATCGCGCACTAGCGCGGAGCCACCGTGTGCGAAGTCCTCTAGAAATATGGGCAAATGTTGTAAAATACAAGCAAATGAACAGCGTTGCTCTAAAAGGTAACGTGTTAAGAATGCCAACTAAGATAGCTTCAAAATTTTTCATACGAGCACTGAGACCCCACAGACCTCGCAGTCAGGACTGCAGTGGCTCCGCGCCCGCTGGCGGGTGGAACCACCACAGATCTGAATGAATTAATCAATCGCACGAGCATACGTATAATAAAATTGAGCAACCCCTACCACCCCGCAAAGTTTCTGGGTCAACTACTGTTTCTAGAGTAATTTTGGCGACGTACTGCATCCAAAAGTGTTTTAGGGTTGAAAAGTAGTATAGAGCTTGAAAAGAGAGTGAATCGTCGCGTAAGTCTAATAGCTTGGGGCATGTATGAAGTGTTAATATCGAGGATGCAGGTAGGATTTCCAAACGCGACCTTCTCATAACATCTGCGTTAAAGAGCAATAACATTCGCGTATGCAAATTTTGGAACCTGTTAAAACACCACTCACTGTCAGTAGTTTCGAACCTAGCCCTTAAAGCGGAGTTCATGATTACACCTTGCATTTGGCACGAACATCTATCCACAGAAGTTCGTAATCACATAAACCTTACATCTGCAAAGCTACAGTATACTTAAAAGCCTCATCAGCAATTGCGTATTGGCCACACAAAGCCAATCGAAATAAAATAACTCATGGCGTGGCTTAGGAGAGACAGCTTCAGATCTGACAATTGACAACATGCTATTACTTTCTTTCCACTCAGGTAATGGATGTGCAGCATATCATTTTGTGTAGTGCCACTGTCACTGAGCATGGGCATAGAAAAAAAATTCAATTTCACCCACCCCCCTTCTTTTGTTCAGAATTTGAGGAATCTGTTCTGTTCAGGAATCTGTAAGTGTCGTACTTCTCTTTACCCCACTGGAGACATACGTCTGATGTCGAAGCCTACACTACCTTTCATAATTGACTCCAAAATTTATAATATTAAATGAACCATTTGGAAGGTTTCTATCCACAGAACAAATGCCCTCACTTTGTCAGGGAGCAATCTTATTACTTATATATTCATGGACACGTAAAACAAGATTACTTTCGAAATATTTGTTCCCTGTAAGTATTTGTTGCGGCCATGAGAGTGCGTTGTAGGATGTTTTCTATATGTTTTTGTTCGCTTCACTAAAGTAGCGAAGAGAAAAGCGTGTTAAAGACTGCGCAGGGAATATTGATTACCGCCTTGCTTAAAGCATCTGCTGCGAAACGCAATAAGATGTAAATAATTGGAAGCACGGTGAGCGGCGCCATCAATTGATACATGGCCACCAGCCGCTTGCTTCTCCCCAGTGCTCCAAAGAAACCGATGACTGCGACGAGTAGGCCTAGAACGGCGATCCAGCGCGTTTGGATTTTCTGGTAGAAAAACTGCACAGGGGTCTGCTGGAATCCCTCGAGGCAAGATGGGTAAGGAGACGGATCCTGAAAATTTCAAGTTGATATAAGTGTTTCGCTTGTCTATTCCTATGTATAAAAATATACACCAGACAGCACAAGTTAGGTATTCAGCAAGTGGATAACCAATTGAATGAGGGTATAATACAACAAGTGTAATTAATAAAAGTACATCTGTAGGCGCTATTTACTCCGCAAACTAAAAATCAACCCCCTCAAACACTAACACGCACACATAGAGAAAAAGTGAATACATAAAAAATTTGCTACGCATTGTATTGTGCAGAAATAAAAATTTGAATGCTTCGTCGTAAACAAGACCTTATTGAGAATTTTTTTTCTTTTATTACTGGTTGTTCAGCAATTTGGTGCATGTAGAGAGTAATTGAGCATCGTTAACATATTTATTATGATATACTTTCAAAATTTCTTGTGTTGTCAGAGAGATGTGGAAAAAAAAACCAGGTGGTGCTACGCGAAACTTTTGAGACCACTATTCAATTGGCCTCGAGATCTTGGGGTGGCACCTTCTCGCGTTTGACGTAAGTTTGTGGACTTCACTCTCAACTGCACTGCAGCAGCCACTGCTACTGTGCGTGGATCGTGTGAACAGCCTTGCGAGGGTCAACTAGCGTTACAGAGCTCGTGTCGTAGTTCAGCCATCAGCGTCAGCACCGTTTGTTGTGAGCGAAAAAGCGTGCGTGAGCAGAAAATTGAGAACAAAGCAAATTAAATGAAGAATAAAATTTTTGATTTTATTGAGGATAGAACTTAGGCCATGCGCCTGGCAAGCAGGTGTCCTACCACAAAGCCGTGATGGTACTTGCAGATAGATGGGAAAAAAACAGAACATAAATGCCATGTAATAAAGTTATTCATCTTATCGCATTTGGTTCTACAGGTGTCATGACGAAAACGAGCCCATTCGGTGATTTGTAGGTGCGTTCTGGAGGCCATTAAACTACGTCGAAAAAGTGTGGGGTAGTGCAGCCATTGCCGCTGAAAACACAGGAATTTCCAAATAGCTCTAAAGATGAACAACTATGCCCATCTAGCCGAAAACATATCATGCCTTCCCAGAGGCGTTGATCAAGCAAACAGCAAACGCTGGATAATGTGCTGCCATCTGTGAGGCTGTGTGACCTTTTTATGACTGAAATGGCAAACGTGCGGCGCCTACTTGGAGGCCATGCGACTCTTCCTTTACATGAAAAACCATTCGCGCGTAAGTTTTCTCTCTCTCTCTCTTTCTGTGTGTGTGTGGGGGGGATGGGCTCCCACCTAGGGGCCAACGGAGAGACCGTGTCTCTCCCGGCTGCTTCCTTGGCTTGTTGGATAGCCCAAAGTTGCTTGTGCAGGCCCGAACAGAGCAGCGCGGTACGCCAACGCGTTCGAAGGCCTTCATTGGAGGCCGCAACAGCAGAATGTTTGACTAATGCTGGACATTCCCATAGGATATGGTGAAGAGTGGCTCTGGCGGTAAAGCTTAGGAGCTCCCAATTTTTCATTTGCAGTCCAATCGAAGGGGCCTGAAACCTCGCAGATGGCCGATGAGCATGCCGCTGCCGCCCACCGCATTCCTGGTAAGAAAGTGAAACAATGTGTGAGTGTTCTCTCCTGTTATCTGCAGTTTACGCCATGCTATACTAGTTGGTTTTGTTGTTTCAAAATTTCAATAACCGTGCTTCTTTCCAGCATCCGCAAGCATGTAGATGCAGCTAGCGAAACGTCGTGCTTTCTCATCGATGGCACGGTAGTGTATGACGCAGGCCACGTTATTGAATGCGCGCAGCAGAAGGCATCATTGAAGATTGCATCATCGTCGCTGTTCTGTCCCTGCAAAGACGTGGACTTGTGAACCTCCCACTAACGTCCCCGTGGCGATAGAGTGCTGCGCAATGATGAAGTACTGGTCTAGGTCTCAGTGTACTTCGTCCGCCCGTGAAGAGGATGGTAGCTTTCATAACTATCCTAAAGAAAAGGGCATGGCTGCCCTTTTACTCTGCTTACTTTTTTATGCAGTGCAACGACAGGGACTGTGAACACAAGGATATGTGTGAGAGTTACTGCTTTCTGCCACTCTGGCATTAGCAAATAACACGTGAGGTAATTACTGCATAGCAGCTGTTAAAATTGCTGATTCGGCAGTCCATCGACCGTTCATGGCATACTAAAAACGCAAAGTAGTGATAAATTACCCATTTTAAATATTCGCGCTTCGATTGCAGCTGTCAGCATAAGCAGGTGCGTTGTATCGCAGTAAAAAAAGCCTTGGAGGGGGGGGGGGTATAGCTGCTGGTGTGACTCGGGTATAGTGGGCAAGTTCCGCCTTAATGCACGCCCTGACTGCAGTTTGTCTCAGTAACGATTGTTCTGTGTGACGGATATCACGAAGTAGTTCATAATAATACCACACAGGGCTGCCGCTTGGTTATCATACTATAACAAATAGTTCCCAATAATTTTTTTAAAATTGAATGTTTAGAGGAGATGATGAAGCCACTGCACGGCCCTGGCTACTCCTTTCTTTTAAAAAAGCACAACAGTCAACATTGCATTTTACGTAACAAACACAAGGCTATACACATACGCAACGCTTAGCGCAATACTTGGGCGCCGAGTCCAAATTTTTCAATGTATACACCGTCACGGTCGGACTAGAAACGTGCGTTCTGTCTTACAGCCTTCGCAATGAAGTTCAGAGCAATGGTAGCGTTTCTCCGCAGTTAGAGCCACTGCTCAACGCGAGGGGCACAGTGACCCTGTCATAGGTGAAAGCGTTTTTGCCTACTGCTTGGCGTATGAAGATCTTTTTTTTTTATCCGGTGCGTGCCTGCTTTTGCATGGCCTGCAGTCACGAATGCAACGGGGAGCAATGGCAGGGTCGCAGCGACAACACGGTGCTGCGGTGGTATATGGAAACAGACGCACTGCGAATGCTTTAAGACTGAACGCTCGCATGCCTTTCCAGTCCGGCCGTGATACCGTTCACAGCGCCACAAAGATTCTGTGACAGCCTTTAGTGAATGTGCACTAAACAGCGACAGAAGGTTTCGCTTATGAATTTATGGTAAGCATTGCGCTAGGCGCGTGATTGTTTAGATCAGTAAATTACGCATATATTTAAGTACACTAACTAAATAAAGCTGTAGTCCCAGATGTTCAGCGCTGTTCAGCTGCCCTCACGAGGCGCGCTAATGCTAGGCGATTTGGAGGCCACATCTTCGGCTTCCTCTCTAGGGGGTTTTCCGGTAAGTTTTGAGACGCAACTCACCTGCTGTGTGTCGCCTATGACAGTAGTCTGCGTGGAATGAAAAGCTGAAGTACTCGCGAGGCGCTGAAACATGGTTACAAGTTTACCGAATAGTGCACGGTAGGCAGGTATAGCTAAAGTTCATGTCGGCGAAGTGCTTGCCGCACACGGTCGATGGAGACGTGTGGTGCTTTCCTTCTTTGAGTTTGACAATCCACTCCTTTCTCAGCTTCGGGCCCTTACGATAGTTTTGAAAGCTCACCCACCCTTTTTTCGGGTGGTTGATCATGTAGAAGCAGAAAGCAGTAATTCACCATTGCACAGTACTCTAAGTGGAGACAAGCGGCAACAGTTTTAAGAAAATGGCAGCATATACACGGAGTGAATGACGGAGAGTTGGGCGAAGCATCCGTCTGCCCATTAGTTCTTTCTTCCGTCCGTCCATGCACGCGTCCGTCTATGTTACCATCCGTGAATACATCCGCCCGTGCGTACGTGCATCTGTTCGTGTGTCCACACGTCCATCCGTGCGTCCGTCCCGGCGTTCATCCTTGCATCCACACCTGCGTCTATCCATGCGTCTATCCGTTCGTGCAGCCATCCGTGTGTCCGTTCATGCATCTTTCTGTGTGTCTGTTCTTCCATCTATTAAACACTCCAAGTACCACCATCCTCAATCTTTTCATCATATATTTTCCACATAGAAGCACCGCCATCCAGCGGACATTCCAAGGACTAAACAAGAGGTGGCACACGCACACTTTCTTACGGCTTGCGCTCCGGGTCTACTTCCCACCTTTAACCACCTCGAGTTGATGGTATATACTAGTTCACTGTATTCATGGCACTGTGGCCCAACGCTCATTAAACCTTTCTAAAACCAAAGAGGTTATGCCTAGCGAGTATAACGTAGCACACTTTTCCAGTCAGATAGTGGTTATTGTACATGCCAATGGCTGCGAATGAGAAATGAGAGACAGGAGAATTGGGCTTTTACTTCGTTACGGCTTGCCTTTCGTAACTACTTCCCACCTTTAACCACCTCGAGTTCATGGTATATGCTTGTTCACTGTATTCATGGCACTGTGGCTCAACGCTCGCTAAACCTTTCTAAAACCAAGGAGGTTACGGCCAGCGAGTATAATGTAGCAACGCTTCCTTGTCAGATAGTTCTCAATATACATGCCAATTGTAGCTAGTGGGGAATGAGAGACAAGAAACTTCGGCTTTTAGTTATTGCGCATGCTGCGACTTTTTTGTTGTTCAACAACGCACAGGGGAAATTTCCCACAGGTACCACCTTGCAGGTAAAAACGTAAGAATGGTTGCACACTACGACTGCGAATACTACGAGCGACGAACGCGTGCTGCTTAAAGGAGCTTCGCCAATAAACTCTTTCAAAGGGGACTTACGTGATGTTTGGTGCGCGATTCAATAGTGCGCGTTTCTGAGTGCCTTGAAGATGTGAGCAAAGCGCACGTGCGTTGTTCAGCATAAACGACGATGATGTTGAAGACATCACGTGCGAGAGCGTAAAGACGCGTGACCCCACGTCAACAAGCGAGAAAGGAAGATATCCAATGGTCAAAGAACACGACTATTCCGGGGCCAATAGTTGGGCTCTATGAAACTTCACCGTCGGCAATAATAAACGGACAAGTGGGACAGAAAGAAGAAGCCCAAAAGAAGAACAAGGGGAGTTTGAACAGGACGCTGGCACGGGAAGGTCATCATGGGACTGGGCGCTGAAGATGAGCCAAAGGGTGTCAGACTCGAGCCTCCAACATTTCAACCCGACGGGGCCTCCTGCCGCTGCGTTCCCTTTCGAGGGGACTACAGCCAGCCGGTTCCGAACTCCTGTACAGGGCCTGCAGACTTCAGTTCCGACAGGCAAGCAACAGCCGTCAGGCGACAGGCCCTAGCTATGCATCCATCTGCCTAACCAGTTTGACCCTGAATCCTTGACGCTTCACTAACAGCCAGCGTTCGCACATCACCAATAGCCAGGCGTGTCCACTGCTAAAGCCAGAGCCACCCCGTCCCAGTCTGGTTTCAGGACGCACCGCCAGCAGCCAGCGTTTCCTCATCACCAGCCGCCTTGCGTTCTGAGCCGGAGTGTTAAGCGTCGCCAAACACTCAGTGAGTTGGTAAGACTGAACTGCCGCCTTTCTCTGCTCCGCCGCTCAGCCGCGTCAGGACTATCTTCTGGAGATAGTTGTCCTGAAGTTTACTTTTGTGTGACACATGCGTATTTCACTGCGTGTAGTGAATTCTTAAGTGGGAAGCATTTCTTAGGGAACTTCGGTGACATTGAGCGTATCCATGTATTATCTATCTATCTAGCCGTCTATGACTTTTAGCTCTCCCGGCCGTTTCGATAATGATATCAATACCAAACTAAATATGAAATAACATGACTGTATAAAGAGTATAATTGACTAGTCATAACATGAAAATTATGACATGTATATCATGAATGTCATGATTTATATCTTATGGTCTTGCTGCTCTTGTGGTGGTCTCATTTTTATGAAATGTTGCAAAACTGGTATGGCAAGACATGATTGCATGGCGAACGAAATCGACTGACCCTAACATGGAAATCATGACATGCATGTCATCTAAGTCATGGGTCATGACTATACGCCACGCGCATGATGGACTCGCCGCCATTTCGCTAGCTTCACATATACGAAATTCGGCGTTACGTGATGCGAATGTATTATGAAGGTATGTGACTGGTGCAAACATGATAATCATGAGATGCGTGTCATGTGACGTTATGAATACAAGCCACACTCATGATGCCCTCGCAGTTGTTTTGCTAGCTTCATATATACTAATTCTGGTATTACGGGACGCGAATGGACGACAAAGGAATGTAACTAGTTCAAGCATGATAATAACGTGATGCGTGTCATGTAACAATATGACTACATGCTACACTCATGCGTTCGCGGCCGTCTTGCTAGCATGTCTTGTACAAAATTCAGTATTACGTGACGCGAACCAACGACATACAAAGGACATGTCCAAAAATGATAATCATGACATGCGTGTCATGTAACAACGTGACTACATGCCGCACTCAAGATGTGCTCGGGGCCGTTTCGCTATATTCGTATATACAAAATTTGGCATTACGTCACGTGAATAGATGACGAGAGTATGCACTGGTGCAAACATAATAATTATGAGATGCGTGTTATTTAAGAGCATGATTACATGCCACACTCAAGGTGCCAATGCACTTAGACGTGACCCGGTGCGCGTGTGCTACAGCGTTTGTTTCGTCACGTCATGCCCGCGAGGCCACGCCAAGCGCCGACCTGCCTGGCATATACGCGCAAGCACGTGCCGCACTGCGTTGCTTTGACGCATGCGCGTTCGCGCACGCTTCGCGTCCCTTCGTCATGAAGCTAGGCAGACGCGGTGCATTCTGGGTAACGTGGTTAGTGCGAAATGCAGCATGTCGCATTTCGCCCCGGTTGCCGCCGGGCTGCGCCAACAGACACTGGTCGCGTCTCGCGTCAGACTATAGAGTGTTTGCGTTTTGCTAGCATAGCGTCGTTGCGTCCAGCGTGCGTTCGTCAACGTTGCGTTGCAGTATATTGTGCCCTTCATGATGTTCTCCCCGGCGTTTCGCTAGCTTCACGACTTCCTTGTTTGGTATTATGGTACGTGAATGGGCGACGAAAATATGTGACTGGTGCAAACATGATAATCATGAGATGCGTGTCGTGTAACAACCCGACCACATACCACGCTCATGATGCACTCGCGATCGTATCTCTAGCTTCACCAATACCACAGTTGTATTGCATGACGTCTATAGACGGCGAAGTTGAATGACATGGCCGAACATGATAAATATGATATGCGTGTCATGTAAAACATGACTACATTCTACTCTCATAACACGCTCGTGGCTGTTTCGATAGCTCCACATAAACCAAATTTGGTATCAGTTGGCGTGAATAGTTCATGAAGGTAAATGACACGTTCAAACATAATAAGTATAACATGGAAGTTGTGTACGGCATAATTTACCTCTGCCTCGTAACGTTGATCTGAGTTTAGGCTGACATATAAACCTTCCTCATTCGTGCTTCGCATATCATCTATTCCCACCGTACGTGGGATCTGCCAAATTTTTCTCCTTTAATTCCCTTTTAAATTCGTCTCTTCTGTTTTCTCTTTTTCGTTTTTTACTACATCTTTTTTGTTTGTGTGCAGCAGGTCTTTCACCTTCTATTCTTTACTTTTGTGCATGTCTATTTCTTCCTAAGTTTCTTTTTATTTCTCTCACCCAGCATTGTTGATAGATGCGAAGCGTCTTATTCTCGAGCATAATCAGTTGTTTGACGTGACCTCCCTTACCGCGTATGCGCGTCTACTTCATCTCTCTCCCCTCTTTTATGCTCCCCCTTTCTCGCCTTGCAATGTCAACGCAGGCAGTGCCTACGCTCGCTCCCCTCTCCCTCGCCGCCACGCTCACACTTCCACTGAGCGTGCGCGCCACCTTTCGCTGCTCTTCTACGCCGTAGAGTTTCCTAATATACATTAGTGAGAACTCTGGTGCTAGATTCTAGGGGAGCTGCAACGCACGGCGCTTATGCGAGCATGTGAATGATGGGTAGTGCCCGTATTTGTCTAATCTTTGTACTTCTTGCCTGCTTCTGGCTCCGTGTGTGTTCGTGTGGCCTAAAGCTGTTTTCTCACGACACAAAATTAGCCAATGTTCAGAGATTGTGCTTCAACACCTTATTGTTTTAGGTTTACCATTTAGAATCAGGTCAGTTAAAAAGGGTTAGTACTTTTTTTAGTTAAGCCGAAACCAGCAGTAAACGAAGCCACAAGTACGATTCTTCCCCTTAGAGTACAAAGACTAGACAAATTCATGTACTACTTATCATTTCCATGGTCGCTGAACAATCGCAGCGCCAGAGAACCCTCTAGCTAATTATAAAAATGTCTGTGCCCTACGCTCCAATCTTCTCACATCTCGCAACGCTGACACAGGCAGTGTCTGCCTGTCTACGCTCACTCCCCCTCTCTCTATAATTGGCATTCATACCAGCGGCGTTCGCACCTCCTTTGTGCATGTGCCCCTCCTCCTCTTTCTCTTCTCCTACGCTCGCTTTCTATCACCTCGCAACGCTGACGCAAGTAGCGTCTGTTAGCGAATTTCTTAACTGAAAAAAATTGGCAGATCCCATGTGTAGTGGGAATCGATGATATGCGAAGCACGAATGAGAAATGTTGATATGTCAAATTAAAATAAGCACAACGTTACGAGGTGGAGGTAAATGATGCCGTACGTGACTTCCGTGTCATGATTATCATGTTTGAATGTGTCGTTTACCTTCATCATCTGTTCACGTCACATGATACCAAATTTAGTATATGTGGATCTAGCGAAACTGACGCGAGCACGCAATGAGCACGCTATGCTTCGCATGGTATCATGTCCTTACATTGCACGCGTGTCAATATTAAGTTCGCACTAGTCATTTATTTTGTCATTTATGAATGTCACGTAACACCAAATTTAATATATGTGGATCTAGCAAAACGAACGGGAGCGCATCATGAAGGGCCCAATTTACTCGAATGTAGCGTTGACGCTCACGCACGTTGGGCAAAGCGACGCTAAGTTATCAAAACGGGAGCACTTAACAGTCTGACGCCAGGCATGGCCAGCGTTTATCAGCGCGGCCCGACGGCAACTGGCGCGAAATGCGACATGCTGTATTAAGTGTGAATACACTTAATAAGCGAGCCCAAACCATCCACCGCCGTCGGCGGCGTCCGCAGTCTTCTCTCTATCTTTAAAAGAAAGAGGACTTGGCGGGCCGCAGCGCGACGCTCTACCGAATAAGCCACGGACGCGACGCTGATATCGGTGTCAGTAACGCGCCTTATACCCCCTCCCCCTTCGCTCGCTCCTCCGCTCTCCTCACTCGCTGCAATCTGCGCGCGCTCCCCTCTCTCTCGCGCGCCCGCCTTCTCTCTCAGTCTCCCGTCGAGAGCGGGTCGTGAGGGGGAGTAAAGTTAAAATCCGTTGGCATTCGCCAGTGAGTTAACGTAAACTCCCCCGTGTGATCAAATTGCGATTCCCAGGAACCATTACACCATAAAGGCACCATCGTGTGATTAATAAATATAATAGTGCGAATTAATAAATACCCCTCATAGCATTACCCCATGTATTCGCACTTAACCATGTTCACCCTCTGCCCCGCCGCGGTGGTCTAGTGGCTAAGGTACTCGGCTGCTGACCCGCAGGTCGCGGGTTCAAATCCCGGCGGCGGTGGCTGCATTTCCGATGGAGGCGGAAATGTTGTAGGCCCGTGTGCTCAGATTTGGGTGCACGTTAAAGAACCCCAGGTGGTCGAAATTTCCGGAGCCCTCCACTACGGCGTCTCTCATAATCATATAGTGGTTTTGGGACGTTAAACCCCACATATCAATCATGTTCACCCTCGGAGAAATGCTTGGGAGTTTTTTTTCACGCCGATGTGTTACCGAGACAACACTGCGTCTCCCTCTCTTCGTGACGGAGGGACGTCGGACGCGCTGAAACGTGCATGAGTTAAAGCAACACCGCGCGGCACGCGCCTGCGAGTATATGGCAGGACCGGCGCCTGGCGTGGCAACGCCGGCGAAACGCGACGAAATCAACGCCGGAGAGCTCGAGCACTACGTCATGCCGAAATATATAGGCGCCTGAACTGCGGCATGTAGTCATGATCTCACATGACACGCGTCTCATGATTATCATGTTTGCACCAGTCACATACCTTCGTCATCTATTGGTGTCACGTAGTACAAATTTGGCACATGTGAAGCTAGCAAAACGGCCGCAAAGGCATCATCAGTGTGCCATGTAGTCTAGTTGTTACATGACACGCATGTCATGATTCTCGTGTTTGGATGTGTCATTTACCTATGTCGTCCGTTTGCGTCATGTAATACGGAGTTTACTACTAGTGATGCTATCTAAAACGCCCGCGAGTGCTTCATGAGCGTAGTACGTACTCATACTCTTACATGACACGCATCTCATGTTTATCCATTTTCTACCAGTATCATACCTTCGTCATCCATTCACGTCCCGTAACACCCAAATTTGGTATAAGTGAAGCTAGCGACACGGCCGCCAGCGCATCATCAGCGTGGCATGTAGTCGTGTTGTTACATGACATGCATCTTATTATTATCATGTTTGCATCAGTCACATACCTTCGTCATTCAATCACGTACTGTAATACCAAAGTTGGTATATGGGAAGCTACCGAAACTGCCGTGAGCGCATTATGAGCCTGGCATGTAGTCATGTCGGTACATGACAGGTATGACTTGATTTTCAGGTTAGGGTCTGTCACGTGTATTCGCCACGCAATCATGCCTTACCATACGAGTTTTGCTACATGACATGTGAACGAAACCATAACAACAGCTGCAGGACCATGAAATATAAATCATGACATTAATGACATACATATCATGATTTTCATGTTATGGCTAGTCAAATCTTTTCTTAATACAGTAATCTTACGTCATACCAAGTTTGGTATTGATACCGGTATCCAAACGGCCAAAAGCGCTAAAAGTCGTTGGCGGATAGATAGATAGATAGATAGATAGATAGATAGATAGATAGATAAACAGATAGATAGATAGATAGATAGATAGATAGATAGATAGATAGATAGATAGATAGATAGATAGATAGATAGATAGATAGATAGATAGATACGCTCAAAGTCGCCGAAGTTCGCTAAGAAATGCTTCGCCTTTAAAAACGGACTGCTCGCGCTGCGCAACCATTCGCTACCAGCCCCGTGTATACAAGCACTCGATCTTGACCTCCAAGGTAGTGCCAGTGGAAGACTTTTCCTTTGCGATGTTGAATAAGAATTCGCAGCTCGCGCCTATTGTGGACTGGAGAATCTGTGTTTAATCCGTGTCGTCTCCCATTGCCCATTAAAAGACATTCAAGTAGAAAAACACTGGTCCATCAGTGCGTGCTTTGCACTCCCCAGGTTTAGCTTTTGCGCAACGACGAGATGAACCCCCGCGTCAACGCCACCGCCAATGTAAGCGTTAGCAACCACTATTTCGCGTTTGCATAGGGTTTCTTTTAGTAAGATTTGGTGTAAGTTTTCGTTTCAC
Organism: Rhipicephalus microplus; assembly: GCF_043290135.1. Classification (NCBI taxonomy): domain Eukaryota; kingdom Metazoa; phylum Arthropoda; class Arachnida; order Ixodida; family Ixodidae; genus Rhipicephalus; species Rhipicephalus microplus. Next base: position 103,289,573 of record NC_134706.1, on the reverse strand, counting down.
GCAGGACATAGGGCGCCAGTGTTTCCAACTTAGTGTTGGAAAATACGCCAAGATCTATGTTACCCTATTTTACCCCCAACTTTTTTGTTACCATACGTTTTATCCTGCAACTACAAATAGCGCCGTGTAACAATAATACCATACATATAACGTACACTCTATGACGTTCGGACATATGGGGTGCCTCTAGAATAGGCTCACGGTGAACGGATCCCGATGAACGCCTGACAAAGCACTACTAAGAATCGCATTCGCAATAAAAAGTCGGAAATTTTGGAGTCCAATGATAATGGCGAGTCTGGCGTCATGCCAGGGGCCACTTATTCAGGGTGCCCCAGCTATCTTTAGGAAAAACAAAAAATATGCTGACACGAGCAATTACGACGCGACTAAATGCATGTTGCTCACCGTTGCCTGGAGTTCGACTATTTTTTCGTTCTAAATTACTAATTATCTAGATCTGCTTAATTAACTAACTCAAGAAAGAACAAAGTAAGATAAAAAGTTTCAGTGAAAAAGTTGTAAATCGGTTTGCAAAACGTGCAATTAGACAGTTTCAAACTTTTTATATGTTATTTAATAGTGTTTTTGCGAAATGCAAGTGCCAGTGTATAACCAAAAAAAAAAACAAACCGCGTGACAAACCAACTGCCATGCCTACGCGCGCGGTGATTCTGGTGCTCTCTAACGTTCCGCATATGAACAATATGCTTTCATCGCACCGGTTCATGACAGCGATAAGCAGTCACAGCGGTTATCGCTTTTGTGGCCTATAGCAAAATGGGTTCATCGCAAAGCCGCCACTATTGTTGCGGCCCTGTCGACACTGCACAATTGGGCAAATGCTATGGTCGTTCGTACGTGGAACGTTAGGGAGCACGGGAATCATCGCACGCACTAGCGCACAAGCGAGTGCACGACGCAGTATTTTTTTAGATGCGGAAGCATCTTATACTCGCGCCTTGTAGTGCGCCGTCCGCGCCGTCCGCACCGCTTCTCGAACATTCGACAGCTGACGCGCGCGCATGCGCCGTCGCGCCGTCTCCTCCTTCTTCCACCATCTGTGCATCCCTTCCTCCTCTACACACCGCGCGCGCTTCACTCCTCCACCATCTGTGCACCCTTCCTCCTCTACACACCGCGTTCGACATCTACAATTCTCCTGATTCTCCAGTGGACGCGCATGCACCGTTGCGCTTCGAGAACATTCAACAGCTGACAGTGCATGCGCCCTCGCACTGTATATATACTCAAGGTCGGCGCTCGCTCGCTCAGTTGCCGCTCGTCGGTTGGTTTGTACGGCGCGTCGACGTCCAAGGTCGCGGTGAAATGAATTCCAACGAATCCACAAATACAATGATCGACGTCCCTTCGACCAGCGCCGCCCTTTCGCATACGTGTGTACGTGTTCACTCATTTAACACCCCCTCCTACAACCACGTTAACCAATTTAGCCATCGACCCAAGTAAGTCGCACTTTAACACCCCGTTAACCAATTATATGCTCCGCATCCTCCTCAGTGTTCCCCCGAGGGAAGCTGCGGGCAATTTTTTTTAATTTTGTGGGCATTTGTAGTTAGCACAAAAACATTTTAATTAACAGATATGAAGTTTGAAACTGTGTTAGCTGGCGTTGTGCAAACCAATCCACATTTTCTCCTTGTAATACTTTCTCCATATTCGTTCTTTAAGAAGTTAGTAAATAAACAATTTCATGTCACAATATTTTGAAAGACAAAAAATAATCTGACTTAATGTTACAATATTTTGAAACACAAAAAATAGTCTGACTAACTCCAAGCAACGGTCAGCAACATGCTTTTGATCGTGTCGTAACTGCGTGTGTCGCATATTTTTAAAATCTGGGTAAAAATAGCTGGGGCACCCTGTATGCTACTGATTGCGGGCCGCATGTGATCTGCAGACTGGCGGTTTAAAACCCTTCTCTAGTGTAGTAGCACCACAATTATTGCTCCAATTGGTAAGGAAGTACTATTTTATGAAGCCTTTTCAACCTCTGTTTCAACAATTGATAATTAACGCCAGAGATGCTGAGAGCTGTTCTCTTGAAATGTATTTCAGGATAACTTCTTAGACCACCCTTACATTTTTAAAGCGTTCCTACAACCCCACCCGATGTTATCAAGCAAATACCTTGCTGTCAACTGTTTTGCTTCGGGATCTCCAGCTACACACATTTTCCGAATCCCTCCGTAAGAAAACGTGTCTCATAAAGTTCATGCACTTGTTTTTCGCTTTTCGTCACAACTTGCTCGACACAAGCTCGACAAGCATTAGGTTATGCCTATTTCACACCATAGACTTACATATTTTCATATATCATTTTGACCGTCTTAATCAGCACTTCTACTTCAGACTACTCTGCGACTGCCGCGTGACTGCACCACATGCGTCAGCGCTCTATCTACTAAATACAGCATGTTGCCTTCTGAAATACCCATTAGCAAACTTTTCATTGAAGCAGCTATTACGCGTCTGGCCCACTTGCGTTTACCTACCGCATAGTTAATGAAATTGATAATGATTGTTGAGCTAAGGGTAAGTCTGTTTATCTTGATTTTTGACTCGAATTTCAAATTCATTCTGCAAGAAAAGGCATCATTAGTTGGTTGACATGCTCACAGAAGCTTTAGGTAATTATCGGTGGTGTTTTATGAATACCGCCAAGCAGCCTTGCGGTGCCCTTCTAACACGTGAAAACCCTATATAAACGAATAAGCCTTTGAAAGTCGCAAGTAACAAGATACGATCGTTCGCCTAGGAATCAAGCATGGTGCATTAGAAAAGAATGCTACAGCGCCTTTGCCTACTAGTAGTGACGTGTTGCATACACTGACCTCTTTACAAATGGCGGTCGTGCTGATGGCGGCCATAACCAGAGTCCCCATGATGAGGCTGACCTGTCGATGCAGGTACTTGGTAGCTGAGGGCATACCCATGTGGTGGGGCTGGTAGTGCACAATCTGTTCACCGAGTTCCAGGTTGGCCAAGGCAGGGTATATCTCTTCTATCTCCACGTCTTCCCACTCATCGTCCTCGTCACCGTCGGCCTCAAGCAATTCGGGGTCCACCTCCGGGGCAACTAATTGTGCATTCATCTTGCAGAACGTCCTGTCTGCTCTTGTCAAGACCTCGCTCAATATCTCGTTCTTGTCCACCTTCTTTTGTGGCTCATACCCACTGTCGAAGATTGTCCGATAATTGAGTGATTTCTTTGCAGAATACAGAGATCCAACAACATCCACGTTTCTATTCACAATTAGGAGATGTATCTCCACAAGTTCGGATTTGCAAAAACATATGCAGCAGAAGAAAAACAATGAAAATGTGAATACATGCATGTTAACTTGTACTGCGGAACGAAAAAATTCCTTATTGCATGGGAGAATGAAACAGGTGTCACTTTATGTGATACCATAATTATATTTCACAATGAATGGTTTATGAATGCTAATAATTGACGGGGCTTAGCGTTCCAAATCCTGGGCATCATTGTTGGAGATGCCCTATTGGAGGGCTGCAGAACTTCTGACCGCCTGTTGTTTTCCACCGTGCTGCTAAGCCTAATCACATGGGTCTCTCGCATTGCGCCGCCATCTAAAAGCAGCCGCCTTGACCCGGGTTCTATCCTGAGACATTTGGGTAAGCATTCACCTGCTGTAACTACTACACAAGTTCGATGGGCAAGATATATGAAACTTTGACGAAAAAGAAAATAAACAAACTTTCTCTCTCTTTGTGTGCCTGTGTATGTGTGTGTGGGGTGGGTGCACCGTTTGTGTGGCGAGCCAGGTGTCCTATCATGCAGCCACGCTTCTGCTTAGAACTTCTCTAAAAATATCTTCCTTTGCTAGTAAATGCAGTGAAAATATTGTCCACACTTCTGCAAACACTCGCGTCGTGTATGCAGGCTTCAATATACAACACTGTTATCACAGTAATATATACTGGTACAAGATTATATTGCATCAAGCGTCAGAACATGCGATTAACATACCAACTTCTGAGTTTAGAGCCGGTCACTTAGCACAACAGGCGAACACCTTACCGCACGTATCCACTTAAGCACCAAGAGGTGGGGGGGGGGGGGTGTAAAGCAAGGTCGAAAAGGTTTCACGCGCAGAGTTGCTCGTGTTTTAAAGCATTCTATTCATACACCGAACGCAGCCTTATGCGAAAGCTTCTTTAGCAAAACCCACTTTCAACTTTATCAATTGCATTGTAGTAATCTACAATTTCAAACTGCCGAGTAACATCATGCAATGAAAAGTATTCACTAAGTGGTTGAAGTACGCACTACACGAATTGTATATCGCTGTCGCATTGAGCCGTTAAAATCGAGTTTATGAGTGTCAAATTTTTGTAGAGACTCATCTTCAAATGAGGCTGATGGAGGTTCCCTAAAGGCTCCTGGGTGTACCTTAACGTACAACAGCCTCTGGAAAATAGCTGAGCATTCGCCGCGGATTTGGGCAGCTTAAAATAGCTGCCACCAAGTATCTGCCGATAAAATAGGCACAAGCGCTCCTGCGACCTCGTGCTCAGTAGGACGACGCCCATAGTGATTAGGGAGAGCATCCACTCTATGGGAAACTGGCAGCATGATATCTCTAGACCTGAAAAAATAGGTCATATTGCTTTTTAATGATAAATGTTGCAAAATTAAAATGATAAGATCCTTAACAAAAGTGAACAAATACAGTTGAGCAGCGCAATTTTTTGTCTTTTCATATCTTGTTTTAATGCTGCGTCTTCGATTTCCTTCCCAACTATGAACCAACAATACACTCAGCGGACCTTATTGAAGTGGAGACTGCGCGCGTTGTCTTGTTAAGTGGGCGTGGCTTACCTACTGTGCATGCGCGGCTTGGCCAAGTGGGGCTGTATAACTGGTCGCCATAACACGCGATGCTTTCTTCCTCTTTCCTTGCATATTCTTATCTCCCTGTATTTCTCTTTTATACAGGGATTCTTGTCTCCCTGTATAGAGAGTATACGAAAGCTAGCTACCAGCAGGCCTATAGAGCGGACATAAAGTGAGTACTGTCGGTCGTGGAGATTAAGTAGTTATAACAGCGCCGTGTCGCACTTCATAAAGTGAAAATATTCTGCACGTTTGACTTCACAGTACTTTTTTTTGTGAAACGGCGTAAAACATGCTGTCTCTGTGTTGTTCACGTTAAGAACTTGGAAATGTTTGACCTGAGTGCACAAAAGGTACCAATGGGAAGAAATATATGACAGAATGACCGTTAGTGTGTGCAGTTCACACAACATTTCAATTTACTGTTTCAGCTCCTGTGATCTCTTGTTTCATTACAGTTTATAAATATGCCAATTTAGTAATTTGTACTTTCTATGCAGATGGCTCTCCAAGCTACAGAAGACATACAGCCGTTTCTGTCACGTTTGACAAAACGGCCGTCAACAGAGCATCTGAAAACTCGCCTCAGGCGCATTCAGAAGGAAAATTTCGCTGAATAGGACATTCTCATGGTGATAATAAACACGCAGTGTCTAGGCACTGTATGTTCAAGGTATAACGCGTTGATAAGTAAAGCTGTTCAAGGCTGCTAACGCAGAGACTGTGATTTTAAACGCATCAGTGGAAGCCTCAATCAGTGTGGGAAGTGTATAGAATACCGGAGCAGCACTTACATCAGTTGGCAGTGTTACCTGGCTGGGAGTGTTGCTTTTGTATTCATAATAATGAAACTACAACTAGCACTCTTTCCCTTGACACAGAAACACCGCCCCGCTAAAAAAATGAGATACGGAAAGGCACAGTAGGTGAGGCCTCCAGGTTTATGGTGACTAACAATCCGATACAATTGAACCTAACGAAGCATTTGACAGCGAAATAAGCACTAAGTAGGAGTGCAATAAAAAACTTGCATCGTTTATTTTATATGTACTCACTCAAGACAACCTAAATGCGAAAGCAGTCTTTCTTTTTATTTAGTTGATTTATTGCTTCTTTCCACACTCATCGAAATCTTTTCTGCTCCTAAAAACACTTTTCACTAGTTCTCTGAGCGGAGGCATTCCAAACATATATTACCTCACCTGTTTCTTCTTGGCATCCATGATTGGTTGGCCGATCACACAGGCATTGCAAAGCGACGATGTCGTGTGATGACCTTCATGAACTTTACACATTATGTGTGAAATCCAGAACGTTACAGATTGTGCAAGGGGTGTGGCCCCACACATTCGGTGATCCACGGTGTCATGATGACATCCTATGTTGACGCGATCCCGCGATAATTTTCACGTCGTTCTTGCTGATGCCACCGCCACAAGATGTCATCGCCACCAAAAGAAGTTTTTAGTTTTTAGGCGAACACTGTAGGTGCCTCATAAAACGTTATACTTGACAGTTTGCATCACGCGTCGGCGACTTCGAGAGATCCAAGAAATCATCACGGGCTGACGATAACATATATGACGTCAGACGCCAACAAAAAAGTGTGACATCATTTAAACGTCATGTGACTTCACGTGATCACGTGATGACGTGATATCCTAAATTGGTCAATGTGGTCTGGTCATGAAGGCAATGCAAAACCTCATCATGTGCAGCAACTTTTCGCAGGATGGTGTGGGTGGTGGTGGGCAAAGGCCTCGGCAGGACGTGCAAAAGGGGCAATTACCCCACACATGCGCGCGTACTAGCCCGTTCCCAAGCCCAAGCTACACCAGTGCTCTCCCCCAGCCGCGATGCAAGACGGATTCGCACCCATGGCATCATCCTTTTGACACTCATGAACTGGCAGGTTGAATCTGCACATCGACTCACACTAAAAACGAGATTGCGTTCATCTTCGTGTCTTGTTAGCTGAATGGGCAAGGGACCGTGTAATTCCTTAATGACACATCTAATGGTATCGCCTCTAAAACTTCGCGTATTACGGGGGAAATGTATAAAGCAGGAGAACGAACTTCAAATGTTAAACCCCAGTACCGTAATCGCAGTGATTGAGAACTCAAATATCTCAACAAAGATGAAACTTTGCTGCAGCATCACAAAAGTTTAAGTCCTGAAGTTGCACTGATCAACGAAATGAAACGTCCGATGCATTTCGCGTCTTGTGACACCCAAAAACAGAGCAAGTTTGTCCGCTGCTTTTCTTCTTCTTCGGCATCTTCTGTGAGGATTCTGGCTTTATGTGGTGAGCACTACAACCTAGTTGGCGTCAATGAAGGTCGGAGAACTCAGAAGTAGCCGTTTCCATACAAGAGCAGCGCCTTACGCCAGCCGAAACTACTCACGGCAAGCGTTGAAAGCAGGCGAAAGCGGAAAAGCGTCATTTGCTCTGCCCGCCCGACACCCCGCTATCCCATATTGCTCCAGCTTTGACCCGCCAGAAAAGGCGCGGCGTGGCAATTTCTGAAAAGCGTAATTGATAAGTAGCCTTTTTTGGCTCCTTTTGTGCCCCAAAACACCAAACCCTAAAAATTTCTTTGTTTTCAGGAGTATGCCACGAACAATAGGAATGGTTTCCGAAGTTCTTTATGTACTGTCGCACTTGTTAAAAAAGTATACCTGTCTCAACAAAACTGCCAGGAAAAACTGTGACAGTATAAAAAGCATTGCTCGTTCGGTTGTGCGTGCTTTGGGCCAACGTGTGAAAAACCGTGCAAAGGGCATGAAACGAAACGGAGAACGCACCCTAGAGAAGGATAACCACAAGAACAACCAGACAGAGACGAATACGGATGACGGGCTCACTATGGTCTACTGCAAGTGCCAATTAGGAAGACCCTAGTTTTCTTGGTTCATTGAAAAGTGGAAGTCATTAGCCACTCCCAACCCGTCTGCCAGAACGGTGCAATACGATTGCATCCGTCGTCAGCACCGTTATCCGAGCGCAATAACAAATGTCTGACGCCTGAGTACAACACTGGATCGTCGATCGGAGCATGAAATGCTTCAGCCTGAAGTTTCCCAAGTCCCTCGTGCTGCGTCGACGGGAAGCATACTTATTTTGCGTGTATTTATTATCTAAAATGAAAGTGTTATTAAGAACCGAGTGTTTCACAATTGACCGTATAGTTATGCAAGTCGCAAGCAAAGAGTATGCGTTGGTTTTCGTGTATAATCGAGAAAGAGAGAGTTATAGCGTTAACGGCGGACGAGACTCTATATTCAAATATACATGTTCTTATGTGAATGGACTTTTACATATACCTCGCCTATAAGATCATTGATTTTTTGTGAATTTTTCATTTCAGTGCTTCTAAGATTCATGCAAAGGAACACTCTTTGCTTTGTAAAAGCGCCAGCAGCTCTTATTTCGAAACAAAAATTGAAAATTTCCTGGTTACAAAGCAGAAAGTACAAATGTGGCCCAAATCAGCTGAGACACTTTCTAGTAGGCAAGCGCAAGCTGAAAATAAGAGAGTGCTAATGAATACGTTGTTCAAGAGCTGTGCGCGCGTGTTATCTGGTCGCGAAATAATTTATGTCCCCTCATAAAATTAGCACTAAGTATTATAAATAACTATAAGTTATAGAGGCAAGCGAGTAAACCCATCATTTAATGAGAGTTTCTCACTACGGCCTCATCCGCTGGACACAGCTCTTAATTTTGCTTACGGTGACATCCAACTAGCAGCGGAGAATGGCGATCCCACTGAACTGTTGCAGATGTTTGAGCTCGCAGACTTCGAGTATGATAAACCAGGAATTTTGTATGTGGGCGCGATTTCTCGCCCCTTACGCCTGCATTGCATGCTAAACCTAAATAACGGAATTCTATCACTTCGCTTATTTACTCAACAAATACTTGTGCCACCAGCGAAGTACCAAGCTACTCACGTTTTTGGTGCTCGATGGTAGCTTGCAGTAGAACCGCAGAGATGAAGAGGGTCCTGTTTTCTACTCTAATACGTGTTACTAGAAGAGCTCAACACACAATAAACACTGTCAAAACGTGCTCAGACAAGTGCCACCACTCAGTTGTTGTAATTGATTCTGTAGTTGTAATAGATTATCAAAATTTGGCGTAATGAATTCACGGACCGCCAAACTTCAGATCAGGCCTGCAGCCAGTCCAGATTCACTAAACCACTCACCCCCCCCCCAGACAAACTCTTATAAAGGGGGTGTTCCCCCGAGGAAAAAACTAAAGTACAGTGTATTTGTTTCCCTAAACATGTGCGCCCCCCCCCCCCCTACACTAAAACACTTTCCTGGCCATGGGCATGCTTCGGATATAGGCACGTTTCGCAGCTGTATACTTTTAGTGTATAGGAACGGGCTTAAGGCGCCCGTGCATATGAGCACGAGTTGTATCCGGGAGGTAATGAATGGAGTTTTGGTAGGGAGTGCTTACACAGTAAGTTGGCGAAAAGCAGGGGCAATCACTACTAACGTACCGCCGCTCTTGTAGATCTGCCACTGCATCCCATCGACAACATATCTCCTGTAGAACTCTACCCGGCAGCCATTAAAACAATTACAAAACCTTTCGGGTCTTGAAAATAAGGAAAGAAAAAAAGAAGTTCATGTCTGCAAAGTGAACTGGCGAAATTATTAGACTGTTATCTTTTAACAAGCTTAAAAAAATAGCGGCATTCAAACGATCATGCGCAGTATACGCTGAGAAAGCCGTGGCGTTTACAATACGCATGCTATTTTTCAAGATACAGCGTCACCTTGTTGATAAGGTTTACGTAGGGCACATCAAAGATGACCGTGATTTTAAGCGCCCGCTTCGAGCTAAAAATGTCCTTGCTGTTCAAGAATTCACATCATTCGCAGCAAACGAATGTGTTAAATGGCTTCGATTGTTTTCAGGCATTTGCTGCGACTGACAATTACGAATGATTTTGTAAAGTGTTTTTAAGATCGCGTCCTATTGCGATTGTCTCTGCCTAACAACAGTGATACATTGAATTCTCACTTGAACAAACGCCAATTTAAGGAATATTTCATATTAATAAACTTTTAGAAAGTCTACAGTGGTTTTCTTATGCATTCTATGCAATATTTTAAAGAAACTTCTGATTTTTGAACATTTTATTTGAATGAACATTTGTGAACTGGGGCTTAATTTTTACATAAGGGAAATAAAATTTACCGCTCTTCAGCTCTGGCGCAGTAGATGCATGCCACCCTCTTGTTTCCCACTAATATGCAGCAGCACACCACATCACTTGTGCATGCAACAATGTCCAGAAAAAAGTGGTCTAGCAGAATAGAACAATGAACAATGGACGCTTCGGTACCTGCGCAGAGTTATCAGCTTTGGGAGTTCTTTCCAGTGAACGTCCGCGCAACTTACAGGGGGAATGTGGTACCAAAATTATTCCCAGGCTTCATTAACCACAAGTAGGCATGGCGATAAGGGTGGCACGTTCGGAAAGGATTGCGTATCGATGCATTTATCACTCAACTTACTGCACAAGTCTACGAAAACATATAATGTTTTGAAGATAAAATCATCTCTCCCGAAAATGATTGATTTGTGGGGTTTAACGTCTCAAAACCACCATATGATTATGAGAGACGCCGTAGTGGAGGGCTCCGAAAATTTTGACCACCTGGGGTTCTTTAACGTGCACCCAAATCTGAGCCCACGGGCCTCGACATTTCCGCCTCCATCGGAAATGCAGCCGCCGCAGCCGGGATTTGAACCCGCGACCTGCGGGTCAGCAGCCGAGTACCTTAGCCACTAGACCACCGCGGCGGGGCATCTCTCCCAAAAATCAAGAAAAAGAACATTACCTGGCATTTTCAATATCGGGCTCTTTACACTTTACGAGAAAAAAATCTTCAAGGCCCCGCAAAAAAAGAGAAGATAAAGAAACAGAAGACATTTCAAGGGGCACTGGGGAACTTATTCCTCCTGACGAAACCAGGGTAAAACAATTTCTCGAGCTTACATACACTCTGCTAACAGAGGAGTCACTTTGCTTGGCAATAATTGCGACAAATGTTGTAGGAAAAAAGAAAATTCTGCAAAAAAAAAAAGTAGGACTCATGTGTCCCACTGACGCACAAAGTGAAATTAAAGCAAATGCATGAGTTTAAAAACGGCAATACAGTTATAATTGCATCTAACTAAACTTCGTTTTACGACGTTCGCCGTGATAAGCAGAACTTTTCATTCCATGGCAAATGCCTAAAAAGTTCAACTTTTTCTTTAGCCGGAATTATGAAACTAATGATTGATATGTGGGAATTAACGTCCCGAAACCACTATATGATTATGTGAGACGCCGTAGTGGAGGCCTCCGGAAATTTCGACCACCTGGGGTTCTTTAACGTGCACCCAAATCTGAGCACACGGGCCTACAACATTTCCGCCTCCATCGGAAATGCAGCCACCACAGCCGGGATTTGAACCCGCGCCCTGCGGGTCAGCAGCCGAGTACCTTAGCCACTAGACCACCGCGGCGGGGCGGAATCATGAAAATAATGCTGCTGAAAATTCGAAATGAGCGAAGCTTACATTAAAGATCGAACAGAGGGTGGTTTCATTGTTTTTGTTTTTCAAAAGTTGACAATCGGGACTTTTTTTTTCAAGCGTTCACTAACGCATGACGCTAAACATCTTAGGGGCCCTCGTTGGAGGTCTACACTGATTTTAAAAAGTCTGCGCGCCACAACGTCGCATAGAACCTATTAGTCCAGAGCCCGAAGAAAGTTCGTATGGTCAGGGATCAGATGTGATAAAACACGGTCACTGACAAATTCTTCTTAATTGATTGGAAGCTTCGGAAGCGCACATGGTTTCCTTCTAATGAAGCACTTGGCGAACAGTTGTCTGGTTAGGGAACACATTTGCTCAATAAACGCACACTCGCCAAGGTTATAATAAAAACGAATAATCAGTGACGTTTTGGGAGCCCGTAACTCTCCCTCCATTGCAATAGATACGTAAGCTTGCACATGGGGCTAGATATGAGTCAGGGTGCGCTGAGCGTGTTCGTTTATCTCATAAAAATTGCCATTTGTTCTGCGTAACGTAAGGCTAGTCCACTGAACGGAAAATGATTTAAAAAGCAGAATGCCAGATAGATTTATTTCTGTTGCGATAATAGCTGGTGCGTCCGAGGCAACATTGGGGCCGGTTTGATATCAGTGTTCCGCCATGGCATTTACACTTGTGGGGCCTTTGGCGACGTCGTTTTGTATTGTTTCAAACGCTGTTAGAAATCGCCGCTCACATCACCGTGGTGCTATAGTGGCAAAAGTACTCAGCTGCTGACCCGCAGGTCATGGAATACCGGCTGTGGCGGCTGCATTTCCGATGGAGGCGGAAATGCTGTATGCTTGTGTGCTCAGATATTTCCGGAGCCTACACTATGGCGTTTCTCATAATCATATGGTGGTTTTGGGACGTTAAACCCCGCATACACACACACACACACACACACACACACACACACACACACACACATATATATATATATATATATATATATATATATATATATATATATATATATATATAGATTGTAACGAAGAGCGGCGTGGCAGCTGTGGGCCATGGGCTAGAAAGCGAGGAAGAAGAGGCAGAATAGAACAGCTTGCCCGACGAACGGGTGTTGTGTCTGTCTCGCTTATGACAATGGCGCAGCCGTTCAATAAACCTGTGTGCGACAACCCGCATGAAGAAACCAACCTACGAAGCGGACGCACTCTCCAGCAGCCCGCAGCTCCTGCTACCGTGGCCATGGCATCCGACCTGGCCACCGCGGATACTGAAGCCAGCGCGCTGCCTGCAGGCGTCCTTGCCAAACCACAAGGTGACTCCACTGACTTGGCTTCGCAAACCGCCTCCTTGCCCAGGGACGCCGTACACGCTCCCTTGGACTTCGCCTCAGGTACCATCCCTGGAGCAACGTCGGTAACGTCGCCAGAAGACAGGCATAATTCCTCGCCTGTAGCCGCTAGCAAACCCTGCACAGTTCTGCAGGCCATCGCTACTTCGAGCCAGCGTTTTGCAGACGCCACCGTCGCCTTCTCAGCATCCTGTGAATGCACCACGTTGCCTCCTTCGTCTATGGCAGAATTTCCTGACTTTACTGGCGTTGATCAAGACCCAACCGTATGGCTGGATGAAATCTATTCGTTGGCCTGTCGACATGCATGGACTGACGACGTGACGCTATCGCTAGCCGTAAGCCGACTGCGCGAGTCCGCCAAAGCGTGGCATCAATACGATGGCTGGAAGTACAAATACTGGAGTGACTGGACTACAGCCTTCGTCGCGGCATTCCCACCACTTCCATTCGCATACGACGACCATTTCATGCGCATGCGATTGCGTCGGCAGGCTCCACCAGAAGACGCCCGTAAACGCGCCTACGATAAGCTCGGGCTTCTCGACAAATGTGGCATTACGTGGATCTCTCCGGCTGCCCGCCAGTATGTCGTTGATGGCTTGTCTGACCCTACCCATGCTGCCATCTTATCTTGCCAGTGACCTAAAGCGTCACCCCGGGTTTTCGCTCAAAAGGCAGCCGAACTTCAGCAAAACTCTCGTCGTCGGCTTAGCATGGACACATTACCGACTGTCCTGTCGACTTACGCTTCCACACGACACGGATGCTTCAAGCACGGATGCGGTCGCATTGGCCACAGCGCCAAGGAGTGTCGTCAACCTTTCCAGACTCGAATCCACTACCAAGCTTGTCAAACTCCTCGGATGTTCATTCATGTTGAGGGAATAGGTGACCTATCTGCTCTGGTGGATACCGGTGCGGAACGAACGGCGCTACACCGACGTCATGCTCCGGACACTATCCGACCGTGGACGCAACCTCCCTTCTGCGGACTTGGAGGAAGTGCCAAGTCAGTCGGAATGCTCGATATTTCAGTCCGGACCGCATCGGGCACTAAAGTTCTTCCCGCCATTCCCGTCTTTGAAGACCTCCCTGCCGACATGATCCTTGGTGTTGACTTCTTGCTATCTGATGACATTGAGCTCACCATACATCCCGGCCACGTCGAGCTCCGGTCTTCGACAGCTGGGACTACCGCCACAACCCTGCCACCACCGACAGGTGAGCCGTCCACTCCGCCTACCTTATCTTCTATATTGGTTCGCCATCAGCCAACATTCGCTAGCAATACAGCAGAACTGCCAGACACTAATTTGCTGCTCCATCGCATACCAACGGGAAATCATCCACCAATATGCGTACCACTGCGACGATACGCTGAACGAGAACGGGCAGTGGTCGCAGAACAAGCAGATGAAATGCTTGCCGCGGGCATTTTGAAGCCGTCATCGAGTCCGTGGGCAGCGCCAGTCGTCCTTGTTCGCAAGAAAAACGGATCACTACGCTTCTGCGTGGACTACAGGCAGCTCAATAAGTGTACAATGCCTGACTCCTACCCTTTACCCCGCGTTGATGACGCTGTTGATACAGTACGTCACTGCTAGTTCTTTTCGTCGCTTGATTTACGCACAGGGTGCTGGCAGATTACCGTCGCGGAGGAAGATCGATGTAAAACGGCCTTTCGCACACCTTTCGGTTTGTTTGAATTCAACCGCATGCCGTTTGGACTAAGAACGGCTCCTAGCACTTTTCAGCGTGCGATGAATTCAGTGCTCAGATCATTGAAACACCAGGCCTGTGTGGTGCACTTAGACGACATCTTGGTCGTTGGCAGGACGGAGGATGAACACCTTCGCATTTTGGACGAAGTACTACACAGACTCTATGCAGCCGGGTTTCGTTTGAACAAAGAGAAATGCTAGTTTGGGGTGTCCAAGATTTCGTACCTGGGACACAATAAACCTCCTGTCGGCATTCAGCCACTCCCGAAGTGAATGGCTGCCGTGTCGCAGTATCTCACACCAACCTCCTTGAAGCAGGCTCAGTCATTTCTGGGTATGGTGTCGTATGTGCGAAGGTTTATTCCCCACTTCGCTTCGATCGCAGCTCCTTTGAGCGGTCTTCTTAAAAAAGACGCGCGGTTTGAATGGGGCGTCTCACAAGAAAATGCTTTTCGAGCTATAAAACAAAAGCTCACTTGTTGCCCCATACTAATTCACTTCAATGAAGACTGGTCCTACGAAGTGCACACTGATGCCAGCCAAGTCAGCCTAGAAGCTGTGTTAGTGCAGCGTGATCCAGATGGCGTGGAACACGTGGTCGCTTATGCCAGCCGAAAACTTTCAGACACCGAGCGCCACTATCATCCAACGAGCTTGAATGTCTTGCAGCGGTATGGAGCATCGATGATAAGTTTCGACATTATCTTTTCGGGCGCAAATTCACTGTTGTGACTGATAATGCTGCTATAGCATAGATGTTCTCCAAGCTGCAACTTAAGCGCAAATTTGCCTGGTGCATAATCACGCTGCAAGAATACGATTTTCATGTGCACCACCGCGTCGGGGGGCTAAACAACGTCGCCGATGCACTCTCACGGAACCCCCTTGTCTGCGCGCAACAAACCAGGCAAACCCACATTTTTTCGCACAGATGGATATATCCCGAGCCCAACAGGAGGATAAAGATTTGGCATCCATTATTGCATCTATTACTCACAAGGGAACTCACAGTACTTTTGTGATGCGCAATGCCGCATTGTACCGGCGTCACTGGCGAGCGGACCGATCCGAAGAACGTTACCTCCTGGTGATCCCGAAATTCCACAGGTCAGAAATATTACGAGCCATTCACGACTCCCCAGAAGGCGGACACACCGGCCAACGAGCCACACTCCGGAAACTACAAGAAGGTTTTGATGGCCGAAGATGCAAAGTAGCGTCCGTTCGTATGTCGCCAGTTGCAAAATTGACCAGCAGTTTAAGCGACTGCCTGGGTGTCAACCTGGATTACCAACGCCAATCCAGATACCCGAAACAATTTTCCACACGATTGGCATTGATTACATGGGACCTCTACCCACCACCACTGCGGGAAATCGTTACGTCATTGTAGCAGCAGACTACCTTTCAAAATACGTGGAAGTGGAGGCCGTGCCATCTCTTGCATCCACTTACTTAATCGACTTCCTCAAGCACCGATTTTAAAGAAGACATGGCTTACCAAAAAAGTTAATATCTGATCGGGCTACAGCGTTTCGTAGCGGGGAACTGAAAAAGTACCGTTGCTCGGCAGGCGTGCAGCACCACTTCGACCTCGTTTCATTCTCAAGCAAACGGCCTTACTGAGAGAACCAAGCAGAGCATCCAGGCGCGACTCGCTCCATAAACGAAGGCAGGGACAACAGGAGAGGCCGACTGGGACGTCCACCTTCCATCAGCCGCTTTTGCGATTAACACAGCACTGCAGACGTCTACCGGGGAAACGCCCTACGAAATTGTTTATGGGAAACTACCACAGCTGAAAGCGGTCCTAAGTCTGGATGCTTCCATTATAATTCCACGTGCCAACGATCGCAAAGCGACCTGTCTGAAGATCCGAACTGAGGCGACCAAGAAAGCCTGTTTACAACATCGGTGATGAGGTCTGGGTGCAAAGGGGCACCAGCGGGCCTGGCAAGAAGCTACTCCCTAAGTTCGACGGGCCATTCATAAGTACTCAGAGTGTAGGAGAAAATACCTGGCGTGTGAAAACCTCAGATGCGAACTTCACTCTTGATAAACGCAAAAGAAACAACTTTGCCCTGCATGTGTCGCGCTTGAAAAAAGCAGTCGGACCGCTGCAGGTGCAATGAACTGTAATTTCTTTTTTCTTCGTTGTCAGGTCCGCAGGGTGGCCGAATGTAACGAAGAGCGGCGTGGCAGCTGTGGGCCATGGGCTAGAAAGCGAGGAAGAAGAGGCAGAATAGAACAGCTTGCCCGACGAACGGGTGTTGTGTCTGTCTCGCTTATGACAATATATATATATATATATATATATATATATATATATATATATATATATATATATATATATATATATAAATATCACCGCTCTCGCCTATACAACCCGCCACATTGCCGGCATGGTATCTTGTATAAAACTCCTGAGAAGTACATGTGCCCAAGGAGATAATTTGCACGAACAAGCTGGAGTAGTTTTCTAGTAGGTAGGTGAGCTATTGGAACAACATAGACTTTAAGAATTCTTGCAAGTGCCCCTCTTGTTGCCGCCGCTTGAAGAATCGCTGCACGTTTCGCCCTTCCTTTTTACTTTGCAAAGTTATGGTGGAGTTTGCCTCCATTGTACTACTCAGTCCTGAGAAGTTATTCAGAAGTGCAATGCAGCCGAACTCCGCCGTGAAACGACGAATTAAAAAGAAAAAAAATTGGCAGACCCCTAGTACAGTTGGAACCGATGATACGCGAAGCACGAATGAGAAAGGTTGATATATCACTTTAAAATAAGCACAACGTTACGAGGCGGAAGTAAGTAACTGCGTACGTGACTTTCACGCCATGATTATCATATTTGCACGGGTAAATTACCTTCGTCATCTGCTCGGGTCACTTGATACCAAATTTGGTATATGTGAAGCTAGGGAAACAGACGCGAGCGTCTCATGAGTGTCGCATGTTGTCATGATGTTAAATGATATGCACCTCATGATTATCATGTTTGCGTCACATAATTCGTCATTCATTCACGTTCCGTAATCCCAAATTTGCTAGATGCGAAGCTAGGGAAATGGCCGCGAGCGCCAGGAGCGTGGCGTGTAGTCATGACTAGTCATAACATAAAAACCAGGAAATGCATGTCATAATTTCTACGTTAGTGACTGTCACTTATGTTCGCCTTGCATTCATGTCGTACCATGCCCGTTTTGCAACCTGTCATGTGAACTAAACCACCGGAACTGCAGTAAGACTATGAAATGTAAATCATGACATTCATGACTTACATGTCATGATTTAATTGTTATGACTATTCACTTATGCTCAATCTTGGTAATAATTGCAGCAACTATTACACGGAACTCACAACACAAGCGCTTGTGTTGTGTTGACCCGATGCAATTGTTTATTCACTTACGCTCGTCATACAGTCATGTCATGACATACCAAGTTTGGTATCGATCCCATTATTGTAATGGTCAGAAGAGCTAAATGTCGTAAGCGCCTTGATATATATATATATATATATATATATATATATATATATATAGTCACGATGAGTCACAAGTACTGGGGGATATATTGAACGACCGGGTAGCTAGCTCTAGGACGATGCGTCAGTCGCGGCTGGCTCTCGAGCCAAGAAGAGACACGCAAATCTTCTTTCTTTCCTCCAGATGGTAGAGCCGCTCTTGCAGTCGACCCACTACGTGTGGGTGGCATTATCCCCCCTTTCGAAAAGAAAAAAAAAAGTCCCAAAAGGGGGAAAGAAAAGTACATAGCACCACCACGATGTTACGACATAAGCACGTCGAAAAAAAGAAATTGGAAATTCGGATAAAGTAAAAATAGAAATGAACGAGCGAGCCAGTATAGCAAAAATCAGTGAACGAAGAAGCAAGTTCACAAAAATAAATAAATAACACAAAGAACGCTGTACGGCAAGAAAAAAGTTATGAACAACGCGCAATAAATGGTTTCATGCGCAACACATGAATGACATCCGACCTCGGTCATGTCCTACTCCGTGCCTGCGATGTTGAGTCCGGAACCACTTCGTAGTTCACGTCACTGACGCGACGTAACACTTTATAAGGGCCAAAGTACCGGCTCAGTAACTTTTCACTCAGGCCACGGCGGCGGACGGGCGTCCACACCCAAACTTGGTCTCGGGGTTGTAAAATACTTCGCTGTGGCGGATGTTATAGCGCCGTGCGTCTGCCTGCTGTTGCTGGCCGATGTGTAGTCGCGCGAGCTGCCGGGCTTCCTCAGAACGCTCTGCGAATTCATCGGCGTCAGTTGCCAACTCGTCTTCGTCTTGACACGGTAGCATAGAGTCCAGCATGGTCTGCACTTCGCAGCCGTAGAGAAGCCGAAATGGCGTGAATCGCGTGGTCTCTTGCACGGCGGTATTATACGCGAAGGTCACGTAAGGTAAGATCCGGTCCCATGTTTTGTGCTGTACGTCGATGTACATTGAGATCATGTCTGCGATGGTCTTATTCAGTCGCTCGGTAAGTCCGTTGGTTTTCGGGTGGTACGCAGTTGTCTTTCGGTGTCTGGTGTTGCTCAGTTTGAAAACCTCGTCCATAAGCTGCGCCGTGAATGCCGTCCCTCTGTCCGTTATTATACTGGAAGGAGCACCGTGTCGTAACACGATGTGGCGCATGAAAAACTGTGCTACCTCAGAAGCCGTGGCTCGTGGCATCGCCTGCGTCTCAGCGTAGCGTGTCAAATATACGGTCGCGACTATCACCCATTTGTTGCTGTCCGCAGATAGGGGGAATGGCCCGAGAATGTCCATGCCGACTTGGTCGAACGGCATGCAGGGTGCTTCAATGGGCTGAAGCAAACCAGCTGGCTTAACAGATGGTTGCTTTCGGCGCTGACATTCCCGACAGCTCTTGACGTACTTCTTGACGCTTGCCGAAAGTCCTGGCCAATAGTACCTCTCGCTCACTCTGGGAAGTGTCCGTGAGTAGCCCAGATGACCGGATGTGGGTTCGTCATGGCAAGCGAAGAGGACGTCGTCTCGCATGTCTCGAGGAACCACCAGGAGGTAGGTACGGTTGTTCGAACAAGCGTTCTTCTTGTACAGCACACCCTCTCGAAGGCAGAATGACGGCAACGAGCGGGATAAATGACGTGGTATAATTGTGCCCTGGCCCTCTAAATGATCGATGATCGGACGAATCTCTGCGTCATCCCGCTGCAGTTTACTCAAGTCTGATGAGCTAATGGCGCCCAGGAAGCATTCGTCTTCCTCTGCTTCCTGACTGACGACATGAAGGGGTGCGCGTGACAGTGTGTCAGCGTCTTCATGCTTACGGCCGGACTTATGGACGATGGTGACGTCAAATTCCTGCAGCCGCAAGCTCCACCGTGCTAGCCGTCCTGAAGGGTCGCGCAGGCTTGCCAACCAGCAGAGGGCATGGTGGTCCGTCACTACCTTGAAGGGACGACCATAAAGGTACGGGCGAAACTTGGTGATTGCCCACACGACTGTGAGGCACTCTTTCTCCGTAGTGGAATAATTCGCCTCGGCACGGGATAGAGAGCGGCTGGCGTAGGCTATCACCCTTTCGATGTCGTCTTGACGCTGAACGAGCACTGCACCAAGCCCAACGTTACTAGCGTCAGTATGGACCTCCGTTTTAGTATCATCGTCGAAATGAGCGAGAACGGGTGCTGATTGCATGCGCTGTCGCAGTTCATCAAAAGCTGCTTGTTGCTCGTTTTCCCAGACAAACGGCGTGTCGTCCCTTGTGAGACGAGTCAGAGGTTCTGCTATCTGTGAAAAGCTATGAATGACTCGGCGATAATAGGCGCACAAACCAAGGAAGCGCTGGACGGCTTCCTTATCGACAGGAGCTGGTAATTCGGCAACAGCGGCAAGCTTGTCTGGATCGGGCCGGACTCCTTCAGCTCTAACTACATGTCTAAGAAATTTCAGTTCTTCATAGCCGAAGTGGCACTTCTGTGGCTTTAGAGTGAGGTCCGCCGATCGGATAGCCTCCAGCACGCTGCGCAGGCGCTGTAGGTGCTGCTCGAACGTGGCAGAGAAGACCACCACATCATCAAAGTAGACAAGACAAGTCTGCCACTTGAGCCCTGTGAGGACAGTGTACATCATTCGCTGGAAAGTTGCCGGCGCTGAACACAAGCCGAAAGGGAGTACTCGAAATTGGTATAGGCCGTCTGGAGTCACGAAGGCTGTCTTTTCGCGGTCTCGCTGATCTACCTCGATTTGCCTGTACCCGCTTTTGAGATCGAGAGAAGTGAAACATCGGGCACGACGAAGTCTATCCAGCGAATCGTCGATACGCGGTAGCGGGTACACATCCTTTTTGGTCACGTTGTTAAGCTTTCGGTAATCGACGCAGAAGCGCAGTGATCCGTCCTTCTTTTTGACAAGCACGACTGGAGATGACCACGGGCTGTTGGATGGTTCGATAACGCCATCGTCAAGCATCTCGCGAACTTGCGTACGTATCGCTTCACGTTCTTTAGCCGACACGTGGTAGGGGTGCTGGTGTATTGGGCGTGCGTCCTCGTACGTGATGATCCTGTGCTGAGTGATGGACGTCTGGCGGATCTTTGAGCAACTTGCGAAGCAAGACCTGTACTCGAACAAGAGCGCTCGCAGCGCAGTCTGGTTATCGGTGGACAGATCAGGATTGATGTCAATGTTGCTCATTGATGTGTCTGCGTTATCCACTATTTCTGATGTGAGACAGTTGGTTACGTTTCCTACTTCGTGGGCAAACGCTATCGAAGTGCCACGGAAAAGGTGTCGATGCTCGTTGCTGAAGTTGGTAACGAGCAATTCAGATCGGCCGTCGGGAACGTGTATTACACTTCTCGCTACACATATGCCTTGCTGCAGGAGGTGTTATAAATTTGTCTCGGCCACCACATCGCCATCGCTCAAACCACAGCATGTTACGTCGACTAGAACACTGGCTCGGGGAGGAAGCGTCACGCTCTGTTCAGAAATACGGAGTACATCGACACGCATTCCGTCATCCTGCACGTTGATCGCTCGCTGGGCTGAGAACGTGACGCGGCGCTCTTGCAGATCAATGATAGCTCCATTTTCCTGTAGAAAATCAACTCCCAGAATGACGTCACGGGAGCATTCACGTAGAACAAGGCAGCTTGCTACGAATGTGTACCCTTGAATCTGTACTCTAGTTGTGCAGGCACCCAGTTGAGTTACGACATGGCCACCAGCTGTCCGAATCTGCGAGTTATGTCACGGCGTGATTACTTTCTTCAGCTG
The DNA here is from genome assembly GCF_043290135.1 of Rhipicephalus microplus. Taxonomy (NCBI): domain Eukaryota; kingdom Metazoa; phylum Arthropoda; class Arachnida; order Ixodida; family Ixodidae; genus Rhipicephalus; species Rhipicephalus microplus. Next base: position 103,267,760 of record NC_134706.1, on the reverse strand, counting down.
CGTTGTCAGTTTCCCGCTCAGTATGGAATAGTCTGCGCCGGTGTCCACTAACGCATTAACTACACAACCATCAATTGTTACTGCTATGTCGAGTGAAAGCCGGCTATCCTTTGCAGCAGCAGGTGATGTCGGACCAGTTTTTGTACGGTTCTGCGTCAATAGGAGGTCTTCAGAGCTTCGACGTTCAGCGACCCCGCCCCCAGAAGTCGCTTCGGCTAGTTTTCCCGGCGGGGGCTGGGAGATCGTGCGGTAGAATACCGCTGGGGCATTGATGAAAATCGCCTCGGTGATGGCGAGCGCGACTGGCGCCCGGCAGACGGTGGTTCATGCTGCTGGGAGAGGTAGGTTTGGATGTCGCGTGGTCTCTGACCGTAACGGGGGGGCGGCGAATACGCAGAGAAGCCGCGAAGCCCAAGACGGCGATAAGGACACTGGCGGTACAAGTGATCAGCTTCTCCGCAGTGAAAGCATAGAGGCCGGTGATCGGGTGTGCGCCAGACATCAGACTTCCGAGGATACGAGTGCCGATCGTCGATGTACTGGACCGGTTGCACCGAACGATGGGCAACAGAAGCACCACGGACAAAGGGCAGGGGTGGTGGCGTGTACGTGCCTTCGTAGTATGGTATGTGCTGCGCTGACTCGAGTGAAACTGCAGGGACAGGATGAACGAACAAAGGCGGCGATGCAGCAGGGCGTTTCAAGGCTTCCGCGTAGGTTGTCTTACGGTGGTATTCAGCAGGAGTTGACGCAGCTGTATCAGGAGGCAAGGTGTCCCGGAGGGCCTGGTGCAGCTCATCTTTGATGACAGTTGCAATAGAGCTAACCGTAGGATGAGGTGTATTACCAGCCTTTTGAACTCTTCACGTACGATATTACGTATGAGTTCACGTAAGGAGTCATTGCTGGTCCCAGCGGCGGCGAAAATGTCAGCAGTGGACATGCCACTGACTTGCCTGTCGTATTGGTTTGATCGCTGCTGTAGCATTTTTTCCATTGTCACGGCTTCAGACAAGAACTCCGCGACCGTCTTTGGAGGGCTTCGCACGAGGCCGGCGAAAAGCTGGTCCTTGACACCACGCATCAAGTGACGCAACTTCTTGTCCTCCGTCATTCTTGATACTGCCCGTCGGAAGAGACGCGTCATGTCTTCGACGTACGCGGTCACAGTTTCGTTTGGCGACTGGACGCGGGCAAGAATAGCTCGTTCAGCTCTTTCTTGGCGGTCAGCGCTGGCATATGTCTGCAGAAGTCTACGAGGGAATTCTGGCGACGTCGTCAGCTGCTACTCTCGATTTTGATACCACGTGCGAGCCCCGTCTTCGAGATAGAAGTAGACACGACCCAGTTTAGCCGCGTCGTCCCACTGATTCAAGTTGGCTACGCGCTCGAAGTCCGCCAACCAGTTCTCAACGTCTTCGCTCTCCGTATCATGGAACGTCGTCGGTGCCCGTGGGCTTTCCAACGTATATAGGTTCGACGACGTGCTTCCCGTGCCGGTTGGCAAGGTTTGTACCGAAGTGCTGGTCATGTTTGTTGAAGTGGTGGGAGCAGTATCGTTGACTTCCGGAGGCAATCCCCTGATTCGGCGGCTCGTCCGATGCACGGGAGTGTTGACTGGCACTGGACTCGTATTACGGCTTCCTGGAGGGGTCTGCAGCATCCGTGAGACTACCCCGCACCTTCCACCAGTTTGTCACGATGAGTCACAAGTACTGGGCATATATTGAACGACCGGGTAGCTAGCTCTAACGATGCGTCAGTCGTGGCTGGCTCTCGAGCCGAGAAGAGACACGCAAATCTTCTTTCTTTCCTCCAGATGGTAGAGCCGCTCTTGCAGTCGACCCACTACGTGTGGGTGGCAATATGTATATATATATACGCTCAATGACGCTGAAGTTCGCTATGGAATGCTTCACATATAAAATTTGTCCCGGATCTGCATGTTACACTGCCAATGTCGTCCAAAGACGATAGTCTTGCATCTGGCGAGAGTGAACAAAATCTTTATTTATTGTTGTACGCAAGAAAATTAGTAAATGGTCTTCTGGAGGCGCTGCATTAGAATGCCTCGAGCACGCAGCGGAGGCTAACGAGCGCATCAAGTCACGTCACACGTGAGACATGAGCGCAATCGTGAGACGAGATGAGCACCATCTCGTCTTAGCAAATCGTTGGAAACACTCCCCGTTCCTTGCAAGCGTAGCACGGTAAGTGCAGCATGATAAGTGCTACGGTCCTTAAAATTACTTATGTATGCGTTTTCTAGTGGGAGATTCATATACAGATAATATGCGTGTAGTTATGGTGCCACAGACATGCGCGATAATTGCTTTTAATCGACAATTGCACAAGCATGAACGCTCAACCTTGAGCAACAATGGTGGTCACTACGGGTGGGGTAGGCCGTTTCAAGTACCCGATGTCGGTTAGAGTGGACAAAGAGATAAATGTACACAAAGACAGAGAGACCAAAATTTTGCGTTGACGTATCCAAGAAAGACTATCGTCTTTAAAAAAACCTTTGAAGGGAGACCAGCCTTGAGAATGTCGTTTGGCAACAGTAGAGAACAGCACATGTTTTGAAAGTGTTTCGCATTCACCGTCACCAAAGATGAGGGCACGCTGGCCTTGCGCCAGCGAAGGCAGTCGGCAGTCACAGGCGAAGCCATCTACACATTCTGTGAGCTAGTGCAGCTCAGAAATGTCACGCCAGTGAACACCACATGGGAAAATACTTAAACAGTGGTATGTACGCACCAAACCCTCACGCAATTGTGAGCAATGCCTCATTCACTCGGCAATGCGCCTAAATATTCACAACCTATGATAGCAGATTGCCTGTATTGCATCCCCCCCCTCCCCCCTCTTGATTTATGGCACTTGACAAAAAATCGAGACCACAAACCATTTAGCCAGGTGTGATTGGATTGATATGTGGGGTTTAACGTCCCAAAAGCACAATGTGATTATGAGAGATGCCGTAGTGGAGGGCTCCGGAAATGTCTACATCCTGGGGTTCTTTAACGTGAACCCAAATCTGAGAACACGGGCATACAGCATTATCGCCTCCATCGATAATGCAGCCGCCACAGCCGGTATTCGTTCGCGCGACCTGCGGGTCAGCAGCCGAGTACCTTAGCCATTAGACCCCCACGGTGGGGTTTAGCCAGGTGTGAGGTAAACCATAAAGTAAAATTGTTGTTAACTCTATTGATTAAATAACTTTGGTAACCTTATAATTCATTGTTATTTTTGTTTAGTTAACTTAATAGGGTAAACAATAAACGTAGTCTTCTTGGTTTGGTTATTTTGCCCTCCTCACTCATACTCACGCTGCCATCGTCGGCTTGTGCTCGTACCTGTGACACTAGGTTTTCAACACTGCTCATTCCAAGTACCCATTTAGTTTGACCATGTATGGTGTTCAAATATGTCCACTTTCCTACCAGAAACTACAAGAGCTCGTTCACGTAAAAGATCTTCTGAAGCATTTCCTCAGGAGTTATTTATACGACACCGCAATGAAAATATACAGTTCGTACCTTCTGAACAATTTTTTCGGGTGATACACCAGCAGAAACGACACAAATGGACACACCGGCAGTGCTGGTGGCGGATACAGCCGCCTGTGCAAAAGTAACACACGCTGCTGCTGCAGCTTCTACTTTCCGTGTTTGCCCCGATTGTAATCCAAACCAAGCTCTCTGTGAAAGCATCCTCGTTGAGGCCGTGAAGCTCCATCATGCTACGCGGTTCGTTTGCAATCTGAGCCGATGCGACCTACCACCGACGCCTTTGCCGCCACGTCGAATCTGTGGCGGGCTGTTTACATCACGTGGATTTAGCTAGTACAGACAAAGTAATCAAGCGGGAAGACAAACTGCTTTCGCATGGTGGTAAACTGAGTGAATTTCTGTAAAGGTTTGCCACTTTCGCTTCCTATGAAGCAACGTGCGAAAATGCCTAGAGAGCGTGGCGTGGTCTGACCGGGAGTACGAACCAGATGACACGCCGGCAAATCGCATGCTGCCCGGCAGGTGAACAGCGCCTACAGTGCGAGCGCGCATTTCGGAAGGGAACATTGCCGGGCACGTAAAGGCCTGACTACATTTACGTTGCAGCGCGTGTCGCTTTGACGCAGCGCTGAGACCTCTCCCATATAGAGAGAGAAAGAGCACGAAACATGGTGAAGCAACGCACCCTCTTTCTCCGCCAGGAAAGGGCGCGGCACTGCACCAAAAAGTCACACACTGACGCGCTGCAGTGAATACGCGTGGTCAGGCCGTAGTACTTTGTGTGCGTGCGTTGTTAGGGTCGGTTGGGTCGTGTGTGTAGCGAGCTCATGTGTACGAAGCCGTAAATGTACCATGTCAGCAAAAGGGTTGCAAGAGAAGGAGGTGGAAACAGCAGTGTTGTTACAGCAGCTCGCAGAGAGCAACATGATTCGCCTTGACGATAGCAGCTCATACAACGAAAATTGCCAGATTTATTTTCCAAGCTCAGAATACTGCCACTGTGCCTAAACCGTTCGGAGGTGTTCACTGAAGTAGTCCGTGCCATTTGTCGTCGCAATGCAAGACTATTCACCCGGAAGCTTCATGTGCTGGCTCCACTGGGGCGCTACAGTCGCGTGGCTCTGAAATCGCCGATGTATTTATTTGGTACACTGCCACTTGGGCGCTGACTGAGAGCTGCCTCGGTATCTAGTGACTCCAAGCCAGAGAAAAGAAGCGCCCCACCTAACACTCCACGAGAAAAATACTGACATAGCAATTCAGTAAAAGTCCACTCTACCTGAAAAAGCATGGCCGCATTAACTGTATCATCTGATCTATCAAGAAAACAGCTAAGAAATATATCTGGCATCGATGCATTTTGATTTACTTAGCAAATACCTAGATTCGGTACATATTTTGCCTAAAGTAAGTGCAAAAGCGACAATTTGTGTCATTTGCAAGTAGTTTCCCATTCTTAGCATGGCTCGAGGCCAATATGCGGCCAAGACAAAATGAGTAGCCAGACCTGCTAAAATCCCAAAAAGCCGTAGATATTTGAAAAATAATGTAGTGAAATAAATTAGAATACTTACCCGTGTTAGCAAATATATTATTTTTTGTTATAATTCGGTTCTTACATAAATGCTCCCTAAAATGCTCCCTAAAATGGAGATAAATAAATGAACAACTACCGGCTGATATCCGTATTTCCAGTGTTTTGTAAAGCTTTCAAAAAATAATTTTAAGGTGCTCGTAATTTTTCGCAGACAGCGATAATCTTATGCGTTCGGGGCAATTTGGTTCCTGTAAGAAGTCCTCCAAGCTTGCGCTCCTTGAAAAAAAAAAGTTTTATATTACATAAACTTGAACGTGAGGAAATGGTGCTGGGTAGAATCTTAGATTTTTCAAAGGCCTTCTTCCTTATTAACCATAGGAGCTTGTTGAGAAAGTTGGAAACCTATGGCAATAAAGACATAGAATATTCATTAATATCATCGTACTTGAAACGTAGAAGTTACTCTGTAATTGTTGCGCGAGAAAGTTCAGAAAACTCCGATGAGATGTGGCGTTCCCCGAAGAAGTATCCTAGGACCAATTTTATTTTTACACTATAATAACGTAATTGCAACGATTGATAATGCAGCCAATTTCATCATATGTGCAGATGACACTAGTTCATTTTTTTAGGGAACTCGGAGAGAGAGAGAGATAAAGATGCAAGGAAAGGCAGGGAGGTTAACCAGACGCACATCCGGTTTGCTACCCTGCACTAGAGAAGGGATAAAGGGGAGAAAAGAGGTTGCAGAAAGATGAGAAGGTACACACAATCACGAGCACACTCGGGGAGCACACACAGTCTATAGGCGGTCGCTCAGGTTTGTTGACTTGAGGTAAAGTAGCAGTGCTTTTGTTGCTTTCTGCGCAACTGAGGCAGATGCCCAAGGTCCTAGTATCTTCTGCACACAAAATGGTTCGGGGTCAAGTCGATTCAAAACCATCCGGAGCTGGCATCGCTGTGTGTCGTAGCAAGCGCAACTGCACTGAACGTGTTCGATGGTCTCTTCAGCTCCGCAGTAGTCGCATGTAGGAGTGTCTGCCATACCAATGCGAAAGGAGTACACCTTTGTAAATGCAACACCCAACCAAAGGTGGCATAACAGTGTCGCATCAGAGCGGGAAAGTTGTGATGGTAGCTTTAGCTTGAGCGAAAGATCCAGTTCATAAAATTGACACCTTTGGAAGCTGGTAGACGACCAGAACGTGCGTGTGAGATCTCGAGCCAGCAGGTAAAGTTGTCTTGCTGCATCATTCCTTGATAGAGGAATCGGGACTACACGGGTTTCTTCATGGGCTGAGCGGGCTGCATCATCGGCTAATAGATTTCCGGTAATACCGATATGTCCAGGCAGCCATTGATTTATAATATCATGCCCTCGTGCAAGTGCTTCATGATGGCAATGTCTTAATTCTTGTACCAGTTTGTCATGACTCCTCCTAGGCATGGCAGACTGCAAACTCTGAAGCGCTGCCTTCGAATCACAGAATATGACCCATTTTCCTGGACGTTCTTGAACGAGATATTGTAAAGCAGCCCTTATAGCAGCAAGCTCTGATGCCGTAGATGTAGTCACATGCGACAACTTAAACTTGATTGTCATTTCTGCAGCCGGAATTACAGTGGCACCTGATGAGGTGCTGGATGAGACGGACCCATTAGTGTATATCTGCGTTCGGTCTAAGTACAACTCATGTAATAATAGCAGTGTTGCTTGCTTCAATGCTACTCTGGAGTGACTGCTTTTCTTTTTGATTCCCGGAATTTCTAGACATACTTGCGGCTGGTCGAGGCACCACAAAGGACAAGCCGTTCTCGCAGCTGGCGTATATCCTGATGGAATGCTGTTTAGGTGCTTGGCTATGACGTCTGAAAACGTAGCACGTGGTCTTCCGGACGGTAGAAGGGCCAAGTGGTGGTCGGGGACACGGCTAGCATGTCGAATGTGCGCTCTGAGGCAATCCACAACTATATATGTCCTGACCGGATGGTCTTTGGCAAGCATGATTGTGGCATAAGTAGAAGCGCATCGGGGCAGTTTTAGGCAGACACGTAGTGCCTGACCCTGCAAACTCTCCAATGAATGAGTATTCGATTTGCAAGTGTTAGTCAGTACCGGCAAGCTGTAGCACAATAGACCAAGAATATTGCCCTGTACAGCTGTAGCATGGAGGCCACAGAATTTCCCCATGCTTTACCGCACAAGAATTTCATGATATGCACAATAGATAGCAGTCTCTTTTTCAAGTACGCACATTGTGGGCTCAACGAAAGACTTCTGTTTGGCATAATAATAGGGAACTCAGAGTCGCACTAAATTAATAGAGGTGACGAATTGCTATTGAAAGTAAACTACTGGATGACTCAAAACCACTAAAAATAACATTAGGAAAACTAAAACAATTGTTTCGACCATAAAACAAGAATTTCGAACAAGCAAGGGTAAAGTTAACTAATGTAGAAATTGAGTTTCTACCATGAATAAAAACTTTAGGTATTCATTAGAATGAGCACATCAGATCGCATGACCACACAGATCAGCTCATTTGCAAAAAACTGTCTAGTACAATAGGTGTTACGCCATGTCTTTTTCCAATGCTCTATTACCATCAACAGTTCCATAATGCTCTATTCGTACCAATATTAATTTATGGATTAATATTTTAGGGTACTACTACAAAAAGTCACAGTTTTGCCGCAAAGGTGAAACAATGAACGCGATAGCAGCAAATTGGATGGTCACGCGCAGAATGGCAAGCATAATGCCACAAGGTTTGCTTAGGTGAGATTCGTGAGTAAAAGAGGACGACGACCATATATCTGAGCTGCTGCTCGAACGCGCGTTCTCGAACAGTTCCCGAACGCGCAAGTAACTGGTCGTGCTTGCTCCAGGGTTTTGGCCTAAGTTTGTGTAGTTGCTGTGGTTTCTTTGTCTTTGTTAGGTGTTGCTATAGTGTTTTTACAGATAAGTAAGCGCTTTTAGCGCTAGAAAGAGCTCTAAGATGCCGTTTTCTTCACCTGGACCAGGGGCTTTCCTCTGGTCTGCTTCCCTTCTGCCAAAGGAGATAACAGTGGATCAGTTTCTGCGCAGCGGGATTCCAGCAGTTCCTGTGGCCCTCGTTCCTAGCAATGACGGCTTCATTCGCATGAAGAATATGAAAGTAATCCAGGCGGATCTTAGAGCTGCGACGTCTCACTTTCACAGCATCACAGAGGTCCGCGAGCTTGGCAGAAGTGGTATCCTATGTTTTTTATCTGACCAGCTCTGTGTTCAAGACCTACTGAAGTGCTCGAGTTTCGTGACCAATCCGGTGAGTGCCTTCATTCCCCCGCATCTGGCATGTGCGAAATGTATTGTTCGCGTTGTCGATGTTAACTTGACCCCGTCTGAGGTATTACAGATGTTTGCCGTGACTGGAGCTATGTCCGTTTATAGGTATGCACGACTGGTAGAGAAGCAGAATATCCCTACTGAGTCGGTAATTGTAACCTTTGCTAGAGCAAATCTCTCAAGCGAAATCAAGGCTTGGGCACTAATATACAGAGTGGAACCACTATCACCACGACCACTCCATTGTACGAAGTGCTGGCGATACGCTCACACTATTAAAGGATGCAGGTCAGAACTCAGATGCCGGGTGTGTGGTGACACCCACAAACAAATGACTGCAAAGGTAAAGAAGAGAAATGTTGTCTCTGCAACGAACAACACTTTGCAGATAGTCCTGATTGCTCAGCTGAGGCTCTAGAAACACAAATTCTTGAAATTATAGGGCGTAGACAATGTTCTTGACAAAAAGCCATAGAGGAAATACAGGCCAGAACTCAGGGGGTATGCCAGTGTTGCAGCATGACATATCTCGGAAACGAATGGATAGATTTCGCTGAATATCGCGGAGGTTGTTGAAAAGGCGCTAGAAAAAGCCATGGAACGACTGGCTTCTAACCATTGTGAATTTATATATCAAATTTTGGCTAACCAGATGACTCACATATTTGGGACAATGGGAGAGTCAGGCCTAGTATCCCAACATGTTGAGAATTCACGACCAATCATTGACGGTAAGTCTGAAACTGCACCATCGTATTATCTGTCTGCAGGAGCCTCTGCAATAAGCGTCCATAGCGAAAATGAGGAATTGGAAACCGCTTCATCGTATTCTCCGTCTGCAGCATCTTCTGCAGTACATATACAGAGACAAAGTGAGGACAAAGATGCAGATACAATAGATTCAGAAGACATGGATTTGGACCCTAGGTCCCTGAAGTGATCTAGACCCCCTCTGTCTAGGAAATCTAACTCACCAAAATAGACAAAGAACAAAAAGTATCTGAAGAAAAAGGAGAGCCTTGCAAAGAGAGATTTCTTGAAAGAAATCATTTTAGATAAAGCTGTAGCGGAAGCAGCTCTTTCGAAACCTTAGGGTCACTTAAGATTCTTCATTGGAATTGCCGATAAATTTATTCAGCATCTATGGGTTTGGTATACTTGACTTCTAAATTCGCTCCTGTTATAATTGTATTACAAGAGATATGGCTATCTGTACATACTTTGTTCCAGTTAAATAACTTCCAGTCGTTTCGACTAGACCGTCCATCTAGAGGTGGGGGTCTAGCTTTCTTTAATAATAATAGAATTGTTATGAAATTCAAGTGTTCATACAAACATATGTCGCCAGAATGCGAAATTTCGGCAGTACACATTACATTACAAACTGCAGCCCTATCAACGTAGTTAATATGTATTTTCTGGATGGAGTTCAAGACACACGAAGTTTGTATCTAGCTACAAAGTCGTGGTGCAAGGACAAAGTTTTAGTTAGAGACTTTAATTCCCAACACACGGCTTGGTGTTTTAGAACTGATCTGAGTGGAAAACGCATCTGGGAGTGCACAATGGCTAATGACCTGACGAGTCTCAACGTCAGAACCCCCACATTTATTCGTAATCACTCTAGGTCGGCTTTAGATTTAAGCTTTGTCAGATCGGCCATTACTACTACTTCTTAGAAAGCACTGGACTGTGGCACCAACAATGACTACTTACCGATAAGTTTTGAAATTTCTTGCCCGATATTTCCATCTTGTTCAAATTTAAGAGTATTCGTAATATACACCAAATTTAGGAATGATCTGAAGTCCGCATTGGCTTTTTACTCAGAAGAAAGCGATGATACAAAAGCACTGAAGACAAACGCAGTCAATAAAAGATCCTAAAAAAGACCCAAATTTATTGTTGAATCCACAAAAAGGGTATAAAGCCGTTGGTGGAGTGATGAATGTGCAAGAGAGCACCGACGATGTCAGGCAGCTTGGAAGCAGCTCTTGCATAATCAATCCCCCCAAAACTGGGCCGATTATAAATTCATTGCAGAGGGCTTTAAGAGAACGGTAGCTCAAGCTAAACAAGGATATGACAAAAGACATTATGAATACCTGTCGAAGCCTAAACATATGAAAGCACTGTTCTGATATATCAGAGCTCGGAAAACTTTGCCATCACCAGTTATTGCAGCTTGTGATAATCTGTTGGCGCAAGAAATGACCACTACCTTGGAGGCGATTGGTAAAGGTTTGGAAAGCAGATACATTTCAATAAAGCCAAATAACTGGCACAAGTGTACAACGAAGACTGACTTTGGCGAAGTGACAAAGGCTGAAGTATCCAACGTGATTAAACATTTACCCTGGGTGTCTCCTGGCCCAGTTGGAATCACAGTACCCATGATTAAAAATCTCTTCAATTTATCGCCTAGTCACGTTGCCAATGTTATTAACTACTCCTTAAAAACTCGTGGGTGCCGCAGGATTGGAGGATAGCAAAGGTCATTCCTATAACGAAAAATCTGGGTGTAGGATTAACAGTCGATAATGTCACACCGATCTCTCTAACATCTAACATGGTCAAACTAATAGAGAGGGTCCTACATAGCCGAGTAAGTATCTGGATGGCAGACAAATTAGTCATAAAACTGAACCAAATCGGCTTTCGTAGTGATTTCTCTATTTAGTGTGACCATGCTGATTTAGGGAGCCAAATACAGCTCGCGCGAGAAAGAATGCAATACGGTGCTTTAGTAACGCTTGACATAGCCAAGGCGTATGACAGTGAAGAGCACTTCATTTTGTTAAATACGCTGAAGAGATTCAAATTCTCACAATAATTTATTGAGTGGGTGGCAGAATTTGTAAAATCGAAAGAATTGTACTACGTCAAGAATGGATGTTCCTCATCTAGATTGAAACAAACGCGCGGAGTTTTCCAAGGAGCAGACTTATCTCCAGTGTTATTTAATGCTTTAAGGATCACAATTTGAAAAAATCAAAATGTTACTGTCCACATTTATGCTGATGACATCGCATTCTTTGCTGCTGACTGTGATATTTACTCACTACAACTGAAATTACAAAGATGTATAACATGTTACAAATTTGGTTGCAGTCAATTTTTTTTTCGTAAATGTCAACAAAAGTGCGCTCTTGGTGTTTCCGCTTGCAGACTCAATTTCAATTTCAATTCTATATAAACAGAAACCCATCGAGCAAGTAGACTATATATATTATAGTGACAAACTTATCTGGGGTCCACACATAGAGTATATAACTACCAAGGCACAGCGGGCTTCAGGCTTACTGCACAAGCTATGTAACTGGAAATATGGGTTACGGAGGCACGCCTTGATAATTTTGTACAAGATGTACATGTGCCCCATCATGGAATTCGGATGCATACTATTCTAGGGTGACCCTGCTTATAAAGCACAACCTCTATTTGTGTTGGAGCGAAAAGCACTGCGAATGTCTGGAGGAGGAGGAAGAAAGTTTATTCAGAAAAAAAAAACAAAATTTGAAATGCAGGCAGTTTGGTCGGGCCCTCAGTCCAGGGCTCCGCTGGCACGAGCGGCTCGCTGGACCTGGTCAAGCAAAGCTATTTGGTTCTGCTTGTCCTCGTCCGCAAGCCATGCCTCCCACTGCCTGTGAAACATGTGTGGTTGCTTCGTGATGTGTGGGCTGTCGATGTGTGTGGGCCTCTGGGTGCACTCCCATGTTATGTGGCTGAGTGTTGGTACTTGTGAACACCACGGACAGGTGTCTTTATATCTTGCGGGATATATTCTACTTAGATGGTACAAATTGGGAAAGCTATTGGTTTGTATGCGTCTCCAATCCCTGCTTTGCTGGCTATTCAAGTCCTTATGTGGAAGCCCATATTCCTTTCGTTGCTTCCTTTGTTGGAGGAGGATGTCACGCGAATTGGAAAGAGGTTCAACGTCGTGGCCTGCCGTCGCTCGGTTGGTGATGCCTCGAGCTATACGGTCTGCCACGACGTTCCCCTCCAAACCTTCGTGAGCAGGACACCATATAATGTGATGGTCTCCTGTTATGGGTTTATTTAAAAATTTATACGCTATTTTAGGTAGCGTTCCTCGGAGAAACATTCGGCATGGCGCCTGTGAAGCAGATAAGCTGTGAATCGGAGAGCACAACCACTGATTCTCCCCTGATTTCTGCGTTGGATATGGCTATGGCTATTGCTGCCGCCTCTGCCACTCGTGTGAAACAAGTTTTAACCGACGCCATTGTGGTGTGATTTTGTGCTACAATTGCCACTACATGTGACCCTCTGCTCGCTTTACTTGCGTCTGTAAAGACGGCTTCTGAGCTATTCTGGAATGCTTTGCGTAAGGAGTCTGCTCTCGCTTTCCATTTCCTGCGTGATACGTCGGATGCATATTTCTGGGAATAGGCGCCACAGTTAAATGTGTGCGTTTTTCCGCATCTATTAGCTCCGTTTCCTCGTCACAATATAGCGGTCCCAATGTATATCCCATCTTTTCCAGAATTCTTCTCCCATGATAGCTTGAATTAAGCCTTTCCTTTTGAGATAAAAACACCGCATTCGCATACTCCTCAAAGGTATTGTATATGCCCAATTTTTCTACCCTCTCGGTTTTGGCATTTTCCGGAATCCCCAATGCTGCTTTGAATGCTTTCCTTATTATTATGTTTATTTGCTTTGTCTCCTGGTTTGTCATTGTCGGGTACGGTAGCGCGTACGTAACTCGGCTGATCACAAATGCATGAACGAGTGCAATGGTTTCTTTCTCCTCTAGTCCCATTTCGCTATTGGATATCCGCCTGATCATCCGGGCCACATTCGCCATGGTTCCCCGTAGCCTTTGTAGTGTGTGTGACGTTCCCGAATTTCCTTGTATCCACATGCCAAGCACGCGTATTACATCTGCCTCCCTGATTTGTCTCCCATCCAGCAGTACTGCTACCGATATTAAGTCCTTTTTCTTTGCGTATCTTGCCCTAATTCTAACCATTTCATTTTTTTCCGGCGAGCATTGCATTCCTGCAGCTGTCACGAAAGCTTGTATTTCATCTACTGCCTTCTGGAGGGCGTTTTCTTTGTCCGCATAAGAGCCACCCTTTGTCCATAAGGTGACATCGTCTGCGTAAAGAGCTGCTCCTAGATCTTTTATATTTTCCAGCTCACATGCGAGCTTGCTCAGGCCGATATTAAATAGTATCGGGGATAGCATGGCTCCCTGGGGGGTGCCTCTATTTGGGTAGTCGAAGGTTTCAGATGTAACCGAGCCTAAAGAGATGGTAGCTTTCCTGCTTGTCAGAAATGACCGGACATACTCATATATTCGTTGGCCGCAGTTAATTGATTCGAGGCCTTCCATTATCACCTTGTGTGATATTGCATCGAATGCTTTCTTGATATCTAGTGCTAGTACGAATTCGTCGCTTGAACCTCTGTTTGGGTTCATGACGTCATTTTGCAACAGCAGGAAAACATCCTGGGCCAATACATGTGGTCGGAAACCGAACATATTCACCGGTAGCAGACCCTCTCTCTCTACATAGTCTGCCAATCTAGTCAATATTGTTTTTTCAAAAAGCTTACCCAAGCATGAGGTAAGGGAGATTGGTCGGAGGTTCTTATAATATCTCTTGGTTTCCCTGGTTTTGGTATTAACATGATGTTTGAGTCCTTCCATTCTACTGGAAGGTTTCCTCCATCTACCCATACCTTTTCATTAAAGAAATCCGTGATTCGTCGAAGGGCCGCATCACTCAAATTTCTAAGCATAGAGTTTGTTATTTTGTCTCGTCCTGGGGCGGTATTCTTTTTGAAAGACTGGGCCGCCGCATAAACCTCTTCAAATGTTATGGGAGCGTCTAACTCTGGTTGTTCTTTTTCTGCATATTTGCCATGTACCACTTCATATGCGTCTTGTCCGACATATAATTTCTTGACTTCGTAGATAAGTGCGTCATCGTTACCTTTAAATTCATTCTCCGGAATTCTTAAAGCCCTGTTCGTCATTGTTTTTGTTGCCCCTGGATCGATCATACTCCTCAGGATGTGCCAGGTCTTTTTGGTTCCTAACGTCCCTCTAGGTGAGTTACTAAATTGCCTCCAGTTACTGTTATTTAGTTGACGTGCGTAGTCATTGGCTTCCTGTGACAACTGAGCTATCCTTATCTTCAATTTGCGATTAAGCTTTTGCTTCCGCCATCGCTTTGTGAGGCTTCTCCGCGCGTCCCAAAAATGTAGCAGGTGTTTGTCGACTGCTGGGATTTCCACGCTTGTTTCTATTTCCTTTGTCACTTTCCTGTGTGCCTCCTTTATCTGTGTCACCCAGTTACCTAGATCTATTATTTCCCCTTGGTCTCCTACGTTCTCCCTAAATTTGTTCCAATCAGATATTGCCGCTTTCCCCATTCTTCTTGTCGTGGCGGCATTAATAGTTATTCCGAGAATGTAGTGGTCGCTTCCCTAGTTTTCTCCGAGGTGCGCCCATGAGACGTTTCCTTCAGAATTTGTAAACGTTAAGTCCGGTGACGTGTCTTTTGTTAAGCTATTCCCGACCCGTGTCGGTAGGTCTGGTTGTGTAAGTTGGCAGAGATCATACCGTTCAACAAGGTCTACAAGAAGTTTGCCCTTAGGGCTGTCCTGCTTATATCCCCAATTTCTGTGTGGCGCATTAAAATCCCCTATGATAACTAACCTGTCTTTCTCTTTCAATAAACCCATCGCATGTGCTATAATGTTCTCAAAGTGGGCTCGTCTCTCCTTAGGTGGGCTATATATATTGACCCCCACTGTTTTTGGTCCTCCACGTTTTTGGGCCACACTGTTATTATCTGGTGTTGCACTGCCTCATTGCTCACGTAGCTGACACTCAATGCTATATTTTTTTGGTAAATGTCGCCACTTGTGGGTACTTTGGGTTAATATGTCTTATGTACCCTCTCAGATTTATCTGAAATTTGCCTACTTCCTGAAGGCAGATTATATCAGGAGGGATTGGAGATGCTCCAATAAATTGTTTGAAATTTTCAAGTTTCGTTCTCAATGAGCAGCAGTTTCACTGCCATATTTCCGTTTGCTCGGTCCTTTTATTGTTACGGTGTCTAGCCATGATTGGTATTCTCGGAATCTGTTATTCCACTTTCTTTAGGTTGTCTGGTGGGGGCACCCGGGCTCTGACAAGATCTCTTGCGAGGATTCTGCGCCTGACTCAAGTCGCTTATGGTGCGTTCCATCTGGCCTAGTTTGGCAAAAACAAGTTGAATTTGTTGAACTAGGAACGCTATCGGCGGTGTTTGTGGTGGTTGCGTTTCCACGGGCTGCGCAACGGGCTGCGAGACAACAGGTGTGCTCGCCGGGCTTTGTGTGTTGCTCGACTGGTTTAGTAGTGACTCCAGGCGCGCCATTCGAGACTTAACCTCCTGTAGTTCTGTTCTAAGTTGTCTGTTTTCAGCTACTACCCACTTGTATTCCGGGTGTTTTGTGATCGTTGGTGTAACGGGTTTATGTTTGGTAGTAGGAGATACGGCTTGTGCATAGCTTACCGCGTCCGCCTGTGGGTTGCTATGTGCAGGACACGCCCCCGGTGGCTTGCTTCTCGGAAGGGCTTGCGCGTTCGGATTGTCCTGGGAGATTGCTCTCGGCGTCGAAGTGGACTTTGGATGCCGCTGTCCTGGTTGTCCTGTCTCCACGGCACGGTTTTTCGACGGCGTGCGGGTTCTGGAACGGCTCTTTCGGGTCCCGCCTCGTCCGTACTCCCATTCTGATTCCTCTTCCTCCGACTGAAACCAGCGAGGGGCTGGCTTGTGTGGTTTTTTGGGTGGTTTCGCTGCTTGCTTGCGAATAGGCTTGAGGCGTTTCAGACAACTGCGGTCTCCAGTGATATGGTTTCCCGTGCAAATTGCGCATGTCGGAGTGCAATTATGGTTTACTTCGGGGTTGCGCATTCCACAGGTATGGCACACGGGTGAGTCTGGCTGCGGACACACGTCGGTGCGGTGGCCAACCTCCCCACACGCTCGGCAGAATTGGACGGTGTTACGAAAAGGAATACACTCCTTCTCACCTCCTCTGTAGTAAACATATCTTGGTAGAATGTCCCCGAAGAAAGTCAAGACGGCACTCTGAGAGTCTCCCAACATCCGAGCGTCGACCAGCGTCACGCTCTGGGTGCGAAAACGGATGCTCGCTTTGATGGTCTCAGACGGGGTGTGCGGCTCTATACCGTGAATAACACCTTTTTTGGTTCCTTCACCTGCCGTAACGTAGACGTTGACCGGGTGTGGTCTTCCGTTGATATTCAAAGACGTGACGCCTCTCATCGCCATCGCGACGGTCGTGTCTGGAGTCGACGCTAGCGCAATGTTGGACCCCGGTCGGATGCGGAGAATAAACTGATCCCACCTGACTTTTCCTTGGCAAGCCTCCACTATAGCGTCGGAGATCGCTTGGGTGGTCACATTCTTCAGAGGCAGTCCCTGGTGAGGTCGGAAAACTACTTTCAGATCGTCCTTGGGTAGTGCTGGGGGCCTCCGTCTTGTAGGTCGACCCCGGCGCTTTGGCTGGTTGTCCGTCGTAGGTCTGCTGCCTGCGGAGAAGTCCCCTCCTTGTTGAAATTTCCGCTCCTTCGCCTGTTTCTTCTTCGCTCAGAGCGATTGGGATATTTGCCATCCCTCCTCTGTGTGGTCGGTCTCCGTTGGGGCGGAAAAATCTGCGTCGGCGTGCGTGGACGCCGCGTTGCAGTTCCCAGGCAGTGCTGCTTCATCCCGGTTTTGCGCGGCAAAGTCCATGACTTCTTCACCCAAACCTGGTTCGGATTGTCGTACGGACGCTGTTTGCGACTCCCCAGTCGAGTCCATAGCCATCAGCAACCGCGGCAACGCCGTGGTTGCCGTCCGCGAATGTCTGGGACTACCTGGTTTGGTGGCTATCAACGTACTGTACCAGGAAGCGCGTCTGCCTACACTACTTTGTCGATTTCACATTTTGACCGTACAAGCATTTTTAAAATTTTATAGCTTACCGGCAAGCAGATCTCAATACGGCAATATGATCTCAATATAAAACAATAAACAATATAACAATAAACATCAATAAGACTAAAATACAAAATGTAGATACAAATGGCGGCAATAAAAATAAGACAATCCATTTCACAAAGGCAAGTCCAAAGGCATCAATTCATGTATGTTCCATAGTATATCGGAAGCGTGCTGAATCACGAACAAGTGCAACATCTTTTGAAAGGCCATTCCAGTCTCGGGCAGTTCTGACAATGAACGACTGATGGAATGTAGTGGTGCGGGTGCAGGGTGGAATTACTGCGTTCAGGTGGCTTGTTTGAGATGTACGATGAGTCAGTTGTATCAACCGACTGTCAGGAGGCATGGTGTGAAAGAATCAGGGGTAGAGGCAAAGGCGTGAGATGCAGATACGAGAGACAAGGGGCACCAGCTCCAGCTTAGACGTTAGAGACGAAACGCTTGCGTGATACAAGTACTCAGAAAGGATAAATCTGGCGGAACGATTCTGGACTGATTGAAGAGCTTTACTGAGAATATATTGGTGCGGGTCAAAGATAGCAGAGGCATATTTATTATTAGGTCGCACGAGCGTTATGTATGCAAATAATCTTACATGTGACTGAGCCATGAAAAGGTTTCGGTGAAGGTAACCAAGCATTTTGTTCACTGAATTGATCATGTTGGTTATATGATCCGACCAAGATAAGTCTTGAGACAGGGGAAGTCCTAGGTACTTGAAGGAATGCACATTAGCTATAATGCTTTTATGAATCTTATACACGGATGGTGCATGGTTGGGTCGACAATGGACTGAAATGTTCACGGTCTTACTGGTGTTCAGTGACATGAGCCATGTCATACACCAGTCTTGGATACGAAGGAGGACTTCCTGAAGAGTACAAACGTCGGAGGAGTTATTGATGGGGCGGTACACGACGCAATCATCTGCAAAAAGACGTATTTCAGAGGTTACAGTAGATGGCAGGTTGTTGATGTATATTAGGAAGAGGAGCGGCTCTAGAACAGTGCCTTGGGGCACGCCAGACAGAACGGGGAAAGTGGATGATGTGGAGAGCACATAACTGTGCTGATTGACGGTTTTCAGGTCAATGCATTGGTAGCCACTGGTTGAGACTGCTCTATTATCAGCGAGAGGCTAGCGAAAGATCTTAGAAAAGTGATTACGCCGTGGAATGAAACACTAATTCGAACCGCTGGAGGCCATGTTGTAACACCGCTGGGTCACTGTACCGCAATAGTGGAAATCATGCCTCAACGTTTGTGCTCTGCTGCCTGGTCCTTCGCGACGGTTCACGTCAGCTGATTATCGACATGGACTTCCTTCGGTAATACGGTGCCATCATAAATCTCCATGAGTGCATCGTGACCTTCTCGACGAAAGGCGCTACAGATCGAGACGCTGATAATTGCCGTAGACCTGCGCTGCGTGTTGCTGACGACAGTGTGACGCTGCCGCCTCGAGTGACTGTTCCCATAGAAGTCACTTGTGAAGACCTCCGAGACGGTGGCATGGTGACTCAAAGCAACCTTTCACTTCTGCTGCTCCAAGGTGTACACGCCGCCCAAAGTATTGTGCGTGTTCGTAATGGAGAGTCACAGATACTAGTTACGAACTTCAACTACAAGTACCGGCATCTTTTCCGCGTTGCCGACGTCACGGAGTGCTTCGCGTCCGAGGAAACGCATGAGGATGACGAATTTCTTGACCACATCGACATTAACTCGACGCTGTCAGACGAGAAAAAGGCTGCACTTCATGACATCTAAGGTAGCTTCGATCTTCCTTCGCCTCTTTTTCCAAAGTCCATCAATCACACCTAATGAAGCATAGAAATATTACCGACTATGACGTGCGCCCCATCCGGCAGCAGCCTTATAGCGTTTCTGCCAAAGAACGTGAGGCTATTTAGACACAAGTAGAAGAGATGCTCGATGACGGGATTATCCAACCATCCAGCAGCCCTTTGTCCTCGGCAGTCGTTCTAGTTAAGAAAAAGGAGGGAACGCTGCAATTCTGTTTTGGCTAGAGGAAGCTTAATAGCGTCACGAAAAAAGACGTCTACCCGCTTCCACGGGTCGACGACTCTCTCGACAGGTTACGGCGCACGAAGTATTTTTTGTCCATCGATCGGAAGAGTGGCTATTGGCAAATCGAAGTGGATGAACGAGACCGAGAAAAGACCGCGTTTGTGACTCTAGACGAACTTTACGAGTTTCCAGTTCTTCCCTACGGCCTCATTTCTGCACCAGCCACGTTTCAGAAGATAATGAACACAGTTCTCGCTGGCTTGAAGTGGCAAAGCTGCCTTGTATATCTCGATGATGTGGTTATCTTTTCCGAGAGCTTTGAAGAACAACTGAAGCGTCTGAGAAAGGTTCTGGGAGCCATTCGCACAGATGAACTCACGCTGAAACCTCAAAAATGTCATTTTGGTGATGAAGAGCTGAAATTCCTGGTACATGTCATTAGAGCGAATATAGTGCGACCTGATCCAGACAAACCTTCTGGTGTCGCCGCATTTCCTGTTCCGTCAGATAATAAAAGAGCATTGCGCCGTTTCCTCGGCTTGTGCGCGTCTTATCGCCGATTTATCGCCCACTTTTCGAAGATAGCTGAACTTGTTACGCTAGTCACCCGCGATGACGTGCCTTTTACTTGAGGCGCAGAGCAAGATACAGCGTTCACAGAGCTACGACAGAGAATGCAAACAGCCCCTGTTCTTGCTTGCCCATTTGGATGAGGACGCTGCTACAGAAATTAATAGAGATGCCAGCAACGTCGGACTTGGCGCTGTCCTTGTACAACGACACGGCGGCGTTGAGCATGTAATAGCTTACGCCAGTCTTACTCTTTCTCGAGCCGAAACCAACTATTCTGCATCAAAAAAATGCCTCGCAGTCGTACGCGGGACGACCAAATTTCGGCCTTACCTCTACGGTCGTTTCTTCAAAGCGGTTACTGGCCACCACTCGCTCATCTGGCTGGAAAATCTCAGAGATCCATCTGGCCATCTAGCTCGGTGGAGTTTGCGTTTGCAGGAGTTTGACATAACGATTGTGTACAGGTCAGGGTGCCAACACGAAGATGCCGACGCGCTTTCTCGAGCGCCTGTAGGGCATGCTGTCAGGGGCTTCGAGGATGAAGATGCCTTTCTCGGAGCAGTTAGCGATTCCGAATTGATGTCAAAACAGCGGGCAGACGACGAATTACGCCCAGCTATTGATTCCCTGGAAGGCCGTAACTCTCAGGTCCATCAACACATTGGTCGCGAACTGTCCTCTTTTTGTCTAAGGAGAGGCATTTTTTTACAAGAAAAGCGCCCGTGGTAGCGACAAAGCCTTCCTACTCGTTGTTTTTACCGGTATGCGTGATGAGATCCTCCTTGCGTGCCATGACGAGCCGACGTCAGGACATTTTGGCTATTCGCGAACTCTCGCCAGAGTACGCCAACAGTATTACTGGCCACGACTATTCACTAGTGTACATCGATATGTGAAAGGCTGCCGTGAGTGTCAGTGCCACAAGACTCCGCCTGTGAGACCCGCGGGTCTGCTCTAGCAGATCGCATCACCATGGACACCCTTTGACCTCGTGGGAATAGACCTTCTCGGGCCCTTCTCTTTGTCATCCTGTGGGAACAAAGGATTATAGTTGCGACGGATGATCTTATTCGTCATGCGGAAACAAAAGCGTTAACCCGCTGTACGGCCTCTGAATTCGCGCAGTTCTTCGTGCACTAAATCGCCCTACGGCATGGTGCCCCGTCTTCCGTGTTTACGGACAGAGGGACGTCGTTTACAGCACGAATGGTGGAGGACATTTTTAAATTGAGCTGCACCAGTCATCGAAAAACGACGGCTTATCACCCGCAATCCAATGAACTGACAGAGAGGCTTAACAAGACCATAGCGGACATGCTGTCAATGTACGTGGACGTACAACACAAAACCTGGGACGAGATTCTTTCATTCATCACGTTTACAGACAATACAGCAACGCAAGAAACAACACGATTTCCACCTTTCCGACTTTTTTACGAACGCCACATGCGAACCAAGCTCGATGCTATGCTTCCGTGCGACCAAAGCAATGAACTTGCTCCAGACGCTGAGCAGTACACTCAATACGTCGAAGAAGCTCGTCAGCTAGTTCGCATAAACACCAGTCACCAACAAGATGCAGACGCCAGACGTTACAACCTCCGACATCGAAACGTCACCTACCACCCTGGCGACCTGGTGTGGGTGTGGATCCCTGTCTGGCAACCAGGCTTATTCTAAAACCTCCCAAGCCGTTATTTTGGACCGTACAAGGTTCTTAGACATGTCACAGATGTTAGCTACAAGCTATTTTCGGACGGCGCAGCGTCTTCTCGTCGACAGCTTCGGCCCGAAACCATGCATGTCCTTCGGTTGAAGCCCTACTTCACACAGTAACCCTTGTGGTTTCACGTGTTACGACATGCCGTGACATTGCGTTGCTGCTGCTGTTTGTGTTCCCCTGTGTATTTATGCCTTTTGTTTTTGCGCCTGGCGCAAGTGTTGGCGAAACTTCCTCATTCGCGCTGCGAGTACTGACACTCTCCCTCTTTTGATTTTCTATTTCTGCGTGTGTATGCCTTCATTTATTTCTTTACGAGCATCAAGTCGATGCTTTCACGGGGGGGGGGGGACTATTGCCACATGGTTTGCTTTGGTGAGATCCATGAGTGAAAGAGGACAAAGACGATCTATCTGAGCTGCTGCTTGACTAGTGGTACTGCCAGATATATCCAATTCTTTCTCTCCCTTCCTCATTCTTGTTAATTTGTTTTATATATTATGGTTTATCGCATTCTTCTGCATTTTTCCACGTTTTTTCAAAGGAACCATATTATTGTTCCTATCTAATTTCTCTCCATTTTTTTAACAAGCGTTGTAAAAATGATCTATTATGAGGTACAGTGTGGACAATCCCCCATGTGGGTATGAGCCAAGATCTCCTAGGAGACAAGACAAGACAAGACTAGTTGACTCAACGAGACCATTGTATCAAGTTTGTAGTGAGAAACTTGACAATATCAAAACGTGTTACGCGTGTTTTGCGCAGAATTGACGCACTGAACGTACTCACAGGTATAAATGAACGTGAATAAGCGTCTAAGTTGTTACTTCGCTGTGTGTGAAAAGCACGCCCTTTTCGCATACTGAGGCTGTGCAACGACCGCAGTGACCTTTGTGCGCCTCGTAACTACAACAAATTTGTTCCAGTGCAAGCCTAACACCAGCCAAGACGTATAATCCTCCCCACCGTGAGATAAGGGCGCGTGATAGATTATCCACTCCTCTTCTTTCCGCGATATGAAATACGCGTGAGAGAAGAGAACCGCCGCGCCCTCATTGCACAATCTTGCTGATATTGTTGAACACACGATAGTTTTAACCCGAGATGCCCACCAACCACAGTAAGTGGTAGATATAAACAGCTTGGCGTTTAAATGTTGGAGGAGGTACCCCTCGGTGTCCCACAGATTAACGCCTCGCTTTCGCGACGCGGATGTCGCACGTTTGATTCCACGCGCCATGGTCTTTTTCTGGATTTTTTGCTTTCTTGCATTTCGATATACAAAGATACGTATACATATACCATGCATGACATCGACGCCGACGCCGGTGGTGAAATCCAGCTGAGATTGTCCATATGATTGCTATCGCAAATAAAGAAAACATTGACAAGCTCGCAGTTTTACAAAAGGAGGGAGGAGAACAAGAATAACAAGTAGAAGGCAGGGAAGTTAACAAGGCACACGCCCGATTTGCTACCCTGCGCTGAAGGAATTCGAAGGGGGCATAAAGAACAGAGAGAAGAAAAGAGAAGAAAAAGAGATAAAAAAAGGATTGTCAGCCACTGGGCTTACGCGTATGCAGCTGTGGCACTACACAAAAGTTTAAGGTGTTCACATAATCTTGTAGTCGTCAAAAAGCGCAAGATAGCCTTGACTGCTTTTTTGAGCCGACGAAAGGTGGGGACGGTGTTCCAGTAGCATCTGCATAGAGAGTGGCGATGATGAAGAGCGGACAAAAACGCGCGATTTGATTAGCACGCTAGGTTTCATACCTCTCGCACACCAGTGACCTCTTTATAAGACACTACATTGTCCAGTAAAGTAAATCTTTACCTGTAATCGATGTCAGCAGCATAAACCTAGCTTAATGAAAAAAAAACTGCTACACTACGAACGCTAGCACGATTACAGGCCACCCTAATAGGGTATAATTCATGCAAACCTGAAGAATGGCAAATAATAAACGTAGGCTCAACTACGCTCAGCATATTCTTGATTTCACGCTGCCAGCTTATTTAAATAGATTTAGCAAAGAGCAGCTATTTAACATTCCGAAAACTTTATTTGAAAACTATAGAGACTTTGCGCCACAATATCCTTGTCATGAACATGCCTCATAAACAACGCCGTCTCTTTCTTTTTCGTTTTTTGCTGTTTCTCCAGGGAAATAAATTATTTCTTTATTATGTTTTTGTGATGTTTATGGAAGCACTTTACTTTTTTCAAAATGAAGGATATTCGTGTACACTTTAATATGTATGCATTTCATTTTACTGTATTTTGTTCGTTACTATCTTTCACGTTGTAATACGTGTATAGTGGTCAGAAGAACCTCAAGCTGATTGTATCAGCTTTTTTGTCCTGGTCTCCAAAAATATTTTTGTTGTACATAAATAAAATAAATCTAATGGACCTTTGTAACGTTTTCAGATTCGGTAGATTACCCGTAAAGGCTAGAGCCATTACCGGTTGGCGCGGTGTGTGTGGGTTTCTTTGGTGGTTTCCGGTTTCTTCGCATGTGTGGCCTCAGAGAATGTGGACAGGCAGGTTTGGGGGGGGGGCGATCCAAAGTCTTTAGGGTGTTTGCCGCTTATGACGCACTCGAAGTGTTCTCGGTGCGCATGCATCGAGAGTGGCCACAAATCTGTAGGCGAGAGCATGGTCGTCACCATGGAGTGTTCGATTACAAACCGTAATCATTTCCGTGGTCGATTAGGAGCCCTTTCTGTTTGAAAATATGGAATATGACAGATTGAAAGCTCTATAAAGATAACAATCCAATATGCACCTTATGTCTCTCCTTACTTGTTACACCAAAATCTCTTATGAGATCACATATTGGGTCTCGCACAGCACCTTAGTTGTCCGCCGCCACCGGTGTTCGTTATCTTAAGCTTAAGACTAAAAACGCAGTGGGGTTCGAGCCCGGATCAACTGAGTGCCACCCCAATATTCTACCACTTAGCCACGCCAGTGCTTGGGTTTTGTTAGCAAACTTGCTTTAGGCAGGCTTGATGTCGGGAAATCAATCGTGTCGATGCGACTTACAAAGCATTTTAAAACAGCGAAAGAACGAGCAGTCGTCGCACAATGCGAATAACGTAAAGAGTGGGTCGACCATTGCTTCAACCCATTACAAAACTTGTTTTTTTTTCAGCTATTTACTGGGGCACATACCCACTTCAGGCATATTCCCTCATCGTCGCCAGCCATGCATGAACATTCCGCACAAATTTTTTACAATAATTTAGTCGATATCACACTCCTCAAGAGAATGACAAACAATAACATAGCGAATGCTGGCCTACTAGACTAAAATTTTCATTATTGATGCCGTAGTGGGCATCAAACAAGTGTGTTTGCAGCAGTTACGCAATGAGTGTTTCTCTAAAAGGCCGCTCTTCTAGCTTTCGCTGTGACTGTGCTGTGCCTTCCGCGCAGGCCTGGCATGTTTTTTTTTTGTTTTATGGCCTGATTATGTTGGTATGTGTTCGCCGTGATTCTAGTGACATTTTTTTCATAATTTGACATTTTTCAAAACTCTGCGTTTTATATTTTGTTAAGTTGGCATGAAATCCTGCTAATGTTTCCAGAGCACTAGGTTTTTTCAATAAACCATATTTACAATGATATCATTTGGTAAAAGTGCAGAGAGTTTACCGGAGTAATGTTGTGCCTTATAAAAAGTTTGCCGTTGTAAGGAAGAACTTTGCGTACTGATTGAAGTACGTGTTCTTGCTCCATTTGTTTTCGTTTGTGGCTGTACCCTAAACCAATAATCTCCAATTGGTTATTAGTAGTAAATTAGCGCTGTCGAATAAAAACTTAAAACGTATGTATGGCCTTCAAAATGAAGATGGCGCAGCGCCCCGAAATTTCGCGGCTAGATTATTTATAAAAATTTGGTGCAACATTCACTAGCAACGTAACACCGCATTTCAGTGGAACGCTTGGGGAAAATTGTGCGCTGCAATATTTTGAAACTAACAATGATCATTCAAACTAGAAAATTGTTCAGGAATCTAGCTATAGAGACTGGACCGCAAGTACTAAACCTTCAAAATCTGGTTTGCATGGCTTATGTAATCTTTATGCAGCCTAAAATATGCAGTACGTGAAAATTCGGAAATGTATATATAGTGGCAACTACCATTAGCAATTATGTATGAGCAAAACATGATTTATATCAAAGCTGGTACAATGAAATTCTATATATTTTGCTGAGATACTCTGCGTGAGGAAGCCAAATGTTTTAGTCCGCTAGCGCAATTTCGACCTTCTCTTTCGGACAAAGCAATGCCACCATCTTCTCGAGAAGACTGCGGTGAATTTATTAGCGACTCATTTATTTGTTTTAAACACACGCTCAATCTTTAGGGTATATACTAGGGTGAATAGGAACGCTAATCAAGGTGTACTAGACTATACTTACCTATGTTTTAGCTGTAATGCATCAAGTGAATGGCAAAGAAACCTCCACACAGCTGTAAGAGCATCGAATGCGTAATTGGATGATTGGAGATTGCGTCTGCACTTACACAAGGTGATTTATGATGAACTTTATTTCGTAATCATTGGCGTTATAGTTTCTCTGCCACAGTTAAAGGCTACAAATATTGTCTTATATATTCTTTTTTTACTGAAGTAAAAAATAAACGAAGTGTTCACCAATACTTTGCGACGACTATCTTTTCCCACTTGATTGTTTAAAATAAAGAATAAAAAATGAAAGAGCAAATATGCATATATACAGTCCTACGTAGGTGAGTGTAAAAGTTCACCTATGGGTAATACAAGCACGTAGTACCCACGCACAATTTAAACTATAGTTCGATCAGTAATGGTCACAAATCTTTGTTTCTTTGTAAAAGCGTTGAAGCACCGTCATTGCTTTGCCATTTGTTTTAGATAGCCATGGGCCTAATATATAATTCAACGCAAACGGCCGCGCGGCATCTAGCCTATGGAGTTCCTGCTCGAGTCACTTACGGTGTGTCGTGTTTCGGACAGTCGTGCAAGAGGGGATCGATATGTTAGTCATTGTGGCTGCACGAACATTCTGATGATGTTGCACGTTGAATACAAGGTAGGAAGTGTTTTGTGTTAGCAGTTCCGAGTCTCAGGCAATGTATGAGTGTGTGTATACACCTTGGGAGGTGATCGTCAAATTAGCATTCAAGATTAGCATTAACAAAATGCAGAATCGACTCCTGTGTTTTGTCTGTGAACCAGGTAGACAAGCACAAGTCACGTTTCGTTCCTAAAATTTCATACACATCGTAATTCTATACAGGAACGAGGCGCGATTGTGTGAAATAATGAGCAATTTTTGCCATCTTATATAGCATTTTATTTCCCTAGATTCTGCAGTGAATGAGAACCCCCTGAAATGCCACTCGATAATTCAACTTCGTAGCTTCTCGAAGCTTCTTCAGAATAGCGTGTACTATAGAAGCAACAATTAGTCTTGAAGTTGCATTTTTCACGCATGCGAGTGCCGCCTAGAAGTCTATAAATTAACAACAATTTTCTTGGTGTCACTCGCTGCTTAATAAAGCTTATGGCTAGGAAAATCGCTACAAGCTTCGACGTTGTTGAACGGGAGAGATGGCCCTACCGACATGCATAACCTTCGCGTAATTCTGGAATTCTAATTGCTCATGTCAGTGTCTCTTTGGCGACGAAACCTTCAATGTACAGGTGAGTGTAGCCTTGGTACCTGTCAAACAGGTGATGTCATGCCATTTGCTGTGACGCAACGTTTGGCACTTCGTGTTTGCTGCGAAGTCCTTCTATTGATGTGTCAATAGTTGGTAGCTCAAGCAGCCATGGCGGATAGTTTTCGTCGAGTAGCCAATGTGTCGACTCAGGAAGCCGTGAAATGTATTGTTGGTAAACATGTTGTATTTCGCTTCAGCATGGTTAACATTGTTTCACATGAGTGGATGTGAAAGGTGTTGCATGACTTAATGAAAGAGGTGCCGATAGGTCTTCATGTTTCGTATTACTATGAAGTTGGGTTCTCTTGCCCCTGCCAGTGTCAGAGAACTTGATGTTGCCTGTGGAACCCCTAGAATTATGCGTATGCTTTGTGCTTGTAACAGCTCAAGCCAGCGTAGAGACGTCTGAGTGATGTCGCGGAGAACTCACGCGGAACTGTCGATTTTCTGTCGGATAAGTGCACAATTAACGTGGAGTAGAGACGCTGATGTATCGCTCTATTTTGTTCCCGCTATGCGACGTATGACATTTATGGGGCAGTTCACTTGAATTTTAAGATGGGCAATAGACTGACTTCATGTTAGTTGGCTGTCTAAGGTAACACTAAAGAAGCGATGCTTTCGTGCGATTTCGATTATCTTGCCATTCATGAAAAGTTTCAAGTTTTTGACTATCTTTCTCATGAACGACAGAGCTACCAATTTAGCGACAGAAATATGCATGCCTTCTTCCTCTGTGAGATAACCACTTATTGCGTTTAGTCGCTGCTGAAGTCGATGTTGGATCACTTCCAGTGACTGGTGAGACGTTTTTATGCCTATGTCGCCTGCATATACGGTCATGTTCAAGGCTTTGGGCAGCTCTTTTGGAAGACCAGCCGTTGCAGCATTGAGAAGAAGCGGACTTAGAATGCTTCTTTGGGGTACATCTCTGCACAAGTTGAAGCGATTGCTGTGTCCGTTATTGGTAGAAATGTATAATTGCCTTCTACGCAGAAAGCTGGCGATCCATTCAAGGATGTGACCATAAACCTCTAGTCAGGTTAATCCGTACAGTGAAGATGCATGGCTGACAGATTTGAACGCTTTTGATATATTCATGAACTCCGCGACAGCAAAGTTTCCACAGCTCGTCTCATGTTATACAAATGTAATGAGTTCGAAGACCCAGGCAATAGTACATGGCCGTCAACTGAAGCCCACCAAATGTTGTGAAAGAGAGTTGTTTGCTTCAGTCTACCACTTTAACCATCAGCCAACCATTGTTTTATGACTTGATAGACAGCTAGCGAGGCCGTCTCTGAAAAACTTGTCAAGCAAAAGCGGTGATTTACCGGGTTTTACCCGTGGGACGAGTAGAGCAATGTTCCAACATGGAGGAACGAACGCCTTAGTTCACATGTTGTTATACATCTCTGAAAGGACTGGCATGCCGATGGGCCCTGGATTTTTCAGTACACTGTACACGTTGTCTGGACCTGTTGCCTTTCTTATGAGGGTTAGTGATGGGGCAGTGCGCAGCTCTAGTAGAGAATACGTGTTATCCAGTTGAGCGTGTGGTTAAGCGTAAGCATCTTTGATTTGCTTCTCTACCGAGATAGGCAGTGCATTTCTGTTGTGAACCAAGTGTGCAGTTCCAATCAGAACTGTTAAAACGTAATAGCAACATCAAGTTCGCATAATCCAAGGGATATGACCAATGCTTTCAATGGGCTTCTCTGGGATACAGGAAGCCGAGAAGCAGTGATTGTTTTCCAGATTCTTGGAAGTGGCGTCAATGGATTGCATAAATGGCTCCATTTTTTCGGACCTAACTTTTGCGTGGGTCGGTTAGAGTGGACGTGTGCTGCCTGGCTCTCCTTGTACTGTTCTAGCCTCTGAGTTCGGTGATAGCGATGTTCTGCTCGCCTCTTTATTGCTCGCAGGCGCTGATAGTGTGCATCGACACTGGAGTGGCCTGCTGGGCCAGGTGTAAACCTTGTCACTGTCACTGGAGTAACTGGTTTCAATGCAGGACATAAGTGTATCATGTTCATTAACTCTCACCAAGTCTTGTCTGGTATGTTCACGAAACAAATTCCAGTCAGTTAGTTTTTAGGTTAATGTTAGTTTGCACTTGCATTCGTGAGTGTTGCATGAAAACTGGCTAATGGTCACTCTCCTAAGTTTCGAGGTCGGTACACCACTTAATATCTCGTGTCATGTCAGGAGAGGCTATAGCCGAATCTAGGCAGGCTGGCATAATTGTAACCCCTTTAAAGCGTTACTACTCCACCATTCAGCACAAGACCAAAGCGATCAATTGCTTTTTCAAATGTTTTCCCACGGGAATCAGTATGAGTACTGCCCCACGTGATGTAGTGCGCATTAAAATCTAGTTGCACATAAACACAAATTATGGTGATGGTTAGTTTCTGGAACTGAATTTTGCACCCCACAAATTCTGCACATCCGAGTCCGACGAGTATAACAGAAAAGAGGGTATGTCACGCCGTACACATACCAGTGCCCTGCTTAAGCCTGGATTTCTTCTTCTAGGATATGTCACATCATTAGAAACCCTATGGTCAGGAATCCCGTTGGTTTTATTTAGACACAAAACAGGGAAGCCATACTGTGCAACCAGCGTTCTAAAGTCCGCGGTTTTGCACCTAAGACCATTAGCATTCCACTGAAACACAGCTGCGTTGCGGAAACAGTTGTGTAATTGTAGAGCCATTTTGCAAAACAACTTCTTGTTGTGCTACTACAAGCTCTAATAAAAGACAGCGCTCACCTCCGGAAAGTCATTGGCCTGTGGAAATGCACGCAGAATGGCCCTCAAAGCAAAGAAGATCATCGACATAACCATACCGATATCACTTGTTTTTGGTGCACATTTCTGTGCTTTTGGGTTTTATGAGGTGAGGTGTAGACGCACGGTTACCCTGAGTTGTTAACGGTTTCATTGTTTCTTGGTTTAATTGCTTCGTTCTTTCTTGGTTAAATAGGTTACTGGTCCTATTTTCACTAAGGCTATACCAGTCTACAAGGCAGTTTTGCTGCACAATGAAACAAAGTGGTGGCGCCTTCGTCAACGCTACACTGTTTGTGCAAGGATAGCCCCGCCGTTGTTTATGAGTAGTTTGCGAATAAACTGCCTTGTGGTTATTGGAACTGGTTTGGTATTCAAGAAACGCTGACTGAGGGGCGTCAACAAGGAGGCAGGTGCCCATTTATTTGTTAGCGTACTTTTTGTCCAGTTTAAGGGCTTCCATGGAAGTGAAAGTATTCGGGAATTACAAATTCTTTTATAGGCTTCAGCCAGCTCCCTCACCCACCAAGCCCAGCTGGCAGCGAGTGCCATCGACGCGGCGAAAGCTGTGGTTTTTTGGAAGAAAGAAACTACCTCGAAGAAATTGTCTGAGAAGTACGTGTATTCTCCTCTTTTGGCTTGGTGAGTGTCAAGCTAAGTAGTTTTTCATGTTGCGCGGTAGTTAAGGCAAGAACGGTAAAAAACCTTGTGCTAGCTGGCTACCCAGAAGACGCAATATCGGCAATATCAGGTTAATTTACAAAAATGTATTTACAAAATGGCCAGAGCTTCTATGAATAACTCCAATCAATAAAATAAATAACTGTGCGAACAAGAAAACAGCATGCAAGAGAAACTTCTGACAACTATAAAAACAAAACAAATTTGTGATTTTTTCATACTTTCCTGGCATATTGTCCGGCGCATCAGCTTTAACATTAAAAAAAATCACAGCATACTACAGAAATAATGATGATGAGTAGGGCGAAGCTTCGAAATGTTTTACCGGCAAACAGTGTATATACCGCTGGCTGCGTCCATTCGTCCATCCGCGCGTCCGCCTGTCTGTCTGTCTTTGTCTCTGTCTGTCTGTCTGTTTGTATATCTGTATGTCCGTTTATCTGTCTGTCTGTTTGACTGTATGTCTGTCTGTCTGTGCGTTCGAGCATCTAGTGAACACTACTTGTAGCGCCTTGTTGCATATGTTTAAATATATACATATACACGTACCGCAATCCAGCGGACATCTAAGAACTAAAATTAGAGGTGGCTATTACATACAAGAGATGCATGACCCATGCACTAAGGAGCTTCACTCCTAAATACGTTGCATAATATCGTTTCACTTACACTCACGGCTCGTCAAAAATGTCCTTGAGCAAGGATTGGCATTTGTTGGTCGGACTTCTTGCCCGCTAAGTATGAAATGCAGGATGATACTTCAGTTTCTTAAAGGGCAAGCAGCACTGAAATCGCTGTCGACTTCACTGATGACGCAAATTTTGAAATGGTTTGGTAGCGGTAGCGGCGATGAGAGCGGGATTAACGAGAAAGCAAGCGCGCACAGTATATGTCCTGGCGTGAAAAGGACCCGTTGAATAAGAACTTTGCGCAAGACTTAGCACAGCATGTTGGTCCAAAAATTTTACGAAATTCGTGACTGGATACGTATATTCAATTTGGCATGATATTGTATTGAATAACTATGTGTTGCCACTGGAAATTAGCAGTGAACACGATGGTGAATCAATCGAAGGCCGGGTTGTACTAGTGAGCTTCATTGAGGCATAGCGGCTTCAAGCTGTCACGTAGAAGACGTTAACTCTGCGGAAATTTCGTGTTAATGAAGTGAGCTTCTTGTGCTTTGAAAGGCAGTCTGCGCAATAATTACGCTAAAAGCATTACTTCAGCACCATGAAACACACAGCAGCAGAGCAAAGCGCGAACAATGCGGAGTTAAATGAAGTGTGAGCAGCGTACCGCGTGTCAGCCAGTAGAAGTCGTCTGCCGCCGCCATCTGATATGGGTGGACGCACCCGTTTGTGCATAGTTTAGCAATTGTTTCCTTCTTATTTGGCTCCTGGAACACCACCCTGAAGGTTTTCACTGAGATCAATCAATTCGTGCCGCTGCAGTTTTTCCAGCTAAAGGGGCTGTCACCCGCGTGCTGGGAGCAAGCGCTTGCAGCTTCCTGACAAGACATTTCAGGTGCTTTCGCTGAGACTGAACGCAGCAAATCTGCAACGCCGATGTCTCGAAGTCTTTCTTGTGCGGGCACCAAATGCGGTCGGAGAGCTTGAGCTATAGACACTGAGTTCATGACTTTGGTCGTTCACCTGCGCCAGACACTGAGTTCATGACTTTGGTCGTTCACCTGCGCCAGTCTCATGCGTTGAATCCTGCCCTACCCAAGTTAGATCAGTCACCTGGAGACAGTTTTGTATTATATGAAAGCACGTACTCTAGACGTGCTTTTTTTGTAATAACTTTGGAGAAACAATATCTAAAATGTCCATTACGTCTGCTACGGGAAGTGGCAGCTATGCGAGCAAAGGGCCAGTAAAATAGCTATGCTCCAATGCCCATGCGTGGAAGTTAGCCCTGGCTGTATACCAACTTATTCTTCTGAGGACACGAAAACGAGCCCTGATTGCCCTGGAACACGCCGGACTGTGTACGTTTGCTTGCTCGTTAGCGATGCTCTCAAGGCTGCTCCCGTTACGAAACCGTTTCAAAATTGGCGTCATCAATACATTCGACATTCATTTCGTTGTTGCTTGCTTTTTAAGAAACTGGATTATGGGCCTGCATTATGTATTTAGTGGGCAGGAAGTCCGAACTACCGTTCCCTATAGTTGTGCTAGGGCGTTTTTTTTTGCGGGCCGGGAATGCAAGTGAAACGGTAAGATGCAACATGTTTTGGTCGAGCGCATTGGGTGAGTAACGACACGGTAACCAAGTCTCTGGGTAAAAACGTGACGTCATGTTTTATTGGCAGCAATAATATAAATCTCTCTACATAGTTTGCTGCTATCTGGCAGTACTGTGGCACACTACATCAACAGATAACAATTTACCTATACTGCCGTACACTTACCCCCAAAGGTAAACTAGGACATCAGTCTTTTCGGCCTGCGGATCCTCCTGCCAAAGAGCGAGACGTGTGGCGTAGCAGCACAGCCCCAAGATTGCTTTACAGTGAAGGAGCTTTCGTTAGGGGATGATATTCGCTCGTTTTGGCTGCATTCGGCCCCGGTCACCTCAGTTTGTCTGCAGGTATTGACAGTGTAGTCGTCTATGTCTGGGCCGATCCGGAAGTTGCAGGTGGGCTGGCCGTATGCTCTCCAAACTTCTCGTCGTTGGCGTGGCGTAGCACCACAGCCCCAACATTGCTTTACTGTGAAGGAGCTTTCGTTAGGTGATTATATTCGCTCGTTCTGGGCTGCTTCATTCGGTTCCGGTTGCCTCAGTTCGTCTGCAGGTATTGACAGTGTAGTCGTCTAGGTCTGGGCCGATCCGTAAGTTGCAGGTGGGCTGGCCGTATGCTCTCCGAACTTCTCGTCGTTTGCACCAGGTGCTTCCGGTTACGCTGCAGTACACCAGTCGAAGTCTCGACCACGTAGAAGCGCGGGTGTTACACTGTCTCCCAAGACTGTTGCTGAGGGTAAACGTCTTGCACCTAGACCCGCTTTCAGCCTGAAGACACCGCAATGTGTGAGCTGTGTGCCTTCGATTGAAATATGACGCTTGGTGCCTTCGGTTGTCTTAGTTGCGTTGGGTGATTAAAACCGACTAGGGTCAAGCAAGCTCCAGGAGTTGTGACGTATTCGCCAGCCATATCTGTAGGCGTCTACCAATGAGCAGCTGGGTGGGACGCATCTCTTTTACACCAGGGCTGTCCCGGTATGCGATAAGTGCCAGGTATGCATCGTCTGCCTTTTGCAGCAGGTCTTTGACTGTCCTCACCACCCATTCAACCTCCCCGTTCAACTTCGGAAAATGGGGGCTGCTGATGGCGTGTCAGAAGCCATATGACTCTTCAAAGGTGGTGAATTCTCTTGCAGCAAACTGGGAACTGTTGTCGCTGCGCAACAGCCCCAAATCCACTGTCAGGAGAAAGCTCTGTTGATAGAATTGATTACTGCAGGTGCGGTGGTCGAACGCAGGCTAAAAGCTTCCAGGGAAGCGTGATGAGTTCTCTACCAGAAGTGCGTGTTCTTGGACATTAAGCTAAAAAAATGATGTCGAGCTCTTCTCAGGACAGAGTAGGAGTGGGTGACGGCAACATGGGCTCCGACCACTGCACTCTAGTTTCGGTGCTTGTGGAGAAGTTCATACAAACTTTTCTATCTTGTTGTCGTTGCCAGGCCGCCAGACTGACTCCAGAGCTAAAGCTTTTTATAGGGTGATGCTCGTCATGACGGAGCTCTACCATCGGGTGTTCAAGGGAAGACGGAACGAAGATGCAAGGACCTTTTAGAAGCATTATCTCGAAGAGATGTTCAGGTCTCTTTAGTACTGCTAGTATTTCATCGCAAGGAGAGGTAAGTGCGACCACCGAGGTACCACTTTCCGAGTTGTTGACGCAGTACTAAAGCTGCAGACTGCAACTATCATTTTGGACTGGGCTTGGCAAATGGGATTGATCTGTGAAAAGACGATGTCTTTGAATGAGCAGACAACTTTTTGGGCGAAAAGCTTTACACCCGGTGTGATGAGATAGAATCAAGAGGTGTGCACGAGAGCGCGTGCGCAGTTGTTAACAGTTTTCTCGGTACGTCGAGCACTTGGTACCGGAAGCTAAGGAGCTTCAAGAGAAACTCTAATATCCGAGGTGGCAGAAGATCAACATCTATGCAACTCATCAGTGTGGCTATCGGTTGATGCACCGTCTCGAGAAAAAGTAAAGTTCGTGGACGTTGGTATTTCTTGAACCCTTGCACTGCCCAGCTGACTGCTAAAGCTTCTTTTTTTCTGTTTGGCTGTACCACCGTTACGTGAGTGTGAGGAGTGCGAAAGCGACTGCTCGACATTCACCGAATGGCTGTTCTTAGAGAAGTACTGCTCCAAGACCGCAGTAGCTGGCGTCCACCGACATCGTGCTCATATATGTGGTGTTGTACCAAGCCTCGCAAAGGACAGTAGCTTCCTAAGTTCGGATAAGGCTGACTGCTGCGCCGGGCCCAAGTCCATATATGGTTCTTGAACATCGATACTCTGATTGATGCAGTTACCTCCGGAACGTGTGGAGAGAGACGTCTGATGTGATTTTTACACTAGTTTTTTTATTGTAAAACTTGATATCATGAAGAATAATTGGGGAAATTATAAAAAGTATAAGAGAGGGTTTCCGTTTTAGTCGTGGCATACTCTTTTCTTGAGGTAAGCGTGAGCATGATTTTATTGAAAACTGCTATTAAAAGCTTTGACAGCTTTATAAACAGGCATGCTTAGAAAGTAATGCAGGATTTTCATTGCTTTTCGCATCGCCGCGGTGGTCTAGTCGCCAAGGTACTCGGCTGCTGACCCGCAGGTCGCGGAATCAAATCTCGACTGTGGCGGCTGCGTTTTCGATGGAGGCGGAAATGTTGTAGGCCCATGTGCTTAGATTTGGGTGCACGGTAAAAGTAGTCAAAATTACCAGAATACTTCACTATGGCGTCTCTAATATTCATATCGTGTTTTCGGACGTTAAACCCTACACATTGCTACGGCGTGCCACAAACTAACATTATAGGAAAGAGGGCAATGTTTAGGGCGAGCTCGTGCAGACTAGGCTCCAAATTTAATGCCTGCCTGTTTACCTAGATGAAGGTATTTTGAGACGCCTTCTCCGCGTAACATTTTGGTGGAGAGTGCGGGTATTCCCACATTCAACATCCACGACGATTCTACGCAGCGGACGTTTCTTGGCTGCCTGTGTGATGCCTGATCAAGATGAGAACGAGTATTCTTCGAAGTCTGCCCCAACCATGCTTTGTCCGACTACGCAGCAACCAACAGCACCACATCCAGCCGCTACTAACCACACCGTCGTCCTGACCTAACCGCGTGACCCAGGCAGCTTTTCGGGCAGTGACAGTGCAGACGTGGAGGAATGGCTTCAGCTGTTCAAACGGGCGAGCGCTCTGTACAACTGGGATCCGATGCTTATGTTGGCCAGTATTATTTTCTACCTTGATGGCACAGCATAAGTTTGGTTTTTGAACCATGAGGTAGATATCATGAGTGGGGACATGTGTAAGCAGAAACTCATCGATCTCTTCGGCAAGCCCACTGGGCGTCGTCGTGCTGCGCAGAAATAACTAGCGTGCCGACTTCAGTCCTGCACTGAGTCGTACGTTACATGCATACAACACGTGCTTGCCCTCTGTCGGAAGGTAGACGACGAGATGTCAAAATATGAAAAGGTTGCACACATCCTCAAAGTAATCTCCGATGTCGCTTACAATCTCCTCGTATTTCGGAACTTATCGACCGTAGACGACGTTAGTAATTAATGCCGACACTTCGAAGACGCCAAAAGTCGCCGTATCACTCCGTACTTTTCGCGTCTTTGCAATACAACTGTAACATCTACCTGCGAGGACGCCCGTTTACCACCAGTCTCTGCTGCTTCCGACAATATTGTGCGCATTGTACGCCACTAAATCGAGGCAGCATCTGCCCTGTCTGACCAAGTGCGGGCCCCCGATGACTCTCGCACCACAATTTCTTTGATCAAGAGTGTCGTGCGCCACGAACTGGTCAGTGCCAGACTTCAGGCGCCATGCCCTGTTAACCGACCTGACTACTGACTGCCCAGCACGCCTAATATGTCCCGCAGACCGAACAACCGCCCACCTTACCGGAACCCGGCAGAATGGCGAACTTCCGATGAAAGGCCCATCTGCTGCAACTGTGGACGACTCAGCTATATTTCACTTCATTGCCCCACTTCCTGGAATTGGCAGCCATGGTCGCAGTATGCCAACACCTGACGCCCACCTGCTGGTTCTCGGATGCCGATCTACGCGGAACAAGACGATGCTTCGCCATTCATGACCGCCCAACCGATCCGCTCCCTGTCGCCCGCCAGACGCATGTCCTGCTCAACTAACCGACGACGCTTTCCCTCATCCTCCTACCGCCAGTCCTCAGAAAACTGACAGGCGCAGCTCCTAGAAGGAAGCCTGCTTCGACGACCCGACCCGACATTCCTCTACACACAATACCCGGACGCAACAACTTGATTAAAGTAAATGTTGACGGTACTTCTGGGCCAGCACTCATTGACACCGGCAGTCACATAACAGTCATGAACTGCAGCCTTTGTGCTCGACTCAAGAAAGTGCTCACTCCTGCTCCTATCACTGTTGTCCGAGTAGCCGATGGTGCAACATCAGCGGTCACTGGGATGTGTGCTGCCCGCGTCATTGTTGCTGGACGTCATACCACTGTTCTGTTTTACGTACTGGTCCACTGCCCACATGACATCATTTTGGGACTCGATTTTCTGTCGGAGCATTATGCCCTAACTGAATGTTCTGCTGTTGTTGTTCAGCTCGTCCTACTACACGCCGTTGACCCTCCTGATCCTGTGCCGCAAACCTATGCTGTGCCGAATTTGTTTGCCTATCTAGTCGAGCTGTGACGTATATCAAAGTCTCTTTTGATTAACCTGTCGCTAAGAGCGATTATGTCATTCCACCTAATCCTGCAATCCTGTGTTCGCTCAATGCTGCGTTTCTCTACACCATCATCACCTTGAAAAACAACGCGGCATGTCTCCCTATTGTGAACTTTGGACTTTGCACTAAGGTGCTGTCACGAGGGATATCCCTTGCAACCCTTGTCCCAGCTGGCGACTACCACATATCTGCCTTAAGAGAGTTAAGAGAGGATACACCGTCATCTGCCTTTATTCAGTCGGGCAGTACACTAGACTCCATAACTGAAATTATTGTCTCTGATCTCCCGGCTAAGCATAAGTTTGCGCTTCGTGGCCTTCTTGCGTCGTATCAAGACGTCTTCAATCTCTACAACCGACTCCTAGGTCAAACGACCGTCGTAAAGCATGGGATACACCGATGAAGCAAAACCAGAACACCAGCGACCCTATCGGGTTTCCTACACCGAGCGCTACGTGATCCAGCAAGAAGTCGACAACATGCTTGCCCAAGACAACATTGAACCTTCTTCAAGTCCTTGGGATTCGCCCGTTCTGCTCGTGAAAAAGAAGGATAACAGCTGGCGCTTTTGTGTCGACTACAGAAATTTAGCAGAGTTACAAAAGAAGACTTCTATGTTGCGCCACGGATAGATGACGCTCTTGACTGCCTTAGTGGAGCAAATTACTTGTCTTCAATCGACCTTCGTTCTGGGTACTGGCAGTTTTCACTTGATGATCGGGACCGTGAAAGGACAGCATTTATAACTCCCGACAAATTATATCAGTTCAAAGTAATGCCGTTCGAGTTATGCAATGCCCCGGCTACACTCGAACGAATAATGGACGCTCTTCTTCACGGTTTAAAGTGGTCAATCTGCTTATTTTACCTTGATGACGTCATTGTTTTTTCGCCAACTCTCAAACCCAATCTAGAGCGTCTCTCAAGAATTCTGTCGGTTTTCGGCAAAGCAGGGCTCCAACTAAACTCGTCGAAATGTCACTTCGGCCGCCGGCAGCTCGCTGTCCTCGGGCACCTTGTCGATTCTTCTGGTGTTCGTCCCGATCCTGAGAAAGTCCGCGCCGTTTAGGTTTTCCCTGTGTCGACCTCTGCGAACGACGTTCGAAGATTTGTGGCCTTTGTTCTTATTTTGTAGATTTGTGCGCAATTTCACTGACGTCACATGCCCACTCACGGAGCTACTAAAAAATGTCACTTGTGTGTGGGAACGTGAACAAGCCCGGCATTCGCTGAACTGACGACCAGACTTATGACGCCACCGATTCTCAGCCACTTTAATATATGCGTTCGGACGAAAGTGCGTACCGACGTCAGCAGCCACGAAATAGGAGCCGTTTTTGCACAATGACAGCATGTCTGCGAGCACGTTATTGCAAACGCTAGCCGTATTTTATCGACAGCAGAGTCATTTTACTATATCACAGAACGCGAATGCCTCGCACTCGTCTGGGCAGTGGCTAAATTTCGGCCGTATTTGTATGGACGCCTGTTCACTGTTGTCACTGATCACCACGCCTTATGCTGGTTGTCGTCCTTAAAAGATCCTAGTGGACGTCTCGGCTGGTGGGCTCTACGGCTACAGGAATATTCCTACACGGTTGTCTACAAATCAGGCTGCCACCATGAGGATGCTGATTGCTTGTCGCGTCATCCAGTAGACCCAGCAGACCTGTCTGACAGCACAAGTCTACTTGCATTTTCGCACTTTCCGCGTTCAGCAACATCGGAGATCACCAACGCCGTGATCCTCACCTCAGAGATATATACCTTCGGCTCAGTGGTCCCACAACTTCTCCGTCTCTCGGTATGTTTCTGCTCCTAGATGGCGTACTATACCGCTACAACATGCATCCGGACAGACCTGGGCTGTTGTTGGTCATACCACAACATATGCGTCAGACTGTCCTCGCAGAGTTGCATGATATTCCGACAGCAGGTCACCTGGGAGTTTATAGAGCTTATGACCGCATTCAACGTCGCTTCTTTTGGCCCGGTATTTACCGTTCCGACTGCCGTAACGTCGCCTCATGCAAATCCTGTAAACACCGCAAAAAATCAGCAACCCTTCCAGCGGGACGCCTTCCGGCCATTCAGGTCCCATCTGAACCATTTTATAGGATAGGTGTTGACTTACGAGAACCGTCTGTCTGTCTGTCTGTCTGTCTGTCTGTCTGTCTGCCTGCCTGCTTGTCGGCCTATCTGTCTATCTATCTATCTATCTATCTATCTATCTCTCTATCTATCTATCTATCTATCTATCTATCTATCTGTCTGTCTATCTATCTATCTATCTATCTAGCTATCTATTTATCCGCCAACGACTTTCAGCTCGCGTGGCCTTTTTGATAATGGTATCATTACGAAACTTCGTATGTAATAACGTCACAGTGTGGCGAGCATAAGTGACTAGTCATAAAACGAAAATAATGGCATGTATGCAATGACTATCAAGATTTACGTTTCATGGTCTTCCTGTTCTTGCGATGGTTTGGATTACATGACATGATGCAAAACTGGTGTGGTATGAACATGACTGCATGACGAACACAAGCCACAGACCCCAACATAAAAATTTTGACATGCGTGCCATGTAACAACATGGCTACAAGTCACACCTATGATGCACTTGCGGCCTTTTCGCTTGCTTCACATATACCAAATTCGGTAATAAGGGACTTGAATCGATGACGTCGGTATGTGACTGGTACAAGCATGATAATCATGAGATGCGTGTCATGTAACAACAAGAGTACATGCCGCGCTCAATATGCGTTCGCTAGCTACGATTATACCAAGTATGGTATAATGGGACGCCAATAATTGACGAAGGTATGTGGCTGTGCAAAAAGGATAATCATAAGGTGCATGTCACATATAAACATAACTATATGCCACGCTCATGATGCGCCCACGGTGATTTCGCTAGATTCACATAATACCAAGTTTGGCATGATGTGACGTGAATAGACGATGAAGGTTGATTGATATGTGTGGTTTAACGTCCCAAAACCACCATATGATTATGAGAGACGCCGTAGTGGAGGGCTCTGGAAATTTCGACCACCTGGGGTTCTTTAACGTGCACCCAAATCTGAGCACACGGGCCTACAACATTTCCGCCTCCATCGGAAATGCAGCCGCCGCAGCCGGCATTCGAACCCGCGACCTGCGGGTCAGCGGCCGAGTACCTTAGCCACTAGACCACCATGGCGGGGCGACGATGAAGGTAAATGACACGTCAAAACATGATAATCACAATATGAGTGTCACTTTAAAAATTACTACAAGGTGCGCTCAAACTGTGCTCGTGGCCGTTTCCCTAGCTCAACAATACCAAATTTGTTATCACGTGACATCAATAGACGATGAAAGGAAAAGACCCGTCCAGACATGATAATCATGAGATAGAAGTCGTGTACGGTATAATTACCATCCACCTCGGAACGTTATGTTGATTTAAAAGTGACATGTGCACCTTTCTCATTTTCGCTTCGCATATCATCGATTCTTTCTGTACGTGAACTTGGAACAATGTTTTTGTGAGTTTCTCTCTAAATTCAAAAAAAAAAGAAATCAGGGCTGGTAAGCGCGGCACTCCACCTTCATGTCATTAGAGATTTACTGTGCTTCGCAAAAACTTTTTCCAGCCAAACCGATTGCTGATCTCTTCTTTCCAGTGACCAGGCAGCAATACATAAAATTTTGAAAGAAACTTGAGGTCGACCAGCCATGCTGTCTCCGACTTACGTGGAATCACCCATTGATAACACCTGCTAGAGTTTTATACTCAAATATCCAGTAGAATTCTCAAGGTTCCCGATTTTAATTAGATAAAAAGCCAGGTTCAAAAATGTTTCTTTTTTGCCTTTGGTCCAAAGAGTGGCCTGGTGTGTGAAATCGCCGTGACAACGCTAGGGGAAACAAATATTATATATGATTTCTGGTTATCCAAGCCTATTTAAAATATAGTTTCTGGTTGACCAGTACAGCGTTTTAATGGCCACAGAAATCCAATATGTACACAGCGTTGTAAGCGTCGTATTCAAACCTACCAGGAATCTATACACCGAAGCTGAAAGATGTCTTTGCAGTTTTCTGTGTGGTTTGGTTGTGCAGACACACTTTGCACAATGTTTTTTATGAATGGAATTTTTTTAGGAGAGGAAATAAAAAATGTTTTCCTGAGTATCTCATTGTTAATTGATGCTTTTTGTAGAGGTGCGAAATAGAAGAAGGTAGGAAATCTCTATGCAGAGAAGAAAAAAGAAACACGAAATAAAACTGAGAGAAGGCTAGGGCACTGCGTTTCAAAGTATATTGCGATAACACAATCAGGTTCCGTGCAAATCGCCTTCTCCAATGCTTGCCATTGTTTTGGTCTTGTTGCATGCCTCAACCGTGTCCTAAAGCAACGAATCACTGCGGGTTACGTTACCTGTTCCAAGCTGTGGTACAATAATTATAGCAAGTAGAGTCATTTAATAACCTCTACAACATAAATCCGCCTTTAGTGTACCGGCAAAAGCACCATTACAGTCCAGAAAGGAAACACGCGATCATGCGCATCTGCTCACTTTGTTGATGTTTTTGCAGCTGACCAAAGAGCTCTGCGCGCTATCGGTAACGTGCAGTCGAGTTTACTTGAGTGCGACGCCGGAACGAAAAGCCTAGCGGATAAAATCAGCAATATTGAAAAGCGGTCGGTTAAAATAGTACGTGATGCGTGCGTATCCTTTTCTGCATAAGTGGGTGGACTGTGACAGGGACTCACAAGAAACGAGGGCACGCGTCTGTTTTCAGCGTGCCTCTGACGGCCAACGCCAAAAAATTTACGACGGGGTGGCGCAAGAAACGTACTTTCCTTTTGTCAGTGTGTGGTGCCTATGTAATTTGTTGGCAAATTAAGCACCTATTTCCCAATCCACAGGTTCTGACACC
This sequence comes from Rhipicephalus microplus, assembly GCF_043290135.1. Classification (NCBI taxonomy): domain Eukaryota; kingdom Metazoa; phylum Arthropoda; class Arachnida; order Ixodida; family Ixodidae; genus Rhipicephalus; species Rhipicephalus microplus. Next base: position 103,224,883 of record NC_134706.1, on the reverse strand, counting down.
TGGCCTGGATCGTTTGTTCTTCAACAGAATTCTAAATGCGTTCAGAAGACTCCTTCGACTACGCGGCAGTCATACGTAGTATTTCTTTTTTAAGGACTTTCCAGCAGTACCGTGACTCTGCCACATATGTGCTGCCTGTCATATAGACCACCTATATTTGATACTCACTCGGAGATATGTAGCTATTTATTTCCGCCGCAGGCAAAATGAGAAATTTCGCTCACAAACAGCGATGCCAACACCGGTCCGGGTGCTGGAATAGCTGCGGAAGCAGCTTTTCACCACAATCTTATTACAGTTTGCTAGCCTACTGAAGAAATGACATCAACAAACATAGACAAAACAAGATAGACTAAGTTGCATTTTCATTAGGCAACTTTATCAGAACAAAACAGTAGAAAAAAACTTTACGAGTTGCTTGCAAGGAAGCACTTGGAAGCCTAGTTAAGAGAGGTAGGTTTCCTAGAAGTTCATTACGTTCCGCGACATTCCTGAAAAGTTCGTGTGAACTGACTTGGCTGTACACAAAATTGTTCAGCAACAAACACGCACTCTTTTTTCAGCTTCTTAAAATCAGTTTGTGTGCACCAAGTAAAACAGGTTATTTTCCCTGAAATAAAAAAGGATATTCATCATTTAGTGTGTCATTTTGCTGCAACATAATTACCACTGACGATATCCGATGTCTTTGGCTCAATGTAGAAGATATAATCGCAACTTTGCTTTGATAGGAATTCTGCGTTAGTATTAAATGATGACAGATGTCCGTTTTTGTTGCATAGATTCAAGGCTGCATTTAAGATGCAAGTTGACTAAGCTTCAGTTAAATAAAGCTTTATAAGAATATGGGAGTCATTGCCCCATGCTTCATATACTAAAATGTTGCGCCTGAGATGCATCGACATAGTCGTCTAGCTCCCTTTCAACAATATTCAAATTGCCTTTCGCTAAGTATCACGTGTTAGTAATAAATAATGTGAGATGTCTATTTTTCTCAAATAAATTTCTCTAATATATATTTACTTTATTATGTCCAAAATTACTATTATGAAATATCTATGCAGGCATAAAGCAGTATGTAAAATCACTTACCTCTACATCGCCATCCAGTCCCTCTGTGCGGTACCATATCCATTCATGGGCCAAGAATGAAGAACATAAAAGTTAGATGTGTGTCACCAATAGAAACTGGCTTACGCATTACACGCTAATAAATTTAGAGAAACAAGAAATAGTCCTCAAATATAGTTAGGTACTTATATTTTATCAAACATAAAACATAGATTACCATTGATTGCTCTCGAGAGTTTAGCTGTACAAGATTAGTAAGATGACACCTGTTCATAGATATTTCAAATAGGAAACTTAATTTTACTAAGTAGTGTATCAAACATTGCTATTCTGGAGTATGTAATAGCGCCGCGTTAAGACTAGGCCCGAGTTTGAGGTGCCACTCTCGGGTTGAACCGTCTTTGAAAATCACTCAGTCGTTAAGATTGTTCCACATATGTTGTGTGATATATATGAATGTTCAATATGTTTCATTCAGAAAACGCGTTTTCATGCGAAGCACGCTCTTTTCAGAATTATAGGGCAGGGCAAGTACAGTTTTGATTGTTACTTATGGGGCTGCTTGATATATTGGTCACCTTCATAGTTTACATCTCACTGTGCTTTTGTTTATTAATTATATTCGTCATCATTTTTATACGGGACGTTTTTTGTAGCATTAGTAATAAATGCAAAGCAAATATTGATTTGAAACATTTATATCTATATATTGCTTAGCATAAGAATAGCGATCACACAGCGTCAAACCATGGTCAAGATTTCTAAACTTTTCCCAAACGTTTGTGGGTAGTGTCGTTACTGGGAATTACTATAAAGATACGCTGCCTTTCTGTGGCTCCGTCACGCTTCCCATTGATCATGTGAGTCGAGTAGGACATGCTCAGCCATTTTGTGGGCCCACATTCTAAACGTCTGAGATTGCGTCACGTACTACTGTATAGTGCGGGAGCTCAATGATTAAGATCAAACCGTGGCCCTACAGTCACATTAAACCCAGACACAGACTTGACTAGATTTTTTTTGGTGTTGAAGGGCATGACTATAACGCCTTCCCGCTGCATCAGTTCACTGTATTCGAACCTACCACTCATCAACCGGAGAGTATGTATAGACGATTGTGTACAAGGAAGCATGGTCTCAAAAATTAAACTCTGTTGTTGCTAGTAGCGCTAGGGTTGTCTTTTTCATGCATTTTCCTTCTGTGCTTGCGCTCACGTAGCTCCGCAAAAAAGTGCCCTTTCTATTGATTTGCCGACAAAGCCCAATCTGCGACTTTTTTTATCATAATAAGGAGTAGCCCGATATTTGGGCACAGGTAGAATGAAGCGATGAACTGGAAATGTATGTTCATTCTAAAAAAGTCCGCAAAGTCATTTGAATTTCGTTCTTATGAGTACGTTTGTAAAATACGACTGCGGACGTTTTCACAGTTGGCAAGACAGATTTTGTGCACCATGGCCGCTAGCGCAAGATGGACAACTCTAGCACGGCAAGATATTTCATGCATCAAAACATGGTAGGATTTGATGTCTCGATGGTTTCAGTTTGCAAACAATAGCATGTGAGGGAATGAAGGTAAACTAGGTTACAATAATTCACTTTCTTTCACCTTGAATTACAGATAACTTCAATTTCGAAGAATCTGCCATGTGGGAAGATTATTAATATAGAAATATATATAGCGTAAAGACAACAAGAAGTGCAGAAATCAATAGAAAAAAACTGTGGGATCTGAGGCTAGCCCGCTGCCTTTGCGCGGGCTTTGCCGCCTTTTATGCCGTTCTCATGTCCCGACATGTCTCCCCTACTTTGCTGTCTGCCGCACTGGGAAAGCGGAGCGACATTCAACCCTCTCACCCGGTAGGGGATGTTCACGGTGGCGCCGTGCGCGGTGTCTCCCGAGAGGTTTTCGCATGCTGCGTCCGGAGCGGGCAGATAGATACACTCCGGGACTGCAGACGGTGAGCCACGCAATGTTTTCCGTGCGTCGGCTCCCGTCACTCGGGGGCTCGTCGGACTTCGCTGATGGCGCCTCGCGCCCGAGGCCAACGCTCTCCTTTTGTTGCCCCGCTGCGTACGCTTGGCCGAAGGTCGGTACGGTGTCCTAGTGCGTGGCCTAGCTACGCCGACCCGTCTCCCTCCGAAGACAACCCGAGCGCCTTTGCCCTCGCTCAAGCGAACGGGCGTTGGTCTGGGTCTTTCTGTGGATCACCTTTACCGCTCGTGGCACCCTGTGTAGTACTTTTGTGCCCGTGGCGTGGATAAGCCTATTTGCTTTCCCGTCGCGCCTTTGCAACGGGCTGTACTGCGTTCGGTAGCCACAGACATTAAAGTGTTGCGACTTTGAGTAGTATCGTGTTCTCGCCACGGCGACGGTTAACGCGTGCCCTGCGGCTCGCTAATGACTAGACCCACGCTGGTGGCCATACTCCTTCGGGATACGTGTACACCACAATACTCATTTTATGCGGTTCTATAAACTTTATTAGGGGGGTGGTGTGGTAAATGGAACGTATGTTGTAACAAATACAATAAACAAGTTTTTAGTTTGACGCTTGTTTATTCGACAAATGATACGAATCGGACGTATATCTGATGGCAAGCATAAGGGTTCTATAAGGGATCATGTGCTACAATTTTATAACTTTTTTGTCGGTTATTCTGGTGCTGTGGTATGCGCTGTTATCGTTCCAATATTGAAGCTGTTATAAATTGATGAATGGGAAATTGTACCTTTACTGCAGACTGCGGCGACATGCGTCTGCTATTTTTGCTATGAAAACTGCGGTAATGTCGTGCGACGTGACGACAAATACTATCTGGTTCTGATTTTCTTGAGTTGACCAGTAGCGTTCAATTATCATGTGGTGTTTGCTAGGCTATATGAGCGAATGCTAAATACAGTACAAATCTCCTTTTTCGTATTCTGAGAAACACAAAATTCTGTTTCTAAAGAACTACCTTAAAAACAAACGAACATGACACTTATTTCTGTTGCTAGCGAGCCAAGCTGTTGTACGCCAGCAACTAAAGGTGGAATCGCGTGCTAAGTTTTTAGTGAGTCCAAGATGCCGTTTTAGGCATGCATATGCAAACCGAAGAATGTCTCCTTTGAAGTGTATCGTTCAGAGTGTGACCGTGGGAGCACCTGCTACCAGCGCACGTAGCGTGTTTGGTCGTAACCAAGCTAACGGCCTACGTTGCTAACCACGCCGTCGACAACAGTGATAGCAAAGTATTGCGGGAAGGCCCCAAGAGGTGGCATTTCGAGTGTGCATTCATTAGACCAGCGCTGTGACTGAAAGCTGTATGCGACACTAGCAGATGAGCGAAATGTGAAAGGGAACCTTTTTCGCCATCGCCACGCAACACAGCCGTCCATCAGCGGCTCAAAAGAGCACATACCAAGTACGCTAACGAACAAAACGTCCTAGGCCTTAATAAATGTTTGGTGGTCATCCACTATTTCACTCTAATTACGGGTTTGTGGAAAGCAAGGCTTCAGCAGCTTTACCAATCTATTATTTTTTTATTTTCAATTCCACACGGTGCGTGCGAAGTGCTTTGTCACTATAAATTAACGACTGCTGTCAAACCTACGAAAATATATACAACTAAGGTGGTTGCTTGGGCGTGTTGGTACGACATAGTTGAAAAACAAACAACGCGTAAAATGAGAGACCAGACGACAACGCTCTGTATGTGTAATTTTTCGTCTGACCGACTGGTTTAAGAATGTCGTCAAGATAGCCGAACGCTACACTAAGGACATACAGCTTGACGCTGTTACACCCGTCGTTGAAGCACATGTCCTCCACTTTTGGGAGGCTAGAAGAGGACTTCTGAAGCTGTGAAAACGGCAAAAACTAAACGGAAAGCCACAGAAACGCACTTATTTCTTCACCAAGCAGTCACAAGCTTATGCGAACCAATTGGCCAGACAGAACTGGCACACTTTCTGTGACAAGCGACAGGGGACTCTCAGCACCAAGAAGACCTGGCATCTGCTACGTGCACTTCTAGCCACGCAATCCTCTAAAACAGCACAAAAGCAGCATCTTCAAAGACTTATTGGAAACTATGCCGGTACAGAAAAACACCTCCTAAACAAGTACAAAAGAATTTCTGTGGCAATGCACCCACTGGGGCTTCAACTCTAACCAAAGAGTACGCTGGCGCACCAAACACTGCACCTTGGTACAGGAGAACACCTCCTAAAAGAAATACAAAAGAAGCTCTGTGTCGATGCACTCACTGGGGCTTCAATTCACACCAAAGAGTACGCAGGCAAACCAAACACTGAGCTTGACCGGCCCTTCAGCCAGGCTGAACTGCACACAGCCCTAATAAAGTATACAGGAAATACCAGCCGCGGATTAGACAGGATTGTCAACAAGCAGTTAGGACACCTACCACACGCGGCCACCACGGGTCTTCTCCGATATTACAACGACTGCTAGGATAAGGGAGACCTTTCTCTAGTATAGAAGCACCCCGAAATCACAATCATCCCTAAGCTTAAGAAAACCTTCGGCATTAAGAACCTACACCCTATTTCTCACACCTCATGCGAGGGAGAGCTGTTCGAACATATGGTGCATGACCGGTTAACCCAGTACCTAGAAGATGGTGGACACCTACCAGACACCATGTTCGGCTTTAGGCAGCCGCTTTTGACGCAAGACGTGCTTTTACTACTCAAAAATATCTCATTGATCACCTGACGCATCGAAGAGAGTACTTCATACTCGAGGTCGACGTAGAGGCGGCATTCGATAACGTCAGCCACGACGCGATCCTCAAGAACCTCGAAGGCATTGGCTGCGGCATTGGAACCTAGACGTACGTCAGCAAGATTATGACGGACCGTACGGCAACTGAGGGCATATGCAACTACCACAGCAAAAGCTTCGAACTACCGAAGAAAGACACGCCGCCGGGTTCAGTCATCTCGCCATTACTTCTCAATGTGGCCATGATCAATCTGCAAAAAAGTCTAGACAAAATACCAGATTTACGGTACGCGACCTACGCTGATGACATCGTGCTCTGCACCAGGCCTTTGAACACTGGGAGACAAGAGACCTGCCTACAAACCGCCGTAAATACCATCGAACGCTATCTCCGCAACTGCAGTCTCTGCTGTGCCACAAAAAAAATTCGAGCACCTTGTCTTGAAAGCGAAAAGAGGCAGACCCCTTCCATACGACGAGTCCAACCCTAGCGTAACTCTGAATGGGACATAATTTCCAAAAGGCGAGACCCAGCGAGTGCATTGACTTTACATCTACCAGGGAGGATCGAGAGCTGCCAATCTACCGACACTTCAACGGACACTATGACAACTCACGCACCTCATCAAGGGGATCGCGAACCAACGAAACGGACTCAAAGAGCACAACACGCTACGTATAATGCAAGCTCTGTCTACCAGCCGCATTACGTACGCACGCCGTGCCTGAATTTCAAAAGAGCTGAAACATAAAAACGTAAAGTTATGATGAGAAAGGCCACTAAAGTAGCCCTGGAACTTCCTCCAGTGGCGTCTACCACACGTCTCCTAAAAATGGGCGTCCACCACACGTGGCAAAAGCTTGCTGAAGCGTATAAGAACAGCCAACTGGAGAGGCTGAAGCTGACGCCTATGGAGAGGTCGGTGCTCTGGTACCTCATCTACAGCGACACGTTCTATGCCGATGCAGACCAAAAAAAGCTCATCCCGCTGTACGTTAGACAGTCGCTGTGCATCGCTCCTATTCCACGAAACATGCATCCTGCTTTCCACAGAAGTAGACGCAAGACTAGAACTGACGCTATTCAACGAAAGTTCAAACAAGAGCTGGACGCCCAACTCCCTGACGCGGCCAAGTATCCGCATAGAAATGCGTTCGTAGTCAGCGTCGCAGATTCTCAAGGCCAAAAATTAGCGTCGGCCACGATCAACGCACTCAATTCAAACGCAGTAGAAGAATCGGCAATCGCTCTTTCAACCACCACGTGTACGGACGCTTCGGTGATCTTCATCAACTCGCGAGCTTCCTGCAGGAATTTTGCCAAGGGTAGTATCTCAGCCAATTTCATCAATACTTTAAAACAGCGAAGCACTCCACCGCCATACACTTGTATCTTATGGGTGCCAGGACACGAGGGTCTGCTGGGAAATGAAACGACCCATGCCGCTGCCTCCGATCACGTCAGCCGGGCTACCTCCTGCCCACATGACATCCAACCCGTCGTTCAAGAGACAGAGGTCCAAACACCTATTCGTCGTTACTCCAGCATTACAGGCTGGAGCAACAAGTATACCCTCCACCACACCGAAAACAGGCAAAATAGGAAAGCGTGATACCGAGACGCCTGAAAAGCAACACATACACACATAGGACCCTAATGCACTGTACCTAACGAGATATAGCTCTATGTGCACGCTCTGCAGCGTACCGGACAACCTGGCACACGTGCTGCTTGCATGCCAGTGTAATGCCAGACGTAATCTTGAACGACACACGGCTGATAATAAGGCAGGACGGACGAACGAAGACCAAACCGAAACGTGGGACGTGAAGCTCGCCTTCGAGGACCTGAAATACGAACAACTCGTCGCCAGGGTAGCCAGAGGGTTCTAGGACTAAAGAGCCCTCTCACATCAAGGTGACACCGGGTATTGCTTGGGGCACTGTTTTAAAAATAAACGCTCACTTCTCTCTCCCCCTCTCTCTCTCGTTTTTCGCGCTGTTTGTTTTTTCGAAAATCATTTTCAAAACTTATCACCTCAATTTAGAACTGCGTGGTCGCCACGATGGTGCTTGCAATGCTCAGCCGATTCATTACGAATCTAGACTTTGCCTTCGCGCATACAGCTCGGCTGGCCTCTATATAATATCGTGCTGACTATGGCTTCATGGACATCGAACTCGGTACTCAATACAGTTCTAATTCTGGCTAATTCGAGTCAAATTACGGCGCAAGAATTTTCAAGAAGGCGAAACTACACTCGCTCGGGCGTCATGAAAAAGCCACAGAATCGGGCACTCAACTGACGCGCCCTCTCATGGACTTCGCTAGCTGAGAAGGAAAAGCGCGCCCGCCGCTGTCACCTCACTTTCGTTCAAGGCCACTCCACGCCGAATTGCCGTTCGCGCTTCACGTCCAAAAACGTGTGTTTCTGCGCACCTTCGCCGGCTATGAGTTTCAACATGATAGCGTAAAGGACCGTAAAAAAACGCCACGCCTTCGTGGAATTCCCAGCACAGTCACAGCGAAAGCTGGAAGAACGGCTTTGCA